>NC_083432.1:13383469-14729969 GCF_020745735.1 Hemiscyllium ocellatum | reverse complement strand
ACTGGTCTTAAGCAACTGATGGACAGTCATTTTAGAGTATGAAAAATTGCAGACAATGAATAAAGTAGTGAACAATCCATCTGGGAACCCCATAAAAGACTGTCATCTTTTTATTGGCTAGAATCAAGAGCAGGGAGGAAGACATGTAGATGTGGAAGATTTATATCAGAAATGAAAACAAACAGATTTACAGCAGAACTAACTTCATTGGTATTGAAACAAAAGGTGAAGTTGTGGAAGATCATTCATTCATTTTTGAAATTTGATTGGTCTTTGCTAGCCATATGACAACCCACGCAAGCCATATTTCAAAAATCAGTAATGATACAGAAATTACTGGCAAACCCAGCAGTTCTGGCAGCATCTGGCAGAAGAAAGCTGACTTAAATGTTCAGTCCAGTGACTTTTCAGATTCAAAACATTAAATCTGCTTTCTTCCACAGATGCTGCCAAACCTAAGTTCCACCAACAAATTGTTTTTTCCAGAGATCTTCAGCATCCACAATTCTTAGTTTTATTTCAATCAGTAATGCTGGTAAAATTAAAATCTAACTTTCTCACCATACGGAACATATTCAAAAGGGCCACAACACACTGCAGCACACCTGAACTACAAAAAGAGGAAGAAGAACACCTATACAAAGGTATTCAACAAAAACAGATACCCGTGCAATTTCATTAACAGATGCCTCAGGGAAAGACAACGAAATGAGGACATGCCACAACCCAAAGGACTGGCCACACTCCCATACATCAGAAGCATTTCTGAACTGACAGCCAGACTGCTGCGACCACTAGGACTATAACAGCACACAAACCAACAGCCACTCTCAGACAACAACTCACCAGGACGAAGGACCCGATACCCAGCATGAGCAAAAACAACATGGTTTACAAAATCCCATGCAAGGACTGCACAATACACTACATAGGACAAACAGGAAGACAGCTAACAACCCGCATCCATGAACACCAACTGGCCACGAAACGACACGACCAGCTATCCCTAGTAGCCATACACTCAGATGACAAACAACATGAATTTGATTGGGACAACACCACCATTATAGGACAGGCCAAACAGAGAACAGCCAGGGAATTCCTAGAAGCATGGCACTCATCCAAGAATTCGATTAACAGACACATCGACATAGGCCCTATATACCAGCCACTGCAGCGGACAGCTACTGACAATCGGAAGCGGCAGATTCAAACCAGTATAAATGCCGGAGGAATCAGCGCAGAAGCGCTTCACAGGAGGCTCCCAAGCACTGAAGATGTCACCTAGAAAGGGGACGAAACGTTTGCAAGAAAAACTCCCAGCTCGGCGAACAGAACCACAACAACGAGCACCCGAGCTACAAATCTTCTCACAAACTTTGAATAAGACAAGACTCGCTCCTACATGGTAATTACTCCACCTTAGAATGGGAAAACAGATGCAAATGTTTGACTCCTGTCATCTTACCAATGGTAACTTAAAAAACCCCATGGGTTAATTTCCTCTCCCTGCTGCAAAGTTGCAAAGCTTGTATCCATAACCACAAGGCAAAAAAAAACTTTGATACCAAAAAAGCTAGCTAATTAATAAAGGTACATAGTCAGTGAATGAGCTAATCCTGAACATTACCAGATTAAAAAGCCTTTAAAATGAACAGTAATTGTACGTGCACTTCAGGGCATTCGTAAGTGTGTTTGGAAAGTGTTTTCTGGTTTGTCAACTCCTGGAGGCTAACTAATTTTGACAGCTCAAACAAGATATAAAAGGAAATTGAGTCGTCCTTACTCATGAAATTCTACAGACCATTTTAATAAGCATTGTTATGAAGATGAAAAAAATTAATGTAATCAATTGATTTAAAAATTAGAATCAGAAATCTTAACTTCTAAGAGGATAATGTAACCTAAATAAGGTTGCCACAATACATTTAAGTATCCAAATCTTGTTCTCACCTGTATGAAAGTGGTCTCTTGGTCAAGTAGTAATACTGCATCCCAGCAAAGCGGCCCGACTAGTCTCCAACCACCACTACACCCTCAGCCTAGATGAACTTGTTCCGTCAATTTCTTTAACTTGTCTCACTTCCTCCGAATAAAAGGTATTGTTGTGGGTACCCGTGTAGGAGCAAGCGTATTTTACCTTCTTGTGTCAGCTTTACTTGGACCCTCCACAAACTCAGTTTCTGGGACAATGATGACTGTACCTGTGTTGGAAAACTTCAACTCTGCTTCAATTTCCACCCCTTTTCATTTTGAACTGTACATCACAGAACCTTCCATTTCCTTCAACTTCTGCTTCCATTTCTGGGGATAAATTGTTGAGTAATACCCATAATAAGCCCCTGATTTCCACTGCACCCAGAGTATACTTCCTTTCACCCAGTCTCTTGTGAGAAGTAATTTTCTTCTCCCAATTTTTCAGTCTATTTCACCTCTTATCATGATCAAACCTTCTACAACAACACGTCTATTAAGTTGTCCTTTCTTCTTAACCAGGAATTCACCTGCTCTTTTGTAGTTGACAAGGCCCTCAATGGTGTCTAGCTGGCTCCCACACTTCAGTTCATCTCTCCCCTCAGCTTCACGTTGCACCATCAGCCACCACACACAAATGATAGCGCTCTATATTTCCATCACTCCCAGCATGAAGAAACTACCAAATACACCTTTCCTCCCCTTAGTATTCTGAAGAGACTGCCCACTCCAAGATACCTTGGTCCACTCATCCATCACCCCAACACCTTGGCCATTTCCTATTACCTTCACATGCCATTACATAAGGTGCAAAACCTGCTCTTATACAAAACCATTCCAGTCGAAGCAATGATTTGATTGTACGTCCTTAAATTTAGTATTCTGTTTACAGCAATATGATCCCATCTACATTGGGGAGACCAGATGTTGATTGGGTAAACGGCATGCAAAATGACTGTTCAGTCTGTAAGAACCACCTCAAGCTTCTAGTCATTTGCCACTTTAACTATCCACTTCTCATAACATTTCAGTTCTTAGCCTGCTACAGTGAAGCTAAACAAAAGTTCAAAGAACATCTCATCTTTCAATGAGGCACTTTAGAGTCTTTGAGGCACAATATCAAATTTAATAATTTCAGACCATGAGCTGCATCGTCCATTTGGATTTGTTTTTGGGGCTCTCTGCTGGTCTGATTTTTGTTTTTCATGTTTTTGCATAAAGGGAGCTGGTTTCTGCTTTCACACCAACTCTGGACAAATGTTTTACTTCCATTATTACCATTTGCCCATTTTCCCACTACATCGCCATCATTAATCAACACCACACTCTACTCTACCCAACCCCAGGTATTCTTTTGTTCATCATCTTCTTCTTAAATAGTTCAAAACTTGGTCCCTTTCTTTCCCTAATTCTGAAGGCATATTCAGAACTGACCCTTGCCGCTCTTCTTTGATTGAGCCGGAGATAATTATCTCCGGATTCTGCTTTACCTTCAGATTTTAGCATCCACCATATTTAGCTTTTATTCTGCCTTCAAATGAAGTGGGTTGAGGGGGGAGGCTTTAGTTTGTCTGTAGTTAGTAGCCTAGCTTCATTTTTAGAGTACAGATTCAATCATCCCCCAGTTATAAAGTGCAATTTAGGAAGGAATAATTTGGTACCGAGTGAATGAGGATTTTTTTCCAGAACTGGTCACAGAGGTGAAGAGACACCAAACTGAGGCAACCACACATTTGCCACATGCAGGAATGTGCAATTATAGAATGACAATTCTACACACATTTTTATATAAATACAGACACAACAATCTTCTATAGAAGCATTTTTGTGTAATATTTGCAAGAATGTTAACACAATGTTGCACATTGGGAGTCAAAAACATGTACTACCTTTGGGCAAAGCAGTGGACAATTTGACAGTGCACAGCCGGTGAATCATCACTCCCAGCTGGCAGTCATAATCACAGTCTGACACATTTTAATTTTAGGTCATAGACACAAACTTTAAATTTTGAAAAGTTGAGAAAACCGAAGTAAGCTTTCAAACAGACTAAGTACTGACAACTTGGCTGCAACAAAGTGACCTAATCGGATGACAATCTCAACCTTTTGGGAAAGGGAAAAAAGAGTTCAAGTGCAAGAGAGCGAGAGCGCAAATCTCACTATGTGTAAGTTGCTTTGTTTTGTAGGAAAAATGTTGTAAAATAAGTCATCTTTTTGAATTTTATTTTAAAATTCATTCACATGGCACCACTAAGCAAGTCAACATTTATTTACATCCTTAGGTGCTGACAGGGCAGTTAAGACCCACACAATATGGCTGATTCTTAAGTGACTTACAGACCAAATGGGTTTTTACAAAATTGTTTCTACTGTAGATCCTCAAAATAATTGGGAACGGCACCTACCTAAACTTTTGACAAAATCTAGTCTTTACATTAAAAAAATGTTGCATACAGGCTCACATATCTAGTTCCTTTTTAAAGATTTCTGCCTCACCAGGCAGCTGTGCAAACTGAAGAGAGGAAAATATTGCAAGATGTCCAGTTTTAAGAAATGATACCACATTGATTATGAATAATGCATCACCTCAAGTAGGAATAGTCACATATATCAGCTGGACACTACATGCCAATATTGTTTTAAAAAGAGATCTGTTCCTTGCATTACATTACACTTACCTATGTTAGTTTTTTTGCCTTGTTGTAGAGAGAGTCCACTACTTTACTCATATTCTGGATTGTTTCAAGCGCAGTTTCATATGTTTTGTCTACTGGAGGCTCATCAAACACAATCAGGACTCCTTCGCCTTGGTCTAAAATACCTGCAAACACAAACAAGATCTAAAACATAAATTGTTGGAAACAATTCCCAGTTTCTAGGTAGATTATAAATTATTTCTCTCAAATCTAAGGAAGTATGTACATCAATGTACAATATTTACTATGAGAGCACCAAAGATACTGGGTGCACAATACTGATAAGATTGGAACAACAAACACCAAACCTACAAGACAATTTTGTTTTGTTCAGACTAGTAACCACAGGTTGGTTAATCTGCAAAAGGGTTAAAGCTGACAAGTTGATAGTTTTGTTAAGGTTTAAAAATGATATCTCAATTTCTACATAGTTCTCCTTACTCCACAGGCAAAATGAAGATTTTTTCCCAAGGACATGCTGTATGAAACTGCATACTGGAACAACAATACCACATGCAGTTAATATTTCAGTCCTATTGGAACAGGTGAAAAGTTATTTGAAACAAGAGATTTGATCAAAGTTTAAATCATACCTGTCTTGAGAGATGATTTATTAAGGAGAACTAAAAAAAAACAGACAAAGGTAACTCTTGACAAAAAGTTAGCCCTTGAAATATTTTGCATCATTAAGATTTCAAATTGTGATTGAAGCCTGTGCTTAAATCGGTTACATGGAAGAGTTTACATCATTGACAATTATAGTGTATTCAGAACTGGGTATGATTTTAGGTATGATTTTAACTTTGCTTTTAAACTTTCATGCAGGAACTGTTCAATACTTACCATGAAATTTCTTGTCCAAGATCATCTGAGAGAGTTTTCTTTCTACATCGCCCTGGAATAACAGCATCTTGTTAGGTCCAAGTCACATTTAACAGCTGTCCAACTGACAATGTCATTTTGGATTAATTATCTAGGGCAAAATTACATTTTTCTTGTTTTTGGCTAATTCAGAGTCAATGGTATTTCAAATTCAATAAAATTTTCAAGGAGCCACACAGCAGAATCAGAAAATGAGAAGATTTCAAGATAAACAAGCTCCAATCAACTTAGTTAACGTAATGATAAAGTTTCAGCATTTCAGTTCCACTTTGGGTACTTCCTTAGAACCATCAGTCCCAAAGATAAAAATAGACTTTTCTTTAAATTATTCAAAACGAAACATTCCCTGGTTATAGATTGCCAGATCTCAACCACATAAAATAAGTTGTACCCTTGTTAAATTTCATGAGTGAGCAGAAATAAAGGTGCACGATTGTTTTTCAATCTAACTGAAGCACTCAAATTCTTCAAAGAATTGGATGTGGCTGGTAAATCAGAACCATGTATATTGTAGTGAACTACAATGAAATTATTTGGCACTTAAGAGCCTTGCCATTCATTTTTAACTCAGAACACAACTCCAGTGGAACTATTGAATAGTAAAAAATGCTTGAAAGCAAAGGGAGACTGTCTATGTTTCACTTTGAAATAGTTTAGTATGTTTGAGACCAACTGACATACTGCAAAAGTAAAAATAAATCTGCAGTCTTCCTGTAGAAAACAAAAATCAAAAACAAGACCTTCAGTTCTTGGGCAAAGAGATAGCCTGGTTTTATTTTTGGATGCGGCATGCATGAAGGTGAAGGCTGCCAAATTAAGGACTGAAACTTTGAGCTACGCTGTATCTCTTCAGAAATATTCAGAAAGCAGATTATAATAGGGAGGCAAAGATATTAAGTAACCCTCTTAAGTCATTACTTAGAATTCTCACTGTTACAGAACGTACAGAATATAAAACTCAAATATTTGGGGAAACATCAAGGTGACAAGTTAATCCACTTTTTAATTGCTGTAGAAGATAATTGTACGAACTGTACTGCAAAACTATTTGTAAATTCCAAATTCTCTTATCTCTATGGTAATTCGGTTCCAGACTTCAATATTCTGAAATCCAATATTTCTGTCATCAGACTACTACATAACAAGAAATTTAAGTGGTGGGAAATGTACCTGGATAAAACTGATGGTAAGAAATGCTGCTCAAATTTCCCCTCCTTAACCAAGGCAATGAAGCCAATTGTAGTCAGTTGATTTTAGCCAAATTGGCAAGTAACAGGAGGAGGAATACATGAGATCTTCCTGGTTGTGAAAGGCTCAAATTCTCTTTTACTACATCGAGACAGGCACTGGCGAGCTGAAGAATGCTTTAGTTTGGAGTCATACAGTTTTAATAACCATTCAATAAAAGGTTATTTAAAATGCTGTTGCTGAATTGGGCCAACATTTTTTCTATCTCAAAATTTTCTCTCAACATTTTAACAAGAGCTATATGTAGAAAAACGTGGCAATCATTTCACCTGCAGAAAGACCCCAAACACAAATGATCAGTTAACCTGTGTGTTGGCTGAAAGATGAATTTTGCAATGAAGCAACGTTTGAATAACACGTATGTTAGAGCAAACTGCAGTTGAATTTCCTTGAAGTTTCAACTTAGATTACATGCTCAAATCTTAGTCTAATGCCCTCAATCTTGAGTTGAACCTTATCATGAGATAAAGTGACATCCTTTAAGATTCAGTTCAACATCAAAATTCAGAATTCCTCATGCCCTACTTAAATATAGGTGACCACTTACCTTGGATAGTTTTATAATACTTGCTATGTGTTCTATCTGTAAAATTAAGAAAAAGACATTTTTTGTTTCTCCAAGTCACCACTAAAAATAGACAATTAAAATAAACAGTTGCAAGTCATGTGTCACAATGCCATGCAAGGATATGTAAAATATGATAAAGCATCAATACAAGTACCTTTTGTTCAGAAGAATTCACCCAAAAACTGTGCTTTAAATACTAATAAACGTAGACACAATACAAAAAAAACCTGTTCAAAACTGTGCAATATGCAAGTGTTTATTGTACAAGTTAGTTTGAAAATGATCACAACCATATAAACCAATATTTTGTTAGCTAGAAAAGCAAAAAGATGCATAAAACTGAGGAACTGAGCACAAAGGCAAATAGGCAGAAGTGGGTACTGCAGATGCTGGAGATTGAGTCAAGATTAGAGTAGTGCTGGAAAAGCACAGGTCAGGCAGCATCCGAGGAGCAGGGGAAAAAAAAAATCAAATGTTTTGGGCAAAGGCCCTTCCACTCTATTCTTGACACAAAGGCAAATAACTAATACTAATCTTTCATAAAGCTTCAGCTCGGTCCCCAGTGGATAATGAGTCCACTTCTGGTCACATTTTAGAAAGGCTATGAAAATCCTTGAAAGGACACAGAATAAGTAGGCCCACAGCAGGAACTTGATGGGTAACAAAGGCAAGGCATCTAGTGCTCAAGACTGGCAAGGATAGGCCCCCAGTGCAGATGGAAGGCTGCTTGAAGGACTAATGCTGAACTTTTTTTTAGATCTTTATTTTTCTAACTTATTTTTAAGATTCGGTACCTTTGCATCTAAAATGGTGCCATAAGTGGAGACTTTTATAAACAGTTCATTGTATTTACATCAGTACATGTGACAATCAACCTAAATTTTAATTCTATTCATTAGAAGAATTCTCAATTATTTTAGTGACAAGGTCAGGTTTAAGAATGGTGTTATTTTTCTTGGAGTAAAGGATATTGAGGGAAGATCTGAGAGATGCATAAGGCCATGACAAGATGGGTTTTGGGAGCAGCTTCCCTTTACCCAATAGTAACTAGGCACAGATTTAGAACTTAGGCAACAAATTCAGCAGAAATGTCAGGAAAAGCTTCCATTCACCAGAGGCAATGACCTGGCCAATGCTCCTTATGAGTTTGGCAAAAGCTGAGATGATCAATAACTTTTAAAAGAAAGCTGGACAGTAAAAAATTTGCAGCGTTACAAGGGTAGATGCGGGGTGAATAGGACCGACCAGATTGCTGCACAAAGAGCCCTCATGGACTGGATGGGCCAAACAGCCTTCCTCCTGTAGTGTGAAAATTCAAGAATATTTTATTTAAATTATTTTACAAAATTATAAGCCTTTGGAAAGGCCAATCTTTGCTATCCATCCTTAAGTGCCTTTGAGATGGTGGCAATGAGCATTGCTTGCAGGTTTACCCACAATGCTGTTGGGGAGAGGTGTAGATATTAAACTATTGACAGAAAGCAGTATAGTTCCAAGTCAGGATGGTGAAACTTGCAGATGGTGTCAACCTTAAGCATCTTTTGCTCTTTTCCTTCTATGTGGTAGAAGTCATGGGTTTGGAATGTGCTGTCAAAGATAACTTAGCAAGTTGTTGCATTGCAGCATCTATGCAGTACACATTGTTACTGCTGTGTATTGGTAAAGGAATTAGGGGCTGTTATGGATGGGTACAATTCAAACAGGCTAATTTGTCCTGAATGCAGTCCAGTTCAGAGCATTGTTGGAACTATCCTCATCTATCACTGTTTTGATTTGTGCCTTGTATATGGCAAATAGGCAAGTTACACACCTCAGAATTCCCAGTCACCGACTTGCTCTTCTTGTCGCAGTATTTACATGGCTAGTCCAGTTCAGTTTCTGGTCAATGCTACATTGGCCAGATAGAAATAGTCACATGTTTGGAAGATTCAGTGATGGTTATGCCACTGAATTTCAAGGGAGGGGATTAAGTCATCTTGTTGGAGATGGGCAATGCTTCCCACACAAGTATTCAGCCATATTCATGCCACACATTAATCAAGCCTGAATGATGTTCAGTTTTGGTTGCATATTGACTGTTTCAGTATCTGAGAAATTATGGATAGCACTGCACAGTGAGTATATCTCCAACTTTTCCCTTCCACGACTCCTGTGTCCCCATTTCTGGGTACAGACTATAAAGTCTCCAAGTCCCTCAGCTATCCAAATGACACTTCCTCATATCGTATTCCCTGTAAGGACGCTGTTGAGTCTTGGCTATTTCTACTTCAACAATTCAGCTTTCTAATGTTCACAATTTTGATATGCTTCAGGATTCAAACAACTCTGTGAAAGCGATTTTTGTGAAGATTTGAAGCTCAGGTTGAGGTTCAGGTCTGAGTTTGCTCACTGAGCTGGCAGGTTTGTTCTCAGACATTTTGTCACCATACTAGGGAATATCATCAATCAAACGTCATTTACAAGGTACCATGCAAGGACTGCAACAAACACTACATCAGACAGACAGGCAGGAAACTAGTCACCAGGATATACAAACACCAACCAGCCACCAAAAAAGATGACCAGCTATCACCAGTATCCTTACACACAGATGAAGGAGGACAACACTTTGATTGGGACAACACATCCATCCAAGGACAGGCTAAACAGAGACATAAATGGGAATTCCTAAAGGCCTGGCATTTAAACCAGAACTCCATCAATAAACACATCGATTTGGACCCCATTTACCGACCTTTCAAAAATAACTGGAAATGACCCACCTTAACAAACCAAGACATCTAAATAGAAAGCGGGACAGAACTCCAGCACTTCACTGGAGGCTCACTGATAATGCTACCTAGAATGTGACAAAACATCTGCAAACCTACCAGCTCAGCGAGCAAACTTACAACCTCAACTCTGACATCTGAACGGAGGACCTTCTTTTAGTGAGACTAAAGGCTTGGAACCTGGAGTTCCGCGAGTGAGAAAGTATCAATCCTAATGTAATGGACACACTAGACTGGATCTGTTATAACTGATGTGCTCACCTGCAATCCCATAGCTAAGGTCCTGTTGCTATTGCTCTCTGATTCACCACAAAGGTTCACAGGATTATGCTGCAGAAGTAGGCCACTCAGCCCACCACATGTGAAGAGAGTACTTTAACACCATTTATAGAATCAGAGATGTACAACACGGAAACAGACCCTTCGGTCCAACTCGTCCATGCCGACCAGATATCCTAACACAATCTAGTCCCACCTGCCAGCACCTGACCCATATCCCTCCAAACCCTTCCTATTCATATACTCATCCAGATGTCTCTTAAATGTTGCAATTGTACGAGACTCCACCACTTCGTCTGGCAGCTCATTCTATATGTAGCACCCTGTGTGAAAAAGTTGCCCCTTGGGTCGCTTTTATATCTTTCCCCTCTCACCCCAAACCTATGCCCTCCAGTCCTGGACTCCCCGACACCAGAGAAAAGATTGTCTATTTATCCTATCCATGCCCCTCATAATTTTGCAAATCTCTATAAGGTCACCCCTCAGCCTCCGATGCTCCAGGGAAAACAGCCCCAGCCTATTCAACCTCTCGCTATAGCTCAAACCCTCCAACCCTGGCAACATCCTTGTAAATCTTTTCTGAACCTTTTCAAGTTTCACAACATTTTTCTGATAGGAAGGAGACCAGAATTGCACGCAACATTCCAACAGTGACCTAACCAATGTCCTGTACAGCCGCAACATGACCTCCCCACTCCTGTACTCAATACTCTGACCAATAAAGGAAAGCATACCAAACACCTTCTTCACTATCCTACCTAACTGTGACTCCACTTTCAAGGAGCTTTGAATCTGCATTCCAAGGTCTCTTTGTTCAGCAACTGCCCCTAGGACCTTACCATTAAGTGTATAGGAGAAAGTGAGGACTGCAGATGCTGGAGATCAGAGCTGAAAACGTGTTGCTGGAAAAATGCAGGTCAGGCAGCATCCAAAGAGCAGGAGAATCGACGTTTCGGGCATGAGCCCTTCTTCAGGATTCCTGCTAGGATTTGCTTTCTCTAAATGCAGCACCTCCCATTTATCTGAATTAAACTCCATCTGCCACTTCTCAGCCCATTGGCCCATCTGATCAAGATCCTGTTGTAATCGGAGGTAACGTTCTTCGCTATCCACTATACCTCCAATTTTGGTGTATACCTCTTACGCTCACATTCAAATTATTTATATAAATGAAGAAAAATAGTGGACCCAGCACCGATCCTTGTGGGACTCCACTTGTCACAGGCCTCCATTCTGAAAACAACCCTCCATCACCACCCTCTGTCTTCTATCTTTGAGCCAGTTCTGAATATAATGATGAGTTCTCCCTGTATCCCATGAGATCTAACCTTGCTCACCAGTCTCCCAGGGGGAGCCTGGTCGAATACTTTAGTAAAGTCCATATAGATCACATCTATCACTCTACCCTCATCAATCCTCTTTTTACTTCTTCAAAAGATTCAATCAAGTTTGTGAGACGTGATTTCCCACGCATAAAGCCCCATAACTCGGCATACTTTCCACATAAATAATCATCCAATGCCCTCTTGAATGCCTCAATTGAACCTGTCTGCACTATTAATTCCCAGATAGCTGGGAATGAAGGAGCACTTCCAAAATATGACTCCTATCGAAATGGTGATTATCTTTTATGCTGTTGCCCTGAGGCACAAAATAAATCACAAGGGGGCTGGCCATAGTCTGAGATTTGAGCACAAAATCTTGATTGGTCTGGGAAGTGTAGTGCTGGCAGTGTAGTACTTGCTATATGAAAAAGTTTTATCTCACTTTGCGATTTTTCAAAAACAAACGCAAAATGGGTCCTCTGCCCCTCAGTCCATTTGCAAGAAATTATTACTCCCCATCTACACTAACCAGACCCATTTCAGTTTTGAAACTATCACATCTTCTCTTCTTCTCAAAGGAAAAGAAATCCAACATTTTCAACCTTACTTCATAACAGGTCTCAACCCTACAACATTCATACGACCCTCTTCTGCACACTCAAATGCATTATCATCCTTTCTTCAGTATGGTGCCCAGAGCTATGCACAAAACCTCAGCTGAGATCTAACCAGTGTCTTATTCAAGGTCATCATAGCCTCCCTGTCCTTGTATTCCATGGCTCTATTAATAAAGCTTAGAATACTGTATGATTTATTAGCAGTTTTCTCTATCTATCCTTCCAACTTTAATAGCATATTCATATTCACCCAGATCTCAGTTTTATCATTCCATCTAGAAGAGAACCTTTTATTTTATAGTGTTCTACGCACTAAAGTGCATCACCTCTTACTTCTCTGCATCGAGCTTTATCTGTCATCAGTCCGCCCACCAATTTATCAATGTGCTTTTGAAGTTCTCTACAATGTTCCTCAATGTAGAACTCTTCAAATTGTATTAGCTGCAATTGAAATTGTCCCTTGCACATCAAGTAGTCAAATTGACTGGTCAGAATTGCTGGACCAATCTTTACAACATTTTTAGAACATGGAAATGATGCTTCAAAATTACCCAATCCTCCAGCACTACCTCTAAATACCAAGCAAAAAATTGTAAGATTGTTGCCAGTCACTCCACAATTTCCACACTCACATCCTTCAATGCCTACGGGCGTATCGCATCCAGTCCCAGTTTATCAACATTAATTACTAAGAGTTTCCAATTTCTCAGAATCTTGGAAATTTTCTCCTGAGTTTTATCCTGTTATCACAGCCTTGGTAGATTCTACCTTGTAGTTAAAGACAAATACAAAGTATTCATTTAATATCCCTGCCATGCCTCTTGGCTGTATGCATAGATGTTTTTTGGTCCCTATTGAGCACTTCTCCTCCTCCTTGGTTCAGCTGAGGGAAGAGGTAAGCACAGAGTGTCGGAACAGGACAGTCAACAGGAAACATGAATACTAAGTAGTAGGACAGGCCAGTCCAAAGTGGCTCTGATTGGATTCACATGGCACACTAGCACAAAATGACTTCAGAACAAACCTCATGGCTCCCAGCAAGAATACAGGCCCCACCTACTGAACAAATGTGAAAAGAAACGACAAAATGGGGCAACTTTAAACTTTCAAACTGCACGAGTAATACTGAAAAAACCTTTTTTGTCCAAAGGTCACAGTTAACATTTCAGAATGGATTCAAGATCCGTTGAATACGAATACTATGGGAATTTATTTCATTCACATATTGGCAATTACCTGAACTCTGGAGAAAGGCTCAATCACTCGGATAAGATTCTGCTCCAATAAGTTGTCATACAGCTTTGCCAGATGTGTGGTGATAATCGGATCATCCCGTAGCTCTCCTTGGAAATCTGTTAAAGCCTGCAAATTGCAAGAGCAAACTTTTAATTGATACTGAACAGAACATTTCCTGAACAGTAAAGTTTGCATATCTGCGATTTAAGTCAATTCAAGTCATGCTTTCGTGGGTTTTTTGGTAGAGCTAAACTTAACAAGGCAAAACCTGCTGCAGGTAATGGGTAAAAATGATAAGCCTAAAATCAAGCACTTGAAGTAGTAACAAATGTTTGTCTTTAACCCATTTCTTTTCAGGCAGATTGCCACCTGGAGAGACCATCTTGGTTAAAAGATATTTTGCACTTATGTCAGTTGTTAATTAAGGAGCTCTTTCAAACTAGGACTCACACTGAAATGGTGAATATCTTTTATGTTGTTGCCTCAAGGCACAAAAAGGCCAACCATAGTTCATCTGGTACCCTGGTCTGAGACTGGAGCACAAAATCTGGACTGGTACTCCCACAATAATATTGAAGGAGTGCTGCACTGTCAGATTTGAGAAGGTGAAGCTCCATTTGCGCTCTCTGGTAGATCAAAAGACATTGTGGTAGCAGTGTGGCAAAGAAAAAGAGAGTATTTTCTCAGGTGCCCAAACTAACATTTAATCTCAATTATCACAAAGTAAATGGCTGATCATCACACTGCCATTTGTGGGAACTTGATTGCAAATTTGCTACTGTGTTTTTACATTATATGATTGACCACACTGCAAAGCATTTTGGAAACTTGCCAAGTGGTTTGGGGTGTTCTATAGACCTGAAAGATGCTACTTAAACTCTAACGGAAAATCATCCAAGTCTGAGTAATGTGCCAAGCTGTTTGAATTTACATAAGACATAGGAGTGGAAGTAAGGCCGTTCAGCCCATCAAGTCCACTCCGCTATTCAATCATGGCTGATGGGCATTTCAATTCCACTTACCCGCATTCCCCCCGTAGCCCTTAATTCCTCGAGACATCAAGAATCTATCAATCTCTGCCTTGAAGACAACTTCATTTCAAAAAGATTATGCTTATGACTCATTACACAAGGTAAGGGATGATATTCAGTCCCTTGCGTGGGGGGAACCTAGACTCAGGGGATGCAGAGTCAGTGTGGATAGAGCTGAGAAATTCTAAGGGTAAAAAGACCCTCTTGGGAGTTTCTACAGGTCCCCAAACAGTAGTCTGGATGTCGGATGTAAGTTGAATCAGGAGCTGAAATAGGCCTGTTGCAAAGATGTTACTACAGTTGTTATGGGGGATTCCAACATGTAGGTAGACTGGGAGAATTAGGATGGCATTGGACCTCAAGAAAGAGACTTTGTGGAGTGCCTGAGATGGATTCTAGAACAGCCTGTGCTGGAGCCTACCAGGGAGAAGACAATTCTGGATCTGGTATTGTGCAACGAACCAGAATTGATCAGGGACCCCGAAGTGAAGGAACCATTGGGAAGTAGTGACCATAATACAATAAGCTTCATTCTGCAATTTGAGAGGGAGAGAGTACAATCGGAAGTGACAATATTTCTGTTGAATAAAGGGAACTGTGGAGCTATGAGGGAGCAGCTGGCCAAAGTTCAAATGGTGCAATACCTTAGCAGGGATGACAGTGGAGGAACAATGGCGGATATTTCTGTGTATAAGGCAGAAGATGCAGGATCAGTTCATTCCAAAAAGGAAGAAAGATCCTAGGAGGAGGCATGGGTGGCTGTGGCTGACGAAGGAAGTTAAGATACATATAAAGTTAAAAGAGAAAAAGTACAACATAGCAAAGATAAGTGGGAAAACGGAGGACTGGGAAGCTTTTTAAAAAAAAACAGAGGAATACGAAGGAGGAAATACGCAGAGAGAAAAAAAAAAGAGGTACGAAGGTAAACTGGCCAAAAATACAAAGGAGGATAGAAAAAGCTTTTTTAGGTATGTAAAAGGCAAAAAAAAGATTAAGACTAAAATTGGGCCCTTGAAGACAAACAGGAGAACAAAGGAAATGGCAGAAGAATTGAATTGGTACTTCAGATCTGTGTTCACTGGGGAAGACACAAGCAATTTCCCTGAGGCAACAGTGGCTGAAGGACCTGAACTGAAGGGAATTTATATTTGCCAGGAATTGGTGTCGGAGAGACTGTTGGGTCTGAAGGTTGATAAGTCCCAGGGTACTGAAGGAGGTGGCTTGAGAAATCGTGGATGCGTTGATGATTATTTTCCAGAGTTCGATAGATTCAGGATCAGTTCCTGCGGATTGGAGGGTGGCTAATGTTGTACCACTTTTTAAGAAAGGTGGGAGAGAGAAAGCAGGGAATTATAGACCAGTTAGTCTGACCTCAGTGGTGGGAAAGATGCCAGAGTCTATTATAAAGGATGAAATTACAACACATCTGAATAGTAGTAACAGGATAATTCAGAGTCAGCATGGATTTATGAAGGGGAAATCATGCTTGACTAATCTTCTGGATTTTTTTTGAGGATGTAACTCTGAAGATGGATGAGGGAGATCCAGTAGATGTAGTGTACCTGGACTTTCAGAAAGCTTTTGATAAAGTCCCACATAGGAGGTTAGTGAGCAAAATTAGGGTGCATGGTATTGAGGGCAAAGTACTAACTTGGATTGAAGGCTGGCTGGCTGATAGGAAACAAAGAGTAGTGATAAATGGCTTCATTTCGGAATGGCAGGTAGTGACCAGTGGGGTACCACAGGGATCAGTGCTGGGACCGCAGCTTTTTACAATATATGTTAATGATATAGAAAATAGCATTAGTAATAACATTAGCAAATTTGCTGATGATACTAAGCTGGGTGGCAGGGTGAAATGCGATGAGGACGTTAGGAGATTACAGGGTGATCTGGACAGGTTAGGTGAGTGGTCAGATGCAGTTTAATGTGGATAAATGTATGGTTATCCACTTTGGTGGCAAGAACAGGAAGGCAGATTACTACCTAAATGGAATCAATTTAGGTAAAAGGGGCAGTACAAAGAGATCTGGATGTTCTTGTACACCAGTCAATGAAGGTAAGCATGCAGGTACAGCAGGTAGTGAAGGCTGCTAATAGTATGCTGGCCTTCATAACAAGAGGGATTGAGTATAGAAGCAAAGATATTCTTCTGCAGCTGTACAGGGCCCTGGTGAGACCACACCTGGAGTACTGTGTGCAGTTCTGGTCTCCAAATTTGAGGAAAGACATTCTGACTATTGAGGGAGTGCAGTGTAGGTTCACGAGGTCAACTCCTGGAATGGCGGGACTACCTTATGCTGAAAGACTGGAGCGACTGGGCTTGTATATCCTTGAGTTTAGAAGACTGAGAGGGCATCTGATTGAGACATATAAAAGATTATTAAAGGATTGGACACTCTGGAGGCAGGAAACATGTTTCCGCTGATGGGTGAGTGCCGAACCAGAGGACACAGCTTAAACATATGGGGAAGACCATTTAGGACAGAGATGAGGAGAAAATTCTTCACCCAGAGTGTGGTGGCTGTGTGGAATGCTCTGCCCCAGAGGGCAGTGGAGGCCCAGTCTCTGGATTCATTTAAGAGTTGGATAGAGCTCTCAAGGATAGTGGAATCAAGGGTTATGGAGATAAGGCAGGAACAGGATATGGATTAAGGATGATCAGCCATGATCATATTGAATGGTGGTACAGGCTCGAACGGCAGAATAGCCTACTCCTGCACCTATTAGATTAGGTCTAAGATTAATCATTAACTCCCCAAGTAGGAACTTAAAACGTATAGTCACGTGATTACTAGTTTTCTTCTGATCTTACCATGTTAGACTCATTTATAATGTCTGGAAATGTAGTTGACCTCATTTCTAAGAAATATACTCTGGTACAAGCCTTTCAGATACAATATTTTGCTTTGGGCAGCTGTGATAGTGATGAAACAACAACATTCACTTTATTTTCTAACCAAACAAACAAGCTTGCCATGCACAGAAAAACAACAGTTTGGCTATATTATTAATGACAAACAACCTTTTAAGAACAACTCCAATTCAGGTGGATGCAATCAAATACCATTCAGAATAATCTTTGGCAACATCCACTGAACAACAGAGGACCAAAATCTGGTTCAACCTGCCAAATTTACAAACGTACCATCACCATTTATTCCCTGCACACAGTGATAACAGACTCAGATTGCAAGTACTTAGTTATAAATAGCAAACAAATTAGAACCTACATTTTGAATTTTTGATTATGTTTTTATTCATTTTTACAATCCAGAATTCATGTACTTCCGTGCGTAATGATCTCCATTTGAAACTGGGGGTGTACATGCTCAGCTTCTCCTATCCACAAGGAAGCTGCTGCTTTTGTGCAATGTTCAGTGGCAACACACACACCCTCCCATCCCCAAAATGTCATCAAATATCATGTACATTTGCAGTTCACCTGTAAGTAGAAGGAAGAGGATAGACGTCCAGAGAAAAGCTTTCCCATTCTGTGTGGGGATAATGTTACAGATACAGTTGAGAAAACATTGTTAGTTACTTTTCATGGACATGTTCTATACTTGGATGGCCCACAGATCACTGTAAAATAAGTTTCAAATGCACTCTGAAATTGTTTCCTCCACAAATAGTTGAAGTTCTGTATAATTGTTGTGCAAAGCAAAGGCAAACATATCAATGTATCCTATTACTTAGGACGTAAAGCCCTAACAAACAGCATCTCTCTCACACTAGGCTCTGCATACCATCCACTGTCAATTAAATTTCACACTAATTGTTTTTTGGATAACTTACTCTTTCAAAATCAGCCAGTGATCGATTCTTACTTGCTTTGGCCACACATTTTAGCGAATCAGTCTTAAGATTAAAGAGATAACTGTTAGTGGATATGAAATTTCTAGTTGTTAAACATACCAGAGGCAAAAAAACAAATAACTTAAGACAATTTAATGACATACCCACCTGTGTGTCTTAAAAATTGCATACCATTTCACCCTATATTTCTTCCAAAGGATAGTAACACAAATGAGTGCGTATTTCAGGACCAAGACAAGGCAGCAAGCTGATAAGTTATTATCCTTGCTATTTCAAAACGAACTTCTATTCCACAAGTGTTATTTTATGTTTTCCTATGTTTTTCCAGTACATTGTGAGTCATTACTTATGTTGATGAACTTACTTTTTGCCTTCTTGGCCCACGTTATTTGCATGGGCTATAGTTCACTTAAATACAAAATATATGAACACATCCCGCACCTCCGCCCTCAGACCCCACCCTCCAACCATAACAAGGACAGAACGTCCCTGGTGCTCACCTTCCACCCTACCAACCTTCACATAAACCAAATCATCCGCCAACATTTCCGCCACCTCCAAAAAGACCCCACCACCAGGGATATATTTCCCTCCCCACCCTTTCTGCCTTCTGCAAAGACCGTTCCCTCCATGACTACCTGGTCAGGTCCACGTCCCGACCCCCCCTACAACCCACCCTCCCATCCTGGTACCTTCTCCTGCCACTGCAGGAATTGCAAAACCTGCGCCCACACCTCCTCCCTCACTTCCATCCAAAGCCCTAAAGGAGCCTTCCACATCCAAAATTTTACCTGCACATCCACCAATATCATTTATTGTATCCACTGCTCCCGATGTGGGGAGACTGGACGCCTCCTAGCAGAGCGCTTTAGGGAACATCTCCGGGACACCGCACCAATCAACCACACCGCCCCGTGGCCCAACATTTCAACTCCCCCCTCCCATTCTGCCGAGGACACCGAGGTCCTGGGCCTCGTTCACAGCCGCTCCTTCACCACCAGACGCCTGGAGGAAGAACACCTCATCTTCTGCCTCAGAACACTTCAACCCCAGGGCATCAATGTGGACTTCAACAGTTTCCTCATTTCCCCTTCCCCCACCTCACCCTAGTTCCAAACTTCCAGCTCAGCACTGTCCCCATGACTTGTCCTATCTGTCTATCTTCTTTTCCACCTATCCACTCCACCCTCCTCCTTGACCTATCATCTTCATCCCTTCCCCCACTCACCTATTGTACTTTCTCCCCACCCCCACCCTCCTCTAGCTTATCTCTCCACCCTTCAGGCTCTCTGCCTTTATTCCTGATGAAGGGCTTTTGCCCGAAACGTCAATTTTACTGCTCCTCGGATGCTGCCTGAACTGCTGTGCTCTTCCAGCACCACTAAACCAGAATCTGGTTTCCAGCATCTGCAGTCATTGTTTTTACCCTTTTTCCCAGTTCTCCACAGCCCACCTTTCTTCCATGTTATAAATCATTTCTGAAATGACATGCTCATTTGGTAGTGTCATGGGTAAATGCATCATTAGTGGTGGGACCATGGCAAAAGAAAAATTGTGAATTTGATACTTAATTATTGATGAATTAGCTCAGTGTGGCACAACAGTTGCTGCAATTGACAATCCTAGGCTTTTGGAGCCGGATTAGAAGTGCATGGGCAGTATAAAATTTACATCTATTACTGTTGAACATTTGCTAAGTCAAGCCTTTTGGATGAGATACAGAGATCTTCCAGTTTAAGAACAGCTTTAGGAGACAGAAAAAGTGGGTGGAAAAATGAACTTGGGCTCAACTACTAATCCAGAGATCCAGGCCTAAAGAGAAAAAGGTGGGAAGTGGATTCAGATAATACACTGGAATGAAGGCAGAACTACCAATGACCTTTCTTCACATCTGTTTCTCAAAGGCTGTTAATATTGTTTACAAAAATGGTTGCTCAGTAAATGCCTCTAGATAACTCCACCTGGTTTGCTTAAATATAGTCTTTGGTTACCCATTAAAGCTGGTCTATTGAATGAATTATTTCCTGACAATATTTGGGCCTGTCAGCTATTATACTTGTAAAGAAAATTGAAATCAAGTCAACTCCAGAGTCTGACTGCATGAATGACAAAACCTTCTGAAAGCAATCAGCCCATCTATACATGAACAGATTGCTCTGCAATTCCTCACTATGGAATATGAGGAAATTAGGTCTTACTCTCGGTAAATGGAGAGTGAGGTATTTAAAACAATCTGAGTTTAAACAGACAAAATCCATACTAAGTAGCACCTTCTTTGTACTTTACCTGTCGTCCAGCATATCGGAGTGCAAGCTTCCCACTCACCAATGCCTGGACATCTTCTGGTCTGAAAGAAAACCAAATCAAAAGAACACACATTTTGAAAATTGCTACATGAACCATTTTTCTTCAATTATGATTTTCCAAAGCTCACCCTTACAGCAATCTTTGTTACTTATAATGGCCTTAGCCCTTTCCAACATAACGCAGGGCATTGTTGGGCAGCACTGGCAAACTGGAACATTCTATCTTTTCCAGATATTTAGAGCACTGCAAACAACAGCAATAAAGCTACTGTAACATTAGTGCCACAAGCATGGTCAAAACCACAAGTATGATTTTATTGTTGATCTTCAACAATAACAGTAAGAGAAAAGGAGAACATGTTACTAAAGTTTTCACTAACATCAAGAAACTAGTATCAAGTAAACTGCGACACCGAAGCAGTACTTTCTCCAGGCCTTCGCTTTACAAAGTTTTAGTTTAACATGCCCAACACTTTTCCTACATGAAATATATATGCCAACAGTCGTTAAGACAACGTGATTGGTTGTCTACCTGAACTCCACCTTTCTGTACTAACTTCACATCCCTCGATTCAATTATGAATTAAGGGAATGTTGCAAATAAGCAATTTGGATGAGAAAAACCTTTCAAACTTACGTATTTAACATAATTTTGCACAGCAGCATATATTTTAATGCTGTGATAGCTTTGGGGCTATCAATAGAATCATATCCTTCAAATGCCTCATAAAAATAGGAGTAAGCAGTCTTCCAGTCCTTCTCTTCAGCAGCATGGATAATACCTAGAAGCAAAAATCTCAGATTAATGCAAACTAATTTGTGACCATGTTTGAAGACCGTCTACTTTTTTTTGCTTAGAGCAACTAAATCTTCATTGTATACCTCCATCAGAGGATTACACACAGGCAACGCCATTTGGACAGTTACAAGATTAAAACAATTACAGCAAAAATATTTCAAAAACTTAGATTCTTCGACTGCCCAATGAGTAAACTGATTAAGTCAATCAGGTTGGATCTCAAAATTGTACCAACTAACCAGATTTCAGAAAGGGAGGTGACAGTATTGTGATCCATTGCATAAACTCCTTGATGAGAGAGAAAAAGATGGTTGGAGTTCATGCACTCAGTCACTAATCAATGACTCCTACTGGAAATGCAAACTATAGAGTAATTGGTTGAAATGAAGGATAAATATTTAGTTGTAGCACCAGAAAGAATCTTGCCTTTTACAAAGTGTTCCAAAAAAGAGTCAACTTTTCAAGTAAAGGGAGTTATGCTGATGGCAAAAGGCAGGGCAAGCAAATAGTCTCTTTAAAAAAGGAAATGATACAGTATAGGAGTCATGTTGAGGCTGTATAGAACATTGGTGAGGCCTCTTCTGGAGTACTGCGTGCACTTCTAGTCACCCTCCTGTAGAAAGGATACTATTAAATTGGAGAGGGGTTAGATTTACCAGGACGTTGCTAAGAATGGAGGGTTTGAGTTTTAATAAAGTAAAAAATGAGGTCTGCAGATGCTGGAGATCACAGCTGAAAATGTGTTGCTGGTCAAAGAGAGCTTCTTCAAGGAAGGCATCCTTGCAAGAGGATTCGCAGTAGGTTAAAATTCCTACTCCTGAGATGCTGCCTGGCCTGCTGTGCTTTGACCAGCAACACATTTTCAGTTGAGTTTTAATATACAATAGTGAGTAGAGTAGGTTCTATCTTGATTATGTTTTTATTGGAATCTGTCTCTTGGTTAAATTTTTAAAATTTAAGCCATAAGTATTAAGTTAGCCTGGAGCAGTGTTTGTAAAGCAATAACTCAGTGCTATTGGATGGACCAAAACAGCATTTAGTAGTGACACGCTCTTCTTGTCAGATGTGGGAGTTTCAGGAGAGTTTAAGGGTTACTGAGGATTAGATCTGCAATAAATGTCGCTGGTTGTGAATCCGGTCTTATCAAATGGATGAGTTGGAGCAACAGAGGCAATGAGGAATTTACAACAGCTAGGGGGTGTGATGGATGGCAGTTATAGAAAGGGCGAAAAACTGCAGATACAGTCAGGAAGATGGGTTAACTCCAAGAAAGGTAGGAGAGGCAGGCAGGTAGAACAGGAGTCTTCTGTGGCTATCCCCATTTCAAACAAGTACTGGGGAACGTAGGGGATGATGGACTTTTAGGGGAATTTGGCATGAACAGCCAAGATTCTAGTATCTAGACTGACTCTAACGTAATGAGGGGTACAGAGTTCCAAACGATCGACTGTGTTAAGAGAATCTCTAGTCAGGGGCACAGACAGACATTTCTGTGACTAGCAGCAGAAAAAAAAAATCAGAATGGTGTGTTGCCTCCCTGGTGCCAGGATCAAGGATGTCTCAGAGAGGGTGCAGAAGGTTCTTAAAATGGAGAGAAACCAGCAGGAAGTCATTGTACACATCAGTACCAATGACATTGGAAGGGAAAAGGTTGCGATTTTAAAGGGAGAAGAAAAAGGTGGCAGGAATTTAAAAAGGAGATCCTCGAAGGTGGTAATATCTGGATTATTCCTGGTGCTATGAGCTAGTGAGGGTAGGAATAGGAGGTTAGAGCAGATGTGAGACTGAAAAGCTAGTGCATGGGATAAGGATTCACATTTCAGGATCAATAGAATCTTTGGAGGGTAGAAGTGACCTGTACAAGAAGGATGAATTGCACCTGACTTGGAAGGTGACTAACATACTGGCAGGGGAATTTGCTAGAGCTGCTCGGGAGGACATAAATGAATAATGAGGGGTGGTGGGACCCAAGGAGATGCTGAGGAAAGAGATCAATCCGAGACTGGTGCAGTTCAGAGGCGTGGTGAGTCAAACAGTCAGGGAGGCTGGAACAAAACAGGACTGATAAATTAAAATGCATTATTGCACTGCAAGAGGTCTAACAGAGAAGGCAGCTAAACTCAGGGCATGGTTAGGGACATGGGGCTGGGACATCGTTGCAATTACAGATTCATGGCTCAGGGATGGACAGGACTGGCAGCTTAAAGTTGCAGCATACAAATGCTATAGGAAAGATAGAAAGGGAGGAAAAACAGGGAGGAGCAGCAGCACTTTTGATAAGGGATAGCATTATAGCTATACTGAGGGAAGATTTTCCCAGAAATACATCCAGAAATGTTTTTTGGGTGAAACTAAGAAATAAGAAAAAGAATAATCATCTTATTGGGATTGCATTATGGACCGCCTAATAGTTAGCAGGGAATTGGGAAACAAATTTGTAAGGAGATTTCTGTTATCTGGTAGGAGATTTTAGCTTTCCAAACATAGATTGGATTGCCATAGTGTTAAGGGTTTAGATGGAGAGGAATTTGTTAAGTGTGTACAAGAAAGTTGAGACAGTATATGGATGTATCTGCAAGAGAAGGGGCAAAATCTGACCTACTCGTGGGAATAAGGCAGGGCAGGTGACTGAGGTGTCAGTGGGGAGGCACTTTGTTTTAAAACTAGTAGAATTATGGTCACTGACCCCAGAGATGGAAAAGGATAGACCGGATTTAACAGCTGAAATTCTAAATTGGAGAAAGGCTAATTTTGACAGTTTGAGGCAAGAATTTTCAAAAGCCGATTGGGTGCAGGTGTTCGCAGGCAAAGGTGCACTGGAAAATGGGAAGCCTTCAGAAATGAGATAATGAGTGTCCAGAGACAGTATATTCCTGTTATGGTGAAAGGAAAAGGTTGATAAGTGTAGGGATTACTGCATGACTAGAGAAATTGAGGGTTTGGTTAAGAAAAATTAGGTAACATATGTCAGGTATAGACAGGAGAGATCAAGGGAATCCTTAGAAGAGTACAAAGGCAGTAGGAGTATACTTAAGAGGGTAATCAGGAGAGCAAAAAGGAGACATGAGGTAGCGGAGGGGGGGCGGGGGGAGGAAAGAGAGAAGAGATACTAAACGATTATTTTGTATCATTCTTTACTGTGGAGAAGGACACGGCAGATATAGAATGTAGGGAAATAGATGGAAGTGCTGGATGACTTGAAATGTATAAAAATGGATAAATCCCCAGGACCTGATCTGTGGGAAGCTAGGGAAGTGATCCTGGGCCCCTTGCTGAGATATTTGAATCAACGATAGTCATAGGAGAGGTGCTGAAAGACTGGAGATTGGCTAATGTGGTGGCACTGTTTAAAAAGGGTGGTAAGGACAAGCCAGGGAATTATAGACTGGTGAGCCTGATGTCAGTGGTGGGAAAGTTTTGGAGGGAATCCTCAGGGGCAGGATTTACACATATTTGGAAAGGTAAGGACTGATTAGGGATAGTCAACATGGCTTTGTGTGGGGGAAAAATTATATCTCATGAACTTGATCAAATTTTTGAAAAAGTAACAGAGGATTGCTGAGGGCAGAGTAGTGGATGTGATCTATATGGGCTGCAGTAAGGCATTCAATAAGGTTCCCTATGGGAGACTGGTTAGCAAGGCTAGAAATATGGAATACATGGAGAACTAGCCATTTGGAAACAGAACTGGTTCAAAAGTAGAAGAGGGTGGTGGTGTAGAGTTATTTTTCAGACTGGAGGCCTGTGACACAAGGATTAGTACTGGGTCCACTACCTTTCGTCATTTATATTATTGATTTGGATATGAACATAGGAGGTATAGTAAGTCAGTTTGCAGATGACACCAAAATTGGAGGTGTAGTGGAGAGTGAAGAAGGTTACCTCCGATTACAACAGGATCTTGATCAGATGGGCTATTGGGCTGAGCAATGGCAGATGGAGTTTAATTTAGATAAATGCGAGGTGCTGCATTTTAGGAAAGCAAATCTTAGCAGGACTTATACACTTAATGGTAAGGTCCTGGGGTGTGTTGCTGAACAAAGAGATCTTGGAGTGCAGGTTCAAAGCTCCTCAAAAGTAGAGTTCTACGTAGATAGGATAGTGAAGACAGCATTTGGTATGCTTTCCTTTATTGGTCAGAGCACTGAGTACAAGAGTTGGGAGGTCATGTTGCAGCTTTACAGGTCATTGGTTAGGGCACTTATGGAATATTGCATGCAATTCTTCTCCTTCCTGTAAGAAGGATGTTGTGAAACTAGAAAGGATTCAGAAAAGATTTAAAAAGTTGTTGCCAGGGTTTAAGGATTTGAGCTATAAGGAGAGGCTAAATAGTCTGGTCTGTTTTCCCTGGAGCATCGAAGGCTGAGGGGTGATCTGAGTTTTATAAAACAGAGGCACGGATAGGATAAATAGACAAAGTCTTTTCCCTGAGGTGGGGGTGTCCAGAACTAGAGGGCATAGGTTTAGGGTGAGAGGGGAAAGATATAAAAGGGACCCAAGGGGCAACTTTTTCACGCCGAGGGTGGTGCATGTATGAAATGAGCTGCCAGAGGAAGTGGCAGAGGCTGGTACAATTACAACATATAAAAGGCATCTGGATAAGTATCCGAATAGGAAGGGTTTAAGAGGGATACAGGCCCAAGTGCTGGCAAATGGGATGAGATTACGTTGGGACATCTGGTCGGCATGAACAAACTGGACCGAAGGGTCTGTTTCCATGCTGTATCTCGCTATGGCAATGAGTATAACTTTTTTTTTTAAAAAAACATAATGGTTCATGCGTGGAGTGAACTGCCAGAGAAAGTGGTGCTTGCAGCTACAGCTACAACATTTAAAAAACATTTAGCTATGTACATGCACAGGAAAGTTTTAGAGGAATATGGGCCAAGTGGGACTAGTTTAGTTTGGGAACATTGTTGCCATGGAATAGTTGGACCAAAAAGGTTCTGTTTTTATGCTGTATGACTCTACGACTATGACTCTAAGACACTCTGCAGTACGGAATTTCCAAGCCAGATTGTCTTATACAAAACACCACCAGCATTTTGGAATACAACTGATGATAGTAATTCTGAAAAGGAAGCTTTAAGAGGGTAGACTTGCATGTTGAAGACACCTTTCAGGACCCTAGCTGTACCACAATACATTCAATTTGGGAACAGGCAAGTACCACAAATAGCAACGTGATGACAACCAGGTTTTAGTGATCTTGACTTGAGGATAAGTATTTATCTCCAAGAAGTTCCCAGCCTTTTTTAAAAGAAAAAGATGTGCCACAAAATGTTATTTACATCCTGAGAAGCTGGGCAACACCTTTGTTTTCCATCCCATTAGAAAAACAGCTCCAACACAGCATCACTCCTCAGTACTATTCTAAAGTGTCAAACTACGTATACGGTAAAATCTCTACAATCTCAACCAATGACCTCAAGAAGAGTGATCAACAGTGTCCATGAAAAATGATATACCTGTTATCTCAACTAAAGGGTTACTATAAATTACTAAAACTATTCTAACTTCCAGGATTCATTGATAACATTGCAACATTTTATGGCTTTACACACCACACGTAACATTGCATTTTCTTTGATAAATTTCAGGTAGAAGCATAGCCTATAAAACTACTTTCACTCAATTTCATCCATGACAATCCTGTAATCACTGAAATTCATCCCTTTAACTGTATGCAAATGTGGCAGTAATAACAACTGTTCATGGGTATGCTCCTCAGGTTTCACAGCTCCTATGGCTGTATCCTGGTCTGAAAATCTCACAGCAATAGAGAAGCTGGCTCTCTGATAAGAACTGTGCTCAACAGCAAACACGCTGTCAAATGGATGAAAGGCATTTAATCAAATCACATCTGTTTTAAACAGTGCAGTAATTGAAAAAATAAACAGGAATGTTAACAACATTAATATACCTCACAGGATCAAGTTACTTTCAACCAGCTGTCACTATTCTTGTGGTAGAGAGGCTGTTGCTAAAGGATGCGTCCCATAGTCTCAGGCTACCTCATTGTTAAATTCCAACTGCCGCTTAAGGGCCTTACTTTGGGGTTGGTGACTTCTCAACTTGGTTTTTGATCGCCCAATGGGAACAGCTGGAGTATAATTTTTTAATCATACAACTGACTGCCTTTAAGGTTAATAGAAAATTATCAAATTTGTTTCACTAAATGTTTCTTGACTCTCAGACACTGGGCACTTTCTTACTGCAATTTTTATACTTTATTAATAGTGGTAGGCAGGGATCCATCCACCGTACCAACAGCTATTTTACCTTTTGTGGAATTAAGCAGTCATCATTAGGAAAGGTGTGTATTACTAGAAACAAAGCATCGTTATTTTAATCTGTTCAGAGGTCATGTTTTACTCATCTTCCTCATAGCCGAGTACTGTCTCCAATTCCATCAGACTGACACGAGCTTTATCCAATTTTCCAACTTGGTCTCCACTTACTGTGAAGTTAAAAGCTAAACGATCTTGCTTAACAAATATCCACATGATTTAGCTTCCCACATCCATTTGCCCTCACTTCCGTTTGCCCTTTTCTCTCCATCCCTCTGACTGTCATGCCTCTTTCTTTCTCCCCCTGTCCTTAGGTACCCTACCTTCACAAAGCCTAATGCTTAACCACTGAAGTCCTCTTCTGCCGCCAACACAGGCTTATTTCTTCTTAAATAATTCTGCAACTTCTTTTTCTCTTGCTATCCTCCAACAGTCTGGCTGAAGCTCTTACTGTTTGTTAGAAGCAACAACCGCAAATGGCTCATAACACACACTGCTTTGTGTGCTTTCTCTGGGCTATTTCTGACCGGCTTCCAACCTCTCAAAAGTTCCTGGCCCCAATGGGATACATCCTAGAGTTCTGAGAGAGGTGGCTGAGGAAATAGCGGAGGCATTGGTTGACATCTTTCAAGAGTCACTGGAGACAGGGAAAGTCCCGGATGATTGCGAGATCGCTGTTGTAACCCCCTTGTTCAAGAAAGGATCAAGACAAAAGATGGAAAATTATAGGCCAATTAGCCTAACCTCGGTTGTTGGTAAAATTCTAGAACCCATCATTCAGGGTGAGGTTTCTAAATTCTTGGAAGAGCAAAGTCTGATTAGAACAAGTCAACGTGGATTTAGTAAGGGGGTCATGCCTGACAAACCTGTTGGAATTTTTTGAAGAGGTGACAAGTAAGTTAGACCAGGGAAACCCAGTGGATGTGGTCTATCTAGACTTCCAAAAGGCCTTTGATAAGGTGCCACACAGGAGGCTGCTGAGCAAGGTGAGGACCCATGGTGTTTGAGGTGAGCTACGGGGATGGATTGAGGATTGGCTGTCTGACAGAAGGCAGAGAGTTGGGATAAAACGTTCCTTTTTGGAATGGCAGCTGGTTACAAGCGGTGTCCCGCAGGGTTTAGTGTTGGGGCCGCAGCTGTTCACATTATATATTAATGATCTGGATGAAGGGACTGGGTGCATTCTAGCGAAGTTTGCCGATGATACGAAGTTAGGTGGACAGGCAGGCTACAGAAGGATCTAGACAGTTTGGGAGAGTGGTCCAGCAAATGGCTGATGGAATTGAATGTAAGGTTTTGCACTTTGGAAAAAAGAATAAAAGCATAGACTACTCTCTAAACGGTGAGAAAATTCGTAACGCCAAAGTACAAAGGGATCTGGGAGTGCTAGTTGAGAATTTCTAAAGGTAAACATGCAGGTTGAGTCCGTGATTAAGAAAGGAAATGCAATGTTGTCACTTATCTCAAGAGGGTTGGAATACAAAAGCACCGTTGTGCTACTGAGACTTTATAAAGCTCTGGTTAGGCCCCATTTGGAGTACTGTGTCCAGTTTTGGTCCCCACACCTCAGGAAGGACATACTGGCACTGGAACGTGTCCAGCGGAGATTCACATGGATGATCCCTGGAATGGTAGGTCTAACATACGAGGAACGGCTGAGGATCCTGGGATTGTACTCATTGGAGTTTAGAAGATTAAGGGGAGACTTAATAGAAACTTACAGGATAATACATGGCTTGCAAAGGGTGGACCCTAGGAAATTTTTTCCATTAGGCTTCGAGACAAGGACCCGTGGACACAGCCTTAAAATTGGAAGGGGTCAATTCAGAACAGAAACGCGGAGACATTTCTTCAGCCAGAGAGTGGTGAGCCTGTGGAATTCATTGCCGCAGAGTGCAGTGGAAGCCGGGACGCTAAATGTCTTCAAGGCAGAGATTGATAATTCCTTGTGACATCAAGAATCTAAGGGCTACAGGGAGAATGCGGGTAAGTGGAGTTGAAATGCCCAGCCATGATTGAATGGCGGAGTGGACTCGATGGGCCGAATGGCCTTACTTCCACTCCTGTGTCTTATGGTCCTCCATTTGTAACTGTTGGATTCTGCACTTGACTCCAGACTGTACACTCACTCATGAGCAAGGACTTATTGTGAAATGACCACATTGACATCATGGCCTTAACAGACAGAAAAACCAGAAGGAAAATTTCTACTATAATGCATTAAAGAAAATGCTAAAATTTAGAAGTTTTATTTTTGTTCCATACCTGACTGCATATCAAGTGCAGCCTGTAGTTTGGGTGGGCAATAGATTGCATTTGCAGTTGTTCGTGCAGAGGTCAGGGCAGCCCGTGCTTTTGGCAAGTTACTCAGAGCATGATATGTTTTACTCTCCAATAGCTGAACTTCCACCAATAGTGCCTTATCATCCATCTTCTTCAGCTCACGAAGCAATTGCGATCCTGAAAAATATTAGAAAATTTAGTCTAGTTCTACTCAAATAAACAAACTCTAAGATTGTAACGAGGCAGGATTTTATTGATGATCCTCATGGCTGAACTATTATTCTTTATTTCAGTATAACTCAAAAATATTTCTGAAAATGGATTAATGCAGGTTTGAAATGATATTAATCCTACTGGTGAACAAGTTGAATTAAGGGAAGTTTTATTTTAAACCTAAATACAAAAAGACATTTTACCTTTAAATAAATTTCCTGCTCATCTGCCCAATTATCACAGTTTATGACTCATTAGAGCAGGGTGATCAACAACTTGCATTTATTTAGTTCCTATGACATAGAAAAAGAAAGGTCAGCAGTGCCTCACAGGTGGAAATGGAAGACACTGAACCTCTGTGGGAGAAGGTTAGGAAAGATGATAAACAAAACCAGTTTAAACGGTGGTCAGAAAACTATAATCAGGGACAATTATTGATCCTATTAAATCTAGTGCTCCAGGTGCTAATTTTTTCTGACAAGTTTGCCTCTTTAAAACTTGATGAGCTGGCAGATTGAAGACAGTTACCCAATAACAGCTGCACCCTGATTTAGGTTCAATAACAAATTAGCTCTTTTCCAATAATGGATTTGTAGAGTTTTCAAAAGGATACTTACAGAAATGGACGGAGGGCTAGGGGAGAGAATAATGCAATGGAGGCAAGCAGCAAGAATAAACAATGCAAGTAATACCTGTGGTATCGAGATAGGAGTTGAGCAGGAAGCAACTTTGCTACTGACTCCTTTTTGTGGTGGGGGTAAACAACTGGACTATTATTCTTTTAAGGACCACTTACACAAAAATAAATCATACATATAATGAGATCAGGAAACTGGAAAAAAATTCAAATTGAGCATTAAATTTGATAGAAGTCAAAAGGAACCTTAAAAATCTGCATTTAATAAACAACCAATCACAAAAAAAAACTTCACTTTAAACAGCTTGGAGAAAGCAGAACAGTACATTTTAAATTTAATATTTAAAAGTTATAACTCTTGTCACTAAGTTCCAAGATTAGTAGCTTTAGAAATGCAAATTTAGACAACTGTGTTGATTGTAGCTTTATGGGCTACTCGTTTTATAATGCCAAAAAGTTATTGACAAATCCCTGGATTAAAATATATTGCAAGAGGAAAACATAAGTATTACTAAATTAGTTAGCATTATAGCATTATGAGCTTAGAGATTCTTCATCTCAGATACAAAGACCTCAAGATATTTATTCTAAATGAGTAAAGTATATCAAAAAGATTTTGAAAAATACATGGCAATGTAGGAGGAAGAAAAGACCACCTAGTTCCTAGTATGTTGTTTGCTTCACTGTTACATCATCTGTACATTAACTTTACTCCACACTCCTTAATATTCTCGCTCAACGTACAATCGTGTCTCAAAAATCTCAGCTGACCAAACATTAATGGCCATTTTAAGATACAGATTTCCAAATCCATTACAACTATTTAATTAGAGAACCCATGAACAATGAGGGGTGGCGGAGACAATGCTGAACTGACACAAGGAAAAGATGATACTTGGGCTTTGTATTGCTGTTTAGAGCTTTCAATAAATCTCAGAATTGAAAAATAAATTGTCAAAATGGCTGCAAGTATAACACTCTGAAGGTTAGGTGAATTGACCATGCTAAATTGCCCATAGTGTTAGGTAAGGGGTAAATGTAGGGGTATGGGTGGGTTTCGCTTCGGCGGGTCGGTGTGGACTTGTTGGGCCGAAGGGCCTGTTTCCACACTGTAAATCTAATCTAATCTAAAAAAGCAGTCAGTCAATCATACTAATGAGGATTTTAATTTTTGAGCCAAATCTGTTACAATGTCTTCTGCAGTAATTTGTTCCCACAATGTCTTTCAAGTCTGAATTGTTTAGTAACAAATTACATCACTGTATTGTCAGTCAATGTCCAATGTCAGACTTTATCCCAGTCCTTTCCAGCTACTAGCAAGATCACCTCAAAGAGAAGAAAGAAAACCTGACACAATCAATTACAATGTACTAAAACAAAACCATCTCCTACATTAACTATGCTTTCTCTTTCAGAAAAAGCTCAACAGGGTAACAGATTTTCAGTCCACCAGATTTATTCTCACCTAATGAGTACACACGCACACCTCCAGCAACAGTCAAGAATTAGAGCACTGGTGATTTTTTCTAATTCTAAAACAAGCTCATTAAGGTAATTGTAACTGTTGAGACAACGTAAGTCAATAGATCAGACTTTCAGCCAGACACTCTTCTGGACACACATTTAGCTGGTCATTGACTAAACCCACTCAGCTATTATAGGAATACATTCAAAAGCATACAGGCCAAAAATGCTTCTCTGGTCAAAATATTGGACGACAATCTGTTCTTCAGCCAAAAGTGTGGCTGCACTGATATCAACTCAAAAATGGAGGAACGCACTATCAATATCTATCTAACTTGCTCTTGATATATCAACACTTCAGCCATGCTTTATTTCTAATAGAATGGCTGTAATTTTTATGAGGGGAGAAGGCAAGAATGTGCCACAATATAAAAATTGTGCTCTAACTTTCAATAGCTGGGAGGTCACTAGTTCTTTTTTAAAAAGCAGAAAATACAAAATTACTCCTTTAGCAATGACAGCTGGCTGCCTAGCATAGCAAGGTTGAAAACAATGGTGTGAAGCAGATGCACTAAATGGAAATCCATGATCAAGACCTGTTAGACAAATATGGTTTAATATGTAGACAAAATGAAGGAAAAATGTCTACACAGAAATAACATGTATTACCTTTAAGTGTGATGGGCAGAGTTGAATGCTAATAAGTTTTTCTAATTCTCAGCTTTCTTATTCTCTTTCTCTTCTCAACAAAACATTTAATATCAATTCTGCCAACTACTCAATTTTTGCAGCACATGCATAATCAGAATAGGAAGGGTTTGGAATGTCTACCCCAGACATGTATGTAATTCTATGAAAAAATAAACTGAAATTTTTTAAAAATGGTTTGTGAAAAGCCAGCACTTCTGTACCAACTCAAACTCTGTAATTAAATCTAATTACATTCCAATAGTGTACTGCCTTCTACTGGGCAGTGACAAATGCATCAATGATGATATGAAATGACAGCAAGTTATGAAAATTTATAGAGGCCTGCCCTCTAGTGGAGCTTCTATGTTATACATATAACAAAAAGATGTGCAAATTCAACAGTGACAAACCATGAAAATAAGAACCAAAGTTGCAAGGGATCAGTGACTTAAAAAAAAGGTTTGTGAAGTATGTGACAAGACATTGAATATTACATAAATGAAGAAAAAATGGTTTGAAACAAACACACTGATCTCATTTTAAACTGGGGTCAGAAATATACTTCCACTTTAAGACTAGTGACTACACTTCGAGCTTACTGTGAAATTCTTTGACAAAAATATTGCAACAAGACCTATATGAAGAGAGTATTCTTCCCAAACTTTCAAAGAACAAATATGGAAGTTAGCTGGCTTACCCCAAAAATCGGTCAAAACAGGGAAATGTGTCTCATGATATTTAACACTATATTGACAAATCAGATTTGAATTCACATATCATACAATTTAAAGCGAGTGCACTTAGAAATGAATACCTCAAATGTTATTATAATTTCCGCTGAAAGCAGCATTACTTTATTACAGAGATACTACTCCACTACCTAGTTGGTAGGTTAAGAATCGTCTCATTTAAGTATCAGTCCACAAGATCCATCTCAAAACAGCTTAAAGCAGTCTCTAAAGATTTCAAACAAATACCAAAGTCCACCACTTTTTGGAACAGACTTAAACCAGCGGCAATTAACCTATGCACCGATTAATTACCATCAACACTTTAAAAATTATAAAGCCAAATAGAGCAAAATGGAGGAAAGTCTTGCATTCTAATTGTCCTGCAAGTTTTGATTGAAGTTTCAAATGCAACCCACCCCCACCATAATGCTACTACAGCTCCCAGGCTATCTACCCAATAGATGAAAGGCAGTATCAATAGTTACCTAATTGCAATGCCTCCTGGTACCTCTTAGTGTCAAAGTACAGAGAAACCAAGCGAGCCTGTATAGGAAATATTAAAATAGTTAAAATGTGTGTACTCAAGTTTGTACTCAAGTTATTAAAGTGCAATACTTTGGGAAGTACAGTAAAAATGCTAGATACCTTTAACTCAGTTGCCAAAACTTTTGTATCTTTAATTTAAAATGTAGGCCTGACTATTCCTATTTGAAAGCCATCTTAAAGTCCTGAAAACAGTTTGCTAAAGTAACAATCATAATAACGTCAGATGTATGATAACAAAAATTAGAAAAAAAGTTCTGCTGCAGCAGGGAGATCAAATTACTTCTTCATATCTTGCAGGAAGATCACCAACTGCAAGTTCTCTTCCAAGGTTCTTGCCATCCTGACTTGAAAATACATCACCATTCCTTCAGCAGGTCAAAATCCTGGAATTCCATTCTGACATAATTGACAGTCTACCTAAAGGAAATGGACTGCAGCAATTCAAAGCACCAGCTCATCACCAGCTTAAAGGGCAACAGCCGAAGGTAATGAATAAATCTGATGGCAAATGTAGTCAAATTTCAAGGAACTACTGTGGATAAAATTCAACAATTATCAATTAAATATAACCGATTACTATTCAAATGCACATCAGCAGAGCTAGTATGGAAAATCTAAATGGAACAACTGGAAATTCTACAAAAAAATGCCACTCATTAAATGGTACCTTTAAGCCACTTAAAAGAACCTCAACACCAAGATCAAAAAAAATTAGCTGCAGCGCACCAGTTATTAGTTGGAACAATGTTCATCATATTGGTGAGTCTGCAAAAAGCACTCAAAAACGTCAAAATACACAAATGCTGTTCTTAATACGAGTTAAAAATACAAGTGTCAAGATGCAAAAAAAAAGTTACCACAATAACCATGGCAGCAAAATAGTGCTCACTGTGATTTTATTAAAAACAATGCTCTTCAATAGCATTTGCACGGGTAAATTTCCAGATTATCACTAGGAATTGCAAATGCTAGCCAAACTAATCAGAAGAGATAGTTCAGATCTCAACCAAACCAATTTCAATTTCAGTTATCTTCATAAATACAATCATCCTTCTCCTCATGTCCACACGCTGTTCCCTATAGACTGAAAATGCGACTTTAGATACAGAGTTGACATTGTACAGATTTTCAAATGGTCAAACCAAACATTTCAACGATTGTATTTAGTCTACAAATTAAACTTGAATCAGAGATTTCCTTTCAAAACCAGAATATTGCAACTACAACTCAATATAGTAATTAAACCACCCTAGAATCAAAGGCAATTCAATAGAGAATCTCTTATAGGACATTAAATGCACATCGAAAGCAAAAAAAATACATTGCTTACTACGAATACCAAATCTATTTGGTATCCCACGTTGAGATTCGTATGATTTATGGGGTCTCCCTGTCGTGCTATACAAGACTGATTTATCAAAAACTTATCATACTCTGAATAGGTGCAGCACAGGAGGTGACCATGCTGTCTCGTTAAGAGCAACTTAGACAATTTCACTTTCACGCAATCTTTAACCTTTTAAATCTGCAAATTCCCTTGGTACAAATCAAATTTTCTTTTTGAAGTCACAATCTTATCTGCCTCCACTACACTGCAGCAATTAACTCCCGATCCAAACCTCGAGGCGTCAGAATATTTTTCCTCATTTTATGGTTGATTCCTTTGTTAACTGATGTCCACCGATGGGAACACTTGTCTACCAAAATCTGTCCAGACCATTCATAATGTTGAGCACTTCAGTCAAATCCAATTGGCCAGGCTAAATTGCCCATAGTCTTAGGTGCATTAGTCAGGGGTAAATATAGGATAGGGTAATGGGTCTGGGTGGGTCACTCTTCAGAGGGTCAGCGTAGACCTGATGGGTCGAATGGCCTGTTTCCACACTGTAGGGAATCAAATCTAATCGAAACGTCTCATGCATCTTTTTGCAGCTCTATAAGGCCTTCAGTCTTCGAAAAGCATGCAGAAGTGACTGGACAGTTCCATTTGATGCTGAATAGGGTTTTTCAAGGTTCACCAAAGTTGTTGCTTTTGTACTCCATCCTTGTATTCATAAAGTCTGGCATTAAGCATACCTTTGAAACCATTTTCATGCATTTGTGCACATTTACCCCTAAGTCTCTACATTGCCTTTAATATTGTCTCTTCTCATCCATGCGACAAAACGCAACACTTCATACTATTCTGAACAAAATTTCTTCTAGCATGTGTCCACAAACTTAATCAAATTAAGTCTGTCCCCTTGAGGTCCATCCCTTTTCTCTTTCACAGTGAACAATACTTTCAAGTTTTGTATTATCTGCACATCACATATTATTAATATCAAATTAAGATGATGGATTTATATCCACACTACAATCAGAAATGGTCTACAGATCTCCAAATGATGTTTCATACAAAGCTACAACTTGAAAAAAATTGTCTTCAAAAATGAGTGCAACAGAAATGGCTAAAATTTGAGTAGGTGAAGATATGAAACCTCCTTAAAGTGTACATTACTTACCTACTGAACTTAATTCATTTACCTGAATCCCAAAAATGTAATGCAAGTCAAAAGCTCACCAATCCAAATCATGGACACCAAATTTTGGATATTTAACCTGACAGGACAGAATACTGTTAAGAATCCAGTTCCTCTCTGCCCAACACATTTTACTATTACCTTCCAGCATTATACAAAATGGAGTAGAAATACTCTTCACTCAAATTACTGGTCTGTTCCTGTAAGTACTTAATCAATGAATCAAGACTGCAGGTTGTTCCACAGGCCATTGGAGCACAATGGTACGTGTGATTCAGATATTAGGCCATCAAGCCTGTCTGAAAAGATCAATCTCCCATTGTCAAGCATGTTAATTTGACCACAAAAGGTGACAGGATGCTAGTATATCACCGCTCCTTTTCTGACTGCTCACTAGATAACTGATGTGTGATGGTCAGCCACTGAGTGAAATATAAGCTTGAAACGGTTTCCAATGATGGCATCCAATAGAATTATGCTGGAAAAGCGCAGCTTCAGGCTCATGCCCGAAACGTCGATTCTCCTGCTCTTTGGATGCTGCCTGACCTGCTGCGCTTTTCCAGCAACACATTTTCAGCTCTGATCTCCAGCATCTGCAGTCCTCACTTTCTCCTCCAATAGAATTATGTAAAGTTTGAATGAATGGCAAGTGGGTAGACTTGCAAAAGTGCTGCAAGTCTTCCGACTGTCTGTGAGTTCATGAAGCTTAAGTGAATATCCTGAATAAAATCCAAGCTCATTCTGTTCCCAACATAAGAAATAAGAGTCAATAAGATCGCGGTCTCAGCTCTACTTGCCCACCCTCCCACCATAACCCTTAATTCCTTTACTGGTTGAAAAATTCTGTGTTTTAAAAACATTCAATAAGAAAGCCTCAACTACTTCATTGGGCATGGAATTCCATAGATTCACAACCCTCTGGGTGAAGAAGTTCCTTCTCAATTCAGTCCTAAATCTGCTCTAAGTTTGAGGCTATGCCCTCTTGTCCTAGTTTCGCCTGCCAGTGGAAACATCCTCTCTACTTCTAACTTATGTATTTCCTTCAAAATTTTATGCTTTTTCTAGATTCTCACCTCATTCTTCTACACAAGAAAAGTACAAGAGTACAGAATGTTGAAAATCTTATGATATAAAAAACAGTACGTTTGCCTGTGATGCGAATTATTTAAACCTTATTTAAAACCTCACTACAACCTACGTCAAACAATAATCCTAGCAATTAAATTTTGCTTTTTTTCAGTATACCCAAGGTACTTAATATATTTAACTTGTATCCTGGAGGTGGGAGGAAAAAAAAGATACTATATTTATACTGCAATCAGTAATGCATCTCAATTGAAATATCCCTTCTTTAGGAACAGAAATATGAATTAGAGGGAAAGTATCTACCTCAAAATGAATCCAGCTCTCTAGCCTCAAATAGGTTACTTCAATGTGAACCAACGATCATTAGTATTTATATGTATAGTCAAGATCATTACTTCTTGCCAAGAGTAGCTTCTCATCATTTACCACATCATTCAAGTCTGAATCTCATTTTACCAAGTGTAGAATTTACTCCCCATGATAGCTAAAATAGCTGATTACACTCCTATAGCTTTGCCAACACTAACAGATGGTCGGAGTCAAACACATGATTCAAAATTTCCTCCAGATACAAGTGCTTCCACATATTTGTGCCACCACTTTAAACAGTGCTATACTATCACTCCACTGGACATTTTTACTTCATTGTTACCTTACAAGCACTTAGCAGACATGGTCTTAGCAGCTTCGCGTTTCAGTTGGTTTAAGGTCAACTCTCAGAAACAAAATCAGGCAACAGTCACAGATATTGGTGTTAGGTTTCCAGATCACAAATTTAATTTGTTCAATTAAGTATAATCTCACTGCTCTAGAACTGCGTCAAACTTAATCGTATCTGCAGTGTTCATAGATATAGAATAAGAGAAGACCCTAGGCTTGATGTAAGAACAATAGTGGGTGCTCTTTACCAGCTAGTTGTAAAGGAAATTGTTACTATACATGTATGAAAGCCTTCATCCACAAATGAAAAGCTCACAATATCATACTTGAGTTATCTTCTGATTTTTAAGACAAACAACAATATGCAAGATGATTCAGGAAACTGTTGAACTGTAAATACATCACAAACTTCAAAATGTTTCCAACTGCCTTTTTAAAAAAAATCTGTCTACTCTACAAGTTCCCTGGATAATACCTCCTTGCAAACATTTATTATTCTACATGAACAAATCAGAACAAGTTTAGACAGGTTCTCCTGAGATGTCTACAACCTCAATTTTGCAATAAACCAAACAACTTTGTAAAAACAAAACTATAGTTTCATCACAAAATCTTAAGTGATGCAGTTTAATTTTGAAGTACAGATTTCACTTGCTATGTCAGCGATTATGGATCAAACTGCCCTATTCAGAACAAGCTAACTTTATTTTGTAAACTTTAGGGATTCACTTGAAAGAAAGTGATTTCAACAGCTTGAAGATCCATTTCAGCAAAAATGAGAGTCACATCACAGGCAACCTGCACTTGTGTCTAAGCTAAGTTCCACAAGGTCAGACAAAATTATTCAGACAAAAGAAAACTCTTAACTAGGTCAATGGACTACTGCCCTGTTCCAAGATTCTGCTTATGCAGTGATGGCATAAACCACTAACCGGAAAGTACATAAGCACTGGACCAGCACTAAATCTCCCCCACTCTCACGTGAAAGCCATGCAGAACCTAGAAAGGTCGCAAGTATCAAAAACTGTACAAATCTAATAATCCAATATATTGCTGGTCAAAAATAGATAAGGGAGATTCCTTCAAAATGACACAGGGAAACCAAAACAATGGATTTTATGAACAGCAGTTTTTAAAAAGACTATTTAAGTGTGAAATATGGGAAATAAGTCAAAATTAAAAGATGCTTGCTGTTCCAAAAAGCATTACTTTTGGTAACTGGTCTTAAAAGAAAATTATACTAATACAGTATAGACAGTCTGCGATTTAAGAGTGTTTGACTTATGAACACTCATACATACAAATAGGATCCCTACTAATTTTAAGGATTCAACATGTGAACACTTGCTTGTACTCATGAATGGATATTTTATATTGTTCCAACTCGTGTAAGCATAGACTTAAACATGCTCAGGAATGAAACCATTCATTATGCAGACCTCCTGTATAGTAAACTCCTATTAGCTGGTATATATGGGGATGCCAATTAAACAAATCTGCTGGTCGCATGAAAAACATTCATAGAAAAGAAATCCAATACAGTACACTCTAGTATTCTTTCAATAAAAATCTTAAATTTAAAATGGCATGCAAGTTAATCACTGAATTCTGGAAACTATTTAATTAGGGTCATCAGCAGAATTAACACCTGCATCTTGATGTCCAGGCTGAAGCATTAAGGATTTAGACTGAGGAGCTCTCTTGAATAATATTTTTTATACATTTGCCTGCTTTCACAAATAACTCTAAACTTCTTCCTTTGCGCTTTAATGTTGTAGATCATTGATGAACTGACACCAAAATTCTACTAAAGGATAAGCACCCTTTTCTAGTCTCTTACATTCCCATTTGTTTTGAAGTCAAAACAACACATCTTCACTTCAGTCCTTGCTTGGGAGTTATCTTATATGATTGTTGAGGGGTGGGGAGGCGCTGGAAGAACTACCACATGGCAGATGAACGTGTGATTGAACTTCATGCATAAAATTCTCAAATTTACATATTTGAAAGCTTTTATAAAAATGGTAAATTTTCTTTGCATTTTTACCATTTGCGTTAGAATTACAGATGCTTTGAGTATGGGATAATGGGGAGCTCACAGCACTTTAGTTAAAAACAATTCGATTTAGAAACATTTTCTAAACTCAAGTGAATTGCAAAGTTGAATTGGATGTGATATTTCCTCTGTGGAGGCCAATTAATAAATCAGAAACGTACCTCCAAAGCCTGGCGTAAGAACGTCCTCTTCTCAGATTTTGCCCACTCGATGCATTCTAAACATAATTCAACCTGTGAAAGCCACAGTTCAGTTAATTCTGATAGGGAAGTATAAGGGCAATTACAAGGATAACTTCTGGTATGAGGGCACAGCATTTTAGAAACCTATGCAAAGAAGGATAGAAAATCTAATTTTTTTTAAAAACATAAAATGTCAGAGATTTTGGAGTCTCAGGATGTGCCAAAATAAGAAGAAGGCAGGCTTCAAATACTCAGTACAACTTAGCCACACAAACATCAATAAAATACATGACTAAATCATCGGGTTTAGTGATGTCAGTGGAGGGATAAATATTATCCAATATTTCAATTTTTCTTCAAAAAGCATCACAGGGATTTTGTAGACACAAGGGATGGGTCTCAGTTTGATGGCTCGTTTGAAGGATATCACTGTAAAATCCCCAAGTAGGATCAGCACTGATCCATGGTGACTTGTATTATGTAGCTGGTTATCCTTTTGATAGTTCATTCACACCTTACAATAATTACCAACTGGAAGGACAGGTGGACTGCGCTTTCAATATCAATTTAAGTTCCAGAAGCAGTTGATTCATTATCTATAGCCATGAGATTGTAAAACGCAAGAATTTCGAGTCGATATCAACCCTGCTTGATTAAAATTGTATTCTTTTGCTTGTTCTGTCAGATTAAACATTGAATAGAAAATCAATTTGATCAAAGGGTTCAGAAAAAATTTACAAGGATGATACCAGGCTTGGAGGATTTGAGCTTTAGGGAGAGGCTGAATAGGCAGGGATATCTTCCCTGGAGCAAGTGGTGACTTTGTAGGAGGTTTATAAAATCATGAGGGCATGAATAGGGTAAATCTTTTCCCTGGATCGGGCAGTCCAGAACTAGGTGGCATAGATTTAGGCGAGGGGAAAAGATTTAAAAAGGGACCTGAGGGGCAACTTTTTCATGCGAAAGGTCATGGCATACACACGTCACCTGCCAGGGTGTGGTGGAGGCTGGTACAATTACAGCATTTAAAAAAAGATATCTGGATGGGTATATGAATAGAAAAAGGTTGAATTGGATATGGGCCAAGTGCTTGTAAATGGAACTAGATTAATTTAGGATATCTAGTTGGCATGGACATATTGGACCGAAGAGTCTGTTTCTATGCTGTATATCTCTATGTTTCTATGACTACATAATTCAGCAGTGTTAACTCTTACCTCTTGGCCAGTTGCCGCTTCCATATCTAGGAACAAGTCGAGCAATGACCGAACCAATCGAGCAGCCTTGGCTTTACTGATGGAATTCAGGAATGGTCTGACGTACTTCAGCAGTCCCCCCAGTTCTTTGGAGAGGAAAAGTGGATTTTAAATATCAGGGCTGCATTATACACAAAATGAAAAACAAAATCCTGAATTTTCTTTGGCCATAGACATTAGCTACTTAGTATTTTAGCAGACATCATCTCAGCACTTTGTCTTTGTACTGAAGATGTTTTGAAGCTGTGAATACCAAGATTCAATTTCCATTGAATCTCCTTCACACTTACTGCCCACACTCTGGGAAATACTCCATCTAATCTGGGTTGAGCAACAGTAATTAGATGAGATAAAGCATATACAAGTAAGTAAAACAAAAAAGGATGAAACAAGAAAATAAAGTGCATTGTTGTGAAACAGTAGCAATGACTATTAAGCAGCAGTAATACATTCATGAAACAGCGCCTTGGGAAGAAGTAGAAAACAGAGAGAGGTTGAGGTTCTGTGTTCATCCCCCATGGCCTGGTCCTTCCAACCCAGCCTCATCGTTCCCCAACCCTCTTCCGATTCATGGCCTTATCCATATTCACAGGGAATAGTACACGTGCTCTGTGGTGTCAGCAGACTGCCTTTCACTATAAAGTCATTCTCGATTAAAATGTTTAATCTACCTGTTCAGATATACCACCTCAACTCCAGGGCAGGTAGAAACTTTTGACTTTGGTATAGGGGCATCACTAGTTAACATTACAAAACTCCTATCTAAATTGCAACTGGTCACAAGAAATAGGAACATTTCTTGGAGCTGGCATTTTTGTTTGTCATAAGATGAACAAAAACAAACCTACAAAAAATAATTAGAACGTACAGTCAACACTATATTGAGAAACAGTAATTCGATTTATAATTCAACTATTCATTGCATTGCTATAGCCTCCAGATCCTCCAGATCTATGGTCAAAAGTTAGAAAACAGAATTAGTTTTACAGATCTTTGGTGACTGACAGATACAGTGGGCCGAATAGCCTCCTTTCGTGTTTTAAATATCTGAGTCTAACCTGAGATAGAGTGTAATAAAATAAATTTTAACATAATCACCATTGGAATCCAGTGAAGCTACTGTTAGTTTCCCCAAAGAGTACGCATGGGGCACTGCAGCAAATAATAACTTGACAAGTTATGCGCTTACCTGAAGTGGCAGCAATGAGCAGATTTTTTTCAAAAATAAAATCTGAACAAACTGAGGGGTAAACCATTCACTCAGTGTAAGTTATGTGGCATTTCTCCCCCTCAATCATGCAATTTCATAAATGTGTACAATCTCAAAAATTTGAATGCACTAGCAGTAGTTTACAGTGGCAAAGGTTTAATAAAAACCAAGGCACCGATTTAAGGAACAGGCATTACAGCAATTCACTCAGGCTCCATTGACAGCAGATTCCAGCTCTGCGGCCTCTACCATCCAGAAGGATGAAGGCAGCAGGTGCAGGGGGCACACCAGCACTACAAGCTCCCCTTCAAGTAATAAACTACCACGACTTGCAATTTGCTTGTCCGTAAATTCCTGAAGGTGGTAGAGAAGTTTAATAGGGTAGTTAAGACAGCACGTCTTTTCTAGTCAAGGTGTAGATTATAAGAGCAGGGAAGTTATGCTGGAGGCCACTGTTAGGCCACAGTTGGATGACTGTATGCAATTCTGGTCTCCGCACTATAGTCAGTCAGGGCGGATGAAGCAGCGTGGAGAGAGATCAATATACTCATTTGCTTTGGAGCAGAGAGGTAAAATTGAGATGCATGTGCAGGATGGACAGAAAGCAACTGATCCCCTTATTTGAAAGGTCAACAAGGAGGCATAATTTTACAGTGAAAGGCAAGGGATTTAGAGGTTTGTGGAAAATAGTTTTCATCGAGACGGGGGGGGGGACCTTCAACCTTCAAAAAGTATTGGGACAAGCATTTGAAATGTCATAACATTCAAGGGTATGAGTCTACTGCAGGTTTAGTGTAGCTTTGACACTCCGGATTCGATGGGCCAAAGGACCCCTTTTGTACTGTATGCCTCTAGATCACCATTCCTTCAGTGTCACTGGGACAAACAGTACACCACACAGACAACAGCAATCGGGATGGACAATAAATGCTGACCAACCTAGCAACACCTAACCAACAATTGCAATTTTTAAAAATTTAAATATCCGGGTCTTGTGCTTTGTGATGGATTGAAAATACCTAAGAAGCAAATTCAATTGGAACTTCTTAAAAAATAATACTCGAAGGGTAGAAAAATACAGAATTGTTGGGAAACAGCAGAAAAAAAAACAGTACAGCGGGCCAAATGGTCTTCCGCTGTGAAAATTACTTTGTGTAGAAACTAAAACAACCTATTTAAGGCAACTTCTTTGCCTCTTTAAGACAAAGTCCGAATGTGACATACGGTTCTTAAATTCTGCTAAAAACCATCCAAGTTTGCACAGAGAACAGAATATACCTTATGAAGGGTAGCTGTATGTGCATTTCTGTCAACTAGAGAGGGGAAGAATGCTCTGTGAGCTTGGACGAAACTGTAGAAAAATCAACCTTCACTTCTCAGTTCAAGAGGGAATGTCTCTAAAAACGTGAAACAAGTCTGAATTGGGAGAGGGTGAGGCGTGATTTAAAATACTCTTGGTAAATAGATTATGTAGGGTTTTTGAAAGCATTTACATAATTTATGTACCTAAAATGCTGATCAATTGAAGCATCTTCGCAATTTAGTATCTAGCAAGCCAAAATCAGAGGAGGTTAGTTTAGTGCAGAATAAAACTATAGATCAAACAAACCTAATATTAAGAATAGATCACAGTGGTGCTGGAAAAGCAAGGCAGGTCAGGCAGCATCAGAGGAGCAGGAAAATAGACGTTTTGGGCAAAAGCCCTTCACTCCTGATAAAGGGCTTTTGCCCGAAATGCCGATTTTCCTGCTCTTCGGATGCTGCCTGACCTGCTGTGCTTTTCCAGCACCACTCTGATCTAAACTCTGGTTTCCAGCATCTGCAGTCCTCACTTTTGCCTATTATTAAGAGTACTCCATAATGTACACGCAAAAGATCTACCATTTCATTTACCAGTTATTCAGGGACCATCTGAATAAAATTTCAAATAATATCGGCTGATAATCAATTTTACACTGTAGCTCGCATCTATTGAAAACCAGGTTTGGACTTTCCAGAAGTAATTGTAGTGTGTTTATTCCACTTAAATGGATACAATCCAATACCACTGTTACTAGACACTGTGCCATCTAAGTTTCTACAAAGTTCTCAGCGTGCTCAGCAAGTCAGGCAACATCTGTGATTTCAAGACTAATGAATATACTTTTAAAACAAAAAGGGGAGACGAAAGAGATTTTAAAAACAAAAAAGAAATTGTTTCACACTGAGGGTGGTTCAAACATCCAGAGGAAGTGGTGGGTGTGGTACAATTACAACGTTTAAAAGACATTTGGATAAATACAGGAAGACGAAAAGGTTTGGAGGGATATGGACCAGGTGCAGGCAGGAGACACCAGTTTCGTTTGGGATTTTGTTTGGCATGTATTAGTTGGATCAAAGGGTCTGTTTCTGTGCTGTACTACTCTCTGATTCTATGACTGTAAGATTACTTGGTAACATCTGCAATAGAAACTTCTGACAATCAGATTGAAAACAAAATAGGAAAGAATCACCAAAAGGTCTGCCTTTTCCCATCCAAAAAAAAATCAACAGTCCAGCAAAATGGCTTTTAACGTAAGCTATGACTACCACCTTTAGTGTCCTGGTAGTCTGACAGCAAGGAAGATTTCAAATTCAGCCTGTTAAGCTGTGATTTCAGAGTAGATTTTTGGTGGGTTAGGAAAACAGATGGAGTCAAAAAGGTTTCAGCTTTTCAGCAGGAGCAGGAGTAATTACAAATATCTCAAATTTGTCAAATGCCCATTTCACACAGTCCCTTTGTAAGACTTGTCTGCTGCGTCATCATGCATAAACAAGAAATGGAATGCCCTAAAGAGAAACACATTTTCGTAGCTCAGTCTCAGGTGCATTCAATGCATTATGCTGTGTGTATATCTCAACTAAAGACACTTATACAGTTTACCTGCTGCTTGCCCAGTTTTGGCAAGAAGCCCTCCCAGCTCCAGAATACTCTGCTCTTTAACACGGACAGCTTCTTCGTCATCTTGCTGGATATCACGTTTCACTGAAAAATAGAACAAATGGGACACTCAGTCTCGGAGTACTAACTTGCACTTTTGACATTTTTGTGTCTGTTAAAAGGTTTTTTTTGGACACAGTCAAGATGCTTGCAAACATCTTCTATGACAGGTTTCTCAACAGTTTCATACAATGCACTCATAATATACAGCAGTTGAAGAACACCACTTCAAAATGTTAGTGCTTACAGAGCTATTAAACAAGTGATAGAAAAAAAATCACAGGAATACCACCTGTACAACTCTGAATAGTAAACTTTGTGGCAGTAAGACAGAAAATTTCCACAGAATAAATATTAATCTTGAATCATAAATTTGCCTCATTGCCTTGCAGGCTTTGGTTATACGGACATGTATCTCCGTAACTGGTCACAGGTGACCCATTTCAGCAAGCTGTACTAAATCAGCAGCGAGTTCACCATGTGGATACAAAGTAACACCTATAAACATACAGTCAGTTTCAGATTTACTCTCAAACACCAAACTAGATTGCTGTTAATATTCTGAATCAGCTTAGGTCCTGAAAATTGAGACAATGGGTCTAAACACATCTGCTGTACATCATAGGACTTTGTGAACTGGATGCCCAGAATAACCTTTACAATGGAACTGGTCAGCAAAAGACACATTGCAGGTTTGAAGCCAAAGGCATCTCGCAGATCATCAAGCTGTGAACACCAACTTTGGTGTCCTGGTGGACTGGCAGCAAGTAAGATTTCAAATTCATCTTGTTAGGTTGTTTTCAGAAGGTGGATCTTTCTTGGGTTAGGAAAACAGATGGAGTCAAAAATGTTTCAACTCTGTTTCTTCTCAGCTAAAGATTCAGCCAGTTGTTTTTTTTAGAAGCAAATGTAATGTTGCAATGGTAGCATTCAGGTATTAACAATTTTGGAAGAGGAGCCCAAAAGGGTGCAAGGGCCTTTTCAAATATATCTAAAATTAGTCAAATGTCAATTCATGCAGCCTCACAATGCTGCCCTCTATTGGACATATTGCATTAATTTTTTTTTGTTCTGTAAAAATGGGTACAGGTATTGCACAGATTTAAGCAACTTTTTTTTTTAAATTGGAACATGCTGGAGGCCACAAAAGCTTTGTTGCATTCAGTTGAGTGAATTAAAAACTTTTCTGAACGTCACTGATAAGTTGCCTCAGGACATTTGCAGACCGTAGCCAAACTGATACTGGGGGGGGGGGGGGGGGGGGGGGTTGGAATACAGATAATATAAAAACTATGGCATAACTTAACTCCATAACACAACTAAGAAATATTACTTTTGCAGATGAGCACAGGAACAGGATAGAGGTTTAGAAAGTGACCCAAAGAATGACCAAAATAAAAAGTTCAAAGTGTGATTGGATTTGAAACATGACTCTGCTTCTCCCTCCACAGATGCTACCAGATCAGAGTTTCTCCAGCATTTCCTTTTTTAAAAGGAAAGGAACAATGGAATGAGAAAATGAGGAAATATAAAAACAGATTACAAAATTTTTAACAAGTATATAAAAAGGCAATGAGTAACTAAAGTGTGCATTGGTCCCTTAAAAGGAGATTAGGCAATTAACGAGAAACAAAGAAACTATAAAAAATTTTGAAGTATTTTGTTCCCTTCTTCAAATTAGAGTCTTGAATTTCAGGAGCTACTGTTTGGTTTGGAGTCTCTTTTCTCATTCTGACTCCTTTATTTGGCAATGTAGTCATGTAGCAACATTACCTCCTGCAGTTGCACTTTAAGGATTTCCTTCTTGAGAATCAAACTGTAAAGCACAAAAACAGACCCTTCGGTCCAGCTCATCTTTGTTGACCAGATATCCTAAGTTAAACTCGTCCCAGTTGACAGCATTTGGCCCATATCCCTCTAAACCTTTTCTGTGCATGAACCCATCCAGATGCCTCTTGAACATGGTAACTGTATCAGACTCCACCACTTCGTCTGGCAGCTCGTTCCATATACTCAACATCCACTGCATGAAAAGATTGCATGTCATGTCCCTTTTATATCATCATTCTCCTCATACCTTAAACCAATGCACTTGCCCCCACCCCCCCAATTTTGGGCTCCACCACCTAGGGGAAAAGACGTTGGCTATTCACCCTATCCATATCCCTCAAGATTTTGAAAGCTTCTCCAATGTCCGACACTCCAACACAACATAATGAGCTTCTAAGAGAGAGAGGCAAAAACCTGAAAGATTTATTAACTAAGACCTTGGTTGGAAAATTGAACATCCTGCTCTCAGCAGCAAGAAACTGGCCATCTCATGCAACTCCCCCAACTTGCTCACAAAAGTCAGAAAGGGTTGGAAAGATTCAACCCTGGTGTTGTGTGCGCCTCAGTATAGATCAGCTAAGGATACTGCATTGCATGACTCAGTGTGGTCAGCTGAAGATACTCTCGTAGAGTCCAGTTCAGCAACAGGAAATAAAATTAATTGCTAACTTGTTTTTTAAAAAATTGGCCACTTTGAAATATACGCAAATATTAGGTACCTGAGTGTTTACAAGACTGTAGTTCTTTTTGAAATATTTAGTTAATATTCTAAACGGTTAGCACTACTGCCTCACAGCGCCAGGTTCAATTCCAGCCACAGGCGACTGTCTGTAAGGAGTCTGCACGTTCTGAGTATGTGTGCGTTTCTTCCCATAATCCAAGTGTGTACACTTTAGATGCATTAGTCAGGGGTAAAGTAATAGAGTAGGGGAATGTGTCTGGGTGAGATACTCTTCAGAAGGTCAGTGTGGACTTGTTGGACTGAATGGCCTATTTCCACACTGTAGGGATTCTACAATACTTCCTAATACTGCCCCGGCTTTCCACTCTCCTTACACACCCTGCCAAAGTTTTCATATGTTAATTTGGTGTCCCCTGCATAATTACACTTGAAATATTATCCAGCATCTACCTCTACTTGCCACATCTGTACCCTAGACTTGAAAGCCATTGAACCCTGACCACTGGATTAGCCTATCCCAACCACCTTTAAAACATCCACTATTGTTCGCTTAAAAGTTTTAAATATAGTCAGTGTAAACATGGCACACCAATTCTGAAGCACATCTAGGATTTTGCAACTGATGCTTGCTGGATATAATTTAAAAAGGGAGAATTCTACAAAATTAACATTGCCTTATAAAGCTTCAGTTCATGACAACACAATTGTATATTCAGTAGTTTGCACTGATTGTCTCAGTTCATGACCACATCTGCAAATTCTAGCAAGTAATACGCCATCTAGACAATGATATTTCACATAGCAATCTCTGCCTGTAGCTCAAATGTTATATATCATATGCTGTACGCTCAACGGTGAAATCTAACTCCTGATTTAGAAAATTATTTTTTGCCCTTACTCTGAACCCACCTAACTTACTATACTCCACTCTAGCACCATCAATCTCCTCAGTATTCCGGGCAGGTCACCTAGTTCCCACATCTCTGCCAAGTGTGAACCTTTCCCAGTAGCATAGGCAAAACAAAGAAACTCAGCTCAAACACTAGTTAGGTGTAAACTATCTAGTGTGGGCCTACCTGCAGGCTCCTAAACCCAATTCCAACATCCCAACTATCTAAAGCCCTTTCCATTATACTATTTTTCAGTCACACATTCATTTGCATTCTCACTTCTTTTCTGGTTATGTGTGATGCTGAATGTAATTGGAGAATACAACGTGAAGTACTTTGCATCATAATTCAAGGGATTATGGAAACTCACAATCATGTCAAGGTGGTGATCCACAAAGAAGTATCCATGGTTGAACCATCAAATGGGAGATCTGCACTAAGAAATTTAGCAGATGAAAAAAACAAAGATAGTGTTCCAACTGAGAACTTCAAAACTGGCATGTGTGTTCACATCAAACTTCCAAGGAATTCTCTCTCAAATTTGGAGAAAGTTAACTACCCATTGTCCCCTTGCTACAGGGACTGTGACAACCTTAAATCATAGAATCCCTACAGTGCAGAAACAGGCTGTTTCGCCCAACAAGTCCACACAGACTCTCCGAAGAGTATGCCGTACAGACCCATTTCTCTACCACGTTACTCTACACTTTCCATGACTAATGAACCTAACCTACTCACCCTGAACACTAAGGCCAATTTAGCATGACCAATTCACCGAACCTGCACATCTTTGGACCGTGGCGGGGGGAAACTGCAGTACCTGGGAGGAAACCCACATAGACACAGGAAGTATGTGCAAGCTCCACACAAACAGTCGCCAGAGGCTGGAATTGAAACTGGGTCCCTGGTGTTGTGAGGCAGCAGTACTAACCACTTAGCCACCATGCAATGATCAAGAAGGGAGCTCAATTATTCTGTGGAAACAATTGAGTGGAGTTACTTCCGTTTTACCCATTCTCCTGAACAAACTTTTATGTAGTCAGCAAAATCTTCCCAAAGGTAGAATGTGGCTTTAGACATTCCACACAAGAACGTCTGACCTACGTTTGTATCACTACAAAGATCAAGAAAAGTATCAAGAACATCAGGAACTCTTCAATCGATTTAAGTCAACTGACCGAATGATTTGGTGCAGTAAATTAGGCTCTCTGTGGAATGTACACCAATCAGTTGCTCATGCAAATAACTTAGAGTCAGAGACGTACAGCATGGAAACAGACCCTTCAGTCCAACCTGTCCATGCCGACCAGATATCCCAAACCAATCTAGTCCCACCTGCCAGCACCTGGCCCATATCCCTCCAAACCCTTCCTATTCATATACCCATCCAAATGCCTCTTAAATGTTGCAATTGTACCAGCCTCCACCACTTCCTCTGGTAGCTCATTCCATCCATGCACCACCCTCTGCATGAAAACGTTGCCTCTTAGGTCCCTTTTATATCTTTCTCCTCTCACCCCAAACCTATGCCCTCTAGTTCTGGACTCCCCGACCACAGGGAAAGACTTTGCCTATTTATCCTACCAATGCCCCTCAAATTTTGTAAACCTCTATGAGGTCACCCTTCAGCCTCCGACGGTCCAGGGAAAACAGCCCCAGCCTGTTCAGCCTCTCCCTATAGCTCAAATCCTCCAACCCTGGCAACATCCTTGTAAATCTTTTCTGAACCCTTTCAAGCTTCACAACATCTTTCCGATAGGAAGGAGACCAGAACTGCACACAATATTCCAACAGTGGCCTAACCAATATCCTGTACAGCCGCAACAGGACCTCCTAACTCCTGTACTCAATACTCCCATTAAAGTCCTGTAATGACTTCATAACTACAAACCCTAAAATGTAGATCTGATAAACATATAAACATGGAAAACAGGTGTAAGAGTAGGCTATTCAGCCCTTCAAGCGGTCCAATATCATGACTGATCATGCAGTTTCAGTATGCTGCTTGATCCCTTTAGCCAAAAAAAAAAGGGCCATATCCAGCTTCCTTTTGAATTCATCTAACAAACTGGCCCCAACAGCTTTCAATGATAGGGAATTCCACAACTCAGAAGAAATCCTTCATCATCTCAATTCTGACTGGCTTGTCCCTTTTCTTAGACAGTGACAGAGGTCATAAAAGGTCCTTCAATCTCTAAACTGGGGTCAAACAAGGGTATAGGATAGCCCCAGGCCCACAAAGCATTGAGGCAAAACTCTTGCAAAGTCTGGACCAGCTACAGTTGTGTAGCTAAAAAAAAAGTCTCCCATGCCAAGTCCTGTTAGCCAACTCTCAAATGGCCAACATTTCAGAGGAAGCTGAAAGTTAAACACTTCAAAAGAGACTGAAGCTCTACTTAAAAGCAGCTGCAATGGCCTCAATAATGGGAGAAGCTGGTTACCAATACAGGTAGTATTCTATAAGATGATGGTTGTGTTTTTGTGCAATCTCACGTTATAGGAAAATTTCACTTTAGAAACAGCACTTAAAGTGTTGGTAATGTAATCTCATTACAGCCAACACATTCTAAAATTTTGCGCTTTAGAGACAACATCTCCAATTTGTCAATCGTGTGAAATTGTGTTAACGAAACACGCAATATAGCTGAAAAAGATTAGTTCAGAGTGACACCTTGTCCGCCAAGCTGAAATCATGCCTCAAGTCCCAACATCTTAAAATGGTGAGGTACAACAGGAAACAAAGAAAGGAAGCACCAAATCCTGCAATCCAGATTCTAATTTCTGTTGGAACACTGCTCGCCTGCCCAATTTTAATAATCAGTCTACTAAGTCATGTGAAAATCAACTTAGGTGGGCATTAACACAGGTGGGTATCATTCCAAATCAAGAAAGCTATTTGCTTCCAACTCAGATTTATCCTTTTTTTGGTCCAAAATGGGTGCACTCAAACATTGATGCATCAGAGTCCATCCTTCATTTGTCTTTTGTGTCTTGGATAACAATAAACAGTTGAAGATATCATTCATCATTTTCTTTTAATTTGCATACATATTTGTTACAATTGTGTCTTATTTTCCACCATCTGAACTATTTCCAAGCAAGGTTAATAATTTGCCTTCAATTTCATGCACTTTTAGCAAACGTCTTATGTAGAAGCACACAACTGCCTCCTGAAAAATTCATTACAAATTACAACATAGACATTCCCCACTTGTACAACCATAAAAACAACTAATTAGTCTCTTAGTTATGACATATGCTTTACAATTCCATGACAAACTGGCATACTCCAAGTCGCTCAAGTCTGTCATAATTATAGATTCCATTAAGTCCACCACACCAGAGTTTATACTGAAGTCTATGATTTCCTGATTTCCCACCTTTCCTTAAATAATGAAGGTAACCTTTCAAATTAAACAATTCCTGAATCAAAACACGCTTTGACAGATGGTTTTCAACTTGGATGTTTATTGTATGACGATTACATCTAATGAGAGCAATGAATATTTTGCCTCAGAGTTAAAAAAGAGGGATGTATTCGAAGTAGCAGCAGTACAATTCCAGAACCTGTTACATCTCATCAGCATGGAATACTTGAAAAACAAATTACCACCCATTTTCAGGCGAAGAATCACTGGTAATTTAGAATCAGAACAGCCAATTTTAAATTACTTTGTCCTGAAACTAGTTAAAATTATTGGGGTTCAGGGAAGAGGGGTGGAGAGCATGGGAGAGGGAGAGAATTAAAAATCAACAGAAACAACAACTATTTAAATAGCACTGGAAGAGGAAAAAGGTGAAAGTGCATAAAAATAACAAAAGGACAAACTCTATGAATGTCAGCCTCATGGAAGGGAGAGGAAAGAAATTGTAGTACAGTCCAAGATACATGGATTATTTGGAGACTTAGAAAGAAGTCTATATAGGTCCACCTGATGCACAAGTTCACATTTCAAAAACTATAAGCCTATCCACAACAGTGCAAGTATACCTGACCAATGCAAACCTCCATGAGATAGGGTATCAGTCGTATGTTTACATTCTTGAACATTTTCCCCACATATGTATAAACTAAATCGATAATACTATTAAAACTGGAGTACATGAAATAAAGTGTAGAATTTAAATTCAGAAAACTAAGCAAATAAACAATTCTAAAAATTCAGCACCCCGTTTTTATTTCATTGGTACACAGATCAACTCTCTCACATCAGTTAAGTATTAGCGAGTTTTGAGAAGATTTGTAGCTCGGGTCGAGGTTCTGGATGTAAGTTTGCCCACTGAGCTGGAAGATTCATTTTCAGACGTTGTTACCATACTAGGTAACATCAGTGAGCGCCAGTTAAGTATATACCTTCTTGCATATTTTACCAGCAAATTCCCAAATGGAATATTATATAAACCCCAATTAAGGCAGCATCCTCTCCAATTGGAAAAAGGTTTAGATTTTACGATCCACTGAGAGGAAAAATAGTAATGCAGCCAAGACTTATTAATTAAAATATCAGAATGGAACAGGGCAGCCTGTCCCATTTTTACACTGATGCATTTTTATCTTTTCCCTTCTCAAACTAAAGATTAACCTCACTATGAAAGGCAACCATATGGAACTGCATCATACAGTGCAAGATAAAGACCAAGAGACCACTGTCATGTGCAGAGGTAGATAAGCACAGCTAGCTTTATCATAATTGCAACCCTTGTCACCAATGGCTGAAACATAGCATTCAGGAGCCAATGAAGCATTGTGTTATATCAAGGAGAGCATTTTAAAGGATGTCTTATGCAATAAAAGAGCCGATGTCAAGTAAGCTGCTAGAGGTAGCTCTAATCTTTGGAGCTATTCTTCAGCAGTCCTTGTTACTAATATAAAGTTGCAAACAAAAAGGGAGCAGGCCCATCAGGTGCATTTCATCATTCATTAAAGTCATGGCTGAACTTCTACATAAATTTCACTTTTCTGTTTTACCCCCTCAATCCCCACCCCCCACCGAGTACCAAACTCTGAGTCTCGAATTTACTCATCAATTCTGTATCCACAGATCCCAATTGCTTTTTTCTCCATCCATTCTATTACATTACTCCCAACCTTGTACACTAACCTCCTACCACATTTCTTATATTATTTCTCCTGCTTCTGACCCAAGAAATAATGCTAACTTTCAATAATGTGTTCTTTGTTAATAGACTGTTTTTATTTCCTAAAACTTAATTCTTATTTTCGATTTTCCATTACTTTGGGAATTTCTAGGTCATCCTTTCTTTTTTTTTTGAAATGTAAACAATTTGTCGGGCATATATCAGTTTTCTCACTGATATTGCAAACTTTTTCTATTAATCCAATACTATCCTTAACTTTTCCAATTATTCAAAGATGCACGATTTTTCCCAGGTTTTCTTTATTCAAGTCATAAAGGAGACTGGAAAGTAGGTTTTCTAGAAATGTTTGCTATTGTTTAATCAATCATAGCTTTTAGCTCATTTCTCAATTTACTTCAGCCAAATCTCTCTACGTCGCAAACTGACTTTATTGATAAACAAGCTCCTAGCTTTGGAAATCATTTTCAAACTTAACTTGATATTCTATTATAAGTCACTCTTCAACAGGGCGAATTATAAAAGTTACTAAATTAACAATGTTCGTTACAAAATACTAGATTCAGAACAGCTTTTTCCTTCATTAATTCCTTGAAATAATGTTCTAAGAAAATGTTTTGAATGCATTCCATGAGCTCATTCTCTAAAGCCACTTTTTCCAATTCATTTGGTTGATAAGAAGATTGAAGCTTGCAATTATTGCAAGATCCCCATGATCAAAAGAGGTTTCTTTAAAGCTTTGGGGAACTCTGACAACTTTTAGACAATTTCCCAACTACAGAAATATTTTGTTCTTGTTGAGTACATCATGAAGCAGTTAATTATTAAGATGTCACGAAAAATAGGACATAAATTAGGCTATGTGGAATATAGTTTGGAATTACAACTACCAATCACAGCTCTTTTCAGTTTGCGTCTAACTGGGTTCAGTGAACGGCTCTGCAGTTGCAAGTTTGGCTACAGGCTAGAATATATTTGAAAATAAAAGTAGGGTAATACTTGAAGAAAAAAAAAGTGTTCAGATATCAACTTGTAACATCGTATATGGCAGCAAACGTCACAGGAGCCTTCTTGGTTAACTCCCTGCTTCTCAAGCAGTTGCTGCTTTTAAGAGAGATATCATTTAAAAATATTTAGACTATCACTTGGTATTTCAATAAGTTTGAATGTCTGCGCCATGACAACATGCGCATGATTGCAAGCAGTTGATCATAACTCTATCATTCACCTTTTTCAGAACATGGAGCTTCATCCCAGTTTAAAAAAAAATTAAAATGGAGGTCTTGTAAAATCCAGGGTTAGGATTTTCAAAATGACAGATATTTTTAAAAAGGGTCTCCTATGTCAGGACAAAACTCACTGCAAAAGACTATTTTGTTTTCACTAGCTTTGGGTTTGATAGGTTTCAAAGTATTTTTCCCTTATTTTACAAGGTATCCAATGTGATTCTTAAACATTTTCATCCGTGTACCATTAAGACTAGGCAAAATACCATACAGACCACTCACCATTACTCGATCCATTTGCACTTGCCATCACAAAAAATAAACAAATCAAATAATGGGAAAGATGTGCCACTTTTCCAGCAACACATTTTCAGCTCTGATCTCCAGCATCCGCAGTCCTCACTTTCTCCACTAATGAGGTGATACCTGGTTCCCTGTTGAAGAGCTTCAGTCTTCTATCAACCTCTACTTTTGGCCAGTTCCTCTGTTTTCAATCCCATGTGTGTAGAAAATCTGATCCTGCTGTTATATATTGTTGGGAATGTGCTTTAGAACACCATCAGCAAGTTCAGTCAAACGTTTCCCAGCAAATATCAGCTTCAGTGATTTTCGCTTCCAATCAGCCCACAGATCACCAAGAGAACCACAGAAGAATCACATTTTGAAAACCAGTGCCACAGAGCAAAAATACCACCACAAGCACTCCTTCAGTCAAAATAAACATATGCCTGCAAACCATGATAAAACACAAATAGGCATTATATATCTGCACTTTCATACAATGCTGTTTTGAAATTTAAGGCATTGCTACTATTAAAAAAAATCTTATTTAATCAACCAATTCTCAAGTTGCTGAATAAAGACAGAGCTCCATAGGTGCCAATTTTTAAATTGGAACTTATTTTAAAGTCAACTATTAAAAAGCCTCTAATGACTCCACTTATATCTGCCATACTGGACTGGAATGACTGACCATAGTGATTCAAAGTTAGATTCCTTATTCAAACTTTGCTTAGTACGTTAAATATAAATGTCAATATTCTGCAATGCACAATAGTATAACAAATATGCAATTAACACATTAAAATACATTACAGAAGAACTGGCACAGGTAACCGCTCAGAATAAAGTGACTCTTATCAGTTTTGGTTTAAAGACTCCTCCTGCATAAGCAGTTGAGGTTAATTGTGTGGCTGGTGTAGGAACTGTGGAAAGTATTTATTATAGCCAGACAAGTTTGCCAAATCAGTTTGTTTTAGAAAGCCATAAGAATTACATCAAAAATAAATATTCAGCTCCTCAAACCAGCATCCAGTATTGTGACTGATCCTGTACTTCAACACCACGTTCTCACACTATTCTTATTCCCTACATTCCCTTAGCATGAAAAAAACTAAGGGATCTCAGACTTGAATATACTCATTGGTTCAGCATTCAAACCAGCTTGTGGGAAGAGAATTGCAAATTTCTGTGAACCTTCGAATGAAAGAACCTCTCCCAAAGCAGTTCTAAAATGGTCAACAGTATTTAACCTTTCAAAGATCACACAAAGTTTCTCTCTTCACTCTAGTAAGTTGTGCTAAATCAGTAGTAGTAACAAGAGCTGAACATGGATTAAAAAAAATCACAACATCAGGTTATAGTCCAACAGGTTTAATTGGAAGCACACTAGCTGTCGGAGGGCCGCTCCTTCATCAGGTGGTCGATGAAGGAACGGCACTCCAAAAGCTAGTGTGCTTCCAATTAAACCTGTTGGACAACAACCTGGTGTTGTGAGATGTATAACTTTGTACAACACAGTTCAACATCAGCATCTCCAAATCATGAACACAGTGGGGAATGTTAAAACGCAATCTGTGAAATACTGTGCATATGGAAGGGAAAATGAAAAGGATATTAGCACATCATCGTGCCGGACAGAAAATCAATAAGTCCCAGAAGCTCAGTCCACCCAGAAGCTCCATATATGTTAGGTCTCTTGGCGGCAGCGGTGGGATTCTAAGGGGCAACTATTTCACACAGAGGGTGATACGTGTATGGAATGAGCTGCCAGAGGAAGTGTAGAATTGGAAGTTAGTATAATTGCAATATTTAAAAAGGCATCTGGATGGGTATATGAATAGGAAGGGTTTGGAGGGATATGGGCCAGGTGCTAGCAGGTGTGACTAGATTGGATTGGGATACCTGAGCAGCATAGACAAGTTGGACCGAAGGAGCTGTTTCCATGCTGTACATCTGTATAACTTTATGACAATGGTAAAAGTGATACCAGTAGGATGTTCATGGAACACAGCAATAAAATAGTACGACGGGATTATGGCCTGGGGACAAATTATTTTAACTAGATCTAACAAGTGCTATAATTTTCCACATGTTGCTATTGAATGACTAGAATTGGCAACTACTTTGCAGAAGGTAAAAGTAAAATTGAATTGGAAGTGTTAATTTTATACAGAAATTAGAACAATTTAATGACGATGTGTACAGCTGGGTCAGATGGTTTCTGGCTGTAAACAACTTTGATTGAAACAGTGACAGTGATGGGTAGTCTAGTAAATTGATATAGTTTCACGTTTTTCTCAGCCACAGATTTAACATAGTTAGAGACAAAACAAAAACCTGCAGATGCTGGAATCCAAAGTAGACATGCAGGAGGCTGTAAGAACACAGCAAGCCAAGCAGCATCAGGTTGTAGAGAAGTCAATATTCTTGGTAATCCGAAATATTGACTTCTCCACCTCCTGATTCTGCTTGGCTTGCTGTGTTCTTCCAGTCTCATGCATGTCTACTACAGATTTAATCTAGGCACATTATATGATGCTTTATTCATGATTCCTGAACGTTCATTTCATACAATGCATAATCACCAGGATTATAACTCCTCCCAGTAACTCCCATCTTCTTCTATTTACATTATTCTCGATTTCTTTCACCTTCAAGTGCTTATCTATTTCACCCAAATGCATCTATACCTTTCCCTTCCACTACCTTTAACATATTAGGACATGAAAGTTATCAAACAAAACTGATACCAAGCCACATAAATAGTGTTAAGGCAGAAACTTGATTAAGAGGTAGATGTTGGAGACACTGTCTTAGAGACACAGTAAGGTTTTCACCAAACTTTGCTTTCTTCAGATTTGAGGCAATCATTCTTCTGAATGGAAATTTAAACCTGAAGATTTTCCATTTATCCAGAAGCTTCATGAAAATGATTTGCCTTTATATAGCACTTTTAACACTACTGGAAGTCTCAAACCCCTCTATAGACAATGATGTTTTGAAGTGTAGGCATTGTTGAAATGTAGCTAATTGACACTCAAAATGCACACAGCATTTACTCAATCAACATTGTGAATATGTTCAAATCCTCAGGAATACCATGATTGCTCTTCAAAATAAGTATCATGGAATCTTTTGTATCTACCCAAGCAAGCAGATAGGGGTTATGTTATTTGCAAGTGTTTTAATAGTCTAATAAGAATCAGATGAGTAACAATAAGTGCCTTTCAGATGAAAGTCTCTTAAAAAGAACAAAGTTTATGGTAACAGCAGAAAAATTAATGAAGCTCAAGAGGTAAATCTGAGCAGGTTTCAAAATACAGTTCACAGCAAAGGGGAGGAGCACAAAATCACCAATAGAACTTCAAGGTGTTCTGAAAATTCAAAGACTCAGGTGCAGAAAAGTCACTGTGTTGCTCATGCACCCTGGAGTCCAAATGGAGCTGGCACAAATGCTTCAGCAAAAGTGAAAAGAACAATGCAGTGCTTGATTGGTGGAGCAATGAGCATGAGAAAGACAGTGAATAGCCATGCTTACTATTCCAGCAATTATAATAATGGGCAGCATTGTGGCACAGTGGTTAGCACTGCTGCCCCACAGCGCCAGAGACACAGGTTGAATTCCCACCTCAGGCGACTGACTGTGTGGAGTTTGCACATTCTCCCCTTATCTGCGTGGGTTTCCTCCAGGTGCTCCGGTTTCCTCCCACAATCCAAAGATGTGCAGGTCAGGTGAATTGACCATGCTAAATTGCCCGTAGCGTTAGGTGAAAGGGTAAACGTAGGGTTGGTGTAGAGTTGCGCTTCGGCGGGTTGGTGTGGACTTGTTGAGCCGAAGTGCTGTTTCCACACTAAGTAATCTAATCTAATAATTCTTCCAGTTCTAGGTTCCTTCCATTCCACTCTTGTTACTCGTCCAGATACAGAATCTATAACTGGAGAAGCAGCAAGAACAAGGAGGGAGGGAACTTGTGATCAGAAGTCAAATCAGCAGTTATCTTGATTGAAGGATTGAACCTACTTGACATTCATAAGGAGCCGATAAGCAAGCAAAAAGAGAGGGGATATGGAAGTTATGACCAGAAAGCAAGCTCATCTGAATGAGCTCGAGGATCAACCTGCAGAAGCCACCGATACAGGGAGAGAATGCTGCTTGCAGAAAGGAGGCCCATTACATTTTTTTGAAATTCTGTGGTGGTGGTGGTGGAAGGGAGGGAAAGACAAATAAGAAAAGACATGATTCATTCCGGTCAGTTTATTAACTTTGCATTTTATGCCCGACTGATAACTCTCTGGTGTTAAACAGCTGCTATTTGAAATTAATCTATAGGCAGCCTCTTGGTTGTCCACAAATCTATTTGTATGCAAGTCAGAACATTTTGCAGGACATAAAAGAGACATTTGTAAATACATGAAATATTCATATGCCAGGTCTTTAAAATTACATCCCTATGTGAGGGTTGCATGCGTAAATCAATATTCGTAAAATTGTGGATGCACGAAATCATCGTTTACTTTTTTTATTTGGGAATTGTATCCAGATAATGAGGCTTTTTAGATGGTAAGCAATCTAAATTCATTAGGTGGGGACATAGTGAACCCTTACACTTATTGAAGGTTTCCTGGCTCTGATATACATAAGTCAGAAGGGGTTATGTTTTATTGGTAGTGTAGATTTAATTCTATTGTATGAAAACCTGAAATGCTGAAATACTGAGACCACTTTGTAATGTAGTTGCATAAAATCGCCAGTTTTTAAAGTACCAGAAAATAAACAAAGGGAAAAATGTTAACTTTAAATTTCAGGTGTGCAAATTAGGTGTGGGAATTTTTTTAAAATTCAAATTTAACATGGGATTACCAGAATTACAAACTTCAAAAACAACTCAGGGCCTTAAAAGAGAGAAACAATTTACGCATAGCCTTTTCTTTCCTGGTAGAAATGGTACTTCCACTCGAACACTGTAAATGCAGGGAACCTGGACTGGATTGGGATACCATGAATTAGGGACAGAAAGTTATAAATATACACCAATGCCTGCCAAAGTGCATGGTGCATCAACTCAAAAAGCACCTGGGGAGCAGGTAGCTTATAAAATGAGTGAAAAAAAATTAAACTATTCAAAGAGAAGTCAAAGGGCTGGGGAAAATTTTTGAGAAGCATGTGGGAAGACAGTGAATACAACTGGTGAAGAATAAGCTCCTGCTTACCTACTTTCCTTCTCTCATACATCAAGAAACTATCGAGATGGATCGCGAAAATACAAATGGAACCAACACAAGCACATGCCTATACCCACTTTTTGGCTGGGAATATTCTCATCAAGGCCAAAACAGTCGGTATGCCATTTGCATACTTCAAGCACTCTGATGGATAGCACCATTAACTGTGGTGGCAAGCTAAAAGAGTTTGCATTGTTATGGATAATGACTAGACTGCCACATTTCTGTTTACATGTGATTGGGGGGCAGTAGAGTAAAGGAATAGTAAAAACATTCACTATCTAGAAGTTATTTCCCTGATAGCATCTATACAGATGCTTTGGAGGAGCTCTTTCACCTCTATTGCTTCCAGAGAAAAAAATGCAAGTCTCTCTGAAATAGTTCACAGCATTATTATGGCTCAGACATCATGCATGATATAACGGAAGTCTGAGATAGTACCAAGATGCAACCCAGAAAACAGTGTCGTGAGGAACCTATAGATGAATTGAAAGGATTTTGGATGATGCTAGATTCTCCAAATATCACAGAAACTGTATAAAACCACCAAATTCAATGCCTACAAGAGTGTGCGTTTTGGCACACTGTGAAGCAATAATGATCTTGAAGCTTGGATATGAAAACACAGTGGTCATGAGAGCTGAAAGACAATAGCAAATGCCAAGATATCATGGAAGGTTGACAAAGCAATGGCCAACTGGACACAATTGAAGGCAGCCAAACATAATGCAATTCCACAACACATTTTGTGGAGCAGTCTCTCTAAAAGAGCAACAAGACTTGTTCCATTTATTAGACATCATGCAAATAATACAACTGGCCACAGCCAAAGTGAAGCAAGTCTTGTCCCTCATCAACAGAACGAAGAATGACTAGTGAGTCAGTCTTGAACACAAACCATCGATGACGCCATGATAACACCTGATAGGTCCCTCTAAAGATGACTTATATAGAACAGCTGCAACCAAGTGGTACAATGCTGGGAAACAAGTGAGAAAAGCACATATTCAGCCGTACAGTCAGCATTGGCAATCAGCAGCGACTTCATCTGAAGCAGAGGAAACAAAATAAGATTCTGTAAATTGAAAAAAAAAGGAAATTTAATAACAAAAAGTAATTGACATACACATGTTGGAAACAGTTTACACAATTATTGTCAACAATTTGATTTTCTTTTCTGGTTGGCGTTTTGTGCTCTTAACAAAAGAAGGAAACCCTCAAAAGAAGTAGTTCAGCACAATTCCAGAAAATGGCATCATTATGGGATCACATCATTTTATTAAGTGACAATCAAAAGAAGTTCTTGATAAAACTTAGCTCGGTAATTTTCTCATTAAGAGCCTTATATAAAAAAAATTTTTGATCTCTTGATCTGAGCTGATGTATATAAACCACACTACACTGGTCATTTCCAAATGACAGTGAAAGAGTGCTCCAGGAAACTGTTACTAAAATGTCATTTTTTGCTGGTACGTTCATAACCATGACACCAATTAACAGCTGTGACAACTATTTTCATAACTCCTGTTCATCCAAGGACGACAGGTCACTGCAGAATGAATTACATGAAACTCCAACCCAGTGAAGTAAAACCTACATACTGACTACGTCCACAAAAGTTTGAAAGTGAACCTGCCAAAAATGATAATGGCAGAGTAAAGTCAATTTATTTGATAATGCTCATGTTGGAAAGGAAATGTTAACTGCCACATTCTATTTAGATTAAATTTTGACACCCACATTAAACCATTTACACAAGTTCTGTAGGGGTTTTAGAACAAAAATTATGAAAGATGACAGTTTCAATAATTTCTCAAAACATTTATAAACCTGTTTCTCTTTAAAGCATTTTATTAAAAACTCAAGACAAATCTCCTCACAAACAAACCCTAAACAAGAAACTAATCGTTTAATTTATCCTAACAAAATCAGATTGTTCAGAGTAAATCTGGTAGTCCATAACCTATAAAACAATCCTTGACTCAATCTGATATCATATACACATGGCCCCAACACCAAATATGCATATTGAAAATAACTTTAATAAACTGTCATTCCAAGAAGTTAACAGAGTAAAATGGCCCCTTCACAGCAATATTATGAAAAAGGTTTGAACTGAGCTAGAGCGAGCATACATGTAAGACAGAGTGAGCAACATGCGACCACAGCATTTAGGGCCTCGTTGGCTGAAGATACACCTATTAATGGAAGAAGTGAAAAATTAGATGTGCGAGACACCAGTACTGGAGAAGTGTAGATTGGAGAAATACAAGGTTTATGCAAGTTACAAGATAGGAAGGGGCTCTGCTAACAACTCGTTTAATAATCAGGATGGAAATTCAACCAGACAATGCATTAACGTAGATCTGAGTACAGGAATGACATAAATAGACAAGGCAGAAGTCAAAAAATGTGTAGAGTTTTAAGACAAAGTTTTTTTAACATTAACTTTCTATTTTAAAAGACGAGTACACATGAAGACTAATTTCTGCAGTTCAAATTGCTAACCTCCAGGTAAAACCTGGTTTGCATTCCTTGCCTCTTGTATCTCTGAATGTCCAGCACTCCTTTTCATTCTAGAATTGTCATATCTCAAAAGATCATTAATGCAGAGCACAAAGTACTATATATCAACATTAACTTTACAGTTTTCTTAATCAGTTGCAAATCTTTGTTCAGATTTACGAAAAAAGGTTAGTCAGAAGTTAGAATTTAAGACTTTCTCACGGGGGTGGGAGATGGATCCAAGCTACTGGATGTAATTTTCTGGGAATCTGGAGGAGGGCTGATGTCCCTGCTACATTACCCAAGTTCAAGCTCCCACCCAAGATAAACCTAAGATGATCATTTGGAAATTCTACAAGAAAAATAGAATGGGATGGGCCAGAAACTGCTGCAAAACACTGAAGCAGAAGTGAGCGGTTTTTTTAAACAGCAACACGTGCTTGGGAAAGTGGAGCATTTTGCATCCGGGAAGCAGGTCATCTCAGGGCTCATTTATTACCCTAACTTAATAGGGTAACCCTAACCCTAACTAGTGTTGCTTATTTCTTGTCCAAGACAAGACAAAACATCATTTAATAAAAAAAGGTGTCTAATCATTTGCTACATTACATTTTCATTAATATTCTCTTCCATTATTAAAGTAATAATCTAGATTTTCTTTATATTCTAAATAATGTTATTAAATATACCTTGACAAAAGCACAAACTGGACTAACAACATGGTTTGGCTGAAGGGAGTAAATCCAGTCATTGTTCAGTTGACAAGACCATGTATCAAGACTCAAAGGCTAGTGTATGATTCATCCAAGAGGTTGAGACAGGAAGTAAACTACCACCACATCTCCAGACACGTCCAACCAAGTCCAGTCATACAGTATATAGACATGTACCTACAAGCCAACAGTAATGTTAGATGTACACATGAAAACAAACATTTTAGGGTTCATTTATCATTTAGGATGATCATTTGCAGCCAAACCTCTATGCAATTCCCAACTCCCTAATTTGGATTGCATGGGTATACACCAACAAAAACTACATGGACAAAATTTAGAATTAAAGCAATTTCTAGCATAGCCACAGCTTAGCTTCTCAGAAGTTTGCTCTTTGTACCAATGCTAACAAATTAACTTTCATTCATGTACTTATACCAAAGAGCAACTTTTCAAACTTTCACAAAAAGCAACACATTAATTGAAAAATTCAGTATGCAACTGTGGAGAGAACAGATAAGCATATGCAAAGGAGAATTGTGATGAAAACTGTGCACAAAACCCAAAATGTTGTTTTCTCCACATTTGACCATTGAAGTCAACTAGCATTTCGGTTTGTTTCACTTTGAACATGTCCAGTTTTTTTTTGCTTTTAAAGCAGCAAAAAAAAAGTTCGATGTATAAAGGGATATCCAAAAATGTTCCATTGTTAGGTTCTTTTCCTGAGGTTTCACACACGAGATGCAATTCACACACACCAACTCCTGCAAACAGTTAAAGGTTATTAAAGGTCGTACAACCTAGGTGATCCCCTTTAACCCCCCCTCGCAGGTGTGCAAGGTTGGGTCAAAAAAAAAGGCACTGAGCAAAGAAAACAAACCCCCTTGATACAAGTCAGATGGCCATGCCTACAGATCCTCTGGCCACTCCCCCATAGTCACATGCCACTGTAGACAACCCACAGTCACGCTCAATCACATGTTTACCCCATTTACAATGGTAGGATGAGAGCATCCTCAAAAATAATGTAAATCTAAATGCCCTGATCCTGGGGATATTATTAAGTGAACGATTTCCTGACTGATTCTCCAAGATAATGTAGGTGCGACATATCTAGCTTCAGGGGTTGGCTAGAAAGCATTTCTGAAAGGAAGAGATTGAACGATAGCTTAATTTGATAATAGCAGGGAGTAGTAGCAAATGACTGTCTAATTGGGGTGTGGGTGATTCGCATTCTTGCACGAATGTCGTTCCCACCCACTTCCAGAATATTCAGCTTTGCAGTCTAACTGCTTAATATTACATTAGTGTCCAGACAGATATTCCAATTTAATCTTTTAATATTACGCCATGAACCATAAGCTGGCTGTGTTGCTATAGTTAATTTGCAATAAGAGTCAAATGCAGGGATCTCCACATACAAATTTGCATTTTGCAGAGCTTAGAGATAGTTAAGGAAGCCCCGCCTAGTACAGCAAAACACTACTGGAAGATGTTGGGAGTTACCCTTAGAAAAATGCAGTAATCATCAGCATGCTGTCTTCAGAAGAGTCATCAATATAACCCTAACATTTGAAAAGCAACAAGTAATGCTCCTGACAGCTTGTGGACCAGTAACTTTTTTGAGTTAAGAGCCGAAGTTCCCCTGAAGCACCAGCAGGCACTAATATCTTTAAAAAGAGTTGACAGATTTAGCTAAGGAATATTACAACCCCTAGCCTCCTCCAATTCTGAGACACTGTTTTTCTGGGCAATTCAAGTACAAGGGGAGTCCATATCAGAATCCATATCAGGAATTTTGACTCTGTTAAGATGACTGGCAGAAGCATGTGACTTTGGTTTAACCTTTTAATGAGATGCTGAGACCCCATTTGGTATGTGGGATTAATTATGTAACTATGCAAGAACACCTACTAGATTTCAAATAGGCACTACAGCTAGATTTAATCATTGAAAAATGCAGCAAGTGGAACTTAAGAGTTGCTAGGCATTCCAAAGGAAGTGAATATCCTCGCCATCATTTGAGCTTGGGAACACCACTTGACTGAAGGCAATTGCATAGCCTCACGCAGGACATCTTCTGGACAGAGGGACTCTAGGTCAGCCCACAACCAAACCCAAAAACAAAACCAAGCCTCAATACAAAACTGATTGCCGGTCATGTGCCATGTGTACTTGCAATGGCAGATAGATGAGAATTCCCAGAAGTATGCTACAATTAATATACAAGATTGCCATTTGGGATATAGTCAGCCTGTGCGATTTTTCAACAGATAATGCAGAACATTTCACAAGGTTGCCATTCTAGTAAAAGGGAATACCAGTAACGAACACTTAGACATAGTCCTCAGATGTTTCTCCCAGACAGGTGTACAACTTTGAAGGCAAGGTGTGTGTTCTGGTCTCCCCAAGTGACTTACTTGGGTTGCAGAGTCAAGACTGGGTTACACCCACTGGAAAATGAAGTGAGGGCGATCCAAAGGTATCCCAGCTTCCACATTTGCACCAGACCTTAGATCTTTCCTTGGGTTTGTGAATTAATACGAAAAGCTCATACACAGATTTAAATATGCAAACTTCACATAGATAGTTGCCAGAGACTGGAATTAAACCCTGGGTCCATAGCACTATGAGGCAGCAGAGCTAACCACTGAGCCACTATAGTAATACTAGGTCATAGGTGGCCCAATGAAGAGGAATCCCCAAGAGCACATGCATCCAGGACATTGACCAATGCGGAGCATAAATACGCCCAAATAGAGAATGAAGGTTTGGCAGTCATATTTGGAGTCAGGAAGTTCAACCAATACATTTACAGACATAAATTTGTAATAAAATAGTGGAACACAAACCCCTACTAGATCTACTTGAAGAGGACAAGGCACTACTGCCCATTCCTTCAGGCCAAACTGAATGGCAGGCTTTAATATTGAGTGTGCATTATTACAAGTTGGTACACCGTTCAGGAGACCAAATAGCAAATGCAGATGAACCATGTCCTACTGGCAGATATACCACTGAAAAAGTCCATATGGTTTCATGTTTGCAGGACACACATCCAGACACAATCATTGATGACGACGAAAACAACAACAACAAAAAAAACAACAACAACAACAAAAACAACGACGACGACAACAACAACAACAGACTTCGGACACAGAAAGAAAGTCCCACTCCTTACAAAACTGAAACAGTTGGTACTGATGGGAGAAATCAAAGAGCCCTCATACCAAAATTGCAACCTTTTTAGACACAGTAGAGGAGGCATATTATTATGGGAGTGATTGGCCTAAGCAAAGGTTGCTGCCAGATACTGGATGAACTCCAGCAGGATTATCCAGGGGTTTCCAAAATGTAGATACTGGCAAGGTGTTGGGTCTGGTCGCCAGGATTGAAGGTAGACATAGCCACATATGTAGCACAGTGCCCACAGGGACAAATATTACCGCCAGCAGCTTCCACCATTCATTGGAAAGGTCAAGTAAACCTCAGTTACATGTCAACTACGCAGGCCCTTTCACGGGTTCAATGTATTAGTCATTGTGGAGACCCAGTCAAAGTGGCCTAGAGTTCAGGAAGAATTGAAAAACTACAGTTACTCATTTACCAGCAGGGATTTGGAGTAATTCCCTAAGTCAAATGGCACTCGTCGTACAAGGACAGCTCCATACCATCCAATGATCTGGCAACAGGAGCAGTCCGAACTTTAAAGGCAGGCTTCAAGAAACAGCTTACAGCTTCATTAGATACCGAACAGTCCCAGCTCTTATTCAATTATCTCACCACCCCTAATGCAACTACAAGGATATCTCCAATAGAGAGTTTCCAGAATCAAGATGCCATACAAAACATGCCGAGCTCCTCGAATGCCTTTCCAACTGTTCCAGAACCTGTGGGTTCTCCCTCTTGCATTGAAGATACCTTGAAATCGGAGGTGGATTTGGTGGATGTTGCCCCCTTGATGATTTTGCTGCCAGACCAGGAGAATTATTTTCTTCTGAGATGATCTGGGTGCAAGAGAAAATCTACTGTACTTCACACACTGCCCTCAGAGGCAAAAGTTGAAGTAACATGACTCATAACTAAAATTTCCCAGGAGGAACTGCAATTAAAAAAAAACACAGCCTTTGTCCAACTCCTCAGAGCAAGAGGGATGTAGTGGTTGTAACAAAGTCAGCCTGCCTCAGAACGAATTCCCCAATTGGCACAGATTAACAGCTCCAATCAGGGAGCCCTGGCTGACAGATACAAACAGGACTATCAGAGGTTCTGTTCACTCACAGTGCTGGCTCTGAGGAAGCAGCAGCCGTGTCAAGGTCTTTCCATATGTAAATAAAGGGTGACTTGGTAATGGGAAATCAGCCCCTGTGGAGATATTGCACTAATGTTTTCTGAAAATAAAATACTTCAGTGACAAGGTAAAAACTGGTCTTGATTTTGCTTTTTAGGTTTTCCCAACTTACCCTCATCTCCCTGGAGGTGGTGCTCATTGGAATTACCGCTTCACAGCACCTGTATTCCCAAGGAGTCTCCCATCCAAACACTGAACAAGCCAGAGTCTGCTTAACTTCTGATCAGGCATTTTCACACTAGCATGGCCATAGGCACAGCTTCATGCTATTTCATCCAAGTACATTATCGGCACATGAGCCTTGAACTTCTAACTACTGGAGGTGGGAAGGGAACACTTGAGCAAAGCCCAACCCTCCCTTGTCTTTTGAATTATTTGGTAGCAATGGAGACAGATAAAATATAGACAATTTGGACTGAATGGCCTATTTCCACATTACCACATATTTCCATTATAATTACACATATGCACTTCCAGGAGGAGTCGCGGGATTGTGATCAGGAACAGCAATGACATTATTTTCCTGATCCTAATGAAGTTTCACTGATGCACCCCTGTTGATAGCCCAGCTGAGATTAGTTAAATCAGAAAACAGCAATCAAACCAGGAACTGCAGATTATATTGCTCACTTGGTACAGACTGAGCAAGCCTTCACACAAATTGTGTGTTTGTGAAGCCAGGCATTTTCAAAAGGGAGCGTGATATTTTTGACATTTATTGAAATCATTCTTCAAATAAATGTATCATGGAATCACAATACCTACTTCCCATTATAGTTAAAGCAACATAATTTTTTTAAAAAAGCTACATGCCTACTAAACTTATTTAGAGCCATCTCACGAGAAAAGGATCTTAAACAGGATTTTACCAAGTGTGGAAGGTTTGAATTATAAAGACTGGGACTTTTTTCCCCACTGGAGCATAGAAAGTTGAGAGGTGACCTTTGAAGTTCATAAAATAATGAGGGGTACAGAAAGAGTTAATGGCAGTCGCCTTTTCTGTAAGATGGAAGAATTCAAAAATAGGAGCACATTTAAGAAGAGAGAGAGAGAGAGAGAGAGAGAGAGAGAGAGAAAAGAGAAAAAAGAGAGAGAGAAAAAGAGAAAGAGAGAGAGAGAGAAAAAAGAGAGAGAAAAGAGAGAGAAAAGAGAGAGAGAGAGAGAGAGAGAGAGAGAGAGAGAGAGAGAGAGAGAGAGAGAGAGAGAGAGAAAGAGAGAGAAAGAAAGAAAGAAAGAAAGAAAGAGAAAGAGAGAAAAGAGAGATTTAAAAAGACTGAAGGGCAGTTTTTTTTAAAAACATAGGGCGGTTTGCATATGGAATGAACTTCCTGAGGAAGTGGTGGATGAGGGTACAATTACAACAATTACAAGACATCTGGATAAACATATGAATAGGAAAGGTTCGGAGAGATATGGACCAAGAGCATGCAGGTGAAACTAGTTAAGTTTGGGATTATGTTGAGCATGGACAGGTTGAACCAAAAGGTCAGTTTCTATGCTCTGCAAATTCACAAAAGGAAGAGACAAAATTATTTAACTTAAAAATCACTAGTCTGGAATTCAAGGTTAAATACAGATATATGTAAAATGAAAAAAAAAAATTTCTAGCAAGATTTCAGGACCAAATTAGATATAGACTGGTCAATAAGACCACTGATTTTGAATTGTATGCTTGACCTTTTTTCCCAGGATACCATGACAATGTGTCACAAAAATGAGAGACTAGACTCTGAAGAACAATGAAAAGTCACCACACTTCCCAAAGTGTGTAACTGATATTGATGCATCCTGTCTCAAATGCACTTTAACCAAAGAAGCAATTTGCTAAGTCATAAAGTTAAAACAGAATCTACTTGTGCTGTGCAACTCAAGGATAGAGTTTCTCTTTAAGTGTGGTAAATTCAATAACACAATATATACCAAATAAGAAAACTGTACAAACGTATTTAACTATTCCATGTTAAGACGTCCTAATTCCACCTCTGTAATATTGTCCAAAAACCCCTACCTCACTTAGCTACTGCTAAAACTGTCATCTATACTTTTGCATGCATTCCTGCCCTACCTCACGCATGGTAGACTCAAACTTGAAAGGGTTCAGAAAAGATTTACAATAAGGTTGGAGGATAGGGAGAGGTTGATTGGGTTAGGGCTGTTTTCCCTGGAACATCATGGATAGAGTAAATAGACAAGGTCTTTTCCCTGGGGTGGAGTCCAGAACTAGATGGCATAGGTTGAGGTGAGAGGGGAAAGGTATAAAAGGGACCCAAGGGGCAACTTTTTCTCACAGAGGATGGCAAGTGTGTGAAATGGGCTGCCAGAGAAAGTGGTGGAGGCTTGTACAATTACAACATTTAAAAAGGCATCTGGATGGGAATATGAATAGGAAGGGTTTGGAGGGATATAGGCCAAGTGCTGGCAGGTGGGACTAGATTGGGTTAGGATATCTGGTTGGCATGGACAGGTTGGACCTCAGAGTCTGTTTCCGTGCTATACTTCTCTATGAAGATGTCCCATTCATTCACCACTTGTGCTCACTGGCCAACACTAGCTCATGGCAATGTCTTGAAATTAAAATTCAGATCCTTGGTTTTCAAATCCATTGATGGTGCTGTCCTTACTACTCTTTAATCTCCACCACCCTCAATGTGTTTCTGATATTTTACAATATCTTTCAATACCTATAAATTTACTGAGTGTTCTTAAAGCCTACTATCATATAGAGTCATACGCATGGAAACAGATCCTTCGGTCCAACTCATCCATGCCAACCAGATTTCCTAACCTAACTAGTCCCATTTGCCAGCACTTGTCCAATATCCCTGTAAACCCTTCCTAATCATATACCTATCCAGATGCCTTTTAAATTCTGTAATTGTACCTGCCTCCAGGACTTCCTCTGGCAGCTCATTCCATACACACACCACTTTCTGTATGAAAAGGTTGCTCTTTAGGTCTCTTTTATATATCTTGCCCCTCTCACCCTAAACTTATGCCCTTGAGTTCTGGACTCTCCCACCCCAGGGAAAAGACCTTGTCTATTTACATTATCCATGCCCTCATGATTTTATAAACCTCTATAAAAGGTCACCCCTCAGCTTCCGATGTTCCGGGGAAAACAGCCCCAGCCTATTCAGCCTCTCCCTATAGCTCAAATCCTCCAACCCTGGCAACATCCTTGTAAATCTTTTCTGCACCCTTTCAAGTTTCACAACATTTTTTCCGATAGGAAGGAGACCAGAATTGCACGCAAAATTGCAACAGTGGTCTAACCAACGTCCTGTACCAACTACTATACTCAATACTCTGACCAATAAAGGGAAGCATACCAAACATCTTCATTATGCTATTGACCTGCGACTCTACTTTCAAGGAACTATGAGCCTGCACACAAAGGTCTCTGTGTTTTTTGAGAGAAAGGTCTCTTTGTTAAGCAACAGTCCGCAGGACCTGACCATCAAGTGTATACGTCCTGCTCTGATTAGCTTTTCCAAAACGCAGCACCTCGCATTTATCTAAATTAAACTCTGTCTGTCACTCATCAATGCATTGGCCAATCTGAGCAAGATCCTGTTGTACTGAGGTAAGCTTCTTTGATGTCCACTACACCACCAATTTTGGTGCTATCACCTCACACGTTCACACCCAAATTATTTATATAAATGACAAAAAGTAGTGGACCCAGCACCGATCCTTGTGGCACACCACTGCTCACAGACCTCCAGTCAAAAAACAAAACTCCACCACCGCCCTCTGACTTCGATCTTTCAAGCCAGCTCTACATTCAAACAGCAAATTCCCCTGTATTCCATAAGATCTAACCATTCTCCCATGAGGAACATTGTCAAACACCTTACTGAAGTCCATATAGATCACATCGACTGCTCTGCCCTCAATCCTCTTCTTCTTCAAAAAAAAACTCAATCAAGTTCAAATTTTCCATGCACAAAGCCATGGTGACTATCCCTAATCAGTCCTTGACTTTCCAAATACACGTACACCCTGTCCCTCAGGGTTCCCTCCAACAACTTGCCCATCGACTCATTGTCTATAGTTCCCTGGCTTTTCCTTGCCACCTTTCTTAGTGGCACCACATTGGAAAACTGGAAGTTGGCTAACGCCTCACCTGGGACCATTGATGATACAAATATCTCAGCAAGGCACCCAGCAATCACTTTCCTAGCTTCCTGCAGAGTTCTAGAGTACACCTGATCAGGTCCTGGAGGTTTATCCACTTTTATACGTTTCAAGACATCCAGCACTCCTCCTCTGTAATATGAACATTTTTCAAGATGTCGCCATCTATTTCCCTACATTCTATATCTTCCATGTCCTTTTTCACAGTAAATACTGATGCAACATATTTGTTTAGTATCTCCCCCATTTCCTGCAGCTCCACACAGAGGCCACCTTGCTGATCTTTGAGGGGCCCTATTCTCTCCCTAGTTACTCTTTTGTCCTTAATATATTTATAAAATCTCTTTGGATTCTCCTTAACCCTGGATGTAGGTTTGTGCGCTGAGCTGGAAAGTTCATTTTCAGATGTTTCGTCACCATACTAGGTAACATCTTCAGCGAGCCTCCAAATGAAGCACTTGTGGTGTAGCCCGCTTTCTATTTATATGCCTGAGTTTCCTAGGGTTGGTGACATTATTTCCTATGGTGGTGTCATTTCCTGTTCTTTTTCTCAGGGGGTGGTAAATGGGATCCAAATCAATGTGTTTGTTGGTAGAGTTCCAGTTATAATGCCATGTTTCGTGGAATTCTCGTGAGTGTCTGTTTGGCTTGTGCTAGGAGGGATGCATTGTCCCAGTCAAAGTGGTGTTCTTCCTCGTCCGTATGTAAGAATACCAGAGAGAGTGGGTCATGTCATTTTTTTTGGCTAGTTGATATTCATACATTAGTGTCTGTTACAGTTCTTGCAAGGCATTTTGTAAATGAGATTAGTTTTGCATCTTGTCTTTAAAAAGGGTCTTTCAAGTTCTTAGCTGCTGTTTTAGTGTTGGTGGGTTTGTGGGCTACCATGATGCCAAGGGGTCTGAGTACAAAATACCTTGCAAGAACTGTAACAAACACTAAATTGGACAAACAGGCAGAAAACTAGCCACCAGGATACATGAACATCAACTAGCCACAAAACAATATGACCCACTCTCACTAGTTTCCTTGCATACGGATGAGGAAGGACAACACTTTGATTGGGATAACACTGCCATCCTAGAACAAGTCAAACAGAGACATGTACGAGAATTCCTAGAAGCATGGCATTCCAACCAGAACTCTACCAACAAACACATTGACTTGGATCCCATTTACCATCCCCCTGAGAAAAAGACCAGGAAATGTCATCACAAGAATTGACATCACCAACCCTGGGAAACTCAAACATATAAATAGAAAGCAGGCTAGACCACCAGTGCTTCATTCAGAGGCTCACTGAAGATGTTACCCAGTATGGTGACTAAACATCTGAAAACAAACCTTCCAGCTCAGTGAGCAAACCTACATCCAGAACCTCAACGCGAGCTAGAAATCTTCTCAGAACTTGCTGGCTCCTTAACCCTATTTGCCAAAGCTATCTCACATCCCTTTTTGCCCTCCCGATTTCTCTCAGTTATATAGTTCTAGATGGAGCAAAGTGCCAAATTAGTATAGTACTCCAGAGAAGAAGAACATTCAAATCACTATGTAAATACAGTTGGCTATTGCAATAAATTAGTGAGACATATAGGAAGTACTTTTCACTTCTCAAAATAACAAACTGAAAATTCAAATTGTCCTGCATCTGTACAGCAAAGTAACATTACTTCCAAAACAGCTCTGTCTACAAGGTATGGGATATTAGTTTCCCAGTACAAGCAAAAGCATTCTAGCAAAAAATTAACTCCGTTAACAAGGGTTGCACCTCGACAATTGAGTAGTTTCGTCTCCAAGCTGTGTACAACAGACTACTGTCTCAAACGCAGTCTTGGAGATGAGAACAATCTGACAAAATAAAAAGTTACACTAAAATATAGCACACAAACAACATTGATTTTTCATGGCGATTATAGAATTTCTTTCCAGAATTCAAGTGAAGTGAATTGAGAAGTTAACGTTTCTAAGCCTAACCAACAAAAAAAGTTTTGAACTATGGAATTGTTCAACTTGACAGTCATAAAGGAAAGGAACATTCTTATGGCCACAATCAGAAATAGGTTTATCATTTCCCTAACGTATTTGGCATCTTCTTGCTCAACAAAAATGACCCCTGACTAAACTGTTCAGCACCAGCCTAACATTGTGTTTAGTTTGGCTGGCATGGTGGCACACTGTTTAGCACACTGCCTCACAGCGCCAGGGACCCAGGCTCAATTCCTGTCTCTGGTGACTTTGCATGCAGTTGGCACATTCTCCCCATCTACTTGGGTTCCTGCCGAATGCTCTGGTTTCCTCCTACAGTGCAGAAATGTGAAGGTGAGGTGGATTGGCCACATTACATTGTCCTGTGGTGCGCCAGCTACCAGGGTTAGCACGGTAAATGCGGGGTTATGGGTATAAGATAGGATACTCCTTGGATGGTCAGTGCAGACTTGATGAGCTGAATGGCTTCTTTTTGCTCTGTAGGAATTCTATGATTATTGCAAAATACATTACAGTCTAGAATTATTGGACAAGACAAAATATAGACAGCATAAGAAACTTAAAAGTAGACTAATTTTCTTTTATCTCAATTTAATAATATCACGTACAATTCTGGTTGCCCTCTTATAGGAAGGGTGTTGTTAAATTTCAGACGGTGCAGAAAAGATTAACAAAGATGTTGCTGGACTGCAAGGTTTGAGTTATGGGGTGAGGCTAAATTGGCTGAGCCTTTTTTCCCTGGAGCATTAGAGACTGAGGACTGATTTTATAGGGATTTATAAAATTCTGAGGGGCATGAATAGGGTAGTAGTTAAGGTCTTTTTGTGAGGTTGGAAAAGTCTAAAACTAGACAGCATAAGTTTAAGGTGGGAGGAGATAGATTTAAAAAGGACCCGAGGGGTAACTTTTTCACAGAGGGTAGTGCGTATATGAAACGAGTTGCCAGAGGAAGTGGTGGAGGCAGATACAATTATAAAATGTAAAAGGTATTGGACAGGTATATGTACAGGAAGGATTTAGAGGGATACGAGCCAAATGCTGGCAAATGAGACTAGTTCACATCGGGATGTCTGGTCAGCATGGATGAATTGGAGTGAAGGGTCTGTTTTCATGCTGTATGACTCTATAACTTGACCTAAATGTATACTGCAAATAAGCTTAGCTGAAAATGTGTTGCTGGTTAAAGCACAGCAGGTCAGGCAGCATCCAAGGAACAGGAAATTCGACGTTTCGGGCATAAGCCCTTCATCAGGAAGGCTTATGCCCGAAACGTCGAATTTCCTGTTCCTTGGATGCTGCCTGACCTGCTGTGCTTTAACCAGCAACACATTTTCAGCTGTGATCTCCAGCATCTGCAGACCTCATTTTTTACCCCATGCAAATAAACTTAGTTGACATTGAATCCATAAGTCAGTACAGAACTTTTATCAAAAAAGTTTTCAAATAAACTACAGAGCTGGACATTCAGGGAGATAATTCTGCACTATACTGCCATTACTGCTAAACTGGAAGCTGTGATAAAGTTTAGGCTTCATGTTAAACATCTGCAGCATATCAAAAGATAACTATAGACTGTTAGATCAAAATCTCCTCACTTCTTTATTGTCAACATTTTTAAAGAAAGCAAATATCCAAAAACAGGCAGGTTATTAAACATGCATGCTGAACTGTTCTACTGAAGCGTGTACCCTTTAAATGACATTTGACATGACCATTTCTAATCATTTATATTAATATTTCTGGCAGATACAGGTATCTGCCCTGTAAAAGCACCATTTCTGATGAATGGAGAAATGTCACTCAACAAACAGGATCCTTTACTATTCAAAACACACAGGCACCAACTTTCAACCCATCAAGTTTACATTCACTAATGCAACAAGAGAATCACCAAGATAATGAAGTAGAAATTCGAAGCAGATTGACTTTTTCAATGCAATTGGGACATGCTAGATACAGTGCTCAATCTTGCCTTTAGATGCTTGAAAAAAAATACATGATAGTTTAACCAAGTAGTTCTCAAAGCTGTACTCAATTTACATAATCATCATTTTCCTAGTTGTAAAACTGATGCACTCAAGGAAACTGTTCTGTCTTCATAATGGCTTATTCAGATGTGCAACTTGTACTAAGAGTGTCTAACTCAAATAAATTAGTTACCAGAACCCCCTACACTCTGATCAAATAAATGTGCACCTTTCCTTTTCAATATTATTATTCCAGAACCTAGCCCAGTTAACTCCCATAAACTCACCACAGGTAATGTGTCTGTCCATTGCTACTATGACTCAGTAAATTGACTCAGTATTGCTAATTCCCTTTCTAGGCATTAGGTCTCCTCTGACTACCTTCCCACCTCAACGCTTTGATGTTTCACTTTAATCCTCTTTTCCTCAAAATCTTTCGGCTTTTATTCCACATAATGTTTGTGAAACATGCCTCATTAAGGATCAACACCCCTGCAAGTTGCCTCTCAATCCGTTTCAGATTCTTTTGAAGCGACTGTTTTCTGCCGGTAGTCAGAGAAGGGGAGAGTCATGTGCGAGTCTCTGAGGCTGACAATTTCAAACCTTGCCCTCTCCATTCACCTCCCTCCGGATCGAGCATCCCCTCTGCTCACTCTGCTGGCGTGGGGCGATCTGTTGTGAGCCCAGAGGAGAGGAATCGGACTGTGCCCTCCCCGCCCGGTGTGTGCAAAACTAGGCCCGGCCTCACACTCACAGTGAGTCAGCAGCGTTAGCTCCCCGGCGACTCCTGCCCCGGGCCTCCCGAAACCTTTTGTAAAGCCACCGAGCGGCCACAAAACCGCCGCTCTCACTCACCGATACTGTGCAGGATGTCTATGGATGCGTTCCGGTCGGTGCTGACTAAGGACTGAGCGCGCTGGAACTCCACTAATGCCGCCGCCACCGCCATCTTTTTCTTCCCTCTCACCGACAATCACATCAACTCCGTCCGTCAGCGCTCCGCCCCCACCGCGCCGCGAAACCTATCCCCGGTCACTATACCGCCCCTCCCCTCCGTGTCTGATTGACAGCTGTGCCAGCCATTTCAACATCCTGCCGTTGATGTCATCGCATGCCCTTCGCCAATTCGCACCAACGGAGGGTGGGACGAACGGGCACTTCCGGCTAGTGGCATAGGTTGCGCGGCAGGCGGCACGTTGACAACACATGTTCGGGGCATGCGTATTCCGGCTGTGTGGGGTTATGGGTAATGTAGTTTTCTTCATGCAGCATGGACCAGCTTCTGTAATGTTAATCCAGAAGATAGAAAGATTGCGGATTATTGTTTCCAGATCTTTAACTATTAATAATTCTGCATACTGCACTTTCTTTCGTGCAATTCTGTACTGATCCATTGTTTAAATTTCAAACACGAGCTAAAAGGGAGGTTTATATTCGTACATTTAACTCTTTAATAGTCATGATTTGAAGGTGCCGACGTTGTACTGGGGTGTACAAAGTTAAAAAAAAATAACATCAGTTATAGTCCAACAGGTTTATTTGGAAGCATTAGCTTTTGGAGCGCTGTTCCTTCATCAGGTGGTTGGCTTTAGTAGTTTGCTTAAGTCAGGAATCAAGGATGAATTACGGAGTACACAGTCTGCACAGCACGACTGCCTAACCACTGGGAATATCCAGGAGTCTCCTTGAAGTACAAATTGATTTCCTGATCACATTGTAAACGAGCAAGAAATAAATTACTTAAAACAATTCTGCGTACTTGTTTTATTTTTTGAACTTTTTTTAAAAAAGAAGAAACAAAAGCAATGGGATTCAGGAAATCTCAAAACAGAAAATATCACAAATTTTCAATAGGTCAGATAGCTTTCATGGAAGGAGAAACAAAGTTACATTTTAGGAAGATGGACTTTCAGAATTGGACCAAATGATAGATAGATGTTTTCTGCAATTCTAAATCATTACTAGACACAACTAGAGAGCACAATGGAACACTCTCCACTTTTTTAGATAAGTGTAGCTCCAACAACATTCAAAAAACTCAGACATTATCAAAGACAAAGCAAGCTGCTTAATTTGTACTGTACTCACTATGTTAACATTTAGTCCATCTGCCATCAGTGTCAAGTGCCAGCTTTGTGCATTATCTACAAGATGCACTTCAGAAGGATTATAAGACTTCTTCAACAGCACCTTTCAAACCCATGATCTCCTTTACTTAAATAAATGAGGACAACAGACTTAAAGGAATGCCACTATCTGCAAACATCCCTCAAAATCAAATGCCATCCTTACTGAGGACTAAAAGCAAACTACATGCAGCAGGGGGATGGGAACCTGAATTGTAGTTCCAGTGTTCAGGAAGTTGAGAGTAGTGAGGTCACGAGAGGGCACCGGCAATCAGATGTTGGACTGCAATGTGTCTACTTCTGGAACATCTGGAATAAAGTGGGTGAACATGCAGCATGAGTTGGTACCTGGGATTTCAATGTGGTGGCCATTTCAGAAACATGGCTAGAGGAGGGGCAGGAATGGTTGTTGCAGACTCCGGGATTTAGATGTTTCAGTAAGAACAGAGAAGATGATAAAAGGGAGTGGCATGGTTAATCAGGGGTAATATTATAGCAGCTGAGATAACATTTGAGGACTCATCCACTAAGGTAGTTTGGGCTGTGGTTAGAAACAGGAAAGGAGAGGTCACACTGTTGGAAGTTTTTTACAGGCCTCCGAATTATTCCAGGGATGTAGAGGAAAGGATGGCAAAGATGATTCTCAATAGGAGTGAGAGTGACAGGGTAGTTGTTATGGGAGACTATAAATTCCTCAACATTGACTGGAAATACTATAGTTCAAGTAGTTTAGGTGGGTCAGTTTTGGTTCAATGTGTGCAGGAGGGTTTTGTGACACAGTACGTAGACAGGTCAACAAGGGGCGATGTCATGTTGGATTTGGTACTGGGGAACAAACCCGCCCAGGCGTTAGATTTGGATGTAGGTGAGCACTTTGATAGTGACCACAATTTGGTTATGTTTACAATATTGGGCAGGGATAGGTATGTACCGCAGGGAAAGATGTATAACTGCTTGAAAAGGAATTATGTTGCAATTAGGTAAGATTTAGAATGCATAGGATGGGGAGGGAAACTGCAGGGGATGGATATACTTGAAATGTGGAGCTTGTTCAAGGAACAGCTACTGTGGGTCCTTGATAAGTATATACCTATCAGGCAGGGTGGTAGTTATTGAGAGAGGGAGCCATGGTTTACTAAAGAAGTTGAAGCTCTTATTAAGAGAAAGAAGAAGGCTTATGTGAGGATGGGGCGTGAAGGCTCAGTTAGGGGGCTTGAGAGCTATAAGTTAGCCAGAAAAGATCTCAAGAGAAGGCTCAGAAGAGCCGGGGGGAACATGAGAAGCTGTTGGTGGATCGGATCAAGGAAAACCCTAAGGCCTTCTATAGGTATATCAGGAATAAAAGAATGACTAGAGTAAGATTAGGGCCAATCAAAGATAGTAGTGGGAAGGTGTATGTGGAATCTGAGGACATAGGAGAAGCACTTAATGAATACTTTTCGTCAGTATTCACATTGGAAAAGGGCAATGTTAATGAGAATATGGAGATCCAGACTACTAGATTAGATGGGATCACGGTTGACAAAGAGGAGGTTTTTGCAATTTTGGAAGATCTGAAAATAGATAAGATCCTGAGCCGGATGAGATTTATCCTCAGATTCTCTGGGAAGCCAGGGAGGAGATTGCAGAGCCTATGCCTTTGATATTCACGTCATCATTGTCAACAGGAGTAGTGCCAGAAGACTGGTGGATAGCAAATGTTGTTCCCTTGTTTAAGAAGGGGAGTCAGGACAGCCTTACTTCAGTTGTGGGTAAGATATTGAAAAAAGTTATAGGAGATAGGATTTATAATTATCTGGAAAGGAACAAATTGATTAGAGATAGTCAACACAGTTTTGTAAAGGGAGGTAATGCCTAACTAACCATAAGACCATAAGCCCATAGGATATAGGAGTGGAAGTAAGGTCATTCAGCCAATTGAGTCCACTCCACCATTTAATCATAGCTGATGAGCATTTCAATTCCACTTACGTGCACTCTCTGCATAACCCTTAATTTCTTGCAAGATCAAGAATTTATCCATCTCTGTCATGAAGGTATTTAACATCCCAGCTTCCACAACGCTCCATGGCAATAAATTCTGCAGGCCCACCACTCTCTGGCTGAAGAAATGTCTCCTCACTTCTGTTCTACATTGACCCCCTCTAATTCTAAAGCTGTGCCCAAAGATCCTAGTCTCCCCGTCTAACGGAAACATTTTCCCAGCGCCCACCCTTTCTAAGCCATGCCTTATTTTGTAAGTTTCTATTAGATCTCCCCTCAACCTTCTAAACTCTAATGAATACAATCCCAGGATCCTCAGCTGTTCATTGTATGTTAGGCCTACCATTCCAGGGATCATCAGTGTTAATCTCCACTGGACATGCTCCGGTGCCAGTATGTCCTTCCTGAGGTCTGAGGTCCAAAATCGGACATAGTATTCTAAATGGGGCCTAACTAGAGCTTTGAAAATGTGTTACTGGAAAAGCGCAACAGGTCAGGCAGCATCCAAGGAGCAGGAGAGTCGACGTTTTGGGCATGAAGAAGGGGTCATGCCCGAAATGTCGACTCTCCTGCTCGTTGGATGAAGTCTGACCTGCTGCGCTTTTCCAGCAACACATTTTCAGCTCTGATCTCCAGCATCTGCAGTCCTCACTTTCTCCCCTAAATAGAGCTTTATAAAGTCTCAGATGCACATCACTCAATCCGCAAGTCTTAACCCTCTTGAGATAAATGACAACATTACATTCGCTTTCTTAATCATGGACTCAACCTGCAAGTTAACCTTCAGTGAATCTGGACCAGCTCTCCCAGATCCCTTTGTACTTTGGCTTTATTAATTTTCTAACCGGTTAGAAAATAGTCCATGCCTGCATTCTTTTTTCCAAAGTACAAGACCTCGCATTTGCTCAAGTTGAATTTAATCAGCCATTCCCTGGATCACTCTCCTAAACTGTGTAAATCTTTCTGGGACCTCCCCACCCCTCAGTGTTACCTGCCTGTCCACGTAACTTTGTGTCATCGGCAAACTTCACCTGAATGCCTTCTGTCCCTTCATCCAGATGATTAATATATAAAGTGAACGGCTGCAGCCCCAACACTGAACCTTGGAGGCCACCACTTGTCACTAGCTGCCATTCCGAAAAAGAATCATTAACCATAGACTTTTGTCAGACAACCAATCCTAGTAGCACACAAACCCACCAACACTCTCAAACAAAAACTAACAAACATAAAAGACCCAGTACAACCCATGGAAAAAACCAACGTCATCTACAAAATTCCATGCAAGGACTGCCACAAACACTACATAGGACAACAGGAAGAAAGTTAGCCACCAAAATACATGAACACCAGCTAGCCACAAAAAGATATGACCCTCTCTCCCTCGTAGCCCTACACAAGGATGAAAAAAACCACCATTTCAACTGGGACAACACATCTATCCTGGGACAGTCTAAGCAAAGACATGCAGAGAATTCCTAGAGGCCTGGCACTCCAACCACAACGCCATAAACAAACACATAGATCTAGATACCATCTATCAACCTCTCAGAAAACGAACAGGAAATGACATCACCACAAACCCCAGGAATCCCATCCAGGACAAACATACAAATAGAAAGCAGGAGACAACAGCTATGCTTCACTTGGAGGTCGCCACTGATGATGTTACCTAGCCAGGTAATAAAACATCTGGATATCAAACCTACAGCTCAACGAGCAAACCTAAACCCTGAAGCCAATCCTCAATCCATGCCAGCAGCTAACCTTGAACACTACAGGCCCTCACTTTACTCAGCAGCCTCCTGTGAGGCATCTTATCAAAGGCCTTTTGGAAGTCTAGATCAAAAACATCCACTGGCTTCCCCTGGTCTAACCTACTTGTTACCTCTTCAAAGAATTCTAACAGGTTTGTCAAGCACAACTTTCCCTTACTAAATCCATGCTGACTTGTTCTAATTTGACTCTGCATTTCCAAGAATTTAGAAATCTCATCCTTAACGATGGATTCTAGAAGTTTACCAACAACTGAGGTTAGGATAATCGGCCTATAATTTTCCATCGGCCTATAATTTGTCTTGATCCTTTCTTGAACAAGGGGGCTACAACAGTAATTTTCCAATCATCTCGGATTTCCCTCACTCCAGTGACTTTTGAAAGATCACAACCAATGCCTCTGCTATTTCCTCAGACACCTCCCTCAGAACTCTAGGATGTAGCCCATTGAGGCCAGGAGATTTATCAATTTTTAGACCTTTTAGCTGTTCTAGCACTTTCTCTTTTGTAATGGCTTCCATACTCAACTCTGTCCCCTGACTCTCCTTAATTGTTGGGATTTTACTCATGTCTTCCACTGTGATGGCTGACACAACGTACTTATTAAGTTCTTTAGCTATTTCCTTATCTCCCAGCACGATCCTTCCTGCATCAATTTGAACTGCCCAATGTCTACTTTTGCCTCTCGTTTGTTTCTTATGTATTGAAAGAAACTTTTACTATCATTTCTAATATTAATGGCTAGCCTGCCTTCATATTCAATCCTCTCCTTCTTTATTTCTCTCTTTGCTATCCTCTGTTTGTTTTTGTAGTCTTCCCAATCTTCTGATTTCCCACTGCTCTTGGCTACTTTATAGGCTCTCTCATTTGCTTTGATACATTTCCTGACTTCCTTTGTCAGCCATGGCTGTCTAATTTCACCACCCACCCCCACCCAACCCCGAATAATCATTCTTTTCTTTGGGATAAACATCTGCACTATGTCCTCAATTGCACCAAGGAACCCCTGCCATTGTTGCTCTACTGCATTCCCCGCTAGGCTCTGCTTCCAGTCGATGTTCGTCAGTTTCTCTCTCATGCCCCTGTAATTACCTTTATTTAACTGTAACACCATTGCACCTGATTTTGCCTTCTCTCTTTCAAACTGCAGACTGAACCCTACCATATTATGATTGCTGCCTCCTAAGTGTTCCCTTACTTTAAGATATTTTATAAAGTCTGGCTCATTACATAGCATTAGGCCCACAATAGCCTCCTCCCTTGAGAGCTCCATCACAACCTGTTCCAAAAAAGTCATCCTGTAAGCATTCCATGAATTCCTTTTCTTTGGATCCACTGGCAACATTATTCACCCAGGCCACCTGCATATTGAAGTCCTCCATGATCACCATGACCTTGCCTTTCTGACATGCCTTATCGCCTCATTTTCTGCCTCGGAACACTTCAACCCCAGGGCATCAATGTGGACTTCAACAGTTTCCTCATTTCCCCGTCCCCCACCTCACCCTAGTTCCAAACTTCCAGCTCAGCACTGTCCCCATGATTTGTTCTACCTGCCTATCTTCTTTTCCACCTATCCACTCCACCCTCCTCTCTGACCAATCACCTTCATCCCCTCCCCGACTCACCTATTGTACTCCATGCTACTTTCTCCCCACCCCCACCCTCCTCTAGCTTATCTCTCCACGCTTCAGGCTCTCTGCCTTTATTCCTGATGAAGGGCTTTTGCCTGAAACGTTGATTTTGCTGCTCCTTGGATACTGCCTGAACTGCTGTGCTCTTCCAGCACCACTAATCCAAAATATGGTTTCCAGTATCTGCAGTCATTGTTTTTACCTTATCTATTTCCCAGTACATCTTGAGCCCCTGGTCCTGACCACTGTTAGGAGGTCTGCACATAACTTTGTGGGTCCACAACTCCACCCACACAGACTCCACATCATCTGAACTTATGTCATTCAGTGCCATAGATTTAATTTCATTCTTAACTAACAAGGCAACCCCATCCCTCTGCCCACCTCCATGTCTTTTCGATAAGTTGTAAACCCTTGGATGTTTAACTGCCAGTCCTGAACCGCCTGCAACTACGCCTCTGTGACACCTACCACATCATAAACATTCACGATGATTTGTGCTGTTAATTCATCTACTTTGTTACGAATACAGCGAGCATTCAGGTAAAGTGCCTTAATGCGAATTTTCTTATCCTCATGATTTCCAGTGTCTCGAGTAATATGCCCTCTAAGTTATCCTTCTTTTTTGCTTCATTCCTGCACACATGCTAACCTGCTGCTTATCTTTCTATTTGACTCCATCTCCGTGTTGCTTTCCGTTCCCACTGACTCACAAGTTTAAGTTCCTAGTGACCATCCTACTTCTCCTTTTCACTAGAACACTGGTTCCAGATCGGTTCAGGCGGAGACCGTCCCATCAGTACAGATCCCCCCGGTTCCAAAACTGATGCCAATGTCCCATGAAATGGAATCCCTCTTTCCCACACCAATCTCTTAGCCATGTGTTTATTTCTCTAATTTTCTTAAAACTAATGCCAATTAGCACGTGACTTAGGCAGTAATCCAGAGATTATGACCCTCAAGGTCCTGTTCTTCAATTTCCTTCCTAGTGCTCGATAATCCCAAAACAGGTCCTCCTTCCTAGCCTTGCCTATGTACTTAGTGCCAACAAGGACCGCAACAATTGGATCCTCTCCCTCCTGCTCCAATAACCTTTCAAGCCGGTCAGAGATGTCCTGCACTCTGGCACCGTGTAAGCAACACACTATGTGGGACTCCCAATCTGGCTCACAAAGGATATTATCTGTCTCCCTAATTATAGAATTCCCTATAACAACTACTTGTCTTTTTGTTTCCACTCTTGAATGGCCTTCTGCCCCATGGTGCCATGGTCAGCTGGCTCATCCTGTCCACAGCCCTTTTCCACATCCATACAGGGAGCAAAAATCTCATGGACAAGGTCAAGGGCTGAGGCGCCTCCATTCCTGAACTCAGAATCCCCATACCTGCCTCACTTACAGTCACACCCTGTTGTCCCTGATCACTAACTGAATTTGAATTACTTAATCTACCGGGTGTGACTGCCTCCTGCAACAAAGCGTCCAGGTAAATGTCCCCCTCCCAGATGTGTCACAGTGTTTGAAGCTCAGATTCCAGATCATCAATTCAGATCCAGAGTTCCTCCAGCAACCAACACTTGCCGCAGATATGTTCACTGTCATTCACAATGGGATCAGCCATATCATACAGCTACAGCACCTCACCTGTCCAGCCAACTCTACTTATTTAATTAATTTATACAATAACCTTATTGACTTCTTCAAGAAGGTGACAAAACAGGTGGGTGAAGGTAAAGTGGTGATGTGCTGTATATGGTCTTCCATAAGGCATTTGATAAGGTTCGACACACAGAAGGCTATTGCACAAAATACAGAGTTTCAGGATTGAAGGTGATTTAGCAGTTTGAATCAGAAATTGACTAGCTGAAAGAAGACAGAGGGTGGTGGTTGATGGGAAATGTTCATCCTGGAGCTCAGTTACAAGAGGTGTGCTGCAAGGATCTGTTTTGGGGCCACTGCTGTTTGTCATTTTTATAAATGATCTGCATGTGGGTGCAGAAGAATGGGTTAGTAAATTTGCAGATGACACTAAAGTAAGCAGAGTTGTGAATAGTGCCGAAGGATGTTGTGGGTTACAGAGGTACATAGATAAGATACAGAGCTGGGCTAAGAAGTCACAAATGGAGCTTAATGCAAAAAAGTGTGAGGGGTTCACTTTGGAAGAAGTAACAGGAATGCAAAAAAATCATTGAAGGCACTGAATCCTGAAAGTCTATGGGCACTGACAACATTCAGTAAGTAATACTGAAGACTTGTGTTCTAGAACTTACTGCTTTCCAAGACAAGTTCTTCAGTACAGTTACAACACTGGCATCTACCCATCCACTTAAAACATTCCGTCAGTCTATTCTCAGTCATTAATAATGTGATGGAATAAGTGACCAATAGTGCTATAAAGAGCACCTGCTCTGTGACGCCCAGTTTGGTTTCTGCCTAGGCCATTGAGCACCTGACCTCATTATAGCCTTGGTTCAAGCATGGACAAAATAGTTGAATTCCAGAGCTGAGGTGAGACTGGCAGTCCTTGACATCAGAGCTGCATTCAACCAAGTGTGACATGAGTGAATGATTTATTGTCACATATATCTAGGGAGATACAATGAAAAGTGTTCTATCGCCACCATCGGCATCATTTTGAGGTATAAAAGAATAGAAATCAATTACTTAAATCAAGTTTATCTTCATTGATAAGGCCCCCAAACATGGATCCAAGGCATCTACAAGGTCCCCGTTTTGTAAGCAGGAGCCCTTGCTCAAAGACCTCTAGCAAAAGTGGAATCAATGGGTATCAGGGGCAAACTCTATGCAGCTTGTTGTCATACCTGGCACATAAGAAGGTGGTTGTGGCTTTTGGAAGTCAATCATGTGAGCTCCAGGATATCTCTGCAGGCGTTTCTCAGTTTAGTGTCGTAGGCCAAGCCATTTTCAGCTGCTTCATAAATGATCTCCCTTCCATCATAAGATCAGATTTAAGGATGTTCGTCAATTATTGTGTATGTTTAGCACCTTTCCTGACATCTCAGATGCTGAAGCAGTCTATGTTCAAATGTAACAAGTACTTGACAATATTCAGGTTTGGGTTGATAAGTGGCAAGTAACACAGAAATGCCAGGCAATGACCACCACCATAAGAGATAAATCATAAAGCAGACCTACTATCCCAGAAATCAGTCTGGTGAGCCCACACTGCACGCTGTCTGTGGCAAATATATCTTTCCTTAGCAAACGAGGATCAGACCTGCACATTCCAACTCCATTCACATGCAGTGTTCTACTCAAATTAAGCAAGGTTTCTTTTCTGCTGTGCTCAGGTCCACTTGTGATAGAAGGTCAACATATTGTGTGTCTTCCAAATTGTTGATGGCATTACAGTGATTATAATGGAAATTGGCCCATATGAATGGAGATTAATGAATGGTAAGCCCAAGAGAATCCTTGTGCAACATGGAAGGGAAGCAGTGAAGGCAGAAGAATAAGAAGTGCAAGGTATGAGGTTGAGATCCCTATCAATTACATTGAGGAAAAAGGAAAACATGAGATATGGTTGGTTGGAAAGTTGTATTGCTGGAATGGATGTCCCGGAGATGGAAAAAATGAGAGAATGGCATTAAGTCCTTACAGGAAGTGCCTTGGGAGGAAGTGTATTCAGGTAGCAGTGGGAATCAGTGGGTTTGCGTAAGACCCACTGACTCCCACAGCTTCCATTCTCTAGTTACCAGTATCTTCCATCTCTTGCCAAATACCTGAGATTAAACCATATGGTTCCCATAATGGGGGCTGGATTTTATGTGGAGGTGGAAGCATGAATAGAGTCTGATTCTGCTTGTTTTGGAAAGTACATCCAGATTTCACAGTGACCAGGCAGTCAGTTACATTATGCTGTATTCCCACTGCATTTTCTGAGATGGGCATCTGGCCAAGTGATTCTTTGAACTTGAAATTCTCATTCTTGTTTCTAAATCTCTCCATGGACTTTCTGCTCTCTTTCTCTGTAATCTTCTCCAGTCAACTTTCTCCAAAATATCCACACATGCGTAATCTAGATCTCTGGCACATATCTGAAGGTAAATGTTCAAACATTTGGCAGCCCCAGTTTTCAGCTGGTGAGACTCTAAGCTCTGGAATTTCCTCCCTACACTCATCCACTTTGCTACCGCATTCATCTTCAAAGACCCTCCCGAAAGCCTGCTTCTTTGCAATGTTTCCTCTAAGTTGTGCTGCTGCCTGGCACACCAGTTGGCAAGTGGATGCATTGGCATCTGGTTCTGAAGCGACTGCCTTGCACAGACTTTGGAGGTCTCTGCAGCTAAAGAAAAAATTAAAAGGAATCTAGCTTCTTTACCCATCATTTGGCCATCTGGTCTAATATTGGCTTGTTAAAGCTAAGTGGCTGATTTTAGTTTGTAATTCTCTTGTGAAGCACTTTGCAATATACTGTAATGTTAAAGACACATATTTACAAGTGATTGCTGATGTTGAAATATTAACTCTTTTTTTTCTCTCCATAGAATATTCTTGCCTGTATAAGTAAATCTCCAAAAAGACTTAAGCTTGACATGATCCAGGACAAAGCAACCCACTTGATTGGCTGTCCATCCACCACCTTTAAGATTAATTCTCTCCATCACTCATACACACTGACAATAGCATATGCCACCAACAAGATGCACTGCAGTAACTTGCAAAGTCCTTGCTATGACAGAACCTTTCAAGCTGCAATGTAAAAGGGCAAGGGGAGGAGGTGCATCAGAATGCCACAACTGGCAAGTTCCCTCCAAACTGGCTTGGATGTATATCTCCATTGCTTTAGTGTCACTGATTCAAAATTCTGGAATTCCCCTTCTAACAGCGCAGTGTGTATCTACACCCCAAAGACTGCAGCAATTCAAGAAGGTGACTCTCCATCATCTTCTCAAGGGATTTTAAGCATGACTTAGCCTAACCTAGTGATGTCTACATCTCATGAAAGAATAAATAAAAGTGCTGCCTGATATGTTGAGTGTTTTCTGTATGAAAATATTGGAAATATTAGACTGCAGGTAGTTAGATGTGGGTATCCATTAACATTCACTTAAAGTTGTGAAACTTGAAAGGGGTTGCACACTTTAACAAATCATAAATACACTCAAAATAAAAGAGGAAATGCTGGAAGCTGTGTGATTAAATCTGCAGAAATACGGTCCACTAGAATTTGGCAACCCTCCAGTCTATTGCCAAATCAATAATATTCTTCACTGGAAGGCATTCTTATTTCCACTTCATTACTTCCGTGCATTAATGTTGTATTTAAAATGTAATGGTGGTCAGCCAATATCTGAGGGGAAAAGAAAAATCATTTCAGGGCTCCTAGCCTCTTGCTGTCAGGATCCAAAAACGTGTCTAGAGAGAGGCCTTGCCTCTCAACAGCAAGAAAAAGAAGTCTATTTTCTGTTAAAGTACCAGATAAGATGAAGGATGAATTAAAATTGAGACGCAGAACTGCTCTGAAATAAAGTGAGTTGGTGTATGTTGAAGAGAAAGTTCAAGAGCATAGCTGTTGGAGCCAGTAGTGGTGTGGGTGGCTCACATGAAATGGCTAAAGCAGTGTCTAAAATGATGATAAATATTGTGATACCTATGATTGCGGGTGCATCTGAAACAGGAGAATGAGAATTTAAACTGGAGTTCATTTGAAAGAAGTCAAGAAATAAAAAAATTGTTTTTATTTAGGTAGCCCTTCTCACAATCAGTGGATGTCTCTAAATGTTTTACAGTCAATGAATTTCTTTTGATGTGTAACCGTTGTTGTAATGAAGCAACTAACTTACACTCAGCAAAACGCACACAAATTATGCTGTCCAATAATGGTCAGGTAATCTGTTTCTGTTGTAATGTTGTCTGGGCAATTTTGACCATGAAAGATGAGATAACTCTCTTGGTCATCTTAAAGATAGCACCACAGGATCTTTTGCATCCAGCCAAACAGGCAGGTAAGGGCTTGGTTTAACACTGAAATAAAAGCAAAATACTGTAGAAGCTGGAAATCTGAAATAAAAACATTAACTGGACAAAGATCTGAAGAAGAGACTTCCAAATCAACATTTAACTGTTTCTCTCGCATCAGTTTCTGGCAGACCTGCAGGGCATTTTCAGAACCTTCTGTTTTTATGTTGTTTTAACATCTCATTCGCTAGTTGGCACTTCTGACAACAGAATGCTCCCTCAGCACTGCAATAGAATGCCACCTTTGTACTTATTCTGAATTTGTGCTGAAAGAAATGGAGCTGAAAATAAAGTTAGTATTGAAAAGCAAGTTTTCTTGTATCCCTATTTACATTTCTAATTGAGAATTACAGCATCTGAGGAATTTCTTTGAATTAATTATCATTTTTGAGAATCTCCTCTCCTTAAAATCAATTGTGTTTAAACTGACAAACATTATTAATTAAGATTTTGGATCTGGCAAAGTGCAAAAGAAATAAAAGCAGAAATTGTTGGCAAAACTCAACAGATCTGGCATCATGAGTGGGAAGAATTTGGGTGACACGGTGGCTCAGTGGTTAGCACTGCTGCCTCACTGTCCCAGGTTTGATTTCAGCTTTGGGTGACTGTCTGTATGGAGTTTGCACATTCTCCCTGTGTCTGTGTGGGTTTCCTTCGGGTGCTCTGATTTCCTCCCACAGTCCAAAAATGTGCAGGTCAGGTGAATTGGCCATGCTAAACTGCCCATAGTGTTAGGTGCATTAGTCAGAGGGAAATGGGTCTGGATGGGTTGCTCTTTGGAGGGTTGGTGTGGACTGGTTGGGCTGAAGGGCCTGTTTCCACACTGTAGGGAATCTAATCTAATCTAAAAAAAAGTCAGAGTTAATGTTTTAAGTCTGGTGACTCTTCATCAAAACTGATAGCAGCCAGGAAAATTAGTATTTATGCTAAAGATGAAGTTGAGGGAAGGACAGGGATGGGTGAATGGAGGGGTGAATGGATAGTTGGAGACAAAGCTGAGAAAGAGAGAGAAACAGGAAGATTATGTATGGTAGGCCAGGACAGAAGAAAAGCTGAACAGGTAATAAGAGAAGAGTGTAGGAACGAATGGTTGAGCTGTACGGAAAACAACACGTGTCATAACAGGACCAGGTGTGGGCTGGATAAAAAACGTGGAAGGATGGAATCAGGATCAAAGGTTATTCAATTTGATTTTGACTCTTACAGGCTGCAGGGCCCCCAAGTAGAAAATGAGATGTTGCTCTTTAATATTGCGCTGAAGCTCACTGGAACACTGCAGCCGGCCCGGTACAGAAATGTTGGTGTGGGAACACAGTGGTGTGTTGAAATGGCAGGCAACTGGAAGTTCAGGGTCCATTTTGTGGACAGAGTGCAGATGTTCTGCAAAGCAGTCACATAGTCTGCATTTTGATTCCCCAGTGCAGAGAAGATCACATTGTGAACAGAAAATTAAGAGATTAGATTGAGTGAATTGGTAAAAGCACTACTTCACCTGGAAGGTATGTTTGAGATTTCGTATAGTAAGGAGGTTCATAGGCAGGTCTTACACCTTCTGTGATTGCATGGGAAGGTGCCATGAGGGGTGGGGTGTGTTGATGGGGGGAGGGGGGTTGGTGTTGGAAATGGAGGAGTAGATCGAAGTGTTCAGAAGAGAGCAGTCCCTGAAAGGGGGAGGAGGGGGTGTGGTGGAGAGAAAGAAATGTGTGTCTGGTGGAAATGGTGGCTTACAAGCCTTCGGATGTAGAGTTAAATGGGGAAGTAAGTGAAGACTGGGAAGAGCCTATTGCTGTTGTGGGAGGGAAGGGTAGAGGTGAGAGCAGACGTGCTGGAGATGGATCAAATACAGGTGAGGGTCCTGTCGACCACAGTAGTAAGAAATCCTCAGTTGAGGAAATTAGATTAAGTTAGATTACTTACAGTGTGGAAACAGGCCCTTCGGCCCAACAAGTCCACACCGACCATCTAAAGAGCAACCCACCCAGATCCATTCCCCCACATTTACCCCTTCACCAAACACCACAGGCAATTTAGCATGGCTAATTCACCTAACCTACATATTTTTGAATTGTGGGAGGAAACCAGAGCACCCGGAGGAAACCCACGCAGACACGGGGAGAATGTGCAAACTCCACACAGACAGTTGCCTGAGGCGGGAATTGAACCTGGGTACTGCCCATAACCTCTGTGCTACCATGCTGCCCATAAATGCCCATTTTCTGAGGCTCTGCTATGAATGGTGGTATCGTCAGAACAGATGCAACAGGGACGGAGAAATTAGGAGAACAAGAATGGTGTCCTTACAGGAAAGATTATGAGGATATATGGTTGAGGTAACTGGCGGGTTGAAAATTGGAAGGGAAATTGAGAAATGTTTCCAGTTCAGAATGAGAAAGAGAGAGAAGCAGCTCCAATATTGTCATCAAAGTTTCAGTGAAAGAGTTGTGATGAGGCTCAGAGTAGGGTTGGAACAAGGAAGGTTCTACATACCACACAAGAAAGGACAGGCATAACTTGGGACCCATGAAGGTACCCATATCCACACCTTCGAGAGAAAGTGAGAGGTGTTAAAAAAGAATATTTTTCAGAGTGAGGATGAGCTCCACCAGGCGGAGTAGGGCGGTGGTGGCCTTTTTTGCAGAAAGAAGCATAGACACCTGAGAGCATCCTGATGTGGGATGGACATTAAGGGGATTGCATGTCCATGGTGAAGAGAAGATGGCTGAAGATGGTGAACTGGAAATTCTGAAGCCAACATGAAGCACCCAAAGAATCGCAGATGTAAGTGGGAAGGAACTGGACAAAGGGAGAAAGAATTGAGTCTAAATGGGGAGAAAGAGGTTCTGTGGGACAGGAACAGGCAGGAACAATGGGTCAGCCTGTGCAGGCCTGCTTGTGGATTTTGGGGAGAAGGTAGAAGCAGGCTAAATGGGCTTGGGGAACCATGAGCTTAGAGGCTACTCTTAGCTCTTAGATCCCAGATGAAATAAGGTTGGTGACAATTGTGAACACAAAGTCCTGATGCTCAATGGTGGGATCATGGTCCAAAGGGAGATAGGAGGAAGTATCTGACTGGTGCTCAACCTCCATAATGTAGAGGTCAGTGTACCAGACACCACCCTTGCCAGCAAGCTTAATGGCAAAGTCAGGATTGGATCACAGAGCACTGAGTGCAGTAACATCAGAGGGAGATAAGTTTGAATGGGTAAGGGGGGGGGTTCAGAGAAATTAAGGTGGCCAATTTGTGTCAACAGTTCTCAATAAATGGGTCGAGTGCAGGTAAAAAGCTAGAGGGAGAAGTTCAGGTGGTTGGAGGGTGTTGGAGATGGGTGAAGGGGTCTGTGGGATGGGGAGGGGACTCTTGTCCATAGAACTGCACAAGGAAGCAGAGGTGACGGAAGAAGAAGTCATCGTCATGTCATGCCGAAAGTCATTGAGGTCAGGGTGCAGCGAGATAACCTAAGACCTTTGCCGAGTCCAGAAGTTTCAGCATCAGAGAGCAGAGTGGGTCAGGTGAAAGGATGGATTCAGAGGGAAAGGGAGTGGAAGGACATTCCTGACGGGAATAGGTATCTCTGAGTTATTCCAGCTTGCGTTCCTTAATGCCTGAAAGGAAGAGAAAATGCTTCTTGTCAGAATGTCAAATGGGTCAGAGATGAAGTGGAACTGGTGGAGGGAGCAGGACACTTCTGAGACAGCATGAGGTAGTGTTGATGGAGACAGAGACCGACAGTGTGCCTGTGGTGGTGCATAGCACTGAGTGTAGATGCATGATGGGGTGAGAACAGCTGCCTGGGGAGCATTGCAGATCACAGAAATTCCTGAGATCCTGGTGCAAAAGAATTTCAAAATTCTTGATTTGATTGCCAGTTTTCAGTTCCAAACATGCAATTAACATTCTTAGGAAAATCTGTAGAGTAGTTGAATAACATTTGTTTACAGGAGAAAAAAAAACTTTGTTACAAATTGATTAAAACTTTCAGAAGTTCAGGGTTGAGTTCAGGACCTTGAAGATAGGAAACAAGCGAAGCAGCAGGTAATTCAAACAAAACTGTCACAATTGGCAACAATGTCATTAAAAAGTTAGTTTTCTAATGCAGGGATTGGGCTCACTTTCATTATAAAAAGCGAAAAGACAACAATAAAAGATAACTATTTGGATTTGTGGCAAGCTTTTTTTAATGGAGAAAATATCTTTAACTAACATTGGTATATAGCAAGAATTGGGACATTAACCTGGTCACCAAGTCTCTTGTAAAATCAAAGGAGAAATCAAGACTTTAATTGACAATCGATCTTTTTTGGAAAATGTACCTAAATTAAGTATGTTTGAGTGCTCTGCTGTGAATCCAACCCTTAACAACTCCATTTCACACTTCAAATTAACCTGCTATTATTCTGTAATGAAGTCATCAGCAGCTGATACATGTGTAGCTGTGTGAGAAATCAGAGTGAAAGTCGAATGATAACATAGATTTTAATTTCCAAGAATTAGATTGAATTTGAGTGTAATATGGTAATTTAGAACCTTGATTAACTCTAAATTCAAAAACCTTCTTCCATTTACAAAAGTTTACATGTTGTTTTGTCCATTCTAACAAATTTGAATACATCTATTCACACAAACTTTTTTTTGCTTTGCATGAAATTTGGCAGATGTTCAAATGAGAACATCAAACATCAACATTGTCAGCCAGTATATTTGCCAACTGGGCAGAGGAAGGCAAGGCTAGATTTTGTCCTTTGCTTTACCTGTGTGTATGTAGATTACAAACCTACTGGGCTGTGGGACTAACTCAAAATTGATTGATCCTAACAACTGTGTTAAGCACATAATATAGTGTTGGTCATGTTAATGTACATTGGAGTATTGTCTGCTTAGCTTGTTTCTTTGCAGAGGGAGCTAATTAATTCACATGGAGAACCTATTTATGTTCAGTTTGAAAGTGCATGATGTTTTGATTTACATTTGAATCCACACAATAAAGCTTGGCTTTGAGACTTTTCTCCACAATGTCTCTGAGGACTCTCTATCCAAACATCTGAAAGGCAGAACAATTCCCAACATGGAAAGTAGTCCTCATATCTGCTTAGGTATTTTAATTAGTGAATAGTAACAGGGAATAATTTCCAGAAATAAAAAAAAATCTAATGTTGCAGAATTCTGATGAAAGTTAGTCAAAATTATAATTGCATGAAGATTCCACAGAAACAAAACAACACAAGATAAGTGTTTTCAGAATTAAGGGATTTCTGTCATTATAATAAAGACTACTCTTCAGATGTGTTCCAGGACATCCAAAATCATGACAGGCGCTATGTAAATGCATATTAATTATTTCTTTCCCCCGTTCTTTCGTGGACCTTCCAGGAACTCTAGTTTAAATGTCACTCCAAAAGACTGAGATCTGAAGGTTTCCAATAATACAGCTGGAACAAGAAATCTGTGATGTCTAAGTAGAACCAAAACCAAAATAACCAGATTTGCTAAATGACATGCCAAATGAAGAAATAACCAACATCGTTCCACTTTTCATCATTTTTACTGTAGCACAAATCAAAACCAATGGAAATTCAACTTAAGTGAATGGACAAATGAAATATCGTGTTAAAAAGTAAATTTCACCTCAAGTAGTCAATATAACAAAATACATTGCCCAAAACCAAAAGAACTTCCAACATTCTACGAAGACATGAACATGAGTAGTTCTAAAGTCCTTCAAGTTCTAATCCTAACCAGCTCTGTTCTTACTTTCTTTTTCTCCAAACAGTTTTTTGAAGGGTTTTGATAAACAGGGAAGTTATAACATGCCCCATTATCAGTACAGAACACCAAGCTTTCAAGTAAGTGGCAATTTTTGCCCATATCACGCCACCTGATAAATTGGCTATCAAGTGGCTATTGTCTGTAAGCATACAGCTCCAAGCAGTCCACTTTTATTCAAAGCTGTTTCTCCAGTATGTTTCAGAGGTGACACAATTCTGATCTTTGTCAGATAAACCTGAAGTGTTGATTGTCTGCAGCCCTCATTTCCAAAAACTGTCTTAGTGTACACTGCTTGTTTATCCTGTTATAGAGTCTTAGAGATGTGCAGCATGGTAACAGACCCTTCCGCCCAACTCGTCTATGCTGACCAGATATCATAAATTAATCTAGTCCCATTTGCCAGCATTTGGCCCATATCATTCTAAACCCTTCCTATTCATGTACCCATCCAGATGCCTTTTAAATGTTGTAATTGTACCAACCTCCACCGCTTCCTCTGGCAGCTCAATCCACACACATACAACCACCCTCTGGATGAAGAAATAACTCTAAAAATCTCAATTCTATTCATAAAAATACAAACTATAGATAGGACATTTGTGGCTTCAATTTAATGCTGGAGGATTTTCTGGTCAACTTCCAGATGTTTCGTGTCTTCTTCTGCTTGGGAGATTCAGTAACACAGCTGAGCTTTTTTAAAAAGTCTTTCCTACTTTAGGATACAGTTCAGGTTTTTTTTAACACTTATGCCAATGTGAAAGGATGTACTGGCACTGGAGGAGTGCAGAGAATGTTCACTCAAGTTGAGTCTAGAAATGAGAAAGTTGTCTTATGAGGAGAGATTGAGTAGACTGGGACTGTAATCACTGAATTTAGAAAAATGAGGGGGAATCTTATAGAAACATATAAAATTATGAAGGGAATAGATAGGATGTAAGCAGGGAGGTTGTTTCCACTGGAGGGTGAAACTAGAACTAGGGGCATAGCCTCAAAATATGGGAGAGGAAATTTCAGACTGAGTTGAGGAGGAACTCCTTCACCCAAAGCATTGTGAATCTGTGGAATTCCCTGCCTATTATATCAAAATTCGGCTGGAGATGGAAGTGTGGATTGGGGGCAGCTATTTGAAGAGAAGTCCACATTTGATATGTGGGAGGCTTTCAAAGATAGGTTGAAGATAGTGCAGGATAGACATGTCCCTTTGAAAACAAGGGATAGGAAAGGCAAAATTCATGAACCGTGGATGACAGGAGAAATTGTGCAACTAGCCCAGAGGCAAAGGGAAGCGTACATATGATCCAGGCAGCTAAGAACAGAACAGGCTTTGGAGGAATATCGGGAGAGTAGGACCAATCGTAAACAAGGAATCAAGCAGGCAGAAAGGGGTCATGAAATAACTTCAGCGAACAGAATTAAGGAGAATCCCAAGGCCTTTTATTCATATACAAGAAGCAAGAGGGTAACTCGAGAAAGGGTTGGTCCACTAAAGGAAGGTTGTGTGTCGAACCTGAGAAAATGGGTGAGATTCTCAATGATTACTTTGCATCAGTGTTCACTGATGTGAGGGACATAATGAATGTTGAGATTAGAGCTAGAAGTTTGTTTACTTTGGATCAAGTTGACATTAGGAGGGAGGATGTGTTGGGTAGGCTAAAGGATATTAAGGAGGACAAATCCCCAGGACTGGATGGGATCTATCCCAGGTTGCTAGGGGAGGCGAGAAAGGAAATAGCTAGGACCCTGACAGATACCTTTGTGGCATCCTTAACACAGGTGAGGTGCTGGAGGACTGGAAAATTGGCAATGTTGTCCTCCTGTACAAGAAGGGTAGTAGGGACATTCCAGGTAACTACAGAGCAGTGAGCCTGATGTCAGTGGTGGGAAAGATGTTGGAGAAGGTACTGAGGGATAGGATCTATTTATATTTAGAAAATAATGGGCTTATCAGTGATAGGCAACATGGTTTTGTGCGGGGGAGATCATGCCTTACCAACTTAATAGAGTTCTTCGAGGAAGTGACCAAGTTGATAGATGAACGATGGGCTGAGGATGTCATATACATGGACTTTAGTCAGGCTTTTGATAAGATTTCCCACACTAAACTAATGGAGAAAGTAAAGTCACGTGGTGTGCAGGGTGTTCTAGGTAGGTGGATAAAGAACTGGTTGAGCAACAGGAGACAGAGTAGTAGTTGAAGGGAGTTTCTCAAAATGGAGAAAGTTGACCAGTAGTGTTCAACAGGGATCAGTGGTAGAGCCACTCTTGTTTTTGATATACATAAATGATCTGGAAAAGGGTATTAGCGGTCTGATCAGTAAATTTGCAGATGACACGAAGATTGGTAGAGTAGCAGAAAGCAAAGGAGACTGTCAAAGAATACAGGAGAATTTAGATAGACTGGAGAGTTGGGTGGAAAAGTAGCAGATGGTGTTCAATCCAGGCAAATGTGAGGTGATAAATTTTGGGAAGTCTAATTTTAGAGCAAATTATACAGTAAGCGGAAGAACCTTGGGAAAAGTTGATGAGCAGAGAGATCAGGGAGTTCAGGTCCATTGTATCCTAAAGGTGGCTGCACAGGTGGAAAAAGTGGTCAAGGAGGCCTTCATCGGACAGGGTGTTGAGTATAAGAGTTGCCAGGCTATGTTAAAGTTGTACAAGACTTAGGTTTAGCCGCATTTAAAATATTATGTACAGTTCTGGTCGCCACATTACCAAAAGGATGTGGGCGCTTTGGAGATGGTGCAGAGAAGGTTTACGAGGATGTTGCCTAGTATGGAAGGTGCTAGCTATGAAGAGAGGTTGAGTAAGTTTAGGATTGTTTTCATTAGGAAGAAGGAGATTGAGGGGGCCCTGATTGAGGTCATGAAAGGTCAAAATCATGAGGGGTGCAGACAGGGTGGATAGAGATGAGGGATTCAATAACGAGAGGTCATGCATTCAAGGTGAGAGGAAAGAAGTTTAAGGGGGATACACACTGAAAGTATTTTACACAGTGGGTGGTAGGTACCAGGAATGCATTGCCAGCAGAGGGAGTAGAGGCAGACACAGTAGATTTATTGAAGTTGTGGGTGAACAGATGCATAAGTAGATGGGGAGCAGAAGGATACAAATCCTTAGGAATTGGGCGATAGGTTTATACAATGGAATTGGATCAGCACAGGCTTGATGGACCAAAGGGCCTGCTCCTTGGCTGTAAATTTTCTTTGTTCTTTTTTGTTCCCTCTCATTTCCTAATCCCATTTGCTCTTATGTTGGCATCCTTACTCAAAAAATACTCAGCACCATATTCTAACTGACCTAACCAATGCTATTATGTTTAACAGAATCACATACACTTTGTGCTCTATTATTTTGGTTATAAAGTGTAGAACCCTGTTTTGCTGGTGACTTTATCAATTTGTTCTTCTACTTGATACGTCTGAGGATATGAATCACAGAATCTCTCTGTTTTTGTACTCCCTTTAAATCAGCACTTCCCAAACATTTTCCCACTTGATCCTATTAGGACTTGAAAATTGTCATGGCCCTGAAGTGAGAATGTGCATAGTGGTGTATGGAAGGAGACATGCAAGACTGCTGGAGGTCCTATGTAAGTGGGGGTCTGTCTGCTAGTGTGGCATGCAATTGATATATGTCAGTCATATCTCTATAATGACCATTGCTGCATTATAATTTCAGCTTGCAACCCACTCAGAGTTATCTTTCTATCCCTGTTTGGCTGTCATGTTGAACTTCCTGGAATTCAATGAAATTGAGAGCAGGTTCCACTCCTCCTCCATTGAGCACATGAATCTGGGCAAATCGAAGTTGCAGTGTATACAACAATCTCCAGATTATTTTATCTCTTTCTGATGTAACTTGTCTTACCCCTGCCCAAGACCTAACTACCCACAGGTAGTGGGAAAAGATGGGAGTGTTGTGGCTGTAGGAAATGCTATCTGGTATTGAAACATGGAAGTTGGAAGAAAAAAGACTGTCCACAGAAAAAAAAGTGGTAAAGTCATTCTACAATTGGAGAGGAAATTTCTTTTTTTTTGTCACTGAGAAGGGAAGACCAAGGTGAAGAGGCTGTTTGCTTTGCTAGGATGGTAGGCTTGTTGATTCTGTAGCCCACCATTGACTGCACACATATGGCTCTATGGGTTTCCACAACCACAAGGAGCAATATCACCATTGCAGATGTTACAATTCAAGCAGGGTGCAGTTGTTATGAAATCATCAAAAGAAATTTAAGTTGTTTAATGCTTGCTCGCCTGGCAGCATTCACTCTAGTTTCATTCTGCGCCAGTCAGCATTATCCACCATTTCTATGTCTCCAAGGCAGACAGAGGATGACAGATCTGTAGAATTCCCTGCTGCAAATGTGTTGCTGGTCAAAGCACAGCAGGCCAGGCAGCATCTCAGGAATAGAGAATTCGACGTTTCGAGCATAAGCCCTTCATCAGGAATAAGAGAGAGAGCCAAGCAGGCTAAGATAAAAGGTAGGGAGGAGGGACTAGGGGGAGGGGCGATGGAGGTGGGATAGGTGGCAGAGGAGATGACCTGGGGGGTGCAGTGAGAGAGGGACTCACTGAAATCCTTGTAGAGGGAGGAAGAGAGCTTCTTCAAGGAAGGCATCCTTGTAAGAGGATTCCCTGCCCAGTGAATATGTTGAGGTTACCCTGTTGAATATTTTTGTGGCAAAGATAGATAGAATTTTGAACAGTAAAGAAATTAAAGGTTAAGGTAAGTGGAGCTGAGTCCACAAAATGATCAGCCGTTATCTTATTGAATGGTGAAGCAGGCTTGATGGGCCAGATGGCCTCTTCCTGCTTCTATTTCTTATGTTCTTATGTTCTTATACTCTGTTTTCCTTTATGGATCCACTCATAGAGCAAGACCCCCTTCCATCATCTCACCATACGGAGGTAGGAGGACCTGCATTGAGAACCATGAGGTCACAGCATGTAAAAAATAACATGAGGCTGATTGAGACTATAAAGTGACCTCTAACTGGTCATTAGGGTCTCTAGTTGAGAATCAGGACATGAATTGGAGCCTGAATCTTGAAGGATACAGATTATTTGGACATGACAGGAAACTTGGAAAATGTGGAGGGGCATTGAATAACCTAATGATCTTGTTTGTACAACGGTGCAGAATGACCCTAAGTTCACGTAAACCAAGATGTGAAAACAATTTAGGTAGGGATGAGAAATGATAAATGCATAAGTCACTTGAAGAGTAGTGTACAGACTATTTAACAGAAGCCACATGGTAGGTGGACCATAATGGACTAAATAATGTGAACTTGTCAGAAAGGCATAGTGATAATCGTGGAAGATTTTAATCAACAAATGTCAGATGAGCAAAGGCAACCTAGATAAGGAATTTAAAGGATGCTTTTGTGGGATAATTACTTGGAACAGCATGCTCCAGAGCCAACCAGGGAGCAGGTTATTCTAAAGCTGGTTATGCGTAATGAAATAAGATGAATTAATGATCTCAAAGTGAAGGTACTCCGAGGTATCAGCAACCAAAAAATGACTGACTTAGCCATGTGCTGATGTGAAAACTAACAGCAGGGGGCTGTATGTAGCCTATCACATTTGGGGAAGATTGACATCATACACATTGATGTAATGGCCAAGGGGACGCAAAATCTTCCTCGGGAGGATAAGGAAATTCGGCATGTTCATGGGACTCTTACCAACTTTTATAGATGCACCATAGAAAGTATTTTATCTGGATACATTGTGCCTTGGTATGGCAACTGCTGTGACCAGGATTGTAAAAAAACTACACAGTTGTGAACACAGATCAGTCCACCACACAAGTAAACATTTCATCTATTGACTCCATCTGTACTTCTTGATGTTTCAAGGCAGCCAGCATCATCAAAGACCCTTACCTCTGACTAACGCACCACACACTACAGGTAATTTAGCACAGCCAATCCACCTGACCTGCACATCTTTGGACTGTGGGAGGAAACCAGAACACCCGGAGGGAACACACACAGACACAGGGGGAACGTGCAAACTCCACACAGACAGTCACCCAAGGCTGGAATTGAACCTGGGACCGTGAGGCAGTAGTGCTAACTGCTGAGCCACCGTGCCACTCTTATTGATGGGCTGAATGGTCTCTTTCACTGATTCCATGACTTTTGGATATGATTTGGAGACGCCGTTGTTGGACTGGGGTGTACAAAGTTAAAAGTCACACCACACCAGGTTATAGTTCAACAGATTTATTTGGAAGCACTAGCTTTCAGAGTGCTGCTCCTTCATCTGAAAGCTAGTGCTTCCAAATAAATCTGTTGGACTATAACCTGGTGTTGTGTGATTTTTAACTTTACTTTTGGACACCTAGCCAAGGCAGTCCTAGGAGAGTAACAACACAGAACATAGTGCAATTTGATCTGACACTCCCAACCAGCTCAGATATAGGTACTGAGCTCACATTAAAGGCTAATAAAGAATTGGGACCGCATACTATCACCCATACAGATACAACTGAACTCCTGGGCCAGGGATAGTTTGTTTGTCTGCTTACTGGAGGTGGCAGCCAAACACTGCTGCTGACTCAGATTAATTCAGCAGCATAGTAGAGAGTGTTGAAGGACACGCCCACCAGAGTTGAGTACTCAGTACCTGACCTGCCATGCATCCTCCTGTCATTGTCTGGCAGGAACCTACCCCCCAATCTGACAGAATTTGCCTTCTCCCCAATCTCTGATCCATCACTCTGTCGTGCTGTACACTGCTACCTTTGTACCTGTTGCAGGCACTGTGTAGAGAGGGCATCTTTACTTACTCCTCAACCATCCCCGTGAGAAGGAAGCATCGATCTGAAGAATGCATGAGAACACCTGCAAACATGCTCAACCAAACTTTCTGACTCACTGCAACAGGATATGTTTCAAACTTCAATGTCCCTGTAATCAGAGTATGTGGCCCTTCAAATAATGCCTGGGATCCAAGCCTGCAGTTGCACACCTCTTAATATGGATAAAGAATAGATGATGCCCACACATTTGTTGCCTAAATTTCTGTTCCTGGCATCACATCAGCCTGTTGGAGGGCCTGGAATCAGGAGAGTGCCAAAACAATGGTTTCCTGTTCACACACTTGTATGCACTCTTATCATAGAAGACTGTTGTGAAGGAAATGGAGACAGATATCTATTAGAAATGACATTACAATGTTGACTATTACTTAAAATGGGGTTGCACCATTCATTCATGACCATAGACGTTCAGGACATTCAGAAGCACTTTACAAAGTTCTGAAATGTAGCTAGTTATAATGTAGGAATTGTAAAGCCAGCTTCCTGCACAGAAAGGTCTCACAGTCAACAACAATGAAATAGCCAGATCACATTTTTTATTATGTTGATTAGAGGAAAAATATTGGTCAGAAAGCTCAAACAAACACCCTGACTTCACCTTGTGATTGCTTCAAGAATCTTTTACATTCACCTGAGAGACAAAACAGGACATGAGCTTGTAAATGATCTCAAAACTGGATAATCTAGATAATGTTATGAAAAATGAAAACTCAGTATACAGACAATGAATGAGTTACAGATATTTAATTAGGTGAACACATCCTATTACATGTTTGCAATCTACTTGAGAGTGCATTCCAATGCAGATTCCCACAGACTTGCTGTGTATTTCCAACATTTTCAGTTTAATTTACGATCTCCGGTATCCAGGCTTTGTTTCTACATCTGGCACAAATACTAACAAGGGTTTGGCTTCTGCCATTGAAAGGGTTAAATGTCACCCGTGCTCTTGTGCTCGGTGATTAGTTCTGACTTGCTCAGACACAGGGATGAGGGGAGCAGGCAGGGGGTAGAGCTCAGTGGGATTCCAATAAACCTCTCCTTTTCTCCGAATGACACTGACGGATGTGCCACCCTCAATGCTCCTCACACTGAATCTGGTATTGGCAAGATCTTCATAAAAGCAAGATTAATGGTTAAAATGGGCCTTCAGGAGACTAATCCCAGCAGATTGCATGTCTGGGACTATTCACATCAAACTACTGGGCAGATATCATTTATTCTGCCTATGAAAAGGGGAAAAGGAGAGACTGACAGCTACTGACAGGAGGGTCAGGTCTTCAATCCTCCGTAACTGTTGAGAGATGTTAGACAGAAAATGAAAGTAGAATGAGAGTCTAGTTTGATTACAGATATCCTGTTGTCAGGATCCATTTTAGTTGAAGAAAGCAGCTTGAAGACGATGAATCCGATTCGATGTGGCTCACGAGCTTGAATGACACTCTGTTTCCTGGTTATTGTCTGGGACTTTGTGTCGTATCCACAGACACTGGGGAAAGCACTGATGGTTTTATAACAGCCTTTCCTCTGCCGAGTGCTTCTTTAAACCAGTCGGGCTGAATAGCTGTCTAAATTATTTTCCACTGTCCGGCTCTTTGATCTATCAGACTATCAGACAGGGCTTGGGGTCTACAGGCAATCTGACAGGCAGTCACGATGAGATGGGAATTGGTAATAAACAACGCGTTCAGCTCCAGAGGTGGTGGGAACTCATTAAAGTGGGAAATGCTGCTAAACACTTAATAATTATAGACTGAGTCTTAACCCAATCATTAGCTTTAGTCTTTAACTGGTGTTATAGCCAGACACCTAGTGCTGCTAGTTATGCTTTTGCAAAGTGCATAAGTTTAATGACTCGACATTGAAGGATTGTTTCAGTGCCAAAACTGTTTCTTTTTGCCAGAACAAAAATGTTTATGCCTTTTTGCCTTCTTGCAGTTCTGACTGATGTCAACTTTGCCAAAATGCTCTCTTCGATGGGGTGGCATGTGATATGCTGGAAGTTATTACTCTTTGGTAATCTTTTAGTGTTTTTTTCTCTGTGAGGATTTAGTTTGTCCAGTAAATGCAAGCATGACTGGGCCCGTCAGTCCTCCAGTTGTTGGAACAACATGTTGGAACAACATGTTGGAACTTCAGGCTGTTTCTTATGTTCTCATCAACCTGGTATTCAGGAAGTGCCATCGCTGGAGGAATTTGAGCTCTGAGTTTGGGAATTTGAACAGAAGCAGGTGTCATTGAAGCAAAGCAGCGAGGGTGAGAAATTCATGGCTGGGACATGCATCTTGCTAGGATTCAGTCCCTCTGGAGAGTAGAGGCAGAATCTGATCCACAGGTTCAAGTCCGAAATTGGGGCTAGGCAAATTTTGATGGAATAAGACAGGAGCTTGCAGGGGTTGATTGGAGTAGTTTGTCTGCAGGCAAAAGTACCTCCACATGTGGGACATCTTTAAACATGAGATTACTAGAGATTAAGGTATACAGTATATGCTACTGTGAAGATGAAAGACAAAGTTGACAGAAATAGGGAACCCAGGATAATAAGAGATATTAAGACTTTGACCAGAAAAAGAAGGAAGTATGGCTCAGGTATAGGCAGCTGGGTTCAAGGGAATCCCTGGAGGTATATAGGAGTTTAGTGAAGAAGGAAATCAGGAGAGCGAAAAGGGTTAGCCTTGGATGATAAGATTAGGGTGAATCCAAAGAGATTCTCTAAGTATATTAAAGGAAAAAGAACAGCTTGAGAGAAACTAAGACCCCGTAAGGACCAAAGTGGACATGTATGTATAGAACCGCAGGAGATGAGCAAGGTCCTCAATGAATATTTCTCCTCTGTATTTACCATGGAGAAAGACGTGAAGACTTGGGAACTTGGGGAAGTTAGTGGTAATATCTTGGTGATAGTCTAAATTACAGTAGAGGAAGTGTTGGATATATTAGAATCTAGGAAGGTGTATATATCTCCTGATCCTGACCAGGTCAGGAAGAGGATTGCAGGTTAGGAGGGCGGTGCTGAGTTAAGAGAACCGACTGAGACAAGGTGGGGGGAGGGGAAATGAGGAAACTGGAGAAATCTGAATTCATACCTTGTGGTTGGAGGGTTCCCAGGCGGAAGATGAGGCGCTCCTCCTCCAGCCGTCGTGTTGTTGTGTTCTGCCGGTGGAGGAGTCCAAGGACCTGCATGTCCTCGGTGGAGTGGGAGGGAGAGTTAAAGTGTTGAGCCACGGGGTGATTGGGTTGGTTGGTTCGGGCGGCCCGGAGGTGTTCTCTGAAGCGTTCCGCAAGTAAGCGGCCTGTTTCACCAATATAGAGGAGGCCACATCGGGTGCAGCGGATGCAATAGATGATGTGTGTGGCACCGCCCTCCTAACCTGCAATCCTCTTCCTGACCTCTCCGCCCCCACCCCACTCCGGCCTATCACCCTCACCTTGACCTCCTTCCACCTATCCCACCTCCATCGCCCCTCCCCCTAGTCCCTCCTCCCTACCCTTTATCTTAGCCTGCTTGGCTCTCTCTCTCTCTCTTATTCCTGATGAAGGGCTTATGCTCGAAACGTCGAATTCTCTATTCCTGAGATGCTGCCTGGCCTGCTGTGCTTTGACCAGCAACACATTTGCAGCTGTGATCTCCAGCATCTGCAAACCTCATTTTTTACTCTTAGATGAGTATGAGCCAAGTGCAGGGACATTGGGTTAGTGTGGGATTGGACTTTTCTTGGAATTTGTTGATTGGTCTTTTGTTGTAATTAAGGCAGTAGTGTCTCTCAAAAAACATCTAAAAATGCTTATTGTTCAATTGTAATTACACAATTTCCCCACGGAGCACAGAAGCTTTAATCTTCGTGTTGCTGGATAGAATTGCATCAGGCTGCCTTACTTTATTAAACTGATAACCTTGCTTTGTATAGAACGCATTCCATTGATTCTTTGACCAATTTCGAGATCAAGGGGTCCCACCTGAGATCCAGATCTTCATATGGATATTTTAGTCAGCATGGATCAGTTTGGGCCAAATGGCCTGTCTCCATGCTGTAGAGCTCTATGACTCCATGAATCCAATCCCTGGTAAAATGTATCTCTCAGCTGTACAGGAGGAGAATTGGGAAGTCAACAGCAGCAGGGAATCTATACCTAGGGGAATAGACAAACAAATGACTGGCTATCAGTATGAATCCTAAATGATGTTTTGCCTGTCTGATGGCTACAGAGCTCTCTGATTGGTTAGGTTTAGGATTAGCACTATGGTTAGAATTAGGTTTAATGTTAGGGTAAAGATTAGAGTTAGGATAAGGGTTAGGATTAGGTTAAGTATAATAGTTAAAGCGAATGTCCGCAGTGGTGATTTGAATTGTTATCACTGGCAGAGGTTAACAGACAGATTTTCTTGAGCTAGGAAAGAAACTAACTAGCAGTAAAAGTAGTAATCTCTAGATTCTTCCCAATGCCACATGCTGACAAGTATCAAAATACACACTGCAACAGATGGAGAAATAGTTCAGGAGGAAGAGGTGAATGATTTTGGTGGGACTGGATGGAATTTGTTCAGGTCTGGCAGATTGTAATTTATTTTATCTACCAGTCCTCTGAATTAGTTAGAATATTCATGTAAGGAATGTCACATTCCAGGAGGCAACGGGTTTGCTTTTGTCCTGGTAATTGCCGGACACTTCTGGAAATAGTCAATTTGCTCATTCTGAGTCTGTTAGCAGCTATTTTAAAATAGTCTATTTTAAAAAGAGTTAACCAAAATAATTAACCAAAACCAAAGCTGTTTAAACAAAATAGCTTAGGATCTCACTCCTCCTCCTTTCTGAGCAAAAGACATACTACTCAGCATCTCACTGCAGCTGCCTGAGACATAGCTAGTTCCATTGTCCTTTCAACAAGAGGTAATTAAGATTATTAGACACATATAAGCGAGCAGGTAGTGAGAAACACCCGATTGGCTAAAGGGAGCACATGGACCAGTGAATTGGATAATATTAGCCAAGGTCTGTACTTTAAACACTGAAATAATCTTCATGCATAGTAGCACTGGCTTTGCTTTAATTATACTTCCCGTTGGGCAGCACGGTGGCACAGTGGTTAGCACTGCTGCCTCACACCACTAGAGACGTGGGTTCAATTCCTGCCTCAGGTGACTGACTGTGTAGAGTTTGCACGTTCTCCCTGTGTCTGGGTGCTCCAGTTTCCTCCCCCTGTCAAAAGATGTGCAGGTCAGGTGAATTGGCCATGTGCTAAATTGCTCATAGTGTTAGGTTAGGGGTATGGGTGGGTTGCGGGTCGGTGTGGACTTGTTGGGTCAAAGGGCCTGTTTCCACACTGTAAGTAATCTAATTGTTGTTGGAATTTTCAACATACGTTATCCAGCATATTGAATTGCACAGAATTTATTTTAAATGCATATAGAATATAATATAGAAACAGACCATTTAGTCCAGCTGATTCAGGCCAGCATTTACGTTCCACATGAACTATCTCCCAACTCTATTCCAATAGCTCTATCTGCATATCCATTTATCTACTCTTGTATATTCTGACCATAACTTCTCATTCTATTTATCCTATTCCTGGCTCCTCCGTGTTAAAAAGTGACTTCTTCAGACTCAAAGGTGATGTTTTCAAGAAGGCTTTCTGGAGGTATGCAAGACAATCAAAATAAATCAGACGCTAAAACTTTTAAAAACAGAAATTGCTGGAAAATATTAGTAATATCTGCAGAGAAAGAAAACTCAAATTAGACTTAAAATGTTAACTGTTTCTTCTCCACAGGTGCTGCCTGACCTGCTGAGTTTTTCCAGCATTTTCTGTATTTATTATGCAAGATACGTTTATTGAGATAGAAAATATAATCTTCCAGTGACCAAGGTAAGTCAGAAGAGAGTGCCAGGCCTGAGGTGAGAAAGGCTCGGTTGGGGCAAGTACTGGGAATTCTTTCTTTTACCCAGAAAATGAGCGGTAATTAAAGAAAAATTTTTGACCACAAAACACAAGTTGAATTCATTTAACAAGTTACTAAAAGATTGTTAAGTTAACATTTAAGAAGATGAGACTACATGGGAAAACTAAGACTGGAGATGATTCCCAGTTGTGAGAATCAGATCTTGACATGTAGTTTTTTTGTTAGCAGATTGAGCAAATAATGGACTTTTTTTTAGATTCGATTAACTATAGTATGGAAACAGGCCCCTCGGCCCAACAAGTCCACACCAACCCTCTGAAGAGCAACCCACCCAGACCCATTCCCCTACTCTATATTTACCCCTGACTAATGCACCTATCACTACGGGCAATTTAGCATGGCCAATTCACCTGACCTTCATATCTTTGGACTGTGGGAGGAAACCGGAGCACCCAGAGGAAACCCATGCAGACATGGGAGAATGTGCAAACTCCACACAGACAGTCACCCAAGGTGGGTCCCTGGCTCTGTGAGGCAGCAGCACTAACCACGGAACCACCGTGAATTGCATTAGGATGAGGACATTTTAACTGCACCCATGAGTGTCTAAATTCTGACTCTGGTAGGATTCTTCAAATCTCTTTTACTTAGAAGCTTTGAGATTAGTCATTTTGTCACTTTGAGAGTCTATCAATTCTCCCATTAAGGTTTTTGCATATGACTGATGTCACTGCTATGTACATCATTATCTTGTTATCATAATCATTAACCCAATACTCTACAGGGGATTAAATATTGAGTATATATAATCCCCATTGAAGGGAAGTTCAAAACTACATGGAGGAGAAAACAAAAGAGGTTGCATTGACAGGGTGAGATGAAGTAATGTGAGAGGAGACTCATATGGAACATAGATAGAGTCATAGAGTCCTACAGCATGGAGACAGGCCCTTCAGCCCAACTGGTCCATGCTGACCAAAATGTCTATCCATGCTAACCCCATTTCCTTATACTTAGCCCATATCCATCTAAACCTTTCCTATCCGTGTATTTGTCCAAATGCCTTTTAAGCATTGTTAAAGTACCTGCCTCAACCACTTTCACTGGCATCTCATTCCATATGTATACCACCCTTTGTGTAAAAAAGCTGCCCCTCAGATTCCCTTTTATTCTTTCCCCTCTAACTTTAAACTGATGCCCTTTAGTCCTCAAAACCCAATCCCTGGGAAAAAGATTGAGTACATTCACCCCATCCATGCTCCTCATGATCTCATACACGTCTATAAGGTCCCCCTTCAGTCTCCTACGCTCCAAAGAAAAAAGTCTTAGCTTGTCTAACCTCTCCCTATAACTCAGATCCTTGAGATCTGGCAACATTCTTGTAAATTTCCTTTGCACTCTTTTCAGTTTAATAACATCCTTCCTGTAGCAAGGTGATCAATGTCCTATACACCTGCAACAAAACTTCCCAATTTCTATACTCAATGCCCTGATTGATGAAGGCCAAAAGCCTTCTTCACTGCCCTGTCTACCTGTGACTCCACTTTCAGACAACCATGCAACTGAACCCCAAGGTCTCTCTGTTCCACTAGACTCTTTAAGGCCCTACCATTCACCATGAAACTCCTACCTTGATTTGACTTTCCAAAATGCACAATCTCATACTCGATTAGATTCTCTACATTGTGGAAACAGGCCCTTTAGCCCAACCAGTCCACACTAAAGAGTAACCCACCCAGACCCATTTCTCTTTGACTAATGCACCTAGTACTATGGGCAAGTTAGCATGGCCAATTCACCTGACCTTTGGTCTGGGGGAGGAAACCCACACAGACACAGGGAGAATGTGCAAACTCCACACAGTTACCTGAGGGTGGAATCAAACCTGGGACCCTGCTGCTGTAAGATAGCAGTGCTAACCATTGAGCCACCATACCACCTGTACTTAATGCTATTAAATTCTATTTGTCATTTCTCAGCCTACTTCCCTGTTGATCAACGTCCTACTACAATTTATGATAACCTCCCTCACTGTCCATTATACTTTCTATTTTAGTTTCATCTGCAAACTTACTAATCATGCCTTGTACATACTCAGTCAAATCATTGATATAGATAACAAACAACAATAAGCCCAGCACTGACCCGTGAAGTACACCACTAGTCATAGGCCTTCAGTTTGACAAACATCCTTTCACTATTACCCTCTGCTTCCAATCATCAAGCTAACTGTGTAACCAATTTGCCAGTTCCCCCTGGATTCCATGCAACCTAACCTTCCAGAGCAGCCTACCATGTGGAACATTATCAAAGGCCACACTGAAATCCATATAGACTATATCTACTACCCTACCCTCATCAACATTTCTGTCACTTCATCAAAGAACTCTAACAAATATGTGAGGCATGATCTCCCACTCACAAAGCCATGCTGGCTACTCCTAATCAAACCCTGTCTTTCCAAATTCACGTATATCTCATCTCTCAGAATCTTCTCAACTAACTTACGTACCACAGATGTTAAGCTCACAGAATTATAGTTCTCAGTTTTTCTTTGCAACCCTTCTTGAATAAGGGCACAACATTTGCTACTATCCAGTCTTCCAGGACCATATCCAGGGCAAAAATATCAGCCAGGGCCTCTGCAATTCCTTCTCTAGCCTCTTGCAGGGTTCTTGGATATGTCTGGTCAGGACCAGGAGATTTGTCCACTTTCAGGAGATTATCCTCTACTGTACTATACCCAAGATACCATCACTAACTTCCCCAAGCTCCCACATTTTGCTGTCCTTTTCCACAGTAAACATAGAGGAAAAATAATTATTGAGGACCTCGCCCATGTTCTCTAGTTCCACACATGCATGTCCACTTTGGCCCTTGAGGGATCCTATTCTCTCCCTAATTATTCTTTTTCCTTTAATATACTTAAAGAATCTCTTTGGATTCACCCTATTCTTCTCAGCCAAGACTATCTTGTGCCCCTTTTCGCCCTCTTGATTTCCTCTTCACTAAAGTCCTTATCCTCTATATACCTCCAGGGAATCCCTTGATCCCCAGTGTCTGTACCTGAGCCATGCTTCCTTTTTTTTCTGGTCAAAGCCTCAATATCTTTTGTCATCCAGGGTTCCCTATTCCTGCCAACCTTGCACTTCACCCTCACAGGAACATATAGACCTTGAACTCCAGCTATCTCACTTTTGAAAGCCTCCCACTTGCTGGAGGTCCCTTTGCCTGCAAACAGACTACTCCAATCAAGACCTGCAAGCTCCTGTCTAATTCCATCAAAATTCACCTTACCCCAATTTAGATTTTGACCCTGTTGACCAGTTTTGCCCCAATCCATACCTATTTAAAAATTAATATAACTATGGACACTGGCCCCAAAGTGCGCCCCCACTATCACCTCAGTCACCTGTCTTGTCCTATTTCCCAAGAGTAGGTCAAGTTTTGCCCATTCCTGAATAGGAGCCTCTATATACTGCTTGAGGGAATGTTTCTGAACACACCTAACAAATGCCACCCCTTCTAAGACTTTATGTTGCAGTCTATGTTAGAAAAATTATAATGCTCTAACTTAAAGACATTTAGAATTTTTAAGTCACCTAACCTGTTTCTGTTCTTCTTTCTCCATTTAATCATATCTAATAATGAACAAAAGTTGTGAAAGGCATGTTGAATTTGTGATGAGCACAATTTTCAACAAGTACTAATCAGGTACTGCTGTGTTTGCATCCAATCTGCAAAGCGGTAATGTCTAAAATAGACTGGATCCCCTGATTCCGATGTCATCCCACTCTGCCAGTGAGGAGTTGTTAGGGTTTTATGATGTGATGGGTATCTCGTTGAAAGTCCACTTAGAGATTTAGTGAATGCTCTTAAGGAACCCCAACTTGCACAATTGGTTAGTTGCTACGTTCCCGGTGGTGGCAGTATAAAGGAGTCACTGCGTCATTCAAAATCACCGCCACCTTTTCAGACAAGCAATAGTTTTGCTCAGAAAATGCAGAAGCCAGAAAATCTGTGACATAAATCTAAAGTAGTGTCTGCACAAATCAGCGAACTCATTGTGACAGGAGCACTCTATAGTGAAGTTGATTCAGATGAAAATTGCCATTTGACACATCTTAAACTATCCTCCATAAACACCAATTCTACATGTTCCTACTGACACACATTTATGTATGAAGTGTCCATACCAAAGCCATCACCAGGACCAGCTGAAAAATTACCTGTCTACTCCCCATGATGCCGTTGATAAGTTACCTGAGATCTTGGGAAATTTATTCGTCCACATTCCCTATTTGAGCATGCTTACTCTTTAGGCATGAGATTATATGTTGTCTTTGTTTTGCAATCCCCTACTTATTTCGGTTGAATGTTATTTTATCTTTAAAGCCTGTTGCTCCTTGATTTACATTGGCATCCTAGTTTAACATCATGGGTGACCCCACATTCGTAAGCCAACTTTACCTCCCAGCGTTAGCTCCTGCTTTCCACTCTATCCCACCCCAAGAGTCTTGTCTCCCTATCTTGTTTCTCCCTGGCCTTTGCACATGACATTTCCTCCCTCTGGTCTTACCTGGGCTGCTTTCTTCATCATTGAAGCTGCTACCTTCTGCTGATTGCAGTTCCAAACTCATGCTGCAGGCTTCATCAAAAGACAGATGTTGGCTGGTGCTGGCAGCAATGGGACTAAGCAGTTCACTACAATAACAAACTTCTGCTACTTGAGAGAGACTGCTAAATCTAAAAATATAGTGCATAAACTACAAAGTGTACTTTTAAAAAAAATATTGGACAGGCAGTATACAGTATTGTGTTTTTTATTTTGCATGTTAATTCAGCTAGAAATGCACAGTGTGTGTGGTACAGAGGCAAGAAAGTGTTTAAAGGAACCTAAGTCTAGATTTAAAATTGATTCCTATGGGAACCCACAATTCACTTGAATTAGTTTCACTTAAAATAAGAATGAAATTCCTAGGAATGTCCAGGAATGGAAGCACAATTTTAAGTGAGAGCTACCTCATAAATTCATATGATATGGTCCCAGTTTCCACTTGCTAAGATCTGTTTTGATATTAAATTGAACTTGTGTTCATCATATGCGTAAATGCTCTCAGAAAATAAAAATAGAATTCAATGATATCCAAATGAAAAATATGATCTATTAGATTAGATTACTTACAGTGTGGAAACAGGCCCTTCGGCCCAACAAGTCCACACTAACCCGCCGATGCGCAACCCACCCATACCCTACATTTACCCCTTACCTAACACTACGGGCAATTTAGAATGGCCAATTCACCTGACCCACACATCTTTGGACTGTGGGAGGAAACCAGAGCACCTGGAGGAAACCCACGCAGACATGGGGAGAATGTGCAAACTCGATACAGTCAGTCGCCTGAGTCGGGAATTGAACCCGGGTCTCTGGTGCTGTGAGGCAGCAGTGCTAGTTAGAAATATTAAAAATAGACACTTTGATCAAACAAAAAACAAACTTTTTTACTGAGTTGTACTTTTGCCGGCTAGTATCTTTAATAATTTTCTCACACTGAGGAACCACAATGAATAGCTGTTTGATTCTCAGTTGGTGAACAGTCTATGTAGACTATTTTCTTTGGTATAGTTATGCTGAATATTTTGCCAATAATTCCAGAAACAGCAGCAGCTGTGTTTTTCATCAGATTTTGCCCCTTCGGATAGACACTACACAATGCTTCTCCTAATATTTAAATATCTAATTATTGTCACTTCTACAATTTGGGTCAATCTATTATTAAGAGGGGAATATAGAAATGTGAATTGCTTTCATAGAATCTCTACTTTCATAGAAATGTGAATTTGTGATATTTTTATTGCAATGTGTCTTTTACTGTACAAATTTGCTTTATCTTGTCTGGCGTGGTTTTATTGTTGTTTAAATGTGTCAGTTCTTCCCATTTTTATTTTAATTAAAGTTTTCCTGTTTTGAAAAGAGGAGGTTTGTACCTAGTGCAGAATGATACTTAACTCACTTGTTTGGAAAAGAAGCAAACAAGCAAGTATCAGAAAGTCAATGCCCAGAATGTTTGAAATTCAAAATGATGGCACTAACATTACTAGCATTGATCCTGCTTCATAAAGAATCAGTATTCATTGAGATTACACAGAAAATAGAGATTGACCTTTGACTCCAACTTGCGTCACAATGCAAGAGGAGAGAGAATAACATGATGGATTGTTTATGAACTTGTGCAAATAAAACCCTAAATTCTACACAAGAAGCCATTGAACAAGACTTGAAAAGCAACAGCTGGTATCCAACAGAATACAAGCATAGTGTCCATAGCAAAAGCAGTAGTGGAACACTCCAGCTTAGCAAAGTTGAGAATGCATTTTCTGTAGTTATTAAGCTGGTTATATAGTTTGGCACCTTTTTTTGTAATAAGAATCTCCTTGATTCTTGACAGTCCTACTGTGATATAAAAAAAACCTTTCCAAAGGCTTATGGGGAAGGCAGTGGATTAATATCAAGAGCTGTCACAATGAGAAATGCAATTAATACTGATTGGCAGGATTTGATTGGCAGGACGTATTAAAATTGCTTATAATTAACAGACAATGGTTTACAATTGCATTTGATGGGTAGGGGACAATTTAATATTATGTTTAATTAGCAGGGTATGGTTTAATATTGTTTTTGATCAATAGGCTAGGATATAAACTTGTCCTCCTCTTGTGCCTCATCAAATGTTGCAGATAGATTGTCTGAAAACTAAGTGCCTCCAACTGATGTTCCTACTGTAGGCATACTCCTGAATATCGACATTCAACATGCAAGACATGATTAAGGAAATGGTAGCTGGAACTGGTATTTTCCTACTCCCCTACATGAAAATGCCAGTTTTTTTTTATTTTAATTACTCAAATTTGAACTGAATGCAAAAGACAAATATAATTTTTATTTGTTTATAGAGTGTGGGCTATGCATGCATTTTTTGCCCGTCTCTAATTTCCCTTGAAATGAGTGGCTTGCTGGGCCATTTCAGAAGGCGGTTAGAGTCAACTACATTGCAGATTGTCTGGACCAGACCAGGTAAAGGTCTTAAAGTTTCTTACTTCCCTAAAGGTCATTAGTGAACCAGATTTTTTTTTAAACCATATGTTGCCATGAGGCTGGCTTTTCATTATAGACTTTCATTGAATTCAAATTTCACCATATGCCTTCATGGTATTGGAACTCATGTCTGAAGCATTAACCTAGGTCTCTAGATTGCTTGTCATTATGACATTGCCACTACACCATCACCTTCCTCTCCCCAAATTCTGAGAACCCCATATGCCTGATTCGACTGTGCCTTAGGATGTACAAAGTATGCTATAAAAAGTAAGTATCTGATGAAAAAACACAAAGAGGGCAAGGGATATCACAAGGGTCCTGATAAAGAGCCAAGTCATATTCTGTTCTCAGTCTACTTCTGGTGCCAACAGGAAACCTCTAATGAGGAAACGAAAATTGAGAAGGGAGAGCCAAATCGAAAGTTTTTGGTAACTACAAGCTGACAGCTACAAGAAGATGGTGATTAAACAATAAGGAGTAAATTTTAGTGTTACTGGTACCAAACAGACTCTATAATATCATCCTGAACAGTTTTCCATATTATTGACATTTATGATTGATAAATTGAGTCATGCTGTAAATATTCGCTAATCAGTTTGTTCAGAGATGGTAGGATACACCATGGGAGCAGGTGGGACTTAAACCTAGTACTCCGAGCTCAGAGTAGCCACACTGTAGATATTTTTTAATTGATCTGTTCAGGCATGTCATACACATCTCCAGGATAGGTAGGACTTGAACACAGAATTTCTGACACTAAATTAGAGACACTATCACTGTGCCTCACTGTAGGCATACTATGTATTCAGTGGCTAAGTTTATCATCTGTTTTACGTCAATGTTGTAAGTTAACATTGACTGGGCATGGAGGGTCATATCTGCTGATTTTCTGCCCCATTTTTGTGGCTATATTCATGTCTGGGTATCCTTGGAGATGGAGCCCACAGTGTCCACCAATACCTTGATGCTGTTAGAGATAGATGGCACTGCAGAAAGCAGGGTGATTTTATCTGTTCTTCCAACTCCATCTCGCTTTAGCCCCTTCCCATTCTCTCTACCTTTCCCACACCTTTGATGGCCTGCATTAGCATTAACAGGCTTAAATTGGAATGTGGGTAATTTATACAGATGGTTAATAGATGAAAAGAATTACCATCTTGATTTGTTGATGGGGGAAACAAAAAAAAATCATCCAATTGTGTTTAGGAGCATTTCTGGAGATGAAGGGAAAGAAAATATTAAACCAGGGTTGGTCTGCATTGACTTTAACATAAGCAATTGATTTATTGATGGTGATTAATAGATTAAAAGATACCACGGTGAATTGCTGTTGGAAAAAAGAAGTTCAAAACACCAACATTAACTCAAGGCACCATCACAGTTAAAGCTTTTAAACAGAAGAGGGCACCCTGGAGCTGGAGAATATTATTCCCTCTCCAACTCCACTTTAGTTTAGTTCTTGAAATAACTGCAGAGTCTGGTATCCCATCACTAAGTAACCCTTTATTTATATAAGCCAGTACATGGACTCGGACAAGCCAGCTCAGAGTGAGGAAACTTTGAGACTCCTATTTTTTATTTAACCTCCACACTACCGCCTAACTGTGGTAGTGCTTACTTTTTCCCCAGCAACCATGTTGTGTGTGTGCAGGTGTGAGACACAGTAAGAGACACAAGGTGTACGAATCTTTATTCAATTTCAACCACCAGGAAGATAGGAAAACACCCGAGTGGCCAGTGACAAGCAGTGCCCTTCACAAAAGGCAAGGCTATGTGATCAAACAGTGAAGGGGAGGGCAGGGATTAAATCGAAATAGAGTTGAGATTCCTGTTTTTTTTTTCGAATCCCTGTTTATATATATTTTTTTCTTTTTCTTTTTCTTTTTCTTTTTTTTTGTGTGTGCGCAGGTGTGAGACACAGTGAGAGACAAGGTGTACAAATCTTTATTCAATTTCCACCACCAGAAAAAGTAGGAAAACACCCGAGTGGCCTGTGACAAGCAGTGCCCTTCACATCAAAGGGCAATGCTGTGTGATCAAAACAGTGAAGGGGAGGGCAAGGATTAAATCAAAATAGAGTTGAGATTCCTGTTTTTGTTTTCTTTTTTTTTTCTTTTCTTTTTTTTTTTTTCTTTTTTTTTTTCCTTTTTAACCCCCCACACTACCGCCTAACTGCGGTAGTGCTTATTATTTTTATCCCCAGCACCCATGGTGTGTGTGTGCAGGTGTGAGACACAGTGAGAGACAAGGTGTACAAATCTTTATTCAATTTCCACCACCAGGAAAAGTAGGAAAACACCCGAGTGGCCAGTGATGAGCAGTGCCCTTCACATCAAAGGGCAATGCTGTGTGATCAAAACAGTGAAGGGGAGGGCAAGGATTAAATCAAAATAGAGTTGAGATTCCTGTTTTATCTGTTAGCCAGGATTCCCTGATTGGCCCAGGTTAACAATCCCAATTAGGGATGTCATAGTCAACAAGATCCACCTGCCTAATCTCATTCCAACCAGTACAGTTCTCTCCATTTCCTTCATTCCTGCTATTGCTTGAAAGGATTGGTGAACCCAAGTAAGCGACAATAATTTCATGACCTTCAATGATAGATTTTATTGAATTTAAATCCCTCAATGGCTGGAATTCAAACCCAAGCTCCCATGACATTACCTGGGTCTTTGGAATACTTATCCAGTGACAATACCACTAAGCCATCAGCTACCCCTCTGATATTATTTCACTGCTCCTGTTGGGCAGTCCTCATTGATAGGTGTTTAATTAGTTGATTGGTTAAATTGATGATATTTTATTAAAAGGACTCTCAGGGCATGCGTTATCCCGTAGCACCCTTGAGGGATTTAGAGAGAGGTGGATACCACAGGGGTTGGGATGCAATGTTTCACTTCCCAATTCCATTTTGACTGAGGCCCTTCCTTTTTACCTTCCTTCTTTTTGTTATTGCACTGCCCTGGGGGGGAGGTGGGGGTGGGTGGTAGGGCTTGTTAATTATTAATTATTTAATTTTGTCAAATGTAAAATTTGGTGGTGGTTCACAAAAAAAACTAAACCAGGAGGTTTCTTTTAGTGCCCCTACCACCTGGAAGACCTGGGTTCAAGACACACCTGCTCCAGAAATACGTAATGATACTTCTGAACAAGTTGTTTTAAAAATATTTTTAAAACTTAACCTAGCAGAGCTGTTGTGGTGCATTGATTGTGCTCCTACCTTTGAACCAGAAAGTCTTGGTTCATGTCTCACCCACTCTTGAGTTTATGCTAACAGGTTGATTATCAATATCACAATTAATTCTGGAAGTACTCCTAGCTTTTTTATTTACTTCCAAGTGTTGAGTAAGATAGATAAAGATCGGAGCATAAATAAAAGAGGATACAAAATGATAGTGAAGTCCATAAAGCCGCCACCACTATAATGTTATGAAGATGTGGGTGTTCTGTACCTTTAAGAGAGTTAAAAGCTAACAGAACTACCTGACAGCACCAAATGTTCTGAATAAGATACTATGTAACATGTGGTCCAGCAGCTCAGGTAGCTGGTTGCCTGGAGACAAAAACAAATTTGAATTCAGCCAGTCAGTTTAAATTATACCCCAAAAAATACCAAACTCCAATCAAGTTTGAATTAAGTGTATTGACAACCTTAAAAGCCAATGACACAATCTGGTGCTTTGGGGATATAAGACCAGGAAAAATTGAACAGTTGGGAGAGAACTGCCAAAAGACTAACAGATGTAGGCTGCTAATCAAAACTCTCTGAGAGGTACCTGTCCAGGGAAAGAGTTTGCACAGAGAAAAACATCAACACAGACCTGGAGAACAGCTCTACCAAGGAAGATATAAGAAGAAGGTTTGACTCATGGCTAGTTTTGAAATTTGAATTTGTGGTAAATCTTATTTGGAGGTTTTTATCAGACAAATATTATAGAAGGGAAAGTAAGAGATAGGTTATAGGAAGGAGTTGTAAATAGTTGTTAGTTAATTATTCTCTGTTATACTTTAAGAAATAAAATTGTTAATTTTTACTTTAAATAGTTCTTGGCCTCTTGAATTTTCACAGATTACTGTATGGGATAAATCTTTTTTGTGTTACTGGTTTAAATTAAGCAGGGGGGTTTACCTTGTGTTATAACAATAATCCAGATATGGCATAAAGTTCTAGTTCAGTCCGTGACCTTTCTTGAGTTATTTGATTTTTACCTTGCAAGAGGATGTAAAACTGCCTCAGCTACACACCACGGTCAGGGAGGAGAAAATTCACCTAAGGCTTCTTCTGGTTGATATCCAAATACCATACCAGTTGGATGAGCACAGAACTGAGAATCAAATTACCTGCATCACCCATTTTTGAGGCACAGAAATCAAGAATAGTCACTCTACAGTGGTACTGGAGGGTTGTTGGTAAGCCTAGAAACTCTGAAAAGGCAATGGGAAAGATTTGGCCAAAATAACCTTCCTAATGATCTAGTAACATACCAAAAATGAAATGTGAAAGCACTGTGGCGATATCAAGTGCACCTCTTGCATAGCCAATTCCTTCATTGACTCTACCTCACCCATTGTACATCCTGAGGGAAGACTTTGTATTAATGAACTGATCAACTTCACTCCTGCTCTCTCTATCTCTGATTCAACTCATGCAAATGCAGGGGCCTTGGTTTCAGCAGTACAAGAACCGCCATTAAGTTCACAATGCAGGCTGATGAAAAAATGTAATAATTTAAAAAAACTTTACAGTTTACTCAGTAAGTCTGAGTTGCTGTGACAACATGCACCTTGTAATCTGGAAATGGGCATAAAGGTGGGAGAACCTTCAATGTTCTTCCCATCACATCACTCCACCCTTATTGACCACCACTGGTGTGTATGCGTTTGACAAATTCCCTGCTTGCCTGATTTGTGAATGCATTTTTTTGGCATCACATCTTTTTTTTGAGAGGGTCCAATGGTATGGAAACGCTTGAACCTGGTTTTCAGCCACCTTTGAAGCTCTTGTTTTAAGTCACTGAAATGCTGTCATCGGTCTTTTAGAACTAAATAAATGGCTTCAACTGCTCAATACATAAAATCATTTTCTAAATAAAGAACATTAAAAAAATGTTCCGGTCACTCTTTGAAAAGTGGCTGCAAATTAAATGAACAAAGAAATACTTACTTAAAGAATTAAGTAAAATCCAATAATATTTTATTCCAGCATTACATTTGCTCTCTTTCTAGGTTCCATTAACAGTCACTCATCAGGTTTTGGGAAGGTTCATTCATTTATGAAGGATTCTTCATCAATCACCATCAGGATTTAGTGACATGCCACTTATAAGGATTGTACATTCACTGGCTGACTTTCAAAGACTCAGTATAGGGACTTTACAGCTCAAAAGGAGGCTGTTTGGCCCATCAAGTTTATGGCTGTTGTTGACAGAGTGATTCGCTCAGTCTCATTCCCTTGATCTAACCCTGTAGCCCTAGAAGTTTGTTTTCTTCAAGGGCATTTAATTTTCTCTTGAAAGCATTGACTGTTTCTACATCCACAACCCCGTGGACAACATAGTCTGGGTCATGACCGCTCACTATGTAAAAATGTTCTTCCTCACATTCCCATTGCATCTATTATCCAAAGTTTTCAATCCATGTGCCCTAGCCCTTGCATAGTAAATTAATGGGAGGTTTTCCCCCTTGTGTCTACCATATCTAAGCCTTCATTATCTCATGGACATTTATCGATTGCCCTTTCCTCCCTTAAGTATTTTTTAATGTTTGTGAAGAAACCTGCTTTCATTTGCTCTTATCCTGGTTAACAGTAAATCAGAGACAAATTGGGACACGCAATAACTTAATTGCATCTTCAGATTTGTTGGAGCTCTGGGGATAGTGGATCTCGATTTCCAGTGGTCTATCCCATTGAATCGTGACAAAGTCCTGGACTCTCCTTTTAAGTGGTAATTATTGTGATCCCCTTTAATTGTCATTTCAGCATCAGCTTTGCTGGTATCACTTCCTAAGATAATGATTAATGTATGCAATCAGAATGATTCTTAGCACAACCACATTGCTTCAAGTAAAAGCGAAGGTTTCAGACACTGAAGATGATAGATATATTCTTCAAGAATTTATTGTATCACATTTGATATTTGTTTAGAAAAAGTATTGCCATTGTTTCGGCACTATTACTTATTGTTAATTAACTGATAAAATGTGTATAAATCTACAGTCACAACTCGAGGCACTTGGTTACATAATTTCAGCCGATTCTTCATTACTATATTTAGGAAATGTTACGGTTCAAATAAGACATTAAAACCAAGCCATATCCCACCTTGCAAGAGAATGTAAAAGACTTCATGGTGTTACTTGAAAAAAAGAAGTGCCTTCTCGTATCTTGGTCCACATTTATCACTGAATCATCACTCCTTAAACAGTTTGAGAGATTATGTTGTTCAAACATTGCCTACAACTGCAATTACAATTCATTAGTATTTAATGGACCAGCAGTGCTTTCGTTTGGTCTGAGTTGATAAAAATGGCTTTGTAAAGTCTTTTTCTATGTAACGCATCACAGATTCAAAGATGTCATGTCTGCTGAGATTCCCATGTCCAGAGTTAGACCTGACGCTGTCCCAAGTCTGTTCAGGTACGTACTTCTTGCCAACATGTGTTTGCATTGTGTTGAACCAGTCTTAACTTATGGACTCTTGGCTAGGTTCAGGGAAATTGTTATTTTCCATAGACCTTGCCTGTTTTCAATTCAATTCAATTCTGTAACAAGTAAAGATTGCTCACATTTCAAAAATTGTTACAAGGCAGATGACTAAATGTCTCATAATGTAACATTTTAAAATAAAGTTAATTAAGTGTTTTCCCAGTGCTCACCCTGTCAGCCTAATCTTCTTTCTCTTATTCTTTGTTGGTCTTATTTTTAATGTTGCTCTTTTACTGTTTTCAATCTGCTTCTTATTGTTCTCTGTTTAAAAGTTTTCACATGCCTCAGGCACAATGCTACTGTGGGAAATAGTCATGTCACTTGTGCAGTAGGGGTTCCTTCTCGAGGTAGGATTAAGGCGCTTGGGGTACGAATTCCTCCAGTTGCTATGAGTAACGACATTGTGCACGCCGTCATGAACATTACGTTTGTTTGCTACTTCTGGCAAAATTGTCAACTTGCTTTTGAAAGAATTCGATTGCGATTTTGCTATAGAAAGTCCAACTAAATAAATTTTCACACAGTCACATACAATGTGGCTACACAGTGCAACCTTTGGGAACTGTAAGGGGAACTTTATGAAATTGCTCCAGATCTGGGAGTGTTTGGTGAGATAGTATCGACAGTACTTTAGTCTGTATCTAATTAATGTTTTTAACCAGTCTCGGTAACGCTTAGTGGGCCAGTGGAGAAACAATTTTATTCCAAGCCTCACAATTTCCTTTCCACAATGAAACAAAATACTGCAAATGCTGGAAATCTAAAATAAAAACTGGAAGTGTTGGAAATGCTCAGCAGGTCTCTCTGCACCTGTGGAGACAGAGTGAGAGTTAGTAGCTTTGAATTACTGAGCTGAGGCAAGCAACTTGCGTTGGGGAACTTCTCAACATGCTGGTAGAAAAGCACCAAAATGGCACACATTTCATTCTGTTTGGGGAGGGGGAGATTTTGGAGGTATGGGGTTGGTGAGTGCAAGTTAGAACTGGGCCCATCAACCCCAGAAACAGACGAGATTAAAATTGATTAAAATGTCACCTAGCTCTCACTTCTTGTACCACTCTTCACGGCCCCTTAAAGCTCTTGTGCCAACTCAATGACCCCCATTCTCCCACTGATCCTCATTTCTTCCATGCCAATTCATGCTCTTTCAACGACTTTGGTGTAATTTGCACAGAGCCAATGAACTCTATTGTAACAATGTACAAGGAGAACTGTTCAAGAGTAACACCATTCTTCTTTTGCAAAATAAACTGTTCTTCCTCCAACCCCAGAAAAATATCAATGAAACAGATCACTTATATGTGAATGACACAGGCTTCAAACTCATAATATCTCAGCCAGGTGAAGTAAACATTGATACCTTAGGAAAAGTGATAATAGATTGAACAATTTGTTACAACCATTTAAAGATGTCAATCAAGCAAAATCTCTGCAGCTATCAACATTGAACCTCTGCTGAATCAATCCTTCTATGAGTGCCTCAGCCAAGTATGTAAAAATAAGGGCATTCCGCTTCACTGAAAGAACTCCTTCATATTTTCAAAAAATGTAATGATTGTGATGGGCAGAGGTTTGTTGTCTTTGGGATTTCAAAGGCACGATGGGGCTGGCAAGAAAATGAAGTTGGTTAGAGGCTGAAAAGTCATTACACAAATGTTTGGGAATGATTTGAATTTCAGAAAGGCTTTTGTTAAGTTTCCACATGCAAGGCTGTACAGGAAAAAGCCCATGGTGTTGGGGCAGTTGCATGGATTGAAGTTTAGATAATAACAAGACAGAGAGTGAGGATAAGATGGGATAATTTTAATGGTGACTACTTGTAAGCAGTGGAGTGCCACAAGGATTAGTACTGGGATTACAATTACTGATAATAGCTATGAATATCTTGAATGAGGGAATGAAGTTTGCAGATGATATGAAAATATGATGTGGAATAGGCAAGAAGGCAAGTGGTAAGGATGATAAAAGAGTCTGCAGAGAGATGAGGTAGGAAAATGGAGTCAAGGATGATCAGATCAGCTAAGGTCCCATTGAATGGTGGTGCAGATTCAATAGACCAAATGGCCTACTTCTGCTCCTACGTCTTAGGATCTATTGTGAATTTCCAAGTAGATTCTCTGCAATCTTATCTATGTTCTGTTAAATTTCATGATACTTTCCTGTATGGATTAAACATTCCTCTATTCAAATGTATCAAAATCTGATCGTAATTCATATGAGTTTAATTGATCTTCTTTCTTGTGAATCACATCCATAAATCATAATAGATTAATCAAATCTTACTCGGTGCCCACTTGATAAGTGTTTAGTCTGAAAATATTCTACACCCGATTCTTCTTTTGTGAAGAAGCAGCAATGCCAAGGTCACTACTATATTCTATTCATAAACAAGAGCAACCTTAAGGACAGAAACATCCTTGCATCTCATCCATTTTCCTTTGATCGTAAAATTCAGATTCAGAGAACATTGATGGGAAATGACACTCTGACTTGGTTTCAGCCATTTTTCTCAAAAATATTACAAATTCTATCTGAAAAAAATCTTACTTTCGAATCTTAAACTTTAGGCAGCATCTCCTGTTACCATGTTAGGTGGAATCAAGCATTATGACCGCAGAGAAAATGAATAATCGATATTCAACTTTCGTTATTTGTCTTTGATATTTTAACATCCCCATAGACTAAAATTGGTTCGAAAAATGACATGCTGTGATCACTTGATAAGCACAAGCAATGGACAGGGAATAGGCAAAATGGGCTGCCTGGGAATGACAGTTTTAATTGAGAGGCATTGAAACTCAGTGAAGTGCCAAGAAACTTCCATCGCTAGACTAATTCACACTTGAACCATAACTGAGAGATGGAAATTTATCTACTTGACAAGCTCAAAAGAAAGAAGGATATAGAAGCCAGAATCCACAGAGGAATGGTATATCAACAGTCACCTTTGAACAAGAGGCAAGAGAAAGCATTATGGACTGATAACAGCAAAAATACTGAAAGCCTCTCTCTCTCTCTCTCTGTCTCTCACTCTCAATTACAGAGGCCAGCACTTTTGAAAAAGTAAATATGAAAATGTATTGTTCAATGAAAACCCACCTAAAGAAACAGGACAATGGCTAAACAGTGAGGCGTAGGTCTTCTTAGTCTTATGGTCCAAGGAACTCATAAGATCTGTAAAGACTGGATTAATCAAATTGGCAAAGGTAGCCTTATGTGTGAGTTCATAGAATGCATTTGTCATGGTTTCTTGGAGTAAAATGTTATAGAATCAAACAGGGTGCAGGCTAATCTGGATTTGGTAATCTGTAATGAGGTGGGATTAATTAATGGAATTAATTCATGGGTAAAGGTTCCTCTAGAGAAGAGTGATCATAGCATGCTACAATCGCAGCTTCAGTTGAAAGATGAGAAATTGGAGTATCCCACTAACATTCTGGAGTTAAACAAAGGTAACAAAGGCATAAGGACAGATCTGGTATTAATGGATGGATAAGAAGACTAAGAGTTAAGACAGTTGATGAGCAGTGGCAGATCTTTAAGGAGATACTCAGTTGTTTCCAACTGAAACATATGTCAGAAAGGAAGAAAAATTGTAAGAGAATAAAAATACATCCCTGACTAAGCAAGGAAGTTAAAGACAATATAAAAGACAAAAGCTAAGGCATACCATATCGTAAAAGCATGGGTAGGCTGCAAAATTGGTAAGCTTTTACATATTAACAAAGGTTTACTAAAAAAATTCATAAAAATAGCAAAGATAAAGTATGAAAGAAATAGTGCAAAATATGAAAAATGAATAGAAAAAGCTTCTGTAAGTATATAAAGGTGAAGAGAGTAGTTAAATTGAATGTTAGTCCCTTGGATGCTGAGACTGGGGCGTTAATAGTGGGGAACACAGAAATGGCAGTCACTGTATCAATATTTTGCTTCAGTTTTCATGGTGGAGGACCTTGTTATCATGATAATAGAAACCGGTATTGTAGAGGTTGTAGATGGGGAGGAACTTAGAAAATTCATCATCTTTAGGGGAAAAGTACTGAGCAAACAATTGGGATTAAAGGCAAGACAAATCCCCAAGGCCTGATGACCTCTATCCTAGGGTCTTAAAGGAAGTGGCAGCAGAGATAGTGGATCCATTGGTTATAATATTCCAAATTACCCTGGATACCAGAAAGGTTGCTGTGGATTGGAAAAATCATAATGTAATATCATTTTCAAAAAAGGTGGGAGGCAGAAAGTAGGTAACTAAAGACCTGTTAATTTAACATGTAGGAAATACTTGGGCAATTGTTAGAATCCATTATCAAAGAAGTAATAACAGGAGATTTAGAAAGTCAAAATACAATCTATCAGAGTCAGCATGGTTTTATGAGGGGTAAATCGATTCTGACTAAATTGCTATCATTCTTTGTAGATGTAACAAGCAAGGTGAAAATGGAGATCCTGCAGATGTCGTAGATCTGGACTTCCTGAAGGCATTTGATGTGGCGTCACGCAAAAAGCTATTGCATAAAGTACAATCACATGATGTTATGGGTAAGTAATTAACTTGGATAGAGAATTGGCAAAGCAACAGAAAACAGAATCAGGATAAATGAGTCTTTCTTTGGTTGGCAAGATGGGGTACCACAGGGTTTAGTCCTCAGGCCCCAACTATTTGCAACCTATAATAATGACTCGGATGCAAGTATAGTGCTTCAGTCAAGATAGAAAGCACTATAGTCAAATTTGCAAGTGACACTTCATTAGATTAGAAAGTAGCTTGCAATGAAGAAATAAGAAATTTATAAATGGATATAGATAGGTTGGGTGAATAGGCCAAAATCTGGCAGATGAAGTTTAATATGGATAAGTCTGAGGTTATCCATTTAACTAGAGGAATAGAAAGTCAAGACTATAGTGCTGGAAAAGCACAGCAGTTCAGGCAGCATCCGAGGAGGAGTGTGTTCGGGGGTGTCTCACCCTGCCAACTGTAAAAACGCTATCCCTTATTCCCAATTCTTCCGCCTCCACCACATCTGCTCCCAGCAGGACCAGTTCCACCACAGAACAAACCTCATTCTTTAAAGATTGCAATTTTCCCTCCCACATCGTTGATGATTCACTCCAGTGCATCTCATCCACTTCCCGCACCTCCGCCCTCAAACCCCACTCCTCCAACTGCAACAAAGAGAGAACCCCCCAGTCCTTACCTTCCACCCCACCAATCTCCATATATATCGCATCATCCTCTGCCGCCTACAAACAGACCCCAACAACTCACCCTCCCCTCTCGGCACCTTCCCCAGCCACCTCAGGAAATGCAAAACCTGCGCTCACACCTCCCCTCTCACCTCCATCCAAGGCCCCAAAGGAGCCTTCCCCATCCATCAAGATTTCACCTGCACTTCCACACATGCCATTTCTGTATCTGTTGCTTCCAACGCAGTTTCCTCCACACTGGGGAGAAAGGACGCCTACTCGCAGAGCACTTCAGGGAACATCTACGGGACACCGCACTAACCAAACCCACTGCCCCGTGGCCGAACACTTCAACTCCCCCTCCCACTCCACTGAGGACATGCAAGTCCTAGGCCTCCTCCATCGCCAATCTCTTACCACTCAATACCTTGAGGAAGAATGCCTCATCTGCCGCCTCGGGACCCTCCAACCCCATGGCACCAATGTGGATTTCGCCAGTTTCTTCATTTCCCCTCCTCCCACCTTATCCCAGTTCCAAGCTTCCAGCTCAGAACTGCCCTCATGACTCATCCACCTGTCCATTTTCCTTTCCACCTATCTGGACCACCCTCCCCTCCGACCGATCACCAAAACCTCCATCCACTTATTGCACTGCCAGCTACCTTTCCCCCAGCCCCACCCCTGTCCTATTTATCTCTCCAATCCCAGGGCTTCCCAGCCTCATTCCTGATGAAGGGCTTTTGCCCGAAACATTGATTTTCCTGCTCCTCAGACGCTCTCTGACCTGATGTGCTTTTCCAGCACCACACTCTCAACTGTGCATCATTTTGATTGGTTAATTACATTTGACCAAAATGTGATAGTTATATGCTAATTAAAAAGAAAAATTGTTGCAACCGAATGAGAAAAAAGGCGAGTCTTGACTCTTCCTCACCACGTCGTAATATTAGCTAAACAAACCACAATGAAGATTTCAGGGTAGGTAATGCAGCTTAGTACAAGGAAGATGGTGGACACCAGTGTGATCTGAAGAAACCATATCTGAAGGACCTGTTCACAGCTCGAGGAACTTCACGATAGAGTTGATGATCTAGAGATTGAGCTTCAGACACTGTGATGCATCAGGTTTAGTTAGTTACCACAATACCTTATTTCAAGAGGCAGTCACACCCATTTGGTTAGATATTTCAGAAAAGGTTCATGTTCAGGGACAGGTGAGCACTACTGCAGGTAAGACAATTGTAGGGATTCAGAAGCTATTAGTGGAGGAGCCTTACCTCTTGCAATTGTCTAACGGGTTCAAGATTTTTGTAGCCTATGGATGGGAGGAAGGACTACAGGGAGGATAAACAAACTGCCAACAGCCTTGTTTGGCAAAGAACCAGTAAAGACGAGGGAGTGAAAAAGGAATGCAATAGGTGGCAATATATAATTAGGAGGATAGATACAATATTCCACAGGCTGGTAGTATGGGCCCTGAGAAGTTGTGTTGTCTGCCTGGTTCCAAGATTAAGATCATTTCCTCATGACCGCAGAGTAACCAGGAAAAGTGGGAGGGGAAGGAGTCAATTGTCATGGTATGCATACATAGCATTGACATAAGTTGGGCTAAGAAAAAGGTTCTTCTTTGGGAATATGAATAGCCAGGGGCTAAATTAAGAAACAGAACTACAATAATAAATGTTTGACTACTACCTGGGCCGTATGCAAATTGACAGAGGCTAAATCACACCCAGAAATTTGAATACATGGCTCAAGGTTTACATATTGTAGAACTAGCTAAGAATAAAGCTATTTTTGAATCTGTTACTGTGCAAAGAAATTCATTAATAATGTCAGAGTAAAAGTGATCATAATACAATTGAATTTCATATTAAGTTTGAAAACAGTTTGATCAGCCACGAAGGAGGACTTAAAGTTAAACAGAGCCAGTGACATAGATATGAGGGGAGAACTGGTTAAGGTTGATTGGATGAATTAGCTGAAAGTTATGGTGGATAACACACAATATATACATTTAAAGAAATAATTCAGAATGTTCAAAAAAAATTCAATCCAGTGAGAAATATCCATTTGTGATTTACTCAGGAGGTTAAGGATTGTCTTTGATTAAAAGAAAAGGATTTAATATTGCAAAGAACAGTAGTAAGTCCAAGGAGTGAGAATGTTTCAGAAACCAGTGAAGAGTTGATAAAATTCATAAAGTTCATAAATTCAGAGAGATAGAGCATGAGAATAAACTAGCCAAGAATATGAAAACAAATTCCAAGAGTTTTTACAAATATACAAAAAGGGAAAAAAGTAGTTAAGATAAATATTGAGCTCTTAGAAGAAGAGAACAGGGATTTAAAGTGATAGGAAGGATTGGGAAATTTGCAGGTTGACACAAAATATTTCACGTTTGTTCTCACAATAGAAGATGCAAGTAATACACCAGAAATAGCAAGTAAACTAGGGGCTAAAAGATTGAGAGTATTAAGATAATGTCAACAGGCAAAAAGTATGGAAAAACCAAAGGAATTTAAATGCCTCAAATAACCAAGAATGGATGCCCTACATCTTGTGGATCAAAAGAGAGAGCTGCCAAGATAAAGGATACACTTGCTCTGACTATTATTTTATATCACACAGTCAGTACACCTCTAAGAGAGATACTCATGATATCAACACTGTATCATCACATTTGACCTGACAATATATGGGTCTTGCACTTCATTTTCCTCATGATTATTCAAAGCGTAACACACTACCAAAAGCACAGTACTGCTTGTAACCTCTTGTTTAATGTGAGCCCAGTCCCTGATATGCCTGTGAATGTGATATCTATATGTAATAGGTAGATATATAAATGCCTGTTGGATTCTTCAGTACCACAACATCAATGTCTAATTTCTTATTTTAAAGGAGACGATATTCATATTGTGCATCAGTTAACATACCCTGTTGGAAGAAACCAGTCTTTTTCCAAAATTCCCTAGATTCATGAACAGGCATCACAGTTTGGAAGTTAACAAACGAAAACCTGCTCATCAAGAAAGGAGGTGTTTGACAACAGAAAATGATATCATTTGGCAGATATCAATTATCAGGAAAGTCTGGAATCTATCATTAGGTAATTTTTAACACTGAACTTAAGACAAAAGATATGGTTTGATGTAGTTGGGGGTAACAGCATGAATGGATGATTGGTTAACAGACACATATCAGAGAGTAGAAGTAAATGGGCATTTCAATTAGCAGGCTGTTACTAGTGGAATTCAGCGTGATGCTGGAAAAGCACAGCCTTCAGGCAGCATCTGAGGAACAGCAAAATTGATGTTTCAGGCACAAGCCCTTCATCAGGCCTACATTTGTTAACTTCCAATCTGCATTCCTGATGAAGGGCTTATGCCTAAAATGTCGACTCTCCTGCTTCTCGAATGCAGCTTGACCTGCTGTGCTTTTCCAATACCACACCCTTCTGCTCTGATCTATAGCATCTGCAGTCCTCACTTTCTCCTACTTATAGTCTATGTTAATTGCAAAGCAAAAGCGACAGACAGTAAGATATCTAAGTTTGCAACTAACTCAAAGCCAGATGGGGATGCAGGCTGTGAGGAGGATACAAAAAGAGAGACTACAAAGAGAGGGGTGGTGTGTATGTTACTAAGGGGGTAAGGCAGCTAGAGTAATGTATAAGTAGGGTGCTACATAAGTGGATGAGTGCTTAGGGCAGCGATGGGGTCGATTGAGGGACTTATTGATTCAAGGAGTCTGATGGTTTTAATCGTGTCATGATGGGTCTCAGGTCTGGCAGGGTCAGGTCAGGCCAGGTCAGGGGTCAAGGGTGTTTATGGGGGGCATTCGGGTAGCAGCTGTCATTGGGTCAGGTCCATGCAGATGTAGGGGTCAGACTGGGGGTGGGGGTTGTCAGGTCTGGCAAAAATCAGGGTTGGGGTGTGTGTATTTGTGAAATGTCAGTGATGAGTTTGGGGTTTAGTTTAATAGTTACTCAAAGGTTAGAGTGCGTTTGTAATCTACTAACCTTTCCTGGGTGACTATAAACTTAAATGGGTCAAAACCTTATGAATTCTTTGACTTTAAGGGACAGTTTCAGATGTTGCCAGATACCAGGGAATTGCACATTAGGATCATAGAGTCATGAAGATGTACAGCACGGAAACAGACCCTTCGGTCCAACCTGTCCATGCCGACTAGATATCCCAACCCAATCTAGTCCCACCTGGTAGCACCCAGCCCATATCCCTCCAAACTCTTCCTATTCATATACCCATTCAAATGCCTCTTAAATGTTGCAAATGTACCAGCCTCCATCACTTCCTCTGGCAGCTTATTCCATACACGTATTACCCTCTGTGTTAAAAAGTTGCCCCTTGGGTCCTTTTTATATCTTTCCCCTCTCACCTTAACCTTATGCCCTCGAGTTCTAGATTCCCCGACCCCATGGAAAAGACTTTGCCTATTTATCCTATCCATGCCCCTCATAACTGTGTAAACCTCTATAAGGTCACCCCTCAGCCTCGACAGTCCAGGGAAAACAGCCCCAGCCTGTTCAGCCTCTCCCTGTAGCTCAAATCCTCCAACCCTGGCAACATCCTTGTAAATCTTTTCTGAACCCTTTCAAGTTTCACAACATCTTTCCGATAGGAAGGAGACCAGAATTGCGTGCAATATTCCAACAGTGGCCTAACCAATATGCTGTACAGCTGCAACATGACCTCCCAGCTCCTGTACTCAATACTCTGACCAATAAAGGAAAGCATACCAAATGCCTTCTTCACTATCCTGTCTACCTGTGACTCCACTTTCAAGGAGCTATGAACCTGCACTCCAAGGTCTCTTTGTTCAGCAACACTCCCTAGGACCTTACCATTAAGTGTATAAGTCCTGCTAAGATTTGCTTTCCCAAAATGCTGCACTTCACATTTATCTGAATTAAACTCCATCTGCCAATTCTCAGCCCATTGGCCCATCTGGTCAAGATCCTGTTGTAATCTGGGGTAACCCTCTTCGCTGTCCACCACGCCTCCAATTTTGGTGTCATCTGCAAACTTACTAACTGTACCTCTAATGCTCGCATCCAAATCATTTATGTAAATGACAAAAAGTAGAGGACCCAGCACTGATCCTTGTGGCACTCCACTGGTCACAGGCCTCCAGTCTGAAAAACAACTCTCCAACACCACCCTCTGTCTTCTACCTTTGAGCCAGTTCTGTATCCAAATGGTTAGCTCTCCCTGTATTCCGTGAGATCTAACCTTGCTAATCAGTCTCCCATGAGGAACCTTGTTGAACGCCTTACTGAAGTCTATATAGATCACATCTACTGCTCTGCCCTCATCAATCCTCTTTGTTTTATCCTCAAAAAACTCAATCAAGTTTGTGAGACATGATTTCCCCTTCACAAAGCATTGTTGACTATCCCTAATCAGTCCTTGCCTTTCCAAATACATGTACATCCTGACCCTCAGGATTCCCTCCAGCAACCTACCCACCACCGAGGTCAGGCTCACTGGTCTATAGTTCCCCGGCTTGTCCTTACCACCCTTCTTAAACACTGGCACCACGTTTGCCAACCTCCAGCCTTCCAGCACCTCACCTGTGACTATCGATGATACAAATATCTCAGCAAGAGGCCCAGCAATCACTTCTCTAGCTTCCCACAGAGTTCTAGGATACACCTGATCAGATCCTGGGGATTTATCCATCTTTACCTGTTTCAAGGCATCCAGCACTTCCTCCTCTGTAATCTGGACATTTTGCAAGATGCCACCATCTATTTCCCTGCTGTCTACATCTTCCATATCCTCTTCCACAGTGAATACTGATGCAAAATACTCATTTAGTATCTCCACCATTTTTTGTGGCTCCACACAAAGGCTGCCTTGCTGATCTTTGAGGGGCCCTATTCTCTCCCTAGTTAACTTTCATCCTTAATGTATTTGTAAAAACTCTTTGGATTCTCCTTAATTCTATTTGCCAAAGCTTTAGTTTTTTGGACAATTCTCTCAGAGTCAGCTGTGTCTTGACATATGCATGGTCCTGATGTACAGGTTCAGTCTATGCTGCTATAATGTCAATCTAGCATTGGAATAACTGGGCCTTAGTCTCCCAGAGCCAAAAAAAAGACGGAGATAGAGTATGGAACCAAACAAAGAAATAAAGCAAAGAAAGCTTTACCAGAGAGTGTGTACAATTTTGTTTGAAAATGGAAGTATGGAAAAATTGAAACAAGCAAAGGAAACAAGATGGGGTTTGACATTGTCAAATTCACCGCTGAGCCCCAAAGGTTATGAAGCGCCAAATTAAAACATATAGAACTGCTCCTCAAGCTTATATTGTTGTTGTGTCACCATCATCTTATCAGACCATAGGGACTGCTCTCTTATTAGAGAGAAGCAACTGGTGGTGATTTAACCTGAGGGCCACCAGACCTCAGCAAGGGAAGACGTTTTGAAGTAGAGTCCTTCATGATAACCTCAAGCCAGTGATGGAAATTGAACCCATGCTGTTGGCATTACACTGTTATGTAAAACTAACAAGCCATCCAACTGAGCTAAACCAATTCCCACTTATATGGTTCTTGAGACTGGACTGGTGCAACAGATCAAGGACAGAGATGTCAGTGTGAAAGCAAAGTGGAGAATTAAAATCACAGACCATCTGGAACTTCAGGTCACACTTGTGAAGGTCCTCCACAAAGTGGTCACCCAATCTACATTTGCTCTCCCTACTGGAAAGGAACACACATTGTGAACAGTGGACTAGATTGAAGAACGTGCATGTAAATTGCTCCTTCACTTACAGTCTCAGACAGTGAGGAGAGAGGAAGAAAAAGTGCATGTATTACCTCCTCTTGCACTGGTGCTGGTGGGAGGAAGATGAATTTGTTATATTAGGTGATGGTTCAGGAAGAGTTAATGTTGGAAGCAACAATAATTTCCACTTAATGTGATGATATCATCCAGGTGGAGACAAGGTAAAACATCTTAGAATCACATCAAGTACAGACCTATATCCACAAGTCTCCGCGTTGTCTTAGTTACAGTGTTTATCTTCCGAACAGAACTTGTTGCTAACATGCAATGAACTAAACATTGTTATGACATACGCCTCTTCTTGGTGAGACACACTGGTGATTATTTATCTGCCACCCTAAATGAAGTCATCCTTAGAACCAGTCAAAGGAAGAAGAATGATGGCAACAATTTTCCACCAATTAATACCACAAGTTTGTTGGGAGTAACAGCAGAGTGGACCAGGGTATCTCAGGTCCTTTGTAATGTAGAAAGAGGTGGGGAGTGTAAATATCTTTGCATGCGTCTCTCTGGGAGTGATGGAATATGACTTGTTCAACACAGATGCTAGTGGGGTGAAAGCTGAAGATGAAAGGCACCTTAGAATCACTCCACACCAACCTTTTGAAGGATAACCCACCCAGACCCATTCCCCTACTTTTCCCCCTAACTAACACGTTTCTGAACACTATGGATAATTTAGCATGGCCAATTCACCTGACCTGCATATCTTTGGACTGTAGGAGGAAATCCACACAGACACAGGGAGAATGTGCAAACACCACACAGGCAGTCTCCCAACGCTAGAATTGAACCCAGTACCCTGACACTGTGAGGCAGCAGTGCTATCTACCAAGCCAACTTACAGTAGCCCAGGGAGGCATGAAAAGTGGTTAGAGCAGAATTGCAGGAAACGTGATGCATGTGATCCAGGTTCTTGTTAGCCATGTTGTGGTGGAATACTTGGTCAACGGATTAAGAAGATGTCACAGAAGGTCAGGATGGAAAGTTGTGTTGTGTAAGGGCTCTGAGATCCTGGAACAACCTTGCAATAATATCACGCAGCAACTTCTCACTGCACTTAGTTAGCAGAGTATGTGAGGGGTTAGGAGAAATAGGAAGAGGGAAACATGTTCAGTGTAGATGTACCAGCTGTAGACAATAGAATCAATAACATAGTCTTTCAATAATATCATAGTAAGATTTTGAAGCTGGTATATTTCTGAATTGTATTGTATTACCTTGTATTGTATGATTTAGTCTTAACAAGTGATAGGTAGTTTTATATATATGTCCTATGTGCAAAACAATTGTTGACCTTGCCTTCTCCTTGACCATGCTGTCTTCAAACCAAACTCTTGGAGGTAGCACTACAAGAAAGATGCAATAAAGCCAGAAGAACCACCATATAGATGTCCTGGATGGCATCAAGCTCCTTGAGTGTTGTTGGACCTCCATAGATCCAGCCAAGTCCATCATACTCCTGAACCTGAGCTTTGTAGATGGGGTACAGGCTTTGGGCATTACGAAGGAGAATAATTACCCTGGAAAAAACCCAAACTCAGCATCAATGAGGAAGCTATTGCTGTCTAGGCACTGCTGGAACAACAGCACAACAACTATCATCGCATTCCTCATTGACAGTAGACTGATGGGGTTGCTAACTGTCAAGTTACATGTGTCGTGCTTTTAGTGGACAGGATATACCTGGGCAATTTTCCTCATGGGTAGTTGCTAGGGTTGCATTGGAATATCTTGACCAGGGGCACAGCTTGTTCTGGACCAGGTCTTCAGTACTATTGCTGTAATGCTGTCAGGGCCCTTGACCTTTTCAGTATCCAGTGTCTTCAGCTGCTTCTTGAGATGATATGCAGTGAATCAAATTGGTTGAAGACTGGCCTCTGTGATACAGGGAACCTCAGGAGGAGGCTGAAATGGATCATCCACTTGGTACTTTTAGCTGAAGATGTTCTCAAAAACTTTATCCTTGGGCTCGCCCATCATTGAGAATGGGGCTATTTATAGAATGAGTTAAACACATGAACAGTACAGCACAGGAACAAGCCCTTTGACCTACTATATCTGTGCAGACCATGATGCCATCCTAAACTAATTCCATCTGCCCACACATGTTCCATGTCCCTCTATTCCCTGCCTGTTCCATGGAACTATCAAAATGCCTCTTAAACATTGTTATCGTATCTTAAATTATCACCTCTACTCCCAAATAAAATATGGTAGGGCATAACAGGCACTAACCACCCCCTTTGTAAAAAACTTGCCTCACATATCTCCTTTAAACCTTTCCCTGCTGAGCTTAAACTATGCCCTCTGGTCTTTGCTATTTCCACCCTGGGATTTATTACCTGTCCCGAGTTGCCCTGGTGAAGGTGGTGGTGAGCTGCTTTCTTGAACTGCTGCTTTGGTTGACTTACAATGCCATTAGGGAGAGAATTCCAGGATTTTGACCCAGCGATAGTGAAGGAACAATGACATATTTCCAAGTCAGAATGATAAGTGACTTGGAAGGGTACTTGAAGGTTGTGATGTTCTTATATATCTGCTTCCCTTGTTCATTCAAATGGAACTGGTCGTGGGTTTAGAAGGTGCTGTCAAAGGATCTTTGGTGAATTTCTGCAGTGGTTGGTGGTAGAGAGAGTGGATGCATATGGATACAGTTCCAATCAAGTGGGCAGCTTTGTCCTGGATGGTGTCAAGCTTCTTGAGTGTTGTTGGAGTTGCAGCCATCCAGGCAAGTGGGGAGTATTCTATCATACTACTTTGTACTGCAGACAGTACAGCACTTATCAATATTATACAGAAACATCAGCCAAGATCATATCCATAAGACCATAAGATGTAGGAGTAAACGTAGATCATTGAATCTGCTCCACCAATCAATCAGTTCAATGGTTGATCTGATAATCTTCAACTCCTTCGATTCCCTTACTGGCTAAAAATCTCATCATCTCAGCTTCGAATCTTAATGACCCAACCTCTACAGCCCTCTCTGGTAAAGAATTCCTCAGATTCTCTACCCCCAGAGCTTTTCTTCATTTTAAATAGGTGACTCCATTATGCCCTGTGCTCCTAGACTCTCCCACAAGGGGTCATTAAACAACCTTTCCGTAACTACCCTGTCAAATCACCAAGCAATTGTGTATGTTTTAATAAGGTCACCTCTCATTTTCCTAAAAATTCCATTGAGTACCGTCTCAAACCTACTCAACATCTCCACAAAACGCAGTCCTTCCATATCTTCCATATCAGCCAAGTGAAACCTCTCTGGACTGTCTCCAATGCCACTATATGTGTATTTGAGAAAGGGACCGAACACTGTTCTCGGTAATCCAGCTGGGTTTAACACAGAATCATGACTAGGGGAAGAAATTATTGGAAAATAGGGAGAAAGAGGGAAAGAAATTAAATTGTCAATTTTAATGAAGCAGCAGTACATTGAAACTGTGAGAAAAATTAAAGAACAATGAGTACATCTAAGTGGAAATAATGCAGATGGATGTACTGGAAATTTGAGGCAAAACTTGAGAAAATCACTAGACAGGCTCAGATAGATAGGCAGTCTGTGCAGACCTGCTGTGCTTTTCCAGCACCACTCTAAGCTAATCTATGCAAACAGATGAAATTTCAGGATCTAGGGAAGGGACAACAGCCAAAGTAGCTTGTCTGTTTTCTCCACAGATGCTGCCTGAACTCTTCAGTATTTTCCTGAATTTTTGATTTTATTTTAATCCCACAGAGTCTGAGACACGTACAACTACCAGCCAGCAGATGGCAGCAGAATCCCATTCAGTCAGTTCTAACGCGAACCTTAAATGTCAAGTTGTTAGAATTCCATTGACAAAATAATATGAAATGGGATTTTGCAGCATATTGTATTGAAAAATAAGTTTCCACAAGATACTGAGATGATGTTGTGACTTGTTTATTAAATGTTGACTGTTTCTGTGTTTTTGAATTTTGTATGCTGCAGTTCAATTTTTAGTGGGTTCCAGGTTGCTCTGGCAATTCACTGATCCATCCAGTAACACTGACTTCAGGCCTGTAGCCTAGGGACAGTGTGGCACAGAAACAGACATTGCTGGCCATAGACAGGAGGCCAATTAGCTTCCAAAAACAGAAAAGGTGGGTTAACAATTTGAGTGAGGCTCTCTTTCAGAACTCAGATTCCTGACACAAAGCACTTGCCTCCTTGATTCCACGACAACATTTAAATAGAACCTTTATGAAAACATCCCAAGTAAAGGTGCTTCAGGGGAGCATTATCAGCATTAATTAGCAAAGGAAGGAGGCATCAGGTTAGACAACTAAATCCTCAGTCAATGGGATAAAACAAAATGACTGAAAATGCAGGATGTCTCAAGTGCAAACAGAAAAACCTGGAAATACCCAGCAGGTCTGACACAGTTTGCAGAGAGAGAGAAACAGAATTAATGTTTCGAGTCTGGTTTAATTCAGAGGCCAAAGTGTCAGGTTTTCTGTATTCATTTATTGTTGTGCTAGACCTTAAAGGAAGAGGAACATAACAAGAGATTTAGGACGGTTTTGGGTTCAAATTCTTGCATTGTGTAAGAACTGGTGATGATAGTCACAAACAAGTTTTGTTTTCTCAGTAAGCCTGTTCCTAAAGGATTTAAAAAGGCTGAACAATTTCCACTTTCACTGCTACAGATGTGCCCCCAGTATTGTTTGACAGGACAAAGTCATCAACATAGAGATTCTGGAGTGTGTTAGTTCCATCGATATACACTCATTTTTGGGCTCTTGTGGTTCTGTGGTAGTGTCCCTAATTCTGAGCCAGGAGAGCCAGGTTCCATGTCCAGCTGCTTCAGAGGTGTGTCATTGCAAACAAGTTGATTAGAAATTATCTGCCCTCATTACAATGATGGCTGGGCTGGCTCAGTCACAACCATTACTTGAATGATGGTGATGACTGTAAACCCAAGGCCATCTATACTGTGAACTGAGGGTCACAACCTTTAGGTCATCCACCCCTCTGCAGCAAGGTCACCTACAAATGACATCACGATGGGCGATGTTGACACTCAACTGGGGATAATCATTGATGGTTCTGATATTCAGCAGCTGACTGTTGGAGGGGAGATGGAGGAAGTGAACAGTAAAGGAGTAACTCAGCTGGCCAAGAAGAGGGCCCAGAGAAAACATAGAACATAGAACAATACAGCACAGAACAGACCCTTCGGCCCTCGATGTTGTGCGACCTGTGAACTAACCTAAGCCCATTCCCCTACACTATCCCATCATCATCCATGTGCTTATCCAAGGACAGTAAATGCCCCTAATGTGGTTGAGTCAGCTATATTGGCAGGCAGGCCATTCCATGCCCTTACCACTCTCTGAGTAAAGAACCTGCCCCTGACATCTGTCTTAAGTCTATCACCCCTCAATGTGCAGCTATGCCCCCTCTTACAAGCGAATGCCATCATCCTATGAAAAAGACTCTCACTGTCCACCCTATCTAATCCTCTGATCATCTATTAAATCCCCTCCTAACCTTCTTCTTTCCAATGAGACCAGGTCCAAGTCCCTCAGCCTTTCTTCGTAAGACCTTCCCTCCCGAACAAGCAATATCCTAGTAAATCTCCTCTGCACCTTTTCCAATGCTTCCATATCCTTCCTATTATGACGTGACCAGAACTGTACACAATATTCCAAGTGAGGCCGCACTAGCATTTTACATAGTTGCAGCATGACATCATGGCTCCATAACTAATCCCTCTACCAATGAAACCTAACACACCGTGTGCCTTCTTAACACCACTATCAACCTGGGTGGCAACTTTCGGGGGATCTATGTACATGGACACCAAGATCCCTCTTCACATCCACACTACCAAGAATCTTTCTGTTGACCCAGTATTCTGCCTTCCTGTTATTCTTCCCAAAGTGAATCACCTCACATTTATCTGCATTGAACTCCATTTGCCACTCTCAGCCCAATTCTGCAGTTTATCTCAGTCCCCCTGCAACGTGCAACATTCTTCCACACTGTCCACCACTCCACTGACTTTAGTGTCATCTGCAAACTTACTAACCCTATGCCTGCATCCAAGTCAATTATAAAAATGACAAATAGCATTGGTTCCAAAACAGATCCTTGTGGCACACCACTAGTAACCAGACTCCAGGCTGAACATTTTCCATCAACCACCGCTCACTGCCTTCTTACAGAAAGGCAGTTTCTAAAACTGGTGAATACAGGATTTTTGAGCAGAGAATTGGCTATGCAGGTCACACCAGACTGAAGGCTGGCACTAGCAAGAGACTTGAGTCTACAAGTAGCTGTCAATCTGTATTCTACATTGTACATGAATTCAACGCTTGACGAGACAAGCAGCTTTTGACTATTATCTTGCTTAGGGGATACCTAACAACTTTTTTATGAGTTGGCTGTTTGTACTGAGGTAGAAGAAGAACTGTTATTGTTCAAATAGGGTCGTAACAGTAACGCTGTTATGGGAGGTAGGTAAAATCTGCACGCATGTATGTTCCAAAGTCTGTTGCTTTGAGTTTCTGATGCACGTAGCCAAATCACTATTCACATACAGTTATCTCTGGAGATTTCTGGGCACAGCCTACTCAGGAAATGCGATATAGAAACATTTCTGCTATGGCTCTTTCAGAGGAACAGATCAGTTTCACTCTGAACTCAGCAAGCAGGTTCTTTCCGAAATGGGAGGGATCAGCTGGGCAATTTTCCCTCACAGATTTCTTGATGCCAACTGCAATCCAAGGATGTGCAGGTTAGGTGAATTGGTCATGCCAAATTGCCCATAGTCAGGGGTGAGTATGGAGAATGGGTATGGGTGGGTTACTCTTCAAAGTGTCAGTATTCCATACTGTAGGGAATCTAATCTAATCTAATCAAATCAACTAATTTCACTCACTCTCTCAAAGCCAGTCACTGTTCAACACACCCACAGCAGGAGTGTACAGCAATGTAAGTAGTTATCACCAATCATTTGATTACCAGGATTTCTGTTGAAAAAACATTCAATGCCCACAGTGACCTTTCAATGACTTCTTTTAAATAAACAATTGCCACAAAACTTGGAATAAATCCATTTCCCAACAAATATTCAAAATTGAAATCCTCCAGATAAAATTGAAGTGTTTTACAAGAATTATTTAAATGTGTGTTTTTGTAAAACTGTTTCCTATTGCCTTGCTACAATTTCTTTAATAACAGCATCAAATATCTTTCCTATGAATGATTAAGGTAACTAGCCCGTAGCTTACTGCTTTCTACCCTCTTCTGTATTGAATGATCGGGATACATTCACTGGTTTCCAATCTAATGGTACCTTCCCCAAATAATGGAGTTGTGGAAAGCTAGTGCTTCCAATTAAACCTGTTGGACTATAACCTGGTGTTGTGTCATTTTTAACTTTGTCCACCCCAGTCCAACACCAGCATCTCCACATCATGTCTCTCTAACCATGTTCTTTTCAGATCCTCAGGTGAAGTTCAACAGTACCCGTACACTTGTCTGAGGACAGCTCATACAATTTGCTGAGTGTCACTTCCCTAGAGATAGTGATTTTCTTGAGTTCTTCCTTCCCTTCCTTCTCTTGAATCGCAGCTATTTTGTGAATGGTACTTAAATCCTTTATTCTACATCCCTGTAATACCTGTTCAATTCATTTGCTATCTCTTTTATCACATTGCTAACTTCTGAGACTCACTTTCTATAAGACTAGCACTTACTTTGTTAACTCTTTTCCTTCTCAAAAAAAATGTATGGAAATTCTGATCAACTTTTTTATTTATTGCCAGCTTTCTTTCATACACTAATTTCCCGTTCTTATTAATATTTTACTCACACTGCTATGTTTTATATTCTATCCAATCTTTTAAACTACAATCTGTCTTTGCACAATGATTAGCTTTTTCATTAAGTTACCTTTAACTTGTTTAGTTAACCACAGATGATTGCGCCTTCACTTGAAATATTTCTTTCTCATAGGAACTCTGAATATCCCATTCAATGTCTGCTAATCTTTGTTGATCTATCCTTTAACCTAATTTGCCTGTTCACTTTAGTTAACCCTGCTTACAAGTCATTCTGTTTTAACGTGAAAATACTAATGATTCCACTTTTGCCCAAATAAACTCATAACGTGCCATCTATGGTGATCTATTCTAGTAGGTCTTTGTGCCATCAAGAACTACAGGAAGTAGTTTGCCTGGCATCAGGTTAGTAATTTGATTTATGGGTTTTGGGTGACTCATGCTGAGCACGGCACCACAGGTTTGTCACTAAGTCTAAACTGAGGTAGTGAATGTTAGAAATTGTTTGGCTATAAAAGATCTAATATCAGGCTGATGCTGTACATACACACATTGTGAAGGATGGGCAATGAATGGTAGCCTTGACTCAGCACATCCCATGAATGAATAATAAAAGCACAACTTGTACCAGGAGCGCAGCAGCTGGGATCAGGAGCCCTCGCTGATTTCTTTCCTTTTCTGGTCTTGAAGTGTTGAGGACAGTGGCGGTAAGACCCCTATCATTCCTTGGAAACAGACCAGGCATTTAGCTGGCACATTTCCTGTCAGTTTGACTCAATTATACTAGGTAGCACATTAACCCATAATGCCAGCTGAAGAGAGAATAATCAACAACTTGAAACTTTAAAAGCAAGTGAGAGACATGCAGGAAGCAGCTTTAATCTATAATATTGGCCACTTTATCTGGTCTTTACCTCTGGCTCAAGTGACATGGGTGGTTCTGTGGCTCAGTGGTTAACACTACTGCCTCACAGCGCTATGGACCTGGGTTCGATTCCAGCCTTGGGGAACTGTCTATGTGGAGTTTGCACATTCTCCCGTGTCTGCTCAGGTTTCCTCCCGGTGCTCTGGTTTCCTCCCACATTCGAAGAATGTGCAGGTTAGGTGGATTGGCCACGCTAAATTGCTCATAGTGTCCAGGGATGTGTAGGCGAGATAGATTAGCCATGGGAAATGTGGAGTTATAGAGATTGGTTTTGAGGGGGGGGGGGGAGGGGAAGGTGGAATGCTCCTTGGAGGGTTGATGTGAATTGATGGGCAGAATGGCCTGCTTCCACATTGTAGGATTCTATGATTAAAGTGGGAAATTAGACTAGTTCAACATTGAGCTTCAGTCCTTGTTGAAAAGGGCACACTGGAATTAACAAGCTGGTGATTAACAAAGATTTTATTGAATCCTTTCTGTTTCTTTTCCCAAGACCAAGTACGATATGGTATTTACTAATATAGAAGTAACACTGCCATAAATAAGGTTAAGAAACAGGAATATTGAAGTCGTCATTATTAGCAACAATGAGGAAAATCTCACCAGCCTACAGTGAGCATCTATAATCCCAGTGGCCTCTGACAGAGTCATTACAGTTTAATTCAATCCAGTTTGTAGGAAATGATTAGGAGGGGATGAACACCCTTTTCTCTTATAAACAGAATGACACATTTTTCACTCTTTCACGTGGGAAAAGCTGCATGCATAGCCAGGGTGCACCTCATCCATCAGGCAGGCTGCCAGAACAACGCAGCGATTGAGTCAGTTCGTCGTGACTCACAATGCCCTCGCACAGTCAAACAGGGAGCCACAAGAGCAGGCCACCCTAGCAAGCAGAAGTGAAATGGGGGGAGGGTGATTGGGAGCAGCAGGCAAAGCTTGGTTGTTACTCCTGTCAGTGCAGCAGAGCAATGACCTTAAACCATTGTAGCAGGAGGAACTTCCAGTCACAAGTTATTAACCCTTACAGCACTGATCACTGTCTGTGTTGATCATACAACCGTGATGTTCAGCAATGGATATGTTATAGATGCACACGGTCGTAGAAATGTACAGCAAGGAAACAAATTCTTGGTCCAACTCATCGATGCCGACTACATATCCTAAATTAACATAGTTCCATTTGCCAGCATTTTGATCCAGTTCCCTCTAACCCCTTCCTATTCATATACCCATCCAGATACCTTTTAAATGTTGTAATTGTACCGGACTCCACCACTTCCACTGGCAGCTCATTCCATACACGCACCACTCTCTGCGTGAAAAGTCTTTCCCCTGTCACCTTAAACCCATGCATCCTAGTTTTGAATTCCCCTACTTTTGGGAAAAGATCTTGGCTATTCATCCTATCCATGATTTTATGAACCTCTAATAAGGTCACCCTTCAGCCTCCAACCCCCCCAGGGAAAACAGCCCAGCCTATCCAGCCTCTCCCTATAGCTCAAATCCTCCAACTCTGGCAACATCCTTGTTCTTCAGACAAAGAGGAAACCAAGGCCAGTCAGGAGAAATTACCTGGTATTCACGGTGCAAGGTGTTTGATGGTTATGCTCCTTTGGAATTTGGAGGGCAGGTCTTAACCAGCCACAGAAACATAATTCCCCATTGAGGCATCTGGACACACAGCATCATTCTGATCAGTTGACCATTTCAATCTCTCCACTTTATCGCAGATCTTTTTTGTCCCTCTTCCCACAATCCAGCCCATTCCACAGCCTCAATGCCAGTTGTAACTGCTTCCAGTTTTGATGAAGGGTCACTGACCTAAAATTCAAACATTCATTCTCCCACCTCACATTCATCCAAACCTGCTGAGAATTTGCAGTTTCCACTTCAGATTGAGTCTGAAGATTGTTGCACTCACAATATGTTCCCCGCATGTGTTACCTATATTTGATGGGCATTAAGTCATTTGTTTTGGGAGGTTGTGTCGTAAGTACAAGTTACGCTGTTTGGAATTTTTTCCCATTACTCAGTGAGTAGTACTCTCTTATCAGTTCACCTCCCACTCCAGGCTTTGAGATTAAAATTCTACTTTTGTGCTTTGCAGTTCTGCACTGTTCAAAGTGGCGTTTCTCAAAACAGCCATTGAAACTTACCCACATGTGGTCTCTTAATGGACTCAAATATCCGATCTCTAATTTTGAAAAAGAGCAGGGGATCTATCCCCAGTTCCTTGTCAATATTTACCTCTCAACCAAAATTGCAAAAGCAGATAACCTGGTCATTACTACTTTCCTGTTTATGGGATTGATAAACGATCGCCATTTCCAAGATTACAACAGTGATAGTATTTCAAAAGTCAGATCATTGACATAAAATTCTTTGGGATTTTTGCTGGTCCTGAAGGCACTATTTAATCCAAGATATCCTTTTGTAACTGATAATTGTTTAGAAATTGAGTTTTGCTTTAAAAAAAGGCGTATTTTGTTGAAATTTTTCTTTTTGCACTCATAGGACAATTCATAAAAAATATCAAAGTAAATGGAAAAAAACCATTTATATTGTTTGAGAGATGAGTGTTGATTGGTTGGTAAGTGGACTCAGATTGGTAGAGATATTGCCATGGAGAATACACCAGTTAATGATGACTCACAGTTAACTGCCAAGCTTTGTTTAAATTATAATCTGGAAACAAACTCCATAAGGAGGGTAGTGTCAGGGGTGTTGCTTCTCTGAGTCTGCTATTGGTAGACAGCCTTGATTCATGGCAGAACAGGTTAAATACTCAGGGGAAGGGATCCTCTCCCGATTCTCTGCACATTTTCATGAATGGATGTAATTCCATGGCACCCTAACTTGCAAAGATCCCAGGCAACTTCACCAATTAGAGATATGAATGCAGAAGGTGAATATCTCTGCCTTAGCAGACAATTCAGCCACAGAATCATCACCTTCCAGCCCCAACCTGATAATCTATCTGACAGCAGGCTAACAGGATATGCCAATCTTGATTAAATTACTGTCTCTTTTCGATTAAATGCTGTTAGTTATCTGTCAACCAGCATCACCGAACTGATTATCTGATCTATATGTCTTCTGCTGTTTGTCTAGCTGTATGCAAAGTGGCTACTGAGTTTCCTGTTTTATAATGGTGATGACATTTCTAAAAGTATTCGATTCACTAATAGTTACTTTAGGATACCCTGCTATGTGAAAGGTGCTATATAAGTGTAGGGTATTTCTAGGTGGTGTAGGTGGTGGAGGAGGCTCAATATGGACATGTCATGATGGGATTGGGAGGGGAAGTTGAAGTGGATGGCTACAGGAAAGTGGGATTTGTTGATGCGTGTGGACCAGAGATGTTCCCTGACTTGTTCTGCAAGTTTGCACGTGGTCCCTACGATGTAGAGGAGACCACAGCGAGACTAATGGATGTAGTAAATGAGGTTTGAGGCCTCAGCATTGAATTCACTAATTTCCAAATCTCCTCTTCCCCCACTCCATCCCTAATCCAACCCTCTGACTTGGCTCCACCCTCTTGGCCTGACCTATGTGTCCATCCTTCTTCCCACCTATCCGCACCACACTTCCCATCCCACTATTACAATCACCTCTTATCTTCGCTCACCTATCACTATCCCAAACACCTTTCCCCCAGCCCCAGCCTCAGCTCCCCACCCCACCCCCATTTATTGCTCAGCCCCCTTCCCCCTCCCCAGTCCTGATGAAGGGTTAAACCCAAAATGTCAACTCTCTTGCTCCTCAGATGGGGTCTGACCTGCTGTGCTTTTCCTAGCACCACATTAGGTTAGATTACTTACAGTGTGGAAGCAGGCCCTTAGGCCCAACAAGTCGACACCAACCCACCCAGACCTATTCCCCTACATTTATCCCTTCACCTCACACAATAGGCAATTTAGCTTAACCAATTCACCTAACCTGCACATCTTTGTGACTGTGGGAAGAAACCCATGCAGAATGTGCAAACTCCACAGTTTGCCCTAGACAGTTACCCAAGGCGGTAATTGAACCCGGGTCTCTGGCGCTGTGAGGCAGCAGTGCTAACCACTGTGCCACTGTGCCATTTTACTGACTCAGTCTTATGCTGTGGCTACAAAAGCAAGTCAGGGGCAGGAGATACTGTGACCAGCAGCTCACTTTCTGTCTCCCCAAAATGTGCTGGTCATTTATTGGGCACAAGGTCAAGAGTATGGTGGAATATTCTCCAAATGTCTCTAACAACATTTATGGAGCACAACATGATGAATTGTGATTTTTATTTCTTAAGTGTGATGTGAAAACCTGTTGTCTTACATTTGAAGGGTGACAGATAAATCTCCAAACATTTTGCAAATATTCTTGGTGTTTCCCATGGTGTCTCTGTCATATGTTCTCAGGTAACCACACCTGTTATCTTGGGGGTGCTTTTTGGCACCACTACTAATATGTGGCACTGGCTGAGGGCTGTTTGAGGTAGGTCACTACAATCCTTCATTGACATTGCTTTTTCTTGACCCCATCTACTGATCAGTAGTGGAGGATACAGCCAGGTATAATATCTGCAGAAGAGACACTGTGCTTAGAAAGCAAGGTTTATTGTATGATAGCAATAGGTATAAGCAGTCATAATTATGTGGAAGTTAGGGAGCTAGGACAGATACATCTGCTCCCTCTGGAAGCTAAAGTAGAAAGCCTTGTCTCTAGCCACAGATTATGTGTGACATCAGTAGAATGGGTGCACCCAATGTAATGTGAATATTAACCTGTTCAAAACCATATCTTATACGTCATCTCATCCAAGCTTTAACCAGGTTGTTAACCCATTATACAATAATTTTATAACTGTATCAAATTTACCATATCATCATCTCTCCTCGGTCCTCTGACTTCACAAATGAAGGAGGAGTCTGGACATTTCATATCTTTCTCAGAACACACTATTTTTCAACATAGAAGAATTATGCATTCTCTTGCTTGAGGCCTGTTGATTCTGATTTTGATCGGTGGATCATTTATGCTCTGCATGGCCTTCTAGCTCTTGAATATCCTTCACAAAGGATGCCTTTCTTTGTTGTTGGCCCAGCACGTTTATGTGGAGAATTTGAAAAGTTACCTCTTTTTGGTGAGCAATTACAAAAGGAGGATCATAGACCCATTTCTGCCAAGAGTGACAAATCCAAAAATTGCTTTGATTATTCTTTGTATTGAAGCTGACCATGTTAGAGAGAATATACATTAATTGACATAGAACATAGATCATAGAACATTACAGCACAGTTCAGACCCTTCGGCCCTCGTTGTTGCGCCGACCAATCTGAAGACTATCTATCCTACACTATTCCATTTTCAACCATATGTTTATCCAATGACCATTTAAATGCCCTTAAAGTTGGAATGTCACCAACTGCGCAGCAAGTTTCTCCTGACAACAAGAAGGTTTTAAAAGCTAGGGCGGTAATTCAATAACATGAGAACAGGAATAGGCAATTTAACTCCTCAAGCCTATACTGACAATCAGTTAGATTATTTTTGATATGTAACTCAATCCTCCTTATCCAGTTGGTTCTATATTCTGAAATATATTTGCCTACAATCTCAACTCTGAAATGTTCAATTGATTTCCATCAGCATTTGTCGGATTTGGAGATTCCTGTGACACTTTGTATAAATAAGTGCCTTTTTGGACTAATTTTAAGGTGATCTCCCATATTTTGCCACTCTTGTATCAGACAAAACAGTTGCACTCTGATGAGCCCTAACAAATCCTTAACAAACAAACCTGGAAGTTCATTGAACACCAATCATTTTGGTTAATAGCAGAACATGCAAATGGGCTTTAAACGGGACCCTTTATGATAAGACAAGAAAGAAAAACGCTTATTCTTGTGGGTGTGACACATGTAGAAACCACAGAAACACCCTGTACTAACAAGAACTAACTGACTCCCCTTTTCCGAGAAATTAGCCTGTGCCCATTACTCTATGTTACAAAACACAGCCAATAGAAGCAAACTTACTTTTGAGGGCAGTTATGTAAAATGAACAGAGGAGCGGTTGATACAGGCTCAACAGTATCTGAAAATAAAGCAGAAACATCTTAAAGTTTCAGTAGAAAGTCATCATCAGAAATCTTTCAGATGTTAATAATTGTCCTTTGAATTTCCTGTTTTTTTTATTTTAGATTTCCGTAATTTACATTACATTTGGCTCTTTGACTGTTAATAATTGCTCTGTTGGAAGTACGTCTATCTTTGAGTTGCAAGTTTGGATTTGAATCCTGCACCAGAACAAATGCAAAAAATCAATGCAGAGGCTTCAGTGTAACACTGAGGGAGAGCGGCAGCATTGAAGAGGCAGTCTTTTGGATGAAGTTAAAAGTCGCACAATACCATGTTATAGTCCAGCAGAGTTACTTGGAAGCACTAGCTTTCGGAGCACTACCTCTTCATTAGGTAGCTGTGGCTAGTGCTTCCAAATAAACCTGTTGGACTATAATCTGGTGTTGTATGACTTTTAACTTTGTCCACCCCAGTCCAACACCGACTTCTCCTTCTGGATGAGACATCTTCATTTGCTCAAAGTAATGTGTAACAATGGAACACATTTGAAATTGTTAAAGATACTAGCACATGCGCATCTTTAAACATGAATACAGTCAATGGCCAACTTCTACTTGGAGATCCCTGACTGACAATTACTGGATTCTGGATTAGTGGTGCTGGAAGAGCACAGCAGTTCAGGCAGCATCCAAGGAGCAGCGAAATCGACATTTCGGGCAAAAGCCCTTCATCGGGAATAAAGGCAGTGAGCCTGGAGCGTGGAGAGATAAGCTAGAGGAGGGTGGGGGTGGGGAGAAAGTGAGCTCGCTGATGCTGGCTCCAGGCTCTGCTTCCTTTTCGAGGAGGCATTAATCTGCTGGGACTTTTGGGAGAGCTGGTGAACTGCTGATCCAAGCTCTTATAACAGATTCCAGAATCTCTAGTCACTGGCTTTACTGATCTGCAGTGAAGACTGGCGTAAGGGAAGACTGCATCAGTGTAACCTTTATTAACAGGGAATTTTCGCAGTCAAAGTCTTTGCTTTATATCACGTGGGTCTTTGGAGTGGCACGGTGGCTTAGTGGTTAACACTGCTGCCTCATAGTACCAGGTTCCTAGGTTCAATTCCAACCTTGGGCAATTGTCTGTATAGAGTTTGCATGTTCTCCCTGTGTCTGTGTGGGTTTCCTCCCACAGTCCATAGATGTGCTGGTCAGGTAAATTGGCCATAGTGTTATTAGAGGGAAATGGGTCTGGGTGGGTTACTCTTTGGAGGGTCAGCATGGACTTGTTGGGCTGAAGGGTCTGTTTCCACATTGCAGAGAATCCAATCTTGATTAAAGCAGGGGCCCATCAGCTTCCTCATGCAAATCTTTTTAAAAATGCACTCTTTTGAGAGTATGGGAGTTATGCTGACTACCCTGATTGATTAGATTCCCTGCAGTATGGAAATAGATATTTATTTATCCCACAGTCAGCATCAGATTATCTGATCAGATTACTCTTTGTGGGAGCCTGGAAATCCGCAAATTGGCAGAGTACCCAGGTGCCATCCAATACAGGGACTGTTAAATAGATTGCATAATGGCATCAAAAAGACACAGCTCTATCAGCACAGGAAACAGGTCCATTGAGAACATAGGCAGTAAGGTTAGTTTAGACTTTGTTCTTCTGAATGCATCCAATATCTATTCTAGAAAGTCCTACCAGAATGAATTAAGCTCCTGCATATATTAAGCTCAACACACACACACACACACACACACACACACACACACACACCCCCTTCTCCAACTACCTGAGAACAGATGAGGCCTCAGGCTAACATCACTTCTGACAAATGGCTCTTCCAACAGTGCAGCACTCTTTCAGTGCAACACCGGAGTGTCAACTTGGATTTTGTCTGCAAATCTCTGGAATGGGACTTGAACCTGCAACTTCCTGACTTAAATTGAGAGGCATGATTGGCTGAACTGGAACAATAGGTGGCTGACAAACTGTGGGACACACACTTAACAGTGGTTCAGTCCCTCTGTGGTGAGAGAGAAGGAGGAACAATATCTTTAGTTATTAGTTTGAATGACGTTGATATTGTGGAACATAGCTGTAGCTCGTTCCAGTTGTCCAGAGCTTTTATCAATTACGACAGTTTCTTTGCTTGGATCTCTAGAATAGCTCCCCTTTATCAGGTTCTTATTCTCTGCATTCTCTTGATTTTTATTTCCCACACTTGAGCCCTCTCCCAAGTGGTCAGTTAATTTGTTCTGTTCATGCTCTCATAGCTGAGATGAATTTGGGCTTGGCTGTATCATGTATCAGACTTGCCAAAAGAATTAGAATTAGATTTGATTGTCACATATAACCTCATTATCTGGGAATCTTTCCATGGTTAAAGCAACGCTCATCACTTGACTGTCTTTGCTGAAATTGTTACACTCATAAAAGGTGAACAGTTTTAGGAAGCCACCAGACACATGCCTAGAGGCACCAGTGTTCGATTCAGTTCAGGAAGAAACTCTGCAAGCTCTCCAGACTGGGTGTCTCCACCAAAGTCACAGAGACAGTAATTGGAGAGTTTCTATCTGCAGATGACTGAACTCCTGCTGCACACAACAGGAAGACATCCAGACTATGGCAACAAGTACTGCCAAAAATACTCATCCTTAAGTCAGTCTTTTCAAGACCAAGATGACATTTCAGCACCAGAATTAATCAGTGATGGCAGCAATCTTATGGTGAGAGAAAAATTCTCCAACCCCAGGTATGCCACTATTTACTAAGACATATGGTGCCAGATTGCACCTTACTGTGTGGACTGCATGCACAAATTCTTGGAATGAGACCCAATGTCCTGGATGCCATTGACTTTAATGCAAAAGATGATTAGACAAGAATGGCAATGAATGGCCAACTGAATATCAGCTATTTTACAATATAGCAGCAAGCTAAAACTATGGTCCGACAGTGGGCTTCTAATGGACATGGAAGAAGAGGATGACCCAAGATGAACTAGCACCAGATTGTTAGTTTGTCAAAAGACACTGGAGAGACAGGAGGACATTGGTTATGGACAGAAGAGAATGAACTGTTTTGTTAATTTCATGCATGTTCTGACCAGACCCCCTGGTCAAGACTCCCCTAAATATTATGGACCCAGGCTGATACCCATTTGGTAAGCTATTAGGTGAGCAGAGATTTATTGTATCTCAGTTCTTTATTCACCTTCCCATGCAGATGGTCACAACAAGATTAATTTAAAAATGATTCTTTCTTTAAGGATGCCTTTCTTGCCAAATGAATTTCTGTTTTAAAAGGAGCCAAATTATCCAGACTTCCTTGAGTAAATAAAAGACTTGCTTAGTTGCTAACCTCAAAAAGAATTAACAACAGAATGCACATACACACAGATTAGGAATATGAAATGACTCAAAGAAAACAGTCATAGGATATATGGTCCAGACTCTGTGGTGGACATGGAATGTTGACAGCTAAACATTCAATTTTGGGGTTTTTAGCTTTGCAATGAGTTAAAACCTTTTTGATGGTGGTTGGATTCGGGGCTCAGTGTGGGACAGGGTTTTTTTAAACTGCAACACAAGGGTGACTCATGGGTGGTTCATTGACTATGAGCTTCAATCACACTAGCACTTGAACTCAGCTCACTGGCGTACCTTCTTTGACAAGTGCTTGAACTGGGTTACAGCCAACTTTTAACCCCCATTTTCATAGATTCTTGAAAATGCTTAACAGAGAAAAACGTGGCCAGAGGTGGCATTTTGCAGGAGAGGGGGATGGAGGGATAGTTAGCCTCTTGTTATCACTTCTTGTTACTCTCTCGTTCTCTGAAGATTCCCTCACATTTTACAGATGTAATATATCATGGGACTTGCAAGGACTTTACCAGACAGTCACTGAATTCACGTCCACAGTCTCTTTTTCTTTGTTTGTAGCAGTCTTGATTTAAACAAATACATATTGGAATTAAATTTTAAAGCATCCATAAAGGATATGAGGAGTAATTTGTTTTAACTGTCCCTGTCAACCAGGTGAACTATTTTCTTTTTATTGACAAATTTGCTTCACATGGCAAAGGGTCATTGATTTAAGATAGCAGGGCATTGAGAAATGTACGACAGAAGATAAGGGTTAATGAAAAAGAGCATTTGGATGAAGCCAAAAGTGGGTTTTGCCATCTATAGAAGGCAACAGCTCAAAATTGGAAAGAGTAGGAAATATTCTACATTTTTACGGTAGTTTTATAGATGTTTATTTGTAATAAATATGACTGCATTTATTTTAATGATTTGCAATGTCTTTCAGTATAAATCTAACTCTGAATATTTCTTTAAAGTTAAAAATCACACAACACCAGGTTGTAGTCCAACAGGTTTAATTGGAAGCATGCTAGCTTTCGGAGTGCTTCTCCTTCATCCTCCACTTGATGAAGGAGCGTTGCTCCGAAAGCTATTGCTTCCAATTAAACCTATTGGAGTATAACCTGGTATTGTGTGATTTTTAACTTTGTACACCCCAGTCAAACACTGGCATCTCCAAATCATGAATATTTCTTGGGTATATCAACCAGATGAAGTAAATAATACTACTCCAGCAATGACCACCTCAGTAAACAATTAGCGAGACACTTTCGAAGATTCTATACCTGACAAAGAGCTTCACTCACTAGTGCTGCTGCTGCTGAGATTCTAAGCAATAGCTAGCGACGATTTTCTATCCATTACAATGAGCAAATTAATAAAAGTGGACACCACCAAATGCCTTGTTAAACATGATCACTCCAGCCATGCAGCCATCTCTAGCTCACCACCACACACATTCCCACATGTAACAGGAGAATTGAATTGACTCAGCTCTACTGTCACATGTACTCAAATGAGTACAGTGAAAAGTTTACAAGTTGCCAGTTACAGCACCATCTTAGGTACAAGGTGTCTTGGGACAAATTCTTCAATACAAGTTCTTAGGAAAAAAATTAGAAAAGTGAAGAAGTAAAAAGTCCACCATTACAAATAATAGGAATAAGTCTGAAATTTAAAAATAAAAAGTTCAGAATAACAGTCTTTCCAACCCAGCTTATGCAGGCACCTCGCCTCTAGTCTGCACCAGTCCTTGACTTCAGACTGTGCCGGCCTTGAACTGAATCGGAATATTATTCCCATTTGTTAAAACGACTTGGAGTCAGCTGGCCTAATCCCATTAACTTTTTTGTTTATCCTTTCAAATAATTCCAGGTGTCAGAGCCCTTTAAGATTCTGAATTGAAGAAGAAGTTGTGCAGTTCCTCAGCTCCAGGGCTGGGCCAGGGTGGCTGGGGCCCATGCTTTTTTTGTGTGTTTGTAGCTGTGATTCTCTCCGCTATCAATCAGGCCTGTGCCAGAATTCTGACCTATTGCCAATTACACATTCTTACCCCATTGTAGTCTCTCTTTTATTTGTCTTGTTTCTCAATCACTAATCGGCCTGGAAGTGTTTTCCCAGCCCTTGTGGCGCATGCCACAGCCAGTTGCTATGCATCTGTAAGAGTTTAATTGTTTTTCTCTTATTCTTTGATTAAAAGTGAGGAGTATGAGGTCAGGGAGTAGAACAGTGAGAGAGAGGAGACATGACTGAACAATAAGTTCAGGGAAAGGCAGGGAGGAGTCAGTTACTGATGGTGACAGATATTAGAGAGGGGTTAAATACACCCTATCACCCATTCATTGAAGCATATTTAACAGGCTCCTCCAACAGTCTGCAGTGCTGATCCCAGGCTGTCATTCTGGGATACACGAAAGCTGAAATGATATTTTTCAAACACAAATTGCAAGTTAACGTGAATTGTTTAGAAAGTTCTTTCTATGTCTCTTGAATCCTATTTTGTATTGATTTCATCTGAAAGGTGATGCTGACTGAGTGAGGATCAGTTTCCACAAGCACCAGCTGTTCAAAGTTAGATAATGCTGCTAATCATTCTCCATGAACAGAGCACTATTTGACCAGGGAAGTCCTGTAACTCACCCACAATAAGAAACGCAAGCTGTGTGGTAGGGGGTCACAACCAGAATAGGGGATCCTAGAAATATTATGGGCAAGAGTAAACTATCCTGTCTATCAAGTCTGTTCCAGCACTCATTATAGTGGAGTTTAACATTTACCTATTTGCACACCAACGGGGTTGGCTCGCTCAGTTGGCTGGATGGCTAGTTTCTGATATAAAGTGGTGTCAACATCATGGGTTCAATTCCTGTACTGTCTGAGGTTACCATGAAGGTGCTGCCTTTTTGATCTTGTCCCTTGTCTGAGGCAAGGTGACTGTCAGGTTAAGCTCACCACCAGCTATCTTTCTCTAATGAAAGCACAGTCCCCATGACAATGTTGAATGTACCTTCAGTGTGAGGATGAGGCTACATTACAAAACCTACAGCTTCCATATAGACCATTCAAATAAGCTGCATGTGTGTTCCACATGATCATCCTCCCAGTTTAAGTTATGAAACCCTTTTAGTAAAACTTACACTCCTTTCTCCCTCATATTTATCTAATTTCTCCTTAAATGCTGTTAGTGGCAGCTACTTCTTCTGGTAGCTAGTTTTACATTCTCATAATTTCTTTAAGTAAAGATGTTCATCCTGAATTCCCCATTGGAGTTTCTATGACTATCCTGATATTATCTTTCACTGACCTGCCTCTCAAACCACATCATAATCTTTAGGACATTGACCAGGTTCTCCTGGATGTGCTCAACTCAAACAACATCCAAATAGCTGCATATCAACCATCACAAAGCATCATGCTTGATCAATTCCCCATACAACAAACTAAGCATTCACTGTCTCCGCCACAGATACATAGTGGCTGCTTTGTGTAACATACACAAGATATACTGCAGCAATTTGCCAAAATTTCTCAACTACATCCTCCAATTCTTTGATCAGTGCACCCCCAACAAAAAAAGGTTAAGGTAGTGCTTGGGGACATTATCACAGTTTCCCCTCCAAAACACACTTGAGACAATATTGCTGTTTCTACATTAAAAATTGATCAAATGGTGCCTGAGCTTCTACTCTTGATCTAACTCATTCATGTATCATTTTGTCCATTTAGCTGAATCTGCGTGTCCTCCACCACATCCTAGTTCCAAATTCTGTCATCCTCTCCTCATCCTCTTCAGAGTTCAACCCTTACAACCACAGATTGCAGCAGTACATACCTGTGAATGTATTAGACACCTTTTACAGCTTGACACTGTTGCTTTTGGGCTTCCAAGCCCTAATTTGGAATTCATTTTGAAAGTAACTTCAGTATTTATCTTCAACACAAGGTACTTGAAATTGTCCACTGCCTCTGTAATGATGCTTTCAATCTTGTCTATTCCACTACCATTGGGAGCCATTAGGTAGGTCTTTGCATTATTAATGTTCAGAACAAAGGACTCTGAAGTTTTGACTAGGCTTGAAATAGCACCTTCCTCTTCCACTCTTTGGTTTTGAGTGTACTGTTGGCTGTGTACCTGAGGTTCCATTTCCTACAGCACTTCTAAATGCAGCCACATCTCCCTGGCCACATTTCCTGTATCATCCTCATTAGCTTCTCCAATCACATCTTCAAACAACATGGGTGACAGAAGGTACCTCTGCATAACTTCCTTCTTCAATTGGAATTGGTTTGTATGCCATTCCCAATGTTAATAACTCCTGAAACGTTTCAGTATTGCTCTTGTAGTTAGTCACACAAGATGCTTGGCTTCACCGAAGTATCTTTCAAAAGCCATCATGTTGGGCAGTGATGAAATCACTCAGTATTGGCTTTGTAAATCCTTGCATCTTCTCCATTGTCTCTCTGAGAAAGTGAGGACTGCAAATGCTGGAGATCTGAGTCAAAAAGTGTGGCACCTCCCATTTATCTCTCAGTCCCCTTGGCTCCCCAACATTCCTGATGAAGAGATTATGCCCGAAACATCGACTCTCCTGCTCCTAGAATGCTGCCTGACCTATTGTGCTTTTCCAACACCAGACTCCATTGTCTCTATTTTAGAACGTGGAGATCAGAACTATGCACAATAATCTAAATACCAATTAAAGCTCTGGACAAGTTTAACATAATTCTTGGTCGACATCATATCACTTGAACTTAATACTTTGTTTGCATGAACTATCACTTTGTCAATGCGTATTACTGGTTTGTCAGTCTGTATCTTAGATCCGATTACCTCATTGAGATTCACCTTCTCCAAGAGATTTGTGACCTTCTGACTCCCCCCAGACCACAATTCTCTAAATTTAAATTCTTGTTGCTCTCTGCACAATCCCAGAGCAGGTAGTTCAGACTATGAGCATTTTGCATTCATGAGTGGATCATTTGACACCCCAGTGAGCGACGTCACCTTGTGAATCGATTAATTCAAAAAAATCCAAAGTTGGTGGTGTGAATGCTGAATTTGTGCTGTGTTTGCAGTTTAATGTCAATTAAATCTCAGTGGTCCTGAGCGAGCTCAAAAATAAAATCAGCCTAAGTTCAAAATAAAGCTTGGGTTCAGAGAGCAAGCTGTGAGGATAGATTACATATTTGCATTTCTTTGAGTATAAAAAGTTGATGGTTGATGCACTCAAAGTGTTTAAAGGATTTGATGGGGTAATGAGAAACTGCTTCATAGGTAGGAGAACCCAGAACAAGGTGTAAAATAGAACTAGACTCATGAGAAGGGAATTCAAGAAGCACTTTTTTGCTCAGAGATTAGTGGAAATCTGAGTCCATATCATTCAGAGGTTTGTGGACACTATTGGACAACTAAAGACTTCAACATTTTTGTTAGTAAGGGTATCAAGACATATGAAGAAAAGGCAGGTAAATGAAATTGTGGTACAAACCCAGCTTGACCTAGGCATGAATGGTGTCTTAGGCTCAAGTGACCAAATAGCCTACACCTGTTTCTGAGGTTCTGATCTTGCTTGCAATTGCTCTTCTTTTGTGAATCATAGAATCCCTACAGTGTGGAAATAGGCCAATTGGTTCAAAGTTTGGGAGAAGATTTGTAGCTCGGGTGCTGGTTGTTGTGGTTCTGTTCGCCAAGCTGGGAATTTGTGTTGCAAACGTTCCGTCCCCTGTCTAGGTGACATCCTCAGTGCTTGGGAGCCTCCTGTGAAGCCAATGGCACTCATCCACAGATTCTATCAACAAGCACATCCACCTGGACCCAATATACCGGCCACTGCAGCTGGAACTGACAACCGGAAGCGGCAGAAACAAATCACTATAAATGCCGGAAGAAACATCACAGAAATGCTTCACAGGAGGCTCCCAAGCACTGAGGATGTCACCTAGACAGGGGACGAAATGTTTGCAACACAAATTCCCAGCTCGGCGAACAGAACCACAACAGGCCATTTGGTCCTCACTGAAGCTCCGAAGAGTAACCCACCCAGACCCATTCCCCAATTACTGTACATGTACCCTTGATTACTAACCTATACATCCCTAAACACTATAGGCAATTTAGCATGGCCAATTCTCCTAACCTGCACATCTTTGGAGGCTAGAATTGAACCCAGGTCCCTGGCGCTGTGAGGCAGCAGTGTTAATCACTGAGCTGCTATGCCACCACAGTAGGGCAGCAGGTAAGCATACCAATTAGCTACTGTTTCCATCAGCTGAATTGCCAAATCTGTTTGGGAACATGTACAATAAGCCTCACATTAGAAGTTCATCGATATTAATGTAACCTGAGCAATGGAATTCAGGATGGTTCTACTTAAAAGAAGTAGAGAAGTAGAGGACATGTTACTGCATAAACTTTAACTATGGAAAGTGTAAGTTAAAACCACCTTGGGAAAATTGCATGGGATACTCAAAGATTGAAAACAATGTGATTTTGACCCCCATGATTTGTCTGGAATATCAAGAGTTGAGCCGGCATCCAATGAAAATATTATTGAAATATTGTCACAAGTTCTTGTTCTTTGCTAGTATTTTTGAGGAGAATAGGAGTAAGTCAACTGTTGTAAACTCATGACTGATCACCTCCAGGATTTCAGTGGCTCAAGAAGAAACAGGAATGTTTTTTAGTTTGTTTTGATGAACACAGATTAAGTTCAAGATTTCGACATGTACCCACAGCCATTGATATCTACTCTGACTCAGCCACCTTCATTGCTTGAATGAAGACTTATACCCAAAGACTTTTTTCTACTGGATATCCCTAACTTCTCTCCAAATACACTTACAAGTGTGATATGAACATGCAAATAAGCAACAAAAGTAGGTCACTCAGTCCTTTAAGTGTCCGTTGCCATTCAATAAGATCGTGGCTGATCTGATTTTAACTTCAGGTCTACTTGAAGATATGAAGATGGCAGCCATTAACAGAGATAGTTGGAAAGCCATCAATGACAATGATGACCGAAAGTGAATTGGAAGAGATCAGAAAGCTTCTCTAGTTGAGAAGATGTCCCAGAGAAAACAGAGGCCAGTGATTCCTGTGCGTTCAGAGACCTAAAATGGATAGGACAGGGTAAATGAGAGGAAAATATCTAGAAATACTGTATACTCAAATAAACTTTGGGGTCCAGCTACACAAATAATTAAAATGGCATAAACAGGTACAAAAAATAATCCAAAAGACTGATGAAATGAAATGTTGGCATTTATATACAGAGAACAAAACACAAAGAGTACTCTCTTTGTCTTGCTTCAGCTATGCAAAGCCCTAGTTCAATCGATCCTGCAGCAGTGCTGGGCACCATCTGACCGTGCAGATTATAGGACCTTGTAGATTTACTTGAATGATCTGGGGACTCAAAAGGCTAAATTATGAGGAGAATTTCCATGAATAATCCAACATAATCAGAGACATCTTCCACCCAGTTATACTCGCTTCCATCCTCTTCCATCGGGTAGAAGGTATAAAAGTTTGAATACATGTATAAACAGATTCAAGAGCAGCTTCCTTCCGTCTGTTATCACACTTTTGAATGGGTCTCTTTAATATTAATACTGATCTTTCACTGCATCTTCTTGGCAGCTGTAACATTGTATCTTGCGCTCTGTTCTGTTACCCTGATGCACTTGTCTATAAAGCACTTAAGACAACACTTTCCACATGACATTAATAAAACAAATCAAATCAAAGTAGGCTTGTATTGCCTGAAATATAGAAGTCTCAGGTGTGACTTCATCAAACTTTTCTGCATATTAAAGGAAATAGGTGGGCTAGGTACAGAGAAGCTAGTTCCATGAGTGGGGTAGTATAAGACTAAGGTACAAAGATGAAGAATTAAAAGTAGACCATTCACTGGTAAAGTTAAGAAATATTTCTATATGCAAAATGGGCAGGAGTAAGGGTGGAGAGCAAAGTTTATATTGAGAATCAATCTAAGATTTGGTAACTGGAGAAGTGAGATAGATAGATATCTTTGTTCGCCAGAGGTATTAAGGACTACAGGGCAAAAATGGGCATATGGAGATAGGTTGATGCATGATCATACTGAATCATGTTCATTTGAACATGCAAGCTTGTACTCCTGTTCCTATGTTCTTATGCCTAGGCTCGATGGTCCAGGTTGGTGTGAAATTTACTGCTTAATATCAGTCATATTTGTAACTTGGCCTCTGTTGCACTCGCCTTTCTCCTATCAAAATTATTGTTTGATGTTTTCAGTGTTCTGAGGGTGTCCCTAATGAAGAACATTTGTTTATACCAGCTGAGTTATTCAAGTATAGAAAGCACTTGCCACATTACTTGTATAATCTCTTTCTCCTCAGCTGCAGAGAAGGCTCACTCCCACAGGATATGCTTATTACAAATATCACGAGGTTATAGAAGTATAAAGGCAACAACAATTATCAGGGCTTCTCATTCCTTGGTTTCACCACAAAGACCTTGGCCAGGATCATTCTAATGAGGCTCCATGAACTAACCAACAATATATACCAGGACAAGACATGCTGCACATATGCATTGGCTTTTAGTCCTGATGGATTGAGCAATTTCTTGTCTGTGTTGAGATACAGTCAATAGGACAGGGAAAAACATACCAAATAGGGTAGGTGCTAAGATGTAATCCTTTCTTCAAAAACACCAAAGAACTGCAGATGTTGGGAATCAGAAATAAAAACAGAAATTGCTGAGGAAAAGGTCAGCAGGTCTGGCAGCATTTGCAGACAGAAAGCAGAGTTTTGGGTTCAGTGATCCTACTTCAGAATACTTCCTGTTTCACCTAATCACTGACATCAAAACTGTCAGGGGAGGAGTTACAAAGATAAATGGTCATTGGGAAGGCCTCTGCCAAGGTTCCATTGACTAACCATGTTCAGAACAGACAGGTCTACAACAGATAATATCTTTCTGATAGTATCAGTTTTTAGAGATGTAAAGAGATTATCTATCATCATTCAGCCTTGCTTTTGGGAATCTCACAAAACATTTTGACGCCATGAACAGGACAGGTCTCTACTAAATACTAAAAAAAATTCTAGCTCTTTTTCCAAACCTCACAGATTCTTCTGGTCTTTCCATGTTAACCTACAAGGAATCATTCAATTTGACATAAGTGACCTATCCTGATCAGAGACTTTGGAAGGCTGATCTTTCCCAGAAAGGAAACCAGTTCCAAAACTTGATCGTTTGCCTCTTACCTGTGTTATGTTTTCATTTGACAGTAGTTTTAACAAATTCACAGTTATCAAACAGGGTGCAATTGTTATGTTCAGAGTGAACAACACACCACTGAAAGCAGGCAGCATATTCTGCCAGTTTGGCTGTATACTGATAGACAACCTGCCTCTTGACATATACTCATTGGAAAAGCAGCATCAACTTGGGCCAACTCATAAAATTGGCACAACATCATAGGATCATAAGAATAGATGCAGGAGTTGACTATTCATCCTTGGAGCATGCTCTGCTATTTGATAAACGGATGTCCTGATTGCGACTTTAAAACCAGTTATCTATCTCTCCCTTAAAATTCTCAATTCCTTCGCATGAACAACAAATTGACCTGCAGGACCAAGGTGCTAATCTATAAGGCCTTTGTCCTCAGTGTGTTACTGTAAAATAACAAAGTCTGGGCAGACAAACAGACATTTTCTAAGAAGAAAAATGACTCAATAATTTCTATCTCCAAAAGCTACAAAGAATCCTAAACGTCACATGGAAAGACAAAGTCAATGATGCAACAGCTTCTTGTTGGGTAAATATGTTTTGCATACTAGCACTGATTCAGCAAAGGAGAAAGTGAGGTCTGCAGATGCTGGAGATCAGAGCTGAAAATGTGTTGCTGGAAAAGCGCAGCAGGTCAGGCAGCATCCAAGGAACAGGAAATTCGACGTTTCAGGCATAATGCCCGAAACGTCGAATTTCCTGTTCCTTGGATGCTGCCTGACCTGCTGCGCTTTTCCAGCAACGCATTTTCAGCAACACATTTTCAGCTCTGATTCAGCAAAGGTTAAGTGTGAGATGATGAAGAGGTTTGGCAGGGTAGTTCTTGCAATTTTAATTCTAGGCTGTGGAACCTAGAACAAGGGGGCAAGGTCTCAGGATTAGGGGCCAATCATTTAGGACTGAAAGGATGTCAAATTTATTCACAAAAGGTTGTGAATTGTTGGCATTCTCAGACCTAGAGGGAAGTGGATGCTCCATCGTTGAAATGTTTAAGGCTGGGATTGACAGATTTTGATCTCCTCGACACATTGTTTTGTATTGAGTAACACAAATGTTAAGATTGACTCCAAGAACATGTTCCAAGAACTGCAATGATCAACTGCTGCAAGCTCTTTACTCTGTACTTGGAGTTGTCAACAGATCTGTAACAAAAGACCTGTAGTATTGTGGTGGTTTGTGGTGATTGCAGGGCAGAGTAGGAGCTCTGAACATACATGTGGTGAAAAGAGGTTCTGTGAGGCACAGTGGGATAGATATTGTGGATGAACTTGCAGTATCAATATTAGTTTTGCACACATATTAAATATTTGCATTGCCAATTCTTCATAATCCTTATTCCACAAGATTTAAATTGTTGGAAAATGTAGTATATAAATAATTTTCATTGAATGGAAATCACTTTGCATGTGTAATATAGGATACATAGTTAAGGGACACAGGCAGATGGACAAAAGACCATCAAACAGACAGACAGACATATACTGTGAAAAGGATATCTAAATAAATAGACAAAAATAACAGACCGACAGAGATAGATGCAGGTAAGTTAGATGCATAACACACTGACAGTTGACAACCTCCAATGGTATAGTCACCCAGCAAACTTTAAGAGAGATGGTTAGGCAACTAGAAAGATAGACCCTGGATACAGACAGCTATAATTAGACAGATGCACGTTAGATTGTGAGTAGATTACAGATAGGCAGAGAGATAAAGAGAGATGGGGTTGATTCAGAGACATTTGTTGTTGTGTTGTTTCCCAAGATGCTATTTTGTGATAAATAGAATCTGTGCAAGATATCATAGGGTGGGGGAGGGACAAAACTGTAGTAAATAGCAATTGTCATTACCCCTCAAACCTTCCTCCCCCTCCTATATTGCCCCCCTGCTGAGGTAATAAAGGTGCCTGTCCTGACAGCTCCTTTCCTCACATCAGTGTGAGAGTTATCAGCATTGGCTGCGACTGACATTACCCAGAGTGGAAGGGGAGGAGATCAGTGACACTGGCATTGTTAGTACTATTAATCCTTTTATCAGGCTCACAGTCATTAGAAGAAGGGAAGAAAAGGCCCCTAAAACTCAGGAGATGAAACCTGACAACATGAAAGGGAAACCTTTCAAACAGTGTCAGGCAGGAATTAACAGTTCAGCAAATTAGCTGAGAAAATAGTGAGGAGGTGAGGCAAAGTCATTGGGATGTGACCTGCTACTGGTTGGGATTGAATTCTTGGGCTTGCCTTAACAAAACAATGAATAAATGAGTCCTTACATAGAATTTCCACTTCTTAAAATGTTCTTGTTTCAGAAGAAGATTTTCCAACCCAACTCTTCAAAACTAATTGGAATATCTATCCAGAATAGAATGCTAAATCAGGCAAAGTGTCCAGTGCACAATTATTTGATTGTTTTACAAATTACATTTCTTTTACAACTCACTCTTTTAATTAAGGTAATGTTGAGGCTATTGGTACTGAGCATTACTGAAAATTAACACAGTTGAAGAACCTCTGAAATGTGTACACAGAAAGACATGAGTTAGGAACATACTGTGTGAACTGAACACCAGGTTATAGTCCAACAGGTTTATTTGGAAGCACTAGCTTTCAGAGCGCTGCTTCTTCATCAGGTGGTTGTGGAGAATAAGATTATAAGACACAGAATTTATATTATATTATAATCATGTTATATATAATTTATAATTACATTAATTATATCAATTATAATAGAATTACATTATATTTATATGATACATTCTGTGTCTTACAATCTTATTCTGCATAACCACCTGAAGAAGGAGCAGCTAGTGCTTCCAAATAAACCTGTTGGACTATAACCTGGTGTTGTGTGATTTTTAACTTTGTACACCCCAGTCCAACACTGGCGCCTCCAAATCATGAATTGCCCAGTTCCTCCATAAACTGCTCCATTCCGTAACATCAGCAACATGCTCAGTATTGAAACATGGAAAACTATGTGAAATTGCAGGACCTATATAAGAGTAAGTTGCCCGAAACCAAGCTCATCTGAACATTTAAAAAACACTTGGATGTATACTTGAAGCACCATAACATTCAAGGCTATGAGTCTAGTGCAGGTGAGTGGGACTCCTTTTGGTAGTATAGACTTGATGGGCTGAAGGACCTCTCCTGTGCTATACGATTCTGATTTTTAGGGCTTATGCGTTCCACAGAAGTAAATTTTTAATGCACAGTAAGCTTTAATTGCTGCCAAACTCTCTATTACTGAAAATTAAGTTCGCAAGTGTAGCATCTCATTTATTCATGTTTTGAAAAGTATTATGAAGACTGTCAGCACAGAATCGTGGTTCAACATGCCTGCATATGCTCCACACACACCTTCTCATAACCATGTTCAGCTAACCCCAGTGACATCGCATTTATTTTTTCATTCTTCATGTGCTTTCCTGGCTTCCTCTTAGATACTATTTCCTCTTTATATCCTCCACAGTTACGAGTTTCACATTCTAACTATCATCTGGACAAACAGGTTTCTCATGAATTTGCTCCTGGATTTACACATAAATGTCTTTTACTTTGTGGGTGTGCAATGGGTACGATCCTTACTTCTGAGACAGAGGCCTCTGGTTCAAGTATAAATCCAAGATGGAGTGGTATTGAACCACTACACAGTGTGTAGGCCAACAAGGGGTGATGCCATATTGGATTTAGTACTGGGGAATGAACCTGGTCATGTGTTAGATTTGGAGGTAGGTGAGCACTTTGGCAATAGTGACCACAATTTAGTTATGTTTACAATAGCAATGGGCAAGGATCGGTATATAATGCAGGGAAAGAGTTATGCATAGGATGAAGAGGGAAACTGCAGGGGATGGACACATTTGAAATGTGGTGCTTATTCAAGGAACAGTTACTGCGAGTCCTTGATAAGTATATACCTATCAGGTAGGGATGTAGTTGTCGAATGAGAGCCATGGTTTACTAAAGAAGATGAAGCTCTTGTCAAGAGAAAGAAGAAGGCTTATATGAGGATGAGGTGTGAAGGCTCAGTTAGGAGGCTTGAGAATTATAAGTTAACCAGAAAAGATCGAAAGAGAGGGTTTAGAAGAACCAGGAGGGTACATGAGAAGCTGTTGGCGGATAGGATCAAGGAACCCTAAGCCCCTCTATAGACATATCAGGAATAAAAGAATGACTCAAGTAAGATTAGGGCCAATCAAAGAAAGTATTTGGAAGCCGTGTGTGGAATCTGAGGACATAGGGGAAGCACATAAAGAATACCTTCATCAGTATTCACATTGGAAAAGAGCAATGTTAGCGGGAATACGGAGATACAGGCTACTAGACGATATGGGATTGCGGTTGACAAAGAGGAGATTTCAGCAATTTTGGAAGATCTGAAAATAGATAAGACTCTTGGGCCAGATTGGATTTATCCTCAGATTCTCTGGGAAACCATGGAAGAGATTGCAGAGCCTTTGGCTTTGATCTTTAAGTCATCATTGTCGACAGGAGTAGTGCCATAAGACTGGAGGATAGCAAATGTTGTTCCCTTGTTTAAGAAGGGGAGTCTGGACAACCCTGATAATTATAAACCAGTGAGTCTTATTGTGGTTGTGGTTAAGGTAGTGGAAAAAGTGATAAGAGATAGGATTTATAATCATCTGGAAAGGAATAAGTTGATTAGGGATAGTCAACACGGTTTTGTGAAGGGTAGAACTAACATTATTAAGTTCTTCAAGAAGGTGACAAAACAGGTGGATGAAGGCAAAGCGGTTGATGTGTTGTAGATGGATTTTAGTAAGGCGTTTGATAAGATTCCACATGGTAGGTTAATGCACGAAATACAGAGTTTCAGGATTGAAAGTGATTTAGTGGTTTGGATCGGAAATTGGCTAGCTGAAAGAAGACAGAGAGTGGTGGATGATGGGAAATGTTCATCCTGGAGCACAGTTACCAGTGTTGCAAGGATCTGTTTTGGGGCCACTGCTGTTTGTCATTTTTACAAATAATCTGGATGTGGGCATGGAAGGATGCGTTAGTAAATTTGTGGATGATACTAAGGTAGGTAGAGTTGTGTATAGTGCTGAATGATGTTATGGGTTATAGAAGCACATAGATAAGATGCAGAGCTGGGCTGAGAAGTGGAAAATGGAGTTTAATGCAGAAAAGTGTGAGGTAGTTCACTTTGGAAGAAGTAACAGGAATGCAGAGTACTGGCCTAGTGATAAAGTTCTTGGCAGTGTAGATGACCAGAGAGATCTCAGTGTCCAGGTGCATAAATCCTTGAAAGCTGCCATCCAGGTTGGTAGGGTTGTTAAGAAGGCATATGGTGTGTTGGCATTTATTGATGGGGGATTGAGTTTCAGGGCCACGAGGTATGCTTCAGCTATACAAAACACTGGTAAGGCGTATTGGCAAGACACTGATAAGACACCTGGAGAATTGCATACAGTTCTGGTCACCGTATTATAGGAAGGACTTGGAAGCTTTGGAAAGGGTTCAGAGGAGATTTACTAGGATGTTGTCTGGTATGGAAGGAAGGTCTTACGTGGAAAGGCTGAGAGAACTTAAGTTGTTTTTGCTGGAGAGGAGAAGATTGAGAAGTGACTTAATTGAGATGTATAAGATAATCAGAGGGTTAGATATGGTGGACAGTGAGATCCTTTTTTCTCGGATGGTGAAGGCTAACTTGAGGGGACATAACTTTAAATTGAGAGGTGATAGATTTAGGACAGATAACGGGGTAGTTTCTTTACTCAGAGAATACTAGGAACATGGAACAGCCTGCCTGCAACAATAGTAGACTTGTCGACATTAAGGGCATTTAAATGGGCATTGGACATACATATGGATAATAGTGGAATGGTTTAGATTAGATGGTCACCAGATTAATTTCACAGGTCAGTGCAACATCGAGCACCACAGGATCTGAACTGCGTTGTAACATTCCATGTTCTATGGCCAAACAAGTAGCATTCATAATGTAGCCAAACAGCTTCAACCTGTAAATCCTTCCAATGATTGATGGTATGAGCTGGAGAGATTCCTGGTTGGTTGAGTAATAGGAAGTTAAGTTAGAGCTTCTACCATCACTATCCCTTGCTTCAGACAAATAACATATATGTTATAGCAAAAGTGCACGCTTCCATTGCAGCCTCCTGAATGGACTACTATGCACCATCTAAAATGTATGGTCACCAGTTCTCGTCCCACCCAGTGTTTTGTTTTCTTCTTGAAGTGGTCATTGATAGCAACACCAGCATTTGTTGTCTATCCATAATTGCACTTGTACTGAGTGAATAACTAAGGCCATTTCAGAGGGTAGTTAAGAGTCACCCACATTGCTGCAGGTCTGGAGTCACATATAGGCTGGCAGATGACAGATTTACTTCTTCAAAAGATATTAGCCAACCAGATGGATTTTTATAACAATCGCTAACTGGTGATCATTATTGAGATTAGTTTTTCATTCCAAATTTTTATGGCTCTGATGATTTGAATGAGAATTTAGGAAGCATGGTTACTAAGTTTATGGATGATACCACTGGTAGTACAGTGCATAGTGAAGAAGGTTATCAAGATTACAAAGGGATCTTGACCAATTGGGCCAATGGGCTGAGGATTAGCAGAAGGAGTTTAATTTGGATAAATGTGAATTGTATTTAGCTTCCACCCGCTGCCATTTGAACTCATATATCCAGATCATCAGCTTTGGTCTCTGGGTGACCAGTTCAATGGCATTATCACTACACCAGCATCTCCCTGTGAAAATAATTCCCCAACATCAAATATATCAAACACATTCTTATCTTAAAAATCTCCATCAAGTTACCTCTCAGTCTTCAGTTTTCAAGATATAGACACTTCCATTTTGTTTAGTCTTTTCTGGAAGGTGTAACCTTTCAATTCCAGCATCATTCTAGAAATCTTTTTACATCTTCTCCAGTGCTTCTGGGTCCTGTTTGTATACGGAGATCAGATTGTACATACTGCTCCAAGTGTGAAATAACCAAGAATCGTTACAAGCTTAAAATCATTTCTTGGCTTTTTAATGATATCCATCAGGAAATAAAATTCAGTGCATTTAGTTGTGTGAATTAACGCTGGAATTTTTTTAAATAAATCTCTTTCTCTCCTTGATAATCTAATATTTATTTCATCCTCTTTGGACAGATTCTAATGTTTGCAGTTGGAAAACCAGTGGGGGCTCTTGGGAAAGTCCCACATGTATTCCCAAGATTAAGGAGACTGAATGGTAGATTTTTGGAAAACTAATTGATGACAAATCAGACAAAACCTTTTGGTGAGTGAGATTTAGGCAAAACAATACTTTCTACCCTTCAGCAGCATCAGTTTCTGGCACTGCAGACAACTGTCCAGATCTAGAAACAGGGCATTGAACACAAAGAAGACAGAACTAATTCTTCTTTGTTAGAATGCAAGTTCTTTTCAGATATTAGAACAGACTAAAGCTGAAACTTCAAATACAAGCAAAACTAAAGCTTGCAGACCAGTACTGAGGTGCTGTGAGTACCTCATCTCTCCCTCCTTTTTATTAGAAATGAGAGATCTAATTTAAAATAAAATGTCTGAAAGCACATATCCAAAGTGCTGTGAGAAGAAAATAGAGTTTGACAACATCAAAACAGCAATTTTCAACATTAAGAAGGCTTACGTGTGCCCAGATGTTAGTGGTTCTGCCATTTTCCTTTTTCAGAACAAAACAAAAAGCCTCCATGATACTGTCACTCCCTTTTTGGGACAAAGATCATCAAAATGCAGAAATCTGCTCCAGCAGCCATAAAATTCTTAAAGCAGCAGTTTAAAACACACTTACAGATGAAAGAATGGATAGCAGAAACCTTATGATTTAAGCATCCAATGACATCATTATTGAATTACAACTGTGCTCTTCTATTTTACAGATCAAGTGATAAATGATCCCAGGAAAAGAGCACTAAAAATTTGGTTGTCATTGAAACGAAGGGTTTTCACAGACTTAACGCATCCAGGCTTTCCTCAGATGTCCAGAAAGATGCAGAAAAGATCTGGAATGTTTTCCATAAAGATCAATGCAAATTTAAAAAATAATTTTAAGATTAACAGACTCTGACTAGTGTCATTACAGATGACAACCTGAAAAGTCTATTGAAGTATTTTCCAGCGGTTGGATCAGTTCAAAGTTAAGTGCAGAGGTTTAAGGTGAGAGGTGAAAGATTTAAAAGGGATATGAGGGGCATCTTTTTCGCACAGAAGTTGGTTCGTATGTGGAATGAATTGCCAGAGGAAGTAATGGATGCAGGTACCGTAACAACACCTGAATGACACTTGGACAGATACATGAATAGGAAAGATTTAGATGGATATGGGCCAAGTGCAAGGAAATGGGACTAGTTTAGATTAGGAAACTTGATCAGCATGGACAAGTTGGACCAAAGGATCTGTTTCTATGCTATATGACTCTATGACTCTGTGTGGCACCAATGGACTTCAAAAGACCAATCCAAATTCCAGAACAAAACCAGCACCAGTACAATTGCACAACACTGGCAACAAGGGAAGTGTTAAGGAGGTGCACTAATCAAGTTACATTGGTGAGGTCAGAGTCAACCAAGTGAAAGACAAAGTTCAGAAGATGACCACACTATGTATATGATATTGGGTGACCAGAATCTTTTACCACAGTTAATATCACATATCCTGAAAAGACCAGGAACACATTTGGAAAGCTAAAGGAACGTATTGAAAGCTAATCTCAACATTTTGCCACTACATAGCCTAAAAGATATTTACTTTAGCAAGTGACATCCCATCATATAGCCTATGAGAGACCATCTCCCAACATAGAGCAGATTAATAATTCTACGCATTCACAGAACCATACTGCAATGTCAGCACATCAGCTCCATGAAATCATTTATCTCACAGAATCACAGACATGTTAGAGTGCAGAAGGAGGCCATTTGGTCCATTGTGCCTACCATTGGCTCTCCAAACAAGCATCATTACCTAATGCCAATCTTCTGCGTCTGATTGAAACTTTTCTATCTAAATAATTATCTCATATCCTTTTGAATTCCTCAATTGAACCCACTTCCACTACATTTCCAGGCAGTGCATTCCATCCGAAGTAATTGCTGTATTAAAATTATTTTATCTTGCTTCTTTTGCATATTAATTTAAATTTATGCTCTCTGATTCTTGTTCCTTTTACATGCAAGAACACTTTCTCCCCAACCCTAACCCTATCTTCTCTATTAAGTCTCATGATTTTGAAAGTCCATCAAATCTTCTCTAAACTTTTCTTCTCTCCATGAAGATCAGTCCCACCCTCTTCAATCTATCCTCATACCTGACGTTTTACCATTCTTGTAAATTGCTTCTGCAAGCTGTCTTCATATCTTTCCTATAACATGGTGGCCATAACTGTACACAATACACCAACTGAGGCCTAACGTGTCTTATACAATTTAAACATCACCTCTTTGCTCTTCTACTCTCTGCCCCATTAATAAAGCTAAAGACACAGTATACTTTTTTATATGATCTTTCAATATTCTTCTGATCAAAGTACATCACCTTGCACTTCTCTGCATTAAGACCATAAGACCATAAGACATAGGAGTGGAAGTAAGGCCATTCGGCCCATCGAGTCCACTCCGCCATTCAATCATGGCTGATGGGCATTTCAACTCCACTTACCAGCGTTCTCCCCGTAGCCCTTAATTCCTCGAGACAACAAGAATCTATCAATCTCTGCCTTGAAGACATTTAGCGTCCCGGCCTCCACTGCATTCTGTGGCAATGAATTCCACAGGCCCACCACCCTCTGGCTGAAGAAATGTCTCCGCATTTCTGTTCTGAATTGACCCCCTCTAATTCTAAGGCTATGTCCACAGGTCTTAGTCTCCTCACCTAATGGAAACAATTTCCTAGCGTCCACCCTTTCCAAGCCATGTATTATCTTGTATGTCTCTATTAAGTCTCCCCTTAGTCATCTAAACTCCAATGAATACAATCCCAGGATCCTCAGCCGTTCCTCATATGTTAGACCTACCATTCCAGGGATCATTCATGTGAATCTCCGCTGGACACGTTCCAGTGCCAGTATGTCCTTCCTGAGGTGTGGGGACCAAAACTGGACACAGTACTTCAAATGGGGCCTAACCAGAGCTTTATAAAGTCTCAGTAACACGTCGCTGCTTTTATATTCCAACCCTCTTGAGATAAGTGACAACATTGCATTCGCTTTCTTAATCACAGACTCAACCTGCATGTTTACCTTTAGAGAATACTCGACTAGCACTCCCAGATCCTTTTATACTTTGGCTTTACTAATTTTCTCACCGTTTAGAAAGTAGTCTATGCTTTTATTCTTTTTGCCAAAGTGCAAGACCTCGCATTTGCTCACGTTGAATTCCATCATCACTCTCCCAAACTGTTTAGATCCATTGAACCTCATCTGCTCCATATTCACCCATTCCACTTGGAATTAATCAACCTAACAGATAGGTCCAACTGTGCATGCACAGGTGTTGGTATGGTCATAATTCGTGAGATTCAAAGTACACCCACTGTGAAAGGGTCAGCCACATGTGATGTAATCAAATCAGTCAACAATCTGGTCAGGTACAGGATGGTTACATCTGACAGACTGAGCATATTACCGAAACCACACAAAGACTAAAATATTCATCTTAATCCACACATTGATTGGCTTGACTATGACGTTGAAGATGTTCTCAAGGCTGATCTGTTACACTTTGGTTACAGCCAGGGTGAACAGTTGCAATTGGCAACTGCTGAGGATGAGCAACTACTGAGTTGCAGAAAGTCATTATCTAGGGATGGCCTGATCATATTGGAGAAATACCTGAGAGGAACCATGTGTTTTGGCAGTACAGATATATAATTGGTATAATATCAAAAGCAGTTTGTAATGAAACCACATAGTGACTCAAGGATATTGAATGCACAGAATGCTAGCACATGAATCTCTACTCTAGACAGGGATGAATCAAGATATTCAACAGCTCAGGAATGCATGTGAGGCATCCAAATGTATTGATACCAGAAGAAACCTCTACATTTGTTTTATTCTTCTGTGGGATGAAAGTATCTCTGTCAAGGTCGGTATTAGTTACCTGTCCCTAATTGCCCTTGAACTGAGTGGCTTGCTGAGCTATTTCATTGGGTGGTTAAGAGTCAATCCAATTGGATCTGGAGTCATACGTATGCCAGATCAGGTAAGGACAGCAGATTTCCTTCCCTAAAGGGCAGTAGTGAACTAGATGGGACTTTTACAGTAATGTTTGCAATTAGATTTTAATTTAGCTTTTAATTCCAGATATTATTGAACTCAAGTTTGTCCATTTACCGTGGTGAGATTTGAACCCATGCATCCAAAACAATGGCCTGCATTCTTAAATAATAGTGCACTGAAATTTTTGCTATATGCCTCGACTTTTCCTCACATGTGCCAGACATTTCATGGAAGAACATAGCCACAGACCTATTCAAGGAGCACAGGGAAGATTACATCCTTGTCATGGATTACTTCTCAAAAGTACCCATCATTTGATGACTTAACAACACAATGAGTACAACCAATGTTAGATGTAATGTGCTTATTTCAGGTTATTTGGTTTCTGGGTCATGTAGTATCTGACAGCAGACAGCAATACACTGATAAATCATTTACAGACTTGTCTACTAAATGAGGACTGACCCATATCACATCATCACCACACTATCCACACTCAAACAGTCTAGCAAATCAAATAGTATGTATTGTCAATTCATTAAAGGTTGAGCAACAAAGTATGATTTTCACATTTTTTCAATACTAATGGTAAAGGAATTACCATCACCAACTGAATTTATGCTTGGAAGGGAAATGTGAATGATTTTCACGCCAACCAATTGTCTAAACCTTCCAAGAGAATGGGCATTCTTCTAAAAAGAATTAAAGAGATACATGATGAGCACATAGCTAGAAGCCTATTAAAGCTGCACACTGGGCAGAGAGTGAGAACTGGAGAGAGCCTGTCATCAAATTGGCTGGACCAGCAGTTTTAGATGACATCTTGTTTTGACTGGAGCTTTCTAAACTCTTCTGGACCACAACTTCTGGGGCTGAGGGAGAAAAAAAGAAAAGCAAAGAGACGAAGGTGGCTAGAAACCCAGAAAAGAGGCCCAGAGCACAGCCCAAAGTATTCACCCGAAATAGAGTCAGAAACAATCAGCATAAAAAAGATCAACACAGTTGCATCTAAACTTTAGTGTGGATTATTTATTTTGCTCCTAACACTTTTTTGGTGAACTGCCTGAATTTTTTAGAAGGAGCAAAAGATTTAATAATATATAGACTTTAGGCGTGATATCGAAGCTGTTGTTTATTAATGCTGTCTGATCTGGTTTTAACTTTGAACTATTGTTGCACGAACCAAAGATTGTGTTCTGTGTTGCTAAACAAAGGTGACACTTTGAAAGATAAGATTTTAATCCGGCATTAATTTGATATATCGCACGCACGGTTTGCATACTAGCTTGGTCTAACTAATCCTTCACTTGAAATTGGATCAGCTCGTTGAGCTGCTGTACTCTTTTATAGTCTTCCTGTTTGTTTTTCTGTTATATTATCTTCAAAAGAAGTCAAGGCTGAAAACACAGCAGAGATTGTAATAGGCAATGCTACTACTGACTGCAATTGCTTAATAAAAGTGCCTATTAAAATCAAACAGTAGTCCTCCAGAAGTTTTCAAATCAACTCTTTGAAACTAAAAATTACATTTTGAACTCTACTCCACACATCTCCAGCTATTCATCCATGGAATGCACATCACATGTGCAAGGGGGACATGATGACCTAGTGGTATTGTGGCTGGACTGTTAATGAGAGTCCCAGGTTCGAATCCCACTATTGCAGGCAGTGGCATTTGACTTCAATGAGAATCTGGAATTAGAGTATAATAATAACTTTGAATCTATTGTCAATTGTCGGAAAAACCCATCTGATTCACTACTGTCCCTTAGCGAAGAAAATGACCATCCTTACCTGGTCTGGCCTAAGTGTGACTCCTGACCTACAGGAATGTGATTCCGTCTTAACTCATAATTAGCGCTGGGCAATAAATACTAGCTCAGCCACTGATCCCACAACCTGTGAATGAATAAAAAAAATCACTGACCTTTTGTCCTTCCTGTTGCAGTTTAATCTGGCAGACCTAGATGAGGGGTTTGACAGAGCACTCAGGGGTAAAGGTACCTGCAACTCCCATGCCCCACAGATGACGTGGCACGTTGCATCAAATGCCAATGGCTAGTGTCTGTGAGCCTCGATAATAGTGATCTATTCCTGTCATATGCCTTGTCCCAGCTCCCCTACATAGCTTCATTCTGTCCAGAAGTGCAAGCTGTTCATAGAATCGTAAAATTCCTACAGTGTGGAAACAGGCCATTCAGCCCTCAAGTTATAAACGACCACCTGAAAAGGATCCCACTCAGACCTATCATCCTACCCTAACCCTGTAACCCTGCATTTCCCATAGCTGATCCACCCTACATAGCCTACACATCCCTGGGCTCTACAGGCCAATCCATCTTTGGACTGTGGGAGGAAACAGGAGCACCCAGATGAAACCCACACAGACATGGAAAGAATATGCAAGCTCCACACTTACAGATGCCCAAGTATAGGATTGAACCGGGTCCCTGGTGCTGTGAGGCAGCAGTGTTAACCACTGAGCCACCATACTGCCAAGTGTTGAAGTGCCCATGGATATCTTGTTCTCAACTCCAAACCCCTTCCTTCACAAATTCTGAGTTCAGCCACCCAACCTCGGCAACCCCAGGAAATACCGATGCAATGTGAATCTGATGATGACATTTGCATGCTGCCAGTAATCTGACATTCACATCCGCCTGTTCATACGTTGTAACTGTAAAGGCTGATGGAGAGTTGGCATCAGCACATGTGGCCTTGAGTGGGCAGCAACCAGGACAGGGTTAAAAGAATGGTTTGTTTACCTGACAGCACACTGACATGTGATGTGATGAGCCAAGCAATGCTGCAGTGGTCTCCAGAGAGGAGATACAAGAAATAACTGAATGGGAGAACTTACTTACAAATCCAGATGCTTTGCAATACGATTCCAAACTTAAACTCATCTGTAATCAGGCTGCCTGGCCATTTTAACGGCCATATATTAGTTTACTTACTGTGTGGAAACAGGCCCTTTGACCCAACAAGTCCACACCGACCCTCGGAAGAGCAACCCACCCAGACCCATTCCCCTAACACTATGGGCAACTTAGCATGGCCAATTCACCTAACCTGCACATTTTTGGACTGTGGGAGGAAACCAGAGCAAACCCACACAGACACGGGGAGAATGTGCAAACTCCAATTGCCTGAGGTGGGAATTGAACCTAGGTCTCTGGCACTGTGAGGCAGCAGTGGTAACCACTGTGCCACCATGCTGCCCATGCATTAGATCCTCCACTTTGCTGCTTTATGCTTTGATTGCTGTGAGTATTTGTCCACATTTGGGATCCTGTATTACATCAGCCTATTGAACTGTACAATGTCAAGATATCATCAAATGCACACAGGTTACAGTCAGGGGGACACATATCCTTAAAGAATGCCATGTAATACAGTTAACAGCTAACAAGCTCATCCAGGGAATCGAGGCAGTCCCTTGTAAAACAGCGACACAAATTAATTTCATTCCCAGCATGGCCTGGTAACGATTCTCCAATCTAATTGGATTAGTAGGAACACACTTACCCTGCTCTCACAGGTTCCAGATTGCCCATAGCATGGTGCTGAAAGGTATTTACTCATTACAGAAAATTCCATTGCCAAAGGCCACAGAAAACATGATGCATAGAACTGAAACAGACTATTCTGCCCAATCTGCCCATGCTGGTGGTTATGTATTTCTCAAGACGCCTTCTATGTTTCTTCATTTAAATGTACCACCATGACATTCTGCTCTTTTCTCCTTCCTTACTTATCCAGCTTCCCGTTAGTCATTACATATGATTCAATTCAACCACTATCCCTAACCACCATTTTAATGAAGAAAGCTCTTGTGAAATCTCTGTTGGATTTTTTGAGGACTATTTTATATTGATGGCTTCTAGTTACACTTGGTTCCAAAAGAGCTGGACGGGTTGAGCTGTAGGGAGAGGCTGAATAGGCTGGGGCTATTTCTTCTGGAGTGTCGGAGGCTGAGAGATGACCTTATAGAGGTTTATAAAATCATGAGGGACATGGATAGGGTGAACAGACAAGGTATTTTCACCAGGGTAGAGCAATCCAAAACTAGAAGCCATAGGTTAAAGGTGAGAGGGGAAAGTTGTAAAATGGACCTAAGAGGCAACTTTTTCACGTCGAGTGGTGGGTGTCTGGAATGAGCTGCCAAAGAAAGTGGTGGAGGCTGGTACAGTTATAACATTTAAAAGGTATCTGAATGTGTATATGGATAGGAAGTGTTTAGAGGGATGTGGCCAAATGCTGGCAAATGGGATGAGATTAATTTAGGATATTTGGTCAGCATGGATGATTTAGATCGAAGGGTCTGATTCCACACCGTACATCTCTATGACTCTATGACAAAGATGAAACATTTTCTCTGTATCCACTCTATCAAAGCCCCTAATAATTGTAAAGACTTGCATTAACCCTCATCCTTCTTTTTATGAGAAAAGTGACACAGCCTGTCAATTCTTTCCTGATGTGTAAACTTGTGCATTTCTGGTATCACACCTATATATTCCATTAGCAAATTCACTGGACATTCTTAGTTTTATAATATAGCAGCCAGAAGTGCACAGAGGACTCTTGACTTTTAACAATAGAGTGTCACTGGTTCACCACTGACTGCAAAATCCAACCTTTCTCACTCTTTCCTGATGACACTGCTTCTCCAGTATATCCCATGAGGAGGCAATATTCACCTCTCAAACTGCTGACTGTCTATAGGACAGACAATGTGAGGGATCTGTTCCTGACCTGACAAACTCTCTCACACCCAGAAGACAAAGAGAAATAGAAGCTGCTCCCTAGCCCCACCCCACCCCCTCCCATTTATCTCTCCACTCTGGAGGCTCCCTGCCTTCCATCCTGATAGAACATAGAACATAGAACATAGAAAAATACAGTGCAGTACAGGCCCTTCGGCCCTCAATGTTGCGCCGACCGAAGCCTACGTAACCTACACTAGCCCAATAACCTCCATATGTTTATCCAATGCCCGCTTGAATGACCATAAAGAGGGAGAGTCCACCAGGGCATTCCATGAACTCACAACCCGCTGAGTAAAGAATCTACCCCTAACATCTGTCCTATACCAACCTCCCCTTAATTTAAAGCTGTGTCCCCTAGTAACAGCTGACTCCATACACGGAAAAAGGTTCTCACTGTCAATCCTAACTAAACCCCTAATCATCTTGTACACCTCTATCAAATCTCCCCTAAACCTTCTTTTCTCCAATGAGAACAGCCCCAAGTGCCTCAGCCTTTCCTCATACAATCTTCCTACCATACCAGGCAACATCCTGGTAAACATCCTCTGCACCCATTCCAGTGCCTCCACATCCTTCCTATAGTATGGCGACCAAAACTGCACACAATACTCCAGATGCGGCCGCACCAGAGTCTTATACAACTGCAACATGACCTCAGGACTCTGGAACTCAATTCCTCTACCAATAAAGCCCAGTACGCCATATGCCTTCTTCACAGCACTATTTACCTGGGTGGCAACTTTCAGAGATCTGTGTACATGGACACCAAGATCCCTCTGCTCATCCACACTACCAAGTATCCTACCATTAGCCCAGTAATCCATCTTCTTGTTACTCCTGCCAAAGTGAATGACTTCACACTTAGCTACATTGAACTCCATTTGCCACCTTTCTGCCCAGCTCTGCAACTTATCTATATTCCGCTGTAACCTGCCACATCCTTCTTCGCTGTCCACCACTCCACCGACTTTCGTATCATCCGCAAACTTGCTCACCCAGCCTTCAAGCCCCTCCTCCTGGTCATTTATAAAAATGACAAACAGCAATGGTCCCAAAACAGATCCTTGTGGAACACCGCTAGTAACTGCACTCCAAGATGAACCTTTACCATCAACTACTACCCTCTGTCTCCTTCCAGCCAGCCAATTCCTAATCCAAATCTCTAATGCACCTTCAATGCCATACCTCCGTAATTTTTGCAGTAGCCTACCATGGGGTACCTTATCGAACGCCTTGCTAAAATCCATATACACCACATCTACTGCTTTACCCTCGTCCACTTCCTTGGTCACCTTCTCAAAGAACTCAATAAGGTTTGTGAGACACGACCTGCCCTTCACAAAACCATGCTGACTATCCTTGATCACATTATTCCTATCCAAATGTTCATAAATCCTATCCCTTACAATTCTCTCTAAGACTTTGCCCACAACAGAAGTCAGACTCACTGGCCTATAGTTACTAGGGCTATCCCTACTCCCCTTCTTGAACAAGGGGACCACATTCGCTATCCTCCAGTTTTCTGGCACTATTCCTGTAGACAACGATGACATAAAAATCAAGGCCAATGGCTCCGCTATCTCCTCCCTAGCTTCCCAGAGGATCCTAGGATAAATGCCATCAGGCCCAGGGGACTTATCTATTTTCACCCTTTCCAGTATTCCCCGGACCTCTTCCCTACATACCTCAAAGCCATCCATTCTAATCACTTGTGACTCAATATTCACATCAGCAACAATGTCCTGTTCCTTAGTGAATATTGGCGAAAAGTATTGATTTAGTGTCTCTCCAATCTCCTCCGCCTCCACGCACAACTTCCCACTACTATCCTTGACTGGATCGATACCTACCCTAGTCATCCTTTTATTCCTGACATACCTATAGAAAGCCTTTGGGTTTTCCCTAATCCTACCAACCAAGGTCTTTACATGTCCCCTTCTCGCTGCTCTAAGCTCTCTCTTTAGATCCTTCCTGGCTACCTTATAACTCTCAATCGCCCCAACTGAACCTTCACACCTCATCTTTACATAGGCCGCCCTCTTCCCTTTTACAAGGGATTCCAATTCCTTTTAAACCATGGCTCCCTCACAAGACCCTTTCCTCCCTGACTGACTGGTACATACTTATCAAGGACACCCAATAGCTGTACCTTGAACAAGCTCCACATATCATTTGTGTCCTTCCCTTGAAGCCTATTTTTCCAATCCACACATCCTAAGTCATGCTTCACCGCATCATAATTTCCCTGCCCCCAGTTATAACTCCTGCCCTGCAGTGCACACTTATACCTCTCCATCACTAGAGTAAAAGTCACCGAGTTGTGGTCACTGTCCCCGAAGTGCTCACCTACCTCCAAGTCTAACACCTGGCCTGGTTCATTACCTAGAACCAAATCCAGTATGGCCTCACCTCTTGTTGGCCTGTCTATTTATTGTGTCTGGAAACCCTCCTGCACACATTGGACAAACACCGACCCATCTAACGAACTTGAGCTATAGCTTTCCCAGTCAATATCTGGGAAGTTAAAGTACCCCATAACAACCACCCTACTACTTTCACTCTTTTCCTGAATCATCCTCGCAATACTTTCCTCTACATCTCTCGAACTATTAGGAGGCCTGTAGAAAACTCCTAACAGGGTGACCTCACCTTTCCTATTTCTAACCTCAGCCCAAACTACCTCAGATGGCTAGTCTTCCTCCATCGTCCTTTCCACCGCTGTAATACTATCCTTGACAAGCAATGCCACACCTCCCCCTCTTTTACCACCACCTCTGACCCTGCTAAAACATTTAAACCCTGGAACCTGCAATAGCCATTCCTGTCCCTGTTCTACCCACGTCTCTGTAATGGCCACAACATCGAAGTCCCAGGTACCAACCCACGCTGCAAGTTCACCTACCTTATTTCTTATACTTCTGGCATTGAAGTATACACACATTTCAAGCCACCTTCCTGCTTACCGGCACACTCCTTCGAGATCGATGCCTTGTTCCTAACCTCCCTACACTCAAGGTCCTGTACCCTAAAGCTACAGTCCAGGTTCCCATGCCCCTGCAGAGTTAGTTTAAACCCTCCCAAAGAGCACTAGCAAACCTCCCCCCAAGGATGCTGGTGCCCCTCAGGTTCAGGTGGAGACCATCCTGTTTATAGAGGTCCCACCTTCCCCAGAAAGAACCCCAGTTGTCCAGAAACCAGAATCCCTCCCCCCTGCACCATCCCTGTAGCCACGCATTTAACTGTTCTCTCTCCCTATTTCTCGACTCTCTTATCACGTGGCACGGGTAACAAACCAGAGACAACAACTCTGTTCATTCTAGCTCTGAGCTTCCAACCTAGCTCCCTGAAAGCCTGCCTAACATCCTCACCCCTCTTCCTACCTATGTCGTTGGTGCCAACGTGGACCACGACCTGGGGCTGCTTCCCCTCCCCCTTAAGGACCAGGAAAACACGTCCAGAGACATCACGTACCCTTGCACCTGGGAGGCAACATACCAATCGTGAGTCTCTGTCGCCCCCGCAAAACCGCCTATCTGTACCCCTCACTATTGAGTCCCCAATAATTATCGCTCTACCTTTCTCCGCCCTTCCCTTTTGAGCAATGGGGACAGGCTCCGTGCCAGAGGCCTGAACCTCATTGCTTACCCCTGGTAAGTCATCCCCCCCACAAGTATCCAAACCGGATACTTGTTATTGAGGGGAACGGCCGCAGGGGGCCTCTGCACTGGTTGCTTCCTCCCAGTCCCCCTCACTGTCACACATCTGTCTATAACTTTCGGAGTAATTACTTCACTAAAGCTCTGATCTATGATGACCTCTGCCTCCCGAATGATCCGTAGTTCATCCAACTCCAGCTCCAGTTCCCTAACATGGTCTTGGAGGAGCTGGAGATGGTTGCACTTCCTGCAAGTGTAATCAGCAGGGACGCTAATGGCTTCCCTCACCTCAAACATCTTGCAAGAGGAACATTGCATTGCCTTCGCTGCCATCTCTCTAAAAGGTAAACTTTAAAAAGAAAACTGGATCTAAAGAAACAAACAAGCAAAATGCAGCACTTACCTGCTTACCACAACGGGTCTTATTATTAGGTTAGAGGAGGAGGGCGGGTGGGAGGATCTACCCCTGTAGTGCTTCGGGTTCCTCGCCTGCGCGCTTTTATAAGAAAAAAAACCTTCCCAGGTAAGCTAGCGCGACACCAGCTTCCGGGTCCGCTAGGCGCTTAAAAAAACTTTAAATTTTAGCCGTTAAAAAACACAATCACTGAACTATACCGCGACTTGAAAAAAACACCACCAGACAGCCGTTACCTGCTCCGCCGAGAGAGTGATGAAGGGCTTTTGCCCGAAACGTCGATCTCCCTGCTCCTCGGATGTTGCCTGACCAGCTGTGCTTTTCCAGCACTACTCTAATCAAAGTCTGATTTCCTGCATCTGCAGTCCTCATTTTTGCCTAGAGATACTGAGGCCAACTGTACACATATCTTACAATTAGAAAGCAGGGAGCTCTCAAAACTAAAAACCTAAAGAACTGCGGATGCTGTATATCAGAAACAAAAACCAAAGTTGCTGGAAAAGCTCAGCAGGTCAGGCAGCAACTGTGAAGACAAATCAACGTTAATGTTTGGGGTCCAGATGAAATATCCAGAACTGAGGAAGGGTCACTACACCCGAAATTTTAACTTTCATTTTTCTTCACAGATGCTGCCACACCCGAGATCTCAAACCTCTTTGCAAATAATGAAATCATTTTTTTTATCTCAGTCTCTCTCATACACATGCTCTCTCTCATACACACACACACATACACTTGCCATACTTACACCCACGCACTCCATCACTCCCACACACACACTTTACCAAGCTTTCACCCACACAAACATTCACTCTCTCGCGTGCACTCACACTCACACACACACTCACATGCACACACTCTCTGTCTGTCTGTCTCTCTCTCTCTTTCATGTACGCACACACACATAGAAGTCTATGGGGTGAATTTGCATTTGCAGAATTACATTTGCAGAAACATACTATTTTGTTCAAAAAATACACAATCTGCAGGGAGTCAATGCAGAAGTCAATACATGTAATATTTTGTAAATTCCACTTTGGAAATAGAACCAGTCTGACTCAAGACTTTCATCTCAGCAAACGTAGAGGCTTTTTTTTGCACAGAAGAATCCTATAAACTACAACAAGATGAACCCAGACAATCCATGTTTGATTGGAAGTCAGAAGTCACACAACACCGGGTTATAGTCAAACAGGTTTATTTGAAATCACAGCTTTCAGAGCGCTGCTCCTTCATCAGATAAGGTCTGTCCATCTCAGTCCAACACTGGCACCTCCACATCATGACTGAAAATGGACTTTCTCTTGGATGGAGGGAAACTCACTTCAGTTGCTTTCATAAATGTCTTGTAATGTATGTACACTACCACTAGATGGCGGTTCAGTTTAGTAACATCTCTTCGAGGTTCACTTCTGAAAATAACATTTCCTCAGATTAGCACTAACCCAGCTTGGGTTAGCTGATGAAATGTCCAGGAAATCTAAAACTTTCTGATTCAGAAATATGTGACACCAACTGAGCCACTATGACACTTGCCCAACGTTAGGTTTCTTAACGCAGCCCAGCATTTTAACTTGACAAGTTCTGATTCCGATAGCAAGGCCTCCAGATGTGATGTGAACCTATGGCACTATTCGAAGAAGAGGAGGGGAGTGCTCCAACATTAATGACTGAAACAACACCATCAAACCAGATCGACAGCTCAAACTCTCATTGACATCTATGGGATCTTGCTGTGTGCAGATCGACTGCCCCATCTCCTGATTTACAAAGTGATTGCACTTTATTGGCTGCAAAACATTTTGGGTCTCCCCATTTTCTTCTTCTGTGCTCCAATATATTTTCTAACTCTGTCTCCACTATGTTCTCTGACTAGGAGAACAAAAGGCTCCCAGGGCCTTATGGGTGTTGGCGGGTGGTTTGAGATAGTCCAAGGGGCAGGAGTTGCATGACTGCCACAAGAGGGCAGAATGTCCAAACTGGGATTCAGCAAACAACAACATAATTGCTGCCTGCGGACTCACTTGCTTCAAATTGTAAGCTGCGGACGTTAAGCAGTGCTTTTGAAAAATTCATTTGGCTCTGATGCTGAGCCAGGATGTAGGTTAATAAAAATTTAAAGCTTGTAGTTTATATCCTGGGACAGGAAAAGACAGATTGACATAGCAGGTGAGTCTGGGTGGGCAAGTTTGTTTTGATGTTAGGAAGAGCATTCCTGCATCCACCTCAACACAACTGCCCCCATTCCTTCACACTATGGTATCCATTCATCTTCAGAGAATGTGCCAAGAAGACATGACCTCTGCACTGAATACGGTCTGTTGTGCCTGTAGATGCCAATTCCTGAGTGGCAGACCATTCCACATATGGCACAGATGAATACCACAGGCCCAATTGATGTTTGTTCTTTCCACTGCATTGAAGAGGTGCCAACCACAATTGACAAGGTCCCCACACAATGGCACAAAGAAGATCAACATGTGAGAAGATAGCTCTGCCCACACCACCCAAAGTACAAAACTTGTCCAAAAAGTCAATCCCTCACGACCATATGCACTTGATATTTATCAAAGAAATTAATAAATATTATGAAAAGCTCAGTTAGGTAATGAAGATTGTGCACTGATCTGTGCATCTTGCCTGAGAGCCTATCTCGCAGTCCCACATTAGAGTTTGCAATAACGTTATCACATCAGCATTATTGATGACCTCTTATTCTGTGTTGGAAGCTTGTTGGTCACACAAGCTGTCTGTTCAAATGCTCCTGAAGAAGGTTGGCCGGGAGCATTCTGCTATTTCCCAGTGTCAAGCCAGGGAACAGCAATCAACTCATTGCCTGGTATCTCACACTCTCTCAAGCACATGAGTTACCAGTGTCATCCACCCATTCTCCTTTTCACCAGGATGACAGGAACACCTGGTATTGATCGCTGAATTCAAGGGAGTAGTTTGTTTCATTGTGGTCAATTCCTATTTCTGTTGGATGGAGGTCCAGGAACTAAATTGACTCACGTATCAATCCATTATAATCTCCGTGCAGACAATACTTGCCACATCTGAAATCCCAAACATTACCATCTCTGACAATGGCCCACAATTCACCAGTGACCCTTTCCAATCCATTGCAGTCTTGTATGGATTTGTCCATATTACAAGTTCATCAAAGAACCCTCAAGCCAATGCTGAAACTGAACAAGGATACAGACCAAGAAAGAAAGAGGGTTTTCATTTCTAATTACAGCTCTACACCAATACAGAATGATCTTGCCCCATGTCAGCTTTGAATTGGCCATAGGCTGCAAGCTAATATTGTTCCCTCAACACAAACTCCAAACATTGTACTGCAGGACCATGAACAACTGAGATGGAAAGGGCCCAGTGCAGGGCAAGCCTGGACCTTTACCTGGAGACATAGGGTTTATGTTCTGCCCAGGTTGGAAAGGGAATTCATGTGTAGCTCATGAAGAGGGTGTAATGAAGTATGAAGCTGCAAAAACTGAGATATACCTGCCCAAACATGAAATTGTTTCATCTGAAAAATACAAGCGCCTTAATTTCTCTGAAAAAGAAGCCATTAGCTCAGTGGCTTGCATAACCTGATCCTTCAGCGGAAATTACAGCTGCACAACCATTAGCAACACAGACAATAAACAAAGACTCTCACTGAATCAATATGGACACACAAATCCTACACAACCTCAAAAGAAATTTCATACACCTTTGGGGAGACTGGTGAAAACACCCTGAAAGTCTCGTTGACTCAAGATTGGCATACAAACAAACTCTGATCTTACACTTTTAATACAATGTCTAAGCTGAGATGTCACCTTTTGTTATAAAACCTTAAGTTATCTCAAGAAGGTGACTTAAAAGAAGTTCTGGGATTTACATATTAATGAACCAAAACCTGCAAACCATTCTAAAAGATGAAAGACTTAACAATCCATGTTTGTTCAATATATCATTTCAGTTGCATGACATTGTAATCTTTTGCTATAAATTCTGTGTTTTATGATCTTATATTCCACAACCACCTGATGAAGGAGCAGCGCTCTGAATGACAGTGCTTCCAAATAAACCTGTTGGACTATAACCTGGTGTTGTGTGATTTTTAACTTTGTCTACTCCAGTCCAACACCAGCTCCTCCACATCATAGTTAACCATTTGCACCATCTTGTATTCAGACCTCATATGTTTCCAACTCCAAACAATCTCTCCACAGTTACATTGATTGTTTTAGATACTTTTAATTAATGTATTCAGAAGTGGATTTATACCTATTTGGACTTGGACACAAGCCTCCTAGCTCAAAGGTAAGGACACTACTTAGGTAGGAATAGGTAGGAGGAGAATTGAGTGAAGTATAAATGCCAAGATGGGTTGATAGGACGGAGTAGCCAATGGTGCTATGATATTCCATGCTTTGGCTAATTGAATGTTGTACCACTGTATACTTACTGTACCACACAATATGCCTTCTGTCAAACACTCCTCCCCCTCCTCCAGCACTGGAATCAAAACTCCTTCCCATAACCCCCAGCACTCGCCCTCCCCCATCACCAACCCCACTACACATCTCCTCACTTAAATAGCTAACTGAATGTGTACAGCTTGCTGAATGGCAAGTCAGAAGTTTTTGACCTTTTTCTGTGGTGAGTAGCAAGCAGAGAGAGAGAGAGAGGGAGGAATAAATAAGCATGCGATTTTGTTTTGCACCTAACTGATCCAATGGCACCAGGTTGAACAAAAGCCAGGATGTGTGCCAAGAACTGAAAGGAGCATAAAATGGTGGTGAAAATTTCACAGAACCTGTGGGAGCAAAGATCCCCCTCACCATAAAAACCTAGGCCTCAGGATCAAGATGGGGGCTCCCATGGTGTATTTGTGGTACAGGTTCTAGCCTACATCCCAGCCCTGTGTCATGGAAATCACCCAAGACATGTTCCATTTTGTCTGAAGATTTCAGATGGACGCTATCCACGCAACATAGAATCTCCACAGTGTGGAAGCAGGCCATTCGGTCCATTAAATGCACACTGGCCCTCTGAAGAGCATCCCACCCAAACCTAACCCCCATCTTATCCCTGTAACTCTTCATTTCTCATGACTCATCCACCCAGCCTGCACATCCCCTGGATACTATGTGCAATTTAGAATGACCAATCCATCTGACTGCACGTCTTCGGACTGTGGGAGAAAACCATGGAGATACAGGGAGAATGTGCAAACTCCATACAGATGGTTGCTCAAGGGTGGAACCAAATCCAGGTTCATGGTGCTGTGGGACAGCAGTGCCAATACTAAGCCACATTGCCATCAATGATATATAAATCTGCAGACTGACAGTGGGTGGGAGAGATATACATCATATAGAACTCATCCTGATGATCACCTATGTAAGCAATTACATCAGGATGAGTGTTGACCCTCAGAATGCTAACAAGAGGTATCACCATGTGCTGAGCTTCTATATGTCCTCAGTCATGTGAAGGATGGGTCTGGCTACCTTATTGAGGAATCCTCCAAGCATTCAGTCTGTGCTGTAGAGGAAGGTCTTTGTACAGATAAACACCTTTGCCTCCAAGGCTATCAAACAGCAATCCACATGTGACATCCTCAAAGGAGAGCAACCTGTTAAAGCCACCTGACAAAATATCTCATCACTAGAATTCCCTGCAAAGCATCAAGATGGAGCTTTCTTGACAGTAAGAAAGCTCCTTCCCATCAAATCCTTCATGCACTCTTTGCTGCTGCACACTGAACTTGAGATAATTACAGAGAAGAAGAGATCTAGTCTATTTCCTTTCGAATGCCTAGTTGGGAAGAAGATTGGGACACCACATTGGCTTTTCTCATGTTTCATCACAAGCAACTTAGAGGCTCTGTGTTCAATGGAGTGCTCCTAGAGACATACATCAAGACCATCAGCAACTGTTAGAGGATGATCTTTGGACTGTATGAAACTCGCTGGCCTTCTTGAGCAATCTATAATTGCAAGTGTTATGAAGCAAATCATGTACTGTCCTGAAATTGTACAAACTGATTTGTATTGCACTTAAAATAATGTCAAATTTGAGGCTCCTGTAGGAAGAAACAGTAAAACTGGCAATCGAAACATACTGCTCAAACTCACTTGTATACTTCAAAATAGAGGATTAGTATGACCGGGTATGCTGATGTCTGATTACTGATTTTTACTGTTTTCTCCATATCTAGAATATTATTTAATGGATAGCAGCTAATTTTTAGACAGAAAATAAAGAAGACTTCTTTCAGGGGTCCCAGCCAAGGTGAGTGCCTCCACCAAATATCATTGAAGGAAATGAACTGCTTGCTAACTGATTATGGGAGCTTTCTGGGTACACTCAGCCGAATGGAGATTCCGAAGAGAACAATCAGTGGCTGTTGGCTGTTGCCATAAGCAATCTCAGCATCCAGGCAACCCATCAAATTGTGAATGATCACAATCCCAAGATTCAAAAAGAACTATTTCTCAGTCCTTCTCAGGGTTAAATGCCATGACAAAGGTTTGATGTTATTGATCTATTCTGTGTAATTCTCCCTTTCCTATGTTGGATGAATGCAGAAGGGATATTTAATCAACAAAAGTAACTTTCATTTATATAGTGCCTTTAGCATAGCAATGATGAGTAGGCATTTTAATCATTGTTGTTGAATTAAGGGTTAGGTGGATCGGCAGTGCTAAATTGCCTCACAATTCCCTGGGATGTACATACTTGGTGGATTAACCATGGGAAGTGCAGAGTCATGGGGATAAGATGGAATGGTCTTCGGAAAGTCAGTGCCGACTCGATGGGCTGAACGGTCACTATCTGCACTGTAGGAATTCCATGATTCTATAAATTTGTTACCAGTGCATAACGAAATACTGAGACAGAAACGTGGAAAATCTTAAGGGATATGTTAAAGATTAAAGGCATCGGAAAGCACAGACCTTACCAGATGAACACACAACATGGGTGGCTAAAGGATGTTGGAGATTTGCAACAATGTGAAGCACATGTTCCCCAAGCCATCACCAAAAGAGCCATTTCTCCCCTGAGTTTTCAATACTTTTACATCTGGTAAAATCTTTGAAAAGAAAATGACAATTTTTTTTAATATTACTGTGATTTTTCTCCAGGCTTCCATCTGGCAACTCTCAAGCTCTAAAGCCATGTGGAGAGCGAAGGTTTGGGAACCCTGTGCCTGAGGTATGGTTCCTATAACTGAACTCAATTCTTAGAGGCAAGTGTGGAAACATTCTAAATGAGACTTACGAGTTTGAAAGATTAAGGTGGTTCTCAAACCTATTTAAACTTTGTTCAAAGTTGTATGCAACACATCAGATCTAGCCAGTTATTTCACTGAACTGAGTGAGATTCATTCACAGTGAAGAAAAGACAACTCCTCTTTACCAATCCAAGCAGCCCACACAGAGTATCTGAGGCAAACCATCACAGTTTTCCCTGTGAATCATTTTCCCAGTCCAGCATTGTATGTGCAGCAATTCAAACATAGGGTAGATCATTGCTTGAGCTGGGGTTAAAACATAGAACATAGAAAAATACAGCGCAGTACAGGCCCTTTGACCCTCGATGTTGCGCCGATCCAAGCCCACCTAACCTACACTAACCCACTATCCTCCATATGCCTATCCAATACCTGTTTAAATGCCCATGAAGTGGGAGAGTCCACCACTGCTACCGGCAGGGCATTCCATTAACTCACGACTCACTGAGTAAAGGGTTGTTTCAGCGATCCATTAGGCTATGACGAATCTATTACTTGCCCGTTGTTGAAACACTATAATTTCTCCAAGTCATTCTGTGCTTCCCTTTAACTGTCAGGGTCGAACGTGTGAGACACCTGCCCTTATCCCAGCTGTCCACAAATGCACCCTGTTGTTATGTCACCTAATGCACCAAAAACATTAGCTGGTAAAGCTGTAATCTCTGGGGTTTTACTGACACTCGTAAAGCACTGAAACTTCGGTCTCAACTTTATGAAGCCTTTTAAACCCTTTGACTGAAAGGCAGCCTTGTAATCACTGCCAGCCTCCTATTATCAGAGAAGATATATACTTTAGGGCTAGTTTAACTTCTTTACAGAGATCAGACATAACTGAGCATTTTGGCTAATACTAACATGTAATTTTAGAGCCTGTCATTGTTTCACATGTGATCATTTAAAATGGCTGTCCCTTGCAGCACTGTACCAGTCTCAATGGACACTGATATTAAGAGAAAAGAGTTAAACTTCCTTGATGGGTTATCAGAGGAAATGTTGCCTCCTTGCCTGCTGTGGAGAGGCATCAAACCCAGGGTCGACCTTAGTCTGTACAGACTTAACCTGGTCACAAAATGTGGTCCAGGACTTGGGAGAAGGCATTGTAAAAGCAGGCAGGAGAAAATTGCTATTTTCAAACTGAGGTAGCTATAAATAAAGGTGTGGATTTGCATTGTTCCTTTAATGTGTCAAAGTGTTTTACAGCTAATCCATAGCGTTAAAAATGACTTCAGCTTTGAGGTCTAATGTAATGGATAAAAATGCAGCAGTCAATTTACACACAGCCTGATCCCACGTAAAAAAAGTTAAAGTAGCAGTTCTAAATTGGAGGAAGGCCAATTTTGACGGTATTAGGCAAGAACTTTCAAAAGCTGATTGGAGGCAGATGTTCGCAGGTGAATGGACAACTGGAAAATGGGAAGCCTTCAGAAATGAGATAACAAGAATCCAGAGAAAGTATATTCCTGTCAGGGTGAAAGGGAAGGCTGGTAGGTATAGGGAATGCTGATGACAAAAGAAATTGAGGGTTTGGTTAAGAAAAAGAAGGAAGCATATGTCAGGTATAGACAGGATAGATCGAGTGAATCCTTAGAAGAGTATAAAGGAAGTAGGAGTATACTTAAAAGGGAAATCAGGAGGGCAAAATGGAGACATAAGATAGCTTTGGCAAATAGAATTAAGGAGAATTCAAAGAGTTTTTACAAATATATTAAGGACAAAAGGGTAACTAGGGAGAGAATAGGGCCCCTCAAAGATCAGCAAGGTTGCCTTTGTGTCGAGCCACAGAAAATGGGGGAGATACTAAATGAATATTTTGCATCAGTATTTACTGTGGAAAAGGATATGGAAGATAAAGACTGTAGGGAAATAGATGGTGACATCTTGCAAAATGTCCAGATTACAGAGGAGGAAGTGCTGGATGTCTTGAAACGGTTAAAGGTGAATAAATCCCCAGGACCTGATCAGGTGTACCCGAGAACTCTGTGGGAAGCTAGAGAAGTGATTGCTGGGCCTCTTGCTGAGATAGTTGTATCATCAATAATCACAGGTGAGGTGCCGCAAGACTGGAGGTTGGCAAACGTGGGCCACTGTTTAAGAAGGGCGGTAAAGACAAGCCAGGGAACTATAGACCGGTGAGCCTGACCTCGGTGGTGGGCAAGTTGTTGGAGGGAATCCTGAGGGACAGGATGTACATGTATTTGGAAAGGCAAGGACTGATTCAGGATAGTCAACATGGCTTTGTGTGTGGGAAATCATGTCTCACAAACTTGATTGAGTTTTTTGAGGAAGTAACAAAGAAGATTGATGAGGGCAGAGCAGTAGATATGATCTATATGGACTTCAGTAAGGCATTCAACAAGGTTCCCCATGGGAGACTGATTAGCAAGGTTAGATCTCATGGAATACAGGGAGAACTAACCATTTGGATACAGAACTGGCACATAGGTAGTAGATAGAGGGTGGTGGTGGAAGGTTGTTTTTCAGACTGGACGCCTGTGACCAGTGGACTGCCACAAGGATCAGTGCTGGGCCCTCTACTTTTAGCCATTTACATAAATGATTTGGATGTGAGCATAAGAGGTACAGTTAGTAAGTTTGCAGATGACACCAAAATTGGAGGTGTAATGGACAGCAAAGAGGGTTACCTCAGATTACAACAGGATCTGGACCAGATGGGCCCATGGGCTGAGAAGTGGCAGATGGAGTTTAATTCAGATAAATGCGAGGTGCTGCATTTTGGGAAAACAAATCTTAGTAGGACTTATACACTTAATAGTAAGGTCCGAGGGAGTGTTGCTGAACAAAGAGACCTTAGAGTGCAGGTTCATAGCTCCTTGAAAGTGGAGTTGCAGGTAGATAGGATAGTGAAGAAGGCATTTGATATTCTTTCTTTTATTGGTCAGAGTACTGAGTACAGGGGTTGGGAGGTCATGTTGCGGCTGTACAGGACATTGGTTAGGCCACTGTTGGAATATTCCGTGCAATTCTGGTCTCCTTCCTATCGGAAAGATGTTGTGAAACTTGAAAGGGTTCAGAAAAGGGTTACAAGGATGCTGCCAGGGTTGGAGGTTTTGAGCTATAGGGAGAGGCTGAACAGGCTGGGGTTGTTTTCCCTAGAGCGTTGGAGGTTGAGGGGAGATCTTATAGAGGTTTACAAAATTATGAGGGGCATGGATAGGATAAATAAACAAAGTCTTTTCCCTGTGGTCGGGGAGTCCAGAACTTGAGGGCATATGTTTAGGGTGAGAGGGGGGAGATATAAAAGGGACCTAAGGGCAACTTTTTCACGCAGAGGGTGGTACGTGTATGGAATGAGCTGCCAGAGGAAGTGGTGGAGGCTGGTACAATTGCAACATTTAAGAGGCATTTGGATGGGTATATGAATAGGAAGGATTTGGAGCGATAAGGGCCGAGTGCTGGTAGGTGGGACTAGATTGGATTGGGATATCTGGTCAGCATGGACAGGTTGGACCGAAGGATCTGTTTCCATGCTGTACATCTCTATGACTCTATGAGATGACTAGGATTGTGTTGACCAAGAGATGAGTGTTGAATAAAACATTGGAGAGCAACATAAGAGCATAAGACATAGGAGTGGAATCAAGGCCATTTGGCCCGAGTCCACACTGCCATTTAATCATTGCTAATGGGTGTTTCAATTCCACTTACCCACACTCTCCACGTGGCCCTTAATCCTTTGTGAGATCAAGAATTTATCAATCTCTGCCTTGAAGATACCCAACGTCCTTGCCTCCACTGCGGTCCATGGCAATGAATTCCACAGGCCTACCACTCTCTGGCTGAAGAAATGTTTCCTCATTTCTGTTCTAAATTAACCTCCTCTAATTCCAAAGCTTTGTCCATGGGTCCTAGCCTCCCCACCTAATAGAAACAACTTCCCAGCATCCACCCTTTCTATGCCATGCATTATCTTTTAAGTTTCTATTAGATTTCCCCTCAACCTTCTAAAGTCTAATGAATACAATCCAAGGATCCTTAGCCAATCATCATATGATAGGCCTACCATTCCAGGGATCAGCCGTGTGAATCCCCACTGGACACGCTCCAATGCCAATATGCCCTTCCTGAGGTGTGGGGCCCAAAATTGAACACAGTATTCTAAATGGGGCCTAACTAGGGATTTATAAAGTCTCAGAAGCACATCTCTGCTTTTATATTCCAACCGTCTTGATATAAATGACAACTTTACATTTGCTTTCTTAATCACAGATTCAACCTGTAAATTAACCTTGGAGAATCCTAGACTAGCAATCCCAGATCCCTTTGTACTTTGACTTTATGAATTTTCTCACCGCTTAAAAAATAGTCCATGCCTGCATTCTTTTTACAAAGTGCGAGATCTCGCACTTGCTCACTTTGAATTTCATCAGCTATTTCCTGGACCACTCTCCTAAACTGTCGAAATCTTTCTGCAGCCTTCCCACCTCTTCAGTATTACCTGCCTGTCTGCCTAACCTCATATCATCAGTAACCTTTGCCAGAATGCTCCCAATCCCTTCATCCAGGTCATTAATATATAAAGTGAACAGCTGTGGCCCCAACAATGAACCCTGCGTGACTCCACTTGGCATCTGCTGCCATTCTGAAAAAGAACCTTTTATCCCAACTCTCTGCCTTCTATCAGACAGCCAATCCCCAATCCATGCCAGTAGCTCACCTCGAACACCATCAGCCCTCATGTTACTCAGCAGCCTCCCATGAGGGACTTATCAAAGGCCTTTTGGAAGTCTAGACAGATGGCATCCACTGGGTTTCCCTGGTCTAACCTATTTGCTACCTCTTCAAAGAATTCTAACAGGTTTGTCAGGCATAACCTCCTCTTACTAAATCCATGCTGACTTGTTAAAATCCAACCCTGCACTTCCAAGAATTTAGAAAGCACATCCTTAACAATGGATTCTAGAATTTTACCAACAGTCAAGGTTAGCTAATCGGCCTATAATTTTCCATCTTCTGTCTTGATCCTTTCTTGAACAAAGGGGTTACAACAGCAATTTTCTAATCATCTGGGACTTTCCCTGACTCCAGCGATTTTTGAAAGCTCATAGTCAGCGCCTCCGCTATTTCCTCAGCCACCTCCCTCAGAACTCTAGGATGTAGCCCATCGGGGCCAGGAGATTTATTGATTTTTACACCTTTTAGCTTTTCTAGCACTTGCTCTTTTGTAATGGCTACCATGCTCAACTCTGCCCCCTGACTTTCCTTAATTGTTGGGATATTACTCATGTCTTCCACTGTGAAGACTGACACAAGTACTTATTAAGTTCTTTAGCTATTTCCTAATCTCCCATCATGAGCCTTCCTGCATCAATTTGGAGCAGCCCAATCTCTACTTTTGCCTCTCATTTGTTTCTTATGTAATGAAAGAAACTTTTACTATCATTTCTAATATTACTAGCTGGTTTACCTTCATATTTGATCCTCTCCTTCCTTATTTCTCTCTTTGTTATCCTCTGTTTGTTTTTGTACTCTTCCCAATTTCTGATTTCCCAATGCTCTTGGCCACTTTATAGGCTCTCTTTTTTTCTTTGTTACATTTCCTGATTTCCTTTGTCAGCCACGGTTGTCTAACCCCTCCCTGGATCATCTTTCTTTTCTTTGGGATGAACCTCTGTACTGTGTCCTCAGTTACGCCCAGAAACTCCTGCCATTGTTGCTCTACTGTCTTCCCCACTAGGCTCTGCTTCTATCACTTGCTTCTTCAAAATACTGCTTTGGGATCTTCACCTGACAGACAGATTTAAATTTCTCCATCTCAAAGACAGCACTTCTAACAGAATAGCTCTTCAGCAATATCACCTTGGATATCAACCAGAATATGTTGACATTATTTTGTATTCAGTGGGGTTAATTTTTGCCCATTTGCGAAGAGTTGCATTCCAAAGGTAACTATTTAGGCAATGATCGACATCAAATTACGATTGAATGAAATCGTCCAACTGAAATTATACAATTCAGTCAGAAAGTATTAACTGCATATCACTGATGATCAACGACCATGAAATGAAGCTGAAACAATGATATTTGCAATTATCTAGTATAAAAGTGATCAGCAGAAGGCATTCAAGTGACACTGAAAGAAATTAAGGAACTTCTTTGGAGAAACTCTCAAACTCTGATGCCTTTACAGAGTTTCAAACATTACAATTTTTATCTCAATCCCAATGGATACATGGATACATGGTTTAATAGAGGATCAATGAAAGTCACTGTGGGTTTGTGTGCATTAAACAAGTTTGGGCAAATTTTTCAAAACACAATCTCAATATCAGATTACTTACAGTGTGGAAACAGGCCCTTCGGCCCAACAAGTCCACACCAACCCACTGAAGCGCGACCCACCTAGACCCATTCTCCTACATTTACCCCTTCACCTAACACTACGGGCAATTTAGCATGGTCAATTCACTTAACCTGCACATTTTTGGATTGTGGGAGGAAACCGGAGCATCCGGAGAAAACCCACGCAGACACGGGGAGAATGTGCAAACTCCACACAGAGAGTCGCCTGAGGCAGGAATTGAATCCCGGTCTCTAGTGCTGCGAGGCAGCAGTGCTAACCACTGTGCCACCATGTCGCCCACAGGGCATGCAGGGACATCATATCATGGGTGTATGGTTACAGAGGTATACTCCAAAGATCAGCTGTGAATAAGTCTGAGACTGAGTGGGGACTGATGTATACTGCCAGGGTAGGGGGTAGTGTTTTCTCAAGACTATGGCAGGTGGTATGGGCTGAAGACTGTGGGAAATGCTGTAGGGTCTGTACTGTGGAGTTAGCGTAACAACAACATGCATTTATGTATAGCCTTTAATGCCATAAAAACATTCCAAGTGACTTCACCAGTTTTATCTGACAAAATTTGACACCAGGCTACATGAGGAGATATTCGAACAGGTCAAAGAATTAAAGCATCTTAAAGCTTAGTTGATGGCTGTTTTACAATGCGGAGTGATACCAACAGCAAAGTTCAATTTCTGCACTAACTGGGCATGAAGAACTTTCCATCTCAGTCTCTCCCCTTGCCTCAGATATGGTGACCCTAAGGTTAAACCAGAACCGGTAGTCTCTCTCTCTCTCTCTCTCCTTACTGAGAGAACAACCCTACGCTCTGGTATGGCTGTGGTGACACTTCTTTACCTTATAAAGGAAGAGACAGTGGTAGAGGAAAGGAAAAGTTTAAGGAAGGCTTTGCAAGCCTTGACAGCTGGTAAAATGGCCAATGAAGGTGGAGGGATTCACAATGAGCAAGAGGCTGGTATTGGAGGAGTAAGTGAGGGCTGCAGATGCTGTAGATCAGAGTCGAGAGTGTGGTGCTGGAAAAGCACAGCAGGTCAGGCAGCAGGAGAATAATTTTTTAAATTTCAACAATATACTTCATTCATAAAACATTTTGATGATCTGTACAATTGGTCGTGCCATACATACATATACCTTCCATTTCTTTACATACAGAGATCAGAATTAATCATTCATATATACAGATCTGCACATTTACCATCCATATATTTAGCTGAGGCTTCAGTGGAGCCCAATTACTGAGTGGGCCCCCTGTTCTTCTTTGGCAGGCAGACGTTACACGGTTGCCTTTCCCCACCACGCCTTGACGGCAGCTGCCCCAAGCTTCAGTGTGTCCCTCAACACGTAGTCCTGGACCTTGGAATGTGCCAGTCCGCAACACTCAGTTGGGGTCAGCTCCTTCAGCTGGAAGATCAACAGGTTTCAGACAGACCAGACAGTGTCTTTGACTGAGTTGATGATCCTCCAGGCACAGTTGATGTTCATCTCGGTGTGAGTCCCGGAAACAGACCGTAGAGCGCGGAGTCCCGCGTCACGGAGCTGCTCGAGACGAACCTCAACAAACACCACTGCATTCGTCTCCAGACTTCCTTTGCATAGGCACATTCCAGAAGGAGGTGTGTGACAGTCTTGTCCACTCCTCAGCCGCTTTGAGGGCAGCGTGCGGTGCGGCAGAGAGTCCGGGCGTGCATAAAGGATCTCAGGCATAAGTCCTTCATCAGGAATGAGGCTTGTGAGCTGAAGGGCTGAAAGATAAATGGGAGAGGGGTGGGGCTGGGGGGAAGGTAGCTGAGAGTGCAATAGGTGGATGGAGGTTGGGGTAAATGGTGATAGGTTGGAGAGGAGGGTGGAGCGGATAGGTGGGAAGGAAGCTGGATGGGTTGGACAGATCATGAGGGCGATGCCAAATTGATGGGGAAATGAGAAAACTGGTGAATTCCATATATTGGAGGAGTATTGACCTCTCAGTGAGCTGGATGTGTTTCAGAAGGGTTAAACTATGGAGAGAATTGAAAACAAGAGTGTAAGTTTTAAAGTGGATATAATGTGGCTCAGGTTTATCATGTAAGGGAATAAAGACATCTCACTGCTGCTCAATACGCTAAAGACTTGACCCCGTGTAGACTTGAGGTGAGTTAAATAGCATCCTACTATAATGATAGTGAAGTGTTTGCATTAAGGTTAAGGTTTAGACATTTAGAGTTCCTGAGGTTTGTGGGGCATACCTCACAGATAAAGTGTCAAATGAAAATTTAACCCACTGCCAATCTGTCCACTCTTTATGGTTTACCAGAACTAACTTCCACCTTGCAGGGCTTTGTCACATCATTACACTAATTGTTTTTGAATGTTAATACTGAGTCTAAGTTACCAGGCTTACTGGGCACCCACATGTGGTGCAATAGTGTTGTCTCTACATCTGAGCCAGACAGTCTGGGTCCAAGTCCCACCTACTCCAGTGGAATAACATTCTGGATGGGTTGAGAATATCAATCAGGCTTATTGGCTGTCCTGTGATTGGCCATTGCTATATAAACGGAAGTGAAATCTAAGAACTATGCCTCTGATTCAAGTGCCTGGGAGTTTGCCGTGTATAAATTGATTCTAATACTACAGATTTGATGTCTCTTTTAGAAGTGGTTTGTTAGCTTTAAAGCACTTTGGTTTCTCCTGAGGTTGTGAAACAAGATATGTAAAGGCAAGTTTTGGTGACATGGTTCAGTGATTGCATCCCTCTCACTTACCCAAGCAGTGTGTTATAACATATTTGTACAGAATTAATTAAAAAGATCTTTCATGTTATTCACGACTTTGCCCACTCCTTTATAAAAACGAATGAATAAATAGTTCAAGTGACTTTGGAGTAATCCAAATAAAGGAGACACAAGGATTCACTGAGGCAAACAATATATTTAAGGGATGCTATGCATACATTCATGAAACATAGGAATTGAGGATTATATTGAGATAACTGCAGAACAGTGAAAGGTGATGCAAGTGAAGCATAAACATTGGCATGGATTAGTAGGGCTAAATGGCTCTTTCTGTGGTATATACTCTATGTAATTCAATGCAGTCAAACACAGGGCACTTCAGGAATTATTACTGGCAAATGTACAAGCGATTATGCATCTTTAATGCTGTCTACAGCAGAAGATGTTGTTGCTAGACCAGTTGACCCTAAAAGAGAGTTGTAAAGAGATAAACCAACAGGAATAGCAAGGTACGCCAAGGTTGATTACCTTCAAATAGAAACACTTCAGGTTCTGTCTGAGAACGGGTGTTCCATGCTATTTAACAGAATAGGGAAAAATCAATCGAAGGTAATATTACAATTAGAATAGAATTAGAATTAGCTTTATTGTCACATGTACTCACATGAGTACAGTGAGGAGTTTACAAGTTGCCACTTACAGCACCATCTTAGATACAAAGGTACTGATTCTTAAGTCATAGAGTCATAGAATCATAGACTGGTAGAGTACGGAAACACATCCTTCGATCCAACTTGTCCATGCTAACCAGATATCTTAAACTAATCTAGTCCCATTTGCCAGCACTTGGCCCATATCCCTCTAAACCCTTCCAATTCATATACCCATCTAGATGCCTTTTAAATATCATAATTGTACCAGCCCCCACCACTTCCCCTGGCAACTCATTCCAAACACGCACCACCCTTTGTGTGAAAAAGTTGCCTTTTAGGTCCCTTTTAAATCTTTCCCCTCTCACCCTAAACCTGTGCCCTCTAGTTTTGGAGTGCCTTGACCAAGGGAAAAGACCTTTGTCTATTTACTCTATCCATGCCCCTCATGATTTTATAAACCTCTATAGGATCACCCCTCAGTCTCCAACATTCCAGGGAAAACAATCCCAACATATTCAGCCTCTCCCTATAGCTCAAAGTCTGCAGCTTTCAGGTTTCATAACATTTTTCTTATAGGAGGGAGATCAGAATTGCACGCAATATTCCAAAAGTGGCCTAACCAATGTCCTGTACCGCCACAACATGACCTCCCAACTCCTGTACTCAATGCAGTGAAAAATAAATTTAAACATACCAAATGTCTTCTTCACTATCCAACGACCTGTAACTTCACTTTCAAGGAATTATGAACCTGAACTCCAAAGTCTCTTTGTTCTGCCACACTCCTTTGGACCTTACTATTAAGTGTATAAGTCCTGCCCTGATTTGCCTTTTCAAAATGAAGCACCTCACATTTATCTAAATTAAACTCCGTCGGCCCATCGGCCAATCTGATCAAGATTCTGTTGCACACTGAGGTAATTTTCTTTTCTGTCCACTATACCTCCAATTTTGGTGTCATCTGCAAACTTACTAACTATACCTCCTATATTCATATCCAAATCATTTAAATAAATACCAAATCTCAATGGACCCAGCACTGATCCTTGTGGCAAACTGCTGGTCACAGGTCTTCAGTCTGAAAAGCGACCTCCACCATCAGCCTCTGTCTTCTACCTTCAAGCCAGTACTGTGTGCAAATGACTAGTTCTCCCTGGATTTCATATGATGTAACCTTGCTAACCAGTCTACCGTGAGGATCCTTGACAAATGCCTTATTGAAGTCTGTAAGGATCACATTCACCACTGTATTGTCATCAATCATCTTTGTTACTTCTTCAAAAAACTCACTCAAGTTAGTGAGACATGATTGCTCACGCACAGCCATGTTGACTATCCCTAATCAGTCCTTGCCTTTCCCAATATATATGTCCCTCAGAATTTCACCAATAACTTGCCCACTACTGATGTCAGGCTCGCTGCTCTATACTTCCCTGGCTTTTTCTTACCACTTTTCTTACCACCATGTTAACTAACCTCCAGTCTTCCAGCACCTCACTTGTGACTATCAATGATACAAATATCTGAACAAGGGGCCCAGCAATCACTTCTTTCGGTTCCTACCAAGTTCTAGGGAATACCAGATCAGGCCCGAGGGATTTATCCACCTTTATGCATTTTAAGATGTCCAGCTCCTCCTCCTATCTAATATAGACATATAATCAAGATGTTGCTATTGAATTCCCCACATTCTCCACCTTCTATATCCTTCTCCACTGATGCAATAGTACAGATTTTTCAGGAAAGAAATTTGAAAAATAGAGAAATAAAAAGTTTAGAATGTTTTCAGCTATGCCAGGCCACCAAGGAGGTCACAAGTGAAAGTTCTGATCCAGGTGATGGTGGGTTTGGAGTTTGGAAGACATGGGATACCTGAAGGATAACTTGAATCTCACCATTCTCCCAGCTTCCACCCTAATTCAGTTCCAGGCAGTAAGCCTATGATCAAGCTTTCCCCTCTGCCACCAGTTGAACCACTTTGGTGGCTATTTAATAACCATTTAATGGCCTCAACCCAGTGCCACTGAGATTAACCCAGCTACAGGGCAGCATGGCGGCTTGAGGGGTGGCACAGTGGCTCTGTGGTTAGCACTGCTGTCTCACAGCACCAGGGACCCAGATTCAATTCCAACCTTCGGTGACTGTCTGTGTGGAGTTTGCACATTCTCCCTGTGTCTGCATGGGGTTTCCTCTGGGTGCTCTGGTTTCCTCCCACAGTCCAAAGATGCACAGGTCAGGTGAATTGGCCATGCTAAATTCCCCATAGAGTTTGGTGCATTAGTCAGAGGGACATGGGTCTGGGTGGGTTATTTTTTGGAGGGTTGGTGTGGACTTGTTGAGCTGAAGGGCCTGTTTACACACTTTAGGGAAATCTAATCTACAAGTGGCCCTGTTGCCATGCAATGTGCATAGCAGCTGAAACTGCATGGATAGCTTATCGCCTCAGGTTGCATGGATCAAAGACATTTAATGAGCAGAGGGATGAGACATCAGAAAATCTAGGGTGGTGGAAGTACTGAGAGACACACCCTAGCTCCAGCAATGAAACATCCTTAAAAAGCTGATTTGAACCACTGATTCCTCCTTTAGCTGTGGAAAAGACTCAGGTTTCTTAATGCATACATGGGAGATGTACATATCAAAAATTACATACAACTCAAACTTTATTATGAAAGTTATAGTATTGCACAATGCCTACTGATAACAAGGTTCTAATGAACTATTTCTACAGATAATAATTTCCAATCAAAAGTTACACATTTACTCACTCATATGCTGTTCATAGTCTGCATTGCAGGTTAATGCATATGACTATATTATCCAACCCTATTCAAACTAATAAATGTAATTCTATTATCCAATCATACTGAAACATATTCACATTTTCTAATTGTAAGTGTATTTTCTAATTATAGCTGTGTGAAATAATTCCACAGAAGTGAGTATCCCGTCGCCAAGTCACCCTTTATTTACACATGGAGAGTCCTTGACACTGATCCAGCTCCCTCTGAGCCAGCTCTCAGAATGAACAGAGTGGTAGGCTCTCCTGCTTGTATCTGTCAGCCAGGGCTCCCTGAATGGACCAGATTAACAGCCTCAATCAAAGAACTCATATTCTTTGAGGTGCACCTGGCCGACTTCATTCCAATCACTAGAATAGGTACTTGTGATTATCAGAAAACCTGAACTGTCCTTTTTTCCTCTTTCACCCTACTGTGGCTCCATGATGCCTTACCCTAAACTGTCCTTTTCTGTCTACCCACATTACATATCTGTGGTTGGGGTTATTCTGGTGCTCTGGACACAGACTCCACTGTGGCGCTACTGAGCACAAGAGGTCCCAGCCTTTAATTGGTCAGCAGTTACAGGTATGTGGGTTTTCTACCATCCTTGGGTCTTGATTTCCTTGACAGTGGCCTCACCACTGCCTCTTTGACTTGTGGTTCAATAGAGCCTTCCAAGCAAGAGGCAGCACAGGTAACTCACTGGCTCCTGCAGGAAGGTAATGCCTCAATAAGGTTACTCCCACACTGTTTGAATGTGAAGGCTTGTCCTTGACAGATAGTCTGAAGTAATTCTTTACCCAAAGAGTTATCAACAGTTGAAAGGGTTTTGTCAGGATAGCCAGTGGGTTCAATGAAGAATCAGCTAAGTGCTATCATAGAGTTGTTTTTCTTGGAAGTTCCTTTTGCATCCAATCCTAGATTACATTCTTGGGTGGTTGCACTATTTTTGCGTCCAAGTTGACTACAAGGAGACCTGGCACAACATGAGGGACTAGACTGTTACAGAAACAGCTATCAGTGAGGGAAAATGGCCTGTACAGGAATCCACAATTGGCAGATCGGAGCTTTCAGTGAATGAGGAGAATATCCTAAAGGGAAGAGAATGCAAAAATTGTTCAAGAAAATGTGTGGGAGGTACTTGGCCAGTTTCCTAATCATAATTGGTCTCAGTATAGAGGAGAGAAGGGGTGGAAACAGTCTGTTAGCTGGAGGAATGACACAGATTGCATTTATTAGGCAATGATATGTAGGAAAAATAAGTAAACAGCAATGTATCTTAAGTTCTTAAACTAGAGGGTACTACTTGAAGGGCAGGTGTAAGAAAGGGTGGTTGAAGAGTGAAATAAAACCAGAAAGTGCTGAAAAAACTCAAGTATAGCAGCGTTTGTGTAGAGAAAAACAATTAACATTTTGAGTTTGCCATGAGATATCTTCCAAACTGCAAGGGACTGGAAAGTAGTGGTTTTTGTCCCATTGACAGAGGAAGAGGAGGTGTGATGGAATAGTTGATGAGGCTGTCCAGAGCAAAAGACAAAGGCAGTGTGAACAGTGGCAAAGGATAAATAGTGATGTAAAATGGGTGTAAATGAAGGTGTGAAAAGAGAAAATGGCCTAAGTCAACATACAACTGTGGAGATTTAGGGAATATAAGCAGTGGAACTCAATATTGAGTCCCAGAGACTGTAAAGTGCCAAAGCAGAAAATGAGGTGTTAATCCTCCAGCTTGCATTGAGCTTCATTGGAACATTGTAGCAGGCCAAGGACAGAACCATTAGCATGAGAATAAATGTCTTGTAATAACTTGTATTTATTTAAAAATCACACAACACCAGCTTATAGACCAACACCTGATGACGGAGCAGTGCTCCAAAAGCTAGTGCTTCCAATTAAACATGTTGGACAATAACCTGGTGTTGTGTGATTTTTAACTTTGTCCACCCCAGTCCAACACCGACATCTCCAAATCTTTGGATTTATTTGGCTGCTTTAACAGTGAAATAATAGTAACATAGTAAGATATTCTATGGTGCTAACCCAAAGATGTTATAAGACAAAACTATTATAAGCACTTTAAAATAGAACAGATTAGTGAAATGGATGGACAAGTGTATATTACCTTTAATGGCGGCTATAGTGATTGTAACAATATCAGCCGGGTGGACCTCATAGAATATGAGTTCCCTGATTGGGGCTGTTAACCTGATTCACTCAGAGAGCCCTGGCTTAGAGATATAAACAGGACTGTCAGAGGTTCTGTTCCCTTTGACAGCTGGCTCTGAAGTAGCTGGACCAGTGTCAAATACATTGCATGTGTAAACGAAACATGACTTGATAGGATACTGGCCTCTGTGGAGTTATTTCAGAGGCCATTTTGAAGAGTTAATTGGAAGAATGCAGGAGGCAATATAACATAAAGGATATAATTCTAAGGAGGGTGCATGAGCAGGATCACCTGGTTATACCTGTACATACATGCAGAGGAGGTGGTCATGCTATGGTGGTAAACATCAGGGGATTGATAATCCTATTGAGGGGTGGGTTTAAAATCCCACCTCAGCAGCTGGGAGAATTTACATTAATTTCTGGAATTGAAAGCTCGTATCAGTAATGTTGCCTATCAGTGTCTACTTTTTTTTTAAAAAAATGCTGTTATGTTTTATTAATATCCTTTTTGGGAAGGAAATATAGTATTCTTAACTGGTCTGGCACATGTGAGATTCTAGATCCATGGGAATGTGGCTAACTCTTAACAACCCTCTGAAATAGCCTAGTGAGCCATTCAGTTCATGAACAATTAGGGGTGGTCAACGGAGACAGCATCGTAATTTGTTGCTCTTCCACAGCAGGGAATTGACCTCAACTGAGCGTTGCAGCCTGGCACATTTCAAGGTCCAGGACCATGTGCAGATGGATGCACTAAACCTTGGAGAAAGATCACAGTCTAAAGTCTTTCTGCCGAACTTAAACAGAGGCCTGTTCAATTATCAGGCCCTCCTGCTGCCTCAAATGCATGTAAATATAGTCTTGTATAAGTAAGAAATGCCTTGGGTTTGTTTCTTGGTTAGAGTCAAATTCCAATGTTTGTTTCTTCATGTGCTACTGTACAGAACCAAACTGCTTCAGTCACTATGTAAGTATATAAATATATTTTTATGGATAAATTATATTTTCGAAATAAAAAAGCAACTTCTCAAAGAATAGATAAAAGAAATTGAAGATGACTGGTTGAGAGAATAGTTCATAAAGTACTGGAGATAAGACCATAAGACCATAAGACATAGGAGTGGAAGTAAGGCCATTCGGCCCATCGAGTCCACTCCGCCATTCAATCATGGCTGATGGGCATTTCAACTCCACTTACCCGCATTCTCCCCGTAGCCCTTAATTCCTCGAGACAACAAGAATCTATCAATCTCTGCCTTGAAGACATTTAGCAGCCCGGCCTCCACTGCACTCTGCGGCAATGAATTCCACAGGCCCACCACTCTCTGTCTGAAAAAATTTCTCCGCATTTCTGTTCTGAATTGACCCCCTCTAATTTTAAGGCTGTGTCCACTGGTCCTAGTCTCCTCGTCTAACGGAAACAATTTCCTAGCGTCCACCCTTTCCAAGCCATGTATTATCTTGTATGTCTCTATTAAGTCTCCCCTTAATCTTCTAAACTCCAATGAATACAATCCCAGGATCCTCAGCCATTCCTCATATGTTAGACCTACCATTCCAGGGATCATCCGTGTGAATCTCCGCTGGACATGTTCCAGTGCCAGTATGTCCTTCCTGAGGTGTGGGGATCAAAACTGGACACAGTACTCCAAATGGGGCCTAACCAGAGCTTTATAAAGTCTCAGTAGCACAACGGTGCTTTTATATTCCAACCCTCTTGAGGTAAGTGACAACATTGCATTCGCTTTCTTAATCACGGACTCAACCTGCATGTTAACCTTAAGAGAATCCTCGACTAGCACTCCCAGATCCCTTTGTACTTTGGCTTTACGAATTTTCTCACTGTTTAGAAAGTAGTCTATGCTTTTATTCTTTTTGCCAAAGTGCAAGACCTCGCATTTGCTCATGTTGAATTCCATCAGCCATTTCCTGGACCACTCTCCCAAACTGTCTAGATCCCTCTGTAGCCTCCCCACTTCCTCAGTACTACCTGCCTGTCCACCTAACTTCGTATCATCGGCAAACTTCACTAGAATGCCCCCAGTCCCTTCATCCAGATCATTAATATATAACACGAACAGCTGTGGCCCCAACACTGAACCCTGCGGGACACCGCTCGTCACCGGCTACCATTCCGAAAAAGAACCTTTTATCCCAACTCTCTGCCTTCTGTCAGACAGCCAATCCTCAATCCATCCCAGCAGCTCACCTCGAACACCATGGGCCCTCACCTTGCTCAGCAGCCTCCCGTGTGGCACCTTATCAAAGGCCTTTTGGAAGTCTAGATAGACCACATCCACTGGGTTTCCCTGGTCTAACCTACTTGTCACCTCTTCAAAGAATTCCAACAGGTTTGTCAGCATGACCTCCCTTTACTAAATCCATGTTGATTTGTTCTAATCAGACTCTGCTCTTCTAAGAATTTAGAAACCTCATCCTTAATGATGAATTCTAGAATTTTACCAACAACCGAGGTTAGGCTAATTGGCCTACAATTTTCCATCTTTTGTCTTGATCCTTTCTTGAACAAGGGGGTTACAACAGCGATCTTCCAATCATCTGGGACTTTCCCTGACTCCAGTGACTCTTGAAAGATCTCAACCAATGCCTCTGCTATTTCCTCAGCCACCTCTCTTAGAACTCTAGGTGTATCCCAGCGGGGCCAGGAGATTTATCAATTTTAAGACTTTTTAGCTTTTCTAGCACTATCTCTTTTGTAATGGGAACCATACTCAACTCAGCCCCGTGACTCCCTTTAATTGTTGGGATATTACTCATGTCTTCCACTGTGAAAACTGACGCAAAGTATTTGTTAAGTTCTCCTGCTATTTCCTTATCTCCCATCACTAGGCTTCCAGCATCAGTTTGAAGTGGCCCAATGTCTACTTTTGCCTGTCGTTTGTTTCTTATGTATTGAAAGAAACTTTTACTATCATTTCTAATATTACTGGCTAGCCTACCTTCATATTTGATCCTCTCCTTTCTTATTACTCTCTTTGTTATCCTCTGTTTGTTTTTGTAGCCTTCCCAATCTTCTGATTTCCCACTGTTCTTGGCCACTTTATAGGATCTCTCTTTTTCTTTAATACATTTCCTGACTTTCTTTGTCAGCCATGGCTGTCTAATCCCTCCCCGGATAATCTTTCTTTTCTTGGGGATGAACCTCTGTACAGTGTCCTCAATTATATCCACAAACTCCTGCCATTTTTGCTCTACTGTCTTCCCCGCTAGCCTCTGCTTCCAGTCTATTTTTGTCAGTTCCTCTCTCATGCCCTCATAATTACCTTTATTTAACTGTAGCACCATTACATCCGATTTTGCCTTCTCCCTTTCAAACTCCAGACTGAACTCTACCATATTATGATTGCTGCTTCCTAAGGGTTCCCTTACTTTAAGATCTTTTATAAAGTCTGGTTCATTGCAAAGAACTAGGTCCAGAATAGCCTGCTCCCTTGTGGGCTCCATGACAACCTGTTCCAAAAAGCCATCATGTAAGCATTCCATGAATTCCCTTTCTTTGGATCCACTGGCAACATTATTTACTCAGTCCACCTGCATATTGAAGTTTCCCATAATCACTGTGACCTTGCCTTTCTGACATGCTTTCTCTATTTCCCAGTACATGTTGCGTCCCTGGTCCTGACCACTGTTAGGAGGTCTGTACACAACTCCAATTATGGTTTTTTTGCCTTTGTGGTTTCTCAATTCCACCCACACAGACTCCACATCATCTGACGCTATGTCATTCAGTGCCATAGATTTAATTTTGTTCTTAACCAACAAGGCAACCCCACCCCCTCTGCCAAACTCCCTGTCTTTTTGATAAATTGAAAATCCTTGGAGGTTTAACTGCCACTCCTGACCCCCCGTAACCAAGTCTCTGTGATGCCTACCACATCATAATCATTCACTATGATCTGTGCCATTAGTTCATCTGTTTTGTTATGAATGCTACGAGCATTCAGGTAAAGTGCCTTAATGCTAACTTTCTTATCATTAGAAATATTGGAAGTCATATAATGTACTAAGTGTTCCTTGCTTTTTTCTGCATTCCCAGTCTGCCTCAATTTTAAATCCGCCTGGACACATGCTATCCTGCTGCTTATCTTTCCATTTAACGCCATACTCCCTGTCACTTTCACTTTCCCTTCCCCCAACTCAGAAGTTTAAAGTCCTATTGACCACCCTATTTATCCTCTTCGCTAGAACATTGGTGCCTGATCGATTCAGGTGGAGACCGTCCCAATGATACAGATCTCCCCGGTTCCAAAACTGATGCCAATGCCCCATGAAGTGGAATCCCTCTTTCCCACACCAATCTCTTAGCCACGTGTTTACTTGCCTAATTTTCTTGTCCCTATGACAATTGGCACGTGGCTCAGGCAGTAATCCGGAGATTATGAACCTTGAGGACCTGTGCTTCAATTTCCTGCCTAGTGCTTCATAAATCCTGGGTTTTCTGAGTAGGAGGGTAAAGCATGAAAGCAAGAAAATAATGTTTAAACCTGTATAACACAATGGATTGGCATTTTAAAAAATGTGAAGGCATTGAAAAGAGTTTAAAAATGATTCATGAAAATTTTTCCAGAATGAAGATCTTCTGTTACGTAGATCGACTGGAAAAGTTGGGACTTTTTTTTGACAAGAGAGAAATTTGGGAGAAGATTTGATAGAAGTATTCAAAATCAGTAAGCACTGGCTGAAGAGACTCACAGGGAAGCAAACCCACTCCTGATTGTGATCAAAACATTGATTCTCCGGTTCCTTGCATGCTGCCTGACCTACTGTGCTTTTCCAGCACCACTCTGATCTCCAGCATCTGCAGTGCTCACTTAAACCCTGGTTAATGTCAGGGAATACTTCTCAATTTTCAGGGACAAAGGAGTAATATGGTGAAGAGCATCTTTTAAGAAAAGGTCAGAAACTGTGATAGAGTCAATACAGTTTGTCCTTGATTAGCAACCTCAAAGAGGTCAATTCTATCTAGCAACGGGCAATTGAAACAATTCTCTAACATAAAATAAGAGCTTGTACTGAATAACCTCATCCAACAGATGGCACTAGCGACCTGCCTGGCCTTTGAGAAATCTCATCAGAGGACACAACAAAATGGCAGTGAGTTAGGCAGCAGTACAAAGCAAAATACTGTGGATGCAGCAAATCAGAAATAAAAAGATTAAACCTTACTTAGCAAATCTTTTCAACGCAATTGAAAAGTGCACTTTTTGGATCCTTTTTTAAAATCATGCTGCAAATCAGTTTTGTTTCTCATGTTTAAAAACGGTCAGCAAGATTTATTGCAGCCCAAAGTGGTTTTATGGTTTACTTGGCACTTGAAGCAGAGCTGAGATATAGATAACAGACAGAATAGTTCTGACAAAGGGCTACTGGATCCATCTTTCTCTCCACAGTTACTGCCAGACCTGTTGGTTTCTTGAGCAAATACTGTTTTTGCTTCAGATTTCCAACACCTGCAGTTCTTTGTTTTACTTCATTTGTGGGATGTGGGTGTCACAGGATGACCAGCATTTGTTGCCTGTGCCAAGTTACCCTTGAGAAGGTGGTGGTGAGCTGCCTTCTTGAACCGCTGTAGTTCACTTGCTGTGGGTTGACTCACAACATCATAAGAGAGAGAATTCCAGGATTTTGACACAGCAACAGTGAAGGATCGGCGATATATTTCCAAGTCAGGGTGGTGAGTGTCTTGGAAGGGAACCTGAAGGTGACATTGTAGCCAAGTATCTGCTATCATTGTCCTTCGGGATGAACTATTATAGGAGATGAGAAGAATTCTTTTAATGCCATGAATGTCATGACCTGGATTTATTATCTGACAGGGTGAGGTAGGCTCATTCAACATTAACCTTCCAAAGGGAAAGGTGTTCACACAGGAGAAGGAAAATATTGTAGATATATGGGGAAAAGGCAAAGGCAGATGTACAGCTCTTTCACAGAGTCAGCACAGAAACAATAGGCTGCATGGTTTATGATCCATCATTACGATAAATGTGGACATGGCCAATGCAGACAGCAGATAAGGATATGTCTGGAGCTGTGGTTGAAGATCACCCAACTTGTTTTCTCAAAAAAACATATTTAATTTCCAAGATTTTACAAGATGTCACAGTTGAGCCTAGTTTTATCCATCCTGAATCGATATTGAAGTATACATACCAATGAGAAGAGATTTCTGGGTGGTGATTAGCAATGGCAAGCTAAGGTTTTATCATTTCCAAGTCCACGGGAACCCAAGGCCAAACCTACTTCTGCAGTACACCTAGGATGGGTTGGTGTCCTTCTGCCAATTTCCCTTAAGTCAGCAAGAAAAGTGTTATCGCTGAGTCACGGCTAACATCTGAAAAGCAGTTCACTGCCCTAACTAAAATCAGGTAGCCGTGATTTGGAGGAGCCGTTGTTGGACTGGAGTAGACAAAGTTACAAATCACACAACACCAGGTTATAGTCCAACAGGTTTATTTGGAAGCACTAAGCTTCAGAGCGCCGCTCCTTCTTCAAGACCTGCTATACAACCACCTGAAGAAGGAGCGGCGCTCTGAAAGCTAGTGCTTCCAAATAAACCTGTTGGGCCATAACCTGGTGTTACATGATTTGTAATTAAAATCAGTTAATATAACATGATCCAGAGATAGAGCCTGAAACCGTGCTAGACTGCATAGATCTGTAGCAGATCAAATGGAGTATGTACTTGCTGACTTTATTCCAGGTAATAAAATCTGTTTTGCTTCTAGCAGTGGTGAGACATTCAGATGCGAATCAATACCTTGTGAATCTAGTGTCAAATCCTCAAATCTCTGTGCTGGAGCTGTACAGACAGTGCTCACATGAATGTGAGAGAGTTCACAATGCAACTTCAAAGAGGAGATTGTAGCATTTAGATCTCAGTCTAGAAAAAAGCTTGTTTTCCATTACATCACATATACACTGTAAAGAAATGGGTTAAAACATGTAAATTTAGGTGCTTGCAGAAAGCTATAAACATGAAATAGGTAGGGGGAAAATAGTTGAAGGTAGTTTTGGCCTCATTCTTTACACAGTAGAAACTAAACGGTATGTTATAGAGCATCCATTTCCTACTAGGAGACTTGGGTTATAATTATACCTACTAATTGCCTTAAAAATTTGAAGATGACAAAGAAGGAAGGTTTGAGGAGATAAGGAGCTTCACAATTTTGACGTAAAAATGAATGAGCATAGTGCAATTTGATACCAGTGCAGATAAATTACATGATGGAGACAGAATGTGTAGGATTGCATGGGACAGCGAATGCAATGAGACAGGAGGATGAGTGAACTGAATGGTTGAGATTAGCAACCAAAAGTATATGAATAGAATGAAATAGTACAATAAACAACTTCTCAACTTGTATCCCCTCTGCTTTCCTGAACACAATGATTTTCATATACATTAGTCTTCCTCAATAATTGAGTATTCATCTTCTGTGAGCCTAGACTTTGTCATTTCGATGTTAGGCTTAGCCAGTAACCAAATGCATAGGCCTGTCTGGGATACTCCCTATTTAACAGCCAGTATTGAGCAGGGGCAAACAATTCCTTACCATTTCCATGCCTAGCCTGTTGAATGCCTCAGGAAGTTAAAGACCCCTTCCACCCCAGTTATATTCTCTTCTACCCTCTTCCGTTGGGCTGAAGATATGAAAGTTTGTATACATGTACCAATAGTTTCAAGAACAGCATCTTCCCCATTGTTGTTAGATTTCTGAATGGATCTCTCAAATTTTAAATTTAATGTTGATCTCCTGATGAAGGGCTTATGCTCGAAACGTCGAATTCCCTATTCCTGAGATGCTGCCTGGCCTGCTGTGCTTTGACCAGCAACACATTTTCAGCTGTGATCTCCAGCATCTGCAGACCTCATTTTTTACTCGCTCTCTGTGCACATTCTCTGCAGTCATAACATTGCTCTGTTCTGTTACCCTCATGCACTTTGGATGGTATGATCTGCCAAAACCTTTTCAGAATGCAATCCTACACATACTAGGTACATGTGACAGTAATAAACCAAATCAAATCAAATCAGCTTGTGGCTGTGAGAGTATTACCACAGACAACATTCCTATTCTTATTTAAATGGAAATTTCTTCACTAGAAATCACTGGATGACGATCAGGCGTAGGATCCTTGCAAAACTTAATGGACACTTTATAGCACCTGAACAGCTTTATAAAAATGCAAACAGCTGCAGTGGCCACTCACTCAGTTAGCCATTGGTAGATAATAAATGCTGTTTCTGTAGTTGTGTTCCAAAGCTGTTAGGTAAAAGATAGGCTTTTGAAAAGATAGAAAACCTAAAAGCAAACTTCTTCACAGGCTCCTGTGAGATGTTTCATCGTGTAAATAACTTTACTTAGTAACATGTTATACCCTGAGGCAGCAAAACATTTTACTGTGCGTTTAAATCTGAATGAGAAAACACTTGGACCCATGGTTCTCTACTTTGTGGGTTTGTGTTAATGTTAGTGTGAAATGTAAACAAGGCTCACTTTGAACACAAAGCCTGACTGCGGAGGGTTCGATTGTTTTCAAATTAAGCGTGTCATGCTCTCTCATGTGGTAATGAGCAGGTATGAAGAAGGATGTTTGGAAATGTTGCCTTTGCCGCAGGAGCTCAGAAGTTAGATGTGTTGCTTGTTGTTGTCTTCTGCTTTCTCCAGTGCCTTTTGTAGAGTGCTCCCTATTGAGTGCAGATGTCTCATGATCCTGTGGACAAGAATCTTTGCATGGTTTAAATATTCCCAGTATCTGATGCCCATCACTGGGTTGGCTCAAAGCTTGACCATGTGTTAAAGGCCCACACGACCGATGTTTTTCACTGTTCATGTGACATCCAGCCCAACATATAACAACACACTTTTTGCAATAACAACAACCTGGATTTATATAACTAGGTAAACACCTTTTAGTACAAAAGTGAGGAGGAACGTTTTTGGTCTGCAAAGGCGGTGAATCTGTGACATTCTTTCCTGTTAAGGGCAGGTAGTGACTGGGTCACTTAGAGTCATAGAGGTATACACCAGGGAAACAGGTCCTTCGGCCCAACTCGTCAATACCTATCAAGTTTCCTAAACTGAACCAATTCCATTTTCCTGCATTTGCCCCCTGTTACCCTAAACCTTTTCTATCCATGTAACTGCCCAAATGCCTTTTGAATGTTTTAGTTGTACCCGCCTCCAACACTTCCTCTGGCAGCCCATTCCATACACACATCACCCTCTGTCTGAAAAGGTTGCCCCTCAGGCCCCTTTTAAATATTTCTCCTCTCACCTTAAATTTAGGCTCTATAATTTTGGATTCCCCTAACCTGGGGAAAAGCTTCTGGCTATTTATCCTATCCATGCCCCTCATGATTTTATAAACCTCTAAAAGGTCACCCCTCAGCCTCTGTCGCTCCAGGGAAAAGAGTCCCAGCCTATCCAGCCACTCCTTATAACTCAATCTTTGCAGCTTCTGTAACACTCTACTGAGTATTTTTGCACCCTTTCCAGTTTAATAGCATCCTTCCTATAGCAGGGCACCCAGAATTGTACACACAGCTCCATAAGTTTCCTTACCAATGTCTTGTAAAGCCGTAACATGACATCCCAACTCCTGTACTCAATACTCTGGCCATTGAAGGCAAGCATGCCAAACACCTTCTTCACCACCCTGTCTACCTGTGATGCTACTTTCGAGGACTATCTATCTGCGCCTGTAAGTGTCTTCTGTTCCATAATATTCCCCAAGAACCCACCATTAACTTAGTATATTATTTATTTATTATATCGAAGGCTGAGCTAGGCAGATTTTTAATAGAGTCATAGAGATGTACAGCATGGAAACAGACCCTTCGGTCCAACCTGTCCATGCTGACTAGATATCCCAACCCAACCTAGTCCCACCTGCCAGCACTTGGCCCATATCCCTCCAAACCCTTCCTATTCATATACCCATCCAAATGCCTTTTAAATGTTGCAATTGTACCAGCCTCCACCACTTCTTCTGGCAGCTCATTCCATACACGTACCACCCTCTGCGTGAAAACATTGCCCTGTAGGTCTCTTTTATATCTTTCCCTTCTCACTCTAAACCTATGCCCTCTAGTTCTGGACTCCCCGACCACAGGGAAAAGACTGCCTATTTACCCTATCCATGCCCCTCATAATTTTGTAAACCTCTATAAGGTCACCCCTCAGCCTCCGATGGTCCAGGGAAAACAGCCTCAGCCTGTTCAGCCTCTCCCTATAGCTCAAATCCTCCAACCCTGGCAACAACCTTGTAAATCTTTTCGGAACCCTTTCAAGTTTCACAACATCTTTCCGATAGGAAGGAGACCAGAATTGTGCACAATATTGTAACAGTAGCCTAACCAATGTCCTGTACAGACGGAACATGACCTCCAACTCCTGTACTCAATACTCTGATCAATAAAGGAAAGCATACCAAACGCCTTCTTCACTATCCTATCTACCTGCAACTCCACTTTCAAGGAGCTATGAACCTGCACTCCAAGGTCTCTTTGTTCGGCAACACTCCTTAGGTCCTTACCATTAAGTGTATAAGTCCTGCTAAGATTTGCTTTCCCAAAATGCAGCACCTCGCATTTATCTGAATTAAACTCCATCTGCCACTTCTCAGCCCATTTGCCCATCTGGTCAAGATCATGTTGTAATCTGAGGTAATCCTCTTCACTGTCCACTACACCTCCAATTTTGGTGTCATCTGCAAACTTACTAACTGTACCTCTTATGCTTGCATTCAAATCAGTTATGTAAATGACAAAAATTTAAGGACCCAGAACTGATCCTTGTAGCACTCCACTGGTCAGACCTCCAGTCTGAAAAATAATCCTCCACCACGACCCTCTGTCTTCTACCTTTGAGTCAGTTCTGTATCCAAATGGCTAGTTCTCCCTGTATTTTGTGAGATCTAATCTTGCCAATCAGTCTCCATGGGGAACCTTGTCGAATGCCTTACTGAAGTCCATATAGATCACATCTACTGCTCTGCCCTCATCAATCCTCTTTGTTACTTCCTCAAAAAACTCAATCAAGTTTGTGAGACATGATTTCCCATATGCAAAGCCGTGTTGACTATCCCTAATCAGTCCTTGCCTTTCCAAATACATGTACATCCTGTCCCTCAGGATGCCCTCCAACAACTTGCCCACTGCTGGGGTCAGGCTCACCGGTCTATAGTTCCCTGGTTTGTCCTTACTGCCCTTCTTAAACAGTGGCACCACGTTTGCCAACCTCCAGTCTTCCGGCACCTCACCTGTGACTATCGATGATACAAATATCTCAGCAAGAGGCCCAGCAATCACTTCTCTAGCTTCCCACAGAGTTCTCGGGTACACCTGATCAGGTCCTGGGGATTTATCCACCTTTACCTGTTTCAAGACACCTAGCACTTCCTCCTCTGTAATCTGGACATTTTGCAAGATGTCACCATCTCTTTCCCTACAGCCTATATCTTCCATATCCTTTTCCATAGCAAATACTGCTGCAAAATACTCATTTAGTATCTCCCCCATTTTCTGCAGCTCCACACAAAGGCCACCTTGCTGATCTTGAGGGGCTCTATTCTCTCCCTAGTTACCCTTTTGTCCTTAATATATTTGTAAAAACCCTTTGTATTCTCCTTAATTCTATTTGTCAAAGCTATCTCATGTCTCCGTTTTGCCCTCCTGATTTCCCTCTTAAGTGTACTCCTACTTTCTTTATACTCTTCTAAGGATTCACTCGATCTATCCTGTCTATACCTGACATATGCTTTCTTCTTTTTCTTAACCAAACCCTCAATTACATTAGTCATCAGCATTCCCTATACCTACCAGCCTTCGCTTTCACCCTGACAGGAATACACTTTTTCTGGATTCTGGTTATCTCATTTCTGAAGCTTCCCATTTTCCAGCCGTCCCTTTGCCTGCGAACATCTGCCTCCAATCAGCTTTCGAAAGTTCTTGCCTAATACCGTCAAAATTGGCCTTACTCCAAGTTAGAACTTCAACTTTTAGATCTGGTCTATCCTCTTCCATCACTATTTTGAAACTTATAGAATTATGGTTGCTGACCCCAAAGTGCTCCCTCACTGACACCTCAATCACCTGCCCTACCTTATTTCCCAAGACTAGGTCAAATTTTGCACCTTCTCGCGTAGGTACATCCACATACTGAATCAGAAAATTGTCTTGTACCCACTTAACAAATTCCTCTCCATCTAAACCCTTAACATAGTCCCAGTCTATGTTTAGAAAGTTAAAATCCCCTACCATAACCACCCTATTATTCTTACAGATAGCTGAGATCTCCTTACAAGCTTGTTTCTCAATTTCCCTCTGACTATTAGGGGGTCTATAATACAATCTCAATAAGGTGATCATCCCTTTCTTATTTCTCAGTTCCACCCAAATAACTTCCCTGAATGTATTTCCAGGAGTATCCTCCCTCAGCACAGCTGTAATGCTATCCCTTATCAAAAATGCCACTCCCCTACTCTCTTGTCTCCCTTTCTATCCTTCCTGTAGCATTTGTATCCTGGAACATTAAGCTGCTAGTCCTGCCCATCCCTGAGCCATGTTTCTGTAATTGCTATGATATCCCGGTCCCATGTTCCTAATCATTAGATTAGATTAGATTACTTACAGTGTGGAAACAGGCCCTTCGGCCCAACAAGTCCACACCGACCCGCCGAAGTGCAACCCACCCATACCCCTACATTTACCCCTTACCTAACACTACGGGCAATTTAGCATGGCCAATTCACCTGACCCGCACATCTTTGGAATGTGGGAGGAAACCGGAGCACCCGGAGGAAACCCACGCAGACACGGGGAGAACGTGCAAACTCCACACAGTCTGTCGCCTGAGTCGGGAAATGAACCCGGGTCTCAGGCGCTGTGAGGCAGCAGTGCTAACCATTGTGCCACCGTGCCACCCAAATCATGCCCCGAGTTCATCTGCCTTCCCTATTAGGCCCCTTGCATTGAAGTAAATGCAGTTTAATTTATTAGTCCTACCTTGTCCCTACCTGCCCTGACTGTTTGACTCGCTTCTGTTCTCAACTATGCCAGTCTCAGATCGATCTCTTTCCTCACTATTTCACTGGGTCCCACTCCTGCCAACTTACTAGTTTAAATCCTTCCGAGCAGCTCCAGCAAATCTCCCTGCCAGTATATTAGTCCCCTTCCAACTTAGATGCAATCCATCCTTTTTGTACAGGTCACTTTTACCCCAAAAGAGATTCCAATGATCCAAAAATGTGAATCCTTCTCCCATACACCAGCACCTCAGCCATGCATTCATCAACTCTATCCTCCTATTCCGGCCCTCACTAGCTCGTAGCACTGGGAGTAATCCAGATATTACTACCCTTGAGGGCCTCCTTTTTAAATTCCTGCCTAACTCTCTGTAATCTCCCTTCAGAATCTCAACCTTTTCCTTTCCTATATCGTTGGTTCCAATGTGGACAATGACTTCTTGCTGGTCCCTCTCCCCCGTGATAATATTTTGCACCCTCTCTGAGACATCCTTGATCCTGGCACCAGGGAAGCAACACACCATTCTGTTTTTCTCTGCTGGCCACAGAAACGTCTGTCTGTATCTTGGACTGCAGAATCCCCTCACTCAATTGATCTCTTGGAACCCAACGTACCCCTTGTTGCATTAGAGCCAATCTCAATATCAGAAACCTGACTGTTCATGCTACATTTCCCTGTGAATCCATCACCCTCTACATTTTCCAAAACAGCATATCTGTTTGAAATGGGTATATCCACTCCTGCCCTAGGTGCCTACATCTCTTACCTTTCCTGGAGTTAATCCATCCTTCCTATAACTACCATCCATCACATACTGCTGCTGTTGCAAATTCCTCATTGCTTGTAACTGTCTCTCTAACCGATCCACTCGATCCGATAAGATTCACATCCAACAGCATTTATGGCAGATATAATCCATAGTAACCCTTAAACTCTCTTTAAACTCCCACATCTGACAAGAAGTACATAACACTGTACTAAAGGCCATTTTTGCTCCTTCACAATCTACAGACCCAGAAAATAACACCGTCTTATTCCTCTACAAAACACTACCCCAGGTTAAATTAATAGTTATGGCTTATATTTGAAGTTTAATCAAGAGACATATCTCCAGAAACATATAATCAAGAAAGAACCTTCTCTACTCACTACTGCAGCCTTTCTATTGGACAGACTTATAACAATGATTAATTTATCTGATTCTGTGTTGTGAACTTTGCCCAAACAGGTTCCTCCAAGATTAGTTGTGAAATTCACTGTTTGTGAATTTTCCCAGATGCACTCCCATGTCCAGCAACACATGAATTCAAAAACAGCAAATGCAGTAACTGTGCAGGTTCTCGCTCTCTCTCTCTCCCCTGCACTGTCCTCACCATGTGCTTCCTTTGTCTGTTCTTCTCCCTTTTGTTGTTTTGACTTTTTTTTCCCAGAGTTCCAAAACAATGCAACAGCATATAAAACAGTAATTGCTGCTCCTGGAATTCAAGGAAATCACCTTCAGCACCTAAAATACCTCAAAAAAGGAACAGCTGTTACAGCCAGAAATTGTTCCCGTCCTCATCTGTAAGAGAATCAAGTGTTATGAGGATGAAGTAGGAAAATGGGTCTAAGGGATTATCAAATCATTGAATAGGAGAGCAAACTTGGGCCAAATAATCTATTTCTGGTCAGCAAAATGTGCCAAGGCAATTCAAAGGAGGATTACCAAACAGCATGTGAATATTGTCCATATAACGATATCATAAACACACGTCCAAAATCTTCACAGAGATATTTATGGAGAAGCTTGAGATTGCATTAGTGACCAGAGTAAGAGTATTGATGGCAGAGCCACAGAGGGTTTCTCGGGCTGGGGGAAATTCCAAATGGAGGTTGTATAGAAATTTGCAAACATGAGTGTGGCTGGACGAGCCATCCGAAATGATAAAATTTATGATGGATTTGATGAAAAATAGACGAGGACGAAAGCATGCTTGGAAATGGAAACCAGCCTTGATCGAAGTGATTGTGCTAATCAATGTCCTGCAGAATCCAGACAGGCTGCAGCTACCAACAGACAGTTTGCAAGCAAACCTGGTAGCTGTAGGCCCTACAATACACACCCGAATCTGGAGAAAATAAGGAGTGCAGATGCTGGAGACCAGAGCCGAGAGTGTGGTGAGGGAAAAGCACAGCAGGTCAAGCAGCAGCCAAGGAACAGGAGGATCAATGTTTGTTTCGGGCATAAGTCCTTCATCAGGAATGAGGTTTGTGGGCCATGGGAGCTGAGAGATAATTGAGGGGGCGGGGGGGTGGGGGGGGGTGGGAGGGAGTTGGGTTGATGGGAAAGTAGCTGGGAATGTGATAGGTAGATGAAGGTGGGGATGAAAGTGATAGGTTGGAGAGGAGGGTGGAACAAATAGGTGGGAAGGACGATGGACAGGTCAAGAGGGCAGTGCCGAGTTAGAGGCTTGAGACTGGGATAAGGTAGGGGGAGGGGAAATGAGGAAACTGGTGAAATCCACCTTGACCCCCTGTGGTTGCAGGGAGCCAAGGCAGAAGATGAATCATTCTTCCTCCAGACATCAGGTGATTAAGGTTTGGTGATAGAGAAGGCCCAGGACCTGCATGTCCTAGGTGGAGTGGGAGGGGGAGTTGAAGTGTTTAGCCATGGAGCTTTGGGGTTGGTTGGTGCTGGTGTCCCAGAGATGTTCTGTGAAACGATCCGCAAGTTCGCGTCCTGTCTCCCCAATGCAGAGGAGACCACATCAGCTGCAACTACACAGTAGATGACGAGTGTGCAAGTACGGGTAAATTTCCGTCAGACGTGGAAAGGAGATATGCACCCAAATTTGGGTTTGAATGGAAGCAATGAACCTTGTCCTCAGGGTAAATGGAAACACCAGGCACAGAGGTGCCTCACACTCTTATATGGAGGATGCTACATGTGCCCAGCACCACCAGGAATGGTGGCCAAAGGACCACTCTGCCATCAACATGTCAATGCCTGTTTGGGTCCAATTGATCAGGGTGATTGAACCTGATTGATCTATTGGAGGACAGTCAAGATCCTTCTGAAAGGGTGCAAAGACTTTGGAGTGTAAGAATCGATGCAACACCACCCTCAGGAGTGGTAACTCAGGCAGTAACTGGAGAGCGGTAATTGCAGAATAGCTACCAAGAAGAGAACTCTGACATCATTGGGAGAAGACCAGATAACATTATCACATGGTGCAAGTCCAAGTTATTTAACGTGATGGTAAATGATCATCCAGAGTTAGGTTAAAGCACAAGATGGCATTTGTAGTGTAAATTGTAAATTATAGTGTATTTTGTTGTGACAGTATTAATTGTGTCAAATAAATGAATATTATTGTTTATTATTATTAAGAGTCAACACAGTTCTTTTGCTAGATTTAAACCACACCATGTGGCAGGTGCAACATGTGTGAGAATCTGAAAGGTGAGATGGTGCAATCAGTATCGAGACACATTCTCTGATGCCCTTGAAAGATCTGGGCCATTTCTCTAATTTTGACTCCATTGATGCTGCCAGACCTAATGAGTATTTCCAGAACTTTCTGTATTATTTTAGATTTCCAGCATCTCCAGTTGATACGATTTTCACAAAGTAACTGACCTGATATGATAGTCCTTATGTTATCTATGCTTTTGATATTGGAAATTGTGGTATTGAAGAATCCAGCAGACATTCATTATATCTACTATTATACACAAACTACATTCATAGGCATCTCAGTATCTGGGTTAACAATAAGCTATGAAAGTATCATTGAGCACCACACTTCCAGTAGCATGTTATGTTTCAAGTAATCAAAGGGTAAGATGGAGTATGAGACTTTTATACTTTGAGGTCATGTGCTGTGCTGCTGATATCCTGAGCATGTCTCTTAAAGGTATACTGATCTAATTACTTTGCGACATAATATATTTCCTTTCTCAAAGATAAAAATTAGCCCAAATAGATATGCATAGCTGCACATAAGCATATACTGTCAGTTCAATAATTATTCATACAGGTAAACCAAAGCTAAAAACAAGCATTTCAGATTTCAATATAACAACCCATCCTGATCTGTTGATCCTATACTCATCTGAAGAGGTGTTCTCTGTTGCACTTCTTTGGTAAGTTGGTTGTCTTGCTGTTCATTACTGTCACTTAGCATCACTGCACAACTAGTATTGTCAAAGCGTTCTTCCTCACCTTCCTCTTGCATGATTGGTATGCCATACATTTAAACTAGATGGCATAAGTTTAAGGTGAGATGGGAAAGATTTAAACAGGACCTAAGGGTCAGCTTTTTCATGCAGAGAGTAGCGCTTGTATGGAACAAGCTGGCAGAAGCTGGTACAATTACAACATTTAAAAGACATCTGGATGGGTACATGAATAGGAAGCATTTAGATTAGATTCCCCACAGTGTGGAAACAGGTCCCTCAGCCCAACAAGTCCGCACCGATCCTCTGAAGAATGACCCACCCACACCCCTTTTCCCCCTCACACTGGGCAATTTAGCATGGCCAATTCACCTAAACTGCATCTCTTTGGACTGTGGGAGGAAACTGGAGCAAACCTATGCAGACACAGGGAGAATGTGCAAACTCCACACAGACAGTCGCCTGAGGTTGGAATCGAACCTGGGACCCTGGTGCTGTGAGGCAGCAGTGTTAACCACTGAGCCACTGTGTTGCCCTATATGATCCAAATGCTGGCAAATGAGACTAAATTAATTTAGAATGCTTGCTCGACACAGATGAGTTGGACCGAAGGGTCTGTTTCCATGCTGTACATCTCTATGATTCTATGACTGTAGTCTAAACTGACTTCTGCTTCTTCATAGTGCAGCAACATAATTGGTAATGACTTTGTATGATCTTGGTAATGACTTTGTATGATCTCGGCTGGTTGCATATTTTAGATACCTTTACTGGTTTCTCTTTCAATGAGAGTATTTCTCTTTCAAATTCATACTCTCTTCCCTGTGTTCTGTTTCAGTAGGTCTCTACCTGATTTTCATCATGAATACTTTCCTTTATCTTTGAAGAAGAATGCCGTGTGTCTGAGAATGGTTGGACAATTAGTTGTTTGGTGGGGTTTTCTCAATAGCCTTCTGAGCATAATTTGTGTTGGAGATGGTAATCCCTTCTCCATTGGTGTTGAGATGTAGCAATGCAATATAAAAAATCTTAATTATCATTGATTTATAGTCCATACCATTTGTTCTGCTGGATTGTCTGAGCATGGATACAGGGCAAACATAAGATGTAGATCACTCACTAGTTAGTACACGTCTTGAATTGGTTTGTCTGTGTATTATGGTTGTTGTTAGATGATGTCTGATCTAGGACTTTGAATAAACTGAAAATAGTCTGTTTATGTTTAAATGCTTATGTTTAAATAAGGCACTCTTAGAAATTTCTTGTATATAGAAATAAATTTCATTCTAAACAAAAAGAAATGAACAATGTCTCCTTGATGATTAATACAATTTCTATAAATCTATATAGCTGTGTATACTCACATAAACTAATGCTTCTGATTGTCCAAATTCGCAAACATCCAATGCTGTTGTCTCATCAGCTTTCAATCAGATTTCCAAATATCTACCAACAAGCTGTTGGAGTCTGTTTTATAGCTGGCCACCACTGTTAACTGTGCCATTCAATATGACCATTTGGGGGCAAATCCAATTTAATATCCCTATTTACCATGGCTCAGGGTTCCATCAAGCCTCCTCAGTGGGTCTGCCTGCAGTTCCAGCAGAGCCCACAATTGTGCTCAGGCATGGTGAAACTTGTTGGAGCGTCTGGGTGGGATGCATTCAGAGGATGGGTGCAGACTCAATGGGCTAAATGGCAGTTCAAGAGACAGCTGAATACTCCCTCCTTTGGGGCAACCACAGATAGGCAATAAATGTTGGTCCAGCTGCGATGCCCACATCCTGCAAACAAATTAAATAAAACATTGCAGACATTGCTGACCATTAAAAAGAGAGATCAAGATGGGAGACAGGTGAGAAATTGCAACAAGTGCTTCTCCAATATAACTGTTGATAAGGATGGTTATCAGCAATTTGTGAAGAAATGATGATCACAGACTATTTTAAACAGCCAAAGAGATAAGTCATTATTCTCTGAGATAGTGGGTACTCCCAGACTTTATTTATGGGGAAAAATACGTGAATTTCTACCAGGAAATAAGTTAATTTCTTGCATGCTGACAAAAGGGATAATTGGAAAGAGTATAGAGATGCCACTAGTTGCAGTTTATATGCAAAATAAACTTGTACTAAGCTTTGTGACTGGATATAAACTTGCTAACGGCAATGATGATGTGAATATTTGTGGTGGGATTAATTTGTCTGACAGCAAGTTATTCCCTCCATCTCCAAATAGAAAAGGGCAGAAGAGACTGGGAAGGCTGGAGAAAGCTAGCAGTAAATAGCAGAAGGCTAAGAACTGACAGAGGTTCCAAAGCCCTTTAAGGCACAGTAGAGCTGTTGAGGTTTGGGATGGCTCAAAGATGGTTATCTGAGACAAATCATCATGAAGAGGTGCATAGAGACTGGGAACTGAGAGAGATTCAGAAATAGTACAGAGGTTATGAAAACCCATGAAGTTTAGGATGGCTTAGAAAGGTCCTGAATTAAACAAGGATGGAGGCAGGTCCATAGTATCAGAAAGGGTAAGACAGAACCCGAAGGAGTTAGGCCATTACCCATCTGTTCTTATCCAGGATGTGGACGTCCCTGCGAGGCTGGCAATTGCTGCCCATTTCTATTTGTCCTTCATTTCAGAAGACAATCAAATGTCAACCATTTGCTCTGAATCTGGAGTCACACATCTATCACACCTAAGGATGACATTTATGAACCAGATGGGATTTTTTTTACGACACTCAATAATGGCTCTATGATCACCATTAGAATAGATTTTAAAACCATTTTTTAATTTAATTCAAATTTCACCATTTGTTGTAGTGTGTTTCAAACTCATTCTCCCTAAGATGTATTAGTTAATTAGTTAAACAAATTATACAACCATGACAATTAAGGATGGTTCACTGATTACAGAGGACAAATAGAGTGTTGCTGTGGAATGAGTTGGTCTTGTTAAGGGCAGAATCCTGCTCTCTGGCTGAAATATCAGAGAACCCTTCTCTGAGCCTTCCTCCTCTTCTTCTGGTCCATCTTCCATCGTAGGAAACTATTATTTAGGATGATTTGATGAGAACTCCCCTCTACCCCTGGCACTATTGGCATATCATATTTCTCGAGGCAGGTAACTTACTCTGTATCAATGATTTGCCTAAATGCTTTTGGCCAATGGAACAACTGTTCATGACCGTTGGATGACCTTTGTTCTCTTTACCTGCTTTCATCTAAGAGTTCATTTACTATTCTTTCTCAGAACATAATACTTCTTATTTTTGTAAACAACATTGATAATAGAAACAAAAACAGAAGTTACTGGAAAATCTCAGCAGGTCTGGCAGCATTAGTGAAGAGAAATCAAAGTTGATGTTTCCGGTCCGATGACCTTTCCGCAGAACTGGTCACTGGACCCTAAACGTTAACTTTGATTTCTCTGCACACATGCTGCCAGACCCGCTAAGCTTTTCCAGCAATTTCTGTTTTTGTTTCTGATTTACAGCATCTATAGTTTTGGTTTTTTTACACGGATAATAGGGTGCATTTGGCACCAGATAAATTGTTGATACCATTTAACAAACATCAGCGTTTTTCATAATTCTTCACTTTTGATTTTCCATGCTAGAATTTTGGAGATGTATACATTACTGTAATAGCTATTAAATGAACTCTCATGTGACACAGTAAATACCAGGAAAATTCAGCTTTTAAGGAATCTCAATTTCCAACATTATTTACCTGCTGCCCTGTGTAATGCAACTGCCTTGTAGCATACACTGGAACAGCAGCAAGATTTTCTAGTGTAAGTGGTAACATATTATTGTGGATAGAGTATGATTGGTGACTAGGAAAGGGGGTGGGCATAAATGGGTTATATTCAGGTTGGCAGAATGTGACAAGTGGTATGTTGCAGGAATTAGTATTAGGGTCTTAATTATTTACAATTTATAATAATGTCTTGAATGAATGAATTGAATGTACAGGAGCTAAATGTGCTGATGATACAAATGTAAGAAGGAAATACAGATATGAAGAGGACATAAAGTGTCTGCCAAGGGATAGAGACTGGTTAACTGAGTGTGGAATAAAACCAGCATATGGAGTTTAATGTGGGGAAATGTGAATTTGTCCACTTTGACAGGAAGTAGTAGAATACTTAAGTGGAGCGAGAACTCTTAAGATACAGAAGGACTTGTTTGCTGTGGTACAGGAATCACAAGAAAAGTAGCATCCAGTTACAACAAGGAAGGCAAATGAAATGTTGCCATTTTTGTGTGAGGAATGGAATATAAAAACAGAAAGGTTTGGCTCCAGTTGAGTAGAGCATTGGTGAGACCATATCTAGAATACTCCGTACAGGGTCAGTCAAAGGTTGTGATTGCATTTGAGGCAGTTCAGTGAAGTTTCACTCGACCAATTCCTCATTCAGGGAATTATTTGTGAGGAAAGGTTGGACAGCTGGGAGTTTAGAAGAATGAGAAGCAATCTCATTGAGATATATAATCTGCTGAGATTTGTTGAGAAGGGTGGATGCTGAAAGGATGCTTCCCTTTGTGAGGAGAGATTAGGCCGAGGAATCTCCCATTTAAGACTGAGATGGGAAGCATATTTTTCTCTCAGAGGCTGCTATCTTCTCAAAGCAGAAGTGGAGACATGATCATTGAATATTTGTTAAGGTCCAGTTAGATTCTTCACTAACAAGGGAATCCATGGGTTATTGGGGATTGGAGGAAATGAGGAGTTGAAGTGATCTTGAGTGGTCAAATATGCACTCCTAATTTGTACATTAATTATTTTCTCTGACCTCAAACTACTTCTTGGAAATCAGGTAAAGGAGGGAGTGAATCACACTCTAGCTATTCCTGACCAACTCCTCCTGGCTATTTACCAACCTGGTAAAGGCTGAATTCTGATGGTGGGTTCTGGATGATCCATTTTCTTCCCTGATAGCATTTTCCAGTATGAAACTCAGGTAAAGCTAAATGAAAAATGTTTTTTCAAGTTTGCCATCATCTGAGCAATTTGATACAATATGGTGCTGCAGATACTTCCAATGAAAGCAATCAATTTTGTGGCTAGTAGCTCCCCACGTGATTGTGTCTAAATTGTAGCAAGACCGTAATGTGATTAACCAGGTAAAGATGACTTACATCACTAAAATGCATGAACTAACCCATGAGGTGTTTACGCTGTTGACAATCATTTCATATGAAACTTAACATGTCTGAATGTTTCTGATGTTGTGGAACCTTCCTCAGGTCTGTTGGCGTCTGCCCTCAGTATTGTTGGTTTGGGAGAGGTTACAGAGACCACTGTGAGGAGGAGCTTAATGGAAAGATTCAAATATGAGCCCTACCAATTCTAACTACAACTCTGGTTTCCTGGTTTTCAACCGCTAGGGAAATTGAGCAAAGACTGCTGATTTTAATACTTGAAATGTTCACTCACTGACCATAGGTTTTCAGCTGCATCCTACTAGAATGAAGTTTGTACTAAACTTGAAGGCCACATTTGCAGGTACAACAAGCCCTATCTGATTTCTATTACAGCATGGAAGTGGGGTATTGCTGCTAATATTAACACCCGCTGGCATACCAGCACAACCAGAGAATTTGGAGTAGGTACTTGTCCCTGCTAGTCTCAGATGTTCTAATGTACTCTTGGATTGTCTTCTATATTCTAAGCTCTGTAAACCTACAGTCATCCAAAACTCTGCTGCTTGAGTCTTAGTGTGCACAAGGTCCTGTTCCCCTACTCCTTTATACTTGTTCACCTACATAGGCTCCAGGTTAAGCAACACTTCCATACTAAAGTTGTCATCCTTGGTCTAAAGTCTTTTCCTAGCCTGTTGCTCCTCATTTCTAACTAATCTCTTCCTGTCTAGCCACCTCAGAACTCATGACACCGGAGAAGAAAAACATCATCTTTAATCCTGAGGGACTGCTGAAGAATTCCTTCCAACCTCATAACTCTGAGATCTCTGCACTCCTCGATTTCTGGCCTTTTTGCCTCCCTACTTTTAAGGCTCTACCATTCCTGATCACACCTAAGGCTGCCTGTCCCAAAACTCTGGACTTCTCTCCCTAAATCTATTCATGTTTCCAACTCAGTGTTCTCATGTAAAACACCCATCTTTTTCCTTTTGTCTTGATCTGAAACGTCCAATACCCTTGTTTAGTCAATTCTCAGCATTGAGCATCTTGCAACTATATCCTTCTAATGATTATCCAATGATATTCATCTATTTTTATTTCTGCCGATAATTCATGTCTTATTATGAATGCTACATGCACTCAGCCTTTAAATTTGTCTTTCTATCATTAATTTTTCCAAATCTGACCCTACTTGCTGGTGTACTCTTTGTTTCTTTGCAATGTGCCTTCCGGTGGTTCAGTAATTAGCACTGGTGCTGCACAGTGCCAGGGACCCAGGTTCAATTCCACCCCCAGGCAACTGTCACTGTGGAGTTTGCACATTCTCCCTGTGTCTGCATGGGTTTCCTCCAGGAGTTCCAGTTTCCTCCCACAGTCCAAAGATGTGCAAGTGGGTTGGATTGACCACTCCAAATTTGCCCATAGTATCCACAGATGTGCAGGCTAGGTGGGTCGCCATGGGAAATGCAGGGTTGCAGTCTGGATGTGATGCTATTCAGAGAGTCAGTGTGAACTTGATGGGATGAATGGCCTGCTCCCACAATGTTAGGGTTTCTGTAATTACCTATGACAGTGAAATCAGTGCAAGTTATTGGTTGTGAAACTGCCCTGCAATTATTTTATTCTTTCACAGGATGTGGATATCATTGGTTAGTCATAGAGCCTTAGCATTCTACAGCATGGAGACAGTCTCTAAGGCCCAGTCTGATCCATGCCAAACAAAATGTCCATCCATGCCAATCCCATTTCCTTGCACTTGGCCCATATCCTTCTGAACCTTTCCTATCCATGTGTTTGTCCAAATGCCTTTTAAATGTTGTTAACATACCCACCTCAATCACATCTGCTGGCAGCTCATTCCATATGCTTACCACCGTCTGTGTAAAAGAGTTGCCCCTCAGGTTCCCTTTTATTCTTTCCCCTCTAACCTTAAACTTATGCCCTCCATTCCTCGATTCCCCAAAAATGGGAAAAAGAACTAGGTGCATTTACCTATCCATGCCTCTCATGATCTTATACACCTATAAGGTCCCCTATCAGTCTCCTACACTCTAAAGAAAAATGTCCTAGCTTGTCCACCCTCTCCCTATAACTCAAATCATTAAGTCCAAGCAACATCCTTGTAAATTTCTTCTGCAGTCTTTCCAGTTTAATAACATCCTTCCTATGACAAGGTGACCAAAACTGAACATAAAACTCCACGTGCAGCCTCATCAACATCCTGTATTACTGCAACATAACTTCCCAATGTTTATACTCAATGCCCTGACTGGTGAGGGCCAGTATGCCAAAATCCTTCTTCATTGCCCTGTCTACCTGTAAGTCCACTTTCAAAAAATCATGCACCTGAACTCCCAAGGGCCTTTTGTTCTCTTGCACTCCTTAAGGCTCTACCATTCACCATGAAGCTCCTACCTTGATTTGACTTTCCAAAATGCAAGACCTCACACCTATCTATATTAAACTCCATCTGTCATTTCTCGGCCCACTTCCCCAGCTGAACAAGGTCCTGGTGCAATTTCTGATAACCTTCCTCACTGTCCACAATACCACCTACTTAAGTGTGATCTTCAAACTTACAAATCATGCCTTGTACATTCTCATCCAGATCATTAATATAGATAAAAAACTACAATTGGCCCAGCACCAAGTCCTGAGGTACACCATGAGTCACAAGCCTCCAGTCTGACATCCTTCCAAGCCAACTGTGTATCCAATTTGCCACTTCCCCTGGATTCCATGCAATCTAACATGCCAGAGCAGCCTACTATGTGGAACCTTATCAAAGGCCTTACTGACATCCATTTGGACTAGGTCTACCGCCCCTTCCCTCGTCAACCTTCCTGGTCACTTCATCAAAGAGCTGTAACAAATTTGTGAGGCACAATATCCTATGCAGAAAGCCATGCTGACTACTCCTAATCAAAATCTGTCTTTCCAAATGCATGTACATCTTATCTGTCAGAGTCATCTCAAGTAACTTACCCACCACAGATGTTAATCTTACAGGTCTATAGTTCTCAGGCTTTCTTTTGCAGCCCTTCTTGAACAAGGGCACAACATTTGCTACCCTTCAGTGTTCCAGGACTTCACTGGTGGCTAGTGATGATACAAAAACATCAGCCAGGGTCCCTGCATATTTCTCCTCTAACCTCTTGCAGTGTTCTTGGATATAACTGGTCAGGACCAGGAGGTTTATCTAACTTCATACATTCTAATACATTTAACACCTCCTCAACTGCGAACAGGTCCATCCCCAAGATATTACCACTAATTTCCCCAAGTTCCCAAGTCTTCATTTCTTTCTCCATGGTAAACACAGAGGAGAAATAGTCATTGAGGACCACAACCATCTCCTGCGGTTCTACACACTCTTGTCCACTTTGGTCTTCGAGGGGTCCTATTCTCTCCCTAGTTATTCGTTTTCTTTTAATATACTTAAAGAAGCTCTTTGGATTCACCACAACCTTATCATCCAGGGCTATCCTGTGCCCCTTTTTGTCCTCCTGATTTCCTTTTTCAGTAAACTCCTGTATCCCTATATACCTGCAGGGATTCCCTTGATCCCTTATGCCTGTACCTGAACCATGCCTCCTTCATTTTTCTGGTCAAAGCATCAATATTTCTTGTCATTCAGGATTCCTTGTTCCTGTCAACCTTGCCCTTCATCCTCACAGGAACATACAGACCTTGAACTCCAGCTATCTCACTTTTTAAGGCTGGAAGTACATCTTCCCAGAAGTACATCTGCCTGCAAACAAACTACTCCAATCAACCCTTGCAAGATCCTGTCTAATTTCATCAAAATTCACCTTACCCCAATTTAGAATTTGAACCTGTGGACCAGTTTTGTCCCACTCCATAACGATTTTAAAATTAAAAGAAGTATGGTCACTGGTCCCAAAGTGATTCTCCACTGTCACCTCCATCACCTGTCCTGCCCTATTTCCTAAGAGAAGGACAAGTTTTGCCCCTGCTTGAAGAAACTTTCTAGAACACACTTAACAAATTCCACCCCATCTAAGCCTTTAATGCTCTGGCAGTCCCAGTCTATGTTAGGAAAATTAAAATTCCCTGCTATGACAACCTTACTGTTCCTGCAAGTCTCCCCAGTTTCCCTGTATATTTGTTCCTCTAATTCCCATTGACTGTTTGGGGCCTATTAGTACAATCGTAATAATAGCACCATTTCCTTTTATTTCTTAGCTCCACCCACAAAGCCTCACTGGATGATCCTTCAGTTATTTCATCTCTGATTACTGCATTAATACTTGACTTAGTCAAAAATGCAACTCCCCCTCCCCTCCTTTCACCACCTCTGTTCTCCCAAAAGCACCTGTACCCTGGCAGATTAAGCTGACAGTCCTGTCCCTCCTTTAGCCATGTTTCTGTAATAGCTATAATACCCCATGTACTTATCCACTCCTACGAACTTCAAGGTTTTGACTTTGCAATAGCAAAGGAACAACTATATGGCTCCAAACTCACTGACCACTGACCACTGACCTCCTACTGCAAACTGCTCTAATTTTCAATCCAGAATTCAGAGTGGAGATATAGCCTCCATTCTCTGGGTCTATACAGCGCAGGGTCTTAAAGCTGCACTTTCTCATATAGAGAGCATAGTGCTAAATACTGAGTCAGAGGCTCAGCCTCTGCAATTAAATATTCAATAATATAAACAAGAAAGAGCATGAGTCAGAGAGAAGTTGACGATTCCCATGGGATCGAGGTAGCATGAAGGTAACCCACCATCATTATCAAGGGGCTGCTAACAACCTCTCATGTTGTTAATGGTTGTCATCAGGTAGGTGAAAACCACTGTTTTGAAACTTCCTTTCATGTTGCAGATGAAACAATAAAAATCAGCTGGGCTCGGAGACAAGACTTGAAAGGCTGGGGTGTATAAAATATGCATTGTAAAACGGACATTGTGCTGTGATCAGGAATTTTTTCAAAAGAAAAGATCAAACAAGTGAAACACACGCCGTGGCCTAATAAAGAAAAAATATAATTCATCAACTAATAAGGGATACACAGATCAGAAATTAGTAAATTATTTAACTCTAGCTGTTCAGACATTTAATGACACACCTCTGGCAGAGATAGGACTTGACTGGACCACGACCACTGTGCCACAAAATTCCTCTTCAAATCCCAGTTGATTCATTCCATTATATTTAGATTCAGCGCCTCCAGCTCGGGATTTGAAAACCGGCTAGGTTTCCTGCTTCTGATCTCTCTCTAATTAACACAGCTTCACAAAAGTATATGTCAATGCGGCATTGGTAGCATGTAGTATATTGAGTTAGAAGGTTGTGAGTCCCATAATTTAGGTTAGCTTCCCAGTGCACTGTCCAGGGAGCGTAGCACTGTCAGAGGTCTATGCTTCCAGATGAAACATTCATTCAATATCCCTTCTGCCCTCATACATAGATGTAAAAGATTATATGGTACTGTGATCAATGTAGTTGACTCTTAAATACCTTCTAGCAAGTCTGTCAGATCAAAGGCATGGTGGTTCAGTGGTTGACACTGCTGTCTCACGGCACCAGAGATGCTGGTTCAGTGCCAGCCTCGGTTGACTGTTTGTGTGGAGTTTGCACATTCTCCTTGGGTCTGCGTGGGTTTCCTCTGGGCACTCAGGTTTCCTCCCATGGTCAAAAGATGTGCAGGTTAGGTGAATTGGCCATGCAAAATTGCCCATAGTGTTTAGGGATGTGTAGGTTAGATGCATTAGTTGGGGTAAATACAGGGTAGGGGGAATAGGTCTGGGTGGGTTACTCTTTGGAGGGTCAGGGTGGACTTGTTCAGCCAAAAGGCCTGTTTCCATACTTTGAAATTCTATGATTCTAACCCAAATGGCAATTGGGGATGGGCAACAAATCCTGACTTTGCCAGCCTCACTCTCATCCAATGAAAGAATAAATGAAAACAAATAACTCCTGAGCATTACTTCTCTCTTAGCAAGGTGTGTGCCATTGCTGTTTGAGGGAGCTTGCTGCACACAAGTCAGTATTTGAGTTTTTTACATTATAACAGTGACTGCATTTCAAAAGCATTTAATTGACTGTAAAATCAGGAAATTCTGTACTTGACCTCATTCTTTTTTAAGGTAACAATGCTGTGACAGATAACAAGAAGGAAAAACATATTTGAGCCCATCCTTATCAGTCTACTTGTAACAGATGCATCTGTCCATGACAGTATTGATCCAAGTGACAACTGCATAGTCCTTGGGGAGATAAGGCCTTACCTTCACATTGAACATACCTTCCATCATGGCACTCTCACTGTGCCAAATTGGATAGATTGGAACAGATCACGCAACTCAACTAGGTTTCCATGAGATGCGGGAGCTATGCTTAGCCACATCAGTAACTTTGTGGCCCAGCATATCCCTCGCTCTACTATTGTCATCAAGGCACAAGATCAACCTGATTTAATGAAGAGGTCAGGAGGGCATGCCAGGAGCAACACCAAGCATACCGAAAAGTGAGGTGTCAACATGAGACTACAAACAGGACTACTTGCCAAACAATGGAAAAAGCATGCAAATGACAGAGCTATGTGATCTGACAATTAACAGATCAGATCTGAGTTCTGCAGTACTGTCACAATCTGTCATGAATGGAGTGGTTAATTAAATACTAGCAAGAGATTGAAGCTTCACAAATATCCCCAGTCTTAAAGATGGAGCTCAACACATCAGTACAAAAGACAAAGCTGAAGCATAGATGGGGTGATCCATTGCAGTCTCTGAATAACTACACAGAGGCTGATATATCATTACCAACCCCCCTTTATTTACAAATGAGCAGTCCTTGACTTTAGTAATGCCTCACAGAGAGTCAGGTATTAAAATGTCAGTATCTCTGACACTCACCCTTTTATCTGTCAACCAGGCCTCCCTGTTTGGACCAGATTAACAGACCCAATCAGGGAACTCATATACTATGAGGGCCAGCAACAGTCTCCTCTTGAGATACCCAGCATCACAGATATCAGTCTTCAACCAATGCAATTCACTGCATGTGCTATCAAGAAATAATTGAAGGCATTTTGGCTATGGGTCCTGACAACATTGTGACAATAGTACCAAAGTCCTGTGCTCTAGAACTGGCTGCATCCTGAACCATGTTTTTCCAGTCCAACTAAAACACTGGTGTCTATGCATAACGTGGAAAATTGCTCAGGTATGCCCTGTCCACAAAAAGAGCAGCTACAACCCAGGCAAATACCACCATTTTATCTACTCTCGATCATGAGAAAAATGATGGAGCGGATCAATGGCAGTGCTGTCAAGTGGCATTTGCAAACGAATAACTTTCTCACTGATGCTCAAATGGGATTCTGTTAAGCCCACTCTTTTCTAGATCACATTACAGCCTTGATCCAAAACACAGATGAAAGAGCTGAAGTCCAGTGTTGAAGTAGGATTGACTTCCTACGACATGAAGGGAACATTTGACCAAGAATGGCATCAAGGAGTCTCTGTAAAATTGGAGTCAATGGGAATTAAAAGGAAAATTCTCTTCTGGTTGGAGTTGTACCTGACACAAATGAAGATGGTTGTGGTTGTTGGAGTTCAATCATCTCAACTTAGGGCATCACTGTTGGTGCTCCTCAGGGTTGTGGCCTGACCAAACCATCTTCAGCTGTTTCATCAATGACATTCCCTCAATCATAAGATCAGAATGGGAATGGTTACACAATTTTCAGTATGATTTGCTACTCTTCAGGTACATAACTGAACTGGGTCCAAATGTAACAAGACTTAGAAAACATTCAGGCTTAGGTTATTGAGGGGCAGGTAAAATTTCTGCCACAAAAGTGCCAAGCAATGATGATCTCCAATAAGAGGTGAACCAATCATTACTATTTGATGTTCAGTTGCATTACTGTTGATGAATCCCTCATTATTAACAGACTGGGAGTTATTGTTGTACAGAAGTGAACAGTGACATAAACACTGTGTTCGCAACATCAGGTCAGAGGCTCAGAATTCTGTAGTAACTTAAGTCCTGTCTTCCCAGTGCCCGTTCACCCATGATTCAGGAATACGTTGAAATACTGTCCACATCTTTTGTTGGGTGAAACTCCAATCACTCTCAACACCATTTAGGACAAAGCAGTCTGCTTGTATGGCATGACAACCACAACTTTCAAAATTCTCTCCCATCATCACTGATGCACAATAGCAATAACACATGCAGAACCTTACAAACCGTGACCATTACTACCTGGATAGAAGATGCAGGCACGACCTACAAGTTCCTCTCCAAGTTACTCATCAACCTGACTTCAAAATATAATGCCATTCCTTTATTGTCACTGCGTCAAAGTCATGGAACTTTCTTCTGAACATCATTGTGGTCATCCCTACTAACAAGGATTGCAGCAGTTCGACAAGGCAACTCTCCTCCAACCTTCTGAGCAATTAAGGATAGATAATAAATGCTGGTCTAGGCCAAAGATGTCAACAACTCATCACTGAGAAAGAAAAACAACTGTCGCAGGACATAAGAATCATAAGAATCACTAGAACAAACACAGAAGAGAGAAGATTCTGGTATTCAGTGTTTATTTAGCCAATTGTTTTCATTAATTATAATTGCTGACATGCAATACAAAATCAGTCAATGAATGATTAAACTGGAGAATATTTTCTGTTTAAAATTCTCCAACTCAAGTACATTTAGTACATTTGTTTTGCAAGCTTTGGCATATTTCCTGGTCAGTAGTGACTATCCTGTTTAGATCCAGGAAATATGCCGTTAATTGGAAAACAAATGTACTGAATGTGCTTGAGTTGGAGAATATAAAACAAATACAACTTTATAACCAATACCAATTTTTCCTATTATTATGATGACAGTCTGCAGCACTTCCTATCATGAGCTTACATCATATCAAACATACAGTTTAAACTGTGCAATACCGCAGAATCCATGCCAATTATATAGAAGGGAAGGGGAACATATTGAATCCTAGATATCAGCATATATTTCCCCATGCTGAGACAATGTAGTAAAGTTAGAATTGCCTCATTGAAAGCACCCTTATTAGTTACTTGATATATCCAATTAACCTGCTCAAAGATGCTATTCCACACCTCTGGAATAGGTAGGACTTGAACCCAAGTCTCCTAGATCAGAGGTAGGGACTCTAAAACTGCACCATTTACAAGATTCAACACACCTGAAAGAATTGGTGACACTTTGAGGAATTACCAGGTAGCTATCTCCAGGCCAACACTTATCTGTTAATCAGCATTACAAGGTCAATGGTCTGGCCCTTGGTCATGTGGCTGTTTATGGGGCATTCACTTGCACAAACTTGTTAGTACATTTTCTTGTAACAACAACTATGCTTGAATAACGATTCTTTGGCTAGGGAGTTGTTTTGGAACATCCTGAGGTCAGGAAGGTCCTGTACAGATGCCAGTTTACTTCCTTCCTCTGGTAGGCAAGATAAATGAAGACAGTGTAGCCATAAAAATCAACTTTTCCTGTAGGATACCTCTAACCAATACCTCTACTCCCTCCACCCCCGCCCCACCACCGATCTATTTTGCATGTCCAGTGGTCAGTGGGATGAGGCAATACTTTATTCATGACCCAAGTCACTGCTTCCCTGAAGGCTTTTCATAAAATAGGAAATAACCTTTCAAGCAGGACCTCCCACTGTAGCCTGCGCAATGTATTGACTCAGCTCCTCTTTCATCTCTCAATTGCTTTTCAAGCAGTCAGTTGAGAAAGGTTGCATTATCAATCAATTATCAAGGGTACTGGCTGGAGGGAGAAAGTGCTTAGACAACATTTACACATTTACTTTATTTCCTTATTCCTCTTTTCTCCATCATTTTCTTCTGACCAGTCGGTGCAGCCACTAGATTCCCTAAATTCATGATTCCATCATCTTCAGACTCATGTGTGCCTCGGTCAGCCTCCCGCTTTCCATAAACTTGAACTGATGGAAATCTCCATTGTTTGTATCCTAATTCATACCAGGACCTGTTCACCCAATGCTGCGCTCACTGGTCTACACTGGCTTCTGGTGTTTGCCCCTCCCTATCTCCTTCAGCTCCATACCTCTCCGAGAACACTGTGAACTCTGTAACTCAGTTTTATATACCCCCACCCCTTGCAGCCCACCACTGGTAGCTGTGTTTTCATCTCTTTTGGCCTTAGTTTCTACAGTGCTCTTTTTAACTGTCTTTTGAACTCATTTAAGACATCCCTTATTTAGTTCTTCGGCCTGCATTTCATCAGCTGCCCAATATTTGACTCAATGCCAACTTAGGGGGTGGCATGGTGGCACAGCGGTTAGCACTGTTGCCTCACAGAGCCAGAGACCCGGGTTCAATTCCCGCCTCAGTGGAGTTTGTGTAGAGTTTGCACATTCTCCCAGTGTCTGCGTGGGTTTCCTCCAGGTGCTCCGGTTTCCTCCAAAAATGTGCGGGTTAGGTGAATTGGCCATGCTAAATTGCCCGTAGTGTTAGGTGTAGGGTAATGGGTCTGGGTGGGTTGCGCGTTGGTGTGGACTTGTTGGACCGAAGGGCCTGTTTCCACACTGTAAGTAATTTAATCTAAAACTTTTATTATCTTATCAAATGCATTGGGACATATTCCTATATAATGGTGCTATATAAATGCAAGTTGTTGTTGTCTCACTTAAGTGGTTTGTGTAATCCAGGACAGTAAGTGTCAGGAATTGTCTCAAGTGGTTGACGGGTGTAATCACAGTTAGTCTGACCTTGCCCTCACCAGCATTATGCAGACATGCTGTCCAACAAAGGTCACTAGATAATAATCAGATGCAGAAAAATGTCACTCAGTGTATCATTTGAGTCACTACTGAAGTGATGCTTCTTCTAATATAGATAGAGGTTAGCAACCCATTTGAATTCTGTAAGATCCCACTAACAATTTAAATATACATTGTTATATTTTGAAAAATTAGCTTTTGGAAGAGCAGAAAGTAATTTTCATACTTCAGCTGTGGAAGAATTATTGCTGTAAAGTGCATTCTGTAAAAAGTATAAAGATAGGCCAACAGCAAAAAAACAGTAAAAAAAACACTTTATTTTGCATTATGAATTCACTGGAGTCACTGGAGAAAACTTGCATTTCTAAAGCTGCTTCTGTGGCCACAAAACATCTTCATAGACACTGAAATAATTTCAAAATGGCAAGGAATGCAACAGCCAGTGAAGAAAAACTTGGCATATGATGCTGAATGTGAAAAAGCCATTGCAGATGTTATCTTTTCAAGGATTTATCCAATTTATTTTTGAAAGTTATCCTTGAAATTTGATTTGTTTCAGTCAGGTGATTCCAGGCCACAATATTTACTGTGTAAAATACATCCCTTTCCTTAAATGCATGTCATTCAGCTACTGACCCTTCTGCCACTGGAAATAATTTCTTCTTACAAATCACATCACAAATTGCTTACAATACCTTCTCCACTTGTTCTGCCAGACACCCATAAACTCTTGTGTTCCTGTGAGGTACAGCGTTAATGGGTTAATGATCTGTGGTGCACTAAGATGGTGAGAGAGTTAATTTCACACTCATTATCTTTAATAAAATAACTATTTCCAGCTCTTTCAAATAATCACCATTGACTAGCCAGCCACACTCTGTCCAAATACAAAAAAGGATCAGTTTATTATCTATTGTTGAGACAAAGCCAGACTTCAGTAAGGCAGCCTATCCTCAGAACATTTAGAATTAAAAACAAATCTAGTTCAGCAATGTCTGTTAGGGAAAGAAATCTGCCATCCTTAGTTTGGCCAGTATGTGTCTCCAGACCCACAGCAATGTGGCTGAGTCTGAACATCTGCTCTCTGGGCAGTACAGATGGACAATAAATCCTAGCCAGGGATGCCCACATCTCATGTTTGTGCTGGAGTGTAAAGGTATTTCACCAGTCCCTCTTTTTGGCTGTTCTCCAAAGTTCTATAAATATTATACTTTCAAGAATTTATCCAATTTATTTTTGAAAGTTATCCCTTAAGTTTGATTTCTTTCAGGTAGTGATTCGCAATTATAATAGTTACTGCATAAAATCAATCCCTTTCCTTAAATCTATGTCCTTCAGCTGTTGACCCTTCTGCTACTGGAAGTTGTTTCTCCTTGCAAATCACAAAATCACAAATTGCTTGCAATAGCCTTCTCCACTTGTTCTGTGTAATTAATGTTTGAGTGCAGACACCCCCTTGTCTTCCTGCTCATCGCTTTATGTCACACCAGTTACTTTGTATTGCTGCTCCTCATTCTTTTGCCAAAATGTTCCACGTCATACTCAATTTCAATTACTATGTATCTGTCCATTATACCAAGTCTGTTTCTATCTTCCTGAAATCTATTATTTTTATTGGCATTCTTTATTGCATGCATTGGTCCCGTAGAATAGAATGGTACCATGGATATATTTTACATTCATTGGGTGTTGAATGTTGCTGGACAGGCCAGTATAATTATCCATCCCTAATTAGTCTGGAATGGGTAAGGATGAGTTATGTTCTTGAACTGCAGCATACCTTGGGGTGTAGGGACACCTACAGTGCTGTGAAGAAGGGACCACCAAGTCATCATCCATGAAAACATAGTTCCAAGTCAGGATGGTGTGTGACGCACATGGGAAGCTTTCAAGTGGTGGTAGTTCTTTGCACCTGCAACCTATGTCTTTTTGGGTGGTAGAGAGCATGGTTATAGAAGGTGCTGTCGATTTAGCTTTGACGAGTTGCAGCAATGCATCTTATAGATGGTACACACTGCTACCGCAGCGTATTGGTGATAAAAGGAGTGAATGCTGAAGGTACTGGATGCAGTGCCAATCAAGATGTTTTGTTCTGGATGGTGTTAAGTCTCTTGAATTTTGCTGTGACCCCTCCAGGTAGGGAGAGTATTCCATCACACTTCTGATTTGTCTCTTGTAGACAATGGACAGGCTACTCCACTAAAGAGAGTAGAGAAGTTCAGATTGTTGTCTAAGAGCTGTAAAATGTTGGAGGACATGTGATAGAGATGTTGAAAAGCGAAATAACTGCACAGAGGCCAGTATCCTGTCACCAAGTCACCCTTAATTTACATGTGCGCAGTACATGGGCTCTGACAAGCTAGCTCAAAGCCAGTCTGCAGACTGAGGAGATCTTCTGAATCTGCTGTTTATCCCTGTCAGCCAGGACTCCCTGATCGTTAACCTGGGCCAAACCTAATCAAGGATCTCATGATCAATGAGATTCACCTGGTCCTTGTTCCAATCACGATAAAAGGTATGAGGGATTTTGACAGAGTAAATGAGAGAAAAAAAATTACTTCCGCTGGTAAGAAGGTTAACAGCCATAATTGAAGATAATTTTCAAACATGTAAGAATGAGATGAATTTCTTTCATTTAGTCAGTGGTTATGCTTTGAATGTCATGGCAAAATTGTGGTGCATGTAGATTCATTCACAATTTTCAAAAGAGATTTGATGATATAACTGACAAGCACTGAATGGCCTACTCCTGCACCTATTGTCTATTGTCTAAGGTTAAAAAATGAGGTCTGCAGATGCTGGAGATCACAGCTGAAAATGTGTTCCTGGTTAAAGGACAGCAGGTTAGGCAGCATCCAAGGAATAGGAAATTCGACGTTTTGGGCATAAGCCCTTCATCAGGAATGAGGAGAGTGTGCCAAGCAGGCTAAGATAAAAGGTAGGGAGGAGGGACTTGGGGGAGGGGCGATGGAGATGTGATAGGTGGAAGGAGGTCAAGGTGAGGGTGATAGGCCGGAGGGAGAGGTATATTTCCCTCCCCTCCCCTATCAGCGTTCCGCAAAGACCACTCTCTTCGTGACTTCTTTGTCAGGTCCACACCCCCCACCAACCCAACCTCCACTCCCGGCACCTTCCCCTGCAACCGCAGGAAATGTAAAACTTGCGCCCACACCTCCTCCCTCACTTCCCTCCAAGGCCCCAAGGGATCATTCCATATCCGCCACAAGTTCGCCTGTACCTCCACACACATCATCTATTGCATCCGCTGCACCCGATGTGGCCTCCTCTATATTGGGGAGACGGGCCGCTTACTTGCGGAACGCTTCAGAGAACACCTCTGGGACGCCCGGACCAACCAACCCAACCACCCCGTGGCTCAACACTTTAACTCTCCTTCCCACTCCACTGAGGACATGCAGGTCCTTGGACTCCTCCACCGGCAGAACATAACAACACGACGGCTGGAGGAGGAGCGCCTCATCTTCCGCCTGGGAACCCTCCAACCACAAGGAATGAACTCAGATTTCTCCAGTTTCCTCATTTCCCCTCCCCCCACCTTGTCTCAGTCGATTCCCTCAATTCAGCACCGCCCTCCTAACCTGCAATCTTCTTCCTGACCTCTCCGCCCCCACCCCACTCCGGCCTAACACCCTCACCTTGACCTCCTTCCACCTATCACATCTCCATCGCCCCTCTCCCAAGTCCCTCCTCCCTACCTTTTATCTTAGCCTGCCTGGCACACTCTCCTCATTCCTGATGAAGGGCTTATGCCCGAAACGTCGAATTGCCTATTCCTTGGATGCTGCCTAACCTGCTGTGCTTTAACCAGCAACACATTTTCAGCAAAAAATGAGGTCTGCAGATGCTGGAGATCACAGCTGAAAATGTGTTGCTGGTTAAAGCACAGCAGGTTAGGCAGCATCCAAGGAATAGGAAATTCGACGTTTCAGGCATAAGCCCTTCATCCATTTTCAACACATTTTCAGCTATTGTCTAAGGTTAACATGTGTAGGGCTAGGAGAGAGAGGGGGGAAGTGGGACTAACTGGACACCACCTGAAAAGAGCCAGCACAGGTGTGGAAAGCCTCTATGCCATACTAGTTGAGTCTAACTACGATTTGGAGATGCCGGTGTTGGACTGGGGTGTACAAAGTTAAAAGTCAAACAACACTAGGTTATAGTCCAACAGGTTTAATTAGAAGCACACTACACAACAGCCAGTAACTCATCAGAAGTAAGCCAATCTAAGAAATGGTCTGTAAACTTGAACAGTAAATGCTGAGATACTGAGTTTTGTTCACTCTCCCATGCATTACTGAAAGCCAAACATATTACCATGGAGCCACTTTTCATGATTGACCAAAGATCCACAGTAGCATTGCTAAAATGTAAGGCCAGGGAATCAGTTAAGAATTTTAAAACCCCTAATACAAGTTTCATCTCAGCTTTCTGGGTGGGCCTTCTGACAAGTAAGTGGTGTTCTCTGACCATAACTAGCAGCAGCATGTTTCGCAAATATTTTGTAATAAAACACAAACTTTGACAGTGCCCAGAGGAGTTGTTTGTATTGTAAATAAAATACCTAAGTCAGAGAAAATGAGAACACATTATTTTGAAGTACAGGTTGAAGATTGTCCATCTAGTTATTCACATGCTGGCCGAGTCAGTGCTCTTAGGGATGTTTTAGTTCCAGTCAGTCTTGTTGTATCCTATTATTTAGTTACAAAACAGGTGTCATCCTTGATTCAATAATAGAACTATTTTCTGAGTCATAGGCTTTGGGTTTAAGTTTCTGAGCACTAGGTCTAGATTGACATTCCAATGCAATACTGAAGGAAAGCTAGAAGTACTGTGTTTTGGATGACACTTAAACAGAAGTTCTGTCTGCCTCTCTTAAGTGCATGTAAAAGATCCTATTAGATAATTTGGAGTACAGTTCTCCCCAATATTCTATCTCCAATGACCAATATCTGGTCATTTATCTAATTATTGCCTGCGGGAACTTGAAGTGCACAAATATTTGCCTTCATTTCTTCATTCATAGAATGTGGGCATTGCAAGTTGGACATTCATTGTACAATTCTAATTACTCTTGACAAGATGCTGGTAAGATATTGTGTTGAAGCGGTCTATGTGATGTAGATACATTGCCATTAGGTGCCACTCTTACTGATGGACATTGAATTTTCCCACCCTGACAGCTTTGTAATTCAAGCTGGGAAGACATTCCAGTCTGACTGCCTTTTGGCTGAATTAACAAGACTAATCATGTGACTCAGAGCCATTTTCTAAGACACCGTGTCCAGGTTTTATGCCTCAGCTAATGGCAATACTGGGCAAGTGAGATATCAGAAGTCAGGATTTGTTATGGGGAGGTCATGTCGAACCAACTTGATTGAATTTTTGCAATAGCTGACCAGGTGTGTTGATGACAGAAATGTTTTTGATGTAGTCTACTTGGGCCTCTGTGGGATCCAAAGAAATTTGGCAAACTGGATCCATAATCGGCTAATAGAGTAGACAAGAAGAAACTAGTATCAATAAGGCATTAATTTAGGGTAAAGGCAGAATGTTTAGAGGAGTTTTGAGAAAAAGACTTTAAGAAGTTGGAGAAAAAGACTTTAAGTTGGAACTTACAGCTTGTAAGGGTGTAGAGATAAAAACAATCATAAGATTTAAGTACTTCAATGTGTAGAGATGTACAGCACGACAACAGACCCTTCGGTCCATCTCGTCCTTGCTGACCAGATATCCGAAACTAATCTAGTTCCATTTGCCAGCACTTGGCCCATATCCCTCTAAACCCTTCCAATTTATTTACCCATCCAGATGTCTATTAAATGTTGTAATTGTACCAGTCTCCACCACTTCCTCTGACAGTTCATTCCATACACGCACCACTCTTTGAGTGAGAAAGTTGCCCCTTTGGTCCCTTTTAAGTCTTGCTCCTCTCACCCTAAACCTAAGATCTCCCCCCACCTGGGGAAAAGACCTTTTATTTACCCTATCCATGCCTCTCATGATTTTATAGACCTCTGTAAGGTCACCCTTCAGCCTCCGACACTCCAGGGAAAACAGTCCCAGCCTATTCAGCCTTTCCCTATTGGTCAAACTCTGACAACATCCTTGTAAATATTTTTTGAACCCTTTCAAGTTTCACAACATCCTTCCCTAAGGAGGGAGACCAGGATTACAACAATATTCCAAAAGCAGCCTAACCAATGTCCTGTACATCTGCAACATGACGTCCCAACTCCTTTATTTAATGCTCTGACCAATAAAGGAAAGTATACCAACAGCCTTCTTCACTATCATATCTCCCTGCGATTCCACTTTCAGGGAACTATGAACTTGCACTCCAAGGTCTCTTTGTTCAGTAACACTCCCCAGGACCTTACCACTATATGTATAAGTCCTGCCTTGATTTGCCTTTCCAAAATGCAGCATCTCACATTTATCTAAATTAAATTCCATCTGCCACTCTTCGGTCCATTGGCCCATCTGATCAAAGTCCCATTGTACTCTGAGGTAACCTTCTTCACTGTCCACTACACTTCAATTTTGGTGTCATCAGCAAATATACTAACTATACCTCTTATGTTCACACCCAAATCATGATGAAAATGGATGGTTATCATACTCAGTGCCCTGCTTCCACTTCTGCAATCAGCCTAGATATTTAGATTTACAGAGATTTTTTTTTAATGCCCAATTACATCAAGTCCACAAAAGCAGGACAAATCCAACCCCACCTAGTCAATCAACTCCAGTCGATCAACGCTCGATCATCAGCAAAGCCATGGAAGGGGATAACAACAGTGCTACCAGACTGTACTCGCTCAGCAATAACCTGCTCACTGATGCTGTGTATTCCATCAGAACCACTCAGCTTTTGTCTTCATTTCAGAATTAGTCCAACATGGACTAAACAAAGGCAAAGTGAGACTGATTGGCTTTGGCTGAATTTAACTTTCCCAAGATTACTGAATTCAGGAATATCCCCTTCCTAAGTATTGAAACTACAACTCTTAAGGAAACAGACCTGTAAAATTAGATTCAAGGAAAACAATTATATTCACATCTGTATTTTTAAAAAAGGATCACATTAAGGAAAGTTGTAAATTTCAGTACATATTGCATAGAAGCTTCTAATAGAAATGGACCCTATTCTGATAACATGGCAGCAAAGTAGGATGCTCCAGCCAGAGCTTGTCCACTCCTGCCACTCTTTTTTCTTTTTCCTCCTTCTTTTCCACTCTTCTCTTGGCCTCGAACAGCCAGCCCGAGACTCTGATTCCCAGCCTCCAAAGCAGGGTCGCCAGTTCGTGACCCAAAGCCAGGCTGCCAGCGACCAGCGATGCAAAGCAGCAGCAGCAGCCCAGTGCGGTGCACTATGGCAACCGGTGGTCAGACCACATTGAGGCCCCCTGCATTGGTCTGCTGTGAAGAGCCCTTGTAGAGACTGTGATGTTTGTCTTTTTAACTTTGCTTCTTGTTTTTCTCACCCAGCATCTGACCTACTGTGTATAGCTGTAATGTACCTTGTATTTTCTTCATTTCTCTATACTGTAAGTACAGATTGTATTTAGGGAATTCTGTGCCTAAGATGGCACTGTGTGTTGGTGACATTGTTACATTGTAATTAATCTTGTAATTGAAGAAATTGTACCTAGGTATCTGTCTACCTAAGATGGTGCTGTAAGTGGTGACATATAAACTTGTCACTGTATTCATTTCAACATATGTGAAAATAAAGCTAATTCAATTCAATATAATTCAATTCAATACTGGGAGCTGGTGCTATTTGATGATGTAAATGAAGATGGTGAATTCAAACATAGGGTAAGATAGTTGAATATTTCTTATCATATTGTATAGCAATTACAGCATAAAAATAAGTCATTCAGCTGCTGTCTTTCCTGTGCACAAAATTCCTTCCATTCATCATCCAAATCCATTAATATATCATATTTTATTTTCATCTTTATCTAGCTTCTCTTTAAATGTTAAATGTAGCAACTAATCGTTGAGATAATGAGCTTCGCATATAAACCTCTCAGGTAAAGAATTTTCTCCCAAGTTCCTTATTGTGTTTGTTAATAACATACAGAAAGCCATAGTATCAGAGAAAGAACAGTGTACATCAGCTCTATACCTCACGTTTTCCTGATAACTCAACAAATTATTCTTCTTCAAGCAAGTGTCCATTAGCTTTTGAAAGTAATATGGAATCTGATTGGATATTTTCAGGCAGGCTCATCCAGATCTCAACATCCCTTCGTGAAAGAATTTCTAATTTGTCCTTGAATTCTTTTGACAATTATTTTCAATCTATGACCATTAATTACTTGCGAGAGTAAATCACTTCAACCGACTATAGCAAAATCTCTCTATTTTTGATTTGGAGATGCCAGTGTTGGACTGGGGTGTACAAAGTTAAAATCGCACAACACCAGGTTATAGTCCAACAGGTTTAATCGGAAGCACTAGCTTTTGGAGCACATCTCCTTCATCAGGTGGTTGTGGAGTACACAATTGTAAGACACAGAATTTAGAGCAAAAATTTATAGTGTGATGTAACTGAAATTATACATTGAAAAATACCTTGATTGTTTGTTAAGTCTCTCATCTGTCAGAGTGACCATGATAATTTCACTTCTTTCATATGTAAATCACAAAACTTTTTTTAAAAGTTACATTCTCAGGTTATGATTTGGAGATGCCGGTGTTGGACTGGGGTTACACAGTTAAAAATCACACAACACCAGGTTATAGTCCAACAGGTTTAATTGGAAGCACACTAGCTTTCGGAGCGACACTCCCAAGTTCCTTATTGTGTTTATTAATAAAATTATTGCAATGTTAAACATACAGAAAGCCATAGTATCAGAGAAAAATCAGCTCTACACCTCACGTTTTCCTGATAACTCAACAAATTATTCTTCTTCAAGCAAGTGTCCATTAGCTTTTGAAAGTAATATGGAATCTGATTGGATATTTTCAGGCAGGCTCATCCAGATTTCAACATCCCTTCATGAAAGAATTTCTAATTTGTCCTGAATTCTTTTAACAATTATTTTCAATCACCTGATGAAGGAGCGTCGCTCCGAAAGCTAGTGTGCTTCTAATTAAACTTGTTGGACTATAACCTGGTGTTGTGTGATTTTTACCCATTCTCAGGTTAACTGTAACAATTGGTGTCAGCACAGATAAGATGTTGAGATGTTGAAGATGTTAGCCCCTTGTGCTCCCTGTCTGTGCCATGATGTTTAGACTGATTCTAATCTAAAACGTGAGCTAACAGAGTCTTACATGGATTCATGCAGTTTTTGAGCAAAATACAATGTAACTCTGCAAGTACAAATTCACCCTATTCTATTTTAAATGCCTCTGTTAGAGTACTACTTAATGTTCTGGAAAAGGGGAAAGACAGTTTGCAAAAAAGAGAGTTTAGGATTGAAGTAAGGCAGATTTTATGAAAATAAGACAGGATCTCGCAAAAATAAACAACTACTTTAAGGTAAATTAATAGCAGAACAATAGGAGGCCTTCAAAAAGGTATGGGGAGAACGTATGCCCAACATGTTCCCTCTAGGGTGAAATGTCAGAGCAACAAATACCTAGAATGCTGGATGTCTTGGAATATTCAGGACTGAATTAAAAAGCAGAGAGCTGTATAACAAAGGCGGCAAAACAACAGAGGATTTAGAGAAGTATGGGCGGCACGGTGGCACAGTGGTTAGCACTGCTGCCTCACAGCGCCTGTAGACCCGGGTTCAATTCCCGACTCAGGCGACTGACTGTGTGGAGTTTGCACGTTCTCCCCGTGTCTGCGTGGGTTTCCTCCGGGTGCTCCGGTTTCCTCCCACAGTCACAAAGATGTGCGGGTCAGGTGAATTGGCCAAGCTAAATTGCCCGTAGTGTTAGGTAAGGGGTAAATGTATGGGTGGGTTGCGCTTCGGCGGGTCGGTGTGGACTTGTTGGGCCGAAGGGCCTGTTTCCACACTGTAAATCTAATCTAAGTCTAATCTAATCTAGAGGAAGTGTCAGGAAAACACAAGAAAGCAATTAGGAGAGCAAAGTGGGGGTATGAGAAACTGTTGGTGAGCAAGATGAGGGAGAATCCAAAGATATTCTTCAAGTATATCAAGGGGAAAAGCATAACCATGCAAAGTGTAAGGTCCATTAGGGCCCAAGGGGCAATTGGTGCACGAAGCTGAAAGGCACTGGTAGAGTGTTAAATAAATATTTCACACCCTCTTTACCTGGGAAGAGGAACTTGTAATTTGAGTAGATGGTCTGTAAAGTTTTTGTGCAGATTGACAGAACAAGCAAAGAGGTATTGGAGAATTTCAAAGTGAACAAATCCCCAGATCCAGATAGTTGTCTCCATGTTATTGTGAGAGACAAGGGAGGAAATTACGGAGTCCCTGATCCAAAGTTTTAAATCATTTCTGGCCACAGGAGAGGTGCCAGAGGATTGGATGACAGCTGATATGTTCCCACTTTACAAAAAGCCAAAGATAGACCAGGGAACTCTAAACCAGTGAGTCTAACATAAGTAGTAGGGAAACCATTGCAGAAAATAGTGAAGAAGAAATTAATTCCATTCAGAGAGTCAAGGTTTCATCAGGGATAGTTGGCATGGCTTTGTCAGGGGGAGGTCACGCCTGACAAAACTAGTTAAATTTTTCAAGAAGGTGACCAAGTGTTTGGATGAGAGTAGGGCAGTTGATGTGGTTTATGTGGATTCCAGCAAGGACTTTGACAAGGTATCACATCGGGAATTGATAAAAACTCATGGAATCCAGGCTATCTTGGTAAGCTGGATGCAAAATTAACTCAGTGACAGGAGACAGAGGATAATGGTAGAATTCTGTTTGTGTAACTGGAGCCCGGGACAGTGGTTATAGTGTCTCCTATTGGTGATGATGATAGCTTAGCATTTGTGTGGTGTCAATGTTATTTGCCACTTGTCAGCCCAAGCCTGGATATTGTTCAGATTTGTTGTATTTGAACATGGAATGCTTCAATATCTGAGGAGTCACAAATGCTGCTAAACATTGTGCAATCATTAACGAACATCCCCAATTCTGACCTCATGATGGAGGGGAGATCACTGATGGAGCAACTGAAGATGGTTGCATCTAGGATACTATACTGAGGATCTCCGACAGAGATGTCCTGGAGCTGAGATGATTCACTGCCAACAATCACAATCATCTTCTCATGTGTCAAGTATGACTCAAGCCACTGGAGTGTTTGCCCCCTGATACCCATTGATCCCAGTTTTGTGAGGGCTCCCTGATGCCACACTTGGTCAAATGCAACCTTGATGTCAAAGGTTGTCACCCTTACTTCCCCTCTGGAATTGAGCTGTTTTGTCCATGTTTGAACCAAGGCTGTGATGAGGTCAGGAGCCGAGTGGCCCCATCGGACCCCAAATTGGAGGTCACTGAGCGGTTTATTGCTGAGCAGATGTTGCTTGATAGCACTGTTGATAACACTTTACATCACTTTACTTATGATAGAGAGTAGACTGATGCAGCAGTAATTGGCCAGATTTGTCCAGATTTTTATGTATAGAACTTACCTGGGCATTTTTCCACATTGTTGGGTGGGTGCCTGTGTTGTAACTGTACTGGAACAGCTTGGCTAGGGGAGTGGTAAGTTCTGGAGCACAAATCTTCAGTACTATTGCTGGAATGTTGTCAGGGTCCATAGACTTTGCAGTATCCAGTGTCTCCAACAATTTCTTCATATCACATGGGGTGAATGGAATTGGCTGAAGACTGGTATTTGTTATGCAGGCGACCACTGGAGGAGGCCGAGATGGGTCATCCACTTGGCACTTCTGACTGAAGATTGTTGCGAAAGATTCAGCCTTATCTTTTACACTGATGCGCTGGGCTCTTCCATCATTGAGGATGGGAATATTTGAGGACCTTCCTCCTCCAGTGAGTTGTTTAATTGTCCACAACCATTTATGACAGGATTGCAGAGCTTAGATCTGATCCATTGGTTGTAAGATCTCATAGCTCTGCCAATCACTTGCTGTTTATGTTGTTTGGTATGCAAGTAGGCCTGTTAGTGGTTTAACCAGGCTAACCAGATTAATACCCCATCTTCAGGTATACCTGGTGCTGCACCTGTCTAGCCCTCCTGCACTCTCCATTGAACCAGGGTTGATCTTCTGGTTTGATCTTAATGGTTGAATGGAGGATAAACCCGGCCGAGGTTAGGAATTGTGCAGGAGTACAATTCTGCTACTGTTGATGGCCCACAGTGCCTCATGAATGTCCAGTTTTGAGTTGCCACATCAGTTCGAAGTTTTGCCATTTAGCACGATGACAGTGCCACACAAAATGATGGAAGTTATTCTCACTGTGAAGGCAGGATTCTATCATGCATCTGCAACTGGCAGATTGGTAAGGATGGGGTCAAGTATGTTGTTCCTTCTTATTGGTTCCCTCACCACCTGGCACAAAAGCTGAAAATTGTTTTGCTGGAAAAGCGCAGCAGGTCAGGCAGTATCCAAGGAGCAGGAGAATCGACGTTTCGGGCATAATCCCTTCTTCAGGAATGAGGAAGGTGTGCCAAACATGCAAAGATAAAAGGTAGGGAGGAGGGACTTGGAGGAGGGGCGGTAGGAATGCGATAGGTGGAAGGAGGTTAAGGTGAGGGTGATAGGCCGGAAAGGGGGTGGGGGTGGAGAGGTTGGGAAGCAGATTGCAGGTCAAGAAGGTGGTGCTGAGTCCGAGGGTTTGGACTGAGATAAGGTGGGGGGAGGGGAAATGAGGAAGCTGGAGAAATCTGCATTCATCCCTTGTGGTTGGAGGCTTCCTAGGCGGAAGGTGAGGCGCTCTTCCTCCAGATGTCGTGTTGCCATGGTCTGGTGATGGAGGAGGCCAAGGACCTGCATATCCTTAGCAGACTGGGAGGGGGAGTTAAAGTGTTCCGCCACGGGGCGGTTGAGTTGGTTGGTGCGGGTGTCCCAGAGATGGCACGGTGGCACAGCGGTTAGAACTGCTGCCTCACAACGCCAGAGACCTGGGTTCAATTCCTGCCTCAGGCGACTGACTGTGTGGAGTTTGCACGTTCTCCCCATGTCTGTGTGGGTTTTCTCCGGGTGCTCCAGTTTCCTCCCACATTCCAAAGATGTGCGGGTCAGGTGAATTGGCCAAGTTAAATTGTCCGTAGTGTTAGGTAAGGGGTAAATGTAGGGGTATGGGTGGGTTATGCTTCGGCGGGTCGGTGTGGACTTGTTGGGCTTACAGTTTCCACACTATAAGTAATCTAATCTAATCTAATCAAAAGGTGTTCTCTGAAATGTTCCACAAGTAGGCGGCCTGCCTCCCCACTGTAGAGGACGCCACATCGGGTGCAGCGGATGCAGTAAATGATGTGTGTGGAGGTGCAGGTGAATTTGTAACAGATATGGAAGGATCCCCTGAGGCCTTGGAGGGAAGTAAGGGGGGAGGTGTGGGCGCAAGTTTTGCATTTCTTGCGGTTGCAGGAGAAGGTGACGGGAGTGGAAGTTGGGTTGGTGGGGGATGTGGATCTGACAAGGGAGTTGCAGAGGGTGTGGTCTTTCCGGAATGCTGATAGGGGAGGGGAGGGAAATATATCCTTGGTGGCGGGGTCTGTTTGGAGGTGGCAGAAATGACGAAGGATGATACGATGTATCTGGAGGTTGGTGGGGTGGTAGGTGAGGACCAGTGGGGTTCTGTCCTGGTGGGAATTGGAGGGGCGGGGTTCAAGGGTGGAGGAGCGGAAAGTGGAGGAGATGTGGTGGAGAGCATTGTCAACCACGTCTGAGGGGAAATTGCGGTCTTTGAAGAAGGAGGCCATCTGGGTTGTTCGGTATTGGAACAGGTCCTCCTGGGAGCAGATGCGGCAGAGGCGAAGAAATTGGGAATATGGGATGGCATTTTTACAGGGGGCAGGGTGGGAGGAGGTGTAATCTACGAAGCTGTGGGAGTTGGTCGGTTTATAGTATATGTCCGTGTTGAGTCGGTCGCCCGAGATAGAAATGGAGAGATCTAGGAAGGGGAGGGAGGAGTCAGAGACGGTCCAGGTAAATTTGAGGTTGGGTTGGAAGGTGTTAGTGAAGTGGATGAACTGTTGAACCTCCTCGTGGGAGCACGAGGTAGCGCCAATACAGTCATCGATGTAGCGGAGGAAGAGGTGGGGGGTGGTGCCAGTGAAGCTGAGGAATATGGACTGTTCCACATATCCGACGAAAAGGCAGGCATAGCTGGGGTCCATGCGGGTGCCCATGGCTACTCCTTTGGTTTGGAGGAAGTGGGAGGATTAGAAAGAGAACTTCAGTCAGTCGAAGGAGGGTGTCAGTGGAAGTGTACTGGTTGGTTCGGCGGGAAAGGAAGAAGTGGAGGGCTTTGAGGCCTTCGTGATGGGAGATGGAGGTGTATAGGGACTGGATGTCCATGGTGAAGATAAGGCGTTGTGGGCGGGGAAGCGAAAATCATGGAGGAGGTGGAGGGCGTGGATGGTGTCTTGAACGTAGGTGGGGAGTTATTGGATGAAGGGGACAGGGCAGTGTCGAGGTATGCAGAGATGAGTTCGGTGGGGCAGGAGCTGGCTGAGATAATGGGTCGTCCGGGGCAGTCAGGTTTGTGGCTTTTGGTCATAACCTTATCACCTCAGGGGATCTCCCATCCACTGCCTCCAACCTCATAGTCCCACAACCCCACACCGCCCATTTCTACCTCCTGCCCAAAATCTACAAACCTGACTGCCCCGGCCGACCCATTGTCTCAGCCTGCTCTTGCCCCACCGAACTTATCTCTGCATACCTCGACACTGTCCTGTCCCACTTAGTCCAAAAACTCTCCACCTACTTTCGGGACACCACTCACGCCCTCCACTTCCTCCATGATTTTCGTTTCCCTGGCCCCCAACGCCTTATCTTCACCATGGACATCCAATCCCTCTCCACCTCCATCCCCCATCACAAAGGCCTCCAAGCCCTCCGCTTCTTCCTTTTCCGCTGATCCAACCAGTACCCTTCCACTGACACCCTCCTTCGACTGACTGAACTGATCCTCACTCTGAACAACTTCTCTTTCCAATCCTCCCACTTCCTCCAAATCAAAGGAGTAGCCATGGGTACCCGCATGGGCCCCAGCTATGCCTGCCTCTTCATCGGATATGTGGAACAGTCCATCTTCCGCATCATCACTGGCATCACCCCCCATCTTTTCCTCCGTTACATCGATGACTGTATTGGTGTTACCTTGTACTCCTAAGAGGAGGTTCAACAGTTCATCCACTTCACCACCACCTTCCACCCCGACCTCAAATTTACCTGGACCATCTCAGACTCCTCCCTCCCCTTCCTAGATCTCTCCATTTCTATCTCGGGCGACCGACTCAACACGGACGTTTACTATAAACTGACCGACTCCCACAACTACCTAGATTACAACTCCTCCCACCCTGCCCCTGTAAAAATGCCATCCCATATTCCCAATTCCTTCGCCTCTGCCGCATCTGCTCCTAGGAGGACCAATTCCAATACCGAACAACCCAGATGGCCTCCTTCTACAAAGGCTGCAATTTCCCCTTAGACATGGTTGACAATGCTCTCCACCGCATCTCCTCCACTTCCCACTCCTCCGCCCTTGAACCCCGCCCCCTCCAATTGCCACCAGGACAGAACCCCACTGGTCTTCACCTACCACCCCCCACCCTCCAGATACATTGTATCATCCTTCGTCATTTCTGCCACCTCCAAACAGACCCCACCACCAAGGATATATTTCCCTCCCCTCCCCTACCAGCATTCATAGTTTGTGAATGACGCAAAGACTGGCTGACTGGTTGACAGTAAGGAGGAAGGTGTTACAGTACAGGAAGATATAAATGGATTGTCAGATGGACAGATCAGTGACTGATAGAATATAACCTTGATAAATGCAAGGTGATGTACCTTTGAAGTAACAAGACAAGGCAGTACTCAATGAATGCTGAGAAACTGGGAAGTTCAGAGGAACAGTGTTCTTGGATGCCTGCCCACAGATCCCTATAGGTGTCGGTACAGGTTAAAAGGGTTGTTAAGGAAGCAGACAGGTTGCTGGCATAGACTGTAAGAGAAGAGACGTCATGTTGGTGCTTATAGGACTTTGGTTAGGTCTTACTAACAAAGTTAGTTGGCATACTGAATGCAGTGCTGGTTGTCACACTATAGGAAGAGTGTGATTGCACTGGAGAGGGTGAGGAGATTCTCCAGAATTTTGGCTGGGATGAAGCATTTCAGCTATGAAGACAGGCTGGAGGAGCTGTCTTCTTTGGGGCACAGAAGGTTGAGAGGGGAACCTGATAGAGATGTACAAGGTTATGAGACTGAATGGACAGGGTGAATAGAAAGCAACTGTTTCCTTTATTGGAAGGGTCAATAACAAGGGGGCATAATTTTAAAGTGAAAGGCAGGAGATTTGGAGGGAATTTGAGAAAAATCCTTTTATACCCAGAGGATGTTTGGGGTCTGAGACACACTAAAAGGAGGGTAGTCAAGGCTGGAAATCTATCTTTAAAAAGTACAGAGGTGAGCACTTATATAAATGTTATATCGTTCAAGGCTATTGGCCTAGTCAGGTAGCATAGTTTTAGTGGTGCAATCAGCCAAAGGACATTTTCTGTATTATATGATTCAGTGCCCAAGCTCTCTTCATAGCAACCTTAGCCTTGCAAAACCTAATATTGTCTCTGGGGTCTTGACTTCCTTCCTATTGTGAGGCCTAGAATATGACAACTCTGTAGCTAACATGTAACCACAGATATGAAAAGGCTTAGCACAATTTCCTTTTTTTTTAAATGCAATGTCCCCTTTTGAAAGATAAGAGTTGCACATATTCTTAACTGCCTCAACCTTCAACAATTTGTGAATTCGCCCCTCTCTCAAAAGTACTACTTAGACAGACTACCTACTCCTCTCTCAAAATGCATCATTTCCCACATTCAAGAAAAGATAGCAAAAAGACATATATTGTAGTAGGGAATTTTATAATTTGGGAAATACACAGCATCCTTTGTAAGCAGGACAGACAGTCCCACATGGTATATTGCTTACCCAGTGCCAGGGTAAGAGACATGTCTGACCGACTTGAAAGAATTAGCGAGTTTTGAGAAGGTCTGTAGCTCAGGTTGAAATTCTGGATGTAGGTTTGCTCGCAGAGTGGGAAGGTTCATTTTCAGACAGTTTGTCACCATACTGGGTAACATTTTCAGTGAGCATCTGGATGAAGTACTGCTGATGATTCCTGCTTTCTATTTACAGGTTTGGATTTCTTTGGATTGGTGATGTCATTGCCTGTTCTTTTTCTCAGGGAAGTGGTAAATTGGGTTCAAGTCGATGTGTTTGTTGATAGAGTTCCGTTTGGAATGCTATGCTCTAGGAATTCTCGTCTTGGTTTCGTTTGTCCTAGGATGGATGTGTTGCCCCAGTTAAAATGGTGTCAATCCTCATCTGTATGTAAGGATACTAGTGATTTTGTGGCCAGTTGATATCCATGTATTCTGGTGGCTAATTTTCTGCCTGCTTGGCCAATGGATTGTTTGTTAGTCCTTGCACGGTATTTTGTAAATAACATTAGTTTTGCTTGTTGCCTGCATAGGATCTTTCAAGTTCATTAGCTGTTGCTTTTTGAAAGAATATTGGAGACAGAAGGGGAGGACCAAGTTGTTGTAGTCCACAGCAGGACAAAAACATAGACAAAACTAGATTAGATTAGATTTCCTACAGTATGGAAACAGGTCCTTCTAGGTAAGAGGACCTATTCAGGGATTATCAAGAACTAGAAATTAAAGAAGATCCACAAGGGTTATGATCTCTGGATTATTAGCCAAGACACATGCAATAGGAACGCAAAACAAACATGCAGCTTAAAAAAAAATTTGCATGGGGTAGAGGGGCACTGATGTCAGTATTGGAACTGGAGGGATCTGCTATGATGGTCTCCATCCAAACAGTGCTGGGACCAATGTTCTAGAGAAAAGGGTAAATAGGATGGTCAACAGGACTTTAAAATAGAAAGTGGCCGGGGGGGTAGGGGGAGGGAAGGGTAATACTCCAAGAAGTATAATGGCCAATGAGAAACAAAGCAGCAGGTTAACATCTGTGGGGGCGAATTCAACTGCATGGAAAATGAAAAGAAAGGAGAACAAAGACAAGTGTTTAGAAAGGGTCAGGAATCACAACTTCAAGCACACTGGATAAATGAACGATAGTGAGAAGAGGGACAGTCAATACAGGATTTAAGGTATTGTATCTGAATGCACACAATATATGGAATAAGGTAAATGAACTTGTGGTGCAAATCAAAATGAACAAGTATGACATGTCAGGCATCATAGACATGTGGCTGCAAGGGGCTCAGGACTGGGAGCTAAATATCCAAGAATATACATCTTATCAAAAAGAGAGGGAGGAGGTGGCGTTATCTTATTAGTAAGAAATGAAATTAAATAGACAACAAGAAACAAAGTAGGGTCAGATGATGTTGAATCTGTGTGGGTAGAGTTGAGGAACCACAATGATAAAAAAATCATAATGGGAGTTATGTACAGGTCTCCAAACAGTAGTCAGGATTTGGGACACGATGGACCAAGAGATAGAAAAGAGGAGTAGGAACGGTAAGGTTATAATGATAATGGGGGATTTTAATATGTAGGTGGACTGGGAAAATCAGGTTAGTAGCAGATCACAAGCAAAGGAATGTGTGGAATGTCTGAGTTAACTTTTTAGAGCAACTTGTGGTGGAGCCCACTAGAGAACAGGTAATTCTGGATTTAGTGTTGTGTAATGAGACAGACTTGATAAAGCATCTTAAGGTGAATGCCCTTAGGAAGCAGTGATTATAATATGAAATAATTTACTCTGGATTTTGAGGGGGAGAAGGTGGAATCAGATGAAACAGTATTGTTGTTGAAAAAAAAAAGGCAACTACAGAGGTATGAGGGAGGAACTGACCAGAATTGACAGGGAGAGGAGACTAGCAGGAAAGACAGTGAAACAGCATTCTGGATTAGTGGTGCTGGAAGAGCACAGCAGTTCAGGCAGCATCCAAAGTGTAGCAAAATTGACATTTCAGGCAAAAGCCCTTCATCAGGAATTCCCCCGTCGATTTCGCTGTACTTTGGATGCTGCCTGAACTGTTGCGCTGTTCCAGCACCACTAATCCAGAATCTGGTTTCGAGCATCTGTAGTCATTGTTTTTTACCTAGTGAAACAGAATTAGCAGGAGTTTCTGGGAGCAATTCTGGAGGCACAGCAAAAATTCATGGCCAGGACAAAGATATATTAAAAGGAAGATGAGGCAATAATGGCTAACAAGGGAAGTCAGGGACACCATAAAAGCAAATGCAAAACATATAATGCAGCAAAATGCAGTGGGAAACTAGAAGATTGGGAAGCCTACAAAGACCAACAGAGGAAAAAGAAAAAAAGAAATGAGGAGGGAGAAGATTAAACATGAAGGTAAGCTAGCCAATAATGTAAAAGAAGATTTCAAGAGTTTCTTTAGACATAAAAAGAGAGACACAAGCAGACATTAGGATGCTGGAGTAGAAGTAATGGGGAACAGAGAAATGGCTGAGGAACTGAATAAATACTGTGTCAATCTTCACAGTGGAAGACACAAGTAAAATCCCAAAATTTCAAGGGAGTCTTGGGGGGGGGGCGGGGGGGGGGGGCAGAGGTAAATATGATGGCCATCATGAATGTGGTGGTGCTGGAAAAACTGAAAAGGTCTAAAGGCAGGTAATTCATTTGGACCAGATGGACCATACCACAGAGTTCTGAAGGAGAAAGCAGAGAAAGTGGTGTTAGTCAAGTGATCTTACAGGATTCACTGGAGTCAGGGAAGATCCCAAAGGACTGGAAAATCGCTATGTAACCCCTTGTTTAAAAAGGGTGTATGGCAAAACAAAAAAAATGGGAAATTACAGGCTGATTTTGGAGTCCATTGTGAAGGATGAGGTTTTTGGATAGTTGGAAGTGCATGGAAAAAAAAAGGCAAAGTCAACATGGCTTCATCACTGGAACATCATGTTTGACAAATCTGTTAGAATGTTTTGAGGAGGTAACAAGTAAGTTAGACCAAGGGGAGCCAATGATATCTGGACTTCCAAAAGGACCTTGACAAGGTGTCACACAGGAGATTGTGGAGTAAGGTTAGAGGTAAGGTACAAGCATGGGTAGAAGATTGGCTGTACTGGCAGAAAGCAGAGAATGGGGATAAAAAGGGTTCTTCTCAGGATGGCAGCTGGTGTTCCACAAGGGTCAGTGTTGAGTCCACAACCTTTCACTTTATATATTAATGTTCTAGATGAAGGAACGGAGGGCACGGTGGTTAAAGTTTGCAGATGACACAAGGATAGGTGGCATTGAGGAAGGACAGGTGGTGTTGAGGAGGCAGGGAGGCTGCAGAAGGATTAGGAGACAAGTTAGGAGAATGGGCAAAGTAGTGGTAAATGGAAAACAACATGGAAAAAATGTGAGGTCAAGCACTTTTGTAGGAAGAATAGAGGCATAGACTATTTTCTAAAAGGGGAGAAAATTGACAAGTCTGAAGTGCAAATGGACTTGGTAGTCCGAGTCCAGGATTTTCTTAAGGTAAACTTGCAAGTTGTCAGTAGTTAGGAAGGCAAATATAATGTTAGCATTTCAATAGGACTCTCAGACCAATTTTAGAGTATTCTGAGCAACTTTGAGCCCCATGTACTGGCCATGGAGCAGGACCGGAAGAGGTTTATGAGAATGATCCCAGGAATGAAATGCTTAACATATGGGGAACATTTGAAAACTGAGTCATTACTCAATGGAGTTTTTAAGGATGAGGAGGGGGAAACCTAATTGAAACTTACAGGATGAGAGGAAGTGAGGACTGCAGATGCTGGAGAGTCAGAATTAAAAAGTGTAGATGATGGACTTCTGGCCGAAACGCCGACTCTCCTTCTGCTCAACCAGAATACTGAATGGCCTGGATAGTGTGGATGTTGGGAAGAGATTTGCATTGGTGAGACTAGGTCTCAAGGCCACAACAGAGATAAGGAGAAACCTCTTGAGAGTGTAGTGAATCTATGGAATTCATTGCCACAGAAGGCTGTGGAGGCCAGGTCATTGAGTATATTTAAGGCAGATACAGATAGTTCTTGAATGTCAAGAGGATTCAAGCATTATAGAAAGAGGGCAAGAGAACAGGGTTGAGAAATTTATCAGCCATGTTTGAATGGCAAAGCAGAATTGATGGCCCAAATGGCCCAATTTCTGCGCAGATGTCTTAATGAGATTAAATTGCAACACTCATTATGTTTTCCTATTTCATCAGTCCCAAAGTGTGACTATCCAGACCACTACTACATTGTTAAATTTTATATCACCTTCAAAACTATACTCTATGTCCAGGTTTCTAATAACGTTTTGATCACCAATATTAGTTTGACCTGCCTATAATTTCGTATTTAATAGTTTGTTTTATTAGTAGCAAACCATTATTAACTTTGTTCCATTACTGCAGCATTGCTCTTGTACCTAACCAAAGATTTAAAGATTGCACTAACATGGATGGCACAGCGCCTAGGTGGTTAACACTGCTGCCTCACAGCACGAGGGGCCCAGATTCCAGCCTTGGGCGACTATCCATGTGGAAGATACAAGTAATATCCTGAAATTCGAGAGAGTAAGGGGGCAGAGGTAAATATAGTGGCCATCTCCCTGTATCTGCGTGGGTTGCCTACTGGTGCTAGGTTTCCTCCCACAGTCCAAAGATGTGCAGATTAGATGAACTGGCTGTGCTAACTCCCCACGGCATTCAGGGATGTGGTAGGTTAGTCAGGGGAAATGTAGGGGAATGGGTCTGGACAGGTTACTCTCTAGAGGGTTAGTTTGCAATTGTTGGGCCAAATAGCCTGTTTCCACACTATAAGGATTCTATGAACATCTGTTATCACATATCCAGACCAAGTGACTTACAAGATTGTAGAAATGTGAAGTTTTTTTGGGATACCTTGATTATTATGCTTAGTTTGCAACTGATATATTGTTCATGTCATTCACTTAATTTGTGAAGACAAATACTATTAATTTAATACTATGCCCTCCACAGAATGACTTGCATTTTCAAACAGGCCCAGATTGCTTCAGATGAGAAAATACATTAGTGAAAATTCCACACATTAATTCAGTGACAATGCTTTCAAGTATGAAGAGACAAAATGACATCTGCATATTATAAAATATCTAGCGTACAATATACACATTTTGAGGAGTATATTTAGCAAAGGTCCTCAGTATTAGCTGGTCAGCCATAACTTTATTTTCAAGTCCAACGAGCACTGATAAATCCATATACGGTCAAAGAAATTCAAACTCAATCTCATCATTCCAGCTATAATTTTTTTTTAAAAAAAAGTTTCTCCTTGAATACTCCATGTCAGTTCTCTGGATTCTTGACATCAGGTTGAATGGAACAAGTTGAGCAAGGAGTTTAGTGAGATAGCTGAATTAAGCGGTCAAAAGTTCTTGAAGTTTGATTTCTCATTTCCATTGTGTTGTATTTGGGACATTTGACATAAATTTGGGTAAAACAAACACCCCCAACTTCAGGAATGGGCATAACCCAACGGTTTTGTCTTGTTAATTATTTTATTTGACTTGATTTACCATTGGTGCACAAATTGTTGAAATATCACACCTACCTTTTCTTTAAAGGAATGAAAATTTAGATAATGAAACAATGAAATTTCAGTTATGGAATTCAATATATTACTTTATATCACAATTAGAGTGAACTTTTCCATTTTTAAAAAAGTGGATTTATCCCAGCATTGCACCTCCAATAACAGAGTAAATTGCCTTGACATAAATCAAAACACTGAAAAGGTTAGAGGGAATTTAACTTTATTGACAAAAATATTTGCAACCATGTTCTTTTCTTTCACTTCCCTTAAACATGTCTCAAAACCCAGCAGAAATTCAATCGTAAAGAGACATAGTAACACACTGGCATTAATAAGACTGGTTATTGGAATATATACTTCATACAAGTGCATCTTAACATAAGCTTTCAAATGAAAAAGCAAAGCTGATTTTTTTTTCCAGACTAGACATTATATTTGCACCTCTTTTAATGTCTTTCATTTTAAGAAATCATTTTCACTGTTGATTCGACATGTAATGTCTGAATGAAATGTGCTTTCATATTATTTATAGGATTTAAGAAAACAAAGTATAAACAGAATTAAAATGTTGAGCAAGTTCAAGTCTCACATCTGGCTATTTAGCTGAAATGTTAACACACTCTGCAGATGCTGCCAGACCAGCTCAACATTTCCTGATTTTATTTCAGATGTTTACATCTTCAGTTTCTCACTGTTGTAAATTGATTCAGGCAATTCCCAACACACTCCTCTACTTTATATTGCTGGTTAATATGATTGCCATTTGTATTTTAAAGTCAACTTGTGTTTTTTTTTAAGCTTTGCTCAGATTCATAAGACATATGTATTCAAGAAGTCAATGGCATACAATATTTTACTTAAAATGGATACCCAATAATTTGATCAATCTTCAAAATAGCCTGAATGGTTTTCATATTTTTTTTCACCAAAGTATAATAAATATCGACATTTGTGAAGTTTACTAGAATACAGGCATACAATTTTAAATTTCCACCACCTTAAAGTTTAATTCCAAATGTATGATAAAGAAAAGATCAACAGAGCTTTAAAATCAGTGTTGCTGCACGGATAACGATGCAGTACCTTTGAGGGATTGGTTCTTGGTATTTACAAGAAATATGGTTTGCTATGTCTTTTATGAACTGGACCCTTCACCCCTCTCTTGTAGTAAACACATACAAGTGTTGCTCTACATTCTTATAGAACTGCAGAATAGGAGCAGCAGTCTTAATGACCTCCATGCATTAATTATAGTGCAGAATTTAAGTTTCTGCAAGGTCATAAATCTGTAACATTCAGTGCAAACCTCCTGTTATCAGTAATGCTTCTGTTGAAGAATGTTCTTTCCAGAGGTAGCAAACCAAACAGACTCACGAGCAAATCATTTTTCTGGAAAATACATTCCCTTTTTCGTACTGCCACCAAGCTTTTCATGCAAGCAGTACAACAGAAAGATTAAATTCAAAAGCAAGGTTTGCAGTGCTCCCAAATTCCAAATCAATATTAGCTAGCAATCCAGCATTTATCCCTGCTTCCCATCACCACAAGTTAGAAAATGGGCCTTTAAATAGCATCATGGTACTAATGTTTGAACAGCTAAATTACATGTTGCAAAATGATTTCAAGCCTACAAGTATTACTGACAACATTCCAAACGAGAACCATTCATCTATAATAAAATATTTTCGCAATTATTCATAATACCAGTTCAAATCAGACCCTAACCCTGCATTATAAAAAGGCACATGGTGAGGAAAATGCTCCCACTCAACAAATGACACACAGGCACAACAGCTTGGTCAATCTTGACGAAGATTATCGCTTTGTAAATGATTGTTGAGACAGCCAGTGAAGACCTTCACAAAGGCCATCACCAGAATTAGCACAGGTTGCCTGAACGTGCCACACTCGTTGACGTAATTGGTGCAGATTCAGCTTATCTGTGATCTCTGCAGGAGTCATTGCATTCGGCAAATCCTGCAAGAACAACAATTAAACTTTAAATGAACTCAGGATTGCTTTATAGAAAGAGGGTCATTTACTCTGGCTTTGAATCATCTCAAGATGATTCATTATCATACTTCTCCAGCATCTGATTTTATGTCAGCTATTTCAAGAAAAGTGAGCCCGCTCGAGGGTTTATAGGAGTCAGAAATGGGTGATGTCATTAATTTATTCTCCTCATCCTCATCGTTGCCAAGTCAGGAACAAAGCCAATTGGAGGACTCAAATGCTATTTCAACTGAGATTTGACTCAGAGGAGAGCTTGTAACTTCATATTCAAACAATGACACTATTTTAATCTCCATAATACCACCAAACTCAGTTTAACTGCTGAAATGCCCTTCCAAAAGTCCACTAGTTTGACTATTCTAAATTCATTATCTCCCACATTCTACTCTCCATAAACTTGGTCATCCAAAATTCTGTTGCCTTGCAACAAGTCCTGCTTAGATTGATTAAAGGGTCTACTTCGCAATAGTGATCCTAACACAAAATTTCCTGTTAAGCTTGAAAGTGGCATAATTCAAAGCACATACTAGAATATTAAACGTTAAAAAAGAACTTGAAAGGGAGAGCTAGCAAATATTGAACATATAAAGAAGCAATTCGAGATATTCACCAAAAACACTCGTTAAAACAAAATCAAGCTAGACTCATCAGTGGCTACTCAGGAAGTTAGCATGCAATGTTACAAAAAAAATGACAGCAAGTCTGAGTACTGGGGCCTTTTAGAAGTCAGTGAGCAGTCAAAGATTGATATGGGAACAAAAACAATGACAGTAAGCTACCAAGGAATAGAAAAACAAGATTGTCAGAGTTTTTACAAATATAGAGAAAGGAAAAGAATAGCAAAAATAAACATTAGTTCTTCGATGTAGATAAAGACAAAATTATGAGGAATGAAGACATGGTGGAAACTTTGAATACGGAGTGGCTGCCACAGTGGAAGACTACAAACAGGCAAGAACCTAGGGACCAAAAGGAATGAGGAAATTGATATACTAGCTGACAAAAAGTATTAAGGGATTAATAACTCATATCCCTAGGATCTGAAGGCCTAAACCCCAGGCATCCAAACACAAACAGTGGATGTGTTACGGTTTCTCAAATTTCCTTAGGTTTGTGAATTAGCCCATCAAATTCAAAGTTTGTAGGTGCAATATAGAGGTCTTAATGCATGTGGCAAAATAAATGAAGAGAACATAGTTTTACAAAAGGAAAGCTTGGACAAATTAATTTTTAAGGATATAACTAGTGCAGCAGAATATGAGCCATTACATGTAATACACCTGGATTTTCAAATGACATTTGTTAAGCTGTCATGCAAGAGCCAAGGTTGGGACTAATGGATGGAGTGTAATATAGTATGGAAAGGAACACTGGTTAACAGACAGAGTACAAAATGGATCGAAACAGGGCATTTCCAAGTAGACAGGCAGTGAATAGTAGAGCGTCACAAAGATTAAGTAGCTAAGACTTCAGCATTAATCTATAGAAATGACAGAGACATAGCAATATATTTGAGTTTGCTTATGATACAGGCCCAAGTGGAAAGGTAAGCTATAAGGAAGTGTAAAGGTTCTTCAATTTGATGCGGATGTAATGAAACAGAATATTTAAGATCTGGGAATCTTACAAGTGGTATTCAAAGGAGGCTTGGATGCACTCATACAAGAAATGCACAGTTAGCATTTGATGCAGCAAACAATTGATATGTTGGCCTTTATAACTAGAAATAAATGTAGCTAAAATTGTTCAAAGCTTTGCAATATCATGGGCAGACGGTGGCTCAGTGCTTAGCACTGCTGCCTCACAGCTCCAGGGTCCCAGGTTCGATACCAGCCTCGAACGACTGACTGTGTGGAGTTTGCACATTCTTCCCGTGTCTGCATGGGTTTCCTCCAGGTGCTCCGGCTTCCTCCCATAGTTCAAGATGTGCAGGTTAGGTGAATTGGCCATGCTAAATTGCCCGTAGTGTTAGGTGAAGTGGGACATGTAGGGGAATACATATGGACAAGTTGCTCTTCGGAGGGTCGGCATGGACCTTTTGGGCCGAACAGCCTGTTTCCACGTTGGGGAATCCAATCTAATCACAATACTGCACAGTTCTGGACTCCACATTTCCAAAATATATATTTGTACTGGAAGCAAATGTTACCTAAATTAGCTTCTGGCAAGACAGGTTTTCCCTATAATTAGATGCTGAAAACATTGGATGTATTTTCCTTGGGAGGTGAGGAGAGAGTGAGGGGGAATCTCATCAAGACAAAATTCTGAAGGAGTTGATATGAAATTTGAATCATAGGGTAAGAGTCCGCAGGATCAATATCAGGAGAAATTATCGCATCCAAAAAAGTTCTGAAATTCTAGAACAGTCTTTTCCAAAAGGTTAGTGCATTCAGAAAGCGTGTGATTTCAAATAAACAAGTTGGATTAAAACCTGATATGGAGTGACTTCTGAATTTCTTTAGTTGATGTCTCTTCCTGAGGCAAACTGCTAAACAGCTCATTTACTTAAGATGTGGTCCTTAAACAGAATTCACAGAATCAGAATTGTAATAGCATAGGAGGCAAATTGGTCCATCATGTCTGCACTGGAACTCCAAAAACCATTATGAATTAGCGTCATTATCCAGTCTTTTCCCCATATCCTGCACAATACCTAAATATTATACAAATTCATCTAATGCACCCTTAAATGTCTTAACTGACTGCCTCCACCACACTTCCAGACAGTGCAACGTCAGATTTTTGCTACATTCGCAAATCACTTTAAATCTGTGCCCTCTAATTTCGGATCACTTTACAACTGGAACATTGTCTCCCCATCTATCCGACCTACACATTTCACGATTTTGAAAACTTTTATCAGATCTCCTCTTAGTCTTCTCTCCAAGGATACTGTCTCCAAACTCTAACTTATCCTCATAATTGAAGTTTCTCATCCCTGGGACCATTCTCAGAAACCTCTTTTGCACTTTCTCCCAAATGTGTTCCCTAATTACACTGTGGCATCAAAACTGTACATAATACCCCTACTGAGGTATAAGAAGTTTATTATACAAGTTCAGCATCACCTTCTTGTTCCTTTACTTTATGCCCCCATTAATAAAGCCCATGACCGCATACCTTATTAGTCACTCTCTACCTGACTTGCCACCTTCAACGATTTATGCACATGTATATGTAGGTCTCTCTGCTCCTTTGTCTATGACACTACTCCCTACCTGCTCACTCTAACTTGTTGATGGAGCTTTGAAGTTCAACGCTTCCAGTTTATAATGCTTCCAAATTCTTATGGCCAAAGTAGAACAGATTATAATTGTTGCACTTCAAAATGATACATCTAATACTCAACACATTCCTGTAGAAATGATTGACCATCAATAACCTTCAACTCAATTGACTTCTCCCATTTACAGCCAGAGCCCTATTTCATATTTTAAAATGCCTAGAGGGTATTTATGCTGACCATACAGTGTATATAGTCATATTAACTACATGTTCAAGTAAATTACTACACGTTTCAATTCTATAATTGAATCAGAGTAAAGTTCTTAGCTCATCTTTGCATGTTAAACTCATGCAAACAATCAACAAACCTAGTAGGATAACTTTCCCTATGGCATCTTACAGCCATCTTTTCTGAAGCGTTTCCCTTACGAACTTCTAAGTAACTTAACAGACTACATTTCTTCTGCTCTGGTGTTCGAGACAGACAAATTGCAGTTTTATGTTACAGGCCTTTTACTCTGAGTGACCTGCTTCTCTCAAAGAAGCCAGCAATGTCACTAAATTTCTTGATAGCTTTCTTTCTAGGAAGGTCGATCCCTGTCACCCTACATTATTGAGGACTGTTGTGAGTGAATAGTCCATTTTATTTACGACTTTATTTTCTAAACCACTGAAATACTCACGTCAAGCAGTTTCAAACCTCTCATTGAAATATTAATTTCCAGGCAAATCACAATATACAATTATGATTCCATTTTAACTGTATGGAAATTTAAAAACTTGAAGCTTTATATGGTTCTGTCCACTTTAGAACCCAAGTTTTCAATCACGATCTTTCAGAAGATAGAGTCAAGAAAATAGTAAAAACTGTTCAAAGGAAATAATAGCCATTATGCAGCTGGTAGAAGTTTGTGGAGTCAAGGAATCATTCTAGAATTTACAGCACAATTGGAAAGTATTATTTGAATGATTAACTGAAGTGCCACCCGGCCTTTCAGGGAGATTTAAACATTCTATATTATTCGAAGAACTACAGAAAAGCTTGTCACAGTATTTTGGCAAACTTTTATCTTTAATCAATGTTGGAGATAACTAACATTACCTAGAATCTACCCATGCACAAATTATCTAAGTTTACTTGTACAACATCAACCACATTTCGAAAAATGTACAGTCCTTCAAGTCATTCTGAACTTAAGACTTGGAGGTGCTGGTGTTGGACTGGGGTAGACAAAGTAAAAAAAAAAGAAATCACAACAGGTTCTAGTCCAACAGGTTTATTTGGAAACACTAGCTTTCAGAGTGCTGCTCCTTCACAACCACCTGAAGGAGTGGTGCTCCAAAAGCTAGTGCTTCCAAATAAACCTGCTGGACTAGTACTTGGTGATACACGTCGAAAGTGAATACTGCAGATGCTGGAGATTAGAGCCAAGAGTGGGGCGCTGGAAAAGCACAGCCGTTCAGGAAGCATCTGAGGAGCAGGAAAATCGATGTTTCTGGCAAAAGCCCTTCATAAGGAATGAGGCCGGGAACCTTGGGAGTGGAGAGATAAATGGGAGGGGGGTGGGGGAAGGTAGCTGAGTGTGCAATAGGTGGACAGAGGTGCAAGTAATAGATCAGAGGGGAAAATGGAGCGGATAGATGGGAAGGGTCACCTCGACGTTGCTGAGCTGGAAGGTTGGAACTGGGGTAAAGTGGGGAGGGAGGGTGGGGGAGAAGAGAAGACGCAACGGGGAAACTGGTGAAATCCACATTGATGCCATGGGGTTGGAGGGTCCGGAGGCAGAAGATAAGGAATTCTTCCTCCAGGCATCGGGTGGTAAGGGAACAGTGATGAAGGTGGCGTGTCCTCCGCGAGCACAGCACTTCAGAGAACTCCTCGGGGACACCCACATCAAATCAACCCCAGCGGCCTGTGGCCGAACATTTCGACTCCACCTCCCACTCTGCCAAGGATTTGCAGGTCCTGGGCCTTCTCCATTGCCAAACCCTTACCAGACACCTGGAGGAAGAGCGCCTCATTTTCTGCCTCAGGACCCTCCAACCCCATGGCACGTGGGTTTCACCAGGTTCCTCATTTCCCCTCCCCCGACCTTACCCCCAGTTCTAACCTTTCAGCTCAGCACCATCCTCATAACCCTTCCCACCTATCCGCTCCATCTTCCCCTCCGACCTATCACTTTTACTGCCACCTCCATCCACCTATTGCACTCAACTACCTTCCCTCCAGCCCCACCTCCCTCCCATTTTTCTCTCCACCCCCAAGGCTCCCAGTCTCATCCCTGAAGGGCTTTTGCCCAAAACGTCAATTTTCCTGCTCCTCAGATGCTGCCTGACTGGCTGCGTTTTTCCAGCACCACACTCTTGACATTATACATGTCTGTCTTTCCTTTCTTAAAGGGTGACATTATAATCAAGTCTAACCCTCTGAACATTTCTAGACTTCTTTCCTCAGTAAACAAAATCTGAACTGGAAACATTGACTTCTTTCTTTTTATTTGTTGTGGAAGCACAATGAAGCTAAATATCAAGTAATTTATTAGCTGGAGTTCTTGATTACAATATTACAATGGGCATAGGCTGTTGGTAAGAGTCAAACTGAACAGCTTTAAGAGTAGGTAAAAACAAGGACTGCAGATGCTGGAAACCAGAGTCTAGATTAGAGTGTTGCTGGAAAAGCACAGCAGGTCAGGCAGCATCCGAGGAGCAGGAAAATCAACGTTTCAGGCAAAAGCCCTTCATCAGGAATAGGGGCTCCTCAGATGCTGCCTGACCTGCTGTGCTTTTCCAGCACCAGTCTAATCTAGCCTTAAGGTAGGTCCATGAAAACTCCTTATGTGCTTCAACTCACCTGCTTATTTGCAAAGATTAACAACACAGCATCTCTTAGTTCATCTTCTGAGAGCATTCGAGTTAGCTCATCCCTTGCCTCATTGATACGTTCTCGATCATTGCTGTCAATAACGAATATTAAGCCTTAAAAGAGAAAGCATAGACTCCAAGAATGTGTCAACTGCATATCCAATGACAAAATAGCAAGCTGAGACTTCAGAACATATTTTAAAATTACTCCAAACAGATGCATGTTAACACATTAGATAAAAAAAATTAAAAATAAGTGAAATAGTTGACCCACAAGAGATGCTGCTGTTCATACATGCCCACTTTTACATTTCTAGAAAAATCCATGCAAGACATCATTAGTTAGGTATAAAATATGCTGCCACTTCCCCATTGTCTACTTTTTACCTGGGCATTTTAAAAAAGGCACCAGAAGAAGTTCTACAGTTTGCACTTTCAAAGACATAAGTACAGGAATCAAATAAACTGCCTCGTCATGATTCTGATTGTATATGTATTGTGATTAAGCAGCAAAGCACACACAATTCTCAGTATCATTACGATTTACTGCTTGTGCAAAAATGATTAGACATGAATCTGGAATGCCAATTTTAACCAGCATTACCATGAAGGTGTAGGTAGATTCGAGTCAAACTCCTGTTTTGGATTCTGCTAAATTTTACAAAATTAAACAGTGCAAAGAGGACTATGACCAAAACCTACGCCACTGTGGGTGATGGCATGGTGGCTCAGTGATTATCACTACTATCTCAGTACCAGGGATCCAGGGTCAATTCCAGCTCTGGGTGACTGTGAAATTCTTCCAGTGTCTGGATTGTGGGAGGAAACCCCATGCAAAGACATGTAGGTTATGTGGATTATCTATGGGCTGTAGGGATAGGGTAGAGGAATAGGTCTGAGTAAAATGCTGTTTGGGAGGGTTGGTGTGGACTCAATGGTCCACGCTTCCACACAGTAGGGCTCCTATATTTAAAATAAATAAATAAATTTAGGCCTCAATTCCTTCTCACTTAAATAAAGGTGTATGAAAATTTCATAGCATTTTCCAGTATAGCATTAGTACAAATCTGCCATGCAATATTGCCATCTTCCTCATTTTCAAAATTGCACTTTACACTATGCTAAAGTTAAAAAGTGGCAAAAGTTAAGGTTTCAAGCAACTAGTGGGTTAGACAAGGACAAAATGAAGATCTGGTAAAAAAACAGGAGACAGTTTTTTTTTGCGCCTCAAGGAAATGGTGATGGGGCAAGATAGAAATAAAATATTGGAGATAGCAAGATGATGTAAAGGAAAAACTGTTGAAATTATAAATTTGGCCAGGTAGAGGAAAATGGTGGTGAATGGATACCCATAGTTGGAATTTCTGATCCTTAATGAAAAATAGAAATTTCTTGTCGACTGTGGAGCCTTGAGATAGTGAATTAATGCTGTCAAGAGGTTGCTCAGTGGGATTGCATGACACCAATGGTTCTCAGGAAGTGGTTATCTGAATATTGAAAAATAGAATTTCAACAAACAACAAGTCAGAGCCAAAAACTGTTGCCAAGGAAGGAAATGTGACTACGAAAGTGAGTTTTGATGGATATCTGATCAAATGAAAATGGAACTGGAAAGCTAAGGTGGTGATTAAGATAAATGAGACAAACAGAAATCCAATTTGAGAAAACAAAACGAAAATTTCCTGAAGATAGGCAGAAAAGTGGCAATGAATAGATATTAACTGAAAACAGAAACTTGAAGATGTTATTAATCTGAAATAAGCATTTTGGAAAGAGTTAAGTCAAACATCTTTTGTAGGGATGAAAACATCACGTTGTAGGTCAACAAACTTTCATCATAATGTTAAAGACATAGTTGGTTTTGGCTGTTTTCATGCTGAGCAAAGCTCGACAGAAGCTCAAAGGACAACAGCTTAATTTTAACTTAGCCTCTTGACAGTCTTGCTCAACACCGAGTTCAACAACTACTCACTCCATTTTGTTTTCATGCTGCTCTTATTTTTGCTATCAGATAGCATCAGAAACTTTCATTTCTTGCTGTATCATGCCTTGGCCATGCAAGATTGAATGACAATCATTCATCGTGTCTTTCACCCAATCACAGTCCTCCTTCTGTCCTTGTCCCATCTACCTATCATTTGCTCAGAACCCTAACTTTTCTCAGTCTGACTAAATCACAGACCAGAAATTTTAAGTGTTTCTTTCTCAAGGTGATCCAGCAATAACATTGAGTAAATATAACTACATACGTTCCAACTGAAAATTAATTGACAGGTATTTATGGTTATCAGCTTCTGAAGGCATATTCCTATGCTCAGTGCTCTAAGTCGGAAGGTCATGCCCTCCAAGATTTAAATAAACTCAAACTTCAGTGCAATGTATATAGGCTCCTTTTCAGATTAAGACATTAAACTCAAAAGGACACAAGCAATTCCACCTCATTTTCTTTTGACATGGAATGTTATACGATAGGATTGTTTGCCTAAGTGTCAATAGTAGGAAATTAGAAGAAAACAGTAACCATTAAGTGCAATTCCTGGTTGGAAAACATTCTATAAACACATGCTGCTCCTGTTGTTCCTGTTTTTTATTTGCAGGAGATCATAAAGACACAGGTTCCAAAATATTTGGGGTTACCTACTTGAGGAAGCTTTGAAGTTTTAAAAAAAAACTACTTGAACAATGAGGGGTGAGTGGCCAGATCTCCCAGCTTAGCTTTTCTCTGGTTTGGTTTGGTTTGGCTTGGGTTTTGGCAGTCTGGCTGTTTGGAGCAAGTAGTCAATTTTGAGGCTACTGGTCAAATAAACAGCCAAATGAAAGAAGGTGTTCCATGCTAAAGCTCTCTGCCATCTCTTTTTCTCTCCTTTCTCAAAGAGGGAGCGTTTCCTTTTTTGCCAAGGGGTATGTTTGGGGATTATTGCAAGTAGTTGGAACAAAATCATTAAGTTGAGATAATCTGCTGGGTTTTTGGATGGGTTAAGTTATTCTATATTCGCTTCTATTTTGTGGGTTTCATTTGGTAAACAGAAATAAATTCTGCTTTGCTCAAAACTAAACGGTTGGGCCAGCTGCATCACTCCGAGAATATCCACTACACACCTGCTAGTTAGAATCTGGGCTACTTTCTTGAAATGTTTAAGAGGTCTGGCCTGGTCCATAACATGAAAGAGAAATGTGAACAGTAAAAAAAATGGAAAAATATTCCCACTTCATATACATCTATGGGAATTTTCAATTCATACCTTGTGTGTTCTGGAAATAGTGCTTCCAGAGTGTTCTAATTTTGTCTTGACCACCAACATCCCAAACTGTGAAGCTTAGATTTCTGTATTCTACTGTTTCCACATTAAAGCCTGCAACACAATAAATGCAAAATAACTATTACAATTCATACTAAACTTAAATCAAAGCACATGAGGAAAGGAAAGCAACAACCATTCAATACTATGCACCCCTTCCCAACAGGAACTGTTTCAGAAATTGATTTGAAGTTGAATTAGGAGTCATGACAGATCATACCGTTATCCCTACAAAAATATATTGTTTTTAAAAAAATGTCAAATTTTAGATTTGGAGAAATAACCATGATTAGTGACATTGCAATAAGTAGCTGGCCAAAAATGGAAACCAATGGCAAGATAAATTAGCATTTGATTCAGATATAAGTAATTGACTCCAAGCAGTATCAGCATAATAACCGCTTGAAGCAGAGATTTTGTATATTTTGAACTGAATAAATTCGTCAAAGACTCAGTTTGAAGTAATTAAATTTCAACTGTAGCTGGTCTCTAAATTTAAATTTAGGTTCAACAATTTTTACTCCATAGCTCTAATGCAAGAAGACAGAGTATAACGAATAGCAACCAAGGGTAGTTATCGTTTGGAGCTGTGCCAGGGTTAAAATAGAATTAGAGGGAAAAAAAACATCTACTCTGCAATCCCTTTAAGGGCTACTGCAGGACTGGCATAAATTAGGCCGATAGCATGTTCCACCTAAACTTCCCTCTACTCACATTTTCAGAAGAATCCGCCCATTATTTTTCATACTGCTAGTAGACAGACTTAAAAACAGGTGGTATCCAACAGAAAGCTGCCAGACCACTCAAATTAGCCAGATCATGAGTGAAGAAATTGGTTTGACTGCACCAATGTTGGAAGCAAGAAAAAAATTCACTCAGCATGTTTAAATGACAATTGCAGAGTATGGTCCACGCCACGAGCTGGCATGTTTATTCAGGATAGCATGTAAACTGAGTTCTAAAGGTGCATAATATTGACAAATCTGTTTACCCATTTCACAAAATTAACTTCTTTAGCATCAAATAAGACTTCATTATCCTCCAGTGAATATGCCTCAACTCAAATCATTATTTTCATTTTTCAGAAAAATACCAGCCCTTACCAATAGTGGGAATAGTTGTTACAACTTCTCCAAGTTTGAGTTTATACAGGATTGTAGTTTTGCCTGCTGCATCAAGCCCCACCATAAGAATTCGCATTTCCTTCTTCAAAAAGCCAAAAAAACTCAGCACTGTTCCCATGTTGTCTTCACTTTACTGATCAGTTCTGAAAAAAAAATGAAAAACAACTTAATGTCAAACAAGAGTGACTAACAATTGAATTTTTTGAAGTAGAAACGAAGAGGATTGATGAGAGCAGAGCAGTGGACATGATCTGTGTGGACTTCAGGAAGGTGCTCCGACAAGGTTCCTCATGATAAACAGATTAGCAAGGTCAGATCACATGAAATACAAGGAATGTTGTCCCATTCTCTGCCCCCAACCCCACGATCGAAACAAAACGCTCACAGTCTAGTTTTTAACCTCCATCTTTATTCCAGGCCTTGGAGGGAGACAGAATGATCACCCATGTGCACAGAGACATGAGTTCACGGTTTTCTCTGGAGTAGCAGTTTCTCAATGAGCTATATAGTTAGTTTACAGGGAGGAGCATCCAGATAAGGCAACATACATATTAACTGGTGACTGTTACAATTGCGTTTCAACACTAAATATTAAGCCATTTGCTGTTCCAATGAATGTTCTTAACCTTGTTAACTGGGTTCACATAATGAATACTTTTCAACTGACCTTCGATACTGAATGCGTCGAATATTGTTAAATGGCTCTACATTTATGACTGCTTTTCCACCTTGTTAACCCAGCAAGATTATTAACTAAGTTCTTATCTGGGTGATGCTCAGATGAACTTCTTGTTTCACAAAACTCAATAACTCTTTTCCTGCCTGCTTATACCCTATACACATTCTCAGGAGAACTAACCATTTAGAGGACAGAGGCTGGTGGTGGAAGGTTGCTTTTAAGACTGGAGGCCTGTGACCAATAGCATGCCACAAAGACCAATACAGGGTCCACTGCTTTTCATCATTTATATAAATGATTTGGATGTGAGTATAAGAGGTATAATTAGTAGGTTTGCTGATGACACCAAAATTGGAATTGCAGTGGACAGTGAAAAAGGTTACCGCAAAGTCTGGGATCTTGAACAAATGGGCCAATGAGTGGCAGATGAGAGTTTAACAAATGTGAGGTGCTGCATTTTGGAAAGACAAATCAGGCAGGACTTATACTCTTAATGGTAAGGTCCTGGGGAGTGTAGCTGAACAACGACCATCGAGTACAGGCGCATAGTTCCTTAAAGGTTGATTCACACGTAGACAGGATAGGAAGGAGATTGGTGTGCTTGCCTTTATTGGTCAGTGCATTATGTGTAGAAATTGGAAGGTCAGGGAGAATGTACAGGATAATGGTTTGGAATAGTACATTCAATTTTGATCTCCCTGTGACAAGGAAGATATTGAGAAACTTGAAAGGGTTCAAAAAGATATAGAAAGATAGTGCCAAAGTTGGAGGGTTTGAGCTATAGGGAGAGGTTGAATTGGCTGGGGCTATTTTTCTGGAGCATCGGAGGCTGATGGGTGACCTTATGGAGGTTTATGAAATGATGAGGGTCACGGATAGGGCAAATTGACAAGGTCTTTACCATGGGGTGGAGTGTCTAAAACCAGAGGACATAGTTGAGGGGAAAGATTTAAAAGGGACCCAACTGGCAATTTTTTCACACAGTGGTCCATGTATGAAGGTCCATGTATGAAATGACTTGCCAGAGGAATGGATGCTGGCACAATTACAACATTTAAAAGGCATCTGGATGGGTATATGAGTTGGAAAGGTTTGGAGAGATGTGGGCCAATGTTGGCAAATGGGACTAGATTAATTTAGAATAGCTGGTCAGCATGGTCGAGTTGAACCGAAGGGTCTGTTTCCATGCTGTACATCTGTATAACTCTGACTCGAAGTGTGAATTTGGGCTATTGCATGCCATCCAGATGCACACCACCACCACCACCCTCTATCTACTGGACATTTTGCAAGATGTCACCATCTATTTCCCTACAGTCCTTATCTTCCATATTCTTTTCCACAGTAAATACTGATGCAAGATTTTCATTTAATATCTCCCCCATTTGCTGCGGCTCCACACAAGGCTGCCCTGCTGATCTTTGAAGGGCTTATTCTCTCCCTAGTTACCCTTTTGTCTTTAATATATTTGTAAAAACCCTTTGGATTTTCCTTAATTCTATTTGCCAAAGCTATCTCACATCCCCTTTTTGCCCTCCTGATTTCCCGCTTAAGTATACTCCTACTTTCTTTATACTTTAAGGATTCACTCGATCTGTCCTGTCTATACCCGACATATGCTTCCTTCTTTTTAACCAAACCCTCAATTTCTTTAGTCATCCAGCATTCCCGATACCTACCAGCCTTCCCTTTCACCCTGACACTAATATACTTTCTCTTGTTATCTCATTTCTGAAGGCTTCCCATTTTCCAGCCGTCCCTTTACCTGTGAACATCTGCCTTCAATCAGCTTTCGAAAGTTCTTGCCTAATACCGTCAAAATTGTCCTTTCTCCAAATCAGAACTTCAACTTTTAGATCTGGTCTATCCTTTTCCATCACTATTTTAAAATGAATAGAATTATGGTCGCTGGCCCCAAAGTGCTCCCCCACTGACACCTCCGTTACCTGCCCTGCCTTATTTCCCAAGAGTAGGTCAAGTTTTGCACCTTCTCTAGTAGGTACATCCGCATACTGAATCAGAAAATTGTCTTGTAAACACTTAAATTGCTCTCCACCTAAACCTTTAACACTATGGCAGTCCCAGTTGATGTCTGGAAAATTAAAACCCCCTACCATTGCTACCCTATTATTCTTACAGATAGCGGAGATCTCCTTACATGTTTGTTTCAATTTCCTTTTTGACTATTGGGGGGGGTCTATAAGACAATCCCAATAAGGTGATCATCCCTTTCTTATTTCTCAGTTCCACCCAAATAACTTCCTTTGATGTATTTCCATGAATATCCTCCCTCAGCACAGCTGTAATGCTATCCCTTATCAAAAATGCCACTCCCCATCCTCTCTTGCCTCCCTTTCTATCCTTCCTGTAGCATTTGTATCCTGGAACGTTAAGCTGTCAGTCCTGCCCATCCTTGAGCCATGTTTCCGTAATTGCTATGATGTCCCAGTCCCATGTTCCCAACCATGCCTGAGTTCATCTGCCTTCCCTGTTAGGCCCCTTGCATTGAAATAAATGCAGTGTAATTTATTAGTCCTATCTTGTCCCTGCCTGCCCTGATTGTTTGACTCACTTTTGTTCTCAGCTGTACCCGTCTCAGATTGATCTCTTTCTTCACCATCTCCCTGGGTTGCACCCACCCCCCCACCTTACTAGTTTAAATCCTTCCAAGCTGTTCTATGAAATTTCCCTGCCAGTATATTAGTCCCCTTCAAATTTAGGTGCAATTCGTCCTTCTTGTACAGGTCACTTCTACCCCAAAAGAGATTCCATTGATCCAAAAGTGAGTGTCCTTCTCCCATACGCCAGCTCCTCAGCCATGCATTCATCTGCTCTATCCTCCTATTCCTGCCCTCACTAGCTCGTAGCACTGGGAGTAATCCAGATATTACTAGCCTTGAGGACTGCCTTTTTAAATTTCTGCCCAACTCTCTGTAATCTCGCTTCAGAATCGCAACCTTTTCCCTTCCTATGTCGTTTGTTCCAATGTGGACAGCGACCTCCTGCTGGCCCCCTCCCCCGTGAGAACATTCTGAATCCTCAGACATCCTTGATCCTGGCACCAGGGAAACAACACACCATTCTGCTTTTTCTCTGTTGGCCACAGAAACATCTGTCGGTACCTCGGTACCACAGAATCCCCTAACACTATTGGTCTCTTGGAAGCCGACATACCCCTCATTGCATTAGAGCCAGTCTCAATACCAGAAACTGGTCTATTCATGCTACATTCCCCTGTGAATACATCACCCCCTACATTTTCCAAGATTTGGAGATGCCGATGTTGGACTGGGGTTGTGAGATTTTTAACTTTGTACATTTTCCAAAACAGCATACCTGTTTGAAATGGGTATATCCACAAAAGACTCCTGCATTAGCTGCCTACCTCTCTTACCCTTCCTGGAGTTAACCCATCTATGTGACTGTATCTGAGACTTTCTCCCCTTCCTACAACTGCCATCCATCACATACGGTTGCTGTTGCAAATTCCTCATCGCTTCTATCTGTCTCTCCAACCGATCCACTCGAGCTGATAAGATTCGCATCCAACAGCATTTATGGTAGAAATAATCTGCAGTAACCCTTAGACTCTCTTTAAACTCCCACATCTGAAAAGTAGTACATATCACTGCAAAGGCCATTTTTGCTCCTTCACAATTTACAGACCCAGACAACACCACCGTCTTATTCCTCTACAAATACTACTCCAGGTTAAAATATAAGCCATAGCTATTAATTTAAGTTTAATCAAGATACTTATCTTCAGAAACATATAATCAAGAAAGGATCCACTGTACTCAGTACTACAGCCTCTCTCTTGGACAGACTTAAAACAACGATGAACTTATCTGATTCTGTGCTGTGAACTTCGCCCAACAGTTCCTCCAAGATTAGTTGTGAATTTCACTGTTTGTTACTTTTCCCAGATGCACTCCGATGTCCAGCGATACACGAATTCAAACAGCAAAGGCGGTAACTGTGCAGGTTCTCGCTCTCTCACTTGCACTGTCCTCACCATGTGCTTCCTTTGTCTGCTCTTCTCCCTTTTATACAGCTGTTGGTGAAAAATTTTTTTCTCCAAAGTTCCAAAACAATGCAACAGCATATAAAACAGTAATTGCTGCTCCTGGAACTTGAGGAAATCACCTCCAACACGTAAAATACCTCAAAAAAAAGAGCAGCTCTTACAGCCAGAAAGTTTTCCTGTCCTCCATCTTGGATTCCCCAGAATCCTTTGCACGTTAACTTTTCAGTGACTCACGAAAAAGGACATCCAAACCCCTCGAGGTTTAACACTTCCTATCCTCTCACCATTTAAGAAATGCTCATCTACTGAAGTGGGAGTTGACCCCGGGCATGCCGACACTAAGCACACAAAAACAAGATGGCTGCTGAGCCATTACATGGAAGAGTACAGCAAAGTATACACAGACACTGCCTGAGGCCAACAGGATACCAGCACAATAAACACGGAACACAGATAATTAGTTTAAAGTGGATGGGGGAAAAAGAGAATACACATCAGCAACATCTACTGTCCAAAGTGCCTGAGTCCATACACTACTTTCAGTAGACATGTCAATTACCTGAGACTGCTTAAAAATCACAACACCAGGTTATTGTCCAACAGGTTTAATTGGAAGCATACTAGCTTTCGGAGCGACGCTCCTTCATCAGGTGGTAGTGGAGGGCTCGATCGTGACAGAATTTATCGCAAAAATTTGCAGTGTGCTGTTACTGAAATTATACATTGAAAAATTGATATCTTGTTCAGCCTTTCATCTGTTAGAATACAGTGATAGTTTCACTTCTTTCATGTGTAAATCACAAAACTTTCACCCTACCAACATCCGCACAAACGGCATCATCCGCCACCGACAAACGGACTCCACCATCAGGGATTTCACTCCCCATCCCTTTCCGCAAAGACTGTTCCATCCATGACTACCTGGTCAGGTCCTAACCATCCCCCCTCACCTCCATTCAAGGCCCTAAAAAAAGCCTTCCACGTCCAAATTGTCATCTGCACATCCACCAATGTAATTTTTGGATCTGATGCTCCCGATGCAGCCTCCTTTACATTGGGGAGACTGGGTGTCTTCTCGCACAGCGCTTTAGGGAACATCAACCCCACCGGCCGTGGCCGAACATTTCAACTCCCTGTCCCACTCTGCCGAGGACATGCAGGTTCTGGGCTTCCTCCACTGCCACTCCCTCACCACCCGACGCCTGGAGGGAAAATGCTTCATCTTCCGCCTCGGAACACTTCAACCCCAGGGCAATATGGACTTCATTTCCCCTCCTCCCACCTTACCCCAGGTCCAACCTTGCAGCTCAGCACACCATCCTATCATACCTACCAATCTTCCTTCCCACCTATCTGTTCCACCCTCCCCTCTGACCCATCACCTTCATCCACACCTCCATCCACCTACTGTACTCTTGGCTACCTTCTCCCCAGCACCACCCCCTTTCATTTATCTCTCCACCCCGGAGGCTCCCTGCCTCATTCCTGATGAAGGCTTTTGCCCAAAACGTCGATTTTCCTGCTCCTCAGATGCTGCCTGACCTGCTGTGCTTTTCCAGCACCACTCTAATCTTGACTCTGATTTCCAGCATCTGGTCTTAAATAGTGGAGTTATTTTCCCACCTCCCAATCTGCAGGGAAGCCTCAAGACTATACAAGTTTTGAAAGATGACTGCAAATACATTTAAAATCTCTATAGCCAGCTTGTATCCAAATCCCAATAGTTTCGCCAGCACTTTTGTTTAGAAGTATTAATATCTTGCAGTTTATTAGCACCAGTTCCTAGATTCTCTACATCCAGTTTTTAAAAACTCTCCAAAATAAACACAAAAGTATTCAATTTCTCTGCCACTTCCTTATCCATCATTATAACTTCTGCTGACTCTGCTTGTAATACACTCATGCTTTGCTTATCGCTTCCTTTCTGCATTCTTGTATAAGCTTTTACAATCAGCCTTTAATTTTCTTGAAAGTTCGATTATTCTATTTTCCCTATCTGATTGTTAATACACAACAAAATATACCAGACCAAATTGAGAGAGCATCAAAAGTACTAATGAGCAAAGGAAGAGAATTAAATGATTGAAGACATAAACAAAGGTCAAATTTCTGAAGCATTTAGAGCAATCCCAAGTCAGGTGGGACTTATACAAGATAGACAGGTTGCATATAAACTGGACTAGGGCCAACATCCCCAGAAGAATTTGCAGGTGATGTTGGGGACAACTTAAACTAGACCGGTAGGTCATTCGGAACCCAAAAGGGAACTCGGATTAGAGAAAAGCAAAACTTTCAACAGAAGGTAGGAAAGCAAGTAAAATTAGAAGCCACGAATCAAACAGAATTAGAATGTAGAAAAAAAAATTAAAAATACAAAGTTAAGGCAACTATTTGAACGTATACAGTATTCACAAAGGCCTTTGAAGGCATGGATGGATGAAAATGTGGACAAATTTAGTTGTCTCACAAAGACATCGTTACATTGTGACCAGGACATGAAACTGAATATTAGTGATATTCATCTTTAGGAATGATAGTGGAAGGCAAAGAAGTTGGGTAGCACTGCTAGAGGGATGAAGCTAAATTAGAGGGGGTCTTCGATTGAAGGATCAATTGGATTCACTACAATAGGACTAAGATAACATGGGGCAAATGGATAAAGTTATTCATAGGTTTCAATGCAACATTGATCGTATTTGGCCCATATAAATGAAATTTACAGCTGCAGAAACATGGTAAAACACACAGTATAGAATGCGCTGCCAGAAGTGGAGGCTGGTACAACTACAACATTTAAAAGGCATCTAAATGGGTATATGAACAGGAAAGGTTTAGAGGGATATGGGCCAAATGGAACTAGATTTATTAAGGATACAACATGGACTAGTTGGATCGAATGGTCTATTCCATGCTGTACATCTCTATGACATCAAGACTCACTAAACCGAATTAACACTAATGCTCTGGAGGCTGAAATCCTGTAGCAGTCAATGGGGGAACTAACCAAGTACATTAATTAAGCATTTTGTAATGAGAAAGGGCTAGTTCAAAAACCTTGCTGCAAAGGAACCACTCAAATAGTTACTATAATAATTGAATTTTATTCAAAGTGTTAAATGTTCATTTAGAGATTGGCCCCATGTCTGAACAAAGCAAACTATAAAGAACTGAAGGACACATTTGTCTATGATGGATTGGGAAAACACAAGATGATTTGATGGTAGACAAGCATTGACTAGTATTTAAAGATAATACATGGTCCACAAAAAAATGCATACATTTCCCCAAAGACACACAAGTTCAAATCCACTACCTGCAACTCTACTTTCAAGGAACTATGAACCTGTAGTCCAAGGTCTCTTTGTTCAGCAACACTCCCCAGGATCTTACCATTAAGTGTATAAGTTCCACCCTGATTTGCCCTTTCCAAAATGCAGCACCTCACATTTATCTAAGTTACACTCCATTTGTCAGCCCATTGGGATCTTGATCAGATGGGCCATTGTACTCTGAGGTTACCTGCTTCACGGTCTACCACTGCTCCAATTTTGGTGCCATCTACAAACTTATTGACTTATACCAATGTTCACATCCAAATCATATAAATTACGAAAAGCAGTGGAACCGGCACCAATCAGTGTTGCACACCACAATCTGAAAGGCAACCCTCCACCACCTGCCTTTTTCCATCGAGCCAGTTCTGCATCCAAATGGCCTGTTATCCATATACATTTACCCCTTACCTAACACTACGGGCAATTTAGCATGGCCAATTCACCTGACCCGCACATCTTTGGACTGTGGGAGGAAACCGGAGCACCCGGAGGAAACCCACGCAGACACGGGGAGAACGTGCAAACTCCACACAGTCAGTCGCCTGAGTCGGGAATTGAACCCGGGTCTCAGACGCTGTGAGACAGCAGTGCTAACCACTGTGCCACCGTGCCGCCCACATTCCTTCAGCTGGTATAACAAGGAGATTTACTGCAACACTACCAGAGATGCAAGACTTCAGCAACACAAAAATGAAGAAACTAGATTTAGAACAGAACAGACATTTAAGGAGATTTGAAAGAGGTCATTACATTGAAAGATTTTAATAAATATATGGAAAATTATTTTCAATGGCAGAAGCATTGGCAAAAGGACACAAGTAGAAGGTACCATTGGTTCCTTTGTCAATTACCATGAGAAGATTTTTAAAAAGCAGCATGGGATGATCTAGAACATTGTTCATTGAAGAGGACAGAAGTCCACTTATAGCTCAAAAGGGAATTAGAGAAGTACCTGCATGGAAGAAATGTGCAACTTTGAGACAAAAGCAGTGGAGGGGCACTAATTGGTAGTACTTTCAAAATGCTTGCATTACAATGAGTAAACCAGGGTTCTTCTACGCAATACTAATCCATGATTAGCAAAGTACCTGGAAAACATTTTTAAGAGGCGGAACTGGCTTAAGAAAGAAAGAAATATCATGAAGCATTAACATTAATCCATATTATTATTCTTTTCCCCAAGGATGATTAGCTGTGATGCTATTCAATTGCAAAAGCAATCCAAATCAAACAGCTTCACAGTTTAACAAAGAATATTATCTGGGTTGAGTTGATTTGTCTCAATGAGAAAATTCAGTTCCATTCAAAGTCAAAATATTAGATAAATTGGGCTCAAATTACCACATTGAAAGAATAATTCAAATTAAGAGTTGAATGTGCAATCATAACAACATCCACAGTCACATCAGCACAAACTAACTCAAAAGAAATCTAATCATTAGCTGTTTCAAGTTTTAACCACAGTCATGTCAACTTTTCTTCCTGGTAAACGACCAGCTCTACACCCAAAAAGTGAGTAACACCAAAAGATCAATACTACAAAATGATCACCACTGATCCTCTAAACAATCTATTCAGTGTGAACAGGAACTCAATGAGTCTCTCACACACAATCCCCATTACATGGAGGGTGAATTTGCATTAGTTTACATTTGGTGAAAAAAAATCTATTTTCCATGCGTATCATATTTGGATTGAACAGATTCCAGAATGAAATTGGAAGCTTCTGCTTCAAAAGGACCTCAGCTTACAATTAGTTCGCACCAATATTAAACACTGGAACAATAGCTGGAATTGTTACAAAATCCTTCTTGCAACAGGAAAACAAAATTGTTGACACTGGGCCAGGAAGAAAATAGAAGGATAGCGGCTGAAAGCTTAATCAAAGGGGTGGGTCAATATGAGCAGGATGGTGGAAATGTCAAAAGGAATTGCCCAAGCTTAGGGCCTAAATGGCTCAGCACACAACACTTAAGGGCATGAAGTAAAATACGACAGAGCCACATAAGGAAACAATGGGGTCGAGGACTACAAGCTTTAAAATGATTAGATTACATTACATTACATTACTTACAGTGTGGAAACAGACCCTTCGGCCCAACAAGTCCACAACAACCCGCCGAAGCGCAACCCACCTATACCCCTACATTTACCCCTTACCTAACACTACGGGCAATTTAGCATGGCCAATTCACCTGACCCGCACATCTTTGGATTGTGGGAGGAAACCCACGCAGACACAGGGAGAACGTGCAAACTCCACACAGTCAGTCGCCTGAGGCTGGAATTGAACCCGGGTCTCTGGCGCTGTGAGGCAGCAGTGCTAACCACTGTGCCACCGTGCCGCCCACAAATGATGTTAGGAGAGAGAAAAAAAAAGTACTGGAGAAGAGAATTTTGGGAAGGCAATTTCAGAGCTAAAGAAATGTCTCCCAGTGACAGTAAAAATACACCTTCATTTCCTCACACCTGACAAGGCCAATGGGAGCCAGATACATAAAGGTAAATTCAAAAAGGAAAAATGCAGATCACTAGCCACACTTAAAAGAATAACTCCAGCATTAAAATAAAACACTCAATAGACATTCAGCCCCATGTTCAGAACTCCAGGCCATTCTAAGAAAACTTGTTCATTTTCAATTGCAATCAAATCACAAAAATGAAATCTGAGGCAATGTACTGTGAAAATCAATCTCAATATCAAGTTTGCACAGAACAGATTCGACTGTACATTTCTGAAAATACTTAGAAAATTTAACATTTACTTCCAGGCTTGTGAAAATTGCAGTGAACAAGTACTGCAAAGAATCAAAACCCTTAGCAAACTCCAGTTTCCTCCCACAATCCAAAGATGGGCAGCTTAGGTGAATTGGCCTTGGGAATTGCTCATAGTGCTCATGGATGTGTAGGTTAGGTGCATTAGTCAGGTGCGAGTGTCAAGTGATAGGATAGGGGAATGGTTCTGGGTAAATTGGTATGGACTTGTTGGGCCGAAGGGCCTGTTTCCACACTTGTAGGGATTCTCAGATTGTCTGAAACAATATACAATGATAAGAATTTGTCCATCAAAATGCATTTGAAATATTTCAGTTTCAAAAGGAATTATGTAATGGGTATAGTTTATACCCCTAAGGCAATTCAAATTGCTGAAAAACAATATTATTTCCAAATTAAAGATAGATGCCTAGGAAGTGGCTCAGGGTTGGAGGTTAGATGAAGGAATCCATATCTGCATAAACACCCACTAAACTATTAACTTCTATCTGGACATATTTTTAATCAATCTGTTCAGATATCTTAAATACTTCTGGAGTAGATAGAACTTGAACTTTGACGGTCAACCAACATGTATGTGCATGACACCTCAGATTTCAGATTTACTTACTGTTCCATATTCCCAAAATTAGTGATGTGTCAGCTGCCACTTTCTGGCACCATCCTAGCACATAATTTAAATATATACCTTTAAACGTGTAAGCAACCAAAGTGTCCTCACAAGACTGCTCATAAAATTTAACTAGAGGCAGAAAAACTACAGATGCTGGAATCCAAGGTAGACAAGCAGGAAGGAAGTGGAGAAGTCAACATTTCAGGTGTAACCCTTCTTCAGGACTTGGGATGGGGGTAAGAGGAGCTGCAGATAAAGGAGGGAGAGGGATGGTTTTGGGTGGGGAGAAGGGCAGAGTGGGGAGGTGATAGGTGAACAGAGGAAGAGGGTATGGCCAGGTTGATCGATGGGAGGAAATGAATCCAGTTGGTAGCTGGAAGGAAAGGTTGGTCAGAGGAATGGAACGAAGCAGCTGGCAGCTCGAAACTGCATTCCCATTGCCCAAATCTGTTAAGTTGAAACTGGAGAACTCAATGTTGAGTCCTCCAGGCTGTAGGCTGGCCAGGCAGAAGATGAGGTGTTGTTTGTCCAATTTGCGGTCTGATTCACTGTGGCAATGGAGGAGGCCGAGGATGGTCATATCGGAGAGGAAATGGAAGGGGATTTGAAATGGGCAGTGACTGGGAGATCAGGTTGGCCCCTTTGGGTCTGGCCAAGCTGCTCTGTAAAACATGCCCCAAGTTTACATTTGATCTCACTGATGTAGAGAAGACCACATCAGGAGCACCAGATATAGTAAACTGGACTGCAGGAAAGGCAAGTGAATCTGTTTCACCTGGATGGGCTGATCAGCGCCCTGGACGGAACGAGGGCTGGTAGGTTTTGCATCTTTTATGGTTGTGGTGAAGGTGCTGGGGATTGAGGCAGAGGGGTTATTGGGGAGAGTTGCGCAAACCAAGGATTGGCAAAAGGATGGCCAAAAGGATCTGTAGAAGGTAAAGGGGGCAGGGAGGGAAAAGTATTCTTAGTGGTGGGGTCTAGTTAGGGTTGGCGAACGTGTTTAAGGATAATGCGTTGAATGGTGTAGTGGTAGGTGAGGACAAATGTCTTTATTGCAAGGTTTAGAGCAGTGGAGAAGGGAATGGAGGAGTTGCGGCGGAGGACTATCTGGATGACAGAGGGGAGAGAAGTACCTTGTTCAAAACAGGTGGACATTTGGGATGCTTGGGAATGAAATGTCTCCTCGTCCAAGCAGATGCAATGGAGACAAAGGAATTGGGAGAATGGCATAGAGTCCTTGCAGGATACTGGGTGGGAGACAGGGTAGCACAGGTAGCTATGGGGTCTATGGGTTCATAGTAAACATCTGTCTGTAGACGGTCGCTGAAGATAGAAATGAAGAGGACAAGAGAGGGGAGGGAAAGTAAATGAACTACTCTAGTTCAGCCTGGGTCCAGGATTCAGCACTGATGCAGTCATCAATATAACAGTACAAGAGTAGAGGCACAGTCTGTGTAGGTACCGAAGAGGGACTGTTCAATGTCACCAACAGAGGCAGGTGTGGCTAGTGCCCATGGTCACCCCCTGAATTTGGAAGAAACGGGAAGAGTTGGATGAAATGTTATTGAGGGGGAGAACTAATTTGGCAAAGTGGTGGGAGTGGGATTGGATGGGGAGGAAAAAGCTGACAGCTTGAAGGCCATCCTTGTGAAGTATGGACATGTATAAGGACTGCATGTCCATAATGAAGATAAACCGCTGGGGGCCGGGGAACTAGAAATTACTGAAGAGATGGAGTTGGAATGCCGTGCTTCAAGGAATTCTCGTGCGTCTGTGTTTTATTTGTCCTAGAATGGATGTACTATCCCAGTCGAAGTGGTGCCCTTCCTCTTCACCAATTATCCATGCTTCTGTGTTGTCTGTTTTGTTATTTTGTGTAAGTTTACTTGACCAACGGTTGAACAGTTCAACAACTTGATCAACACCTTCCACCCAGAGTTCAAATTCACTTGGACCATCTCTTCAACTTCCCTCTCCTTTCTGCAGCTCTCCATCACAGTCTCTGGCAACAGACTAATCACAGACATATATGACAACCGACAACCACAGCTACCTAAACTACACCTACTCCGACCCTACCTTCAATAAAAATGCCATCCCTTATTTCCAATTCCTCCGCTGCATCTGTTCCCAGGATGACCAATTCCACCTCAAAGTCCCTGATGGCCGCCTCCTTCCACTATCGCAACTTCACTTTCCACATGGTTAACGATGCCCTCTAGCGCATTTCCTCAACTTCACAAACAATCGCCCTTGAACCTCACCCCTCCCAACGCAACAAGGACAGAACCCCCTTGGTCCTCACATTCCACCTCACCAACCTCTGCATACATCGCATCATCCTCTGCCACTTCCACTACCTCTAAATGGACCAAACCAGAGATATAATTTCCCTCACCACCCATATCAGCGTTCCAAAAAGACCATTTCCTCAGTGACTCCCTTGTCAAATTTCACAACCTGCACGAGCCCACACCCCACTCCTGGCAACTTCCCTCGCCACCGCAGGAAGTGCAAAACCTGTCCCCACATCACCACCCTCACTTCCATCCAAGGCCCCAAGGGATCTTTCCACATCCATCAGAAATTTACCTGCACCTCTACCAACGTCATCTACTGCATCTGTTGCACCCGGTGTGGTCGTTTCTACATCAGGGAGACAGGAGGCCTTCTTGCAGATCGTTTCAGAGAACATCTCTGGGACATCCACACCCACCAACCCCACCACCCCATGGCTGAACACTTCAACTCCCCCTCCCACTCCGTCAAGGATATACAGGTCCTGGGACGCTTCCACCACCAAACCATTACCAACTGATGCCTGGAGGAGGACCCTTCAACCACATGGGATAAATGTGGATTTCAACAATTTCCTCATTTCCCCTCCCCAACAGTCCCAATTCCCCAACTCAGCACCGTTTACCAGATCTGTCCATCATTGTCCCCTCTGACCTATCACCTTCTCCCTCACCTTCATCCACCTAATCGCTCACCCAGTTACCTCCCCCCACCCACCCCCTTCCCATTTATCTCTCATTACTGAAGGGCTTATGCCCGAAACGTCGATTCTCCTGCTTCTCAGATGCTGCCTGACCTGTTGTGCTTTTCCAGCACCACATTCTCGACCACACACTGCAGACCACACAGAGCAGAGGAAAATCAGCTATACATTATATTCAAAACGAATGGGTACCCAATGAACACAGTCTGCTGATTTCTCAGCAAACCCAAACAAGCAGACAAAACACCTCCAAAAACCCTAGCCACACTCTCCTACATCAAAAACATCTCTGAAATAACCGCCTGACTACTCAGACCTCTTGGCATCATGGTAGCCCACAAACCCAGCAACACACTAAAACAGCAACTAATGAACTTGAAAGATCCTATACAGACAAGCAAAACTAATGCCATTTACAAGATACCTTGCAAGAACTGCAACAAATAGTACATTGGACAAACAACCAGAAAGCTAGCCACCAGGATACATGAACATCAACTCGCCACAAAAAGACATGACCCACTCTCACTAGTATCCTTATATATGGGTGAGGAAGGACACCATTTTAACTGGGATAACATCCATCCTAGGACAAGCCAAACAGAGACATGGACAAGAATTCTTACAAGCATGGCATTCCAACCGGAACTCTATCAACAAGCACCAATTTGGATCCCATCTACCACTCCCAAGAAAAACAGGCAAAGATATCACCACGGGGAATGGTGTCACCACAGGAAGTGACATCACCACCCAAGGAAACCTAAACACCTAACAGAAAGTAGGCTATTCCACTAATACTTCATCCAGAGGCTCACTAATGTTACAGAGCACGATGGCAGAATGTCTGAAAATGAACCTTCCAGCTTGGCGAGCAAACGTACATCCAGAACCTCAATCTGAGCTACAAATCTTCTCAAAACCAATGAACATTCTATCATTGTGGAAATTAAGAAAGCAATCTTACAAATCTAAAATAATGTTGAGTGACATTTAGTACAGTGCACTTCTCAGGCTAAAGATGCTCATATCCAGAAAGTGCTTTTTGCTATTGTCTTGAATATTCTTTACTTTGCTGTCACCATCCCTAGCTTTCAATTTAAGGTTTGTAATATTCAAATACTTATTTATAAAAAAAAATTTCCTAAGAGGCCCAGAAATTAGGTGCACCCTAAAGAATGGGGTTATGTGGGCCCTACTTGTCTACAAAAAAAAACAATTGGCAAATTTTAATTTGCTTGGAGCATCCCATATCCAACCTTATTTAAATCCAATTTAAAGTCAAGTTAGGATATCCTGGCCATTTTAGACGCCCAGCTCCCACCAAGTTTGGCCAGGCTGGTCTACAGGGTTCAGACATGAAGTACAAATGGCAACAGACCGCTTCGTTTGCCAGTCTGCCCCATCCCGGCTTCTAAAAATCAAGGGAGGTAATCACTGGTCAACACTTAGTTCCGCTTTCATTTCGTTCTCCGATATCCGCCCCGAGTTTGGGCGCTGTCAATCAACACCACCCTTCGGAACCTTTCCCCCGAAAAGGGCGAAGTTTAAGGAGCCGCTAAAATGCCTTTTCTCTGTCTGCGTGTCCCCTGTCCCGCCCCTCTCCCGGGGGTGGGGGAAGAAAGGAGTCGGGGCTGGGTGTGAGGGTTGGGGACGGGGAAGGGGTCACTAACGTTCTCCCCACGACTCGGTGCCGGGGTGACTCTTCGCACTCACTCTTTCCCCCCCCAGGGTTCGGTGGGTGAAGGGCCCCTTACCGCGGCGTGAGGGAGAAGGAGGGGGAAAGAGGCCGGGTCCCTTACCGCGGTGGGGGGGGGGGGGGGGGGGAAAAGAGGCCGGGTCCCTTACCGCGGTGGGGGGGGGAGAGAAGAGGCCGGGTCCCTTACCGCGGGGGGGGGGGGGGGGGGGGGGAGAAAAGAGGCCGGGTCCCTTACCGCGGTGGGGGGGGGAGAGAAGAGGCCGGGTCCCTTACCGCGGTGGGGGGGGGGGGGGGGGGGAGAAAAGAGGCCGGGTCCCTTACCGCGATGGGGGGGTGGGGGGGGTGTAGAGAGAGGCCGGGTCCCTTACCGCGGTGGGGGGGGGTGTAGAGAGGGGCCGGGTCCCTTACCGCGATGGGGGGGGGGGGGGGGGGGAGAGAAGAGGCCGGGTCCCTTACCGCGATGGGGGGGGGAAGAAGAGAAGAGGCCGGGTCCCTTACCGCGATGGGGGGGGGGAGAAGAGAAGAGGCCGGGTCCCTTACCGCGATGGGGGGGGGGGTAGAGAGAGAGGCCGGGTCCCTTACCGCGATGGGGGGGGGGGTAGAGAGAGAGGCCGGGTCCCTTACCGCGATGGGGGGGGGGGGGTAGAGAGAGAGGCCGGGTCCCTTACCGCGATTGGGGGGGGGGGGGGTAGAGAGAGAGGCCGGGTCCCTTACCGCGGTGGGGGGTTGGGGGGGGTAGAGAGAGAGGCCGGGTCCCTTACCGCGGTGGGGGGGGGGGGGGTAGAGAGAGAGGCCGGGTCCCTTACCGCGATGGGGGGGGGGGGGTAGAGAGAGAGGCCGGGTCCCTTACCGCGGTGGGGGGTTGGGGGGTAGAGAGAGAGGCCGGGTCCCTTACCGCGGTGGGGGGTTGGGGGGTAGAGAGAGAGGCCGGGTCCCTTACCGCGGTGGGGGGGGGGGGGGGGTAGAGAGAGAGGCCGGGTCCCTTACCGCGGTGGGGGGGGGGGGGGGTAGAGAGAGAGGCCGGGTCCCTTACCGCGGTGGGGGGGGGGGGGGGTAGAGAGAGAGGCCGGGTCCCTTACCGCGGTGGGGGGTTGGGGGGGGGGGGGTAGAGAGAGAGGCCGGGTCCCTTACCGCGGTGGGGGGTTGGGGGGGGGGGGGGTAGAGAGAGAGGCCGGGTCCCTTACCGCGGTGGGGGGTTGGGGGGGGGGGGGGGTAGAGAGAGAGGCCGGGTCCCTTACCGCGGTGGGGGGTTGGGGGGGGGGGGTAGAGAGAGAGGCCGGGTCCCTTACCGCGGTGGGGGGTTGGGGGGGGGGGGGGTAGAGAGAGAGGCCGGGTCCCTTACCGCGGTGGGGGGTTGGGGGGGGGGGGGGGTAGAGAGAGAGGCCGGGTCCCTTACCGCGCCGCTGGGTCCGTCTCGAGCCACCGATACCCTTCCGCCTGCGATGTTAACGTGGCAACCCTGCGCATGCGCCTCTCAATCAGACCCGCCTCCAGCTTCCGGTGCTTCGTGGAACCAAAAAATAAGGAAAGAATCCGTCCGGATGCTGTCAACGAGAACAGGGTCTGAGGAAGGGTCCCTCAACCCGAAACGTTAACTCTGATTCTTCTCCTCGAATATTGCCAGACTTACCGAGCTCCTCCAGGCATTTCCGCTTTGGTTGCCGGTGATTGACGGACCGAGTAGCCAATCAGCGGACGCTGTGTGACGGCCTTGTTCATGCCAATCCTTTTAGTCAGACATTACATACAGGAACAAAAAAATACTGCAGGGCTGAACAAAAGGTTACACCCAAAACCACTGCTACTTTATTAGAAAACTGTAGCAGGATTATATGACAGAATTTATTGTAAAAGATCACAACGAAAGCGGCTAGTACCGCCAAATAAATCTATTGGATTATAACGTGGTGTTGTGTGATTTTTAACTTTGTACACGTCCATCCAGCACTGGCATCTCCACATAATGACTTTGAAGGCTGAGGAAATAGACTAGGTTCAGTATTGTGTGTCAGTGGTGACTTGGTTGTACTTGCACTATAAATTACAATTGGGAACACCACCAAGTCCAAGTTACCTCTAAGCCACTTGCTCTTCTGATTTGGAAATACATCATAATGTGGAGTTGCTGGTTTTGAACTGTGGTGGACATAGTTGAAAATGACACAACACCAGGTTATGGTCCAACAGGTTTATTTAAAGTACAACTCTAAAAGTCTGTACTTTAGAATAAACCTGTCGGACTATAACCTGGTGTTGTGTCATTTTTAATTTGGGAAATATACCGTCATTCTTTCACTGTCACTGGGTCTAAGTCCTGACATTTCCTCCCTTATGACATTGTGGGTCAACCCACAGGAGGTGGACTGCAGCGATTCAAGAAGGCAGTTCACCACCTTCTCAAGGGCCACTGGGGTCAGACAATAAATGCTAGCCAGCCAGTGATACCCACATCCCACAAGTAAGTAAATTAACAGAAAGGTCCTTGTTTCAAGACCCATGGTGGGACTGCAGCACAATAAAATGAAGACTAACTCTCCCGTGTAGTGTTGGAGAGACTTTACTAATGAGATGTTTAACTGAGGCCCCAAGATGGATGTAAAACATCCCATAGCAGTGTTTTGAAGAAAAGCAAGGGAGTTATCCATAATGTTCTAGCCATAACAATGAGACTTACTTCAAAGGTATACATAATGACAACATACTAATATCAGTTTAATGGTTATGCAGAGGTAACTGGAAAAGAGCAGATGCTGTAACATAGTGTAAAGATAATGAGTGGATGGATCAAATGTGTTTAAAGAACCGTTATATGAATTACAGCAACTGCTCAATGTAAACTTGCCATAGTTCCATAGGGCTGCTCTGACATAAGAAAGAGATGACTGGTGATGGTTTGACCAGTGAGTCACCAAACCTCAGGAAAAGGGAGAGGTTGAGAAGGAATCCTTCATGGTAACATCAAATAGTACAAGAATTAAACCCATACTGTTGGCATAATCCTACAATGCAAACCAGCCACACATCCAAATGAGCAAACTGTTTATTTTGCCTTGCTTGTCCAGACCAAATGCATCACCTCACACTTACCTACATTTAATTTATTTTAGACATAAGATTGTACTGGAGAAAGTAATGGAGCTGATATTGGATAAATCATGAGAATGGGAAAGCATTATTTGAAGATGTTACTAACAAATTGATAAAGAAAAACCAATGGATATAATACATTTAGATTTTCAGAAGGCGTTTGACCAAGTCCCCTGTAGGATGCTGGTTAGAAAATATAAAGAACATCATAAGTTCATATATTGGCACTAGCTAACAAACAATGAACAAAGATAGTAATAAATGGGCTTTTCTTATGTTGTTAGGCCATCACCGTAAAGATCAGTACTTGGAGTCCATTGTTCACAATATTTATCAATGATTTGGAATTGGGGACTAAATATAATATTTCCAAATTTTTGGATGATACAAAGCATGTGTTGTGAGGAAGAGGTAAAGTGGCTTCAGAAGGATTTGGGTAGGCTTAGTCTACTATTCGTAGGGTTTATATCATTTGCAATCCTCCAGACTTCAGGCACCACTCTGATACTCAAAGAATGTTTAAAAGTGTGGTCAAGTTTCTGCTTTCTCCATCCCAACTTCCCTTATGTACACTAGAATGTATCCCATCTGGACTGGGTGACTTCACTTTAGCATTAATGTAGTTAGCTTTGTCATTTAAAAAATGTTTTTATGCTGTGTAATGTCTTGCCCTCCTCCTCCTCCTCCTCCTCCCCCCCCCCCCCCCCACCAAGCCTCTATCGTGAGAGTCATTGTATTTTCTCTTGTGAAAATACAGGTAAAATATTTATTAAAATTATCAGCCATGTCCTCTGTTTTGACAAAATAATTTCTGTTTGTGTCTCTGATAAATCCCATCATTCTTTTAATTAAGATTTTACTTTTAAATGATTATTTTAAAAGTAGGCACAAAATTTACATTACCCATAAATGTTTACTTATACATTATTTCAAATTCTTATATCCTTTCTCAACTTCATCTCACACATTCAGAATGTTGCCTGACTTTGTGTACTGTTGTGTACTGTACATAACTACCTTGGTATTTACTTTGAACTCCATTTTCTTTGTCGTCCAGGGAGCTCTAATTTTAAGTATCAAATCTTTCTTCCATATGGTAACATGCTTAGTTTGTAACCAAAACTATGTCTGCCTTGAAGACCTGCCATTTTCATTTCATGTTTTCTTGGCCAATGTTTGATAGCAATCCACATATTGGTGGCCTAGTGGTTAGCACTGCTGTCCCACAGCACCCGGAACCTGGGCTCACTTTCACCCTTGGGCAACTGTCGCTGTGGAGTTTGCACCTTATTCCCGTGTCTGCATGGGTTTCCTCTGGGTGGTCAGGTTTCTTCCCACAGTCAAAGATGTTTAGGTAGGTGGATTGGCCATGCTAAATTGCCCATTGTGTCAAAGGATGCTTGGATTAGGTGGATTAGCCATGCGAAATGGAGGGTTACAGGGATAGAGTTGGATGAGATGCTCTTCAGGACATCATTGTGCACATGATGGGCCAAATAGTCTGCTTCCACACCGTAGGAATTCTATGATGTTTGAGCCCTTCTCAAATCATTGAAATTCATTCTTTTCCATTTGATTATTTCCACATTGAATTTTCTCTTCCTTCCCTTAAGTTCTAAAAATCCAGTTGTATTATACATTGTTATTTTCCAAAATCTGGCTGGGCTGCCACTTAAATTTTGCATCCACTTTAAGACACACACTTTATAAAGGATGAAATTTACCAGGAAGATTCCAGGGGTGAGGGATTTTAAACATAAGGCTAATAAGCAGGAAAGGTTATCTTTTGAGAAAAAGAAATTGAGGATGTTTTGACAAAGGTGTGCAAGATGATGACAGCCTTCAATAATATGGACAAAGAAAAACTGTTCTAATTTGTACAAGGACGAAAGAGCATGGATTTAAGGCTTTGAGCAGGTGATGTTGGGGAGAATGTGAGAAGACTTTTTTTACACAGGTAGAAACAGAGACATTCAGAGACTAAAGCAAATTAGATGGGAACTTGCAGAAAGTAAACATGCAGGTCTAGGGGGGAGGGGGAGGAAATGGAACTGACTGGATTTCTATACTGAAAGCCATAGAGGTAAAAGGCTCAGTAGCACACTTTTGTTCTGACTCTTTGGACTCCATTTTCTTTGTTGTCCAGGGAGCTCTAATTTTAAGTATCAAATCTTTCTTCCATATGGTAACATGCTTAGTTTGTAACCAAAACTATGTCTGCCTTGAAGACCTGCCATTTTCATTTCATGTTTTCTTGGCCAATGTTTGATAGCAATCCACATATTGGTGGCCTAGTGGTTAGCACTGCTGTCTCACAGCACCCGGAACCTGGGCTCACTCAAGAATCATTACTCTTATCTCCCGCTGACATGTCCAAGATCTACAAACATTATTGCTTACAATCATAGGAGAAAGTGAGGACTGCAGATGCTGAAGATCAGAGCTGAAACTGTGTTGCTGGAAAAGCGCAGCAGGTCAGGCAGCATCCAAGGAGCAGGAGAATCGACGTTTCGGGCATCAACCCTTCTTCATTCCTGAAGAAGGGCTCATGCCCGAAACGTCGATTCTCCTGCTCCTTGGATGCTGCCTGACCTGCTGCGCTTTTCCAGCAACACATTTTCAACTGCTTACAGTCATAGTCATAGACTATTCTAGATGTACAACATGGAAACAGATCCTTTGGTCCAAATCGTCCAAGCCAACCAGATATCCTAAATAAATCCAGTCCGATTTTCTAACATTTGGCACATATCCCTCTAAACTTTTCCTAATCATAGAACCATCCATGTGCCTTTTAAGTTTTGTAATTATACCAGCCTCCACCACTTCCTCTTGCAGCTCATTCCATACACGCACCATCCTCTGTATGAAAATATTGCCCTGAGGTACCTTTTAAATCTTCCTCTCTCACCTTAAACCTACACCCTCTAGTTTTGGACTCTCCCACTGCAGGGAAAAGATCTTGTCTATTTACCATAACCTTGCCCTAGAAATATGTCAATAAAGAATTCTCCTCTCCATGTTTTCAGAAGTCTTCACCTTCCTTGCCCAGTCAACTAGATATTATTGCTGCAGTATGATTTTCATGTTTCTTTGAACATTGTTAGCATTGTTTCATTAATTTAAATACCAAGAAATGTAACAGCTAATCTTTGGTTCCTTAACTCTAATCAAATAGCTTCAGTGTTTTAACCCTTGGATATTTTGTCCCTCTGAAGAGCTGGCAGTTGATAAGGATCCACATAAGGGGCTGTTACTGAAAGCTAAAGCTGATGGAATTGAAGACAAATGATTGACTGGTTAGGAATTTAGTTTAGAATACAATGAGTAGGCATAACAGGCTTGAATAGATAACTAGTAGTGATTAGTCCATAAGCATCGATGTCAGAGCCTCAGATATTCAGCACATTAATTCATGATTTAGAATACAAGGTAGAGACCCATATTTCCAATTTTTCATTACCAAAGGACCTTTCAGGTGTACCCTAGAACTCTGTGGGAAGCTAGAGAAGTGATTGCTGAGCCTCTTGCTGAGATATTTGTATCATCGACAGTCAAAGGTGAGGTGCGGGAAGGTTGGAGGTTGGCTAACGTGGTGCCACTGTTTAAGAAGGGCGGTAAAGACAAGCCAGGGAACTATTGACCAGTGAGCCTGACGTCGGTGGTGGGCAAGTTGTTGGAGGGAGTCCTGAGGGACAGGATGTACATGTATTTGGAAAGGCAAGGACTGATTAGGGATAGTCAACATGATTTTGTGAGGGGGAAGTCATGTCTCATAAACTTGATTGAGTTTTTTGAAGAAGTAACAAAGAGGATTGATGTGGGCAGAGCAGTAGATGTGATCTATATGGACTTCAGTAAGGCATTCAACAAGGTTCCCCATGGGAGACTGATTAGCAAGGTTAGATCTCATGGAATACAGGGAGAACTAGCCATTTGGATACAGAACTGGCTCAAAGGTAGAAGACAGAGGGTGGTGGTGGAGATTGTTTTTCAGACTGGACGCCTGTGACCAGTGGAGTGCCACAAGGATCAGTGCTGGGTCCTCTACTTTTTGTCATTTATATAAATGATTTGGATGCGGGCATAAGAGGTACAGTTAGTAAGTTTGCAGATGACACCAAAATTGGAGGTGTGGTGGACAGCGAAGAGGGTTACCTCAGATTACAAGAGGATCTTGACCAGATGGGCTGAGAAGTGGCAGATGGAGTTTAATTCAGATAAATGCGAGGTGCTGCATTTTGGGAAATCAAATCTTAATGGTAAGGTCCTAGGGAGTGTTGCTAAACAAAGAGACCTTGGAGTGCAGGTTCATAGCTCCTTGAAAGTGTAGTCGCGGGTAGATAGGATAGTGAAGAACTTGTTTGGTATCCTTTCTGTTATTGGTTAGAGTATTAAGTACAGGAGTTGGGAGGTCATATTGCGGCTGTATGGGACACTGATTAGGCCACTGTTGGAATATCATGTGCAATTCTGGTCTCTTTCCTATTGGAAAAATGTTGTGAAACCTGAAAGGGTTCAGAAAAGATTTACAAGGATGATGCCAGAGTTGGAGGATTTGAGCTATAGGGAGAGGCTGAACAGGCTGGGCCTGTTTTCCCTGGAGAGTCGGAGGCTGAGGGGTGACCTTGTAGAGGTTTACAAAATTATGAGGGGCATGGATAGGGTAAATAGGCAAAGTCTTTTCGCTGGGGTCAGGGAGTTCAGAACTAGAGGGCATAGGTTTAGGGTGAGAGGGGAAAAATATAAAGGAGACCTACAGGGCAACTTGTTCACACAGATGATGGTACATGTATGGAATGAGCTGCCAGAGGAAGTGGTGAAGGCTGGTACAATTGCAACATTGAAGAGGCATTTAGAGGGGCATTTGAATAGGAAGGGTTTGGTGGGATATGGGCTGGGTGCTGGCAGGTAGGACTAGATTGGGTTGGGATATCTGGCATGGGCGGGTTGGATCAAAGTGTCTGTTTCCATGCTGTACATCTCTATGATTCTATGACTCTAAAGTGGTTCCTGTACTGGCAGATACATTGGGAGTTTTTCTGCTGCGAAGTTCCATCTCCTGCTGTCTTTTGTCCTTCCTCCAGCGAGGGTGTGGTGCTGGAAAAGCTCAGTAGGTCAGGCAGCATCCAAAGAGCAGGGGATGTTTTGGACATAAGTACTTCATCAGGAATGAGGGCTTATGCCCAAAATGTTGATTCTCTTGCAACTTGGATGTGCCTGACCTGCTGTGCTATTCCAGCATCACACTCTCGACTCTGATCGCCAGCATCTGCAGTCCTCACTTTTTCCCTTTGCCTTCCTCTCTCAATCTCTGTCTTCTACTGTTTAAGTTGCCTTGTATAAATGATAGGTGCATCTAGTTGTGAAACTTCAAAAGGGTTCAGAAGCAATTTACAAGGACGTTGCCAGAGTTGGAGGATTTGAGCTATAAGGACTGAATAAGCTGGGGCTATTTTCCCCAGAGCATCGGAGGCTGAGGGGTGACATTATAAAGGTTTATAAAACCATTAGGGGCATGAATAGGATAAATAGAAAACTTTTTCCTGGGTTGTGGAGTCCAGAGCAAGAGGGCACAGGGTTATGGTGAGACGGGAAAAAATTAAAAGGGTCCTAAGGGGCAGCTATTTCATGCAGAGGGTGGTGTGAGTATGGAATGAGCTGCCAGAGGAAGTGATGGAGGCTGGTCCCATTGCAACATTTAAAAGTAAGGGTTTAGAGGGATATGGGCCAAACACTGTCAAATGGGACTTGATTAGGTTAGGATATCTGATGAGTATCGATGAGTTGGACTATATGGTCTCTTTCCATCCTGTACATCTCTGTGACTCTAGAGCTATCTATAAATTAATTGCTATTTTAAAGTCACTTGGACCAACAGAGCAAAAAAACCAGGAGTTTCTACCAACACCCTTGAAATGTCCAGAGAGAGGTGGGCGCTGCAGGGAATGGAGTGCACTATTTCCCCCTCCAACTCTATTTTGATTTAATCCCTGCCCTTCCCTTCACTGTTTGATCACATAGAATTGCCCTTTGAGAAGGGCACTGCCTGTTACTGCCCACTCGGGTGCTTCCTTTCTTCCTGGTAGTGGAATATAAACAAAGATTTACACACTTGTTGTTTCTCACTGTGTTCCACACCTGCATACGCACGACATGGGTGCTGGGAAAATGAAGCACTACCGCTGTTAGGCGATAGTGTAAGGGAATAAAAAATAAATAAACAGGAGTGTCCAGAGGTTCTGTTCACTCTGATGGCTGGCTCTGAGGGAGCTGGCTCAGTGTCAATGACTCTCCACGTGTAAATAAAGGGTGACTTGGTGATGATATAATGGCTTCTGTGGAATTATTCCAGTGGCAATTAGGTGGAATAAAAGAAAAGAAACAGGAGTTTCTACCAACACTCTTAAGCGGTTCAGGGAGAGGTGGGAACTGCAGGGAATGGAGTATTTTATTTCCCCTATCCAACTCTATTTTGATTTAACTTTCCCTTTCCTTCCCTTCACTTTTTTGATCCCCCAGCATTGTCCATGTTGAGAAGGGCACTGCTTGTCAATGGCCACTCCTTTCTTCCTGGCAGTGGAATATAAATAAAGATTTACGCACATGTTGTTCTTCATTGTGTCATACACTTGCACACAAAACATGGGTGCTGGGGGGGGCGGAAACAACAAAAAAAGAAAAACAAAGGAATAAAACAAAGAAAAAATATAAATGTGTTTCTACCAACACTGACAAGGTATTCAGGGAGTGGTGGGCACCGTGGGGTGTTGAGTGCACTATTTTCCCCTCCGACTGTACTTTGATTTAATTCCTGCCCCGACTTTTCACTTTTTGATGACTCAGCACTGTCCTTTTGTTGAGGAGGGTAATGCTTGTCACTGGGCACTTGGGTGTTTTCCTTTTTTCCCACAGGCCGGATGGTGTGTTGGGGTGGGCCAGAGTCAGGTGGTATCTAGGGGCAGACCGAGACCCAGAAGGCGGGTAGGCCATCCTCAGCGCTGTCATGCTGGGAAGGTACCAGGGCAGGCTGACCTAGAGGTGGTCAGAAGGCATGGAAAGGTAGTTAAGGAAGTTGGAAGGTGGGTAGACCATCCTGATCGCTGTCATCCTAGGGGGAGGTGGGGAAACAAGACGCGCTGTCCTCGAGATGGCTGGAAGTGTGTCAGGGAGGACCGAGAGCTAGAAGGGTATAGAGGTGAGCTGCCTTTGAGTGGCCAGAAGGTGGGAGGGATGGGTGGTTTGTTGGGTTTCCGGGGTGTCTGTGTTATATGCAGTGTTTTATTGTTTGGTTTATTAGACTGCCTGTATGTAATTGTGTTCACTGCTTCCTTCTTCATAATTTGGAGATGCCGGTGTTGGACTGGGGTGTACAAAGTTAAAAATCATACAACACCAGGTTATAGTCCAACAGGTTTAATTGGAAGCACACTAGCTTTCGGAGCGACGCTCCTTCATCAGGTGGTAGTGGAGGGCTCAATCCTAACACACAGAATTTATAGCAAAAATTTAGAGTGTGATGTAACTGAAATTATACATTGAAAAATTGATTGTCTGTTAAGCCTTTCATCTGTTAGAATACAGTGATAGTTTCACTTCTTTCGTGTGTAAATCACAAAACCTTTTTTTTAAAAAGTTGCATTCTCGGGTTAGCTGTTAACAATGGTGATAGCTAGACAATATGTGTTGAACATACTGTTAACAACTAACCCGAGAATGCAACTTTTTAAAAAAAAGGTTTTGTGATTTACACATGAAAGAAGTGAAACTATCACTGTATTCTAACAGATGAAAGGCTTAACAGACAATCAATTTTTCAATGTATAATTTCAGTTACATCACACTCTAAATTTTTGCTATAAATTCTGTGTGTTAGGATTGAGCCCTCCACTACCACCTGATGAAGGAGCGTCGCTCTGAAAGCTAGTGTGCTTCCAATTAAACCTGTTGGACTATAACCTGGTGTTGTGTCCTTCTTCATAATTTAAGGTGGGATTCGAGGTTCATCCTCTTTTCCTTGCGAACTGGTTATTTGGTGGGATTTGGGGGTTTGGCCTTGCCGTCCCTTTCCCCTATAAATTGCTGTTTCTTGTATACTGCTGTTCATGTTAACAGTTTGTTCATATTTTGGACAGTTTGATAAAATAAAAAATAAATAAACAGGGGATTCCGCATCTCCTCATTCTGGGGGCTGACTCTGGGCTGGCTGGTCATAGCCCATGTAATGTGCACATGTAAATACAGGTGACTTGATGACAGGATCCCAGCCTCTGTGCAATTATTTCCTGTGGTCAATGACCTTTAATCAGAGCAAAAACAAGGTAGATATGTTGAAATGTTTAAGTGAGTTTGAGCCAGTGGAAGGGAAAAGGGTACCAAGAAGACTTTTTTGACTTGCCACACTATTTTGCTACTGGATTGCACTGTTGTCTCAGTTGCTATGTCTCTGATCAACTGTTCCGTAACTGAAATTGTAAAGTAACATTGTTCAGCCTACAGCCCATAATCACTCCTGTTGCCACATGCAGAGTTTATGATCATCTGACTGGTTTAACTAGTTTTTTTTCACTTTAGATGTGATGTGGTTCTGAGCCTGAAATTAACTCTTCTAGGCCAAAGCCCTCTTTCACAGCTCCTAGATTATGATGCACCGCGATGACTGTTTCAAATGACTTGCTGACCTGTTATGCACCTATCATCACAACAGGACAATTTTCTGATCACTGATTTTTATCACTCTCCACCTACATCCTCCTTACTCTAGCTATTCCCCCTCACTTAAACGTACACCCTGGGGAAAAAATACTCTCTTGCAAATCACTTACTGTTAGACGTAAAAAAGTCAGCTCAAGACAAATTCAGGAAAACAAAGTTTATTAGCAATTAGCAAGTCTGCAGAGTTGGGTACCCCTCAAAGAAAGGGACCCTGATCGTTACAAAGCATCCCCTGATATACCCTTAAACTCCACCCCCTGTTAAGTCAGGTGATTCTCAATCTCGAGAAACCGGTACTTTTCCATTACTTGTTTACCCCAGTCTTGCAAGTGCAGCTGGACACATTTCCCCCTCAAGTGTTTACAATCTTCCCAGGCAACTGACAACCACCCATTGTCCACCTCAAGTTGTTTCTCCCTCGTTATCAGTCACGAGGTTCGTTTTCGGCCTTGTGGTTTTGCTGTCTGGACTTGTTTTTGCTATGTGTAAGGTCGCCCATTGTCTGGTTTGTTATCTGTCTGACCTTGAGGTCCAGCTGCAACTTGTTTACCACTTCTGCTGCTATAGCTAAGTTAGTCAAATTCATATGTCGGCCATTTTCTTTTGGTCACCTTCTTGCCCCTTATGCTTATGCACATCTTGAATCATTACTCCAACTCTCACAATCCACCCTTTTTCTTTTCAAGATGTGCATAAGGAATCAGTCAGGCAGGAGACTTGCGAAGCAACATGACTTTAAGCTCACGGGTCCCATGTTGAGGAATGGCCATGGCCTCAAGCTGGGATAGGTTCATTTGAATCAGGGACTGAAAGCAGGGGATCAGGTAAGGAAGGATTAGCAGCAGGGCAAAAACGCCCAACCACCGCTCTAGCCAGCCAGTCCAATTAGTATTTACACCTGAATTCTCAGCTATCTCATCAGCCAGTGCCTGGAGACCTTCCAGGACACGGGTCACCGAGCCATCAGGGGCCGTATTGTTGGGAATAAAAGTATAACATTGAGAGCCTATCATGACACAAACGCCCCCCTTTTCAGCTAAGAGCACGTCCAAGGCCAGTCTATTTTCCCAAGCCATACGACTAGTAACCCACCAGAATAGGTATGATTCAAAGCCTGCTGAAGTCTGGTTACGAACTTTGAACTCATCAGGCACCCCCCTTAGGGACCCCCATTGAATCAAGATAAATCCCTTTATCAAAAGAAGTGGATAGCAGTGATCTCTTATCTCTTCCTTTTTTTTTAACTAAATGTTCTCTTTCAAATGCCAGGGTGAATGGTATTGCCAATTGTACAATTGCACATATCCCCTTCCAATCAAGGGGCAGGGTAGGTCTCAGTATTTTCCCTCCACAATACCACCACAGATCCGCTCGGGGAACGTTTAAAGATGAGTAATTTCTTCCTTCCACTGCTTCAGTAACATTTTTAATCATCGAACACAATCTCAGCTCCCCCAAATCAATAGATCCACCCTGTCTATAAACACACGATGTGTGATTCCCAACAGCGGCAGAAAACACAGGGGTAGCTTGCCTCTTACGTCCTTTTAAGGAAGAGAACATCAAAGACAAAGAAGCACAATTTGGATTTTTCCATACAGTCTCATCTTGATATAGGGCTATCATGCATTCCATGCCCTGTTTGTTTCGCTCCCACCCGAGCGGAAAGGGAACTACCTGAGACCCTGTCCTACCGGAGGCACATGCATAGCAATTGCTTTTGTTCAGACTTTTTACAGTATATTTAACCCATTCAATCCAGGCATTTGTCTATCCATATCCTGTTTCTATTTCAAGAGGCTGTCTCAGGTCTTTAACCTCTATAATCTGCATTGACTTTGGATCAGTGTAAGGGGTTAAAGGTTGCAGTTTAGAATCAAGGAATCCCAAAGGCTGTCCCCGTCCGACGCCAATTCAAAAACAATAGCCCACAAAACGCTTCCCATACACTGTCATCTCTATCTTTAAATCCTTACTAAGGAGTTGAGACCCATTTTTATGGGGAAATGAGTCTTCAGAGGAAGCATTTTTAATGGTGAGATATATATATAGGATGACACTTCCTGTCAAAACAGTTTAGGGCTGGGCTAAAGGGGGCTCTATGGATAGTGATGCTAGGCGGTGGCTTTTGCGGTTCGGTAGGGTGTGAAGAAATATCTTGAGAGGAAAGATATTCCCTTTGAAACTCTACATCTGGGCATTCTACTTAGGCTGCAAGCATCAATTTTTATAACTTGTGAAATCATTAACACAACATCTGAAAAAGATATATGAGCAAAACTCAGAAGTAACAGGAATAGCAGCATAATTCTGACTAGTGCTAAGAACTTAAACAATATATCAAAGCACAAAACAAGATTAACATACAATTCTGAAGAAACAGTCCCCGCACTCACGTCGCCATAGTATAGTCAGTTAATCAAAGTCTGTTCAGTCTGAGTTATAGTGGGTCACGTGTTGATTCGGCTGTCCAGACTCCTTTCTTAACTGGAGAGGTGACTGGCCATTTGCCAGCCTTTCTCCGCCGTTCAGTGGTGAGGAGTACTAGGAACGGGCCGTCCCACACAAGTTCGAGAGTTAACTGTTGTCAATGTTTGATCAAAACCCCTTCACCGGGTTCAATAGTGTGCACAGCGAAATCCAGAGGTGGTGTCTGAGTCAGGAGTCCCTGGTGAAGTAAACGAGAAACAGCGAAGCCCAGTGTCTCAACATATTTACAGATACACATATCTCGTGACTCAAGCTCTAGGTGATAAACACTCAAACATTCATGCACTAACGAATAGATGACTTTCAGCCAGAAACACAACAAAATGTAATAGCTTCCGTTCTCTCTCTGTAGGTCCTCACACACAGCCAGTTTCTCTCTCTCATACGATGTTGGTCTCTCTGTCTATGTCTGCCTGTCACTGTCTCCTGTGTCTGCGCATCGGAGCTCATAGCGACCTCCCCTCGACCACCAGGTCTTCAAGTGCTAATTCTTTTCCCCAACTATCTCCACTCGCAGTCTCCAGTACTGCTGGGCAGTCCCCATGTGGCAGATCTTCCCCCCTTTTTCCCGGAGGTCACTGCTCTACATATGGAACTGTTCAGGGTCGGTTGTCAGTAACATTTTAATTCTTTCAAGCACATCGCAGTTGTCAAATGTAATGTTTTCCCTGTGTCTGGGCGCATCCGCCCCCGGAGCTCCCGCTCCCTACCTACCGTTTTTCAATGCGGCCCTACGCGCCGTATAGCCCCCCCACGAACAATCTCAGCGCAATACAGTCTACTTACTGTCTCAACGTCCTGAAACTCACTCTCAAGTTACCCATATGAATTCGCATCTACCCTCAGAGTTTCTGTTCCCCCCTGCCTTATCAGCAGCCTTTTTCTTTGTACATCTGTTCCAGAGCCACTGCTCCCCTGCCTCATTTTCCTGAAGGTGGATACCACCCCTCATGTCGTGTGAATTTGGAATTGTTCTAACTTATTACTACTTTGCACTCAATCTCATGAATGGTCCTCCTTAAGTTCTAATAAAGTCATATCATGAGAAAAAAAATAACGTTGAGCATTCATAAAATTACAATCAAAAATAGCACACTGAATCAAATGACAAACAACAAGTTTCACACATAAAACCATTAACAAACAGATGAATTCAAGCCAGAGCACAAAGTGTTAAACTGCTTGTTAGCTGAGAAGCCTTTTTTTAAAAAAATCCATACACAAACACAACTTCTCACATCCACAGAGACTTTTTACAATCAAATTTACACACACAAAGACACACACAAATCTTCACCAACACAAAATTCCTATCAGGGGCCGGCCCACAAAGACATAAATATTCAGATTTAGATAACCACCTTATTTATCCGACTCCTTTTGTCTTTCATACAGTCCTCCCATACTACTGCTACCATTATCTTAGCCTTCCGTTCCTCCGCCATTATGTCTCTCTATACAAATACTTTCTGAACCTCCTGTAACAACTCCGACTCATTTCTACCGTTCCCGTCCTCTATCTTCTGTAACTTCTTCTGGATATCAGGCCATGTCTTTGTCACGAAGTGAACCTTTACCATCCGTCATCCTATTTCCCCATCTGGGTCTATACCCGAACATTTCCTAACCGACTCCCTTAATCTGTGTATGAATGCACAGGGACACTCGTCCTTTCCCTGCCTCAGGTCGAAAAACTTAGCTAAATTTTGTTGTTTGGGGATGCAAGTTTGTATCCCTTGGATTATCAAATTTTGCATGTCTAACATATTATTCCACCCTTCTATATTGTGGTGGTCCCAGTTAGGGTTCTGAAGGGGATCTTTGTCTTCACCCCTAACCATCCCCCTCTCATGCCAAATTGTCCGGCAAGCTTAATACTGGCACTGCTACTAGTTTTTTTTAATCTCAATTAACACTTTCCCTATCCAGTATCCCCATATAAGTCTCCTTTCTCCCCCAGTAAATAGTATATTCAAAAATAGACATTAACTCAGCCCACATATACAGACTGGGCCTCAAAAATTGATTTGTTCTGACAATCCTATCGGATTCTCATCCAGGACCGTCATTTCCTTCTAAATGTTCTGACCTCCCCACTGGTGAGGGGGTCACACACAAACCCAATCTCCTTGTCCCCTATCGGCACTTTAGTCGATACGTTCTTCCTTTTTTAAGAAATATTGCAATGTTCCTAGCTTCTCATATCCTCAAACACCAATTTATTAATTCATGCTTGACTAACTTTAAAGCCTGTTCCTAACTTGTAAACATATTTATATATTTACGTCCATTTATTCAGTATTTAATATTTAAAATGTAAAATGCATACAGTTCCCAATTTTGAAATCCACTTTAATCACCCAGATTTAGTACTCTAATTTAGATCCAAAATTAGTTTTCTTATGTACTCCTGACCAATTATTTCTTAATTACAATACTTTAGGTCGTAAAATAATCAGAGCTGTCTTACAATAATTTGTCAATTCAAGTTTTAAAAAAAAATTCCAATGGCCGAATCCAAGGTCTCAGATAATAACCATGGAAGTTATCGTCTTTTTTTTCCGACAGTCTACTGTTGAACTGAAACTACAACTGTCCTTCACATATTGAAAATAAATCATGTTAAGTTTACATAAAGATCACATTTAAAACAATCCTGGAACTCAAGCTCCAGTGAATAAAACTTCCTCATTCAATCACCAACAAACCAATGTGCATTCAAACCGAATCACAGAGGATTAAATGTTTTGCGAGCAGTTCTCACACTCTCTCTCTCTCTGTCGGTCTTACTGCAAGCTGCTGGTAAAAAAAATTCTCATTATCCACGTTCGGACCTCCCTCTTCCTTATTTGCTTTTGATTCCTTATTTCCCATTTCCGAGGACTTACGAAGATTTACCCGTGTCAAGACACACTCACAGGACCCTCCGGTCCTCAGATTCGTGCGCGCCACGCCTCTACAGAAGGCCTGCAGGACCCCGTGGCACACACTCCTCCTTGAACCAGACCTCTGCAAGTATCCGTGTCAAAACACACTTACCCCGCAGGACCCTCCGGTCTTCAGATTCGCGCGTGCCACGCCTCTGCAGAAGGCCTGCAGGACCCCGTGACGCACGCTCCTCCTTAAACCAGACATCTGCGCCCTCGATCGCCCAGGAACACAAGCAGGACCCTCCGGTTCTCAGATTCGCGCGTGCCACGCCTCTGCAGAAGGCCTGCAGGACCCCGTGACGCACGCTCCTCCTTAAACCAGACATCTGCAAGGTATCTTACCTGGGTTTGGTGCACCAAAATTACTCGATCGGAAAAAAACGTCCCTTCTGCCTCGGTCCCCTGTTCTTTGTTTTCCTGAGTCCTCCGGATATCACTCGCTCAAGCCGCGTGGGGCGACGAGCAAGCACTCAGGGACTGCCAAATTCGGCAGGGTGCACCTTCCCCGATGTCCTTTCTCGATCCCCTCGCAGCCGGAGTGTCGATCCCGGACGAGCCCCCAAGTTGTTAGACGTAAAAAAGTCAGCTCAAGACAAATTCAGGAAAACAAAGTTTATTAGCAATTAGCAAGTCTGCAGAGTTGGGTACCCCTCAAAGAAAGGGACCCTGATCGTTACAAAGCATCCCCTGATATACCCTTAAACTCCACCCCCTGTTAAGTCAGGTGATTCTCAATCTCGAGAAACCGGTACTTTTCCATTACTTGTTTACCCCAGTCTTGTAAGTGCAGCTGGACACATTTCCCCCTCAAGTGTTTACAATCTTCCCAGGCAACTGACAACCACCCATTGTCCACCTCAAGTTGTTTCTCCCTCGTTATAAGTCACGAGGTTCGTTTTCGGCCTTGTGGTTTTGCTGTCTGGACTTGTTTTTGCTATGTGTAAGGTCGCCCATTGTCTGGTTTGTTATCTGTCTGACCTTGTGGTCCAGCTGCAACTTGTTTACCACTTCTGCTGCTATAGCTAAGTTAGTCAAATTCATATGTCGGCCATTTTCTTTTGGTCACCTTCTTGCCCCTTATGCTTATGCACATCTTGAATCATTACTCCAACTCTCACACTTACAATTGTATTTTCAAGTTCCAAGCTCTCTAGCCTTTACTTTCCATTCACTCTGTCATTCCTGCAGCTATCAATCTTGCCAACACAGTATCTCCTATGCTTTTGGTTCCCACTGCTGTCTCTAATCCTGGTCATTCCAGTAATATAGCACTCAAGTCCACCCCTTAATGTACAAAGACTTGGGCGTGAATATTGAACCGTGAAAAGGTTTGACTAATTATCATAGATCTGACCACATAAAGCACTCACTGATATTACTCTATATTGCAGAATCATCCTGAAGGCAAAGCTAATCCTATGTTACTGTTCTCCATAAAAAGACTAACTCAAACCACTCTCCTCTCTCTCATCCAGTTTGCCCTCCAACAACATGTGAACAGTGCATGGACTTCCTTGCCTCTAAAATTCAGACCACATCCAATGGCCAAATGTCCCTAAAGTTCTTCCTTAACCCAGCTGTGAACTTAGATCTTTCTTTTCATTTCACTTCAAGCCTTCTCTGATCACATTGTGCTTAAGTGGCCTATCCTATACTCCCTCAACACTATGCCCACCCAAAACATAATGGCTTTTTAACATCATTGCTGGCTTCCCTGCAGCAACGCATACCTCGCTTGGAAAGTTACATCCTTAGAGACACTGACAACCGTTAGTTGTCCAGCAGTTACTCGAGTTTTAAAAAGTATATTCCAGAGTATGATATTTGGCTCATAGGAGTTCTTTCATTAAGGTAATTTTTTATTAGCATGCTATACTTTGTTATATAATATGTCTAAGAAGTGCTTTGGGATATTATGTTAAAGCTGTAAGTTTTCATTTTTGACGTAGACATGTGACATTATCACTCCATTATCTGTAGTCCATTAGAAACATGGTTAATTCCATCAAGATTGAATTGACACTTCATGAAATACAAGGAGGCACACCACAGAGTCTTCCTGGCTGATTATTGCAACACATTGATTAAATGTATGGAAACAGTGGCCTATGGGTCACAGTTAGAACACACAGACAGAATTTTCTTTTGGAAGAAAGTGAGGTCTGCAGATGCTGGAGATCAGAGTCGAGAGTGTGTTACTGGAAAAGCACAGCAGGTCAAGCAGCATCCGAAGAGCAGGAGAATCGACATTTCGGGCCAGAGCCCTATCAGGAATGAGATCCACAAGCCTGACTATTTCAGCCGACCTATCGTCTCTGCCTGCTCCTGCCTCACTGAACTCATCTCCATCTACCTCGATACTGCCCTATCCCCCCAGTCCAGGACACCTTCCATGCCGTCCACCCCCTCCAAGACTTCTGTTTCCCCAACCCCCAATGCCTCATCTTCACCATGGACATCCAGTTCCTCTACACCTCCATCTGCTACGACCAGGGCCTGCAAGCCCTCCATTTCTTCCTCTCCCGACGCCCCACTACCTTCCACTGACACTCTTATTCATTTGGCTGAACTGGTCCTCACACTCAACAATTTCTCCATCCAATCCTCCCACTTCCTCCAGATGAAAGAGGTAGCCACGGGCACCCACATGGACCCCAACTATGCCTGTCTCTTTGTTGGTTACGTAGAACAGTCCATCTTCCAGAGTTATACCAGCACCACTCCCCACCTCTTCCTCCACTACATTGATGACTGCATCAGCGTCACCTCATGCTCCCACGAGGAGCCGAACAGTTCATCAATTTCACAAACATATTCCACCCTGATCTCAAATTCACCTGGACCATCTCTGATACCTCCCTCCCCTTCCTCGACCTCACCATCTCCATCCACGAGGACCGACCTCATTCTTGATGAAGGGCTTTGGCTTGAAACATCGATTTTCCTGCTCCTCGGATGCTGCCTGACCTGTGGTGATTTTCCAGCAACACACTCTAGATGCAGAATTTTCTTTTGTTGAGACTAAGTGTGGGAGTAGACATAAAAATTGGAGGGATTTTCTTGTAGACCATTCAGGCTTTCCTATGTGACTAACTTCCTCCCAGTTCATTACATGTTCATGCTCACTAAAATGCTAATTTATATGGGCAGAAAATCTACTGTCCGATTGGGACTCTCCAGTCTCAAATTTCTGAGCACCATAGTCAAAAAGGCAGCCAGGCAGCCCCTCACTCTGCAACTCAGGAGCAACTCAACCTGTGATCATCATCCTCCACCCGCCTCTGCAGATGTCAGACACCAAGCAAAATGCAGCACCACACTTTAGTAATGCCTCCTTAGACATTCTTTGATGGCTATTCAGGAGAGAAAGGAAGTTCTTTTCCCGGGGATGACAAAAAGAGGCCATCCCAATGGATGAAGGCAACCTATACAGAGGTGGCTCTGGAGGTCAGTGCACATGAAAGACTCAAGAGAAACTATCTCCCATGCCCCAATAGGATGAATGATCTTCTGCACTCTGCCAATATACATAGCATTGTCTACTCAATGCTTCATGCTGTTATGAGTGTGAATTAGCATGGTAACATCGCTACTGCAGAGGATTGTCACTCAGGAAGTTGAGTGCTAGGCATCTTCAACAACTGCCTCATGTGCATTTAAAGTCTATTCTGTCTTGCAGCCACCAATGTTGCATTCCTGATGTTACAATGGTATTCCCTCCTACATATCTTCCAGGGTTCACACCTAAAGCACAAAAGAAGTTGCAACATTCAGGAGCTCATGCAAAATCAGCTCATTGGCTTTTCATCATAACTAAGAGAAAATATGCATCTGAAAGTGTTTCACCATACACTTGCTTGGGACAAAGATGTAATCACAAAAGATGGCCTTTTGAGTTAAGCTCTCCTTTGAGTTCAGCCTCACCTGTCTATACGGGTCAGATTTGCTACCATAAGCCAGAGAAGCTGTTTTGCTTGGCCAGACGTGTTGACCCAGTCAGTTTTCATCCCTGTGTAGTTTATAATAACAAGCCAGATTGCATTAGACCAAGAATTTAAGTGAGCTGATCAACATTGAGAGGTGTCATTCCTAATACTAAGTCTTTATGTGAAGAAACACTTTGGCTGTGAAGGAGACAAAGAGTGGAAGAAGTTCATACTGACTGGAGTTTGGAAATAGAGAAAGTGAGGACTGCAGATGCTGGAGATCAGAACTGAAAATGTGTTGCTGGAAAAGCGCAGCAGGTCAGGCAGCATCCGAGGAGTAGGAGAATCGACGTTTCGGGCATGAGCCCATCTTCAGGAATGAGGAAAGTGTGCCAAGCAGGGTAAGATAAAGGTAGGGAAGAGGGACTTGGGGGAGGGGGAGTTGAAGTGTTGAGCCACGGGCATCTGCTGCACCCGATGTGGCCTCCTCTATATTGGGGAGACAGGCCGCCTACTTGCGGAATGTTTCAGAGAACACCTCTGGAACACCCGGACCAACCAACCCAACCACCCCATGGCTCAACGCTTCAACTCCCCCTCCCATTCCACCAAGGACATGCCGGTGCTTGGACTCCTCCATCGCCAGACCATAGCAACACGACGGCTGGAGGAGGAGCGCCTCATCTTCAGCCTAGGAACCCTCCAACCACAAGGGATGAACTCAGACTTCTCCAGTTTCCTCATTTTCCCTCCCCCACCTTGTCTCAGTCCCAACCCTTGAACTCAGCACCACCTTCCTAACCTGCAATCTTCTTCCTGACCTCTCCGTCCCCACCCCCACTCCAGCCTATCACCCTCGCTTTATCACCCTCACCTTAACCTCCTTCCACCTATCACATTTCCAATGCCCCTCCCCCAAGTCCCTCCTCCCTATCTTTTATCTTAGCCTGCTTGGCACACTTTCCTCATTCCTGAAGAAAGGCTTATGCCTGAAACGTCGATTCTCCTGCTTGTTGGATGCTGCCTGACCTGCTGCGCGTTTGGAAAAAGAGGTCTGCCTCAACAATGTACACACCTCATAAATGTGGCCAGGTTTGTGGATATAGGTGCTTTCCAATTTTGGCTAACAAGATTGCACTTGTGAGCCTAAATCCAGGTTAATGAGTATTTACGACACGCTAAAGATTGTAAAAAGCTTTCTGAGCTTGTGAAAGCCAGCCTGCCTGTAAGAACTTAATAGCAAAACTTCAACTCAATCTCAGTAAACTGAACTTTTGTCTCCCACACAAATAAGATCCCCAGAGACAGGAATAAAATTCCAATAGCCCAGATGTTCAACAGAAGATGACGTTGTGGGCTTGTCAGCTTGAAACATTATCATCAGTTTTATTATGGGACGAATGAAAGACCACTTCAAGCATCATGTCCTGGTCATACTTTGTTGATGATTTTTAACTTCGGAGATCCTTTTGTGTGTTTTCTTTTACTGAACTCTGAAATAGCATATTCCTTTCTTCTTCAAGGGGAATGATGTGATATGAGACATGCATTGGATATAAATATCTGGCAACAAAGTCATGGAATTCATTGCGTAACTCATCAGATGAGTCAGGCTATTTCATTGGTTTTTTTGGCGCTCCTCTGTGTCTGATCCAGCAAGCATACATTCATAAATCATAGGATGGAATCTTCTTACTGAGCAACCTGGACATTGATGTGAAAGTTAGTTTGATCTTGCGAGAAAAATTCCCATTTTCCAACCAAGTGTTGGTTCTCACTAGTGAGTGATAAGAGAATTCCTTGCATGCATTGACATCCGCATTATTACATTATCCCATCTCACTGATATACATTTTCCCTTTTTTCCACCTGCTGTTAATTAACTGGATGGCAACATTTCCTAATATGAAAATCAGAACAGTAACCTGATGACTCCAACTTCATGCTCACTCCTCAGTGACTGAAGACCTGTCCTGAAACAATAAGCAACCATTAAATTGACATGCATTGTGAAAGTTTAAAAACCTCCAGATGTATTTGAATACATTAGTGCTCTTCTGAATTGCATAATATGAAAATTCAAGTTTTATTATTTCAATTGTCCTATTTGCTTCAAAGTTTCCATTAAACATCTGCTTCGCTGTTACAAAGTTTGGAGAGGTGACTAAACTCTTTGAACGACTTATTTTGTGGAACATCATTGTATGTGCATGGATGGCTTTCAAATCCATTAATGGAAGCAGCTTTGTAGGTATTGATGACACAGCTGTCAAGGGAAATGTGTGTTTGTTATTTTGCCAGTTTTATGGTCTTTCAATAGCACAATGGTTAATAGTATAACAGCACAATCCCAAATACTTCCAAATGTTCTGTACATAGTGGATTCTAAGTAAGCTTAAATGGGGCATAAGGGGAGTTAGGTGGTTGGAGAAACTGGGATGTGATGCTATGGATTCCGTGGGCTTGAGGAGTTAAAGGTGTTTGTGGAAGTTATGAAAGGCATAGGGGCAATGGAAAGACATTGGATAAGAGTGGTGAGGTGGATGAGAGATTAGAGGTATTTGCACTCATTTACAGAACTTCAGCATCTATCCATCTTCTTTCCAGCTTTGAGCTTTCTTCCAATCCCAACCTTACCATCAAACCAGCTGACAAGGGGAGGGCACAGTGTTAGTATAGTAGACCAATCTCTACCTCACTGAAGACAGACACCAACTTGCTGCCACCTCCTTCTACCGCCCCCTTGACCATGAACCCACCTCTCATCATCAAGCCAATATCTCTCAAACCATCACCTCATGGGATCTCCCATCTACAGCCTCCAACCTTATATCTCCCCAACCTCTCACTGCAATGCTTTACCTCTTACACAAAATCCACAAACCGTCCCTGTTGACCAATTGTTTCCATCTGCCCCCGCCCCACCCAACTCATATCTCGACACGGTCCTTTTCCCCTTGGTCCGTGAGCTCCCCACATATATCCGGCACAATACCCAGGCCCTCCACATCCTCCATGACCTCTGACTCCCCGGCCCCTACACCTCACCTTCACCATAGACATCCATCCCTATACTCCTCCACCCTTAGTGACGAAGGCCTAATAGCCCTCCGTTTCTTTCTCTCCCACCAACCCAACCTGTCTCCCTCCACTAACAGTCTCATTCGGTTGGAGGAACTAGTCTTCACCCTCAAAAACTTCTCCTTCGAATCCTCTCACTTCCTACAGACTACAGGGATAGCCATGGGCACCTATGTGGGCCCCAGGTATGTCTGCCTCTTCATAGGATACTGGAAAAGTCTCTCTCCTGTGGCTATACTGGCACCATTCCCCTTTTGTCCTCTGCTACTTGGATGACTATATCGGCACCACCTCATGCCCCTGCAAGAAAGTTGAGCAGTTCATCAACTTCACAAACACCTTCCACCCTGACCACGAGGTGTCAGTGGGGGTGCACTTTGGGGCCAGCGACCATAATTCTATTCATTTTAAAATAGTGATGGAACAGGATAGACCAGACCTAAAAATTGAAGTTCTAAATTGGAGAAAGGCCAATTTTGACGGTATTAGGCAAGAACTTTCGAATGCTGATTGGAGGCAGATGTTCGCAGATAAAGGGATGGCTGGAAAATGGGAAGCCTTCAGAAATGGGATAACCAGAATCCAGAGAAAGTATATTCCTGTCAGGGTGAAAGGGAAGGCTGGTAGGTATAGGGAATGCTGGATGACTAAAGAAATTGAGGGTTTGGTTAAGAAAAAGAAGGAAGCATATGTCAGGTATAGACAGGATAGATTGAGCCAGCACCCGGCCCATATCCCTCCAAACCCTTCCTATTCATATACCCATCCAAATGCTTCTTAAATGTTGCAATTGAACCAACCTCCACCACTTCCTCTGGCAGCTCATTCCATTCACGTACCACCCTCTGTGTGAAAAAGTTGCCCCTAAGGTCTCTTTTATATCTTTCCCCTCTCACCCTAAACCTATGCCCTCTAGTTCTTGACTTCTCGACCACAGGGAAAAGACTTTGCCTATTTACCCTACCCATGCCCCTCATAATTTTGTAAACCTCTGTAAGGTCACCCCTCAGCCTCCAACACTCCAGGGAAAACAACCCCAGCCTGTTCAGCCTCTCCCTACAGCTCAGATCCTCCAACCCTTGCAACATCCTTGTAAATCTTTGCTGAACCCTTTCAAGTTTCACAACATCTTTCCAATAGGAAAGAGACCAGAACTACATTCAATATTCCAACAGTGCTCTAACCAATGTCCTGTACAGTCGCAACATGGCCTCCCAACTCTTATACTCAATACTCTGACCAATAAATGAAAGCATACCAAATGCTTACTTCACTATCCTATTTACCTGCGACTCCACTTTCAAGGAGCTATGAACCTGCACTCCAAGGTCTCTTTGTTCAGCAACACTCCTTAGAACCTTACCATTAAGTGTATAAGTCCTGCTAGGATTTGCTTTCCCAAAATGCAGCACCTCACATTTATCTGAATTAAACTCCATCTGCCACTTGTCAGCCGATTGGCCCATCTGGTCAAGATCCTGTTGTAGTCTGAGGTAACCCTCTTCGCTGTCCACTTCACCTCCAATTTTGGTGTCATCTGCAAACTTACTAACTGTACCTTTATGCTCACATCCAAATCATTTATATAATTGACAAAAAGTAGGGACCTAGCACCGATCCTTGTGGCACTCCAGTGGTCACAGGCCTCCAGTCTGAAAAACAACCCTCCACCATTACCCTCTGTATTCTACCTTTGAGACAATTCTGATTCCAAATGGTTAGTTCTCCCTGTATTCCATGAGATCTAACCTTGCTAATCTGTCTCCTATGGGGAACCCTGTCGAACGCCTTACTGAAGTCCATATAGATCACATCTACTGCTCTGCCCTCATCAATCCTCTTTGTTACTTCCTCAAAAAACTCAACCAAGTTTATAAGACATGATTTCCCACGCACAAAGCCATGTTGACTATCCCTAATCAGTCCTTGCCTTTCCAAATACATGTACATCCTGTCCCTCAGGATTCCCTCCAACAACTTGCCCACCACTAAGGTCAGGCTCACTGGTCTATAGTTCCCTGGCTTGTCCTTACCACTCTTCTTAAACAGTGGCACCACATTAGCCAACCTCCAGTCTTCCAGTACCTCAACTTTGACTAATAATGATATAAATATTTGCAACTCCACACTTTTCAACTCTGACTCCCTAGCATCTGCAATCCTCACTCTCTCCAGTTTAAAGTCTATCCCATTTCATACAGTATTAATGTCATCACAATGGAGGGTACCCTCACTGGGAAGAAGGGACTTTATCTCCATAAGTTCAGTACAGTTGGCACTCCAACTGACACTATCAAGGGCAGATACTTCTGCAGCAGACAGATTTTTGAAATTGTGGTCAAATATGTTTTTCCTCCTTAATAGTTCCCTCACAACCTGCCACAAACCCAATCTAACAGCTTTGTCCTTCAGGATCTGATAACCTTTATCATGATGTGTTGCTGAGCCAGTCTTGATGGTGAACATTGAAGTCACCCACCCAATTGTGTGCACTTGCCACCTTCAATGTTTCCTTCAAATCTTGTTAAATGTGGAGGAGTACAGTCATCACTTGGAGAGTGGTGAGAGTGGGGCAGGTGTGGTAGTTAGTGTGATAATTAGCAGGTACTTTACTTGCCCATCTCCTGAGATATTATGCAGTGGGATAGCATACATGTTGAATGGTGCTGGTGGTATCTGGACACTGTGCCTGAAGCATTTATCTGAGTGTATGATTATATCTGGCCTTTACTTATCTGATCTGTGAGACCGCGTTCTCAATTTTGAAAATCACACAACATCAGGTTATAGTCCAACAAGTTTATTTCGAAGCACTAGATTTCAGAGCGCTGCTCCTTCATGAGGTGGTTGTAAAGCAAGACCATAAGACACAGAATTTATAGCAAAAGATTACAGTGTCGTGCAGGTGAAATTATACATTAAACAAACCTAGAGTTAATCTATGTTTATTCAATGTATAATTTCAGCCGCATGACACTGTAATCTTCTGCTATAAATTCTGTGTTTTAATGTCCTGCTTTACAACCAGCTCATGAAAGAGCAGCACTCTGAAAGCTAGTGCTTCGAAATAAACCTGCTGGACTATAAACTGATGTGTGATTTTTAACTTTGTCCACCCCACTACACCACCAGCTCCTTCATATCCTGGCTCCCAATTTTGGTACTAGTCCCTAGATGTTGGTAAGGAAAACTTTGCAGGGACAACAGAGCTGAGTTTTCTGTCTTCATTTCCATTGGCTAAGTCAATGCCAGGTGTTCCATCAAGTTTCATTCTCTTTTTGAGACTTTTGAGCTCTTTGATACAACTGAATGACTTGCTAGTCCAATTCATCGAGCAGTTAAGAGTCAACCACAGTGCTGTGGATCTGATGTCACATGTCGACCAGGCAATGACAATTTTCCTATCCCAAAGTAAATTGGTCAACCAGATGGGGTTGTATAACAATGGTTTCGTGGTTACCATGAGATATTTTAATTCCAGATTTTAATGGATTCAAAGTCAAACCCAGACTCTAGAATAGTGCTCCAGGAATAATACCAAGACACCATCACCTCTCCCTAAAACATACTTACAAATGAGGTAATTTTAACACTGCAGTTAATTAGGCAGATATACCTAAACACATCCTGAAGTGATACTCCCTATGAAAGGAATATATTGTTCTGCTTTCAGAACATTGAACATTTGCTGAGCTTAATTGGTACAAACATAAGAATTGATCAGTATTAGAGGTCAGTATGACTCTATTTCTATTGAACTGTTGGCACATTTTCTGAAAGCTTATCCTGCTGAAAAACAACCTAATGCAGCAAGTTTGACTCTTTAATATTTAATAGTTTACAGATAAAGAGCATTGTCAGCAACCTGTGATATGTCTAGTCTGTGAGACAGCTCTCCCAGTTTTGGAACAATATACCATTTGGACAAAATATACTCTTCATTAGGTCTTTGACAACTGAGCATGTTTTTACAGAGGATAGCAGTGGAAAAGTTCTCTGCCTGAGCACGTCTAGAGGCACCTGTTGGAAAGCCACGTGCAGAGCGGGATGATACTGTGATGGAATTTTGTAAACTGGAGTGAGAATTATCAAATTCAGCCTTTTAGGGTTGGGAAACAAGATGATTAGTGAAAAAGACATGGTCTGAGTAAAGGGAAAAGGCAGCAGTGGTTTGAAGGGAATTCCATTGAAATAATCAACCCGGGAGCTAACAAAACTATAGACAAGGATTGTTAGTTGCAATTGGGTTAAAGTCGGGGTAGAGATGGATGACATTATCATCTATAATTCTAAATAAATACTAAAGAAATTGTACAAACATTTACCAGCTAACGTTTTAGAGCATAACGCCAGCCAGACATTTTGAGAACAGGATGACTGTATGTCTTCGCACAGAATCATAGAATCCCTACAGTGAAGAAAGAGGCCTTTTGGCACATTGAGTCTGCACTGACCCTCCAAAGAACAATCTACCCAGACCTACCTCTTCACCCACTCCTCATAATCCCGTATGATGAAAGATACTCTTTGGTATGTCCGAAACTTATTGATTTTCCAGAGCAAACCGTTGACCTTGATTGAGTGTTGCAGACTGGCACGTTCAAAATCCAGGACTATGTGCTAAGGGATACACAAAGTATAGGGCAGCTGCCACCAAGGCTCAATGGGGAAAGAAAACTGTCTGAGATCTTCCTGCTGAAGGTAAATTAGGTTATCAGACTTTGCACCTACACATCCTTGGATACTGCAGGGCAATTTTAGCATGGCTAATCCACCTAACTGGCATATCTTTGGACTGTGGGAGGAAAACAGAGTGCCTGGAGGAAACCCATGCAAATACAGGGAGAATGTGAAAACCGTTGTCCAAAGATCACCACCACCTTGTCAAGGGCAACTTGAGTGAAGCAATAAATGCTGGTCCAGCCAGTGACACCCACATCCTATGAGTGAATATGAAAAAAATGTTTTGGAGGTTGAAGAAGGCAACCATTGTGAGAGTCAGACTATGAGATCAGAAGTTCAATTCAACGATATTGAAGTTAAGAACAATCTGAGACAGAGCAGAAGGAGAATCAGTTATCATGCAGGGCAGTAAATGGGATAGGTTAAAGGTGGTTGTTTTGATCCTCCCAGCATTTAATTGAGAAGAAAAGGCTCATCCAGGATTTGATGTTGGACATATCGTCTGACAACACAGATACAGTGGAGGATTCAACAGAAGTGGTGATGAATTGAGGTGGGCGTCACCAGCACACCTGGTACCTCCTGTTATGTTTTTGGTTTCCTTTGCCAATGAACCACATGTAGATGAGAAATAACCATGGAAATAGAACAAATCAAGGGAGCCCAGGGTATTGTTATTAAGTCAAATAAGTAGGGCTAGAGGCATAATTTTAACGTACAGAAAAATTAATTTAAATCGTATCTCAGAGAAAAGAAAATTCAGAAATGATAATTCCTGAATAATCTGAAAGGTAAATTGGGATTCAAAGGCAAGTTTAACTCCAGTGCAATACTGGACTGATAGGAAGGTATTGGAGTATCAATGCAATACATAGCTCCTTGACTACTTCTGTATTTTCATGACTGTGCAATTAGGGATGGACAATAAAGTTTGGCTTTGTTATTGATGCCTACATCCATGAATGAGCAAAAATAATTAGACATTGTTGTGATGCCCCCTTTTCAACTGCATTCATGAACAAATGGGTATTTAGGTAAGATTTGAATTTAATTTGTTGTTTATAAATTAATTGTGTTCAATCATAGATAGGTAGTGGGCATTCACTCAGGATTCACTTGTGTGAATATAAAGAGATCTGACTTCTACTGCGCTTGTTGGACAAGGAGATACTTTTTTTTATAATCTGAAAATCTAAATAAATATTTAAGAAATGGTATAAACACTGACTCTAGTTATCTCATTTCCCAGGTAACTTACTGGCACATAAAGCCCGTCAAATACAAAACTTCGAGAAGAGGAACAGAGAAAGTGGGAGATAAAAAATGAGATTAGATAGTAATATAATCAGTAGTAAGCCAAAAAAAAAGGGAAATTAGAGGAAAACAAAATTGCAATGGCCTGACAGAAAAATATGCCATTGTTTGAACGTCCAGAGTATTTAGAAAAAAGCCTTTTGGTTTTGTTTTAATATAATGTTGACATATGTATATCTTCTGTAACTGTCAAAACTGTCAAAAGATTGCAAGTTCATGCCCATCCTATGACCTATACATCAGAACTAGTCTGATCCTCCACCTTCCTAATTTTTAAATTTTTTTTCCTTGAGAATTTGGACTGAAGAATCTTTGCCTGGTACCTTTGTATATAAGATGGTGCAGTAAGTAACACCTTGTAAACTTTCCACTGTACTCACCTGAATACATATGACAAAATAAAGCTAATACAATTTAGTGCAACAATGAGGGAGAACTATGCTGCTGGAGGTGATGCCTTTTGGGTGAAAATGAATTATAGTTGAAAAGGTGCATCATAATTTAAATGTGCCTTTGCAGAGGAAGCCTGGAGCAAGATGCAGTGGTTTTTGTTAAGGTTCATCCCGAGTAGTTCTGTGTCGCAGGACTCTGTGCTCTATGGTCTGTGCCCTGAGACGCACACTGAGCCTGGAGGACCATCAACTTGGTGAAAACCACTCTTTGGTATGTCTGAAACTTATTGATCGTCCAGAGCAAAGAGCTGACCTCGATCGAGTGTTGCAGACTGGCACGTTCAAAGTCCAGGACTATGTTCTAAGGGACACACGATGTGTAGGGCAGCTGCCACCAAGGTGCAATGGGGAAAGAGAACTGTCTGAGATCTTTCTGCTGAAGGTAAATTAGGTTATCAGACCTTGCATGTAAATATAGTCATGTATGAGTAAGATATGCCTTGGCTTTTGTTTCCTCTGCATAAGTAAAGACTATAAAGAATTGAACTGCTCAAGTGATGGTGTATATATGTATGTATGTCAAGATTTGTATGAATAAAGTTTATTTATAAAATCATAATTTTATAAATAAAAAAAATCATAATTTAAATTGAAGGCCTATCCGCCTTCACAGGTGAATGTAACAGTTCTGAAAGGATTATTCCAAATGTCCTTTCTATTATTAATCAGTATCAATTAATATTACAAAAGTAGATGACTTGGATATGATCACATTGCTATTCATGGGAGCTTACAATGCAGGCATTGATTATTGTTTTTACTGCATTACAACAGTGACAACACTTCAAAAAAGATATCTGGTAATTGTGGAAGTTAGTATAAGTGGAAGTGTTTTTCATCATTTTACAGTAATTTTTTCATGCTCATGTTTTGATCTGTTGGGTTGCTGTGTCAATGTTCTACCTGGGAGGACTGCTGGATAAATGTTTGAAACGAACTCTCAGTTGATGTTTAAAATTTGTCAGTTTGTTGCTTAAAAGTAAATCAGATAATCTGTTTTGAATAGTGACATAATTTACCTGTAAAATGACTTGGCAACTATTGTTTAATTCATACAGAAGACTGAATAGAGGAACCAAATAACAAAGTAAGTAAATCTTGTATAAAGTAATATGCTTGAAGCTGTAACTGTTTTTTCTAATTGAATTATACCCCTATATTTTCTGATTTAGAACAGTTGTAAAGTCAATGCTTCTTGTAACAAACTAGAGGTTTAATGCTACTGGTGTACTGCAAGTAATGAGGTGACTATTTTAAATGCAGTTCTATTATTTAACAGCTTGTAGCGTATTGTAGAATTGTGACATGCAAATACCATGAAACTGAGATTAAGAGGTTTATTTATTGATGAGATGCGACAAAGCAACCAAACTCTTTTCAGCTCTGAGAATGGAATGACATTCTATAATGTCTGAAAGAAAGAAATTTGCATTTATATTGCACCTCAACACTTAACCTTTACGCTGAGGTCATGTTCCTTCTGCATTGTTAGCATGTCCAGCTGCCCTAATCGTCCCTTCAGCTTTTATATTTGCTGATATATGAGACTGAATCATCTACCCAGTGACCCAGAGGAGTAACAGGAGAGCTGCTCATCTCGTACTACATTGTGACATGTTCTTGTATTATTCAAAGAAAAAAAGGGACTGAATTCTACAAATCAACAGTGAAAAAATGGAGATTTGGCAGCAAGGTACCAGGTGGATCAGCATGACATGTGAGAGTTATTAAAATGACCCCATAACGATCAGAAGATGTATTATCCATGTCAGAGTCCAGTCCATTTGAGAAAGAGAGGTGGCAGGTTTAACTTAACTTTTTTCATTCATTCACAGGATGTGCCTATCACTGGATAGACCATTTATTGCCCATCCCTAATTGCCCAGAAGGCAGTTAAGAGGTAACTACATTGCTGAGGATTGAGAGTCACTTGTAGGCAGACCAAGTGAGAATGGCAGTTTCCTTCCCAATAGGGCAATAGTGAGCCAGATGGGTTTTTCCAATAGTTGACAATGGTTTCATGGTCATCATTAGACTATTAACTCCAAATTCTTATTTTTTTTAAAAGTTGAATTCAAACATTGCATCTGTCAGTGTGGCAATCAAACCCATGTCCCCAGAGCATTACTTGGGTATCTAAATTAATGAAAGGCTTATGCCCAAAACGTTGATTCTCCTGCTCTTCAGATGCTGCCTGATCAGCCATGCTTTTTCAGAACCACACTCTTTGACTCTGATCTTCAGCATCTGCAGTCTTCACTTTCTCCTCCCTGAATTAACACCCCAGTGATTTTAAAAAAGACCAATGTCTCCGCAGTGCTCACCCATTGGACAGCTCACACAATCAGATGGTGCTAATGTCATATTCTCCCAATATTCTCCCACACTGACTTAAATAAACAGTAAATTTGGGAGGAATGTAAAATGAGCATTGCTTCTAATCTTGTCAGGTCTCTGGTTAGTGGGATAAACTATGATTGTATCATTGAATGGGGCATATAACCTACTTGATTCTGTGGGTTTTCCGCTTGATGATTAAAGTTAAAATAGCAGATGTCTGAAAGGATATCAATTAAAAAAAACTTTTTCCTGAAATAAAAGCATCATTGATTCACATGGCTATGTTACATAGCATCTAATTATTTAGGTTATTAAGAAGTTTTGGAAAAATGGAAGAACATTTAAAAAATGAGAAACATGTTAACAAGTAGTTAGCTTGGATTAAACCTCTTGATGTTTTAAGGATGTAGCATAGAGATGATGATAATGCACTGAATGTGATTTAATTGGATATTCTCAAGGCTTTCATTTATGTGCATCATCATAGACAAATAAGTAAGGTCAAAGAATATGGTGTCAAAGTCAGTTGGAGAATGGATTGCTTCCTGGCTTTAAGATAAAACAGACAATTGAAATAAAAGACAGTTATTCAGAATGGTAAAGCTCAGAAGGGGTATTCCATAAGGACACGTGTTGCTCACAATTTTCTTTAAAGCTTTGGATTGAATCAAAAATACAATTTCTAAGTTTTTAGATTATAGCACATTAAAGGGAATAGTCAATACTGAGGAGGACAGCAACAAATTACAGGAGCATGAATATTCTGAGGGATGGACAATAAATGCTGTCTCAGCAGCACAGGTCACATCCCCTGAATGAATAATAGTAAACCTTGCAGTGTGGGCAAATAATTAGTAAATAAAATTTAACAGGGATAATTGTGAGCTAGGGTTGGAGGATTTGAGCTCTAGGAAGAGGCTGAATAGTCTGGGGCTGTTTTCCCTGAAGCATTGGAGGCTGAGGGATAATCGTAAAGAGGTTTATAAAATCATGAGGTGCATGGATAGAGTAAATAGACAAGGTCTTCTCCCTGGAGTCCAGCCCTAGAGGGCATATGAGGGTATGAGGGGGCAAGCTTTAAAAGGGGCATCTTTTTCATGTAAAAGATTATGTGTGTATGTAATGAGGTGCCAGAGGCAGTGATGGGGGCTGATGCAATTACAACATTTAAAAGGCATCTGGATGGGTATATGAATAGGAAAGGTTTAGAGCGATATGGGCCAAGTGCTCGCGAATGGCACTAGATTAATTTAGGACATCTGGTTGACAATGGAAGAGTTGGAACGAAGGGTCTGTTTCCATGCTGTACATTTCGATGACTATGACTCTAGTATTTTTTAGTGGGTTAAGTAGGGGAGGATGGGAGTCACACATTTTCGAGGTGTGTGTCTAGGTGAGGGCAGAGGAACAAGGTGATCTTGGACTGGAAGTGCATTAATGTCTAAAAGTTATGTTATAGTTAGCAAAGTCAAGAAAGAAAACAAGTACTAGGTTTAATTTCTAGAGGGATAGATTTGACAAATCAAGACATTATACGAAATTTGTATTGAACTTATGTTAAACCAGACTTGAGTTGGGTTTTTATCAACATTTTATCATTCTCAACGTCAAAACTCAAACTCCAAACTGTGTGGCACTGATACTTCATTTCTTTTTCCATTTCCTATGCAAGTCTGATTTTAAATTTTAAATGCCAATGGATTGCATGTAAACACATCGGATTCAGTACCAAGTGAAGACTTTCATTAGCGTTCCCTAACATCAGTTGACAATGCACAGTTACGGCTGCACTTTAAGAAAAATCTCCAATGGAAAAAGGGAGACTCCGCATCACAACAACAAATTCCTGGGCCAAATGTTTGGTAGTATGAATATTTTTTCAAATTTACATTTCACTTGCAAAGAGTTAACCTTACTTTGGTTTGATTTCATTCATATTTACGCCTTTGTTATTTGTTGAACTTGGTCAAGAGGTAACCTCATAATTATGCATATTGATAATTACAGGGATGGTGGGGAAGTTTTATTTATTGTGATAGAAACAATGCGTGTTCACTCTTATTGAATGTGCATATTTATATCCAATGCTGTACACACCACCCTGTGGAAATGGCTTAAGTTGCGTGCTCATTTGTTTGGCCCTTCTATCTGTTGTAAAGGAGATTGTCAAAGATAATTCTCAGCAGGAAGAATCAAAACAATATAATTGAATTCAAAGCAATTTAAGAACTCTGACAGCCACATCCTGACATGAACCCAAATGTGAACAGTCCTGACATTGCCCTCAAGGCTCTTCATTTTTTTTACCTTAACTGACTGCCCAAATCAGCAACAAAAGAATTCAGAAAATAAATACCCTTACCCTAAAAGTGAAGAGATTGTAAAAGTAATGATCATGGGGTGTAGTTGAAGCAAATGGTATCAACACATTTAAGGGGAAGCAGTCTTTTTATATATTCACTCATGGAATGTCGGTGTCACCGGTTGAGCTAGCATGTTTATTGTCCATCTTTCATTGTTTTGGAAGCACTAATATTGAGGAGTGCCTGCGGCGTGACCTACTATGATGATGTCATATGGACTGATGGGTAAAAAACTCGAGGAACCCAAAGAAGTGAGACCTAACAGCTGGTACTCCTCAGTGTTTGTAACAATGTCTTTCATTTCAATGTGACCTGTAAGTAGTTGTTCATATACAATACATTATAGCTGGTTAACTCTAAGAGGCTTTTTCTAACTTGACCAGGAAGTCCATGAGAAAAAATAATTTCCATTGGCAGGAGCTTGGAACTGGAGAGCACAGAATACAAGCCGTTGTCAAAAGAATCAGCATTGAGTTGAGGAGACATTTTTTGAGCAGCGAGTTGTTCTGATCTGAAATGCATTGTCTAAAGTTTACTGGAAGTAGATTCTTACATGGATTTTGAAAGAGATTTATTTGTGATAGGAAAGTTTGCAGTGCTGCAACAGAAATCAGAAAAATAGGACAGTGAAAACCTTTCAAAGAGATGGGTTGAATGGTCTCCTGTGATATCTGATTCCAGGACAATATAGACCCCTGGTGACTGTTTTATATGGACACTCAGCAAATCCAGAGGTCCCTAATAAAAAAGAGCAGGGAGCAAATCTGCAGTCTTTAAAAATGTCTTCGCAGGTTCACTGAAGCACATGTGGGCAATGCTGCTTCAAAACCTTGCTTTTCATGGAATTGAGAATTTCAGATCAAATACACTGACAGTGAACTGCATGCAGGCAGCACCAGGGAATTGGCCCTTGTTTCTGCATTGAATTAGCTTTATTGGCACATGTACTTAAAATGAGTACAGTGAAAAATGTATAAGTTGCCACTTACAGCGCCATCTTAGGTACAGGATAACTTGGTACAATCCTTAGTTGCAGAATCGAGAAATAAAGAAAAAAAGATACATTATAGCTATGCACAGTATAACCATAGGTCCGAAAAACAAGCAGCAAATTTAAAAACGTAAAAACAATGACTGCAGATGCTGGAAACAAGATTTTGGATTAGTGGTGCTGGAAGAGCACAGCAGTTCAGGCAGCATCCGAGGAACAGTAAAATAAATGTTTCGGGCAAAAGCCCTTTATCAGGAATAAAGGCAGAGAGCCTGAAGCGTGGAGAGATAAGCTAGAGGAGGGTGGGGGTAGGGAGAAAGTAGCATAGAGTACAATAGGTGAGTGGGGGAGGGGATGAAGGTGATAGATTAGGGAGGAGGGTGGAGTGGATAGGTGGAAAAGAAGATAGACAGGTAGGACAAGTCATGGGGACAGTGCTGAGCTGGAAGTTTGGAACTAGGGTGAGGTGGGGGAAGGGGAAATGAGGAAGCTGTTGAAGTCCACACTGATGCTCTTGGGTTGAAGTGTTCCGAGGCGGAAGATGAGGCGTTCTTCCTCCAGGCGTCTAGTGGTGAAGGAGCGGCGGTGAAGGAGGCCCAGGACCTCCATGTCCTCAGCAGAGTGGGAGGGGGAGTTGAAATGTTGGGCCACAGGGCGGTGTGGTTGATTGGTGTGGGTGTCCTGGAGATGTTCCCTAAAGCGCTCTGCTAGGAGGCGGCCAGTCTCCCCACCGTAGAGGAGACCGCATCAGGAGCAATGGATGCAATAAATGATATTAGTGGATGTGCAGGTAAAACTTTGATGGATGTGGAAGGCTCCTTTAGGGCCTTGGATGGAGGTGAGGGAGGAGGTGTGAGACAAACACTGCAGTCTCTCCAAGGCCTCTCCACAGACCATCGCAGGGAGCTTCCACATGGTCTGATCGTTAGCTGTCACAATGCTCCACACTGGGCTGCTGTCCCCACTCCCACACCAGGCCACAACCGTCACGCTCCTCACCAGGTTGCTGTCCCCCCACCCCCTCGCATTAGGCCACTGATGACGAGCATCTCCGTTTTGGAGGCCGGGGCTGGGTTTCTGAGGCAGAGAGTCTGTGAAAACAAAAGAGGTGAAGGAAACCACAAAAGGGAGGAAAAGAGGGTTTCTGTTTGGATTTCAGAGAAACCACAAACCCTTTCCCTTTAGAACAAAAGTGAAAAATGCTGAGAAACTCAGTAGACCTTGCAGCAGCTGTGGAGAGACAGACAATTAATGTTTGGTGTCCAGTTGAAGAAGGCAATGCAAATATCGTCACAAGCGAACTTGGTAAGGTTGGATGGTATTTATTTTAATGTATGAAGTCTTGCGAGGAAGGCAGGTGAATTCAGGTTGTTGATTAAAGATGGGAATTTGACATTGTTGCTTTTATTGACACATGGTTGAGGGAGGAACAAAACTGGCTGCTCAATATTTTGGGATATACAATCTTTAGCTAAGATGCAGAGGGTATGGTAAAGGAGGAGGTCGTGGAATCAATTACTGCAGGATGGAGGGAAGATATTTTTATTGGTTCCTCCATTGAGGCCAAAGTGCTATATATGCTGGTGTAAAAGTCAAATGTTTTAGACTATTTTTAAGGTTAAATTTATGGGGTTGACTGTTATGGATACTACTTTCAAGAGGGTGAAATCTGTGCTGCAGTCCAAAATACTATATCATTAGCAGAAGCACAAATGATCTCCAAATTAATGAAGAAAAAATGCAATGAATTATAGTAATTACTGGATAAAGACAATAGAAACAAAGATGAATTAGCAAGCTTTTATTTATACATTCAAAAAGTGAAGCACAAATATAATAGAGCTTTAAATCACAATTATATGGTAAATCTTAAATTAAACATGTCAGATTCAAAAGTTAATTAAAACCCTACTGAGATTAGATTCCCTACAGTGTGGAAATAGGCTCTTTAGCCCAACCCTCTGAAGAGTAACCCACCCAGACTCATTTCCCTCTGACTAATGTACCTAACACTATGGGCAATTTAGCATGGCCAATTCACTTGACCTGCATATCTTTGGACTGTGGGAGGAAACCCACACAGTCAAAGCTAGAATGTGCAAACTCCACACAGGCAGTCACCCAAGGCTGGAATTGAACCGGGGTCACTGGTGCTATGAGACAGTAGTGCTAACCAGTGAGCCACTGTGTCGCCCCAACTGTTCAACATCTTCAGCGCCAAATAAAGCTTCATAAGCATAAATGATATCATCATATGAATGCACTTCATCTTTGCCGTCCACGGTTAGATGTAGTACATCGTCTGCTTCTCTTTTTTTCTCATCCATGTCATCCCATAGATAATTGTCCTCTGTACCATCCAATGCATTCGAAATTCCACATTTTTGGAATGATTTGAAGATTGTGTTAGTTTTTATTTCCTTCTATGAATGAACGATCCATTCACAGATCAGTGGCAGTGATGGAGCCTGCATACTGCCTCCTTTCATGTATGTTTTTTCTCAATCATGCATCCAGTTAATCCACTTCATTCTCATGTCTTTAAATGGCTTATTGATATCAACATCTGTTGGTTGAAAAACACTTGTAGGTTCTCTTGGAAATTACAGCTACGTCAGTGTTATATGTTTGGATGTTATGAATGACATTCTTCACTATATGTGATCTAAACTGGTCCCAGTTCCATAGTCCACCGGGTCGTAAATTCCAAACATCCTTTATCCATTTTTATACACCCACCTTCATCCATCCAGCCTTGTGGATGCTTATGGATGATAATTCCTTTTGGAAATTTCTCCTTTGGCAAAGTTTTTCTCTTAAAAACTGCCATTGGTTTTAACTTAGTGCCATCAACCGTACAAGACAGAACTAAAGTAAACCTACTTTTGTCATGGCAAGTGGTTTTTACCATTACTGTTTTTTCTCATTTTTGGTTAACAGTTCGATACTCCAGAATGTCAAGAGTAATAGCTGTTTCATCCATGTTTCCAATGCAAGATGACTTGTAGCTTTCCTTCTGCTGATTTCTGATTACAAACTGGCGAAACCATATTATCTTATCTTCTAGTTTAGTAGGCAGCTTTTGTGCAGTCTGAGTTCTCTGCTGAAGTACTCAGCCACGCCTTCTCATGAACCTTGTGCACCATCCAGCAATTACCTTAAAATCCAAAATTCCATCCTTCTTTGATTCATTTTGTGCATGAATTTCGATGGCTTCATGGCTAAGACATTTTCCATTTTGATGATTTTCAAGTACTGACTCTGCAAATTTTTTCTCCAACTGTAGCCATCTGCTGGCACATTTTCATTCTAGCATTGTCTGAAGTTGTTTTAATGTCTTTCTCCAGCCTCTTTGAAACACAAACATCTCTTGTGGCTACACAGTTATTTGTCTTCTCTGTAACTTCACTAACATTTAATTTAAATGCTGCTGTACATTGTTCTTTCTGAAGGACAGTTTTACACAAAATGATGAACAAGTTTCAAAAGATTTCAACTAGATATATGACTATATTCCATGAGGTTCATTGTCACCTGACTCTGACCTGATGCGTCGTAAACATTTGCTTCAAATTGGTGTAAAATGTACATCAAATCACATAATAGTACTAAAAAATTAATTTCCTCATTGTAACATTTATGTACAGCATAATACTTTGAATCACAAACATTGATCTGTTATTTGTGGAGATTTACAGTTGGCTTTTACATGAGATACATGGAAAATTTTTGACATTTTGCACAAAAAGAGGGGGTCGACTTTATATATATGGTAGCTCGATCATTAAAAAAAAATGGGCAGTCACTTTGCTGGGGATGTGTTATTGACCCTCAGTCAGGGAAGGGTAGAAAGGCAGATTATGTCTGCAAATTCTGGAGAAGGGACACTGGAAAAGAGCAGCCGGTCAGGCAGCATCCAAAAAGCAGGAGAGTCAACGTTTCGAGCACAAGCGTTGGGCGTGTTGGGGGCATGGGGGTGGGGAGGTGGTGGGGTGGGTGGTGAGTGTGGGTCCCCCAAGAGGGCTGAGAGATAAGTGGGAGGTGGTTGGGGCTGGGGGTAAGATAGCTAGGAATGCTATAAGTAGATGAAGGTGGGTGGTGATGGTGTTAGGTAGGAGTGATCTTGTTGAGGAGAAAGTGAGGACTGCAGATGCTGGAGATCAGAGCTGAAAATGTGTTGTTGGAAAAGCGCAGCAGGTCAGGCAGCATCCAAGGAACAGGAGATTCGATGTTTCGGGCATAAGCCCTTCTTCAGGAATCAGGATCCTGTTGTAAGAGGCCATCTGGGATGTTCTGGAGTGGAATTGGGAGTAAAGGATAGTGTTTTTACAGGAGGAAGAGTGGAGGAAGTGTACTCCAGGTAGCTATGGGAGTTGGTGGGTTTGAAGTAGATGTCCATATTGAGTTGATCACCTCAAAGATATGCAAGTCCTGGACCTCCTGCACTGCCAAATCCTAGCCTCCCAATGACAGGAGGAAGAACATCTCCTATTCTGACTTGGGGCCCTCAACCACATAGAATCAATGTCTATTTCACCAGTTTCCTCATCTCCCCTTCCCCCACCATATTCCAGATCCAATCTTCCAACTTCGCACTGGCCTATTGAATTGTCCTACCTATCCAACTTCCTTCCCACTAATCCACTCCATCCACTGCTGCAACCTATCACTATCATCACCCACCCACCACATTTCCAGCTACCTGCCCCCAGCCCCAGCCCTGCCCATTTATCTCTCTGACCCCTTGCCCACATTCCCAATGAAGAGCTTAAGCTCGAAATGTCGACTCTCCTGCTCCTCAATGCTACCTAACCAGTTGAGCTTTTCCAGAACCGCACTTCTTGATTGTGACCTCCAGTATCTGCAGTCCTCACTTTCTCCTAAATTCTCAAGGACAAAACTAATAGGGTAATAGCAATAGGAAGTTTCAACTTCCCCAATAATAACTGAGATAGAATCCCTACTGTGCAACAAGAGTCCATTTGGCCCAGTATGTCTGCACCAACCCTCCGAAAAATGTCTTATGCAGACCCAGTCCCCCAACCCTATTCCCAGAATCTCACATTTACGATGGCTAACGCACCTAATTTGCACATTACAATTTTACCATGGGCAATCTACCTACCTCACACATATTCGGACTGTGTGAGAAAATCGGAGCACCTGGTGGTAACCCACATAGACACTGGGAGAACGGGCAAATTCCACACATTCAGCCAACTAAGGCTGGATCGCCAGCACTGTAAGGCAGTAGTACTAACTACTGAGCCACCCTGCCACCCCTGGAACAGGTGATGTGTAAAGTGTTTAGAAGGAGTGAAATTCTTAAAATGCATAGAAGAGAACTCTTTAAACTAGCGCATAGAAAATCCTACAAGATGAGGTGCTGGACCTAATTTTAGTGAACAGAGTTGGGCAATTGGTAACTGTGATGGGGGCGGGGATCATCTTGATGATAATGACCAAAAATCAGTAAGATTTAAGGTTATCATGGATAAAGAAAAGCAAGAAATGAAGGTTCTAAGTGAGGGAAAGGCTGATTTTAATAAGATAAGGCAGAATCTGGCCAAAGTGGACTAGAAGCAGCTAACTGGAGGAAAATCCACATCAAAGCAGTGGGAGATATTAAAGGAGTAATAGTGAGAGTGCAGGGCCTACATGCTCCCGTAAAATTCAAGGGTGGGAACAAAACGTCTAGAGAACGCAGGTTCCTTTCTGGATGTTAAGCGATACACAGTATTGGATATGAGAAAAAAAATGAAATTTATGGTAGATAGTGAAGGCTCAAAAGACCAGATGCCCAAGAGTACAGAAAATGCAAACTTAATTTAGGAGAGAAAAGAGACGATATGAAAAAGCAATGTTGGGTAACATTAAGGCAAATCTAAAGGTGTTTTATAAGTATATTAAGGGCAAGACAATAACCAGCAAAGAATAAGGCCCATAGGGACCAAAGTGACAATGTGTGTGTGGTGTCAGAAGAAGTAGCTGAGGGCTAAATGAGTATTTTATATTTATATTCACAGTAGAGAAGGACGATGCAGGTCTATAAATCAGGGAGGTGGACTATGTACGCTTGAAGAAATTAGCATTGAGATGAAGGCGGAAATAGCAATTTTAGCAGGCTTGAAAGTGAATAACCTCCCAAGGCCAGATTAAATATATCCCAGGCTCTTGTGGGAGGCAAGACAGGAGATTGCAGAGGCAATTTATTTTCAATTATTTATTTTCAAATTGCCTCTGAAATAACTCTACAGAGGCTAGTATCCTGTCACCAAGTTACCTTTTATTACATGTAGAGTCCTTGACTATTGTACTGATTCATACAGTGTCAGGTACCAGAGTACCTCTGTCACTGAAACTTTTATGTCAACCAGAGCTCCCTGATTAGACCAGATTGAAAGTCCCAATCAAGGAACTCATATTCTATGAAGTACAGCTGGCTGACCTTGTTACAATCATTACACTCCAAAGTGCAGGAGGTGTACCAGAGGACTGGAGAACAGTTAATGTGGTGCCATAATCAAGAATGCTGGTAGATAAACCAGAAAACCACAGGCCAGTCAGTTTAACATCTGCAGTAGGGAAACAATTGGGAAAGAATTCTGAGGGGCAAAAGTAATCTCCACTTGGAGAGGCAAGAATTAAGCAAGGATAGTCAGCATGGCTTTTCAAGGGAGAAATCATATCTCACAAATCTGATTGAACTTTCAAAGAGGTAACCAGGTTTACAGATGAGGGTAGTGCGGTTGATGTAGTCTACATGGACTGCCAAAAGGCATTTGGCAAGATTTTGCATAGCAGACTGGTAAAGAAGCTAAGTGCTCATATGATTCAACTAGTGTGGTAAATTAGGTCAAAAACTGGACTTGTGGCAGGAAACAGAGGGCGATGGTTGAAGGCTGTTTTTATGACTGGAAACCAAATGCAACGGTGTACCACAAGTTTTACTATTGGGTCCCTTTCTGTTTGTGACATACATTAATGATCTAGACATGAATGTAGGAGACATAATCAGTAAGTTCTTAGATTACAAAAAAATTTATGGCGTAGAAAGAAAGGCTTAGACCCCAGGATGATACCGACAGGTTGGTCAGAGGGGGCTGAACAGTGGCAAATGGTATTTAATCCTGAAAATTGAGAGATAATGGAAGGCAAGGGAATACACAATGAATATTAGGACCCTACGAAGTACAGAGGATTAGAGAGACCTTGGTAAGTGTATTCATAGATCCTTGAAAGTTGCAGGACAGTCAGATACGAGGTTAAGAAAGTGAATGGGATATTTGCCTTTATGGGTCAAGACATTGAATATAACAACAAAGGAGTTATGATAGAACTGTATATAATGTCAGTACACCACAGATGGTCTCACTACAAGAAGGATCTCACTTCTACATCAGAGAGGATGCAGAAGCGATTCACCAAGACATTGCCCAGATTGGATTGATTCAGCTACAACAAGACCAGATAGGCTGGAGTTGTTTTCCTTGGAGCAGAGAAGGATGAGGGGGGATCTGACTGAGGTGTACAAAATTCAGAGGGGCAAAGAGGAAGTCCATAGGGTAAAACCTTTTCCCTATTGGAGGGGGTCAATAATCAGGGACACAGTTTGAAGGTAAGGAGCAGGTAGTTTAGAGGGGACTTAAAGAAAAATAATTTCACCCAGAGGCTGATGAGGATCTGGACTTCATTACCAGAAAAGATGGTGGAGGCAGGAACCCTCAAGACATTTCACAACTACTTTAGATGACAACCTGGAAGACTGCTAGATTGAAGATTTAAAGGTACTTGGTTCAATCTTGGATTTTTATGGTGTATTTGTTTAGTTTTGTTGACTTAAACACACAGGGCCACGTAGCCTCTTTTCAGAGTGCTTGTGGCACAACAGTAGTGTCCCTACCAGGAGGCCTGGGTTCAAGTCCCAACTACTGCAGAGGTGTGTCTTAACATTGCTGAACAGATTGATTAGAAAATATCTGTGAAGCTATAGGCCAAGTCCTGAACATGAGATCAGAATAGATAAATGCTTGATGACCATCACAGTATAATTGGGCTGAAGAGCCTCATTCTGTGTTGTAAAATCCCTATGGCTCTTGGACTTCAAACTCTCTCACTTGACCCACAGATGTTGCCAGACCTGCTGAGTTTCTTCAGCATGTTTCTTTTTTTTAAAAATTTTAGATCTCCGCCACCAACAGTACTTGAACCCTTTGCGTTTTGAGGAGAACCTGTCTTTTTTGTTCATTTTATTTAATTCTTTGGGGCTGGAAAGCAACGGAAGAAGTCAAACACTCATTGACAGCAAATAAACTTTTCTAAACCAGATACAAATTGACAACCATTTTCTCTAATATTGCAGGTCTACATTGGGTGATGAGATCATTTTCTTTCATTTTGTTATCCCTTGTCATTGTCCTCTTTTGCGCAGCCTGATAATTTTGTAGGATACAGGAACTTGCATGTCTCCAATTACTTATCATTCCCTCTCTTCAAAACAGAATGGGTGCAACTGAATTACAATTGATACCCAGGTTGGACGAATCTCTTTTCATCATACAAGGGACTTCAAAGTCAAGAGGATACCTAATTAAGGGCAGGTTAAAGTTCAAACTCTGCTGCTTCAACAATATGCTTTAATTGCAACCTCCAGTAAGCATTACCTCCTGCACAAATTGTATTTTTCATTTCCCAAATCTTCTTGCCTTTGTTATGCCTGAAAATGTAACATGTAATTTGTGCTAAATTATAACCAATTTAATGCTGTGGACTCCCATCATTAGGATAGATCCTACTTGAAATTCAATTCCCTTAAGACTGTGAACAGCTGGCGGAGAGAATTGTTTTATGATCTCACTTGTGGTGCATTCTAATACACACTGCTCAAATGGAAAAAAAAGTGCTCTTCACCCACAGAGCAATCGGCAGTTATGAAGTTGTAACTGTACAAGTGCCCAGTAGATGGCACTTGGTGAGGATTTTGAAAATTCCTGCCACTATGATCTCCTCACATTAATGATTTCCCATCAATTTCATCATTTTCATTTTCACACATATCATTCAGCTCCAAGTTTTATTGTTAAATTCGCCTATAATATTTGTACTTTCAATGTTTTGTTATAAATTTTGAGATTAGGGTAAAGAATGTTGACATGCTTATAGGTTGGGGAAGTTGGAGGAGTTGGATTAATTCCCAATATTATTATTTGATTTAGTCTTTAAAATGCACGTGACAAGAAGGAGCACTGTGCCTTACAGTGTTTTTAAAGATTAGGGCCGTTCAGCCTGGCTGACAGATAAAAAAGGTGAGTCGGTGGAAGGGATGGGTGGTTTGCTGGGTTGCCTGGCATGTTTGTGATATATGCACTGTTTCATTGTTCAGTTTATCAAACTCTATATATGTGCTTGCATTTGCTGTTTCCCTCTTCATTGGGGGACAGTGAGTCCCAGTCCAGGCCGGTGTGGGGACAGTGAGTCCCAGTCCAGGCCGGTGTGGGGGCAGTGAGTCCCAGTCCAGGCTGGCGTGGGGACAGTGAGTCCCAGTCCAGGCCAGTGTGGGAACAGTGAGTCCCAGTCCAGGCCAGTGTGGGAACAGTGAGTCCCAGTCAAGGCTGGCATAAGGACAGTGAGTCCCAGTCAAGGCTGGCGTGGGGACAGTGAGTCCCAGTCCAGGCTGGCATGAGGACAGTAAGTCCCAGTCCAGGCCGGTGTGGGGACAGTGAGTCCCAGTCCAGGCCAGTGTGGGGGGCAGTGAGTCCCAGTCCAGACCGTTGTGGGGACAGTGAGTTTGAGCCCAGGCCGGTGTGGGGGCAGTGAGTCACAGTCCAGGCAGGTGTGGGGACAGTGAGTTTGAGCCCAGGCCGGTGTGGGGGGCAGAGAGTCCCAGTCCAGGCCGGTGTGGGGGGCAGTGAGTCCCAGTCCAGGCCGGTGTGGGGGGCAGTGAGTCCCAGTCCAGGCCGGTGTGGGGGGCAGTGAGTCACAGTCTAGGCCGGTGTGGGGACAGAGAGTCCCAGTCCAGGCCGGTGTGGGGAGAGTGAGTCTGAGTCCAGGCCGGCATGGGGACAGTGAGTCCCAGTCCAGGCCGGTGTGGGGACAGTGAGTCCCAGTCCAGGCCAGTGTGGGGGCAGTGAATCCCAGTCCAGGCCAGTGTGGGGGCAGTGAATCTGAGTCCAGGCCGGCATGGGAACAGTGAGTCCCAGTCCAGTCCGGTGTGGGAACAGTGAGTCCCAGTCCAGGCCGACATGGGTGTGGTGAGACATAGTCCAGGCCGGTATGGGGTTAGCGAGTCCCAGGGTGGCGAGTCTGGGGCCAGGGGAATGGCGGGTTTTGGAGCGGAGGCCGGCATGGGGATGACGAGTTCTGGAGCTCAGGCCAATGTGGGGTAACAAGTTCTGGAGCAGAGGCAAGACCCTTGGAGACCCAGTATGGACTAGAGATTTGGCCCAGGAAGTCTGAAGTCTTGAGGCTTGCATGGACTTGATGGAAAAAACTAAAATTCAAGTACTTTTCGAAAGACAACTTCTTAATTCTTATGTTGACCTTTTATTTATGATTTTTCAAGTCTATATCACATACTTAAGCATTTTGTACCAATATAGCAACATTAAACATTTTTCACTGCATTTATTCCAGCCAGTAAAGGCTAATTCTACTTCTAATCCTGAACTCTGCTACCTGACTCTGAATGAGGCTTTTGAGCCACTTATTCACCAACCAACTTGTTCACATTTTTACTGTATACATCCTGCCTTTGGTGCCTAACATTTTTTTAAAATACATTCATAGGATCAGGGCATCACTGTCTAGGCCAGCATTTGTTGCCCTTCCCTAATTGTTTCACATGATTTAGTACCATTTAGGACCCAACCATATTAACAGAATTCTACATCTGCCATGACAGAATTCAAACCCGGTCCCCATCTCCTCCCCATGTCTCTATTTATAAGTAAATGAGAAATCAGTTGGAAATGCTGAGGGGTTTAAGTGCCCCATCTCTTCATAGTCACAAAGTGATAATTGTACATTCTGCTTCTATTCCATGTCAGCAACCTCTGCTAAAAGAAAAATTTGAATCCGTAGGAACTGGGTTAATCTGGGTTTTGGAAAGCTTTGAAGCTCAAATTAATTAATTAGAATCTGTCTCTCAGGCAAATAGATTATGGTGCAAAGTGCGATCTTAATTCATGGGATCTCTGTCCACAAATTGGAAAGTTGATTGCAATAGGAATACAATACAATGTAATATAAGTGTCATTCAATATAATTAGCAAAAATCTGTTGAAGAACACTAACTCTTTCATAATAACCTTGGAGAATGAAGTTGAAGTAGTCAATTACAATCGTACAGAAATGTGAACACTGATTTGGACGATAAAGTAGGATTGGCAAAAGAAAAGCTATGCACAGGCGAATAGCGAGACCTCTTGCCATGCTGCAGTGCCAGATCCCCTGGCAAAGATCCTAATGTCTTCTGTTTAAAGCAGACTCTGACATTTCATATCAAATCAGTGTCATTCCGAGATGTAACACTGAAATGCTTGCTTGACTCGGATATTATGTCCTTTACATGTGCCATCATAACCATGTTTCTGATCCTCCAAAGGTGGACTGATCCAGATAGCAGGAGCATTTATAAAATAACAATATTGGTCACTTATTTAAGCAAAGGTGTAAATCTGTTGGAGATGGTGCGGAGAACGTTTACTAGATGAAAAATACTAGAACTGGAGTGGGAGTAGTTGTCTAATGAGGAAAGTTTGCACAAGCTGGGCTTGTATCTCCTGGAACTTAGAATAGTAAAAAGTGACTTGAGTGAAACATATAATTTCCTTTGGGGTTTGACAGGCTGTGTGTGGAAAGGACATTTCCTATTATGGGAGATTCTAAAACGAAGGGTCACTGTTTAAAAATAAGGAGTCATCCACTTAGAACAGGGATGAGACAAGCTATTTCACTCAGAAGATCATGAATCTTTGGGATTTCCACCCTGAGAAGGTGCCATTGAGGCAAAGAAGTCTACAACACATAAAAAGGCTCTTTGGACCATCAAAGCTGCTCCTGTCAAGAACAATTATCTAACTAGCTGGCAGAAGCATAGTGTTTAAGGCAAATGTAGATAGATTCTCATTAAATAACATGGTGAAAGGTATTCATGGTAAGTAGTAATCTGGATTTAAGGTGACAATTAAATCAGCCATGATTCTATTGAATGATAGGGTAAGGCAGGGCAAGTTCAATAGGCTGAATGGCCTACTCCTCTTAATTCACGTGTTTGTCTGTTAGTAACAAAATGAATCCCACTACTTTTTGCCAATCTCCTCGGAAATGGAAGAACCAATAATAAATGATGAACCCAGCCCTCCCAGTGTGGGCTAACATGTCTGGTATTTGCATTATCTTTCAAATCAATTATATTGAACTGCAAAAACTGACCTACTCTATCTTCACTTCTTTTTCAGGCCCCTAATATTATGCCTCACTATTTTTTTATAAAATAGACCAAGTTTCCTGGTTCAAGTCCCTCCCAGTCTTATACTATAAAAATCAAAGCTGACATTCCACTACAGCATTGAGGGAGCATTGCACTGTCAGTGGTGCAAATGTTTAGGTGACATTTTAGATCAAGGTTGCTTGTTTGGATGGATGCAAAATATCTCATGGCACAATTTTAAAGAAGAGTGAGGGAGTTACCCCCACTGTATCATGAGGCTACTCCTTTATGTTGTGACAACATTAATTTTTTAAAAGCTTTCAGCTGCTGGGAACTGTTGTATATTGGAGTGAGACAATATAAACTGCTTAAAAAAATGCAAGGCATATTTTAAGGTAGAAATGAGAAAACAGCTTAATCATTTTTGGAGAGATGGAAGGGGTGATTAGCTACAAAGTTAATCATGACCAAGGAATATATTAACAAATGCTGGTCACAGTTCACCCTTCCATCCAGCTTTGCATCATCTTCAAATTTGAAAATATTATATTTAGTTCCCTTATACAAACCATAATGTATCTTGTGAATAGCTGGGGTCCTATCATTGATGCTCACAATACACCACAAGTCACTACCTGCCCATTTGGAAAAGGCCTGTTTATTCCTCCTCTCGGTTTCCTGACACCCAGTTTTCTATCGATCCTGATACTCTAGCCCCAAATGTATTGCTTTATTTTTATACACTAATCTCTTGCATGGAATACACCAAAAGCCTTCTAAAGATCCAAAAACAATCACATCCATTAGCTCCCCATCATTAACTCTGCCAGTTACATCCTCAAAGAATTCCAGTAGATTTGACAAGCATTACTTTCTTTTCTTAAATCCATGCTGACTCTGTTCAATTCTGCCAATGTTTTCCAAATGCTAAACTATTCATTTTTTGAAAATGGACTTTCACATTTTCCCCACTCCCAATCAGGCTGGGTGGTCTATCTCTCTGTCTCCCTTCTGAAATAGAGACGTTACATTGGCTACTCTCCAATTTGTAAGAACTGTTCCAGAGTTTTGGAAGATGACTGCTGATGCATCCACTATTTCTAGAGCCATTTCCTTAAGATTTAAACCCTATATCTGAGGGACAAAAAAGAATTCTAGACTGCATATTCTTAAATTTTCCCTTATAATTGAAACTATTGCCCTTTAACCTTGTGACTGTATCCACACGTGCATACATATGTATATCTATGCACATGTGTCTGTGTGTATGTGTGTGTCTGTGTGCGCGCACATGCACATTCACCCAAATGACGCCAGAAGGCCAGATGTCATTGCTGCCTTTTAAAATAATTTTTCTGAGCCTTTACAATTAATGAATTTGCTATTCCGTTAACTAAAGAAGACCCTGTCTATTGGCTCCTTGTTGCTCACATTTGTATAGCTTCATACCGTAAAAAAAAATTGAACCCTTGTGGTGACCAACTGTGGAGGTTAACCAGACTGCAGCTAGTTCATCCCTTTTCACCATGGTGTGTGTTACATTCTGTATCTTCAAAGTGTGTGATTTCTTCAGGGGCTTGCTTTGCTGTTGCGTGTGTATGAGGGTAGTGACCTTCTCGTCTAATGAGAAGAGTTTTGCAAAGTAAACAAGTGTAGTCCATTGCATTTCTGCAAATATTTAGAGGTTCTACAATTTTACAAAGATGGTTGGGAGGACTTACCCTTTGGTCTGTCTCCCGTGAGATCTGACTTTCTTATCCCACCAAGTCATCATAGTGGATGGTGCCTATAACCTTCAGTCAAGCATTGACAATATCAGGGAGGAGAAAGTGAGGTCTGCAGATGCTGGAGATCAGAGCTGAAAATGTGTTGCTGGAAAAGCGCAGTAGGTCAGGCAGCATCCAAGGAACAGTAGATTCGACGTTTCGGGCATCATCATTCCTGATGAAGGGCTTATGCCTGCATTGACAATATCAGGCCCATACACACCTCTCATCTGGTTGCAACACATGTTCTGGCCAACATTTATCTTTTCATAAACATCATAATAAAAAGATTATCTGCTTATGATCACAATGCAGTTTGTGGAAGTTGCTATGCACATGCTGGCTATCATGTTTTCTAAATTAAATCAGTGGCCATATTTCAAAGAGTCCTTCATGGTTTCTGGTGCCTATAAAAATGTTTTGAAACATACATCGTTCTTCCTTTCTGACTCTTTCAGACAGATGTGTTTTTCTCTTAATCCCTGAGTATTCATTCAATGTGAAAAACAAGACCTGTGGTTCCTTACACACTCAAGGATTTTCCATTCAGTCTGTCAACAGATATAACCACCCATTTAATTGCATATTAATTGTGTTTTATTATGTGCAGATGGTGGGTATTAACTAGCATTTCATCTTTAAGACAGTAAGACAATAAGAAATAGGAAAGGAAGTCGGCCATTTGGCCCTTTGTGCCTATTCTGCCATTCGACAGGATCATGGCTGATCAACACGGTTGGCGCGGTGGCTCAGTGGTCAGCACTGCTGCCTCACAGCGCCAGAGACCCGGATTCAATTCCTGCCTCAGATAACTGTCTGTGTGGAGTTTGCATGTTCTCCCCGTGTCTGTGTGGGTTTCCTCTGGGTGCTCCGGTTTTCTCTCACAATCAAAAAATGTGCAGGTTAGGTGAATTTGCCATGCTAAATTGCCCGTAGTGTTAGGTGAAGGAGTAAATGTAGGGGATTGGGTCTGGGTGTGTTGTGCTTCGGCGGGTCGGTGTGGACCTGTTGGGCCGAAGGGCCTGTTTCCACTCTGTAAATAATCTAAACATCCTGTGGAGGAATAATTTCAAACTTTGCTTCCTTAAATTCTGTCTGTCATTTTTCCACCCATTCCAGAGCCTATGACCTCCTGAAGCTTATCACTATCAGAAGATATTTTCAGATTTGTGTCTCATCTGCAAATTTTGAAATTGTACCTACATACTAAGATCCAGATAATTAATATAGTTAAATAAATGCAGGATCCATTGAAAAACCCATTATATCTAGCTTAAAATTGAAAATCTTTACCATTGCTTTCTGTCATCTATGCTGCTTTTCTTCATTAACCTAATTACAACTTTTCTCATGGCAAAAATTCTTCTCCTCTTTGTTCCAAATGACTAGCCTTTATCCTGAGTCTATGCCTCCATTTAGATTTCCCAGTCACTGGAAACAACCTCTCAGTGTATACCTTATCACGATCATCCATAATTTTTTTAATGTTTCACCTCTCAATTTTCTAAACTCCAGAGAATTTAGGTCCAGTTCATCAATCTCTCTCATCCATGGATTCGGAGTAAACTAGGAGAAAGTGAGGATTGCAGGTGCTGGAAATCAAAATCGAAGAGTGTGGTGCTGGAAAAACACAGCCGGTTAGGCAGCATCCGAGCAGCAGGAGAATCGATGATTCCTCAGGATTCCTGATGAAAGGCTTATACTCGAAACATTGACTCACCTGCTCCTCGGATGATTCGATTCAGAGTAATCGAATGGGCGGCACGGTGGCACAGTGGTTAGCACTGCTGCCTCACAGCGCCTGTAGACCCGGGTTCAATTCCCGACTCAGGCGACTGACTGTGTGGAGTTTGCACGTTCTCCCCGTGTCTGCGTGGGTTTCCTCCGGGTTCTCCGGTTTCCTCCCACAGTCCAAAGATGTGCGGGTCAGGTGAATTGGCCATGCTAAATTGCCCGTAGTGTTAGGTAAGGGGTAAATGTAGGGGTATGGGTGGGTTACGCTTTGGCGGGTCGGTGTGGACTTGTTGGGCCGAAGGGCCTGTTTCCACACTGTAAATCTAATCTAAACTGCTGGAAAACCCCAATAGATGTTTACTGGCCATATTATGAATACACAACATAAAGATAGAACTTACTTGAATAATTATTGGTTTCATTTGGTGCTACATAATTTTGTAATATATATTCATGGATCATTCTGTTCGCTGACCTGCAGACTCATTATAATGCACTTTGGCATTTGTGTTGTTTTCTTCAGAGCTTTGGAATACAATTAAAGGAATTGAACTTGAATCTGAGGCCATGTTGAGCATTTACCATATGCGAAGTGTTATTTTCAGGTCAGTGCATGATACCCTTGCCATTGAATTAGATTCCCTACATTGTGAAAACAGGCCCTTCGGCCCAGCCAGCCCATACCGACCCTCTGAAGAGTAACCCACCCAGACCCATTACCCTCTGACTAATGCACCTAACATGACAGCCAATGGCCAATTCACCTGACCGACACATCTTTGGACTGTAGGAAGAAACCGGAGTGCCCGGAGGAAATCCATACAGACATGGGGAGAATGTGCAAACTCCACACAGTGAATCACCCGAGGCTGGAATCGAACTTGGGACCCTGCTGCTATGAGGCAGTAGTGCTAACCACTGAGCTGCCATGCTGCCCCTATTAGGGGATGTTGAGTTCAAGTCACACATTATCACATAGTCTTGGAAATGAGGAAGTGCTGCTCAGTTGGAGGCAGCGCTTTTTGGAAACAATGTGAAAGTAAAGCACTGTCTTCACCCTGAGGTGGACAAATAAGTTCATGTGGTATTGCTAATCCAACATGTACCCTACCTTGCAACATTGATACACTTGTTACAATGTGATGGCTGTTAGTCAAATAAATCAGCCTCCCTATCCCTATTTGCAACACAGTAAAATTAAAATACTCAATGACCCTCTAGAATTATTCTAGCAGTTCCTAGGCAAAATTTTTAATAACTCATACTATGCTGAGTGAATAACCAATTCTAAACACCAAGTTATAGCTTAAACAAAATAACTAACAATTTATTACCAATACAGTAGTTTTATGTAGTGATTGGAACCAAGTTGATCTCATTGACTATGAGGTCATTGATTATAGTTGTTAACCTGGGCCAATTGGGAAATCCCTAGCTGACTGATGTTGGTCCCAAGGTCCCATACCTCCCGCGGGAGCTCATGCCCCACAACCTAAGTCGCCTCAGGAGTTTTAGATTTGTCCCCCTTCGGGATGTGTAATGGCGGGCCTTGTATAGACTGCTGCTGCGCACCATCCACCTTTTCTCCCTTATCCACCACCCAGACCTGCCGAGGCATGTCCATTTGCCACCAGGCAGTGGGGATCCCCAGTGGAGGGCTCTCCACGTGGAAGTCCTCCCCTTTCTCTCAGGGATCTGAGGTGGAGGATTTTGTACGCAGCAGTCCTCTACAACTGCAGGTTGCCGTGGTTCACAGACTCCCAGGCCAACTGCTTTTTCTGTGATGCTGTAGAGTCCGTGGACCATGTATATATGGGGTGTAGGCACCTGCACTCTCTTTTTGGTTTTCTCGAGGGTCTTCTTTTATGTTTTTGGTTGCACTTCAGCCCCATGCTCCTGATCTTTGGGCTCCCAGAGCAGGGGTGGGGAGGGGATTGGTGGGGAGTGGGGACAGGTCAGAGGATCTCCTTGTGGATCTGTTCCTGGGCCTGGCCAGGCTGGCCATTATTAGCTCCAGGCAGGGGGCCATGGAGGGGGTCGTTCAGGCCAATTGCACTCCATACTTCCACGGTTACATACGAGCCCGGGTGTCCCTGGAGATGGAGCTCGCGGTTTCTACCAACACTCTCGAGCCTTTCGGGGAGAGATGGGCACCGTGGGGTGTGGAGTGTTTTGTTTCCCCCACCAACTCTGTTTTGATTTCACTCCTGCCCTTCCCATCACCTTTTTGTTCACACAGGCTTTGCCTTAAGGAACAGGGACCTGTTTGTCACTGGCCACTCAGGTGTTTTTTCTTGTTGGTAATGGTAAATGGATAAAGTTTTCTGCACTCAATATTTCCTCATTGTGTCCTACACCTACACACACACACGACATGGGTGCTGGGGAGAGATAAACACCACTGTTGTTTGGCAGTAGGGTTTGAGGGAGGGAGAGGTAGAGAAAAAATAATGTATCTAACCAGGAGATTAGAATTTCCTCAGTTGAGGACTGACTCCGAACTGGCTGGCCACAGCCATGGAAACTGCAGGGAAAAAGTTCTCTTGATTGGAGACATTGTCTTCTTTTTTATGAACAAAAATAATATAACCAGGAGGTCAGGCCAGAGATCACCTCATGGTCTGCTCCTAGGCCTGGCCAGGCTTGTGATTAATAGGTCCAGTCAGCAGGCCATGGAGGGTTGTTATGGCTGACTGCCTTCCCTTTTCCGTGGTTATGTTTGGGTCTGGTTGTCCCCTAGAGATGGAGCTTGCAGTGTCTAGCAATACTCTTGGCCTCTTTAGAGAGAAGTGGGCACTGCAGGGAATAGAGTGTTTTATTTCCCCCTCCAATTTTATTTTGATTTAGTCCCTACCCTCCCTTTCACCTTTTTCACTCTGGGCTTTGCTTATCTCTGATTCATTGGCCATACAGGTGTCTTTTCTGGTGGTGCAATGTTAATGAAGTTATTTTCACTTGGTCATCAAACCAGTCAAGTTTGCAGAATGGGCAGCATCAGTCCTACTGATTATGAAGCCTGATGGTCCAGTTTGCCTTAATGAGGATTTCAAGCAAATGGTAAACTGCTTCACACATCTGGATAAATACCCAATCCGCAGCACGGCAACACAGTGGTTAGCATTGTTGTCTCACAGCGCCAGAGACCCGGGTTCAATTCCTGCCTCAGGCAACTGTCTGTGTGGAGTTTGGAGCTGAAAATGTGTTGCTGGTTAAAGCACAGCAGGTTAGGCAGCATCCAAGGAACAGGAAATTCGACGTTTTGGGCCAGAGCCCTTCATCAGGAATGAGGAGAGGGTGCCAGGCAGGCTCAGATAAAAGGTAGGGGGGAGGGGCGATGGAGATGTGATAGGTGGAAGGAGGTCAAGGTGAGGGTGATAGGCCGGAGAGGGGGTGGGGTCGGAGAGGTCAGGAAGAGGATTGCAGGTTAGGAGGGCGGTGTTGAGTCCAAGGGAATCGACTGAGACAAGGTGGGGGGAGGGGAAATGAGGAAACTGGAGAAATCCGAATTCATCCCTTGTGACTGGAGGGTTCCCAGGCGGAAGATGAGAACAACACGATGGTTGGAGGAAGAGCGCCTCATCTTCCGCCTGGGAACGCTCTAGCCACAAGGGATGAATTCGGATTTCTCCAGTTTCCTCATTTCCCCTCCCCCCACCTTGTCTCAGTCGATTCCCTTGGACTCAACACCACCCTCCTAACCTGCAATCTTCTTCCTGACCTCTCCGCCCCCACCCCACTCCGGCCTATCACCCTCACCTTGACCTCCTTCCACCTATCACATCTCCATCGCCCCTCCCCCAAGTCCCTCCCCCCTACCTTTTATCTGAGCCTGCCTGGCACACTCTCCTCATTCCTGATGAAGGGCTCTGGCCCGAAACATCGAATTTCCTGTTCCTTGGATGCTGCCTAACCTGCTGTGCTTTAACCAGCAACACATTTTCAGCTCTGATCTCCAGCATCTGCAGACCTCACTTTTTACTGTGTGGAGTTTGCACATTCTTCCAGAGTCTGCGTGGGTGTGCTCCAAGTTTCCTCCCACAGTGCAAGAATGTGCAGGTTAGGTGAATTGGCCATGCTAAATTGCCCGTAGTGTTAGGTGAAGGGGTAAATGTAGGTGAATGGGTTTGGGTGTGTTGCGCTTCGGCAGGTCAGTGTGGACTTGTTGGGCTGAAGGGCCTGTTTCCACACTGTAAGTAATCTAAGACTTACATGCAAAGTTGGCAAGGGGGCTGTCCTTAACAAAGCTGGGCATGAGCCCCACCTACCTGCAAATACAACTAAATGAGGAATCCCAGAGGTATGCTACAATTAATACCCACGATGATTTATATCAATATACAAGACTAACATTTTTGTGCAATTCCAGCCTTCCTCCTTTTCCAGCAGACCATGGAGAACACTTTATATGGGCTACCCCAGGTTGCCATTTATCTGGATGACGTTCTAATAACAGAGAAGACCAATAAAGAGCACTTGGAGAACATGGAAGTGGTGCTTAAACATTTCTCACAGGTAAACGTATGCATTAGAAGGGAAAAAAATGTGTGTTCCAGGCACCCCAAGTGACCTACTTGGGTTACAGAGTTGACAAAACTAGGTTGCACTTGATGGAAGGGAAGTGAAGGTGATCAAAGGAGCCCTCGCTCCCAATCTGTACTGGAGCTCAGTTCTTTCTTGGGATTAGTAAATTATTATGGAAAATTCAAATTTCCATTTTGCTACCCTTACACCTGCTGTTGAAAAAGGATCAGCATTGGAAATGTTCACGTACCAAGAAGTAGCCTTTACAATGTTGGCCCACTCCTGGTCTAAAGCGAGAGGTAGTGTTGACATGCAATGCCTCCATGTATGGTATCAGGGTGGTGTTGGTTCACTGGTGGCCTAATGGAGAGGAACCCCCAGTAACGTATGCTTCCTTGACTTTGGATGATGTTGGACACAAATATGTCTAGACAGAGAAGGAAGGTTTCACAGTCATCTACAGCGTGAGGATTTTCCACCAGTATTTTTACGGACAGGAATTTGTCATAGTAACAGATCACAAATCCTGCTAGGACTACTGAAGGAATACAAGGTGGTGCCACCCATAGCTTCCAACAGAATTCACTGTTAGGCCCTTATTCTCAGCACTCACAAGTACACTGTCTGTAAAGCCTAGTAGCGAATGCAGGTGCCTTAAGCTACCTTCCACTGGCAGATATCCACTGGTGGTGCCTCCCCTGGAAGAGTCCATTTAGGTTCTGAACTTCTGGGACACCCTTCCAGACACCAGTGACAACATCCGACTGTGGACACAAAAAAGATCTGGTCCTCGCAAAACTAAAACAGCTAGTGCTAATGGCGAAACAGAAAGGCCATTGCAATCTGAATTGAAACCTTTCTGGGCCCAGCAAGACCAGATTACCAGAGCTGATGGCATATTACTATGGGGAGCAAGGGTGGCTGTCCCAAATCAAGATTGCCACCAGATACTGGCTGAACCCCACCACAGTTATCCAGTGATTTCCAAGATGAAGATACTGGCAAGAAGTTGTCTGATGGCTGGGATTAGATGCCAAAATAGCTGCATTGGCGGGGCAGTGCCCAGTGTGCCAATAAGAACAAAAATTGCCACCAGAAGTGCCCCCACATTTATGGGAGTGGTCTGGAAAACACTGGACTTGATTGCAAGTTGACTCTGCCAGTCCTTTCATGGGCTCAATGTTCCTGCTCATTGTGGATGCCTATTCAAAGTGGTTGGACTTGTATAAAGTTCATTCGGCAAACTCGGGGATGACGATTGAGAAGTTGCAAGCAACATTCACAATACATGAATTTCCAGAAGTATTGGTCACAGACAATGGGACATCATTTGCCAGTAGGGAATTTGAATATTCCCTAAAGTCAAACAGCATTCGGTATTTAAGGAAAGCACGATACCATCCACTTTCTTATGGTTTAGCAGAAAGAATGGTCCAAACGTTGAAGGCAGGCTTAAAGAAGCAGCCGACAGTGTCATTTGATATCAAACTGCCCTGGTTCCTGTTCGATTATAGGACCATCCCACATGCAACAACAGGCTTAGCTCCAGCAGAGATGCTGATGGTATGAAGACTCTGCACCAGTTTAAACCTGATATTCCCAGATTCAGGAGGGAGGGTGAAACAGCAGCAGGACTGCCTATGCCTGCTACATGTCACCTCTAAGCAAGACAGACAATATAGCTCAGGGGATGAAGTTTGTTTCCGGCACACTGTATGGGTAGGAGGTGAGGTTAATACAAGGTCATGTCCCATCATTTACAAAATTTGGGGATGTGATACAGTCCTGAACAAACACATGGATCACCTGAAAGCCGTTACCTCGCAAATGGAGCAGGAGCAAAACATACCTAATTCCTCAGATTAGCCAGAAAGTCGGTCAGAAGCCATAGGTTCTCTCTCTCCATCTAGTGTTGAGGAAAGCTAGGAATCCGAGATGGATGCAGCCTTGATGTCATTAGTGCCAGGAGAAGAGGAGGAAGCTCTCCCGAGACAATCTGGACTCAAGAAGTGGACTACAGTCAGGTGCATACTCCCATGTCAGAGTCCAGGGGCTAAAACTTCGCAAGAAAAGCTATAAGCCAAAGACCAGGCCTACATCCCTGGACTTAGGGGCTGTAAGGGATATGGTGATTGGAACTGGGTTGACTTCATTGACTGTAAGGTCATTTATTGGGGTTCTTAACATGGGCCAATCAAAAAAGCCCTGGCTGACTAATAGAACCAGGAGTTCCACCAATACTTTCAACCTTTTTAGGGAGTTTTGGGCACTGCAGGATGTGGAGTGTCTTATTTCCCCCTATTTTGATTCAATCCCTGCCCTCCCCTTCACTGTTTTGATCACACAGCATTGCCCTTTGATGTGAAGGGCACTGCTTGTCACTGGACCACTCGGGTGTTTATCTATCACTTGGGCTGGACCAGTGGCAGTGTGTAGCTGTGCAAGAAGAGGAAGACGGAGAAAAGAAGAGAGAAGAAGGAGGTGGAAGGAGGCGAGAGCTTGGAGTCCTGGGCCTAGTTTTGGAGCTGCAGCCTGGGCCTTGCCCAGGTCAAGTCAGTGTTGCAGCTGACCTGGGGCCCACACCCACTGCTGGTCTCTGAGACTCCACACGGGCCTGCCCCCACCACCGCTGCCTGGGACTCGCCTGAGGCCCCTTCCCACAACCTCCACCACTGGTACGACCTGAGGCCCACCTCCACCGCTGCTGCCTGGGACTTGCCTGGGAATCCCTCCCCAACAGGTCTGCCTCCACTGCTGGGACCGAGGGCCAGCCTGGGACTTGCCAGAGCCTGCCTCAACTGCTGCTGTCGCCTGAGGCCTGCCTCCACCACCACTGCCTGAGGCCACTCCCCAACCAAGGGCCTGCCTGGGACTCGACAGAGGCCTGCCTCAACTGCTGTCGCCTGAGGCCTGCCTCCACCACTGCAGCCTGGGACTCGCCTGAGGCCGCTCCCCACAACCTCCACCACTGCTGCGACCCGAGGCCCACCTCCACCGCTGCTGCCCAGGACTCAATTTTGGGGCTGCCTGGGACTTGTCTTGGGGCCCCCCCAACAGGCCTGCCCCCAACACTGCAATTGAGGGCCTGCCGAGGACTTGCCTGAGGCCTGCCTCCACCACCGCTGCCTAGGACTCGCCTCGGGTGACTGGCCTCGGGCACCTCCCCAAGGACTTCATCGCTAATACTGCCAGAGGCCCACCTCCACCGCTGCTGCCGGGGGCCGACGGAGTATGGCGAGCCCGAAGGTCGCAGGGCCCAGCCGGACCTACGCCGGGGTAGCCGCTGCCTTGGGCTCGGCTGGCCCAACCCCGGCCGCAACCACATCCCCCTTCAGGCACCTGACCAAACGCCTGGGGGTCAAGGCCTATCCCCATCCCAACATGACCATCGAGGCCTGCAGCAAGGCCATGGCTGGTGTGGTCGGCCCACTGGCCATCGTCGCTGCGGCCCGCATGTACGGGAAGGCCGTCTTCTTCCTTAAGACCGAGCAGGCGGTCCACCTGGCCGTGGAGAGGGGGCTCACTGTGGGCGGGACATATTTGCCAGTCGACCCCTTGGAGGTCACGGCCCAGAGAGTCGTGATCTCCAACGTCCCGCCCTTCATTGCCAGCGAGCTCCTTCTTCCCCACCTCAACACCTTGGGGGAGATCCGGTCAGGTGTTCAACCGCTCCTGCTCGGTCTTAAGGACCCCACCCTCCGCCATGTATACTCCTTCCGACGCCAGGTGTTTATTTGCCTGGCCCGGGAGGAGGTCACGGAGGGCTCATTCACTGTCCTCCACGAGGGCGCGGCATACCGCGCCTTCTGGACGGCGGACGGCGTGCGGTGCCACCTGTGCCGTGAGGTGGGGCACATTCGAAAGAACTGCCCCACCCAGAAGGCTGCCCAGCCCACACCAACGGCTGCGGGTGGTGCCGCCGCACCCACTCCCCCTCCCCCAAAGTCAACACCACAAGCCCCGGCACCGGGGGCTAAGCCGGAGGCTCCCAATGCCTCAGCCTCTGGCAGGGAGGGGGGTGAGCGTCCGACCGAACGGAAGGCGCTCAGGAAGACGCAACGTGTCAAGCCCGCCCACGGGGAGACCACCCTATCCCCATCCCCTTCCCCTTCCCCTCCACGTAGCCCACGACCTGCCCCGCCCCAGCACGACAATGCCCCTGCGGCCGTGCCAGCGTCGCCCCGGCGCGGGAACCCTGACCCCCGAACCCCCAAACCCGTACCTGATCCTGGCCCCACTGACCCCAACCCCGACCCCGTTACAGAAACATCTGAGGCTTCAACCCCTCCTCCGGAGACCGAGCCCCGCCCCACCCATACACCCCCTGACACTAACCTGAGGGGAACCACCGCTGCCCTACCACCTCCAGAGACTGATTCTCCTAGCCCTGGAGAGGGAACTGGGCCCCTGCCCCGCCCGCCATCACCTGATATACCAGGGGCGGGGCAGGAAGTGACATGGCTGACCCTCCCCACCCTGGCCACGCCCCCTGCATTCCCCCAGCCAATCATATTCCTGGAAAGGCGGGGGGGAGGGACCTCGGGCCCCATGACCACCAAGGCGGGCAGGGAGGGGAAGACCCATAAATCCCCCCCTGTCTCTCTGGGGAAGAGGTGCTGGCCCTTGGAGGGGGGAGAAATCCCATCAGCGCGCCGGCGGCGCTGCCCCTCTCCAGGGGATGAGCCGACGGTGCCCCCCCACTGTCCTGCACCATGGCCCGACCTGCCCAAACCCCCAGGGGCGACAGCTGGGCCTTCCACCGCCATAACTCCTCCAGCCCCTGGGGAGGATTTTATTAACAACACGGGCCATGGTGCAGTCGACAGACTTTTATTCACTGCTGGGTCGTCGAGCGGTGGAGGGGAGGAAGGTGTTATCCTCGCTCCTCCCTCCCAGACTGTTTTTCCGGGGGCCTTGGCCCTGGGGGAGGACCTTTTCCCCGAGGAGCCGGGCGTCCCGGTGTCGGGAGAGGAGCGGGGGCCCCGAGCCTCTGCCGCCCGGCGACCCGAACTCGGGGCGTTCCGGGAAGGGGTGCGCCGAGGAAGATACGGAAGGTGACCCTGGGGGTGGGGTCACTGGAGGTTTGAGGCCAGTTGGCGGTGCCGGACCAGCCCCCATCCTCTCGGTGGGGGAGGGGTCGGTGACCGAAGGCGACCTCCCGGAGGAGGGCTCTGGATCGGTGGCGGACACCGGGGACGACGCGGAGTCCGTCTGCAGCGACATTTTCGAGTCCCAGGTGCCCCCCACCGATCTCCCCCTCATCCCCCTCGAGGAACTCCGGGAATTTGTCGAGGAAACTCGGAGTCGCCGGGATAGAGCCCAACTGGCGCTCGACCGCTGGAGCTCCTTCGAAAGAGTCTACTGGTCGGCCCACGCTGCGCGCCAGGCGCCCGGGCTTGACGTTAACGAGCGAAAGCGAGTCAGGAACTTCCTGGGAGCACTCCTGGTGAGGGCGAGGGACTTCTGTGCCCCTCTCTCGTCCTCCCAGTAAATATGTACATAGTTTAACTGTGTGTACTGGTGGTGGTTGCACTATACTTCCGACATGGAGACAACTATAGCCAGCCTCAACATCAACGGCAGCAGGGAGTCACAGCGCAGATTCCAGACCCTCTCGGTCCTTCGGGACGGGAGGTATGCGGTGTGCTTCCTGCAAGAAACCCACACTACCCCGGGAGACGAAGCCACCTGGCTCCTGGAGTGGCGAGGGGGGGTCTACATGAGTCACCTCACCCGCAGATCTGGCGGGGTGGCTATCTTGTTGGCCCCGCATTTTCAGCCGGAGATCTTGGGGGTCAGGGAGCCAGTGCCAGGCCGTTTGCTTCACCTGACGGTTCGGCTGGGGGGCGCGGTGCTTCACTTGGTGAACGTCTACGCTCCCCTGGCCGGGCCGAGGCAAGCGAGCTTCTTTGAAGAAGTGTCCGCTCATCTCGCTTCCATCGACGAGAACCAGTGCGTCGTCCTCGGGGGAGATTTTAACTGCGTCCTCGAGGACAGGGACCACGGCGGTGCCCGCACGAGTTCGACGTCGGGGAGGAGGTTGGGGGACTTGGTCAAGTCCTTGGACCTGGTGGACGTCTGGCGGAATCTCCATCCTGACTCCATCGCCTTCACCTTCGTGAGGCCTGGGGTCGGAGCGTCCAGAATCGACCGCCTGTACGTTTCGCGGGCGTACGCCTCCTGCTTTCCGAAGGCCTCCACGCGGCAGGTGTCGTGCACGGACCATCACCTGGTGTGGGCGGAACTCCTTCCGTTCGGCGCCAGGTTGGGCTCCGCGTACTGGCACTTTAACAACCTGCTGCTGGAGGACGAGCGGTTCCGGGACTCGTTTCGTCGTTTCTGGGCCGGCTGGAGAAGGAAGCGGGGAAGCTTCCCCTCCCTGAGGCTATGGTGGGACGTGGGCAAGGCTCACGTCCGCGTCTTCTGTCAGGAGTACGCGAGGGGGTCGACAAAGAGGCGGAAATCCAGGATCGGGGAGTTGGAGAGGGAGATGCTCGACCTGGAGTCACGCCTCGGTCAGCCCGACGCGGACCCGGCCCTGCGCGGGGTGTACGAAGAGAAGAAGGCCGCGCTCCGGGACCTGCAGCTCGTCGGGGCTCGGGGCGCGTACGTGAGGTCGCGGCTCCAGCTCCTCCAGGACCTGGACCGCGGCTCCCCCTTCTTCTACTCGCTGGAAAAAAGGCGTGGCACCCGTCAGCAGCTCCTTGTGCTGCTGGCCGACGACGGGTCCCTCGTCTCGGATCCGGAGGGTATCAGGGCCCACGTCCGATCCTATTACACGGCCCTGTTCTCTCCGGATCCGTCCAGCGAGGACGCTCGCAGAGTTCTGTGGGAGGACCTGCCGCAGCTCAGCCCGGAGGACGCCGGAAGGCTCGACGCTCCCGTCACCTTAGAGGAGCTGACCGGCGCCCTCGACCGGCTCTCGCGGGGCAAATCCCCGGGGCTGGACGGGCTGACTGTGGAGTTCTTCAGGGCGTTCTGGGACGTCCTGGGGAGCGACTACGCACAGGTCCTGGGGGAGTGTCTAAATGCCGGAGAGCTGCCCCTTTCTTGGCGCAGGGCGGTCATCGTCCTGCTGCCAAAGAAGGGGGACCTTCGTTCTTTGAAGAACTGGCGTCCGGTCTCCCTCCTCAGCACGGACTACAAAATCTTTGCCAGGGTGTTGTCTTCTCGCCTGGCTTCCGTGCTGGCCCACATGATTCACCCGGACCAGTCCTACACGGTCCCGGGCCGGAGGATACAAGACAACGTCCATCTGGTCCGGGACCTGATCCATTTCTGTCGACGGGCTGGTCTGCCGAGCGCCTTCCTGTCTCTCGACCAGGAGAAGGCGTTCGACAGGGTCGATCACGAGTACCTGCTCAGGACTCTGCGGGCGTTCGGGTTCGGGACGCAGTTCGTCGCCCGGATCCGACTTTTGTACGCCGCCGCAGAGTGTCTGGTTAAAGTTAACGGGTCCCTGACGGCGCCCCTTCGCTTCGGGAGAGGAGTGCGTCAAGGCTGCCCCCTGTCCGGCCAGCTGTATTCCCTGTGCGTGGAGCCTTTCCTGCGCCTCTTGCGGAGGAGGTTGTCGGGGCTGGTTCTGCGCGGCGCGGGCGCGGGGGTGGTCCTCTCGGCCTACGCCGACGACGTGCTCCTCACTTTCACCGACCCGGCTGACCTGGGGAGGATGCGCGAGTGCCAGGCCGTGTACTCGGCGGCGTCTTCCGCCAGGATCAACTGGGCCAAATGTTCCGGGCTACTGGTGGGTCCGTGGCGGGTGGACTCCCTGCCGGAGGAGTTTCGGGGGTTCAGCTGGAGTACCACCCATCTCCTCTACCTGGGGGTCTACCTCAGCCCGACCGAGGAATCCTGGCCGGCCAACTGGCAGGAGCTGGAGGCCAAAGTCTCGGCTCGCCTAGGCCGCTGGACAGGACTGCTCCGAGTGCTATCTTACAGGAGCCGAGTGCTGGTCATAAACCAGCTGGTGGCCGCCATGCTGTGGTACCGGCTGGTCACTTTGGTCCCTCCTCCTGGCTTTGTCGCTGACATCCAGAGAACGTTGGTCGACTTCTTCTGGGACAAAAAGATGCACTGGGTCGCTGCGCAGGTTCTGAGTCTCCCCATTGAGGAGGGCGGTCAGTCGCTGGTGTGCGTCCGCACCCAGGTCGCGACCTTCCGCCTTCAGACCTTGCAGCGATACCTTTACGTCGAGCCTCCTCCTAGGTGGTGCGCCCTGGCGACGTATTTTTTCCGCCAGGTGCGTAACCTCAACTACGACACGCAGCTCCTGTTCGTCGACCGTGACGGTTTGGAGGTCGCCCTCAAGGTGCTGCCGGTCTTTTACCAGGACCTGATCACTGTCTGGAACATGGTCGAATCGCGTCGCGCCTACCCTCCGGCAGGAGTAGCGGCTGTCGTCAGGGAGCCGTTGCTCAGGAATCCGCACCTCCGTGCTCGCGGGTTCGAGTGGCTGTCGGAGGGGAGGGCCGTGGCGGCGAGGGTGACCAGGGTCGGGGACGTGCTGGGTGCCGGGGGCCTGGGCTGGACGTTGCCGCAAGACATAGCGAGCAGGGCAGCGGTAGACGTCCGGTACGTGGCCACCGGCATCCGACGCCTTAAAACGGCGGTGCTCGGACCCGACGTAGTGCACCAGTTGGAGGACGCTCAGGTGTGCGGTGGGATCCCGTCCGCGCTCACCCCTGCCCGGACGGAATTTCACATCGGCCCCAAGGTCCCGTACTTCCCGCGGGAGCCTGTGCCCCACAACCTGAGCCGCCTCCATAATTTTAGTTTTGTCCCGTTCAAGGACGTTAAAAGGCGGGTCCTGTACAGACTGCTGCTGCACACCGTCCACCTCTTCTCCCTCATCCACCGCCCGGACACGCCCTGGCGTGCCCATTTGCCACCGGGCGGTGGGGGTCCCCAGTGGAGGGCCCTCTACGCAGGAGTCCTCCCCCTTTCTCTCGGGGATCTGGGGTGGAGGGTGTTGCACGCAGCAGTCCCCTGCAACCGCAGATTGCGGTGGTTCACGGACTCCCAGCCCAACTGCTTGTTCTGTGGCGCTGTGGAGTCCGTGGACCATGTGTATATTGGGTGTGGGCGTTTGCACTCCCTTTTTGATTTTCTTAAAAACCTCCTCCTCTGCTTTTGTTTGCACTTCAGTCCCACGCTCCTGATCTTCGGGCACCCGGTGCGGAGGAGGGAGGGCAGGTCTGAAGACCTCCTCGTGGGTCTGCTCCTGGGCCTGGCCAAACTGGCCATAAACAGGTCCAGGCAGCGGGCCGTGGAGGGGGTCGTTAGGGCCGACTGCCTGCCCCTCTTCCGCGGTTACGTTAGGGCCCGGGTGTCCTTGGAGAAGGAGCACGCGGTGTCCACCAACACCCTGGAGTTGTTCAGGGAGAGGTGGGCGCCGCAGGGAGTGGAGTGCATCATTTCCCCCTCCAACTCTATTTTGATTTAGTCCCTGCCCTCCCCTTCACTGTTTTGATCACACAGCATTGCCCTTTGATGTGAAGGGCACTGCTCATCACTGGCCACTCGGGTGTTTTCCTACTTTTCCTGGTGGTGGAAATTGAATAAAGATTTGTACACCTTGTCTCTCACTGTGTCTCACACCTGCACACACACACCATGGGTGCTGGGGATAAAAATAATAAAAGAAAAAAAAAAAAAATAGAACCAGGAGTTCCACCAATACTTTCAACCTTTTTAGGGAGTTTTGGGCACTGCAGGATGTGGAGTGTCTTATTTCCCCCTATTTTGATTCAATCCCTGCCCTCCCCTTCACTGTTTTGATCACACAGCATTGCCCTTTGATGTGAAGGGCACTGCTCGTCACAGGCCACTCGGGTGTTTTCCTACTTTTCCTGGTGGTGGAAATTAAATAAAGATTTGTGCACTTTATGTCTCTCACTGTGTCTCACAGCTGCACACACACACACACACCATGGGTGCTGGGAAAAAAATAAGCACTACCGCAGTTAGGCGGTAGTGTGGGGGTTAATTTAAAAAAAAAAGAAAAAAAAAGAAATAAACAGGAGTGTGTCCCCCTCCAACTATTTTGATTTAGTCCCTGCCCTCCCCTTCACTGTTTTAAAAGAAAAAAAAAGCAGAGCATCCCCTTCACTGTTTTGATCACACAGCATTGCCCTTTGATGTGAAGGGCACTGCTCGTCACAGGCCACTCGGGTGTTTTCAAAAAATAGAACCAGGAGTTCCACCAATACTTTCAACCTTTTTAGGGAGTTTTGGGCACTGCAGGATGTGGAGTGTCTTATTTCCCCCTATTTTGATTCAATCCCTGCCCTCCCCTTCACTGTTTTGATCACACAGCATTGCCCTTTGATGTGAAGGGCACTGCTCGTCACAGGCCACTCGGGTGTTTTCCTACTTTTCCTGGTGGTGGAAATTAAATAAAGATTTGTGCACTTTATGTCTCTCACTGTGTCTCACAGCTGCGCACACACACCATAGGTGCTGGGGTTTAAAAAAAAATGAAAAAAAAATAGAACCAGGAGTTCCACCAATACTTTCAACCTTTTTAGGGAGTTTTGGGCACTGCAGGATGTGGAGTGTCTTATTTCCCCCTATTTTGATTCAATCCCTGCCCTCCCCTTCACTGTTTGATCACACAGCATTGCCTTTTGTGAAGGGCATTGCTTGTCACTGGCCACTTGGGTGTTTTTCCCTGTTAGGAGTTGGACCAGTGGCAGTGTGTGCCTGTGGAAGAAGGAGAAGGAGAAGGAGGAAGAAGGAGGAAGGAGGTGAGAGCTTTGTGTTCTGGGCCTAGCGTTTGAGCTGACCTGGGGCCCACTCCCACTGCTGGTCTCTGGGACCACGCCTGGGCCTGCCTCCACCACCGCAGCCTGGGACTCGCCTGAGGCCCCTTCCCACAACCTCCTCCACTGGTGTGACCTGAGGCCTACCTCCACTGCTGGGACCAAGGGCCAGCCTGGGACTCGCCAGAGGCCTGCCTCAACTTCTGCTGCAGCCAGAGGCCTGCCTCCACCAGCGCTGCCTGGGACTTGCCTGGGAGTCCCTCCCCAACTGAGGGCCTGCCTGGGACTCGCCAGAGGCCTGCCTCCACCGCTGCAGCCTGGGACTTGCCTGAGGCCACTCCCCGCAGCCTCCACCACTGCTGCGACCTGAGGCCCACCTCCACTGCTGCTGCCCAGGGCATAACTTTGGGGCTGCCTGGGACTTGTCTTGGGGACCCCCCCAACAGGCCTGCCCCCAACACTGCAACTGAGGGCCTGCCGAGGACTTGCCTGAGGCCTGCCTCCACCACCGCTGCCTAGGACTCGCCTCGGGTACCTCCCCAAGGACTCCACCGCGACTACTGCCAGAGGCCCACCTCCACCGCTGCTGCCGGGGGCCGACGGAGTATGGCGAGCCCGAAGGTCGCAGGGCCCAGCCGGACCTACGCCGGGGTAGCCGCTGCCTTGGGCTCGGCTGGCCCAACCCCGGCCGCAACCGCATCCCCCTTCAGGCACCTGACCAAACGCCTGGGGGTCAAGGCCTATCCCCATCCCAACATGACCATCGAGGCCTGCAGTAAGGCCATGGCTAGTGTGGTCGGCCCACTGGCCATCGTCGCTGCGGCCCGCATGTACGGGAAGGCCGTCTTCTTTCTCAAGACCGAGCAGGCGGTCCACCTGGCCGTGGCGAGGGGGCTCACTGTGGGCGGGACGTATTTGCCAGTCGACCCTTTGGAGGTCACGGCCCAGAGAGAGTCGTGATCTCCAACGTCCCGCCCTTCATTGCCAGCGAGCTCCTTCTTCCCCACCTCAACACCTTGGGGGAGATCCGGTCAGGTGTTCAACCGCTCCTGCTCGGTCTTAAGGACCCCACCCTCCGTCACGTGTACTCCTTCCGACGCCAGGTGTTTATTTGCCTGGCCCGGGAGGAGGTCACGGAGGGCTCATTCACCGTCCTCCACGAGGGCGCGGCATACCGCGCCTTCTGGACGGCGGACGGCGTGCGGTGCCACCTGTGCCGTGAGGTGGGGCACATTAGAAAGAACTGCCCCACCCAGAAGGCTGCCCAGCCCACACCAACGGCTGCGGGTGGTGCCGCCGCACCCACTCCCCCTCCCCCAAAGTCAACACCACAAGCCCCGGCACCGGGGGCTAAGCCGGAGGCTCCCAATGCCTCAGCCTCTGGCAGGGAGGGGGGTGAGCGTCCGACTGAACGGAAGGCGCTCAGGAAGACGCAACGCGTCAAGCCCGCCCACGGGGAGACCACCCTATCCCCATCCCCTTCCCCTTCCCCTCCACGTAACCCACGACCTGCCCCGCCCCGGCACGACAATGCCCCTGCGGCCGTGCCAGCGTCGCCCCGGCGCGGGAACCCTGACCCCCGAACCCCCAAACCCGTACCTGATCCTGGCCCCACTGACCCCAACCCCGACCCCGACCCCGTTACAGAAACACCTGAGGCTTCAACCCCTCCTCCGGAGACCGAGCCCCGCCCCACCCATACACCCCCTGACACTAACCTGAGGGGAACCACCGCTGCCCTACCACCTCCAGAGACTGATTCTCCTAGCCCTGGAGAGGGAACTGGGCCCCTGCCCCGCCCGCCATCACCTGATATACCAGGGGCGGGGCAGGAAGTGACATGGCTGACCCTCCCCACCCTGGCCACGCCCCCTGACTTCCCCCAGCCAATCGTATTCCGGGAAAGGCGGGGGGGGAGGGACCTCGGGCCCCATGACCACCAAGGCGGGCGGGGAGGAGAAGGCTCATAAACTCCCCCCTGTCTCTCTGGGGAAGAGGCACTGGCCCTTGGAGGGGGGAGAAATCCCATCAGCGCGCCGGCGGCGCTGCCCCTCTCCAGGGGATGAGCCGACGGTGTCTCCCCACTGTCCTGCACCATGGCCTGACCTGCCCAAACCCCCAGGGGCGACAGCCGGGCCTTCCACCGCCATAACTCCTCCAGCCCCTGGGGAGGATTTTAATACCGTCACGGGCCATGGTGCAGGCGGCCGCGTTCTTTTTACCATTGGGTCGTCGAGCGGTGGAGGGGAGGAAGGTGTTATCCTCGCTCCTCCCTCCCAGACTGTTTTTCCGGGGGCCTTGGCCCTGGGGGAGGACCTTTTCCCCGAGGAGCCGGGCGTCCCGGTGTCGGGAGAGGAGCGGGGCCCCGAGCCTCTGCCGCCCGGCGACCCGAACTCGGGGCGTTCCGGGAAGGGGTGCGCCGAGGAAGATACGGAAGGTGACCCTGGGGGTGGGGTCACTGGAGGTTTGAGGCCAGTTGGCGGTGCCGGACCAGCCCCCATCCTCTCGGTGGGGGAGGGGTCGGTGACCGAAGGCGACCTCCCGGAGGAGGGCTCTGGATCGGTGGCGGACACCGGGGACGACGCGGAGTCCGTCTCCAGCGACATTTTCGAGTCCCAGGTGCCCCCCACCGATCTCCCCCTCATCCCCCTCGAGGAACTCCGGGAATTTGTCGAGGAAACTCGGAGTCGCCGGGATAGAGCCCAACTGGCGCTCGACCGCTGGAGCTCCTTCGAAAGAGTCTACTGGTCGGCCCACGCTGCGCGCCAGGCGCCCGGGCTTGACGTCAATGAGCGAAAGCGAGTCAGGAACTTCCTGGGAGCACTCCTGGTGAGGGCGAGGGACTTCTGTGCCCCTCTCTCGTCCTCCCAGTAAATATGTACATAGTTTAACTGTGTGTACTGGTGGTGGTTGCACTATACTTCCGACATGGAGACAACTATAGCCAGCCTCAACATCAACGGCAGCAGGGAGTCACAGCGCAGATTCCAGACCCTCTCGGTCCTTCGGGACGGGAGGTATGCGGTGTGCTTCCTGCAAGAAACCCACACTACCCCGGGAGACGAAGCCACCTGGCTCCTGGAGTGGCGAGGGGGGGTCTACATGAGTCACCTCACCCGCAGATCTGGCGGGGTGGCTATCTTGTTGGCCCCGCATTTTCAGCCGGTGATCTTGGGGGTCAGGGAGCCAGTGCCAGGCCGTTTGCTTCACCTGACGGTTCGGCTGGGGGGCGCGGTGCTTCACTTGGTGAACGTCTACGCTCCCTTGGCCGGGCCGAGGCAAGCGAGCTTCTTCGAAGAAGTGTCCGCTCATCTCGCTTCCATCGACGAGAACCAGTGCGTCGTCCTCGGGGGAGATTTTAACTGCGTCCTCGAGGACAGGGACCACGGCGGTGCCCGCACGAGTTCGACGTCGGGGAGGAGGTTGGGGGACTTGGTCAAGTCCTTCGACCTGGTGGACGTCTGGCGGAATCTCCATCCTGACTCCATCGCCTTCACCTTCGTGAGGCCTGGGGTCGGAGCGTCCAGAATCGACCGCCTGTACGTTTCGCGGGCGTACGCCTCCTGCTTTCCGAAGGCCTCCACGCGGCAGGTGTCGTGCACGGACCATCACCTGGTGTGGGCGGAACTCCTTCCGTTCGGCGCCAGGTTGGGCTCCGCGTACTGGCACTTTAACAACCTGCTGCTGGAGGACGAGCGGTTCCGGGACTTGTTTCGTCGTTTCTGGGCCGGCTGGAGAAGGAAGCGGGGAAGCTTCCCCTCCCTGAGGCTATGGTGGGACGTGGGCAAGGCTCACGTCCGCGTCTTCTGTCAGGAGTACGCGAGGGGGTCGACAAAGAGGCGGAAATCCAGGATCGGGGAGTTGGAGAGGGAGATGCTCGACCTGGAGTCACGCCTCGGTCAGCCCGACGCGGACCCGGCCCTGCGCGGGGTGTACGAAGAGAAGAAGGCCGCGCTCCGGGACCTGCAGCTCGTCGGGGCTTGGGGCGCGTACGTGAGGTCGCGGCTCCAGCTCCTCCAGGACCTGGACCGTGGCTCCCCCTTCTTCTACTCGCTGGAAAAAAGGCGTGGCACCCGTCAGCAGCTCCTCGTGCTGCTGGCCGACGACGGGTCCCTCGTCTCGGATCCGGAGGGTATCAGGGCCCACGTCCAATCCTATTACACGGCCCTGTTCTCTCCGGATCCGTCCAGCGAGGATGCTCGCAGAGTTCTGTGGGAGGACCTGCCGCAGCTCAGCCCGGAGGACGCCGGAAGGCTCGACGCTTCCGTCAACTTAGAGGAGCTGACCGGCGCCCTCGACCGGCTCTCGAGGGGCAAATCCCCGGGGCTGGACGGGCTGACTGTGGAGTTCTTCAGGGCGTTCTGGGACGTCCTGGGGAGCGACTACGCACAGGTCCTGGGGGAGTGTCTAAATGCCGGAGAGCTGCCCCTTTCTTGGCGCAGGGCGGTCATCGTCCTGCTGCCAAAGAAGGGGGACCTTCGTTCCTTGAAGAACTGGCGTCCGGTCTCCCTCCTCGGCACGGACTACAAAATCTTTGCCAGGGTGTTGTCTTCTCGCCTGGCTTCCGTGCTGGCCCACATGATTCACGGTCCCGGGCCGGAGGATACAAGACAACGTCCATCTGGTCCGGGACCTGATCCATTTCTGTCGACGGGCTGGTCTGCCGAGCGCCTTCCTTTCTCTCGACCAGGAGAAGGCGTTCGACAGGGTCGATCACGAGTACCTGCTCGGGACTCTGCGGGCGTTCGGGTTCGGGACGCAGTTCGTCGCCCGGATCCAACTTTTGTACGCCGCCGCAGAGTGTCTGGTTAAAGTTAACGGGTCCCTGACGGCGCCCCTTCGCTTCGGGAGAGGAGTGCGTCAAGGCTGCCCCCTGTCCGGCCAGCTGTATTCCCTGTGCGTGGAGCCTTTCCTGCGCCTCTTGCGGAGGAGGTTGTCGGGGCTGGTTCTGCGCGGCGCGGGCACGGGGGTGGTCCTCTCGGCCTACGCCGACGACGTGCTCCTCACTTTCACCGACCCGGCTGACCTGGGGAGGATGCGCGAGTGCCAGGCCGTGTACTCGGCGGCGTCTTCCGCCAGGATCAACTGGGCCAAATGTTCCGGGCTACTGGTGGGTCCGTGGCGGGTGGACTCCCTGCCGGAGGAGTTTCGGGGGTTCAGCTGGAGTACCACCCATCTCCTCTACCTGGGGGTCTACCTCAGCCCGACCGAGGAATCCTGGCCGGCCAACTGGCAGGAGCTGGAGGCCAAAGTCTCGGCTCGCCTAGGCCGCTGGACAGGACTGCTCCGAGTGCTATCTTACAGGAGCCGAGTGCTGGTCATAAACCAGCTGGTGGCCGCCATGCTGTGGTACCGGCTGGTCACTTTGGTCCCTCCTCCTGGCTTTGTCGCTGACATCCAGAGAACGTTGGTCGACTTCTTCTGGGACAAAAAGATGCACTGGGTCGCTGCGCAGGTTCTGAGTCTCCCCATTGAGGAGGGCGGTCAGTCGCTGGTGTGCGTCCGCACCCAGGTCGCGACCTTCCGCCTTCAGACCTTGCAGCGATACCTTTACGTCGAGCCTCCTCCTAGGTGGTGCGCCCTGGCGACGTATTTTTTCCGCCAGGTGCGTAACCTCAACTACGACACGCAGCTCCTGTTCGTCGACCGTGACGGTTTGGAGGTTGCCCTCAAGGTGCTGCCTGTCTTTTACCAGGACCTGATCACTGTCTGGAACATGGTCGAATCGCGTCGCGCCTACCCTCCGGCAGGAGTAGCGGCTGTCGTCAGGGAGCCGTTGCTCAGGAATCCGCACCTCCGTGCTCGCGGGTTCGAGTGGCTGTCGGAGGGGAGGGCCGTGGCGGCGAGGGTGACCAGGGTCGGGGACGTGCTGGGTGCCGGGGGCCTGGGCTGGACGTTGCCGCAAGACATAGCGAGCAGGGCAGCGGTAGACGTCCGGTACGTGGCCACCGGCATCCGACGCCTTAAAACGGCGGTGCTCGGACCCGACGTAGTGCACCAGTTGGAGGACGCTCAGGTGTGCGGTGGGATCCCGTCCGCGCTCACCCCTGCCCGGACGGAATTTCACATCGGCCCCAAGGTCCCGTACTTCCCGCGGGAGCCTGTGCCCCACAACCTGAGCCGCCTCCGTAATTTTAGTTTTGTCCCGTTCAAGGACGTTAAAAGGCGGGTCCTGTACAGACTGCTGCTGCACACCGTCCACCTCTTCTCCCTCATCCACCGCCCGGACACGCCCTGGCGTGCCCATTTGCCACCGGGCGGTGGGGATCCCCAGTGGAGGGCTCTCTACGCAGGAGTCCTCCCCCTTTCTCTCGGGGATCTGGGGTGGAGGGTGCTGCACGCAGCAGTCCCCTGCAACCGCAGATTGCGGTGGTTCACGGACTCCCAGCCCAACTGCTTGTTCTGTGGCGCTGTGGAGTCCGTGGACCATGTGTATATTGGGTGTGGGCGTTTGCACTCCCTTTTTGATTTTCTGAAAAACCTTCTCCTCTGCTTTTGGTTGCACTTCAGTCCCACGCTCCTGATCTTCGGGCACCCGGTGCGGAGGAGGGAGGGCAGGTCTGAAGACCTCCTCGTGGGTCTGCTCCTGGGCCTGGCCAAACTGGCCATAAACAGGTCCAGGCAGCGGGCCGTGGAGGGGGTCGTTAGGGCCGACTGCCTGCCCCTCTTCCGCGGTTACGTTAGGGCCCGGGTGTCCTTGGAGAAGGAGCACGCGGTGTCCACCAACACCCTGGAGTTGTTCAGGGAGAGGTGGGCGCCGCAGGGAGTGGAGTGCATCATTTCCCCCTCCAACTCTATTTTGATTTAGTCCCTGCCCTCCCCTTCACTGTTTTGATCACACAGCATTGCCCTTTGATGTGAAGGGCACTGCTTGTCACAGGCCACTCGGGTGTTTTCCTACTTTTCCTGGTGGTGGAAATTGAATAAAGATTTGTACACCTTGTCTCTCACTGTGTCTCACACCTGCGCGCACACACCATGGGTGCTGGGGATAAAAATAATAAGCACTAGCGCAGTTAGGCGGTAGTGTGGGGGTTAAACAAAAAAAAAGGTAGAACCAGGAGTTCCACCAATACTTTCAACCTTTTTAGGGAGTTTTGGGCACTGCAGGATGTGGAGTGTCTTATTTCCCCCTATTTTGATTCAATCCCTGCCCTCCCCTCCACTGTTTTGATCACACAGCATTGCCCTTTGATGTGAAGGGCACTGCTCGTCACAGGCCACTCGGGTGTTTTCCTACTTTTCCTGGTGGTGGAAATTAAATAAAGATTTGTGCACTTTATGTCTCTCACTGTGTCTCACAGCTGCACACACACACACACACCATGGGTGCTGGGGTTTAAAAAAAAATGAAAAAAAAAAATAGAACCAGGAGTTCCACCAATACGTTCAACCTTTTTAGGGAGTTTTGGGCACTGCAGGATGTGGAGTGTCTTATTTCCCCCTATTTTGATTCAATCCCTGCCCTCCCCTTCACTGTTTGATCACACAGCATTGCCTTTTGTGAAGGGCATTGCTTGTCACTGGCCACTTGGGTGTTTTTCCCTGTTAGGAGTTGGACCAGTGGCAGTGTGTGCCTGTGGAAGAAGGAGAAGGAGAAGGAGGAAGAAGGAGGAAGGAGGTGAGAGCTTTGTGTTCTGGGCCTAGCGTTTGAGCTGACCTGGGGCCCACTCCCACTGCTGGTCTCTGGGACCACGCCTGGGCCTGCCTCCACCACCGCAGCCTGGGAATCGCCTGAGGCCACTCCCCACAGCCTCCACCACTGCTGTGACCCGAGGCCCACGTCCACCGCTGCTGCCCAGGACTTAATTTTGGGGCTGCCTGGGGCTTGTCTTGGGGACCCTCCCCAACAGGCCTGCCCCTACCGGTGACCAAGGGCCTACCTGGGACTCGCCCGAAGCCTACCTCTGCCTCTGCCACTGCCGTTGCCTGAGGCTGGTTTCCACCGTCGCTGCATGGGACTCTCCTTGGGTGACTGGCTTTGGGCACGACCCCAGGACTTCTGCCACTACTACAGCCAAAGGCCCACCTCCAGCAGCAGAATATGGCGAGTCCGAAGGTCGCAGGGCCCAGCCGGACCTACGCCGGGGTAGCCGCTGCCTTAGGCTCGGCTGCCCCAACCCCGGCCGCAACCGCATCCCCCTTCAGGCACCTGACCAAACGCCTGGGGGTAAAGGCCTATCCCCATCCCAACATGACCATCGAGGCCTGCAGTAAGGCCATGGCTGGTGTGGTCGGCCCACTGGCCATCGTCGCTGCGGCCCGTAGGTACGGGAAGGCCGTCTTCTTCCTTAAGACCGAGCAGGCGGTCCACCTGGCCGTGGAGAGGGGGCTCACTGTGGGCGGGACACATTTACCCGTCGACCCTTTGGAGGTCACGGCCCAGAGAGTCATGATCTCCAACGTCCCGCCCTTCATTGCCAGCGAGCTCCTTCTTCCCCACCTCAACACCTTGGGGGAGATCTGGTCAGGTGTTCAACCGCTCCTGCTCGGTCTTAAGGACCCCGCCCTCCGTCATGTATACTCCTTCCGACGCCAGGTGTTTATTTGCCTGGCCCGGGAGGAGGTCACGGAGGGCTCGTTCACTGTCCTCCACGAGGGCGTGGCATACCACACCTTCTGGACGGCAGACGGCGTGCGGTGCCACCTGTGCCGCGAGGTGGGGCACATTAGAAAGAACTGCCCCATCCAGAAGGCTGCCCTGCCCAGCCCACACCAACGGCTGCGGGTGGTGCCGCCACACCCACTCCCCCTCCCCCAAAGTCAACACCACAAGCCCCGGCACCAAGGGCTAGGCCGGAGGCTCCCAATGCCTCAGCCTCTGGCAGGGAGGGGAGCGAGCGTCCGACCGGACGGAAGGCGCTCAGAAAGACAAAACGCGTCAAGCCCGCCCACGGGGAGACCACCCCATCCCCATCCCCTTCCCCCTTCCCCTACACGTAGACCACGATCTGCCCTGCCCCGGCACGGCAATGCCCCTGCGGCCGTGCCAGCGTCGCCCCGGCGCGGGAACCCTGACCTCCGAACCCCCAAACCCGTACCTGATCCCAGTCCCCCCGACCCCGACCCCCACCTCGTTACAGGAACACCTGGGGATTCAACCCCTCCTCCGGAAACCAAGCCACCCCCTCGGGGGAACCACCACTGCTCTACTTCCTCCAGCGACTTCCGTGTCTCTGGGCCCCGGAGAGGAAACTGGGCCCCTGCCCCACCCGCCATCACCTGATAAACCAGGGGCAGGGCAGGATGTGACATGGCTGACCCTCCCCACCCTGGCCACGCCCCCTGCCTTCCCCAGCCAATCGTATTCCGGGAAAGGCTGGGGGGAGGGACCTCGGGCCCCATGACCACCAAGGCGGGCGGGGAGGGCAAGACCCATAAATTCCCCCCTGTCTCTCTGGGGAAGAGGCGCCGGCCCTTGGAGGGGGGAGAAATCCTATCAGCGCACTGACGGTGCTTCCCCTCTCCAGGGGATGAGCCGACGGTGTCTCCCCACTGTCCTGCACCATGGCCTGACCTGCCCAAACCCCCAGGGGCGACAGCTGGGCCTTCCACCGCCATAACTACTCCAGCCCCTGGGGAGGATTTTAATAACAACACGGGCCATGGTGCAGATGACAGTCTTTTATTCCCTGCTGGGTTGTCGAGCGGTGGTGGGGAGGAAGGTGTTATCCTCGCTCCTCCCTCCCAGACTGTTTTTCTGGGGGCCTTGGCCCTGAGGGAGGACCTTTTCCCCGAGGAGCCGGGTGTCCCGGTATCGGGAGAGGAGCGGGGCCCTGAGCCTCTGCTGCCCGGCGACCCGAACTCGGGGCGTTCTGGGAAGGGGTGCGCTGAGGAAGGTACTGAAGGTGACCCTGGGGGTGGGGTCACTGGAGGTTTGAGGCCAGTTGGCGGTGCCGGACCAGCCCCCATCCTCTCGGTGGGGGAGGTGTCGATGACCGAAGGCGACCTCCCGGAGGAGGGTTCTGGATCGGTGGCAGACACTGGGGACGACGTGGAGTCCGTCTCCAGCGACATTTTCGAGTCCCAGGTGCCCCCCACCGATCTCCCCCTCATCCCCCTCGAGGAACTCCGGGAATTTGTCGAGGAAACTCGGAGTCGCCGGGATAGAGCCCAACTGGCGCTCGACCGCTGGAGCTCCTTCGAAAGAGTCTACTGGTCGGCCCACGCTGCGCGCCAGGCGCCGGGGCTTGGCGTTAACGAGCGAAAGCGAGTCAGGAACTTCCTGGGAGCACTCCTGGTGAGGGCGAGGGACTTCTGTGCCCCTCTCTCGTCCTCCCAGTAAATATGTACATGGTTTTTGTTAACTGTTTACTGGTGGTGGTTGCACTATACTTTCGACATGGAGACAACTATAGCCAGCCTCAACATCAACGGCAGCAGGGAGTCACAGCGCAGATTCCAGACCCTCTCGGTCCTTCGGGACGGGAGGTATGCGGTGTGCTTCCTGCAAGAAACCCACACTACCCCGGGAGACGAAGCCACCTGGCTCCTGGAGTGGCGAGGGGGGGTCTACATGAGTCACCTCACCCGCAGATCTGGCGGGGTGGCTATCTTGTTGGCCCCGCATTTTCAGCCGGTGATCTTGGGGGTCAGGGAGCCAGTGCCAGGCCGTTTGCTTCACCTGACGGTTCGGCTGGGGGGCGCGGTGCTTCACTTGGTGAACGTCTACGCTCCCTTGGCCGGGCCGAGGCAAGCGAGCTTCTTCGAAGAAGTGTCCGCTCATCTCGCTTCCATCGACGAGAACCAGTGCGTCGTCCTCGGGGGAGATTTTAACTGCGTCCTCGAGGACAGGGACCACGGCGGTGCCCGCACGAGTTCGACGTCGGGGAGGAGGTTGGGGGATTTGGTCAAGTCCTTCGACCTGGTGGACGTCTGGCAGGATCTCCATCCTGACTCCATCGCCTTCACCTTCGTGAGGCCTGGTGTCGGAGCGTCCAGAATCGACCGCCTGTACGTTTCGTGGGCGTACGCCTCCTGCTTTCCGAAGGCCTCCACGCGGCAGGTGTCGTGCACGGACCACCACCTGGTGTGGGCGGAACTCCTTCCGTTCGGCGCCAGGTTGGGCTCCGCGTACTGGCACTTTAACAACCTGCTGCTGGAGGACGAGCGGTTCCGGGACTCGTTTCGTCGTTTCTGGGCCGGCTGGAGAAGGAAGCGGGGAAGCTTCCCCTCCCTGAGGCTATGGTGGGACGTGGGCAAGGCTCACGTCCGCGTCTTCTGTCAGGAGTACGCGAGGGGGTCGACAAAGAGGCGGAAGTCCAGGATCGGGGAGTTGGAGAGGGAGATGCTCGACCTGGAGTCACGCCTCGGTCAGCCCGACGCGGACCCGGCCCTGCGCGGGGTGTACGAAGAGAAGAAGGCCGCGCTCCGGGACCTGCAGCTCGTCGGGGCTCGGGGCGCGTACGTGAGGTCGCGGTTCCAGCTCCTCCTGGACCTGGACCGCGGCTTCCCCTTCTTCTACTCGCTGGCAAAAAGGCGTGGCACCCGTCAGCAGCTCCTCGTGCTGCTGGCCGACGACGGGTCCCTCGTCTCGGATCCGGAGGGTATCAGGGCCCACGTCCGATCCTATTACACGGCCCTGTTCTCCCCGGATCCGTCCAGCGAGGATGCTCGCAGAGTTCTGTGGGAGGACCTGCCGCAGCTCAGCCCGGAGGACGCCGGAAGGCTCGACGCTCCCGTCACCTTAGAGGAGCTGACCGGCGCCCTCGACCGGCTCTCGAGGGGCAAATCCCCGGGGCTGGATGGGCTGACTGTGGAGTTCTTCAGGGCGTTCTGGGACGTCCTGGGGAGCGACTACGCACAGGTCCTGGGGGAGTGTCTAAATGCCGGAGAGCTGCCCCTTTTCTTGGCGCAGGGCGGTCATTGTCCTGCTGCCAAAGAAGGGGGACCTTCGTTCTTTGAAGAACTGGCGTCCGGTCTCCCTCCTCAGCACGGACTACAAAATCTTTGCCAGGGTGTTGTCTTCTCGCCTGGCTTCCGTGCTGGCCCACATGATTCACCCGGACCAGTCCTACACGGTCCCGGGCCGGAGGATACACGACAACGTCCATCTGGTGCGGGACCTGATCCATTTCTGTCGACGGGCTGGTCTGCCGAGCGCCTTGCTGTCTCTGGACCAGGAGAAGGCGTTCGACAGGGTCGATCACGAGTACCTGCTCGGGACTCTGCGGGCATTCGGGTTCGGGACGCAGTTCGTCGCCCGGATCCGACTTTTGTACGCCGCCGCAGAGTGTCTGGTTAAAGTTAACGGGTCCCTGACGGCGCCCCTTCGCTTCGGGAGAGGAGTGCGTCAAGGCTGCCCCCTGTCCGGCCAGCTGTATTCCCTGTGCGTGGAGCCTTTCCTGCGCCTCTTGCGGAGGAGGTTGTCGGGGCTGGTTCTGCGCGGCGCGGGCATTGGGGTGGTCCTTTCGGCCTACGCCGACGACGTGCTCCTCACTTTCACCGACCCGGCTGACCTGGGGAGGATGCGTGAGTGACAGGCCGTGTACTTGGCGGCGTCTTCCGCCAGGATCAACTGGGCCAAATGTTCCGGGCTACTGGTGGGTCCGTGGCGGGTGGACCCCCTGCTGGAGGAGTTTCGGGGGTTCAGCTGGAGTACCACCCATCTCCTCTACCTGGGGGTCTACCTCAGCCCGACCGAGGAATCCTGGCCAGCCAACTGGCAGGAGCTGGAGGCCAAAGTCTCGGCTCGCCTCGGCCGCTGGTCAGGACTGCTCCGAGTGCTATCTTACAGGAGCCGAGTGCTGGTCATAAACAAGCTGGTGGCCGCCATACTGTGGTACCGGCTGGTCACTTTGGTCCCTCCTCCTGGCTTTGTCGCTGACATCCAGAGAACGTTGGTCGACTTCTTCTGGGACAAAAAGATGCACTGGGTCGCTGCGCAGGTTCTGAGTCTCCCTATTGAGGAGGGCGGTCAGTCGCTGGTGTGCGTCCGCACCCAGGTCGCGACCTTCCGCCTTCAGACCTTGCAGCGATACCTTTATGTCAAGCCTCCTCCTAGGTGGTGCGCCCTGGCGACGTATTTTTTCCGCCAGGTGCGTAACCTCAACTACGACGCGCAGCTCCTGTTCGTCGATCATGACGGTTTGGAGGTCGCCCTCAAGGTGCTGTCTGTCTTTTACCAGGACCTGATCACTGTCTGGAACATGGTTGAATCGCGTCGCGCCTACCCTCCGGCAGGAGTAGCGGCTGTCATCAGGGAGCCGTTGCTCAGGAATCCGCACCTCCGTGCTCGCGGGTTCGAGTGGCTGTCGGAGGGGAGGGCTGTGGCGGCGAGGGTTACCAAGGTCGGGGACGTGCTGGGTGCCGGGGGCCTGGGCTGTACATTGCCGCAAGACATAGCGAGCAGGGCAGCGGTAGACGTCCGGTACGTGGCCACCGGCATCCGACGCCTTAAAACGGCGGTGCTCGGACCCGACGTAGTGCACCAGTTGGAGGACGCTCAGGTGTGCGGTGGGATCCCGTCCGCGCTCACCCCTGCCCGGACAGAATTTCACATTGGCCCCAAGGTCCCGTACTTCCCGCGGGAGCCTGTGCCCCACAACCTGAGCCGCCTCCGAAATTTTAATTCTGTCCCCTTCAAGGACGTTAAAAGGCGTGCCCTATAGCGACTGCTGCTGCACACCGTCCACCTCTTCTCCCTCATCCACCACCCGGACACGCCCTGGCGTGCCCATTTGCCACCGGGCGGTGGGGTTTCCCAGTGGAGGGCTCTCTATGCTGGAGTCCTCCCCCTTTCTCTCGGGGATCTGGGGTGGAGGGTGCTGCACGCAGCAGTCCCATGCAACCGCAGATTGCGGTGGTTCACGGACTCCCAGCCCAACTGCTTGTTCTGTGGTGCTGTGGAGTCCATGGACCATGTGTATGTTGGGTGTGGGCGTTTGCACTACCTTTTTGATTTTCTGAAAAACCTTCTCCTCTGTTTTTGGTTGCACTTCAGTCCTACGCTCCTGATCTTCGGGCACCCGGTGCGGAGGAGGGAGGGCAGGTCTGAAGACCTCCTCGTGGGTCTGCTCCTGGGCCTGGCCAAACTGGCCATAAACAGGTCCAGGCAGCGGGCCGTGGAGGGGGTCGTTAGGGCTGACTGCTTGCCCCTCTTCCGCAGTTACGTTAGGGCCCGGGTGTCCTTGGAGAAGGAGCACGCGGTGTCCACCAACACCCTGGAGTTGTTCAGGGAGAGGTGGGCGCCGCAGGGAGTGGAGTGCATCATTTTCCCCCTCCAACGCTATTTTGATTTAGTCCTTGCCCTCCCCGTCACTGTTTTGATCACACAGCATTGCCCTTTGATGTGAAGGTCACTGCTTGTCACAGGCCACTCGGGTGTTTTCCTACTTTTCCTGGTGGTGGAAATTGAATAAAGATTTGTACACCTTGTCTCTCACTGTGTCTCACACCTGCACACACACACACGATGGGTGCTGGGGATAAAAATAATAAGCACTACCGCAGTAAAAAAAATAGAACCAGGAGATCCACCAATACTTTCAACCTCTTTAGGGAGTTTTGGGCACTGCAGGATGTGGAGTGTCTTATTTCCCCCTATTTTGATTTAATCCCTGCCCTCCCCTTCACTGTTTGACCACACAGCATTGCCTTTTGTGAAGGGCACTGCTTGTCACTGGCCACTCGGGTGTTTTCCTATCTTCCTGGTGGTGGAAATTGAATAAAGATTTGCACACCTTGTGTGTGTCTCTCTCACTGTGTCTCACACCTGCACACACACACACACACCATGGTTGCTGGGGAAAAAAATAATAATAAGCACTACCGCAGTGAGGTGGTAGTGTGGGGGAAATATATATTTTAAAAAAATAAACGGGAGTGTAAAAAGAAATAGAAACAGCCAATCAACATTGCCCTTTGATGTGAAGGGCACTGCTTGTCACTGGCCACCCGGGTGTTTTCCTATCTTCCTGGTGGTGGAAATTGAATAAAGATTCGTGCACTTTGTGTGTCTCTCACTGTGTCTCACACCTGCACACACACACCATGGGTGCTGGGGAAAAAATAAGCACTACCGCAGTTAGGCAGTAGTGTGGGGGGGTTAAAAAAAATCTATCTTGCTTATTAAAAAAAAAAGAAAAAAAATAGAACCAGGAGATCCACCAATACTTTCAACCTCTTTAGGGAGTTTTGGGCACTGCAGGATGTGGAGTGTCTTATTTCCCCCTATTTTGATTTCATCCCTGCCCTCCCCTTCACTGTTTGATCACACAGCATTGCCTTTTGTGAAGGGCACTGCTTGTCAATGGCCCCTCGGGTATTTTCTTATCTTCCTGGTGGTGGAAATTGAATAAAGATTCATACACCTTGTGTCTCTCACTGTGTCTCACACCTGCACACAAACAACATGGGTGCTCGGGAAAAAAATGAGCACTACTTAAAAAAAAGGAGAAAAAATGAGAGAGAAAGAAAGAAAAAATAGAACCAGGAGATCCACCAATACTTTCAACCTCTTTAGGGAGGGTTGGGCACTGCAGGATGTGGAGTGTCTTATTTCTCCCTATTTTGATTTAATCCCTGCCCTCCCCTCACTTTTTTGATCACTCAGGCCCTTGATGAGAAGGGCACTGCTTGTCACTGGCTACTCGGGTGTTCCTTTTCTTCCTGCTGGTGAAATGTCAATAAAGTTTTCTGCACTTGTTGTTTCTTCACTGTGTCCTACACCTACACACATGACATGGGTGCTGGGGGTTGGGGGGGGGGGAGGTGGTGGTGGCGGGATGGAGGCAATAAGCACTACTACTATTTGGCAAGAAAAAGAAAAAAAAGAAAAAAGTAAAATATAAATAGGGAGTTCTGAATCTCTTCAATTCAGGAACTGACTAAAAAAAAATGACCAGGAGATCCACCAATACGCTTGGCCTCTCTAGGAAGGAGTGGAGTGTTTGAATTCCCCCTCCAATTCTATTTTGATTTAATCTCTGCCCTACCCTCATTCACGTAGGCATTGCCCTTTAATGAGAAAGGCACTGCTTGTCACTGGCCACTTGAGTGTTTCTTTTCTTCCTGATGGTGGAATATAAATAAAGGTTTCTGCACTCATTGCTTCTTCACTGTGTCCTACACCTGCACACACATGACATAAGTGTTAGGGAGAAAGAAGAACTACTGCTGTTTGGCAGTAATGTGGGTGTTTAGTAATAAAAAAAACCCAGGAGATTAGAGTCTCCTCTCAAATCGTATATATATGATCAGGACATCCACCAATACTCCTGACCACAGTTGGGAGAGGTGTTCACCGGAGTGGGTGGAGTTCTTTCTTGAACTCTATTTTGATTTAATCCCTATCGTCCCCTTCACCTTTTTCACGTAAGCATTGTTCACTCTGGGCTTCTTGTCATTGGTTTATTGGCCACACAGGTGTCTTTTCTGGTGATGGAATGTTAATAAACCTATTTTCACTTGATGGTTTTCACTGTATCTCGCACCTGCACACACACACAAATGTGGGTGCTGAGGAATATGAGCTCTACTACAGTATGGCAGTTGTGTGGGGGTACAAAAAAAAGACAGCCAGGAGATTTAGCAATACTCTTGACTCTTTCGGGAGAGGTCGGCACCGCAGAGATTGGATTGCTTTATTTCCTCCTCCAATTCTATTTTGATTTAATCCCTGCTCTCCCCTTGACCTTTGATTTCACATAAGCATTGCTCGCTCTGGGCTTTGCTTGTCACTAGTTCCTTGGCCACATAGATGTTCTTCCGGATGGTAGAATAGTAATAAAGTTTTTAAACTTGATGTCTTCACTGTCTTGCACCTACGCACATACAATGTCGATGCTCGGAAATATAAGTACGACTGCTGTATTGCAGTAGTGTAGGGACAGAAATAAAGTTATTTAGATACCTCGTGTTCTCATTGTGTCTCAACACACTTCAAAAGATCCAAACTGACCATATGAGTTTATGCAAAATGTTTTATAAGTAGAAGTTAATTTATAACTGTTAAGCTTTTAACAATGTGAGATGAAGTGAAGCTATTTAACTCTTTAAGGAAATGGCTTCCAAATGATGATGCAAAAAATGTCCAGTCATCTTCTCTCAAAACCTTCCAAAGAGATGCAGCTATGTCAAAACTCTATGTATCTGCATCCTTCTAACAATTTGCAGAAAATTCCCTATAGCAATATTCCAACAACTTAATGTTCTGTATTGCATGTGATCATTGATTCCTGCAGTGAACATAAGCACCTTAAATGCCATTCTCTATTAAACATTTATTAAACATGCCTTCTTTAGAAAAAGACATTAATGAGGTAATTAAACAAGATTACAGACTTTGTATATTACCTGATTAAAATATCAAAGAACTCAACTAATTTTCCAGATTGAAATGGTTCCAAATTGTTAATTCTAATTTTTACAACACCTTTCTCAGATTTGTCTTACTGAGAACACCAGCTATTTTGTGTATTATGATCTAACCACACAGATGGGAAAGGAAAGGCATCCAAAGTTATAACTCTCTGGATGACTAACACTGTCAAAGTTAGAATGAAACATGAAAAGAAAGCATAGGCTAAATCTTAAACACTAAAGTGGGTTAGTCAAAGAAAGGATAGGTTAATTAGGGACCAAAAAGTTTCTTGTGGAGGCAGTGGGCATAGCTCAGGTACTGGATGACTATTTTGCTAAGTCTTCACATGAGAAAAGGATACTGCCAATGTCACAGAGAAAGAAAAAGTTGGCAAGAAATTGGTTGGATAAAATTAAGGGATGAGAAAATATTGGGACCCGATCAGAACCAACTCTATCTGTTGAGGGGAATCATTGTCTAAACGTGGAGTTACGGGCCACAATCTTCCAATCCTCCTGACACTTAGAAGTAGAGATAGTGGACTGGATGGTTTGTACCTGTTTGTCATACTCAGCCTGTGAGCTGCATTTTTTCAGTCTCTTTGAGAATGCTTTGTATCTGCCAATGCATCTTAAAGGGAATGTTACTTGTGAAGTGGCAGTTTGTTTGCTGTACAATATGTTCTGGATTGTTGTGAGACCATGCACCTTCATTGCTTAGTGGGAAAGGTGAACTTCAGTTTGTGGTGAAGTTCAAAAACAATGGCTTCATTCTGCACAATTTTATTTTCAAGGAAATTATTGCACATTAAATGTTGTGACACAAAACAGGAACACTGGTGTATCAGCATAAATAAGTGATCAGTTAATAGAATAGGAAGCAGAGAGTAAGCCTTTTTCAGGTTGTTAGACTATAACTAGTGGGTGTCACAAGGGTCAATGTTGAAAATCAACTATTTACAATCTATATTAATGAAATAGATGCAGGAGCTAAAAAGCATGGTAACTAAATTTGGTGGTAACACTGAGATAGATAGGAACTTGAGCTGTCATGTGGAGTTAGAGAGTCTACAATGGGATTGTAGACTCCTGATGAAGGGCTTACACCTCAAACATTGACTCTTCTGCTCCTTGGATGCTGCCTGACTGACTGTGCTTTTCTAGCATCTCACTCTTTGACTACAATGGAATTTATACAGATTAAGTGAATTGACAAATAATTGGTATTATAATGTGGGAAAATGTGAACTTGTCCACTTTGGCAAGAAGGATAGAAAAGCTTTGAACAATTTAATGGAGAGAGATTGCAGAATTGTGAGGTACAGAAAGGACTGATTGGCTGGTGCGTAAATTACAGAATACTAGTATGCAGGTACAACAAATTATAATGAAGGCAGAAGGAGTGTTGATATTTATGGCGAAGGAAATATAAAATATAAGTATTATCTAGCCTTTTATGGCCCAAAGACAGTCAAATCAAATCAGGCTCTCTATGCTTGTATCCACAACACAGTATAATTAAGGCATTCAATGACTCTCAGAATTGACCTCAATCATTCCAAACGAACATTTTGCATAATCAGTATCAGATTTTGTGAATAACCAAAACCATACAAGCTTGTAGATTAAACAAAAGAATTAATGATTTATTAATAACTATTAATAATTGCAAAATGTCCAGATTACAGAGGAGGAAGTGCTGGATGTCTTGAAACGGTTAAAGGTGGATAAATCCCCAGGACCTGATCAGGTGTACCCGAGAACTCTGTGGGAAGCTAGAGAAGTGTTTGCTGGGCCTCTTGCTGAGATATTTGTATCATCAATAGTCACAGGTGAGGTGCCAGAAGAGTGGAAGTTGGCAAATGTGGTGCCACTGTTTAAGAAGGGCGGTAAAGACAAGCCAGGGAACTATAGACTGGTGAGCCTGACCTTGGTGGTGGGCAAGTTGTTGGAGGGAATCCTGAGGGACAGGATGTACCTGTATTTGGAAAGGCAAGGACTGGTTCTGGATAGTCAACATGGCTTTGTGCATGAGAAATCCTGTCTCACAAACTTCATTGAGTTTTTTGAAGAAGTGACAAAGAAGATTGATGAGGGCAGAGCAGTAGATGTGATCTACATGGACTTCAGTAAGGTGTTCGACAAGGTTCCCCATGGGAGACTGATTAGCAAAGTTAGATCTCATGGAATACAGGGAGAACTAGCCATTTGGATACAGAACTGGCTCAAAGGTAGAAGACAGAGGATGGTGGTGGAGGATTGCTTTTCAGACTGGAGGCCTATGGCCAGTGGAGTGCCACAAGGATCGGTGCTGGGCCCTCTACTTTTTGTCATTTACATAAATGATATGGATGCGAGTATAAAGGGTACAGTTAGTAGTTTGCAGATGACACCAAAATTGGAGATGTAGTGGACAGTGAAGAGGGTTACTTCAGATTACAACAGGATCTGGACTAGATGGGCCAATGGGCTGAGAAGTGGCAGATGGAGTTTAATTCAGATAAATGTGAGGTGCTGCATTTTGGGAAAGCAAATCTTAGCAGGATTTATACACTTAATGGTAAGATCCAAGGGAGTGTTGCTGAACAAAGAGACCTTGGGGTGCAGGTTCATAGCTCCTTGAAAGAGGAGTTGCAGGTAGATAGGATAGTGAAGAAGGCATTTGGTATGCTTTCCTTTATTGGTCAGAGTATTGAGTACAGGAGTTGGGAGGTCATGTTGCGGCTGTACAGGACATTGGTTAGGCCACTGTTGAGATATTGCGTGTAGTTCTGGTCTCCTTCCTATCGGAAAGATGTTGTGAAACTTGAAAGAGTTCAGAAAAGATTTACAAGGATATTGCCAGGGTTGGAGGATTTGAGCTATAGAGAGAGGCTGAACAGGCTGGGGCTGTTTTTCCTGGAGCGTCGGAGGTGGAGGGGTGACCTTATAGAGGTTTACAAAATTATGAGGGGCATGGATAGGATAAATAGACAAAGCCTTTTCCCTGTGGTTGGGGAGTCCAGAACTCGAAGGCATAGGTTTAGGATGAGAGGGGAAAGATATAAAAGAGACCTAAGGGGCAACTTTTTCACACAGAGGGTGGTACATGTGTGGAATGAGCTGCCAGAGGAAGTGGTGGAGGCTGGTACAATTGCAACATTTAAGAGGCATTTGGATGGGTATATGAAAAGGAAGGATTTGGAGTGATATGGACCAGGTGCTGACAGGTGGGACTAGATTGGGTTTGGATATCTGGTCGGCATGGACAGGTTGGATCGAAGGGTCTGTTTCCATGTTGTACATCTCTATGACTCTATGACTCTAATAATACAGTTGCTTTGACAGAACAAAATTAAACAAGATAATCCAATTAACTGCTGTGATTGAACCTAATACTCTTTGATTCTAGGCTCAACTCACACAAAGTCAGACAGACAAATTGACACATTAAATTTAAGGGATAAATAAAAATAGAAAGAAGATAAAAGAGATTAACTGATCAGTTCAACCAATTGATTTCTATGATCCATAGTCTCACAGGTACATGGGAGTGCACCTGGTTTGTTTTCCGAAGATATTGATGCATATACAGTAAATAGCTTCCAGTAGACTCCAAGAAACATTCAATAATTACTTATAACTGAGATTCTATTCGCCAAACTTTCCAGAAGCTGATAATGGAAGGACAATGAGGAAATACTGAAACCTTCATCTTCACAACTACAATCCTTCCTTTGTTAGACTGGTTGTCTCCCTATGAGACCTGAGATCAATTTGAATATAATGTATTTCCGGAACCGAAACATCCAGAGTGTTCTTTGAACAAGAAGCAACTTCATAAACAACTATCAAAACAAGGTGTTTGCTCTCTTCCTTAAGAAAACCAACTGTTACTCACTGTCCAAAGGTCTCCTTCAGCTCTCAGCTTACAATTCACAGCCTGAAACTAAAAATGTGTCAAAAAACAGTTAAGGTCTCAACATGATATAAATTGTTGGTGAGACCACATCAGTGGTCAAGAAGGCATATAGTATGCTTGCCTTCATTGGACGAGGTATTGAATTTAAGAGCTGGCAAGCGATGTTAAAATTGTACAAGACATTGGTTCGGCCACATTTAGAATACTGTGTACAGTTCTGGTCGCCACATTACCAAAAGGATATGGATGTTTTGGAGAGGGTGCAGAGAAGGTTTACAAGGATGTTGTCTGGTATGGAAGGTGCTAGCTATGAAGAGAGGTTGAGTAGGTTAGGTTTGCTTTCACTAGAAAAAAGGAGATTGAGGGGGGACCTGATTGAGGTTTACAAAATCATGAAGGGTATAGACAGTGTGGATAGAGATAAGCTTTTTCCCAGGGTGAAGGATTGAATAACAAGATGTCATGTTTTCAAGGTGAGAGGTGGAAAGTTTAAGGGGGATACACATGGTAAGTACTTCACACAGAGGGTGGTGGGCTTCTGGAACACGTTGACAGAAGAGGTGGCAGAGGCAGGCACGGTAGATTCATTTAAAATGCGTCTGGGCAGATGTCTGAGTAAGTCGGGAGCAGAGGGATACAGATGCTTAGGAAGGGGGCAACAGGTTTAGACAGCAGATTGGATCGACTCAGGCTTGGAGGGCCGAAGGGCCTGGTCCTGGGCTGTAAATTTTCTTTGTTCTTTTCGTTGTTCTTTGTTCCAATAATGTGTATATCTCTGTATTCTTATTTGAAAAAGCATATAACTGAGTTAGTACTAGCTTAGAGAAAGTACTCTTTCCTCATCTATAGAATAAGGGGGATTATCCTAAGAATCAAAGTTGGATAGGCTAGACCTGGACCAACAGCAGTTTTGAAGAATGAGGTATAGTATTAGAAATGCAGATCCCTTTAAGGGTAAACTAGAACAGCTCCTGAGTTGATTGAGAGCAGATTATGTTCAATGCATGTTGACATGGTTTCACAGTGATAAAGATAATTTGTTGCCAATGCGCTTGAGGTTTTCATGGAGAAGTGGGTACCGTTTGGCATGGAGTGCTTTATTTCCCCCTCCAATTCTGTTTTGATTTAATTCCTATCTTCCTTCACTGTTTTGATCACGTAGGCATTGCCCCTTGATGAGAAGGACACTGCGTGTTACTGGTCACTCAGATGATTCTTTTCTTCCTGGTGATGGTATATGAATGAGGTTTTCTGCACTCATTGTTTCTTCACTGTGTTCTACACCTGCTGCACATAACATGGCTGTTGATACACATAAGCACTGCTGCTGCTTGGACTAGTGTGGAGAAAGAAAAAGGAAAGCTGATTTGTTGGTAGTCCATTCAAAAGAAAATACCTGGGTTTTTGAGGATTCTTGTCACAGTGTGGTTGTGTTCCAAATTCTAAGTTAGAAAGCCTACGTTCAAATCACACTTGCTCTTTGACATGTGAGGTTGATTGAAATGTTGTGGTTCTGCTCGCCGAGCTGGAAGGTTTTGCTGCAAACGTTTCGTTCCCTGGCTAGGGAACATCATCAGTGCTGTTGGAGCCTCGTGTGAAGCGCTGCTTTGATGTTTCTTCCGGTATTTATATTGGTTTGTTCTTGCCGCTTCCGGGTGGCAGTTTCAGCTGCAGTGATTTGTATGTGGGGTCCAGGTCGATGTGTCTGTTGATGGACGTTCTTGCCGTTTCCGGGTGTCAGTTTCAGCTGTAGTGGTTTGTTGATTGAAATATTAAGACCTGGGTTCATGGTTGTTTGGTGGTGGTAAAAGTATTCCGGGCTGTGTAGTGGTATCTCTGATCAAGATAAAAAAAAGACTTGGGTTCATCTCAGCCTGGCCGATGTTTCATCTGCTCCCGAGGTATGTTATAATATCACTGAACAGGTTGACTAAACAAAGAAGAAGAGTTGCGATCTTCCAATTTCATTTTAATTGATCACCTCCCTTTTTCCTATTGTTATTATGGCAATGCCCCAGTGATCAGTGCTTCCAATTTGTTAATTTAGTTAGTGAGATGAGTGACTTGGATGTAGTTTATAAAAGGAAGAGCTTGGTTCTACTGTAGAACAAATTCCTGCAGATGATGGAATCTGTACTTGAAAACAACAAATACTGGAGATCACAACCGGTCAGAGAGAGCATCCATGGAGAGAAGACAAGTTGATATTTCCAATAGAGCTCTGATGAGGAGTCATCAGGACTCGAAATGTGAGCTTGTTCTCTTTTCATGGATGCTATTTGACCCACTGCGATCTCCAGCATTTGTTGTTTTCAGAGCTGGATTCTACCACCTGCTTTTCTTCAGTAGCTACACGCCAGGTGTCCTTGGAGCGGAAGCATGTGGTGCTGACCAGTACCCTAGAAGCTTTTAGAGAAAGGTGGGAATGGTAAAGGCTGAAGTGTATGATTTTTTCCTCCAGTACTATTTTGATTTAACTCTCCCTCTTGTTTTCCCTGGTGGGCAGTGCTTGTAATTTGTTATTTGTTTAATTAATTAATTGGGTGATTTGTTGGTGGGTCTTCTTCTTCAAAAAAGCTGAGTTTTTGTGGTGCAGTAATAATGTTCCTATCCCTTTACCAGGAGGCCTGATTTCAAGTCCCACTTCCTCCAAAGATGTGTCAGAATATGGTTGAGCAGGTCCATTAAAAAACAAAGAACTGCTTTCTATTGTTCAGCTCTCATCCTTCCTGAGTATTGTTGTGGACAGACAGCACCCCGTGTCCACTGGTATCTTTGAATCTTTCAGAGGGAGGTGGATATTGCAAAGATTGGGATGCATTTTCTCCACTTTCAAGACTATTTTGATCTATTCTCCTCCTTTACTTGACAATTCTTTTATTGCTAACTTCTATAAGGTTTTTTCTGTGATTTGATCCCAGGCCTCCTAATGAGACCAGCATTTCGCCTTTCTGGCTCAGACAGCCTGGAGTAGAGAGTCCATTTTGGCATCATTAAAGTATTCACATCTGTGGGGACAGGTGTGAACAATGTCACAGATTGCAGTGATGTTCTTGGCTTACAATGAGCAAAGGGATGCCTGAACAGACATAAATATGGCACCAAAATTTTCAACTTCAGAAGGTACTAATGGGGTGAGAACATCTGTTCCACACCCACAGATGACTTACTATTTAAGTCATGATAGATCCTATTTGCATATGTAATAGCTGAAAAACAGATGATGGCTCAAGAAACTTCAACATACAGCAATGCAGATTATGATGCCATTTAAGATTCCAGCTGAAATACCTAACTCAAACTGCTCCTGGCTGAATGTTGATGGGTGAATACTAAAGGAGAAAGTGAGGACTGCAGATGCTGAAGATCAGAGCTGAAAATGTGTTGCTGGAAAAGTGCAGCAGGTCAGGCAGCATCCAAGGAGCAGGAGAATCGACGTTTCGAGCATGAGCCCTTCTTCAGTGAGGAGCATTGATGGATGGATTTTGATACATGATCATTGACATATTGATGTTGATGTGTGAACATGGACAGTTGGTGTTGATGGATGAACATGGATAGATGAATGTTTATCGGTGAAAATGGACAATAGGTATTGATGGTTGAAAATGGACAGACAGATGTTGATAGGTGAACATGACAGCAGATGTTGATGGATGAACATGGACAGATGAATGTTGTTGGGTGAACATGGACAGTAGGTGCTGATGGGTGAACATGGGTCAGTGGGTATTGATGGATAAACAAGGGACAGTAGGTGTTGATGGATGAACATGGACAGTAGGTGTTGGGTGGACATGGACAGTAGATGATCTTGGGTGAACATGGACAGTAGGTATTGATGGCAGAACATGGACAGTAGGTGTCGATGGGTTACACATGGGACAGAGGGATATTGATGGGTGAACATGGACAGGTGTTGATGGATGAACGTGGACAGTAGGTGTTGATGGGTGATCATGGACAGAGGGATATTGATGGGTGAACATGGAAAGTAAGTGTTGATGGATGAACGTGGACAGTAGGTGTTGATGGGTGAACATGGACAGAGGGATATTGATGGGTGAACATAGACAGTAGGTGTTGATGGGTGAGCATGAACAGAGGGATATTGATGGGTGAACATGGGATAGTAGGTGTTGATGGGTGAACATGGACAGAGGGATATTGATGGGTGAACATGGGATAGTAGGTGTTGATGGATGAATGTGGACAGTAGGTGTTGATGGGTGAACATGGACAGAGGGATATTGATGAGTGAACATGGACAGTAGGTGTTGATGGGTGATCATGGACAGAGGGATATTGATGGGTGAACATGGGATAGTAGGTGTTGATGGGTGAACATGGACAGAGGGATATTGATGGGTGAACATGGGATAGTAGGTGTTGATGGATGAACGTGGACAGTAGGTGTTGATGGGTGAACATGGACAGAGGGATATTGATGAGTGAACATGGACAGTAGGTGCTGATGGGTGATCATGGACAGAGGGATATTGATGGGTGAACATGGGATAGTAGGTGTTGATGGGTGATCATGGACAGAGGGATATTGATGGGTGAACATGGGATAGTAGGTGTTGATGGGTGATCATGGACAGAGGGATATTGATGGGTGAACATGGGATAGTAGGTGTTGATGGGTGATCATGGACAGAGGGATATTGATGGGTGAACATGGACAGTAGGTGCTGATGGGTGAACATGGACAGAGGGATATTGATGGGTGAACATGGGATAGTAGGTGTTGATGGGTGAACATGGACAGAGGGATATTGATGGGTGAACATGGGATAGTAGGTGTTGATGGGTGATCATGGACAGAGGGATATTGATGGGTGAACATGGACAGTAGGTGCTGATGGGTGAACATAGACAGAGGGATATTGATGGGTGAACATGGACAGTAGGTGCTAATGGGTGAACATGGACAGAGGGATATTGATGGGTGAACATGGGATAGTAGGTGTTGATGGGTGAACATGGACAGAGGGATATTGATGGGTGAACATGGGATAGTAGGTGTTGATGGGTGATCATGGACAGAGGGATATTGATGGGTGAACATGGACAGTAGGTGCTGATGGGTGAACATGGACAGAGGGATATTGATGTGTGAACATGGGATAGTAGGTGTTGATGGGTGAACATGGACAGAGGGATATTGATGGGTGAACATGGGTTAGTAGGTGTTGATGGGTGATCATGGACAGAGGGATATTGATGGGTGAACATGGACAGTAGGTGCTGATGGGTGAACATGGACAGTAGGTGTAGATGGGTGAACATGGACAGAGGGATATTGATGGGTGAACATGGACAGTAGGTGTAGATGGGTGAACATGGACAGAGGGATATTGATGGGTGAACATGGACAGAGGGATATTGATGGGTGAACATGGGATAGTAGGTGTTGATGGGTGAACATGGACAGAGGGATATTGATGGGTGAACATGGGTTAGTAGGTGTTGATGGGTGATCATGGACAGAGGGATATTGATGGGTGAACATGGACAGTAGGTGCTGATGGGTGAACATGGACAGTAGGTGTAGATGGGTGAACATGGACAGAGGGATATTGATGGGTGAACATGGACAGTAGGTGTAGATGGGTGAACATGGACAGAGGGATATTGATGGGTGAACATGGACAGAGGGATATTGATGGGTGAACATGGGATAGTAGGTGTTGATGGGTGAACATGGACAGAGGGATATTGATGGGTGAACATGGGATAGTAGGTGTTGATGGGTGAACATGGACAGAGGGATATTGATGGGTGAACATGGGATAGTAGGTGTTGATGGGGGAACATGGACAGTAGGTGTTGATGGGTGAACATGGACAGAGGGATATTGATGGGTGAACATGGACAGAGGGATATTGATGGGTGAACATGGGATAGTAGGTGTTGATGGGTGAACATGGACAGAGGGATATTGATGGGTGAACATGGGATAGTAGGTGTTGATGGGTGAACATGGACAGAGGGATATTGATGGGTGAACATGGGATAGTAGGTGTTGATGGGTGAACATGGACAGTAGGTGTTGATGGGTGAACATGGACAGTAGGTGTTGATGGGTGAACATGGACAGAGGGATATTGATGGGTGAACATGGACAGAGGGATATTGATGGGTGAACATGGGATAGTAGGTGTTGATGGGTGAACATGGACAGAGGGATATTGATGGGTGAACATGGACAGAGGGATATTGATGGGTGAACATGGACAGTAGGTGTTGATGGGTGAACATGGACAGTAGGTGTTGATGGGTGAACATGGACAGAGGGATATTGATGGGTGAACATGGACAGAGGGATATTGATGGGTGAACATGGGATAGTAGGTGTTGATGGGTGAACATGGACAGTAGGTGTTGATGGGTGAACATGGACAGAGGGATATTGATGGGTGAACATGGACAGTAGGTGTTGATGGGTGAACATGGACAGAGGGATATTGATGGGTGAACATGGACAGTAGGTGTTGATGGGTGAACATGGACAGAGGGATATTGATGGGTGAACATGGACAGTAGGTGTTGATGGGTGAACATGGACAGAGGGATATTGATGGGTGAACATGGACAGTAGGTGTTGATGGGTGAACATGGACAGAGGGATATTGATGGGTGAACATGGGATAGTAGGTGTTGATGGGTGATCATGGACAGAGGGATATCGATGGGTGATCATGGACAGAGGGATATTGATGGGTGAACATGGGATAGTAGGTGTTGATGGGTGATCATGGACAGAGGGATATTGATGGGTGAACATGTCAACGGTTCCAAGTGAATCATTCCAGATTGGCGACGTTCTGCGCGCTGACGTCATGGCGCAGCGTTCTGACGCATGGCCCGGATGTTATAAAGCGGCTGGGAGAGGGGAAGGGCTGCGCGAACGGCTTTGGCTGCCAGGCAGTTTTGAAGCAACCGGCAACCCTGCTTGGTCACCGCAAAGGAACGCCACAATGGCGACCCGGGTAAGTCCGGATCAATGAGGCGGACAGGCGGAAGTTGCTTTCGCTTTTGAATTCAGACACCGGGGGTAGCTGAGTAAGTGCAGCCTGATGACACCCCCCCTCCCCCGATGTCACCCCCTCACTGATGACCCCCCCTCCCCCGATGTCACCCCCTCACTGATGTCACCCACCCCCACTAATGATGCCCTATGCCCCCACTGATGTCCCCCCCCCCACCTCCCACTGATGTGCCCCCTCTGGTCACCTCTCTTCCCTCCCCATGATCCCCCCCCCATTGATGTCCTCCCCCCATGACCTCATTCTGATACCACCCAGGTGACACTCCTCTGATGACCCCCTTTATGTCTCCCTCAGTGATCCCCTCTGATGCCCCCTCTGATGTTTCCCTCTCTGTGATCCCTCTGGTGTTGTTTGTGCCTTGTCTGCTGTCTCCTATGCCCCCTCTGATTCCTCCATTCTCCCTTGTTGCACCACTGCCTGCTCTGATGTCACCCCATATCCTCACTGTGCTTGTGCCCATTCTGGTGCCACTCTGTTTTCCTTGATGCTTCTAACGCCTCACATACCCCAAATATTTCTCATCCCTTACTTCACTTGCATTTGATTCTCTCCCTGGGCCTCTTCTGATGCATTCATATTTTCCTTTTTTTTTTGCTGCCACTTGCCTTGGAAAAAGAATGTAGAGGAGGGAGGTAGTTATTAGAACTAGCAGAGTATTGTGCAATGTTGAGGTTGAAATGCCCACATTACTGCAGAATGCTTGTCATCACTCAAAGGTGAGAGATAGGAATAAACCCCCTCAGTTGCATCATTTTATTTTATATTTTGTTGCACTGCACTTTATTTAGCATTGCTGAGATTGTGAAGCATCATCCAAATTAAGTTCACATTTAAGTTTAATAAACAGAAACTTAGTAATGTTCTGATAATCTGAAAACTGTTAAATCCCGAATGATATTTAGATGCCTTCAAAGATGAATTGAGAGTGTAATTTGTGCTGGAGTGGGTTATTTTGTATATGAAGAATCGATGATGCTGGTTACCATGTTGAAATTGTGGCTTCTTTTGGACCAGTTTCAGCTGATAAATTTGAATAGCTGATTTATAGACTGCAGCTGTCCTTGGGATATTTTGCCAAAGAATTTGGTGCATCCTGATCTCTCGTGATGATTTTGAGTGGCAAGGGGTGTTCTTGCTTCTTGTGTGTTTCAGCACAAATTCTCAGACCGAGAAACCATTCCGTATCCCACTGGGATTCCTCTGCTTCATGTTCACCTTTATTCTGGGCTTCTTATTCAAACTGCCATTAAAAATATACCTATTCTTGCATAAAGAATGTGATTGAACTGCCTATGTTTTCACATCAGTGACTTGTGAATGTGGATTTCAGAGAAATGATGAAAGGAAAATGCTGGATGCAGAAAATGGTAGAAATTTGCATCATCTTTAACAGGAGAGGTTTGAGGGCAAGAAGCATTGTGGGAATCTCTGTTTGAGAAATTTGTAAATATTTAAAGGAAAAGCTTGTATTAACAGTGACCATAGAGTTAGTGGATTTTTGTGCCAACTCAACTGGTTCACTTGTGTCCACTAGAAAAAGAAATCTACTGCCCTTGTCAAGTCAGAGCAAATGTGACTTTCATGCCAGGTTTGATATGAGGCCTCTCAGCTGTCCTCTGAAGTGGCCTGGCCAGCTTCTGAAAATAGCCTTGAAGGTGCAATAAATGCTGAATTTTCCAGTGATAGCCCATTTCACCCCCTGCCAATTTTCAATTGCTCGGCAACCTGTAATATATTTGTAATTTTTTAACATTTTATTTCATTTGTAACATTTATGTCGAGTAATTTTGAGTAAAATGTAGTATTGTACACAACATACTGTACCAGCTCTACAAACAAACACATTTGAGGTATAATTATTTGGCTTGTAATGATGTAGTTTGTTTGTTTTTGTTTGTTTTACAGCTATAATAGAATCGTTCTTTCTTTGGACAAATCTGACCACTTTGATAACTTGCCTGAAACACATGTTGACAATAAGCTGACATTGTTCTTGAAACAGAAAGTAATTTTGATTTAGGATAGTAAGATGTAGGAGCAGAAGTAGGTCACTCAGTCCATTGAGTCTTCCCCAACATTCAGTGAACTCATGGCTGATCTGATAATCCTCAATTCCACACTCCTGCCTTTTTCCCATAATCCTTGATTCCTTTCCTTATTAAGTATTTGTCTGTCTCAGCCTTGAATATCCTTGATGACCCAGCCTCAACAGCCCTCAATGAGAGCATTCAATTTTTGATTTCTCTACAATAGGAAAGATGTTGTGAAATATAAAAGGGTTCCTCAAAGATTGACAAGGATGTTTCCAGAGTTGGAGGGTTTGAGCTACGGGGAGAGGCTGAATGTGCTGGAGCTATTTGCCCTGACGCTTTGGAGGATGAGGGGTGTCCTTGTAGAAGTTTATAAAATCATGAGGGGCATGGATCGGGTGAATAGTCGAGGTTTTTTTCCTGAAGATCAGGGAATCCAAAACTAGACGGAATAAGTTTAAGGTGAGAAGCGAAAGATTTAAAAAGGACCTGAAGGGTAACTTGTTCACACAGAGGGTGGTGTGTGTAAGAAATGAGCTACCACTGCAAGTGGTGGAGGCTTGCACAATTAGAGCATTTAAAAAACATCTGGATGGCATATGATTAGGAAAGGTTTAGAGGGAAATGGGCCAAATGTTGGCAAATGGGTCTAGATTAATGCAGGATATTTGGTTGCTATGGACGGGTTGGACCGAAGGATCTGTTTCTGCTGTACATCTCTGACAAAGCCTCTCTATTTCTCTGCAGTAAAAAATTTCAAAGGTGCGCCATTTTGTTCAAGTGAAAAAAGTTCTCATTTCAGTCCTAATTATTATTGATGTGGAGATGCCAGTGTTGGGTTATCTTCCAACAGGTTTATTTGGAAGTACAAATGTTGCTTCTGTCAGGTTGTTAGTGAGACAAGATCATAGGCCACAGAGTTTATAGTGAAAGATCAAAGTATCATTCAAATGATGCGATGTATTGAACAACCTAGATTGCTGTTAAATCTTTAATTACTTAGTCCAACAGGTTTATTTGGTTTATAACCTGGTGTTGTGTGCTTTTTAACATTGATCCAGAAGCTCAATCCCATATCACATTTCCAGATGACATCAAACAGTAACCGTGATGTAGAAGCACTGCTGCCGGAGTAGCAATCTCAAATTAGTGGATGAATTCTTTCCTTAAGAAATTTCAAATTGAATTTGGTAGATCTGGTAATTGTGAACTAGCCACTTTCTCATAGCAATATGAATAGGAGATAAAATGATCTTGCCAACATTGTTATAATTGCATTACAATTCACTTTTTGGGAACAGGCCATTCCACCAAAGCTTAGTCCTCATTTGCACTCCCCTTCCACCACTCCCCCGTCTCCTCACCCCAATTTAATCATATCTACTGTCACTTCCCCACTCATTTCCGATGCATTGATCTTCATCTCTGTGATAGAAAGTCCCACATTCTAACCATTTTCTTTGACGTGCCATGTGCAAAATGGTATCAGTAAGCTTGGTCAATTAATGTACCCAGTTTAATCAGTAACTGCTGCTGACATCACTCTTAATTAATTGCGGCAAAGCAAATTATTGATACCTGCATTAATTACACTTGCTGCAAGTGAATTCACTAACTTTAAAAGGTACAAATCTGTACACAAAGATAGAGGGAATGGGTCCCCTGTACTTAGAACAATGCGAGCAAGATGCAAGAATGTCAAGGCTATGGAGGTACAATCCTTCTGTCTTTTGTACTTGGCTTCTACATCATCTATCACTTTGCCCCTTCTCCACCAACGATGCTGCAAGACCTGCTGTTTGTTTCAGATTTCCAGTCTCTGCATTATTTTCCATTTTGTTTTTTAAAAAAAACTGCTTTTCCCAGCCAATGTTTAAAACCTGCTCGCTTGATCAACACGTGTACAGAGAAACCTCGATTATCCGGCTTTGATTATCCAAATATCAGATTACCTAGCAGGGTAGTAAGGTCCTGATGCTTGGCTAAACTATGCTACCTTGCATTCGATTATCCAGAATTCAATTAACCGAGCGAAATACTCCCCGGCCGTGCCCTTCAGATAATCGAGGTTCCTCTGTACTTTTGACCTAGTGACATCTTGAATTTTATTTTTTAAAAATCCTCCGTTTTGCCTTGTTCAGTCGCTGAATGAATAAATGTTTCCATTTTGATGCTTTATATTTTATCAATGTTTGTTATTTTAAAGTAGTGTGTTGGAATTTTTCACGACTGGCAAAATTTGATTGTGGATCTTGTCAAATGGAATGTAACAATTGGTGGAGTTGTAGCAAATGAGGATTTTCAAAGGACACAGTAGGATACAGTTTGCAGATTTGGGTAGAGAAATGGCAAAAGAAGTTTAATCTAGGCAAATGTGAAGTGATGCATTTTGGAAGATAAAATTTAGGTGTGATTATTCAAGAAATGGCAGAACTCTTCAGAGCATTGACTTGGAGAGATCTGGACGTACAGGTCCACAGATCCCTGAAAGTGGCAACACAGGTTGATGGTCAAGAAGGCATACAGCATACTTGCCTTAGTTTGATGGGCATTGAGTAGAAAAGCTGCTAAGTTATTTTGCAGTTGTATAAAACTTCAATTAGGCCACATTTGGAATGTTGCGTGCAGTTCTGGTCACAACACCACTGGAAGGGTGCAGAAATGGTTTACCAAGATGTTGCACGTGTGGAGGGTTTTAATTATGAGGACGGTCTGGATGAAATCAGATCATTTTTGCTGGAAAGACAGAGACTGAGGGGCAATCTGATAAATGTTGACAAAATTATGAGATGCGTAAATAGTGGACAGTCAGAAGTTTTTTCCCCAAGGTGGAAAGGTCACCTACAAGAGGGCACAGGTTCAACATGAGAGGGGGAAGGTTAAGGGAAAAACGCAGGGTAAGTTTTTCAGAGGGCACTTAAGAGAATAATAAATAATTTTTTTTGAGCATGTTTGTATAATTCCAATAAAGATGTAAAACACACTGCAGTGGAAATTGAGTCTGTTATGCTGTTTCTGATGAGAGCTTTCCCAGTGAGATTTAAGATGCCTTATAGGGGAAGCCATGATGTGATGGGTACCTGGAATGTAGTGCCAGTGGAGGTGGTGGAAGCAGCCACTTAGCAATGTTTAAGGTGTATTGTGATTGTCTCACCTTCATGTGTCAAACAGAGAAATAGAAACTCCCTATGTGCAATAAGTAGCAGGTCTAAATAAGAATTGGGAATTGGCGCAATCTTGTTCGGCCTATTCCTGTGTTGTTTTGTGTTGTATTATATAGTTTACTAAAACTGAAGTAAGCTCATATGGAAAAGTTTATATTAATAAATGCTGTGGGATAAACTCAAAAGTACAGTAAAACTAAGTGTTGCATGGTTTAGCATAGTTTGACTTTTTTCCTGTAAAATTATTGCGCAGTAATGATGTCCTCCATGTGTGATTGAAGAACAGTATTCCACAGTACCTCAGCACTGCAGTACGTGAGAGTGTGCAATGTGTAAATTCTGTGAATCCATTTGATTCTAAAGGATATTTATGATCTGGGATAGAATGACTACTGCTTTGATCCATGTGTGTTTTAAGCTTGTTTCCCAGCCTAAATTATCACAATATTTGCTTGAATGGATGTTTGACTTCATTGGCAAATTGAACTTTGAGTTTGGATCCTTTGCTGTGGTCCCCATACAACAAAAGGTCCAGGTCAAATTTCTTCTTTTTTTGGTTTTTAAAGTTGTGATGACTTGTGCTCCTTGCTTCAGTCTGTTGATCTCATCCACTCAGGGTAAAAATTAACCTTCCCAACATGGCAAGGCCTCATCCCTGTAGATTTGAGTTGGGATTTAATTTTTTGACTGTTCCATCAAATTGCTAATTTTCGTCATTCAATTAGTTTCTGTATCACTATGAAAAGGGTTAGTTTTTTTTTTGCATCCCAATTATGCAGAAACATTTAAACATTAGTATAACTGACACATTGAAGATTTGACACATTGAGTTATGCAGATTGTATTTTGCTGTAAATGGCTCATTGGGAGTTCTGCAATAATGTAGCTGCCTTCAAGTCATAAGGTGACGTCAGATTCATCTGGATTTCATAGTGAAACTAGAGTCTATGTAACTTAGTAATCCAATGTGCAAATATCTAATTTGATCTCTTTATTTCTTGCAGACAATGCAAGCAGCGCGATGTCCAACAGATGAGTTGTCATTGACCAATTGTGCTGTTGTGAATGAAAAGGATTTCCAAACAGGCCAGTATGTGTTTATTGTGTGTTTTTATATTATTGGATATTTTCTGTATTGCATTTTGCAAGTATGTTCCACAACTGGGCAATTTCTTAGTCAGAGAACAACACATGTAATTAATATTATTCTTGAGCATATATTCTGTAGTTCCACTAAGAATGAAAAACATACTGCAGTGGCAGTTGATTCTGCTACGCTGTTTCTGATGTGAACTTTCCCAGTGAGATTTAAGGTGCCTTATTGGGGAAGTTATGATGCAGAGGTGCCAGTAGAGAAAGTCAGAAGTCACGTGATACCAGATTATAGTCCGAAAGGTTTATTTGAAATCACAAACTTTGAGTGCTGCCTCTTCCACAGGTGAAGCGCTCTGAGAGCTTGTAATTTGAAATAAACCTGTTAGACTATAACCTAAAGTTGTGTGACTTCTGACTTTATTGGGGAAGAGCAGTTGTTTATTTGACCTTGAGTATGTGATGCTGGTATTGGGTGTCAAAGGTGCTTAAGAAGCCCATCAGCTAAATCATAAATTTCACTTTGTTAAAGTGGACAGAAGGAGAAAAAGTAGGAAAGAAGCAAAAAAAAAATGTTGTTCAGTTATTTGTGCCTAACCTACTGTTGGGTTTAAGTTATGCTCTGCTGTAGATTCTAATTCATTCATTAGAAACAGCAATTTGAGGTTTCTCTTATTTCCAATTCCAGACCCAAATATCTTATTGATTTTTCAAAATCTTCTCAAACATATGTTAGCAGTTATGCAATTATTAATCTGTCTGAAGTATTTGATACTCGTGTAGTGAGGGAATAGAGCAGGTAAAGTAGAAGTGTTTGTTAGATATGACCCATGCTGTCGCCTGCTGTGCCTTGTTCATTCTCCATTTTAATCTGTGCAGTAGGAATTCCAGGGCTGTCATAATAACACTCAAGCAATTTCCTTGACAGGAATTAGACCCTGAAAATCATTGGGATTTACTTTTCACTCTTTACACTCCATCTTGGTTATTATATACGCTGTTCAACATATAATTATTGGAAGGAAATATCTTCTCATTGCTTCTTCCTTGGAAGAGAATTCAAACTGTGTGAAACTCAGATTTCTGTAGCTACATCTGAAAAGTGTGTCAAGCAACAATTATGTTCATTTATAATCAAAAGACTTTATGAAAGACATGAATGAAGATGGCGTGATCATATAGTGACAGAATCAAAGCTACTGCATCTGTTAGCTTTGGAAATTAATAGTTTATGTAGAATTGTGCTGAAAATGTGTTGCTGGAAATGCGCAGCAGGTCAGGCAGCATCCAAGGAACAGGAGAATCGACATTTCGGGCATAAGCCCTATGTAGAATTGTGCCAAACATGAAATACAGTACTCTACAGCTAGCTAAGGATGGAGCCTACACCACAGGACATCCTAAATTTAGTGATCAAGATAATATGGAAGCCACCCTCCCAGCTTGCAAGCTACATCCCAACATATGGAGATAGGAAAACAACCTTGGACTAATCCAGTTAGAGACGTTTCTCATCAAATTACTTTGACATGTGAGGAGACTAGTCAAATGTCAATTAGGCAAATGTGCCCAGTGCAAAGCCATTGCCTCCATCCATCCTTCCAACACTGATTTCATATCCAATATTTGCAGTCAGCTATGCAATTTGAAACTTGCCTAATATTACAAATGTGATCGCATCAATGTGGACTCTTTTTTTTTAACTTTCTGAGCACTTAATAAAAGCAAAGGAAGAATGCATCAACACACAGAATGGACACCTCAAACTGGCATTCAGTCCAGATAGTCGGTTTTGGTGTTTCTACTCCAGTTGAGCTTCTTTTCATCCTTTTTTAATTCAATCTGAACAGTATAATTCTAGATTCACTCCAGAGTAGAAAAATGGTATTTGGCCCCTTTTGTCCAACCACTCCTCTGGAGAGCATCCCACTCAAACCTACCCCCTACCTCCCAACCCTGTAACCTTGCATTTGCAATGGCTAGTGCACTTCACCTGCACATCCCTAGATGCTATGAGCAATTTAGCATAGCCATTCACCTGACCTGCACATCCTTGGACTGTGGGAGGAAACTGAGCACTTGGAGGAAACTCTCTCAGACATGGAGAATGTGCAAATTCCAGACAGTCAGTCACCTGAGGCTGGAATTAAACCTGGGTCCCTGGCGCTGTGAGGCAGCAGTGCTAACCACTGAACCACCAAGCTGCCCTCCATTGATCTTCCATGCTGCCGTAATGTTGAGTTCTTTTTTTATTCATCTGCCTATCGTGCTTCCTTTTGTTTATCTCTGACTTATTTGAACATATGTATTGTGGGACTAAGTGAAACAAAAAGGTAGTTGAAGTGACTAGGCTATGGTTTAGTGATAATTGTAAGAACTGAAAACACGCTCTAAGTACCGAGCTTTTAATTTTTAAAACTGCTACAAAGAACTAACTCCTCAGAACTGTGCTAGAAAACACAGCAAGAAAATGGTTTGAGTTTTGCTTTGTATTGCTCTGCTATCAATACTCAAAGGCAAACAAGAAAATAGCTCTTCTTGGAACCATATACTTTTAAGTCTAGAATGTTGGGTAACACCTGAAGACTGAAGCTGCACTTGCAGTCGCATTGCTACCTGATTTTGAATTAGTTCATGGCAGTTACTCTACATCTGCAGAAGCTACAATGATAGCTATGTCAGTCAAACAGCATTGCTTCTGTTAAACTTTCTGGTTTAAATAAAATAACGAATAATTAGCTCAAGGGAAACTATTGAAGTCAGTGATCAGCAATTGTGTAAAATATCAGTGCAAAAGGCAAGAATCTCATTGAGAAGCATGTTGCTGTCTTGAGAAAGCTGGTAACCTGTTTTTTTTTTATCTATTGGAGATCACAAAATTACAATTAACTTGCAATTGTTTAGGGAGAATTTCAGAGTCCAATTAGTGTAAGTTACTTTAATGGTGAACAGAGTTAATGCACATTTCACTGATAGTTTTGTTACCACCCTGATGTTGCCTCTGCTTTTTACTATTTGTGAATTTTACCTTTTTTTATCCTCACCACTGAATGACCAATGGAATTAGAAATTTACTTGCACCTGGCTCTTCTCACTGAGATTGTCTGCAAAGAGGACAATGGGATTTTCTTTGTGTGAGAAATCATCTAGCTTGGGGAGTCAGGAGGTTGGGAAGGTCCTTAATGAATACTTTGCTTTAGTGTTCACGACTGAGGGGACTTTTGCATTTCTGAGGACAGTGAAACAGACTGATATGCTCGAACAGGTTGATATTATGAAGGAGAATGTAATGAAAATTTTGAAAACATAAAGATAGGTAAATCCCCTGGCCAGATGGGATATGTCCTATGTTATTATAGGAAACAAGGGAAGTGATTGCTGTGCCTTTGGTAATGATCTTTGTGTCCTCACTGTCCACTGGAGTAGTGCCAGGTGATTGCAGTGTGGCAAATGTTATTCCATTGTTCAATAAAAGGAATAGGGATAATCCTGGAAATTACAGACCAGTCAGTCTCATGTCTGTGGTGGGAAAATTATTAGAGAGGATCCTGAGAGACAGGATTTATGATTACTTAGAAAATCATAGTTTGATTAATGATAGTCAGCATTGCTCTGAGAGGGGCAGGTCATGCCTCAGAAGCCTTATTGAATTCTTCGATGATGTGACAAAACACATTGATGTAGGTAGAGCAGTGAATGTGGTATACATGGATTTTAGCAAGGTGTTTGATCAGGTTCCCCATGGTAGGCTCCATTCAGAAAGTAAGTAGGCATGGGATACAGGGAAATCTGGCTGTCTGGATACAGAATTGGCTAGCCCATGGATGGAGAGTGGTGGTAGATAGAAAGAATTCAACCTGGAGCTCGGTGACCAGTGGTGTTCCACAGGATCTATTCTGGAATCTCCGCTCTTTGTGATTTTTACAAGTGACTTAGATGAATTTACCAATGATACGAAGGCCAGTGGAGTTGTGGACAACGTGGAGGGCTTTTGCAGGTTGCAATTGGATATTGACAGGATGCAGAACTGGGCTAATAAGGGGCAGATGGAGTTCAACCTGGAAAAGTGTGAAGTGATTCATTTTGGAATGTTAAATTTGAATGCAGAATACATGGTTAAAGGCAGGATTCTTGTCAGTGTGGAAGAACAGAGGGATCTTGGGGTCCATGTCAATCTATCCCTCAAAGTTCCCACCCAAGTTGATAGCCATGTTAAGAAGGTGAATGGTGTGTTGGCTTTCATGAGCAGGGGGATTGAGTTTAAGAGCCGCGAGGTTATGCTGTAGCTGTATAGAGCTCTGGTTAGACCACACTTGGAATATTGTGTTCAGTTCTGGTCGCCTCATTGTAGGAAGTACGTGGAAGCTTTAGAGAGGGTGTAGAGGAGATTTATCAGGATGCTGCCTGGACTGGAGGGCATGTCTTAGAAGAAAGGAGGGAGGAAAGATGAGCGGTAACTTGATAGAGGTGTACAGATGATGAGAGGCAAAGAGTGGATAGCCAGCAACTTTTTCCTGTGGTGGAAATATCTATCATGAGGAGGCATAATTTTAAGGTGATTAGAGGAAGGTTCGTTCGACAGAGTGTGGTGGGTGCACATGGAACCCAGTACAACAAAGGGTATGTGGGTTAGTCTGATCTTAAAGTAGGATTAAAGGTTGGCACAACGCTGAGGGCCGAAGTGTCTGTGATATACTAACCATGTTCTGTTCGGAACCTTCTATTCTGGGATATACTTGGTGTCAGGAGAGTAGCTTCTTAGAATTATGGATGTATCAGATTGAGAACTTAATACAAAATGTATATCACCAAAAACAACAAAAGGTAAACACTTCCAATACCAAGGCTTATTCGGACATTGAATTCTCCTGTAGCTGTAATGGAGGTGGAGTATCTAGCAATGTACAAAGGAAGTACATAGTCTTTTCTACTTTCAAATACATATGAAGGACAAATAGGGAATGAGTCAGTGTAGGTGACTGTGTGTAAGTCTATTGTTCTCTCCTGAGGAACAAATATTTGCCTGGATATTGGGGTGTCTCCCTGCTTATCAGATGGTGCCATTGAGTATATCACATCTGATGTGTTTGCAACAACGGACTCATTTATACACGTTAACACCTCAAGTAAAGTTTAAGAGATTTATTTGTGTGGGAGTTTCAGCCTTGATTTCTCTAAAACGTATATTGTTTTATGTCTGAGTTGCTTAATTGTGTAGTTTGCTCTAAATGCAGGTGTGCATATGGATGATATTCTATCCACTAAGAGCTGCTGAGGTGGATAGGATTAAAAGTTGAGTCCTATTTAGTGTAAGTACCTTAGTCCTCAGCGTGATTCTCAACACTTTGGTCATGCATTCAGTTGCGATAACTTTTAATGAGTTGTAAATTGGTGCAGGCGTTCAAATTCTCATGGGCCATTGCTTATGTTATCTGCATCAGGAAGAATGGAAGCACAAGAATAGACCTGTTACAAATCTAGTTCCTCTTGGGACCCAGAATGATATTTTGAGCACATTTATATTAGTCACCTGCTGTAAATGACATCACTGCTTTAATTATAGTCTGTTCCTCTGAATTCCTTAAAAATTCTGATTGCCAAATCTCTTCAAGGCTGAGCCCTTTTGATCTGAGTTATCCCCACCAGCTTCAAAAGCCTGAAACCTCAATGCTCATTCAATCTTGGCTACCCCCAATTTTAATCATTACAATGTTAGCAGCTGTGCTTTAAGCTTCCTTGACCTTAAGTTCTCCCCATCCAGATGCCTTGTACTTGCTTTGACCAAGCTTTAGGTCATCTGTTCTAATACTTCCTTCCATGGCTGGGTCAATCAAATCTTGATGAACATTCTGAAGTGCCTTGGAATGTTTTGTTACATTAGAGGTGCTATATAAATCCAAGCTACTGTTTAACTATGTAATGTCTAGAGGTAGTCAGGCTACTCCCTGTGGAATTTAAAACAATGTTGGAAACTGGGGAGCTGCATGGATGAACAGCCATACAAGTACAATGATTTTATAACTGAAATAATTGTGTGCAATCCATTTCATACGCAGATAGTTCCAAATCTAGTTTGTGATAATTTATTGTCTGTGCATTTTTTTGGGAACAAGGTCTGCAAAGATCTATTACGTTAAATATAGCACTTTACAGACTAAACTATGAATCTTGAGCAGGAGAGGGCTGTTCAGCCCCTCCAGTCTGTTCTGCCTTTCAGTAAGATCATGGCTATTCTGGTTATTTTCTTAAATCTACATTTCTGCCTGTTCCTGATAACCTGTTAACCCCATGCTTAAAAATAATCCATCGGAAGAATCGACTTCACTATCTTTTCAGGGAGTGAGTTCCAAATACACTCAAGCCTTTGAGAGGAAAATAAAATGACTTAATTCCTGGTTTAACTGGGTGACTCCTGATTTTTAAACGGCGACCCTTCGTTCCAGATTCTCCTATTAGAGGAAACGAGCTGTCCACAACCATCCTGTGAAGCTATGAGGACTTTGTACATTTCAGTCAAGTGACCTCTTATTCTTCTTAACTTCAGGTACAAGTTTAGTCTGCCTGAGCATTCCTCACAAAACAACCCTTTTGTTTTATGAATTAGTTTTGTAAACCTTCTCTAAACTGTCTCCAATGCATTTACATCGCCCAATACTGTGCGCAATATTTTGGTGATGTACACAATGACTGATTGCTCAGTTTATCAGACGTTTAAAGAAATGGTGACTGATTTCATTCATGCTCATTTGGCTGTCGTGTGGTATGTGCTTGTTTTTTCTATTGCATGGCTAGGCCAGAAGAGATGTGTTTTGTGGTTGGGTTTATTTGCATTTCACCAATGTTGAGAGTGTTTGAGGTACTGGCTATTCAAGGTGATTCTGTCACAAAGGTATATATTTACGTTGTCTCATCTTGCCACCAATTGTTTTTGCTTAATTTTGGTTCATAAGATTATGGATGATTCATAGTAAGACTGTGCCAATTTTGATTTTGCATATGGTGAGTGTGTCGTTGATGATTGTTCTTTTTGGTCTCAATAACAGGTTTTCTTTCCAAAAACAAGTCTTAGATTTCTAGTGGCTATACTTGGTTAATTGCAGCATGTAAGTCATAGAATAATGCAACATTGGAACAGGCCCTTAGGCCCAAACTGTTCCATGCTGAGCATGGTGTCCGCTTAGCTAGTTCCATTTGGTCCATATACCATCCATGTACCTGTCCAAATATTTTTAAATGTTGCTCATGTACTTGCCTCAGCCACTTTCTCTGGCAGCCCATTGCATAAATGCTTTACTCTCTGCATGAGGAAGTTGCCCCTCAGGGCCCTTCTTAAATCTTACCCTCTCGCCTTAAACCTCTGCCCTCTGGTTTTCAATTCCCCATCCCTGGCAAAAATATTCTATGCATTCATCTTATCTATGCACCTCATGATTTTACAGACCTCAATAAGGTCACCCCTCATTGCCCTACGTACCAAGGAATAAAGTCCTATCCTGGTCAACCTCTCCCTATAACTCAGGCCTGCAAGTCCTGGCAACATCCTCATAATTATCTTTGCACTCTTTCCAGTTTAACAATGTCTTTTGTATAACAGGGTGGCCAAAATACACAATATTCCAAGTACGGCCTCACCAATGACTTATACAACTGTGACATAACGTCCCAATTTCTATACTCAGCGCTTCGACTGATAAAGACCAGCACGCTAAATGCCTTCTTCACCACCCTGTCTACCTGTGACGCGGCTTTCAAAGAGCCATGTACTTGCAATCCTTGGTCCCTCTGTTCCACAACACTTATCGGGACCTTACCATTTACTGTATAAGTCCAACTTTGGTTTGACTTTCCAAAGTGCAGTACCTCACGCTTATCTGTATAGAATTGCATTTGCCAATCTTCAGCCCACTTCCCCACCTGATCAAGTTCCCTCTGCAATTTTTGATAACCTTCCTCTCCATTAGTGACACCTTCTAATTTTGTATCACCCATAAACTTGCTAATTATGTCTTATACATTCACATTCAGATTATTTATATAAATAACAAATAACAAAAGTCTCAGCACCGACCGCCATGGCACACCACTAGTCACAGACCTCAAGTTCGAAAAACAACTTCCACCCATCACACTCTGCTTCTGTCAATTTGGAATCCACTTAGCTAGCTTTCCCTGGAACCCCTACAACCTGACCTTCACAACTAGCCTGCCATGTGGGACCTTGTCAAGGGCCTTACACTGAAGTCCATATGGACAACATCCACTACCCCTCCCTCATCTATCTTCTTGGTTACCTCTTTGAAAGACTTCAGAAGATTTGTCCGACATGACTTCCCTTGCACAAATTCATGCTTGAATCAGACCTAATCAGACCTTGACTATCCAAATGTTGGTTCATCCTGTCCCTCAGGGTCCTCTCCAATAACTTCCCACCACTGATTTCAGGCTCACTGGCCTGTAGTTCCCTGGCTTACCTTTGCTACCTTTCTCAAACAATTGAACAATATTAGTCACCCTGCAGTGGCTAAAGATGAAGGAAAAATCTCTGCAAGGGCCTTTGAAATTATTTCTTCTTTAGCCTTCCACAACATCTGAGGATGTACTTGATTAGACCCAGGAGATTTATCTACCTTAATATGCTTTAAGCTTGTAAACACCTCCTCTCTAGTAATGTTTATGCAGTCTAAAACATCCCCACTTGTTTCCCTTATTTCCTTAGCATTTATGATTCTGTCCTCAGCAAACACTGAGGAGAAATCTGCATTAGAAATCTCCCCTATCTCATGTGGCTCCATACATTGGCAACCATGCTGATCTTTAAAGAGACCTATCTTCTCCCATGTCACCCTTTTACTCTTAATCTAGCTGTAGGACTTCTTGGAATAATCTTTAACCTATTCTGTCAGGACCATCTCATACCCTCTTTTTGATTTTCTGAGTTCCTGCTTAAGTGTGCTCCTACACTTTTTATAGTCATTGAGGGATTCACTTGAGCCCGATAGCTTAAACCCAATGTATGCTGCCTTCTTTTTCCCGGCCAGAGCCTCCATCAGCCAAGGATCCCTAAATATGCTAGCTTTCCCCTTCATCCTAACATACTGTCCCCAGACTCTTAATGTCACACTTTTAAAAGCCTCCCATTTGCTAGTGGTTCATTTTCCTTCAAACAGACTCGCCCAATCGACCTCTGCTAGATCCTGCCTAATGCCCCTAAAATTGACCTTGTCCCAGTTTAGCATCTAACCTGTGGCCCTGTGCTAACACTAAGAGAGTTATGGTCACTGGGCTCAAAGTGCTGTCTGACTGACGCTCACTCGCCCAACCATGTTTCCTAAGAGGAGGTCCAGTGTTGCACCCTCCCACGTATGGCTCTCTGCATATTGATTTAGGAAACTTTATTGGACTTATTTGACAAATTCCTCGACGTCTGGGCCTTTTAACAAAACTGGTCGTCAATCTACATAGAAGTCCAGGCTTCTGCCTGGTACTTAAATCTGCTACATCCCTGCTGTGAAGAATACTCTCATTAGGGGTCAGCCTCCGTTTTTCACGTCGGCATATTGTTGTCACATTGTAATTTGTCACATTGTAATTTGTCACATGGCATCCAGAAGGCTATATATGTCATATTACCAAGAGATTACATCAAAGTTAAACACATGTCCATACAAAGCAGAACTCTTGGATGCTGCATGATAAATTGAAATTAGTCCCGTGTTGAAAAGAATGGAGTAAAAAGCTGTTTACAGGCCAAAAGTCATTAACATTTATGAACACATTGAATAACTGTACCTCAATGAGCAAATTGTTGGGGAAACTGATGTGAGAATAGAAAAAGGAGATTTCCCTGAAGAAGATGCCCAAGAGCGAAGCATCATGAGACCAGGGACCAGAGCGTCGGCCTACCTAGAGAGGCGTATCTCAGAACGACTCCTTGGAAAGCATCAGAATTGTTGCATCGTCACCAGAAGTAAAATGCCTGTGTATGTACTTAGTGTCCTTGTGTCCAGGAGTTTTGAAGAAGATTCATATTGGATTGGAAGCACTAACTGTTTTCTCAAAGAATGGCTGAGTTTCTCCAGCAGTTTAAATTTATGAACCATGAGCTGTTATTTTATGCATGATACTTTATTGAATGCCTTCCAGAAATTCAAATGCACTCCATCACCTCATTCCTGTTTATCCACCCTGCTTATTACATATTTCCTGTTCCATCTTCCAAGAACTCTTAATACATTTGTGGGCTTTTACACATTTTTGAGAATGGCTGTAAGTTTACTGCGCAGTAGAAACATTGTACCCTGCACATTTCCAACAGATAATTACAGTGCTTTTGTTGGATTGCATTTGGAATGGCAAATCGCTACTACAGTAGGTGTATGTATTTGCCTTATGTAACTGTGTGGGTGTTTCAATCTTCACCACCTCTGCCATCTAAATAAATAGTTGTTCATTGCACCAAAGGGATGTGCTTCAAAAGGTTTGACGCAGAATTCTGTTGTACAGAATTTACAGCAGTACAGACCATTGAGCCCATGAGATGGATGCCAATCTCAAAGCTCCACACTAGCCTCTTCATATCCTTCTTCCTTTAGCCCTATCTGTTCTATTTATTCATCTAACCCTCCTATTTACCTAACTTCACTTGAAAAGCAAGGGAAATGTATTGTTCGCTTCATCTGCTCCATGTGAAAGTTGCACTTGGACTAATTGCTGAATAAATAAGTAGAGAGCAGCTTTAGTTATTCTAGTCTGTGTATTTACTTGAAATCCTGGGCCTTCTCATCCCCATTAATGAACCTTTTAATGCAAGTTCTACAACCCCCAGGACCCTATATTTTGAAGCTTGCAAGGCCATGACCCAAGCTGAGGAACAACTCTGTTCATTATTGGCTGTATTTCAAGTTATTAGCATGTGATTTAAAAGGTTCCAATCCTGCTTTGCCATTTCAAGCCTAAAAATCAAGGTTCATGCTGCAGTGCAGTTTTGAAGGGAGTCTTGGTTTTTCTTCTGGACACAGGTACACCGGGCCAAGTAACCTCTTTCTATGATTCATGCAGACACTTTCTGACTAATGTGATCCATTCATTTTTTTGTTTTGTTCTGTTTGGGGTAATTTGTAATGGAAGGAAGTCCTAAGCTTTAATGCTTTTAATGGATGAATTGGGGAATAGAAATGGTTACTGCACTGTAGTAAATAATGGGACCTTATTCTTTATTTCTCTTCCTGTCCTTGTGTTCTCATACTTATTACCTTAGTCTAATGCACACTGACTGTTCCCTCAGTAACTTTGTCATGATACTACCAAATGGTCTGATCAAAGGCACATTCAAAAATGTTAAATGTACACATCACCCATCAACCTGACCAGTTTGTAGTTTCAACATGGTATCACTCAATTATTTTGTTGCACTTAATCTGTTATTGGAGTTTCTGCAGCTCCAAGTCAAAATATTCAAAGGTGAGTTGAAAGACATTTAGCAACAGCTGTATGTGCAGGGAGTGCATATTTTCAGCTACATTTTTCAAGTCAATGCTCATTACAGTTTTGTTTTATTCTGTTGTCCTCTCCATATTCCACCCTTTCTTATATATTGATTTGGCTTGGGAATTATTTTTTTTTTAACCAATCACTTAGTTGTTTTCTCTAAAGGTTAATGTTACCTTTGTTAGAACTGATGATGCCATATTTCCCATTTCTGTCACTGCACTTCGCACTTTTTTGTGCGCATGTTTGTATGGGTGTTGGCAGCCTGGGGCAAGAGTCTCAGTTGGTCAGAGTTTCTGTCAATGACCGTACAAATGCCATTCCTTTCTTGTTCAAAACCAAGAAGCTTTATAACTCATTGTAATTTTAACTCTGTTTCTGTCTTTATAGATGTTGCTAAATCTGTTGAATATTTCCAACATTTTATTGCATTCATTATTTTTCACATTTCAATATTATTGAACAGATAGAAAAAGACATTAACAGGATATGCACATGAGATTACAATGGAAGCTGAAAATATTATACATTCAATTCAAGACTTTTATTTTTGAGGAACAAAGATGAAACACTGTTTTGCCACCATGAATATCATACAAATCCAGATCATTACACAGTTGAGGATTGGTCACTGCTGGTCTAAATTTCTGCAAATTTAAATGATAAATACAAGCAATTCCAGGACTTGGTAAAACGAAGAAATATATGCCATTTCCTAATGTCAAAACAAAATAAATCTTCTGTTTTCAGATGAAGAGTGGTAATCATTAGCTTCATTGAATTCTTCTCAGCAACTGTCCTCAATTGTGAAGAAAATGCTGTATTTCTTTAGAAAAGAAGCATTTTTCTAGTTGTGAAGAACTATGCAATGCAGTGCATCTGCATTTGTAGTTTTTTTTTAAATTAACGGATAATGGGATTCATTTGGGTGGTAGAGATAGATCGATAGACTACCTGCTTTTTAAACAGTGATCTTTGCTACAAGCAGCAATTCTGACCAGTGTGAGTTAATGAGTGTGTTGCTGGGAAAGCACAGCAGGTCAGGCAGCATCCGAAGACCAGGAGAATCGGTGTTTCGGGCATAAGCCCGTTGTGCCCAAAACATCGATTCTCCTGCTTCTCTGATGCTGCCTGACCTGCCATGCTTTCCCAGCAACACACACTCTCGACTCTGATCTCCAGCATCTGCAGTCATAGAGTCATAGAAATGTACAGCACGGAAACAGACCCTTTGATCCAACTTGTCCATGCCTACCAGATATCTCAACCCAATTTAGTCCAACCTGCCAGCACCCAGCCCATATCCCTCCAAACCCTTCCTATTCATACACCCTTCCAGATGCCTCTTAAATGTTGCAATTATACTAGCCTCCAACACATCCTCTGGCAGCTCATTCCATACAAGCACCACCCTCTGTGGAAAAAGTTGCTCCTTAGGTATCTTTTTATATCATTCCCCTCTCACCCTAAACCTATGCCCTCCAGTTCTGGACTCCCCCACCCCAGGGAAAAGACCTTGTCTATTTATCCTATCCATGCCCCTCAAGATTTTATAAACTGCTAAGGTAACCCCTCAGCCTCTGAAGCTCCAGGGAAACAGCCCTAGCCTATTCAACCTCTCTATAGCTCAAAACCTCCAACCTGGCAGCATCATTGTAAATACTTTCTGAACCCTTTCAAGTTTCACAACATCTTTCTGATAGGAAAGAGACCAGAATTGCATGCAATATTTCAACAGTGGACTAACCAATGTCCTGTACAGCCGCTTTATGGCCTCCCAACTCCTGTACTCAATACTCTGACCAATAAAGGAAAGCATACCAAACACCTTCACTATCCTATCTACCACTTTCAAGGAGCTATGAACCTGCACTCCAAGGTCTCTTTGTTCAGCAACACTCCCTAGGACCTTACCATTAAATATACATGTCCTACTAAGATTTACTTTCCCAAAATGCAGCACCTTGCATTTATCTGAATTAAACTCCATGTGCCACTTCTCAGCCCATTGGCCCAGCTGATCAAGATTCCATTGTAATCTGAGGTAACCTCCGCTGTCCACAACACCTCCAATTTTGGTGTCATCTGCAAACTTACTAATTATGCCTCTTATGCTCACATCCAAATCATTTATATAAAGGACGAAAAATAGTGGACCCAGCACCAATTGTTGTGGCACTCCACTGATCACAGGCCTGTAGTCTGAAAAACAATCCTCCACCACCACCCTCTGTCTTCTACCTTTGAGCCAGTTCTGTATCCAAATGGTTAGTTCTCCCTGTATTCCATAAGATCTAACCTTGCTAACCAGTCTCTCATGGGGAACCTTGTAGAACGCTGTACTGAAGTCCATACAGATCTCATCTACCACTCTGCCCTCATCAATCCTCTTTGTTACTTCTTCAAAAACTCAATTACCTCACTTTCTCCCAGTGTGCGTTAATGCTCTGTCTGTCAGGAGCTGAACTGATGGGAGCAATCACTACTAAAAGTGTTTGGCTGTAACTGCAACTGCTTTCGTATTACTGGCGTAAAGGATGTGGCGTAAACACTTCTGAGCGAGTGTGCTGCAGATATGGTGATGAATGAATGACCTAGTCAAACTCTATTTTTGGGTTGGATGAATCTCAATGTGGGCTAGGTCATTCTTTTCAATCTAATGAACCCAAGCAGGAAGAAATTGCTTTTACTAGCCATTAAAAATGGAATTTATGTAATTCTAAGGTTCTCGGGTGGCAAACAGATCTGAAATTGGTCAATTACACTTGAGAAAGTGAGGACTGGAGATAAGAGTCAAAGTGTGTGGTATTGGAAAAGGACAGCCAGTCAGGCAGCATCTGAAGAGCAGAGGAATCGACATTTCGGGCATAAGGCCTTCATCAGGAATGTCGATTCTCCTTCTTGGATGCTGCCTGACCGGCTGTGCTTTTCCAGCACCACACTCTTCCACAATTACCCTTTGACTTTTCTGAGCATTTTATGTTATGTGTCACTATCCTAATCAGATGTTTTCTAATCAACCTGTTCATTGATATCGTTACACACCTCTGGAACAGATGGAATTTGAACATGGATCTTCTGGGCCAGAGGTGGCTCAGATGCTACCACTGCACAACAAGGACTCTATATGACCCTTATCAAGATACCATCCTCATCAGCTTATCCAGGGATGTTGTGATATATCTCGAGTTGAACCTAGACCTCCTGGCTCAGGAAGGGACATTGCCAGTGGAGTATAAAAGTGCCGACACTATCTGTATCAGGTTGATATCTCTCAACAGGATGTTTAAAAATATCATTGTACATCTCTGGAGCACTTGGGGCTTGAATCTGGGTTTCCTGGTTCAGAGGTAGGGGCAATACACCAGAAGAACCCTCACTATCCTTATCAGTTATCTTTACAGATGCTGACTGACCTGCTTTGTGCTGACAGCATTTTTAAAATACTTGACTTTTTTTTAAGACCTTTTATAATCAACCCACTCAGGGATATTATGCCACACCTCTGGAGCTGGTGGGATTCTGGATTCCTTGCCCAGAGGTTGAGACACTATAATTGTGCCACACGAGCCGTCACAATCCTTACCATATTTTCTAATAATCTCTTTGAAGATGTAATTATTCGTCTCTGGTCAGGTGGCATCGGAGCCCAGACCTCCTGGCTCAGAGGTAGGAGCACCGCCAATACCATAAGAGATTTCATTCATCTTAGCCTTACCTTTTGAAACATTTTTCTTCTATTGAGCTAAGGTTTGCACAAATTTTGCTTCTGCTTTCCAGGCAAGACAAGATTTCAGTTCTTCCTATGCTGATAGACTTGTTGTCTTTTATTTTTCCCTAATCACCAGAGATGTTGTTGTTCACCTGAGAAGAAGGTGGGACTTTATGCTGGATCTCCTGGCTCAGAGATATGGACACTGCCAGTGCACTTCCACTGACCTTTCTTAACCTATTTTTCTAATCAACCTGTTCTCAGATGTTTTTCCACACCACTGGAACAGGTGAGGCTTGAACCTATCAAGCAAAATTGAGGAAATCATAAGAAAAGTAACTTTGCCAGATGATCAACAAAGCATCCGTTGTCAATACAATCGGATTTGTTTGCCATGTGTACTTAAAAGATGGTGTAAAAAGATTTGTATCTGGCGTTCCATATGGATTATACAGCTGTGAATGCAGTCATGCCAACCCTGAGGCTTTGCATGTGATGTGTATTAGTGTCCACTTCACATTGTTATTAACTGTGGATGACATTGTCAGTTGACCAAATTGGCTCGTTGTGTGCTACAAGAGAACTTTTTTTTTGTCAAATGCAATTTTTTTGTTTCAAAGCCCATTTTATACCTTTATGAACTCTGTAATATAATGGCCCATATTTTCATCAGGGAAAGAGCCACTAATTCAACCATCTACAGTATCAGGAAACAGGCACGGACAGGGACAAAGAAGACAAGGGAACAAGTATAGGGAAACAACCTACCACCAATCAGCTGTCACTCAGATGCCAGCTGAGCCAAATTAGCATGTTCTTAACGAGGTGATGCTATGTCATAATTGAATGGTCCTTCTTTGACCAGAGGAGCACTTGTTCCAGGGCTACCATTTTTCGGTGGTTCATCTGAAACTATTGTTGAAGCTACTGCTGTGTTTGAGGGTATGATATAGTCACACTCACCCATAAGTGTTCCCATGTTCCTGTAAAGTATAGGCAAATTAAAAGCTTGAGTCCAGTGTTACTTATGATCAGCCCACTCTTCATGCAGGCCTGTTTGACTGTGATGACTTCCTTTGTGGTGTGTCCTGTTACCATCACTTGCAATCCCAGTGGTATTGGTGTGACTGGTATTACTGGCAGATATATGGGCCGGCAAAGTGTTAGCCATAGTTTGGCTTTCCTCTTGATTTCAAACATCAATCCAAATATTCCATGCTGGAGTCAGTAGTTCCTTTCTGCCTGACAGCCTTCTGCTTAGCATGACAAGGCTTTGCAACATGGCAGACTGGCTGTGCATGTGCTAACTTGATCTCTCATTGTTTTGGCCAATTTATTTTAAAATATTGTTAGAATTCTTCAAATTCATTTGTGAAAATCTGGAACTGGTCTGTTTGTTTTCCATGGTCAGCAGTATCCTGACTTTGTTGTGCTTGGTATAAATAGGAATGTTCAAACAATTGCAGTTGTCTTTTAGCAGTTGTTATTTATCGCAAAAGCTCTGCAAAGATGCCGATAAATAAATTTGACACAGTAGTTATTTTGCTTGCAATAGACTGCTGGAGGGTATCAAATAATTACAAGGTGAAATGATTCACTTAAAAGAAAATGTCAGGGATTTCTTAGTTATATCTCAAAGTTAAAATTTATCCATGGTTCCAATAGCTGCTGACATCCCTTTGCAAACCATCTATCTTTGTTTACACCTGTACCTTATTATTATTGCCACAGTACACAAAGTATAAACTGTACAAAAATTCCAGGTGAAAAAGTAGTTGATGGTAGGACTGTGCAAATCAGGTTTCAGATTTGATGGACCATAATTTTATATTTTTGCAATTTGATTACTGTGGTGTTGTCACTGGCAGCTCTTGTGAATATGTTCAATGTGCTTTTGACAAACCAAAATCGAAGTTGTCACATAAAAGGAAAACGAAAGCAAGCTGTTTCATACCGTGCAGGAGCTACTTAACAGTTTTATTATAAGTATCTGAAATAAAGATTCCACTTTATCAACAACATTATAGACACTGAAACCCTGTGAAGGGTCATGTTGTTTTTAATTTAAAATTTCTTGTTTATTTGCCCCGACTGGACTTTGTTTCTTTCCAACCAACTTCTGTGTTCGCTCAATGCTAACTTATTTAGTTAATGTCTCTTCATGAGACCCTCAGACAAAATGCTTGGTTATTTCTTAATGTGGATTCCTTCATCTCTTCTCCAAAAGTTTCTGTTTTTGAATCTTTCTCTTACTAGTATTAACTCACCGATGATGGCTTTGCTCCTGTTCTGAATGTTTTTTTAAAAGTTGATGCTTGGTAATAAATTTATTTCTAGTTTTGGTGCCATTCAACGCTATCTGTGTCAGTAAGAGATTAAGTGTGAATTTCTCTTTTCCTCCATCTTGTGCAACTCTTGTTTCCATATGAACAGTAACAAGTGAAAGCTAGAGTGATTTTGAACCCACTAAGTTGTGTATTTTTGAGTTTCTAGATTTCCGCGCTTAGAAAATGAAACACATGTTCTTTTCAATCTTCCAACTTCTTTCGCTCCTGGAATAAAAATGGTTCAAATGACAAAAGTGCTACAATTTGCACTTGTTTTTTCAATTCCACATGAGATGTGTTATAATTTTGGTATCCTAATCAGAATTGTCCCACTGATTATAGCTTTGTATTTTCATTAAGAAATGAAGGTAAGTAAATTGCACTGCTTTGAAACCAGGAACTTGTATATTGTTTGTTCAGTAAAGCCTAATAAATTTCCATGTGATTGTTCAATTGTACATTTAATCTTTTTTTTACCCTCTCTTGTTTGTAATCAATTTAAATGCTGCTTGAATAATGATTTTTGCCTGGTTTGGTGTAAGCAAATCTCAACAGCTGTTTCTCTGTGGTGTATTTACCCTTTAATCCTGGCTAGCAGCTGCCATTGGTTAGCACTGTGCGCTCTCCATGGTTCTGACGATATTGCTACCACAAGGTTATTTAAATCATTTTCCTTCTTTCCCTCCTTTTTCATTTATGCAGTTTAAGAAATGAGAAATGTCAGCACAGGAGGAGGCTATTTGGCCCATACGCCAATCCCTTTACTATTTCAGCATCAGAATTTGTACTAATTCCATTTCTTTGCTGTTTTCATTGGTGATTTTTTTGTGAAATTTTGTAATCATGCATTAAGTTGACTTAGCTGTGGTAATCGTGTTTGGTGATCCAGGGTATTTATATACTTTTCTGCTTCGTTTTTAATTTTGGACCCAAACGTATTTTCCTTTGTTCATTCACTGACCACCATGTGTATATATAAGCTTTCACTTCCCTCCAATTGTGATGCTAACACCTATGTGCCACGGTCACAGAAAATGCAGTCCTAGTTTTTCATGTTTATCATTGTAATAAGGGTCTATATCTCTGTTATCAACTTAATGCAACAGCACACTCTATAGATGCTATCATCCTTTTACAGTATTCTCAAAAGAGCACAAGGTACTGCCATTGTATATGGTACCCAAGCAGCTGTTTCATGTGGTAATCAAGTTCACAACGTTGATGTCATCAGCAATGCAGTCTACTAAGAAGCTCACCACACCTGTGGAGAGAGGTTTAGGAGCCATACCAACAGAAAATTCTATTTAACTCCAGCATTCATTCAACATGGCAGCTCTTGGCTCAGTTACCTCCTCCCTCCCAAACTCAACTAGGATCAATAGTTGAGTTTTTGCTGTGAATATTTGTTTGGTTAACTGTTAATTAACAACGATGTGTTAAGGTATACCATTCTTGTTGGTTCAGTATTTCATTGGGCATTTTATCTAGTTCTGTTTCTTTAATGTTGCATATTTGTATATACTTGGAATATAACAAGCTCTTGTGAAATGAGGCTTTGTTTCAATTGTTTTGTACTTGTCTTTGCGCAAGAAATTTTCTTTTATTATTTTAGGATATTTGAGTATTAAGTGTTTGGGACCAGTTGCATGCTAACTTGTCAAATAAATTTGTACTTTGAACATCATCGCAATCTCCTTCAGGCAGCCTATGCTAACTGACTTGTCCTTGCTTGCTATTCAGCAGTGTATACTCTGTAATCTCATTTATTATGACAGAATTAATATTTAAAATCACCCTTGCATCTGCACTGGTTTTAACACTTTTAAGTAATCCTAGTTGCATCCAATCTGGTGTTAATTCTTGCAAACAATACTTTTCACTTTTGTTTTATTATTTGCTGTTTCCCTGGATGTTGCTAAACCAGATTTTCAGCTTGAATTCACAGTGCTTGTTCAGTAGTAGCTCTGCAGGAGCAATTGAGATGGAAGACTGCTAGATTTTTCTTCCAGTTGCTTGTACGCCAGAGCGCAGTGATTGTGAAGCTTTTTGAAACTACTGACCTTGAAGGTGTCTCTTGTCTGCCTTTTTTTACTGCAGTATTGAAACACTGTTTTCTTCATGCTGGGTAGCCAGCACTTTGCACATGAGATTAAGTAAAAGTAATTTGACCATAGCCACCCTGATCCATTAATGGTTTCAAGAATACGGCACTTGTGCACCTAACAGTCTCAAATTATCTGACACATTAGACTATGATGCAATTGGTGATTTATGACTGAACAATTAACCATGATTTGCAAGAAACATTCAGAGAAAATGGAAAATGATTCTTGCACAACAACAGTACTATTCTTATCGATGAAATGCTAACTTTTGAAAAATTTCCTTTGGTTAAATGGAGCTCCATGTAGATTTGTCTATAAGGAGAGAGTTCATTGTGGTTATTGGCTACGATTCATGTAGCATAATGTGTTTCTCAATAAAAGTAGGCTGCAGTTACATTAAAGTTATAGTATATTGCACAGCTATTTGATTTTGGACTAATTTTAGCAAAAAGATAAGCCTAAGCTAAAGCCTAATCCAATAGCAGAATAGAAACAGATGCAGTCTACTGAATCCAAATAGTGAATTAATTATTGTTGTTCATAACATGTTTACTTCCATCACCATTAAAAAGACTTGAATGATTTTACTATGTGAATTATGTGGAACACGTTTGTGGTTTCAACTTCACTTTCCTGTCTGCTCCTCCCTAACGCTTGACTTTTTTTCTGTCAAAAATCTATTGAGCTGAGTCTTGAATAAATTCAATGACCCTGCCCTCACTGGGTCATTTTCTGGGTAAGTCTCTGAGACAGGGGAAAAATTTTCAATACAGCATTAAAAGAGAGACCTCCTATTAAACTCGGTACTGTAGTTCAACCAGTCGTGATGTTTGAATTCATTATTTACTTAAATTAGCCATTTTTGCATTGCATTGCTGCCTCCAAGAATATTACTTTCTGAAGGTCAGTTGGAATGCAGTGCTGAATATCTCATTCCTGGATTTAAAGTAAAATAGGATTGTTACATCTCAAGACTACCAAGTGAGCCATATGATGGTGTGATGTTAGCTAAAAGATTGAGCTCTGTTGTCGTGCTATCTATAGTTGAAAAGTCTGCCAGTGCTCAGTATAATGGCTTATACAAGAAGACTAATGACTATGCAGGAGGAATATTAGAGAAGCGCCATAGTCATGGAGCTGGTTTTCCAACCTGAGTCAGGAAATGCAAAGCTACAGCAACATTTATTTAACAGACCAGCCTTTCAACTCCAAGCTGATGTACATAATTGGACTATTTGGAAACTTTTGCATACATTTGCTTTCCTAGCTAATACCTTCTTTCAATTATTATATGCATATTGTGAGAGGGAGCATGGAAGTTCTCTGTTACTATTTCCACAAGCCAGTCAACAAAAGGGAAGGAGTAGATTGTCTATGGGCTAATCATTACTAATTCTTGTTGCCTTTAATTCATTTAAAAAAAGCCAAAAGTATGGGAAGGGTGTTACCAGACAAAAAAAATGATTTTTGCAAAATTATTGAATGTTTAATTTGTATGATTATTTTAGTTGGTTCCTGTGGGTAATTTGAATTTGACTATCTTATATTTAATTGTAAGTTGTATTTTTTTTACACTTTTTCTGCAATTTGTGAAGTCTGAATATTGAATGAACATGTCACAATAGATGTCATAATCCACTCAATAACTCTAAACCAGGAGCAAATTTTCACTTCTAATCTCTTTAGATTAGATTAGATTAGATTACTTAGTGTGGAAACAGGCCCTTCTGCCCAACAAGTCCACACCGACCCGCCGAAGCGCAACCCACCCATACCCCGACATTTACCCCTTACCTAACACTACGGGCAATTTAGCATGGCCAATTCACCTGACCCGCACATCTTTGGACTGTGGGAGGAAACCGGAGCACCCGGAGGAAACCCACGCAGACACGGGGAGAACGTGCAAACTCCACACAGTCAGTTGCCTGAGTCGGGAATTGAACCCGGGTCTCAGGCGCTGTGAGACAGCAGTGCTAACCACTGTGCCACCGTGCCGCCCACTATTCATTGGTACATTCTTCTGTTCGAACCAGGGATATTGAAAATTTTACGATCTCTTGCTTGCTGTTAACCTGGATCAGGGTGTGTTGATATATGAAGCCAATGATAAAGTAATCTCAAGCAATCTAAAGGCCCAATTTATAGACAGAAAAAGGGAAACAAAAAAGGGCTCATCTAATCACCAGCCTCCGTAAATTTGACTGGCTACTTGTCATCTGTGAATCTTCTGGATTGGGGGTTTAACATGACAGTAATTTTTAAAATTCATTATTCATGAATTGGGTGTTGCTAGCAGGATCAGTATTTATAGTGGGCGGCACGGGGCACAGTGGTTAGCACTGCTGTCTCACAGCGCCTGAGACCCGGGTTCAATTCCCGACTCAGGCGACTGACTGTGTGGAGTTTGCATGTTCTCCCCGTGTCTGCGTGGGTTTCCTCCCACAGTCCAAAGATGTGCGGGTCAGGTGAATTGGCCATGTTAAATTGCCCGTAGTGTTAGGTAAGGGGTAAATGTAGGGGTATGGGTGGGTTGCGCTTCGGTGGGTCGGTGTGGACTTGTTGGGCCGAAGGGCTTGTTTCCACACTGTAAATAATCTAATCTAATCTTATCACCAATCCTTTGTTGCCCTGACTAAGTTCTTTGCTAATTCTGGATCAGTGGTGCTGGAAGAGCGCAGCAGTTCAGGCAGCATCCAATGAGCAGCGAAGTCAACGTTTCGGGCAAAAGCCCTTCATCAGGAATAAAGGCAGTGAGCTGGAAGCATGGAGAGATAAGCTAGAGGAGGGTGGGGAGAGAGTAGCATAGAGTACAATGGGTGAGTGGGGGAGGAGATGAAGGTGATAGGTCAGGGAGCAGAGGGTGGAGTGGAATAGGTGGAAAAGGAGCTAGGCAGGTCGGACAAGTCATGGGGACAGTGCTGAACTGGAAGTTTGAAACTAGGATGAGATGGGGGAAGGGGAAATGAGAAAGCTGTTGAAGTCCACATTGATGCCCTGGGGTTGAAGTGTTCCGAGGCGTAAGATGAGGCGTTCTTCCTCCAGGCGTCTGGTGGTGAAGGAGCGGCAGTGAAGGAGGCCCAGGACCTCCATGTCCTCGGCAGAGTGGGAGGGGGAGTTGAAATGTTGGGCTACGGGGCGGTGTGGTTGATTGGTGCAGATATCTCAGAGATGTTCCCTAAAGCGCTCTGCTCGGAGGCGCCCAGTCTCCCCAATGTAGAGGAGACCGCATCGGGAGCAACGGATACAATAAATGATATTAGTGGATGTGCAGGTAAAACTTTGATGGATGTGGAAGGCTCCTTTAGGGCCTTAGATAGAGGTAAGGGAGGTGGTGTGGGCACAGGTTTTACAGTTCCTGTGGTGGCCGGGGAAAGTGCCAGGATGGGAGGGTGGGTTATAGGGCGGCATGGACCTAACCAGGTGGTCATGGAGGGAACGGTCTTTGCGGAAGGTGGAAAGGAGTGGGGAGGGAAATATATCCCTGGTGGTGGGGTCTTTTTGGAGGTGGCAGAAATGTCTGCGGATGATTTGGTTTATGCGAAGGTTTGTAGGGTGGAAGGTGAGCACCAGGGGCGTTCTGTCCTTGTTACGGTTGGAGGGGTGTGGTCTGAGGGCGGAGGTGCGGGATGTGGAAGAGATGCGTTGGAGGGCATCTTTAACCACGTGGGAAGGGAAATTGCGGTCTCTAAAGAAGGAGGCCACCTGGTGTGTTCTATAGTGGAACTGCCCCTCCTGGGGGCAGATACGGCAGAGGCGGAGGAATTGGGAATATGGGATGGCATTTTTGCAAGAGGTAGGGTGGGAAGAGGTGTAATCCAGGTAGCTGTGGGAGTTGGTGGGTTTGTAAAAAATGTCAGTGTCAAGTCGGTCGTCATTAATGGAGATGGAGAGGTCCAGGAAGGGGAAGGAGGTGTCAGAGATGGTGCAGGTAAATTTAAGGTCAGGGTGGAATGTGTTGGTGAAGTTGATGAATTGCTCAACCTCCTCACAGGAGCACGAGGTGGCGCCAATGCAGTCATCAATGTAGCGAAGGAAGAGATGGAGAGTGGTGCCGGTGTAATTCCGGAAGATCAACTGTTCTACGTAGCCAACAAAGAGACAGGCATAGCTGGGGCCCATACGTGTGCCCATGGCTACCCCTTTGGTCTGGAGGAAGTGGGAGGATTCAAAGGAGAAATTAAGGGTGAGGACCAGTTTGGCCAAATGAATGAGAGTGTCGCTGGAAGGGTACTGTTGGGACGTCTGAGCCAACTGAAATGGTGAAATCAGCCAGGTTAGCATAGAATAGTCCTGCATGGGCTAACCCGAAACGTCAATTTCGCTGCTCCTTGGATGCTGCCTGAACTGCTGTGCTCTGCCAGCACCACTAATCTGGTTTCCAGCATCTGCAGTCATTGTTTTTACCCCAGAGGATTTTGCATTCTCAGTGACGGATGGCATTAAGGCAATCTGACCCTCCATAGTCTTGATTCTAATGAATATCAGCTTTTTATTTCAGACTTTTATTTTTACTTTTCATCAGATTGCAAAAGCCTGACTTAAGTAAACGTGAGGGACCACTCCTTACCTTGTTTATATCCTATGTTCATGCAATATGTTGGATGTTAATAGAGTTGCAGAGACTGGCTGCCCGTCCATAAGCTAGAAGAGGCAATCTGGTGCAAATGCAGGAATATCTTTCTTTGGGGAGCATTATTAAAACTATTGCCAGTGCAAGTTAGTTCTGCATGAATCTGGTACCTTTGCGATTGTGCTTTTTAATCTTGAAATTTCAATCAAAGTGTATGCTTCAATTGCTTCTCAAATGTGATTCACCCCCTCTTTTTTTCTTCCTCTTAGTCATGTAATTGTGAAAACTAGTCCGAACCATAAATTCGTCTTCACGGTGAAAAGTCATGCCTCTGTGCTTCCAGGGAGCATTGCCTTCAGTCTGCCACAGGTAATAAGAAGTTATGGGTGCATCCTGTCGCATACATCCATGTGAACAAGCAGTTAGCACCTCAAGAGATGGTTTGATTTTTTTTTTAAACAGTTGAATTGTGGGAGATAATGTATCCCACTATGAAGTAGTTCTCTATGGTAATTCATGTATGAGTGTGGCACTTTTCAAAACTCCTTTTCAACAGCTTCTAACAGAGAAAAGGTCTGCTGTTGTCTCTGTCTTTCACTTACAAAGCATTACTCTCCTCTCTAACCTCCTTGTCTTCTCCCATGTATTAGAATACGTTTTTGTTTCTCAGATGAGTACCTATCTCACATGCAGTTCATTCTGGACTTTGATCCTTCCATTTCTGCCATTCTAATTGCTGAAATTACCCTGGGCCACATTATTAATGGCATTTAGTGACTGAGACCAGCATGATCATCCTTTCTCGTAATGTGATTTATTTACTCTTTAACATTTGACTGCAACAGGCACTTGTCAAAATAGTCCAATTGGCTCAAATAATCCATGTTTGTGTTTACCCTCAGCGTAATTAACTCTTCAACCCTTTTTGCTTCCTCCAACTATGCAAAACACCTTGATGTTGGTTTGTGTGTCACATTCTGAATTCTCACCCTCATCTTGACTATGCATAAAATTAATTTCTTTTGGTCAAGCCTTCAGTCCTGTTCTGAATTGGTAGCTTTTTTTTAACTTGGCATTGAAGGGCCTTGGACCATTTTCTAAAATCGTGTAAATGAGGCCTTTTGAATCCTTTGAAGTGTTTCCCATTATGTTTTGCTCCTGCACACGTTCACACAGGTACAAGTGAACCTCGTTGCTTTTGCTGTCTGCTGACATATTCAGAGTTTCTCCATTAAAAATGTTCACATCATGGAAGCAGAATATTGCTTTTTGGTTTTGCTCTTGCTTTTTGCTTGCTCTTCTCTCAAATGGGGCTAGGTTCATTTAGCATATCTTGTCAACATGGATGAGTTGGACCAAAGGGTCTGTTTCTGTGTTGTACATCTCTATGACGCTATGACTCTGAGACAGAGTCATATAGTACCAACCAGATATCTCAATTTGACCCTGTTCGATTTGCTGGCATTCAGCCAATATCCCTCTAAACCCTTCCTCTTCATATACCCATCCAGATGCCTTTTAAATGTTGTAATTGTATCCTCCTCCACCACTACTTCTAGTAGCTTGTTTCATACATGCACCATCTTCTATGTGAAAGATTTACCCCTCAGGACCTTTTTAAATCATTCCCCTCTCAGCTTAAACCTATGCTCTTTACTTGTGGACTTCCCCACCCGTATGCCTGATGGAGAGGCAGTCTAAAAGCTTATGATTTCAAGTAAACCTGTTGGCAAATAACCTGGTGTCACGTGATTTCTGACACTGGAAATAAACCTTGGCTATTCGTCCTATCCATGCCACTCATGATTTTATAAACCTCTGAGATCACCCCTCAGCCTCTGACGCTCTAGAGAAAAAAGCCCCAACCTATTCAACCTCTCCCTATAACTCAAACCTCCAGTCCCAGCAGTATCCCTGTAAATCTTTTCTGCACTTGCAAGTTTAACAACATCCTTCCTATAGAAGGGTGACCACATTTGTACATAGTAGTCTAAAAGTAGCCTCATCAAACACAACATGACATCCAAACTCCTATACTCAGTGTTTTGACCAATGAAGGCAAGCATGCTACAAGTTTTCTTCACCCACCCTGTTGACTTGCGGTTCTCTTTTCAAGGAACTATGCACCTGCATCCCACTCTTTGTTTAGAACATACCCGCTGTGCATCTGTGTGATTTTGATTTCAGATTTTATCATGCCATACTTTATCTTGTATGCAACACCAGACTTTGACTCACTGTTAAGCCTGATCCTGTTGTTGTTAATGATGCATGGTCATGGATATGTGAAGATTTCAGCCCTTTTGGTTGCTGTTCCATATGTGCACACGCAGTCATAGAAATGTACAGCATGAAAACAGACCCTTCGGTCCAACTCTTCCATGCCGACCAGATATCTCAACCCAAACTAGTCCCACCTGCCAGCATCCGGCCCATATCCCTCCAAACCCTTCCTATTCATATACCCATCCAAATGCCTCTTAAATGTTGCAATTGTACCAGCCTCCACCACAGCCTCTGGCATCTTAAGAGTGGTATCAATTTAAGATCGTGATCAGTGCACTCTTCCCTCTCTAAGTAGAATTTTGTTTAATTTTCAGCATTCATAGATTTTTTTTCTTAACCTTCGCTACTGTTATGACATTGAATGAGTGTAAATTCACTTTAAAATAGCATCTTCTGAATATTGAAGTAAGCTTAAAATGCAGGCTGAGCTGCCCGAATGGAAAGGCAGGGAGATGTAACTATTTTGGAACAGCTCATGTAACAACTGGGTGTTAAAGGATACCTGAGTTTTGGTTACTTGACAATAATTCGAATTTATCCAATTAATTAAAATTATGCCCAGGATATGTTTGAATTTATTGTTTTGACAACATTGCCCTGATGACAGGGAACAATATTGGAGGACAGGGTATTAAAGAAAAATGTGGGTACTTTGAAAATTGGTCAGAGAACAATTACCACCGAACAGCAATTGCTGTGGAGCCAGAGAGCTAACTGCCCATCTAAAATCTTGCTCTCAAAGAAATTAGAAGGCACTCTATCAAGGTGCTTTTTCCTGTTCAATATACTCGCAGTAAAAAGAAAGATCTAACCCAGGAAGATCAGCAGATGGAAGATTGAAGACAGCAGAGAAGACAGAGACTGTGTGAATTTGAAATTCAGTTAATGTAATGTTTAATAAGTGTGTTATTAGAACAGCATGTTAATAGGATTATGTTCAGTTAAGGGAAAGAGTGTTTGGTTTGTTAATAGTTTTGTTTAGCATTTACTATTAGAGTTAAGAAAATAAATTTTTTTTTCTTTAAGTAGAGGAAATTAGGAGTTCTCTGTCACACCCTCATATTTCAACAGATTGAGGCAAGTAGGTTGGGTGTTAACTAACAGGGGTTCGACCTCTGCATCATAACACTACCATGAGTTCAAAAACTTCAATCAGTTGTTTAAAGGCTGGATCATTTTGATCTAACATCAAATTGCTTTTCAAAATTCTGCTTCAGTACTGGCAGGTATTTGCATGATTTGAATAGTAATTAATATTCTACTAAACGAGGAGCTGTGTTTAGTTAGATCTAATACAAATAAAGGCAAAGGATGTTTTCAAACTCTGCTTGTAATTGATGGTTAACTTAGTTTTTGAAGGTGGGAGTAATCTTATTTGTGGGGCATAAACTTAAATAATGTTTTCACTGGAAGGCATTAGTTGTTGGAATTGCAGCCCAAATCTTTACATTTTCAATGTACGCCCTTGGTTGCTCCATGATTTTCCTAAGAAGTATAATACTTTCCATCTATTAATGGTATACTGCAACTGGTTCCTGATATCCAATGTGAGATTTGACTTGAAATCAAAAATGAAATATTCACAGAATTATAGAATTCTTACATTGCAGAAGGAAGTGGTTGGGTCCATAGTACCCGCACCAGCTCTATAAGAATATCATTACCTAGTGACAATTTCCTGATGCTTCCCCATATCTTTTACACACTCCTTCTATCCTAATAATCATCCAGTGCCCTTTTGAATGCCTCAATTGAAGCTATCTACACCGCATTTCTAGGCAGTGTGTTCTCTCCCCTGAGTGCTCACTGCAAGAAAAGTTTTTCTCACATCATCCTTGCTGCTTTTGCAGCACTTAAAATTTGAGACCACTTGGTCGTGTTTGGTTTACAAACATGAACAGCTTTTCTTTATCTGCTCTGTCCAACCAGTTCGTGATTTTGTAAACCTCCATCAAATCTCCTCCCTGCTTTTGTCTCTCCAAGGAGAACAGTTCCACTTCTTCAATCCATCCTCAGAAACTGAAGTTTCTCAATTAACCCTTCAGGTCTGCTCTTTAACATATTATCTCCCGTGGAAACTCAAAATAACAACAAGCCAGCTAGTGAGATAGAAACCAAGTTGCCTGTTATTTTTTGTGGGGAGTGTTTATTAGGGAAATCTTACAGGTCTTATCCTACGTGCGACAGCATAGCTAGTCCATTTTGGGATATTTATTTGGTCAACCTGTTCAGAGATGTTGTTGCACACAAAGATACAAATACATTGTATTTTAAACTGTGTTCTCATTTGGTTTAATTGTAGAAGATTCTATCACTTCCCAGCTTTGTTGACTCGTTGCATGACTTACCAGGGAAGGGTTCAGGTGTGAATATATAAACTTGGAAAAGAATATGATCCAGTGCGTCTAGAATTGTTTAAATGTGTGAACTGTTGGACTTCACAAATAGGAAAAATTAACTGTTTTGGAGTTGGATTGGGATGGTTGATGCGCTGTTTTATAAGAACCATTCTCGTTCAGCTTATTACATAAAGAGTAGATGATTGCAATGTTAACAGTTGTGCTAATGCTTCACTATTGTTAGAATTGGCATTGTATGCACTTCCAACCAAGTATGAAATTCATGCACCCAAGGAAGGGATTATTCATTATTCGAAGTATTTGTTTTTGACATGAGAGAAAAAATGTCTAATCTTGCATTGCTTTCCATAAGCTATTTTCAAGCAACAAGCCTAATTTTAAGTTTAAAAATATGATGTGTATCTTGCACAGTTCTGAGTCCTTGGATCCTCCAGGTTTCTTTTTCTAAAACTGTTATTTTTTTTTAAAAATCCTTCATTCTTTGAATGTACTTATTGAAACAATGCTATCTGTTAACTCATTATATTTTCCTTGCAGCGAAAATGGGTGGGTCTCTCCATTGGTCAGGAAGTGGAAGGTATGTCTCATTTTATTACTTAATTAAACATGTTTAATAATGAAGCAGAAATTAACAATTTGCAGACATATCTAACAGTTATAAAATGAGCACAGTGTGCAGAGCATGTGTGTACTTACAGGATCATAGTTATACAGAACAGGAACAGACCCTTCACTTAAAATAGTCCATGCTGACCGAGTTTCTCAAACTAAACTCCTATCCCTTTAAACTGTCCTATTCATGTACCTGTCCAAATGTTTTTAAGTGTTGTAACTGTACAAGTATCTTCCACTTCCTCTGGCAGTTCATTCCACATACAAATAAAATTCTGCATGAAAAATTTACCCCTTGGGTCCCTTTTACATCTTTTGCTTCACCTCAGAAATATGCCCCCTAATTTTGAAATCACCCATCCGAGGGGAACGATACTTGCTATTCACTTTATCTATGACCCTCATGATTTTATAAATCTCTAAGGGATTTGCTCTTAACCCATTGAAAGAACTTGCCAGCTTATCCAGCCCTTCCTTTATAATGCAAACCCTCCAGTCCAGTTATCATACACATGTGTAGAGACTTGATATGTCATAATTCACTGCTGTGCAATACTGAAATTGAATCTGATTATTCTAAGATCGCACCTTCTACAAAAAAAAATCAAATGATTGGTTTATAATGAAGTGAAGAAAAAATTGAGACATTATTAAGAAGAAAAGGAAGGTCTCCTGGAGGTATCTTTTTCAAGAGAATTCAATAGGAGTGACTGGGAGTTATATTTGAAGAAAATAAGATACACATTGATAAACATATCTTTGTTTAGTAAACGCGTTATTTATTTTGCCTGAGTTGCTATTTTTAAGTAAAGATTTTTAAAAAAAAAACTGCACTAAGGTTGAGTGAGCTGTTTACTCGTTTCAGACCTGTTTACTTCAGTGAGAAATATTCCTGACAATACGGCAAAGGTTCCAGAAGCCCTTTCTTGTTCCTTTCCTTCCATTTAGGGAGCCTGTAATGATGATACGTTGTGGTTTGGTAAATAAGCCATCTTTCTTGATCCAAAATGAAAAAGTTTGATCATCCAGCTGTCTACAATCTTATTGATCAACCTCTAACTTTAAGAACCACCATTATGTCAGCACTGCTGAAAACATTCACCTGATCACCCATGAATCATATGATTATTACTATAACATGACTGTTGTCGAATTTGTCAGAGATTCGAACGAAAATTGGGGAATGGATATTTAAAAATTGATGAGAAGCAGATTTTCATGGGGTTTACTTGGGAAGGGAAAGTATGGAGTTACATGCACCACAGATATTTAGATCTCATCATAATTTATACTTGTGGCCTGATTTCTGAAGCTTCACTCACTTGGTTAGATTCACAACTGTATCCAATTAGGACACTCTATTCCATTCAATAAAGTAATGTGAGAAGTACAAAATAAGTTGTGCAAAATATTTTGGTGTTCAAGTAGTTGAGAATAGGTTGAGAAGTCTCGAGCTTTTAGCAGGTGTAATGATTTTTCAACAAAGCACATTAAGCAAAGAATTGTGAAACTGGGTGTTGTGCTGATGGACTAGTCATACCTTAAGAATTAAAGGCAAATCATAAGTCTTAAAGTTGCTTGGTACTGATCAAAAATATGCACGAGTTAATCTTTGGTGTCAAAAGAATTGGACTTCTCAAAAGAGAGAGTCTTCTCGCCCTGAACTCTAAAATGATGGTCCTTGATGATTCTGTATTAATTTTATTTACACTATAAATCTTGTCTTGGTGTATATTTTTATCTTGAAGCCAACAGGAACTACAATATGTCCTTCATGCCAGTTCAACCTTAAAGTTCAGCATAACAAAGATTTGTGAAGTAGTCTTCAGTCTCCCTTGATCAGGATGGATATGAATATGTTGGACGCAGTTCAGAGAAGGTTTTCTAGTCCTAATACCCAGAATGAGAAAGTTGTCTTTTGAGGAAAAATTAGATTAGGCTTGTGTCTGCTGGAATAGAACAGAAAGAGAACTTGATTAAAACACAAAATCTTGATGAGTTCCTGTTAGGATCGGATTGGATGTGATGTTACACCTGGTGGTAGAATTCAGAATTAGGGGTCACCCATTTAAAATATGGCAAAATTTGTTTCTCTGGTGAGTCTTTGAAACATCTTTGAAAGTTGGTGGAAGTGAAGTCCTTCAATATTTTTATGGCAGAAGTTGGTAGATTCTTGAGCAGGGGGATAGAAAGGTGGGAATGCAGCTTTGGGGTTGCAATCAATTAGACCATCTTATTGAACGGTGGAGCAGGCTTGAGGGGCTGAATGGCCTGCTCTTGCTCCTTGATTTGTATAAAATAAATCAACTGCTTTAACCAAAATCATACAGCACAGAAAAGGCCCTTTGGCCCGTCAAGTCTGCACCAACATAACTACCACTAAAGGCGCATTAATCCCAATTTCGTGCCACTTCTTCCATATCTCTGAGTGTTATGGTTCTCCAAGTGCTCATCCAAACCTTTTTTTAAAAAGGTTTTCAACCTCCAGTGCTTTCCCAGGCAGTACATGCCTGATTCCCACCACTGACTGAGGGAAAACATTTTTTTCTCAAATATCCCCTGAAACTCCTACTGTTTACCCTGAAACAATTGATTTGATTTATTATTGTTACATGTACTGAGATACAGTGAAAAGTATTGTTTGGTGTGCTGACCAGACAAATGACACCTGACAGAAGATAAACAGGGTAATAGGACTGAATGCAGAATATAGAATCCCTACAATGTGGAAACAGGTCAGTTGGCTCAACTGGTCCACACCGACCCTCTGATGAGTCACCCTCCCTGACCCATTCTCCTACCCTATTACTCTACATTTATCCCTGACTAAAGCACCTAACCTGCACATCCCTGAACAATCTAGGCAATTTCACATAGCCAATTCACCTAACCTGCATATCTTTGGTGGGAGGAAACTGAAGCACCCAGAGGAAACCCATGCTGACACGGGGAGAATGTGCAAACTCCACACAGACAGTTGCCCGAGACTGGAATCGAACCTGGGTCCCTGGTGTTGGGAGGCAGTAGCCACCATGCCACCCTTGTATAGTGTGACAGCCAAAGAGAAGGTGCAGAAAAAAATCACCTCTGATTTAAGGGGTCCATTCAGAAGTCTGATAACATTAAAGATGAAGCTGTTCTTGAATCTGGTGGTACCTCCTTTTTGATTGATCCCTCAACCAAAGGACACAACTGCACAAAATTCATCCTGTCCATCACCCTCATAATCTAAAACACATCATTCAGCTTTCATTACTGAAAATAAACCAATCCAATTCTGTCTTGTCTTTCCTGATAGTTCAACTTTTTCATCCCAAGCAACTCGTGCTATCACATCTTTATTGTAGTGAAGTGGCCAGAACTGCACACAGTACTCCAGCTGTGACCAAACTAATGCTCTGTACAATTCCAACATTGCTTCCTTACTGTTACACTCTGACACAGCTGATGGAAACGAATGTCCCATATATTGGCATGGCTATCCTATTATCAGGCTCAGCCGATTTCAGGGATCAGTGAATAATTACCCCAAGATTCTCTGTTCCTCTAAGCTACCCATTAAATGCTCGCTCATCTGGTTTCTTCCTTGCACTTATTAGGGTGAAATGCCATTGGCCACTACTCTGACCATCTGACCAATTCCATCCATATCTTGCTGCAATCTATAACCATCATCGTCACTATTAACCACCCTACCAATCTTGGTGTCATCTGAAAACTTGCTGAACAATCCTCCCACATTTTCATCTATATGTTTATAACAAACAATAAAGATCCCAGTACTGGTCCTTGTGGTACACTGCTGGGCATTGGCCTCCAGTCGTTCAAACAGCTTTCGACCACTACCTTTTGTGTCCTTTTCGTACACCAGTTTCTGATCCATCTTGCCAGGTTTCCCTTGAATTCCATGTGCTTTAATCTTCTCAATCAGTCTCCCATTTAGGACTTTGTCAAAGGCTTTACTAAAAACAATATAAGCTGCGTCAACTGAATTTTCCTCATCCACACTTGATCACATGTTCGAAAAATTGTAACAAATTTGTTAGACATGACCTCCCTTCCTCAAAGTCATGCTGACTATCCCTAATTAACCCATGTCTGTCCAAGCTGATATTAACTGTCTGTTTTGGAATTTTCTCCACTAGATGTGAGACTAACCAGTCTGTAATTTCCTGGTTCATCTTTACCACCTTTCTTGAAAAGTGAAACCATGTTACCTATCCTCCAGTCCTCTGACATTTCCCCCTCTGCCAGAGAGGAAGTAAAAATTTGTGTCAGAGCCCCTGTAATTTCCTGCCATGCATCTCGTGGCAGCCTGGGATGCAATTCATCCAGGTGAGGGTATTTGTCCTTTTTTAAGCCTGACCGTCTCCAATACCTCCCCATTTCCTATGTCAAACTGCTCGTTCCTCAAAATACTTTTTGTTGAACTTGTACTTAAACTCTCCTTTTCCAGAGTGAAGACTGATGAGAAATATTCATTTAACACCCTTCCAATATCCTGCTTCATACCTTGGTCTTTAATGGGTGCTATTTTTTCCCTGGTTAACCTCTTTCCTTTAATGTATTTATAAAATATCTTAGGATTCTCTTTAATCCTGTTTATAAGTCCCTTTTCATGCCTCCTTTTTGCTCTTCTAATTGCTTTCTTAAGTTCCCTCTTGCACTTCCTACATTCCTCCAGGGCCACAGCTGAATTGCTCCCTTTGAACTTTCTAAAAACCTTTTATCCTCTTCCTCATTTATTCCTAGAGATACAGGACATAATCCAGTGCAAATATAAAATTTTCATTGAAATTTTCATCGTTCATAAGGAGCAGAGGTAGACTGAGAGGAGCAGTTGAGCATAAAACAGGCAACATAAAGAGCAACATAAAGGTGGTGTTAGGAGCACAGGAAATTCAGCAACTAACAGGTCACAATGCCAGTCTGATCAATGGCTCAAGCATTCCCAGGCCCAACTTGCTGAGTGCCGAGCTGGTAGAGAAGCTAATCAAAGACCAGGAGGAAATTGGTCCTAGTTGGGGAAAACTTCTTCATGACATCCTCAATTCTTTATCAACATTAATTATTTCACCTTGATTCCTCAGTAACTCATTCATTTTAGTCTTCTGCCATGCTGGTCTGGAGGAGGGTTGAAAAGCTCTCAACAGTTGAAAAACAAAGCCTCTGGTACAGATGGCATACTTGTTGAAATTTTGAAACTTGGTGGGTATACTCCTAGAACAATTACACAACATTGCATCCCTCATTAGAATAGCAACTGCTAGGGAAAATCAGGGACACTGTAATCGTGACTATTTTCAAAAACATAGATGGATTGCAATTGCAGAAACAAGAAAGGTGCCTTGCTGCCAACTCCTGCAAAGAAAGTCATTGCAAAGATCTTCTCAACTGTCTTCCTCAATGGCTGAGGAACTCCTTCCACATTGCAGTGTGGTCTTCACTTTGTTGAAAGACGTCACAGACATGATCTTTACATGTACCGTGAATTCAAGAGAACTGCAAGGAATAGCATCAACATTGCTTTTCTTGATATCAGGAAAGCTTTCAAATCTAAGGTTTATTGAACGTTGTGTTTATGTTTGGCTGCACTCAGAAATTTGTCACCATTTTCTGTACATTTTATGATGACATTTCAGCTATGATCCTCCGCAGGTGAACCACCTCAAACTCTACCTAAATGAGAACTGGGGTCAAATAAGGCTGGGTTATTGTGTTAACTATCTTTTCTTTTTCCTTGCTGACATGCTGCATCTCACCTGTAGCAAGTTACCCACAGGCATGATAATCTGGAGAGTCAATTGGAAACTAAGGCCACCCCAATCTCGATCGTTTATGTGTGTGTGTGTGTGTGTGTGTGTACACTGAGCTGTAGGCCATTGGTGACTCTTTGAAACGTAAGAAAATAGACCTTTGATGAAACATGCAGAAAATTAAGGTCTTCTTTGAATAACTTTTGATGAACAATGAAATCCTCTGGAGCTTGGGAGTCACCTCTTAATGAAGGATGCACTGCAATTACTCACCAAGATTCTTTTGACAGCACCTTCTAACTCTATTGCTTAAATGGACATGGATAGCAGATGCATGGGAATAGTTTTCCCTGAGAGTTGACTTCAAAGCCATGCACCACTCTGATGTGGAATTATATCCTATTCCTTCTGGGCCAAAGTTCAGGAGTTCTCTTGGCCAAATGGTTCAAGGGGGCGATTCACCATCAACTTGATAGTTATTCATGATGCATATGTCCCTAGAATGAATTAAAAAGCCAAGCCTAATACTTGCCAAGGGTAGAGGGATTAATAAGATTGGTGGTGAGGTTGAGTCAAAGTTCATCAGAGCACATTTGAAAGTAAAGTTTCAGGAAGTGCAACCCTGTGTTGTTACTTTACCCGGTTTTCATAGAATAAAATCCCTACAGTGTGAAAACAGGCCTTCAGCCCAGCAAGACCACACTGACCCTCTGAAGAGTAACCCACGCAGACCCATTCCCCTACCCTATTACTCTACATTTACTTCTAACTAATCCACTTAACCTGCATATCCCTGACACTATGGACAATTTACCATGGCCGATTCACCTAACCTGACCTTGTAAAGATTCATGAGTGACATGGATGGGATAAGTCCAGAATAATAATAAGAATAAAATGTTTTTAAGAAGTACCCAAATTACAGTCTGTGATCACTGGGTTTCAAAACTTGAGACCTCGCTGCCTCCTCGTGCCGGGCTCTAGCCCGTGGCTAGCCTTCCAGGATTTGTCTCCTGGTCGGCCTGGACTTGGACTGCCTCCCGCGCTGTGCTCTGGCCAATGACTCACTTCCGGGGCACTTCTCTTGCACCAGCATAGACTCTGACTTGCCTGCTCCATTCTCCATTCTCCCTGGGTAAGTTTCAGAAGTTAAAAGTTGGGGTTGGGGTGAGGAAGCAAAGCTGCAGTAAAGAAAGGAAAAGGAACTGATGAAGTAGAGGAGCTCTGGCTGGAGTGTCCTACTGTGCTGCCATCTTGTCTCTATTGATAGGTTTAAAGTGAGAGGAGAAAGATTTAAAAGGGACCTGAGAAGCAACTTTTTCACACAGGGTGATGCATATATTAAGGACCAGAGCAGACACCCTCAATATTTTAAGAAGGTAACCTAATTTTTTCTTTATTTTTAAGGACAGTTGTGAAGTGCTGTGTCCTAGATGTATTGCAATTGGTCAAGCTAGTTGACATAAAGCAGAACACAATTTTTTTAAACACTGTAGTTAAAAGGTGATGAAAGAAAGAGGAATTTAGAATTACCTAACATTATTGGAAAGCTTAACAATACAATAGATATGGTAACTATTATTAATTAATTGTTCAAATACAGTAACTTCCCATAAACACATCCCTTGACAAAAAGGAAAATTCAGAAAAATAGATTTGTGTCTCAGGTGAACTAGCAGCACAAAAACCTCAACATTTAGCCTTAACTGAGAGAGGGAAACAGCTTCTATTAGTTCAAGCCTACAACAGAAATTGCTTAAAGCTAAACCCAAAACTTAAAAAATAATTAGAAAGCTTGGTCTGTGGGAACTGGCCATAACTAGCCAGGCTGCCTCCCATGTTCCAACTTTTCAAATAAAAACCCAAGGTCTCGCAAGCTGTTTACTCGGTTGATTTTTGGTAGTTTGCTGGACACCTTTGCCATACTCTCTTCCAAAACAAAAGGATGAAATAACCTCTTAAAGCCTCAGCATCGTCACAGTATGGAACGAGCTGTCAGAGGAAGTGGTGGGGGTGGGTACAATTTAAAGACGGCTCGATTGGGTATATGAGTAGGACAAGTTTAGAGTGAAGTGGGCTAAATGCTGGCAAATGGGACTAGATCAGTTTAGGATATCTGATTGTGGCATGAATAAGTTTTACTACTGAAGGGTCCATTTCTGTACTGTAAAATTCTATGACTTTAGTACAAGATGAAAAGTTTTGACAAAGTATGCCTTTTTTCAGTCATACTTGGTTTACTTATTATTGTAAATTACAATTCTACGAACTCATTCTTGCTGATGGGCATTGAAATTGTCTATCCAGAGTTCCTGCTTTGTCCTTGCTGCCTTCAGATGGCAGCTGATTTTCCAGCTGAGGAAGAGCAGTAGGTGGTAAATAACAGGAGATTTCCTTGCCCATGTTGATCTGATGTGATGAGATTCCATGTGGTCTGGAGTCAGTATTGAGGATTTTCCAAGACATTTCATCCATTTTAAATTGTTGTCTTTATAAATGCTTACTGACCTGTTGTTCTAGTGCTATCTATTTTGTTTTCAGACATCAAACTTTTCTAAAATTTCATAGTCCATAAATATTTTATGTAGATTACTGAGGGAAATCTGTTACATGAAGGGAATATGTGTTAGCATCCAAATAAGGATCAGTGTTATTTTAACTATTAGAACCTTAAGATAAATTCTAGATAATCTTTTCTAACAGAAAGGCCAATGTAAAGATTGTATGTCATGTTGTTTGTATTTTTGATTAATTAATGAAACTGTACTGAATAAAAAAATCTATTTGAGCTAAGAGGTTAGAGCAGGAATTTATGTTCAGCCTTGGTTCCTACAACGATTGATTTTGTTCTGCTGCATGATGTGATAATTGTCTATCAATTCTCACTGGAACTTTCCTCACTTTAAACTTCATTTGTTATGTGGGTAATTTAAAATGGTGAGTGTTTATAGCTATAAAAAAGTGGATGGCTGATTCTTTTCATGATTATTACCAGCTTTTGAACTATTTCACTGAACTATAGCTCTTTCCCCATCTCATCCCCTTAAATTATGCCAAATAGTGTTCGGGCGTTTCCTCACCTTGGTATATGCACTTCTGTTGAGCTATCCATGGCAGTATTGAGATGCTTCTGTACAGCTTTGCCATCTGAGTAGTGCACTGTAACAAGAAATAACAATGATATCAATCATCTTGTATGACATTAACACTGTCTTACAGGCCCCAGGGAGCTGAGTTAATCCATGTAGCTTTCTGAGTGATTGCAATGCTTTTAGTTTTGAACTATTATCTTGAGAGCATTTCAATGTTACTGATTTTAATTGTATAATTTTGCCAGATGTTAACAAGGAAGCACTCTCAAAATCAAGATTTGGAGATGCTGGTGTTGGACTGGGGTGTACGATCTTAAAATCAAAGTATTATCCTTGTTAGCTTGTTGCAATGCACAAGCATATGGACAAGGAGGTATCAAACCTAATTGCTGGTTAGTTGTTCTTAGCCAAGATGCTTAGCAGTTCTTAGCAGTTGCTGAAGTCGATCGTTGCTGTATTGGATTAAGGAGCTGAGCAGAGGAAACTGACTAGGTTTCTTGCTGAGAATTAATGAGCTATGCTGGAAAGGCTGTACATCTGAGTGGTCCTCTGTACCTGGACAAGCTGCTATTTCCGCAAGTCATTGCAAGGGTTCCCTTATACCTCCCAGGTCTGTTGCAGCTTGTTTGAATCCATCCATTCAACTTTTAGCTCCTTTCTATTGTAATAAAATGGCTGTAGTAGACAACACAGTACATGATCATGATGTTACCACTACTACTACTTACAACTTTCTTCACTTGTGGTGATTACATTCCTCTAATACTCCTTTGGTCCTATTATATTGAAAGAAAGTGAAACCAACACCTTTTGCTCAAAAAGCAAGGAGTACAGAAACCAGACCTGTGAACGCAACATTTGTTTTAGTGAAAAATTTGAAATTTTCTCTGACAAGTCTTATTGCAGGATCTGATGCTTTATCCTCTCTATGAGCAATACTTGCCTTTTATTCAAGTGGCAGCTACAGAAACTGTCATGTTTCTTGTTACTGCATTTTGTAACTATTCAGTTGCTCTTCCTTCCGGTGTCACATCCTTGACTTTCTACACTTCAGCTCTTTCAAAACTCTGGGGCTCTCCATCTGTTGTACCAAATTGTCTTGTCTGTCACCCAATTCTGGCTGGCTGACAGTTGTCCTTCAGGCTGTCCCCATATCTCAAATCTTAAGTTCTCATTCTTGTTTTTAAGTCTATCTGACCAACCTATCTTCCTCTTTCCCATCCCCTCCAATGATGGTTTCTTCTTTACCCACTGCTGTATTTCTGAAATTCTGACCTCTTGTACGTTGCCTGTCAATTGGTGATTTTGGTTTTCATCTGTCTGAATTGTTGAATTTTGGGTAATCCTTACTCCACTATTAGAATATACTGTAAAGGTAAAGACAGCTGAATAATCTTTATCTGATCTCTAAAGATCTGTCAGTGGAATTCCCTGAAACACATTCATCACCACCAATCGATGCAGCCTTTGATAAAACTTACATCTTTGTCCCGTATTGTGTAGTTGTTGCATGACATCCTTTGTGAAACTCATTATTCTGTGTTAATGGCACAATGAATTATATTCATTGAATTTAAATGGCTAGAAAAATCCTCCTATGGGAAATGCACTTTGGTTGAGGAATGCAAAAATGAAATTGAATAGTCGGTGAGTGCAGGCCATCAAGTGGCAAATCGTATTATGTGCAGTTTTAATTCCACTGCAGTTGTATCTAGCATTCTGTTTCAAGTGCGCAGTGCAACGCATTGCAGATTCAATGCAGTGTTGAAAGTGATGTGCTTTACAATAGGGTACTACTGTCTACTTTTATAGCTGAGAATTTGATCTATCGTGTCACGGTAAACTGTAATTAAATATGACTTTGCTCATCTCAAGATAGCTCTCAATGATAAATTCTGCATGTGGCAGCTGCAGGTGTTTTCTGCTTCTCCATTATTCGCTGTGATTAAGTAGAGTGAAACCTGCTAGATGTGCTGCTTACTGAAGACTGGCGGACAGCACCACTCTATGTGCAGCAACAATGAATTCTGTACCCTTCATCCCAACAATGAGGTTTCAGTGACTGGCCGAGTCATGGTCTTACCACTTTGCATGTCCTTTCACAGCTGTCATCCATCAGCACTTTATTAGTTTGTGTTGAGTGAAATTACATTTTCCTGCTGTATCTTAAAGCTGTATTAGTTATGAGATAGTGCTAGTGATGTGAGCTGCAACCCATTGACTGGGTCAACCTTTCTTTCAAGCTCTGGTCAGTGTCTTCAGAGGAATGATGGTCAGATGCCCTTTTCTAATTATGCCTTGGATCTGGTCTTTTTTTTAAATAAAAAGTTACTAACTCAATCCCATCTCTTATAAAGCACTTCTTTTTCAACCCCACTGCCAACTTTCACCTACACAATCTGAGTTTCTCATTGCTTCAAATATTTGTAAACAAGACATCCTGTTCTTGTTAAGGATATGTTAAAATGGAAGCTTATCATTTCAGTTTTTGAATCATTTTGGCTTTGTCCCTCTTCAGCGATTGTCTTTTCACGATGACATCTATAAAGAAAAACAAATGACTTGTGAAGCACTGATTCTAAAGGCTCCTGTACATGTTGAAGAAATGGCTGAAATATGTCAATATGCATCAAATATTTGTTTAGACAACAGGCTTTTTGGCGTAGTCCATTAATTTTTTTCTTTGGGCATATGTGTCATGTAGAGCATTTAAAAATTATCCCTGGTTGATGCCTTGTCAATTTGGCGCTTGTTTTTAACCAAAAAGAAACTTTCTACCTCTAAAGTTCAACTTTGCTCAAATTTGTTGGGCAAGTTTCTTTAATTCATTCACAGGATGTGGGCATTAATCCCTACTCATGAAACTGGTGAATATCATCCTGAATACAACGGAGTGGTTTGGTAGACCATTTCGAAAGTTAGGTAAAAACAATGACTGCAGATGCTGGAAACCAGATTCTGGATCAGTGGTGCTGGAAGAGCAGAGCAGTTCAGGCAGCATCCAACGAGCAGCAAAATCGGCTTTTGCCCGAAACGTCGATTTCGCTGCCCGTTGGATGCTGCCAGAACTGCTGTGCTCTTCCAGTGCCACTGATCCATTTCAAAAGTTAGTTAATCTGGCATTGCATGTATGCAAAACTGGGCAAGGGTGACACTTTTCTCCGCAAAAGGCCATTCACAATGACCATCTGTTAGTTTCATTGCCACTTCAACAGATGCTCACTTTTTTTTCCCTACAGATTTTATTTAATTAATTGAATTTGAATTCTTCCAGCTTCCCTTGTTGGAATTTGGACTCCTGTTCATTAATCAATTACTAATTCAGCATCAAGTACAATGCCTCTCTACCTAGACCTTAATGTTTTGTTCTATTAGTTCATAGAATAATTTGATTAAAACCCTGCAGTTCTGATATCCTTGACAATTCTATCAAAAAGTATAATCGTGACTGATGGTCAGGTAGCTAAGCAATGCAAACTAAATGTGTTTCTGGCTTAATGTATTCTGTTAGCTGATACAAGACCAGCACTTAAGCGAAAAGTAAAAAGTAGCTCAACAAAGGGAAATTGTGTTGGGGTTTGTATTTATAGTTTCTATCGAGCAGCCACCTTTGGAATTAATTGAAGTAGCTGAAGTTTGGCCTTGGGTGATACCCTGAGAAATTCCCTCTGGTTATAAGGATTGGACTCCAAGCTATCTTTCTTTGTGCTAGATGTGACTCCAGTCAGTGAATTCTATCCTTATTGTCTCCATTGGCTTCAGTTTTGCTGTTCTGGAATTTCTGTTTCTCGAATTCCTTTGTGCTACACTTGACCAAATATTGCTTTGATGTCAAAATTACTTGGCCCCTGAATTTCATGATTAAGCCCTGAGTTTGCAGCATAACTATAATGTCTGGAGTGGAGCTGAGTGGTGAGACTGAAGTTCAAACTGTATGTTGGTGAGCAAGTCTTTGGGTGCTTGACAGCAGTATTGATGACTTTGTTACTTTTTTGGATGTAACTGAGTCTTGGATCTTTATTTTGGCCACATACTGGTCACCATATCATTGCTGTTGTGAATAGGTGTCTCTATGATGACCTGACGAAGAGTCATCTCGACCTTAAATGTTAGTTTGCACTCTCTTCATGGATGCTGATTATATCATTGTATTGTGTAATTAATCTATGCGGCAGTTGACCCAAATTTGACAGAAATCCCTAAATGATCCATCCCTAGGTATATATGTATAGAGTGCAAATATAATTTGCTGAAAAAATCTTTGTTTCTGATGCTGTATTTGAGGTACTTAATATAATCTTGATGTCCTGAATGAGATTCTGAGTTTTCTTTAAGCACTTAGATCCCTGCCAATGTCACAGATACATTGGTTCTAACTCTGTGACTCTTATTTTTCCTGTTAGCTGATTTACACATTACGCAATTGAATGAGGTAAAATGACTGCATGGTGTGATACAGTATTACCCACTTACTTTGAGTCCACATAAGTTAACATCCTGCCATTGCTGACTACACCATAAAGACTTCATCCATTTTTCTCTATGTCTTTTTATCTCACTACCTTGATGTCAACACAGTGATAACTTGATGGGTCAACAAGCAGCCTTTGTTCCCACCCCAATGTCTTCGATTTGAAGCAGTCCCCATATTTTAACCCCTTTGGCATTCAATAATTCAAATTCAAAAACAGCAAACACAAATTAAAATGCTGCTGTTTGATTTTCTCCCCCTATGTAAGTGGTGTATTTTTTTCCCTTAAAACAAACTAAATGAGCATTTTTATTTTGATAAAAGTGTAGAAGTAGGAAGTTGTGTCACCAAAGTTTACTCTGGCCCGGAGGTGCCAACATAAATAGGTTGTACTAAATTGAGCATTGCTGAACAGAAATATATGGGTTCAATCTTTCAACTCTGTTAATTTAACTAAGTATAGCCAGATTAGCAATTTAAAAAGATGCCTCTCATATGGAGGAGAAAGAAATACCTTGGGATTCTGACTAATGATTAGAATTGATTGTGATTTCAATACTGGTGACATAGCTTGTGACAGATAGTCATAGAGACGTACAGCATGGAAACAGACCCTTTGGTCTAACCCGTCCACGCCGACCAGATATCCCAACCAAATCTAGACCCACCTGCCAGCACCCAGCCGGTATCCCTCCAAACCCTTCCTATTCATATACCCATCCAAATGCTTCTTAAATGTTGCAATTGTGCCAGCCTCCACCACATCCTCTGGCAGCTCATTCCATACACGTACCACCCTGTGTGAAAAAGATGCCCCTTAGGTCTCTTTTATATCTTTCCCCTCTCACCCTAAATCTATGCCCTCTAGTTCTGGACTCCCCGACCTCAGGGAGAAGGCTGTCTATTTATCCTATCCATGCCCCTCATAATTTTGTAAACCTCTAAGATCACCTCTCAATCTTTGGTGCTCCAGGGAAAACAACCCCAGCCTGTTCAGCCTCTGCCATTAGCTCAAATCCTCCAACCCTGGCAACATCCTTGTAAATCTTTTCTGAACCCTTTCAAGTTTCACAACATCTTTTCGATAGGAAGGAGACCAGAATTGCATGCAATATTCCAACAGTGGCCTAACCAATGACTTCCCAACTCCTGTACTCAATACCCTGACCAATAAAGGAAAGCATACCAAATGCCTCCTTCACTATCCTATCTACCTGCAACTCCACTTTCAAGGAGCTATGAATCTGTACTCCAAGGTCTCTTTGTTCAGCAACATTCCCTAGGACCTTACCATTAAGTGTATAAGTCCTGCTAAGATTTGCTTTCCCAAAATGCAGCACCTCGCATTTATCTGAACTAAATTCCATCTGCCACTTCTTAGCCCATTGGTCCATCTGGTCCAGACCCTGTTGTAATCTGAGGTAACCCTCTTCACTGTCCACGACATCACCAATTTTGGTGTCATCTGCAAACTTACTAACTGTACCTCTTATGCTCGCATCCAAATCATTTATGTAAATGACAAAAAGTAGAGGACCCAGCACTGATCCTTGTAGCACTCCACTGGTCACAGGCCTCCAGTCTGAAAAGCAACCCTCCACCACCACCCTCTGACTTCCACCTTTTGAGCCAGTTCTGTATCCAAATGGCTAGTTCTCCCTGTATTCCGTGAGATCTGACCTTGCTAATCAGTCTCCCATGGGGAACCTTGTCGAAAACCTTTCTGAAGTTAATACACATCATATCTACTGCTCTGCCCTCATCAATCTTCTTTATTACTTCAAAAAATTCAATCAAGTTTGTGAGACTTGATTTCCCACGCATAAAGCCATGTTGACTATCCCTAATTAGTCCTTGCCTTTCCAAATACATGTACATCCTGTCCCTCAGGATTCCCTCCAACGACTTGCCCACCACTGAGGTCAGGCTCACCGATCTGAAGTTCCCTGGCTTGTCTTTACCGCCCTTCTTAAACAGTGGCCCACGTTTGCCAACCTCCACTCTTCTGGCACCTCACCTCTGACTATCAATGATACAAATATCTCAGCAAGAGGCTCAGCAATCACTTCTCTAGTTTCTCAGTTCTCGGGTACACCTGATCAGGTCCTTGGGAGTTATCCACCTTTAACTGTTTCAGGACATCCACCACTTACTCCTCTGTAATCTGGACATTTTGCAAGATATCACCATCCATTTCCCTACAGTCTATTTTTTTCCTTATCCTTTTCCACAGTAAATACTGATGCAAAATATTCATTGAGTATCTCCCCCATTTTCTGTGGTTCCACACAAAGGCTGCCTTGCTGATCTTTGAGGGGCCCTATTCTCTCCCTAGTTACCCTTTTGTCCTTAATATATTTGTAAAAACCCTTTGGATTCTCTTTAATTCTATTTGCCAAAGCTATCTCATGTCTGCCTTTTGCCCTCCTGATTTCCTCTTAAGTATTCTCCTACTTTCTTTATACTCTAAGGATTCACTCGATCTATCATGTCTATACCTGACATATGCTTCCTTCTTTTTCTTAACCAAACCCTCAGTTTCTTTAGTCATCCAGCATTCCCTATACCTACCAGCCTTCCCTTTCACCCTGACAGGAATATACTTTCTCTGGATTCTTGTTATCTCATTTCTGAAGGCTTCCCATTTTCTAGCCGTTCCTTTACCTGCGAACTTCTGCCCCCAATCAGCTTTTGAAAGTTCTTGCCTAATGCCATCAAAATTGGTCTTTCTCCAATTTAGAACTTCAACTTTTAAATCTGGTCTATCCTTTTCCATCACTATTTTAAAACTAATAGAATTATAGTCGCAGGCCCCAAAGTGCTCCCCCCACTGACACCTCAGTCACCTGCCCTGCCTTATTACCCAAGAGTAGGTCAAGTTTTGCACCTTCTCTAGTAGGTACATCCACATACTGGATCAGAAAATTGTCTTGTATGCACTTAAGAAATTCCTCTCCATCTAAATCTTTAATACTATGGCAGTCCCAGTCAATGTTGAAATCTGCTACAATAACTGCCCTATTATTCTTACAAATAGCTGAGATCTCCTTAAAAGTTTGTTTCTCAATTTCCCTCTGAAAATTAGGGGGTCTATAATACAATCCCAACAAGGTGATCATCACTTTTTTATTTCTCAGTTCCACCTAAATAACTTCCCTGATGTATTTCCAGGAATATCCTCCCTCAGCACAGCTGTAATGCTATCCCTTAGCAAAAATGCCACACCCCTTCTCTCTTGCCTCCCTTTCTATCCTTCCTGTAGCATTTGTATCCTGGAACATTAAGTTGCCAGTCCTGTCTATCCCTGAGACATACTTTCTGTAATGGCTATGATGTCCCAGTCCCATGTTCCTAACCATGCCCTGAGTTCATCTGCCTTTCCTCTTAGGCCTCTTAGTGGAAGCGGCGATGAGACTTGATTGAAGATACCAAGGCCAGGATGGAGAATCCCAAAGGCCGTGATGCCCAGGTTCAGGATATTGATTTGGGCTGCAGAGGATCTTGGAGTGAGTGGGAAAAATTAATTGTTGTGGTCCATGTAGGTACCAATGTTACAAGTGCAAAGAGAGAAGGAGTTTTGCTGAGGGAATATGAGCAGCTGGGAGCTAAATTAAAAAGTGGAACCAAGTTGGTAATAACTTTCAATTGCTCCCTGACAATTTATTGATTTCCTAAACACCACAATTAAAGTTTATGACAGCACTGCCAGGACCTCTGGGCCCCTAGTCAACAGATCCTTACCCGCACTCAATCTACCTGTTTCACTGAACGCATTGGTTATAATTTTGCTGCCCTCGCCAACGCCGTGGCTCAGGATCAACAGCGACAGGATGATATTCTTGCCGCTGCATTCGCCACACTGGCAAAACCTACTGACCTTACCTGTATCCTCGAATTTCAACCTAAACGTAAGGAGTCTGCTGAAGACTTTCTTGAATGCTTCCGAGAATGTTATGAGTCCTATTCTGGGGATCGAGCTTTGAATTTACATGGTGTCAATGCTAAATATAACTCAGTTTTTGAACTGTCTCCCACCCTCTGTCACCATTGTAGTCAAGACAAATAACCTGACCTGGGTTGACGCTAATTCCAATCAACTCCGTCATTCTGTTAAGGCTTTGTGAAAACATCAGAGTGAAAACAAGACGCCGACCCATGTAAAGTCGGAATTTGTTGCCCAGGTAGAGACTTCTCAACAATTACCGATGTGTTGCAGTTGTAGTCCATCACCCTTTCGAGGCCACGGTCGTGGACGTGGCTAGGGGGGGGATGTCCCTCCCAAATAATTCCCTCAGAGCTGTTTCAGTTGTGGTGACCCATAACGCTGGGCTTGTGACTGCCTGACCAGAGGCCACTTTAATTGTGGCCACCCTTTCATTGGGCTTGCAATTGCCCTAAAAGGGGGAGCCAAGGCGACAGATATGGGAATTACCCTCAGGACCACGATGGGGCTTTGCAGTTTGGTTGAGATACCAGAGGCTAGAGATTAGAAAGATTGAGTGAACATTTGCAGAAAATGTGCAGAAAACTATCCACTTTGATTGCATATTTGTTTTTGGATTAACATCGCAAAATGTCCAGATTACAGAGGAGGAAGTGCTGGATGTCTTGAAACGGTTAAAGGTGGATAAATCCCCAGGACCTGATCAGGTGTACCCGAGAACTCTATGGGAAGCTAGAGAGGTGATTGCTGGGCCTCTTGCTGAGATATTTGTATCATCGATAGTCACAGGTGAGGTGCCAGAAGAGTGGAGGTTGGCAAATATAGTGTACTGTTGAAGAAGGGCGGTAAAGACCAGCCAGGGAACTGTGGACCAGTGAGCCTGACCTCCGTGGTGGGCAAGTTGTTGGAGGGAATCCTGAGGGACAGAATGTACATGTATTTGGAAAGGCAAGTACTGATTTGGGATAGTCAACATGGCTTTGTGCGTGGGAAATCATGTCTCACAAACTTGATTGAGTTTTTTGAAGAAGTCACAAAGAAGATTGTTGAGGGCAGAGCAGTAGATGTGATCTATATGGACTTCAGTAAGGCGTTGGACTAGGTTCCCGAATGGGAGACTGATTAGCAAGGTTAGATCTCACGGAATACAGGGACAACTAGCTATTTGGAAACAGAACTGGCTCAAAGGTAGAAGACAGAGGATGGTGGTGGAGGGTTGCTTTTCAGATTTGGAGGCCTGTGACCAGTGGAGTGCCACAAGGATTGGTGCTGATTCCTCCACTTTTTGTCATTTACATAAATGATTTGGTTGCGAGCATAAGAGGTACAGTTAGTAAGTTTGCAGATGACATCAAAATTGGAGATGTAGTGGACAGCGAAAAGGGTCACCTCAGATTACAACAGGATCTCGACCAATGGACCAATGAGCTGAGAAGTGGCAGATGGAGTTTAATTCAGATAAATGCAAGGTGCTGCAATTTGGGAAAGCAAATCTTATACATGTAATGGTAAGGTCCTAGGGAGTGTTGCTGAACAAAGAGACCTTGGAATATAGGTTCATAACTCCTTGAAAGGGGAGTCGCAGGTAGATAGGATAGTGAAGAAGGCCTTTGGTATGCTTTCCTTTATTGGTCAGAGTATTGAGTACTGGAATTGGGAGGTCAAGTTGCAGCTGTACAGAACATTGGTTAGGCCACTGTTGGAATATTGCATGTAATTCTGGTCTCCTACCTATCGGAAAGATGTTGTGAAACTTGAAAGGGTTCAGGAAAGATTTACAAGGATGTTGCCAGGGTTGGAGGATTTGGGCTTTAGGGAGAGGCTGAACAGACTGGGGCTGTTTTCCCTGGAGCTTTGGAGGCTGAGGGGTGACCTTATAGAGGTTTACAAATTATGATGGGCATGGATAGGGTAAATAGGCCAAGTCTTTTCCCTGTGGTCGGGGAGTTCAGCACAGGAGGGCATAGCTTTCGGGTGAGAGGGGAAAGATATAAGAGACCTACGGGGCAACTTTTTCACACAGAGGGTGGTACGTGTATGGAATGAGCTGCCAGAGGATGTGGTGGAGACTGGTACAATTGTAACATTTAAAAGGCATTTGGATGGGTTAATGAATAGGAAGGGTTTGGAGAGATATGGGCTGGGTGCTGGCAGGTGGGACTAGATTGGGTTTGGGATATCTGGTCGGTGTGGACGGGTTGGACCGAAGGGTCTGTTTCCATGCTGTACATCTCTCTGACTCTATTACACGAAGCAGTTTTTATTTAATTATATCTGGTGCTCTCTGTGTGGTCTCTTCTACGTCGGACAGACCAAGCACAAACTTGTGGAACAGATGAAGGAACATCTGTAGTATTTACGCACCAACCAACTGATCCCCCCCCCCCCCCCCCCCCCACTTCCCGTAGCCATCCATTTTCAACTCCCCCTCCCACTCACTCAGAAGATATCCATTCTGGGTTGACTCCAATGCCTGCACAAGGCCACCCACAAACTGGAGGAGGACCACCTCTATCCATTTTGGGAGCCTGCTACCTCACGGCATAAACGGTGAATTCACCAGGTTCCAAATTTCCCTTCTTCCTCCACCTCGCCTCATCCCAGATCCAACTCTCCGACTGAGATCCATCCTCTTGAATGACCCAACTGTCCATCTTCCTTTCTAACCTATCCGCTCTATCCCTCCCATTGACCTATCACTATCGCCTCCTACCTTCGCCCACCTATTGCCTATCTTTTCCCCCATCCCAGCTTCCTGCCCCCCCATTTTTCTCTCAATCCTATTCCCCTTCCCCAGTCCTGAAGAAGGGTCCTGCCTGAAACGTGGATTGTCTTGTTCCTCAGATGCTGCCTGACCTGTGCCATTTCCAGTGCTATCATGCTTCAATGCTTCATCAACTTTGTTCCCAATGATAAATAAATGAAACTTCCAGTTTGTTTTTATGTGACATGCTGCAATCGATGAAGTTTAAAAAAAAATGTTTAAGTATCTTTCGTAAAGTGGCAACCATGAATTATTTAATAGCAGAGAGTGCATTACAGACATTTTGCGAGGTCTCCTTGCAGTAAAATACAGTTGTGCAAATTTTTTCCACTTAGAAATCTATAACTAGGATGTGGTTCTCATCACTAAAACAGAAGTAGCAAAGAATTAACGTAATTGATGAATTTGTTATTCAAGCTAAAGTTACATACCAAAATTAACTAGTTACTTAGAGTAACTAAAAAACGTATTAATTAGATTTTTAGTTTGATTTTTCCTCCGTTTTGATGTTTTATTGGGATACATATTCTTTCATGGGATGGGAGTATTGCCGATAAGACCAACATTTATTGCTCATTCCCAATTACTCTTGTTCCCCACATGCTGGTTGTAATCACTTTGCCAATCCATGTTTGACTGTACATTCCATACTCATGACCTCCATTATCTAGAAGGATAATGGCAGATGTGTGGAACCGTCACTGCTCTCTCAGATGTAATTAGGACTGGATAACAAATTTTGGCATTATTAGTGACACTGGCATTCTGTGAAAGAATTAAAAAAAAATTTTGAGGCCCCTTGGTCTTTATGCTTGAACTGCAGTTTACTGTTCAGGTGCGGGACAAATGTTTGGTCGTCCGAGAGGGCTGTTGCAATTTTGGTTCTGGCTTCATATGACATCTATATGCGTAATCCCTGTAGGAGTAACTATGTCATGGATCGAAAAGAAGCAAGAATACTTGACAAATTTATACAGGTCGTTCTGCTATAACGCATGTTTCGTTACCACAAATTCGCAAAAACGCAAATGACGATTTGGGGCACTGTTTCTAAAGAGTGAACTTTTAAAACTTGTGTTGGCTGTAATGCAAATGACATCGTCAATAGTTTAAGTGATGTTTCCACGGTGCAATTGTCGATTGTGGACTGGTGAAATGCTAATCTATGAAATTAATCTAATCATTGGACTATTTGGAGTTTAGAGTTGCAGTGTGGAATTTTGCATGCAATGGAAGAGTTTTGTTAAAATGCTCTTCAATTCTCTAGTGTTGACCTTGGTTAAATATCAACTTATTGCTTCACAGCAGTGCTGAGGAAGTGCCCTGATGTTAAGGGTACCTTCTTGCAAGTACTGCGTTAAATTAAGCCGAAGTTGCTGCCTTGGATGGATGTTAAAGATACTGTAGCACTACTCAAAGAAGAGTAGGGAATTTCTTTTTGTGGTCTGGCAAACATTTATCTCTCAATCAATGTTAGAGAAGAGATTATTTCTTTGTCAGTTTGTAGGGGCATGCTACATGCAAACTGTCTGTTGCATTTTTCGACAAGCAAAATAGTGCTCAACTCAAGTAATAATTGTTTGGCTCTGAATTATTTTGGGACATTGAGATTTTGAAATACTGTATATAAATATAAGTTTTTGTTCTCTCATTTAACCAAAGGGTCGTCATGAACATACTAGCAACCATCTTCTGTTTAGGAATTACAGAAGTACGCTCTTTGTGAAAGAAACTTACAACTGAATATAAGTTTTGTCACATAGAATCTCAAAGTCCATAACTGAGCATATTATCAGGTGTGAGTTAATGAGCCTGGTCAGGTTGTGTATTATTAATAACTGATAAAAATGCATTCGAACTGCTTCAGTTGGAAGTTTGTGTCAAACGTCAATTTGCTTGAGTAACTGATGGAATTTCAACTGAGGGTAGATTAGTGGCTGCTTTGACAATATATGGTTAAGGCTGTTTGGTTTACGACGTAGTTTTCCTGCAGTTATTCAGCATGTGGTCAGAACCTGCCATGGTCTTTTTAACTGGCTATGGTAATTTTAGGCTTGCTTCTGATGACTCTGAACAGATTGATGATCATGGTATTTATGTCAAAAATTGCACTCCACTGGGTTATGGTTCAACAGAAAAGCTTTCGGAGCTCTGCTCCTCTTTCAGGTGTTAGTGAGGGAGGATATATTGGACACTGAATTTATAAGAAAAAGATCAAAAGGTTGCGCAATTGATGCATATGTACTGTGCACAGAGATGGCAGTTAATGTCCTTGATCAGTTAGAATGGAGATGCAGGTTTCAATTGGTACATGTGTAAACCCCAGAATTTCTTTCAAGTCACTGGCCTTGTCAGTATAAAAGAGGTGACAGCTCAGGATCTACAATGCACTTCAGATGTGAGGCCTAAAGCAACTTGTTTAGGTGTGTGTGTGTGTGTGTGTGTGTGTGTGTGTGTGTGTGTGTGTGTGTGTGTGTGTGTGTGTGTGTGTGTGTGTTAGCCCTTAATCCCTCCCTCTCCCACCCAACTCCCTCAATGCCTTTACACTTCTTACCCCTTACCCCCTTTTGCCCAACACCCTCCCACCTCACCCCATTAACCCATTATCTCCTTAACCCCAACCTCCCTCCCTCATGCCCCCCAACCTCCTTCCGTTCCCCCTTTACTCCCTCTCTCCCCCTTTACACTTCACCACCTTCTCCCCCGCCCCCCCCCCTTCTCCCCCGCCCCCCCCCTTCTCCCCCGCCCCCCCCTTCTCCCCCGCCCCCCCCTTCTCCCCCGCCACCCCCTTCTTCCCTCTCCCCCTCTCCCTCTCTCACCCACACACCCTCCTCTTCCCCTTTTCTGTCTGTCTCTCTTTTAAAAACACATTTCTCTCTCTTTCCCTCACAATCGCATGCTCTCTATTTCCCTTCCTCTCGTGCGCATACTTTCTTCCTTCATGTACACACTCTCCCACCCTTCCCCACACGCGCACATTCTCTTTCTCTTCCCCCAATGCACACATACCCTCATTCCCTTACAAATATTAACTCGCGTGCGCTGTCACGCTTTCTCTCTTTTCTGCGCTGTGCTGTGTCTCTGTCTCGCGCTTTGTCTTTCCACTCTCTCTTCCCAACTCCTTGCACACGTGCACACACTGTGTCTCTCTCTCTCTCCTCCTGTCTCTCACACGCAAATCTATGGGATGAATTTGTATTTGCAGACACATTCTACTTTGTTCAAAAAGCACAGAATCTGGCGACAGTCAGTCGAAGTGGCATTTTATGAATTCCTACTTTGGAAGTAACACCAGTCTGACTCCAGGTTATGACACAGACAGACTCTAAACACATCTACTTTAGACCTCGTACCTGTCGAACTTGAGATGTCACCTCTTTTGTACTGATAATGCCTTAAGTTACCTCAGAGCAGTGAGTTGAAGGAAATTCTAGGATTTACATGTTTATTAATTGAAACATGCATCTCCATTCTAACTGACTAAAAACTTAACTACTAGCTCATTGTACAAAGTATTGGACTCATGAAACACAATCATTACGGCTATATAAAAGCCCTTGTTAGTGTGGCAGATAAATCTGTGTCCAGGTTTTTCAAAAAGAATTGCTATGTCTTGTAAAATTTCTCAGTTTTGTGGTGTACCATATTTGTGAGAAAATCCAGGGGAATATGCTCCATAACAATCTTCCGCCAACCCGACAGGCCTGGGGGTTTTTCTGATATCCAACCTAGCAAGATATTCTTCCTTGCACAGAATGTAAGAATATTGAAAAGTTTTGCCTTATGCAAATCTGCAGGAAATATAATTTGGTAGGCCCAAAGAGAGCGAAATAGGGTCCTTCTCCACCCCTACACCTAAACTCCGGTCCATTGCACCCACCATACACTCCAATATATTTGAAGCCTGTCACAAGGCCAAAGGCAATGGATAAGAGTACCCGTACAGACCTTGCACTTGGGGCGTGCTGAAGATACCCCTGGTTTAAATTTTGACAAACGGTCTGGGGCTAAGTGGACCCTGTGGAGAATCTTCAACTGTAAAGCATGGGTCCAATTGCAAATTGATATCATCTTTGCATTCTCCCAAATATCCTCACATGCCTCTGAAGAAACTTCAACAGCCAGCTCGCTTCCCCATATCTTGCAGAGTCGATCAGACTCTTCTGAGGTGGCACCCCCAATTGGTGATATAGAGTACTGACAGAAAGTGTACTCTTAGCCCTTAGTACCTCTCTTTCTATGTCAGATTTGTAGGGATCAGTCAAAAGTGTACTCCTTTTTTGAATAAAATCCCTAACTTGAAAAAAAAACACAGGTCTCTATTCGGTAACTCGTACTTCCATACTAACTGATCGAAGGACATCATTACATCTCCCTCAAATAAATCACCCATGCAAGATATACCCCTAGCTGCCCAACGTTTAAATCCTGAATCTATCATATCATATACCTAGTTGAAAACTCGGCATACCCACTTAAGGTGTAAACAAAGATGTTTTGCCAATATTACCTTCCCTCTGCCGAATTGCCCTCCATGCTTTAACAGTATTGATGACTATTGGATTATGACAATATTCCCTAACTGTCCTCACCTTGTCCAAAAACAACAAACTGGTAAGGGGGCACCTTGCCTGGGAGACTTCAATATCTAGCCTTATTGAAAGAGAATTCTCACAAACCCAATCACTTACGTAGGTCAAAAACGAGCTTAATTGGTCATTTTTAATGTCCGGAAGGTCTACTCCCCCCAATCTGAGGCAACTGCAGTTTGGCTAATTTAGTGAGGGGCCGTTTATGGTGCCCGATAAAGGAGCTGAACCAACTGTTCAGTCTCCTGAGTGTGTGTTTATTGAAAACCAGGGGAGCATCATATACGGTATAGCAAACAAGGGAGAATATTCATCTTAATAAGCGCTATCCGACCCAACCATGAGACTGGAAGTGCCTCCCATCTTTGGAGATCTTGTTTAATTTTTTCAAATAATTGAGTAAAATTGGCTTTGAATAGCTAACCCAGAACTGGAGTAATGGATATGCCCAAATACACACAACCCCCCCGTGACCACCTAAATGGCAATCTATAGTCACTCAAGAGCCAACTCTTTTGTAAGAGGCATAGCCTCTGATTTAGCAAAATTAATCTTATACCCTGAAAAAGCACAAAACGTGTGAATGCATTGTATCAGGCAAGGCACTGAAACTGCTGGATTTGTCAAGAAAATTAGAACATCATCTGCATCCAGCGAGATCTTATGTAATTTTGACCCCACTTCTGGAGCTGATATATTGAGATCCCCATGAATGGCCTCTGCCAACAGTTCAATCACCAATGTAAAAAGTAATGGTGAAAGGGGACAGCCCTGCTGGCTGCCCCTAGAAATATTAAAATTGCTCACTCATACCCCATTGGTAATGACCGCAGCGAGAAGCACACTGTAGAGAACCTTTACTCATTTTATGAAAACTTCACCCAGACCAACCGGTCTAGAGTATAGAAAATGTATGGCCACTCAACCCGGTCCAATGCCTTCTCTGCATCTAAAGAAATCACCAATCCCTGTATTGACTGCTGTTGGCATGCGTGAATTACGTTAAGCAGCCTCCTAACGTTATTGGAGGATCTGTGACCCTTTATGAAGCCCGTCTGATCCTCTTTAATAATAGAAGGTAACACAGTCTCCAGCCTTAACGCAAGTGCCTTAGAAAGGATGTTAAAGTCCACATTAAAGAGCGAGATGGGGCTGTGTGAAGCACAGTCTTCCGGATCCTTCCCTTTTTTAAGGATAAGTGAAATATTGGCCTCTCTGAGATGGTGGGAGACAAACATGACTGTATGAATCATTAAACATATTCAGCATCGGGCCTGACAGTATACTTATAAATTCCTGAAAGAATTCATTGGGAAGTCCATCAGGACCGGGTGCCTTTCCACTCTGAAGCTGCTTCACAGCTTCCTGCACTTCTTGCTCTGATAATGGGGCATTGAGAAAGGACTGTTATTAGGGAGGGACACCCAGGAGTTTCAGATCTCTTTTACAAAAAAGGGATTCCATTTTGGTCTGCCCCTCCTCACAATTCTCAGACTGTTATAATTTAGAGTAGAATCTCTGGAATGCCACATTAATCTTTTTAGAATCACATGTTAGGTTCCCAGACCCTTCCCTAATCGCTGTAATGGTTTGTGGGGCACTTTTCTTTCTGGTAAGGTATGCTAAGTATTCGTCTGGCTTGTCACCATGCTCGTATAACCTTTGCTTTGCAAAAGCCAGCTCCTTATTTGCCGTCTGCGTGAGCATGGAATTTAGTGCAGACCGCAGTACCGTAATCCTCTGTAGTTTGACCAACGAGGGTCTGTCAAAATAGGCCTTCTCGGCTGCCTTCAACCGTGCTTCAAGGACACGTTGCTGTTCACCCTTCTGCCGCTTCCTACTTGTGGAATATGAAATAAGTAACCCTCTGGCATCAGCTCTGGCAGTTTCCCAGAGAACAGATGAGCTATCAACCGAGCCTATGTTGATGTCTAAGAATGCCCGAAATTCCCGAAATAAGTACTCCACAAACCTGCTGTCCATGAGAATAAAAGGGTTCATTCGCCAGTACCTTGAATCCACTGTAACATCCTTAATTTTAACCATGAGGTACACTGGAGCACGATCAGAGATGGCAATATTACCAATTGTACAGGATGCCACCAGATCCAGGGTTACCGCAGGGGTCAGAAAAAATCAATCCTTGTGTGACATCTGTGCGGATTGGAGAAAAATGTAAAATCCCTACCTGTAGGGTGGAGACATCTCCAGATGTCCACCAATCCTAATTCCCCACACAAACCCAATAACTTTAGTTTGTGCAGAGGGAATCGAGGGACCTTTAGGCAACCCATCTTCTGTGGTGTCCATGAGGCAGTTAAAATCTCCCCCTATAATGATGTGCCGAGACTTGAGACTTATCAGTTTAGAAGAAGCATTTACGAAGAATTTAAGAGGATGAGCTGGGGGACAATAAACATTTAAAATGCCATATTCTTCCCCATTTATCAAGGCTTTAAGAATTACAAACCTCCCGTTTGTGTCTTTAACACAATCCAACAATTTAAATGAGAGATTTTTCCTAACCAATATAGCCACTCCCCTACTTCTGGTATTAAATGATGAAAAATAAATTAAGTCAAAGCCATTCTGCTGTAATTTCAGATGCTCCTTGTCATCCAAATTTGTCTCCTGTAACAAAGCGATATCAACCGTCTCCTTTCTAAGACTCAAAAGTTACCTTCTTCCTCATAATTGGTGAGTGACTTCCCTTGATATTCCAAGTACACCATTTAATCAAATCATTAGCCATAATCTTCTGCAATTACATTTAAATTCCAGAGAAGAGGAACCCGAACCACAAATTGCTGAGCCTTAGTGTCGCATGATCCACCAAATATAAAAACTACATCAACTAAAACCACTATATTTAACAAACATACAAAATTATTAAAAATAAAAAACAACAAAAACCAGAAAACAAATCAACATATAAAGCGCCAATAGCAGTGAGTAGGGGAACTCTTCCCCCTTCCCGGATGGGGCAACTACCCGTCCTGAACTGCCCATAAGTAGGCATTTAACCATCTCAACCACCTTCACTTCTCCCAGCTAGAGCCGCATCGCAAGCACAAGCGATAAAGAATAAACAACCCGTAAAATATCAATATGAATTAAAAAAAACATTCTTATATAAATAAAAAGGGGGAATAAATACCCCACCCATCCTTTGGTATGTACTAACTTAGAAATTTAAAATGTACATCTTAACCACCGCCAGACATAGTTTGAACCAAATTATTATCAATAGAGGTGAAAAAAAAGGGGAAAAAATGAAGCTCCAACCGGATTTCCTCCATTTCTTTTACAGAATGATAAACGCATACCCAAACAACGATATTTATACATTTGTTTAACTTAGGTTAGTTTGCCCACAAAGTCTCTTGCCTTCTCCAATGTCAAAGAGATGCATGGATCCATCTAAGGTGATCCAAAGCACTGCCGGATATCTCGGAGTACTGAATCCCAAGCTCCTTCAATCTTCTCTTGACACCATCATACAATTTTCGTTTGTGGATCACTGCCGCTGAAAAGTCCTGAAAAAACATGATCTTGGACCCGTCGTAAATTAGGGCCTTTGGATCCTTCCCCTGGAGTCTGGAAGCCGCCATGACACTCTCCTTATCCTGGTAATGATGGAACTGCACCAGGAAAGGACGAGGGCATTGACCCAGACCCGCCCTCTCTATCTTCAATCCTCTCATGCCAGTCTCCAAGTCATGGAATTTCGAAAGCTAATCTTCAACAAATTCTGCAGGCCGCTCACCCTCCTTACCCTCAGGCAGACCAATAATCCGCATGTTTTTTCTCCTGCCCATTTTCAAGATCATCCACTTGGTCAAGCAAATTACAAACCTGTGGCTTCAGGGCTTGGATCTCTTCCTTGAATGAACTAGCATCAGCTTCCACCACTGTGACCCTGTGCTCCACCTCATCCATCGTCTTCTCCAGGTCTCCCAGCTGCTGCTCATGCTTCTGCAGCATGAGAGAGACTGGAGCCAGCTTGTCTTCATTCTGTTTGCTCAACATCTCGCGAGATTTCAAGAGCTGGTTCACCAGGTCCTGGAGAGTAATCTGCTCTGAGGCTGCTGCAGGCCCGGCCTCAGATGCTCCTCCGCCCTTTTTAGGCATTTCTGGACAGCTGAAAATATAGGTAAGTCAATTTTTAAATGTTTCTTGGGGCTCTGCAATCTTTCCAACACCCCAAGAAATCCTGATGACCTAGGTTGTGTGGGTTAAAGGACTGTCCTGCTCCTGCTGCGATGCGAAACTCTGCAGTGTGACCTTCTCAGATCGCCGCCATCTTAGATCCCCATCTGGCTTAATTATTGATTGAAACTATATAAGTATTGGGAGAATATGCCAAACTTTTGATTCTAATAATTTTGCTTTAAAATGGTGTTTAAATAGTATCATGCTTCACTGTGGAATGTGTAGTCTGAATGAAGTAGTTCCTAATAAGTTCTGTGAAGTTCTATGCTGGCAGTTCCTGTCATTGCTTATCCACCCATTGTAAATTTACTTAACTGTCCAAAATGTAATGTACACTTCGTTGCCCGTCGCAACCCCAGTCTTCGCATACTGTGCATGTGCAATCCTCGCAGTTTGGTAAAATCACTGTCGGAGGTTTTTGAGGAATGTAACCTGCGTGAACAGTTAGACTTTGCTGTATTATGACTAATTTTACTATAAAAGTACTGTGTATATTTTTAAGGCTAGAATAACCAATCTCTTTTGCAGCTTTTGTTGAAGCTTTGGAATCTTTTCCAATGCTTAATTAAAAGATTTAACAGATGCATAATCAGCAAATGATGTGTATTCACAAAGCAATGCCCTTTCTTGATCAAATGACTCCGTGGTCGAAAAGCTTAGTCTGCGAGAAGCACAGATTTTTCATGTTCTCGGGTGACAAAAGAGAGAGCAGACAATGTGCCCGAACTTTGCCCCTCAAAGTTCCACTTCAGTCTCTTGCCGAGGTTTTAATCCACACTGGTTAACAATGAGTAAACATACTGATTTCTTTCTTCACATTTTTGCCACTTTGAACACAGCATATTCTCCACTGCATCTACACCTTCATGATTCAATTTTCATGATTCTTCAAATGCCATTGCAGCCGTTTTGTCTACAAAGGCATCTGTGTGAACTATCAAGGTTCCTTGTTCATCCCACTAAGACTCGTAGAGTTACATATTAAGGAAACAGACCCTTTGGTACAACTCATCTGTGCTGACCAAGTTTCCCAAACTAAACCAATCCCATTTGCTGGCATTTGACCCATATTCTTTGAAACCTTTCCTATTCATGGACCTGTCCAAATTTCTTGTAAATGTTGTAACCGTTTCACTTCTGTCTGTCTGTTGTTTGTCCTTTGGGCCATCAGGAGGTATGATCTGTTAATGTGTTATAATGATATCAGTGCCACTTCTTGGTCCTCCCGATTAATCTACTCATTATATTTCCCACATATTTGATCACATCAAGACCATGGCTCACAAGACCATAATATATTAGACCAGAGTGGGCCTTTCAACTCATCGAGTCTAATAATCCTCAATTTTCTTGCCTTTTCCCTACAGCCTTTGTTTTTCTTACTGATTTAAGCCATGTGTGCCATAGCCTTGGATATACATAATGCCCCAGCCTCTGCAACCTTGTGTAATAAAGAATTCCACAGATTCATTACCCTCTAAAAGAAGTTGTTTCTCTTCATATTTCACTTAAGTGACCTCTTATTCTGCGATCATGACCTCTGACTCAGGATTCTCCCCGGGGAGACACCGTTTCTGCACCTGCAGTCAAGTCCACCAAGAACTTGTGTTTCAATTCAGGTTGCATCTCATTCTGCTCAACCCAGTGAGTACAGACCCAGCTTCTTAAATTTCTCCTCATAGTCAGCCTTCCATACTCAGCAGCGGCCTAGTGAACCTTCTCTGAACTGCCTCCAGTGCCAGTTTAGCTAAGATATGGGGCCCAGAATTGTATGTAGAATTCCAGTTGTGGTCTGGCTAGTGTTTTGTAAAGTTTTAATAAAATCTCCCTGTTTTCATACTTGATTCCCTTTGAAATAAATGCCAACATTCTATTTGCCTTCCCTGTTACCTGCTGAACTTGGATGCTGGATTTTTGTGAATTATGTGTGAGGAGTCTCAAATCTCTTTGTGCAATAGCTTTCTGCAGTCTTTCTCCATTTAAATAATAGCTAGTTTCACTATTTCTGCCAAAGTCCAATACATTACATTTTCCCACATATTCCATCTGCCAAGCTTTTGTCCACTTGGTTAACGTTTCTATGTTTTTCTGCAGACTGAGACTCATTGAAATATCAATTGGCTCATTGTTAACAGGATCAAAGCTATTGTCCTTGGTTATCACCAGTATATACATGATGCCTCTTATATGGACTGCCCGCTCAGTTTGAGCACATGGTGCTGAGCATTTTTTTAATAGAGTCACCAACTTATTCCAAATCAAACAAATGCAAAGACACTTTTTATATTTTAAAAATATGCCCATGCAAAAGTCTTTCTCTACTTCTGAAAGCCATTAATGTCTTCAATTGTGATGTAGCAGAGGTGACTTGCCCCAACTGAATCAATTGTTATAAAAAGTTATATCTTCAGAGTCTCTGATTTAGGAATGTAGTGTTCAGCATATACTGTCTGTTTGGATGTGCTATTATTTGGATTTGCATAATCTCTGACTCTGCTTTTTTTGGTTTAGAGAAGTATTTTTATTTCGAGCCAGGATTTTTCACACCATCTTCTGTTTTGAATGGTATGCTGAAGGGATGAGATGGCTAGGAATCCCAATGTGTAGACCTTAAATCAAGCCTGAGGTTCTGAAATTGAGACAGTCTGTGGCATGACCTTTTTGTTTTGGGGGAAAATTGATGAAACATGACCAATTATTCAGTGCTTCCTGCTCTTTCTTTCTTTTGGCAGTATCCTCCTATGTCTTTGACAAAACAAAGCAGTGTATTGGAACCATGATGATTGAGATTGACTTCCTGCAGAAAAAGAGTGTGGACTCAAACCCATATGACACTGATAAGATGGCAGCTGAGTTCATTCAACAGTTCAACAACCAGGCGTTTTCCACAGGCCAGCAGGTACAGCTTCCTGTTACTTGGGTGGAGTTATAAAGCAAACACAGAAAATACTGGAGAAATTCATCAGGTCTGACAGCATTTGTGTAGAGAGAAACATGTTTTCATTTCTAATCCGAAAAGGCTTGTTCAGAACTGAAAGGTGTGGAAAATGTTTTTGAATACTTTTGACAGACACAGGAGACTGTCTTGTGAGCAGTGAATACAGCAGACTAGATTGAAAGAAATACAGTTGAAATGCTACTTCACCTGGAAGCTGCAATCAGGACTTTGGACACCGAGGAGGGAGGAGATGATGAACAACTCCTTTGTAGTTTGCACTGGGTCTTTATCTTTGCCTCTGTTAGAAGTATTAAAAAATAATTTTCCAACATTACTGCAACTCTGAATCTGTTTCTCTGTCCATAGATGCTACTTTTCCTGGTGAGTTTCTCCAGGATTCTCTGTTTCAGATTTAACACGGTATTTTGTCTTTATTAATAGTGTCCTTTTATCCTTGGCAGAGAATGATTGGATAAACAGAAATTTAAAGTGGCAAATCTGTGATAGGTTACATAAATAAAAAGTAACTTTTGTATTTGCTTGTTGCTTGTCGAGGATTTTAAATGTTAAAGGTAGTGAATCTGTTCATATGAATTGTAGACAGATCCCTCATCCAACTTGGGGAAAGCTTCACATGTTCATATTGGATCTCATTCCCTTTCTGTTTGGTTATTGATTTGCAGTTGTGGTGACCAACTAAGCTGACCAGGGTTTGGCTGAAAGCAGATGAAGTTTCTTTTTCTTCTTTAGTCCTATTTTTGTTTTTCATAGCAAGTGAATCCTTCACATTATGGAAGAGCAAGGTTCTTTTCCAATTGTAAAAATACGTACTAATCAGAATTTTCTAACAGTACTGGCAGGTGAATGCCCCGCAAAGTGGTGTTAGTTTGATCTAAGATTAATGGTGCTGGAAGAGCACAGCAGTTCAGGCAGCATCCAACGAGCAGCGAAATCGACATTTCGGGCAAAAGCCCTTTGTCAGGAATAAAGGCAGTGAGCCTGAAGCGTGGAGAGATAAGCCAGAGGAGGGTGGGGGTGGGAAGAAAGTAGCATAGAGTACAATGGGTGAGTGGGGGAGGGAATGAATGTGATAAGTCAGGGAGGAGAAGGTGGAGTGGATAGGTGGAACAGGCAGGTGGGGCAAGTCTGGACAAGTCGTGGGGACAGTGCTGAGCTGGAAGTCGGGAACTAGGATGAGGTGGGAGAAGGGGAAATGAGGAAACTGTAGAAGTCCACATTGATGCCCTGGGGTTGAAGTGTTCCGAGGTGGAAGATGAGGCGCTCTTCCTCCAGGCGTCAGGTGGTGAGGGAGCGGCAGTGAAGGAGGCCCAGGACCTCCATGTCCTTGGCAGAGTGGGAGGGGGAGTTGAAATGTTGAGCCACGGGTCGGTGTGGTTGATTGGTGCAGGTGTCCCAGAGATCTTCCCTAAAGTGCTCTGCTAGGAGGCGCTCAGTCTCCCCAATATAGAGGAGACCGCATCGAGAGCAACGGATACAATAAATGATATTAGTGGATGTGCAGGTAAAACTTTGGATGTGGAAGGCTCCTTTAGGGCCTTGCATAGAGGTGAGGGAGGTGGTGTGGGCACAGGTTTTACAGTTCCTGTGGTGGCAGGGGAAAGTGCCAGGATGGGAGGGTGGGTTATAGGGCGGCATGGACCTAACCAGGTGGTCATGGAGGGAACGGTCTTTGCGGAAGGTGGAAAGGAGTGGGGAGGGAAATATATCCCTGGTGGTGGGGTCTTTTTGGAGGTGGCAGAAATGTCGGCGGATGATTTGGTTTATGCGAAGGTTTGTAGGGTGGAAGGTGAGCACCAGGGGCGTTCTGTCCTTGTTACGGTTGGAGGGGTGTGGTCTGAGGGCGGAGGTGCGGGATGTGGAAGAGATGCGTTAGAGGGCATCTTTAACCACGTGGGAAGGGAAATTGCGGTCTCTAAAGAAGGAGGCCATCTGGTGTGTTCTATGGTGAAACTGGTCCTCCTTGGTGCAGATACGGCGGAGGCGGAGGAATTGGGAATATGGGATGGCGTTTTTGCAAGAGGTAGGGTGAGAAGAGGTGTAATCCAGGTAGCTGTGGGAGTTGGTGGGTTTGTAAAAAATGTCATTGTCAAATCAGTCGTCATTAATGGAGATGGAGAGGTCTAGAAAAGGGAGGGAGGTATCAGAGGTAAATTTAAGGTCAAGGTGGAATGTGTTGGTGAAGTTGATGAGTTGCTCAACCTTCTCGCGGGAGCACGAGGTGGCGCCAATGCAGTCAACAAATTAAGCGGAGGAAGAGGTGGGGAGTGGTGCCCGTGTAATTACGGAAGATCAACTGTTCTACGTAGCCAACAAAGAGACAGGCATAGCTGGGGCCCATACGTGTGCCCATGGCTACCCCTTTGGTCTGGAGGAAGTGGGAGGATTCGAAGGAGAAATTGTTAAGGGTGAGGACCATTCGGCCAAACGAATGAGAGTGTCGGTGGAAGGGTACTGTTGGGGACGTCTGGAGAGGAAAAAACGGAGGGCTTGGAGGCCCTGGACATGGCGGATGGAGGTGTAGAGGGATTGGATATCCATGGTGAAGATGAGGCATTGGGGGCCGGGGAAATGGAAGTCTTGGAGGAGATGGAGGGCGTGGGTGATGTCTCGAATGTATGTGGGGAGTTCCTGGACTAGGGCAGATAGGACAGTGTCGAGGTAGGTAGAGATGAGTTCAGTGGGGCAGGAGCATGCTGAGACAATGGGTCGGCCGGGGTGGTCAGGCTTGTGGATCTTGGGAAGGAGGTAGAATCGGGCAGCGTGGGGTTCCCGGCCTATGAGGTTGGAAGCTGTGGGTGGGAGATCTTCTGAGGTGATGAGGTTCTGTATGGTCTGGGAGATGATGGTTTGGTCATGGTCAAGGGGACAGTTGGAAGAGGTGTCCTCGAGTTGGCGTTTGGCTTCAGTGGTTTAGAGGTCAGTGCGCCAGATGACCACTGTGCCCCTTTATCCGCTGGCTTGGTGAGGTTGGGATTGGAGCAGAGGGATTGGAGGGCTGTGCGTTGTGAGGGTGAGAGGTTGGAGTGGGGGAGGGGGATAGACAGGTTGTGGCGGTTAATGTCCCAGTGGCAGTTGGAAATGAAGAGGTCGAGGGCAGGTAATAGGCCAGCGCGGGGTGTCCAGGTGGATGCAGTGTGTTGGAGGTGGGCGAAGGGGTCCTTGGAAGGTGGGTGGGAATCCTGATTGTGAAAGTAAGCTCGGAGGCAGAGGCGACGGAAGAATTGTTCGATGTCATGGCATGTATTCGGGCGCACTGACCTCTACACCAGGGCCTCCAAGCCTTCCGTTTTTTTCCTCTCCAGACGTCCCAACAGTACCCTTCCACCAACACTCTCATTCGTTTGGCCGAACTGGTCCTCACCCTTAACAATTTCTCCTTCGAATCCTCCCACTTCCTCCAGACCAAAGGGGTAGCCATGGGCATACGTATGGGCCCCAGCTATGCCTGTCTCTTTGTTGGCTACGTAGAACAGTTGATCTTCCGTAACTACACCGGCACCACTCCCCACCTCTACCTCCACTACATTGATGACTGCATTGGCGCCACCTCGTGCTCCCGCTAGGAGGTTGAGCAACTCATCAACTTCACCAACACATTCCACCCTGACCTTAAATTTACCTGGACCATCTCTGACACCTCCCTCCCCTTCCTGGACCTCTCCATCTCCATTAATGACGACCGACTTGACACTGACATTTTTTACAAACCCACCGACTCCAACAGCTACCTGGATTACACCTCTTCCCACCCTACCTCTTGCAAAATGCCATCCCATATTCCCAATTCCTCCGCCTCCGCCGTATCTGCTCCCAGGAGGACCAGTTCCACCATAGAACACATGATGACCTCCTTCTTTAGAGACCGCAATTTCCCTTCCCACGTGGTTAAAGATGCCCTCTAATGCATCTCGTCCACATCCCGCACCTCCGCCCTCAGACCCCACCCCTCCAACCGTAACAAGGACAGAACGCCCCTGGTGCTCACCTTCCACCCTACAAACCGTCGCATAAACCAAATCATCCGCAGACATTTCCGCCACTTCCAAACAGGCCCCACCACCAGGGATATATTCCCTCCCCACCCCTTTCCGCCTTCCGCAAAGACTGTTCCATCTGTGACCACCTGGTCAGGTCCACGCCCCCCTATAACCCACCCTCCCATCCTGGCACTTTCTCCTGCCACCGCAGGAACTGTAAAACCTGTGCCCACACCACCTCCCTCACCTCTATGCACGGCCCTAAAGGAGCCTTCCACATCCATCAAAGTTTTACCTGCACATCCACCAATATCATTTATTGTATCCGTTGCTCCCGATGCGGTCTCCTCTATATTGGGGAGACTGGGCGCCTCCTGGCAAAGCGCTTTGGGGAACATCTCTGGAACACCCGCAACAATCAACCACACAGCCCTGTGGCCCAACATTTCAACTCCCCCCTCCCACTCTGCCGGGGACATGGAGGTCCTGGACCTCCTTCACTGCTGCTCCCTCACCATCAGACATCTGGAGGAAGAGCGCCTCATCTTCCGTCTCGCAACACTTCAACCCCAGGGCATCAATGTGGACTTCAACAGTTTCCTCATTTCCCCTTCCCCCACCTCATCCTAGTTCCCGACTTCCAGCTCAGCACTGTCCCCATGACTTGTCCGGACTTGCCCTACCTGCCTCTCTCCTTTTCCACCTATCCACTCCACCCTCTCCTCCCTGACCTATCACCTTCATCCCCTCCCCCACTCACCCATTGTACTCTATGCTACTTTCTCCCCACCCTACCCTCTCTTCTAGCTTATCTCTCCACGCTTCAGGCTCACTGCCTTTATTCCTGATGAAGGGCTTTTGTCCGAAACGTCGATTTCGCTGCTCCTTGAATGCTGCCTGAACTGCTGTGCTCTTCCAGCACCACTAATCCAGAATCTGGTTTCCAGCATCTGCAGTCATTGTTTTTACCTTAATTTGATCTAAGTCAAGGAATAAGTAACCAGTTAATAACCTGCCCATTACTCCTCAGTAACCAGAAATGCGATAATGTTTTTTGGCAATTCATTGAATATATGAAGTTGTGAGGATTCTTGATTGAGATTATGAACTTTGATTGTTTGTTGGCTTTTTAAGGCCATCAATTTATCAACTCCCATGAATAGCTGTTTCTAGATGGTTCTAGTTCTGGGGATATCAAACTAAGCAGCCAGTTTTGAAAGATCACAAAATAAAGCAGCGCATGCAATCTCGGTTTTCAAATTGGCGTTTACCCATGAAGGTGAATAATTCTCCCATTTCTTCCTTTGCTCCATAGCTTGTGTTCAGTTTTAATGACAAGCTTTTTGGATTACTGGTGAAAGATATTGAAGCAATGGACCCCAGCATTCTGAAGGGAGAGCAAGCCTCTGGCAAACGACAGAAGGTAAGGATTTAACATTAATTTTCAACTAAGTTTGTTACGAAAACCATGTTCGTAAAATGTAGTAAAAGTGGATGTGACACAAGAAGATGTCAAACCACATCTATGATTGATTGAGGACGTGGACGCTAGAGCAAACCTTTGTTTGATTTTTGACCCATGACTCTGCAATAACTTGGCTTTTCATTTCATGAATGTAGCTTGACCAGGATGTTTCTGGCATTTTCTGCTTTGTTTTCAGATGTCCGTCATAGGCAATCTTTTGCAAATTTTATCTTGAGTTTTGGTTTTTGGAAACTTCTCCATAAGAGATTAAACTAATTAGCCTTTCATGTTTCACTGCATTATGCACCGTGTTTCAATGTCGACACCTCAAAGGGAGTATTCCAGTATCAATGGCAGGCAGTAATTATAGATGAAGGACATTGCTGGACATAAATGTGGTGTAAATATTGATTGCTACTTAATAGCCTAATCAAATATTTTCTGGTCTCATTGGTGGTTGGCACAAACTATTTTGTTATTGGAGAGAAATTGCAAATGAAGTGGAAAACTGAAGGTGACGAAAGTGGTGAAGCTATGTAGGTCTGTCACACCATCCCAAGAAGCATTTACAGTAGTGGTTTGGGCTTGAGATGGTTGGTTTCTGAAAGCAACATTTTTCATGATAAATGTGATTCCAGTGACAAAAAAGATTCCGTATGCCCCATTGTGTTCGGTTAGCAGCACTCCTTGTCAGAGGCCGACACTCACCTTCAAGTTCTTCTGCCCGTGTTTGCACTGTAACTGTGCTGAGACTGGAGCAGAATGGTGAGTGACAATGAGTACATTATTGGCAATCGATTGCACTTTTACCAATTCCTTGCATTACTTTTGAATCTTAGAGAGAGTCAGGATGTGGGTAGTAGTTTCAGAGCATAAGACATAGAATCAGAAATTAGGCAAATTCAGCCCACCAAATCTGCTCCGCCATTCAATCATGGTTGATAAGTTTCTCAACCCCATTCTCTCTTATTTTCTTCTCATAACCCTTGATCCCCTTGATACTCGAGAATCTATCTATCTCAGTCTTGAGTATACTCAATGACCTGGCCTCCGCAGCCTTCAGTGGCAGTGAATTCCATAGATTCACCACTCTGTGGCTGAAGAAGTTTCTCCTTATCTCTGGTCTAAAAGCTCTTCCCTTTACTCTAAGCCTGTGCCCTTGGATCGTCATTTCTCCTACCAATGGAAACATCTTCCCAACATCCACTCTGTCCATGCCACTTGGTATTCTATTAGATTTAATCAGACCCTCCCCCCCCACAATTCTTCAAAACACCATTGAATATAGGCCCAGAGTCCTTAAAACGTTCCTCATATGTTAAGCTTTTCATTCCTGGGACCATTCTCGTGAACCTCCTCTGAACACGCTCCAAGGTCAGAACATCCTTCCTGAGGAATGGGGGCCAAAACTGCACACAGTACTCCAAATATGGTCTGACCAGGGCCTTAGAGCCTCAGAAGTACGTCCTACTTTTATATTCAAGCCCTATCAAAATAAATGCCATCATTACATTTGCTTTCCTGACGACTGACTCAACCTGTAAGCTTACCTTGAGAAAATCCTGTACTAGTAATACCAACTCTCTTTGCACTTCAAACGTATGAATTTTCTCCCCATTTAGAAAATAGACCTTACCTCTCTTCTTCCTACAAAAGTCATGATTTGGATGTGTCGGTGTTGGACTGAATGTACAAAGTTAAAAATCAAGCAACACTAGGTTATAGTCCAACAGATTTATTTGGAAGTCCTAACATTCGGAGCACTGCTCCTTCATGCGGTGGTTGTGGATGAAAGAGCAGCGCTCTGAAAGCTAGTGTTTCCAAATAAACCTATTTGACTATAACCTGGTGTTGTGTGATTCCTCCATTTCTTTGCCCACTGTCCTAACCTGTCCAAATCCTTCTGCAGTCTCCCCGCCACCTCAATGCTATCTGTCCCGCCACCTATCTTTGTATCATCTGCAAAATTAACTAGAATGCCCTCGGTTTCTTCATCTTGGTCGTTACTGTATAAAGTGAAAAGTTGTGGTCTCAACACTGAACCTTGCGGAACACCACTTGTCGTCATTTGTAATCCTGAGAAAGGACCAATTTATCCTCACTGTCTGCTTTGTGACCAACTGCCAGGCTTCCATCCATGCTCGCACCTTGCCTCTAACACCATGGGCCCTTGTCTTACTCAGTAGCCTCTTGTGTGGTACTTTGTCAAAGGCCTTCTTGAAGTTCAGGTAGATAAAATCCATTGGCTCTCCTTGGTCTAACCTGTTTGTTACCTCCTCAAAGAATTCCAGCAGATTTAGCAGGCATGACCTCCCCTCGATGAAATCATGATGACTTTGGAGTATTTTAACCATACATTTTCAACTATTCACAAATCTCATGGATTCCAGGATCTTGCCCACCATCGAGGTTCGGCTAATTGGTCTGTGATTTTCCATCTTTTGCCTTACTCCTTTTTAAAACTGGTGTCAATTTTCTAGTCCTCTGGGACCCTCCTGATTCTAGCGATTCCTTAAAGATTACTACTAATGCCTCTACTATCTCTTGAGTGTGTGGCCCATTTGATCTTCGTGATTTATCCATCTTCAGGCCATTCAGTTTTTCTAGTATCTTCTCCTTGGTGATGGCTACTATACTCAGGTCTGCCCCTTCACACACTTCAATTTTTGAGATATTACTGGCATGTTCCACAGTGAAGACTGATGTGAAGTAATTATTCAGTTCCCCAGCTTTTTCCTTGTTCCCCACTACGATCTCGCCAGCATCATTTTCCCATGACCCAAATTCCACTTTTGCTTCTCTTTCACCCTTTATATATCTAAAGAAACTCTTAGTCTTCCTTTATATTACTGGCTAGCTTACCCTCCTATTTAATCTTCTCCCTCCTTCTTTCTTTTGTTGCCCTCTGGCCTTTGTCAACTTCCCAATCTTCTGGTTTCCCACTGCCCTTTGCCACATTAAATGCTAAGGGAATATGAACAGCTAGGAGCTAAATTAGCACAACCAAAAAGGTAATAACCTCTGGATTACTACCTGAACCACGAACTACTTGGTGCAGGGTCAATAAGATTAAGCAAGTGAATGTGTGGCTGAAAAGATTGGTGTGGGAGAAATGGGTTTGAATTCATGGGATATTGACACTTGTACTGGAGACGAAGGGACCTGCTCCAGTGGGATGGTCTTCATCTGAACTGTGCCAGGAGCAGAGTCTGAGTGAATCCCTTAATTAGGCCTGTGGACCGAGCTTAAAATTAACTGAAAGGGTGGGGTGGGTTCAATGATAGGAGAAATTAGAAAACTCAAGCTAAATGAGGAGGTAGGAGTGCTGTTTTGCTCTTTATGCTATCCCTGACTTCCCTAGTCAGACATGGTTGTCTCACCCTGCCTGTACCATGCTTCTTTTTCTTAGAGATGAATCTCTGCCTGGCTTTCTCCCAGAAACCCCTGCCATTGCTGTTCCATTGTTTTCCTGTCAGGCTCCTCTCCCAATCAGTTCTACCCAGCTCCTCCCTCATGTCTCTGAAGTTGCCTTTATTCAGCTGTAATACCGTTACCTCTGATTCTATCTTCTCCCTCTCAAATTGCCGAGTTAATTGAATCGTATTATGATCACTGCCTCCTAAGGAGCTTAAGGTGAAGAAACCATTATCAGGTCTGCCTCATTGCAAAGCACTCAATGCAATATTGCCTATTCCATAGTGGGCTCCACCACAAGCTGCTCCAAACAAAAATCTCGAACATTTCTCTAATTCCTTTTTTTGTTGCAATCCAACCTGCTTTTCCCAGTCCATCTGCATATTCACATCCCCCATGATCATTCTAACTTTGCCTTTCCTTCTCCAGGTGTATCTTGCATTTCAGCTCCTGACTACTGTTTGGAGGCCTGTACATAACTCCAACTATGGATTTTCAACCTTTGTGGTTCCTTAGTTCTGCCCACACAGATTCTATACCAACTGACCCTACTTTGCTTCTTACCATTGATTTGAGATTAGATTACTTACAGATTACTTAGTGTGGAAACAGGCCCTTCAGCCCAACAAGTCCACACCGACCCGCCGAAGTGCAACCCACCCATACCCCTACATTTACCCCTTCACCTAACTCTATAGGCAATTTAGCATGGCCAATTCACCTGACCTGCACATCTTTGGACTGTGGGTGGAAACCGGAGCACCCGGAGGAAACCCACGCAGACATGGGGAGAATGTGCAAACTCCACACAGTCCGTCACCTGAGGCGGGAACTGAACCTGGGTCTCTGGCGCTGTGAGGTACAGTGCTAACCACTGTGCCTTTTCTTACTAGTAAAGCAACCCCACCCCTCTGCCCACCTGCCTATCTTTTCAATAGGATGTCCTTGAATATTCAGCTCCCCGTCCCAAGTCCCTTGCAGCCATGTTTCTGTGGTGCCCACCATGTCATTCCTGCCAATTTCGATCTGTGCCACAAAGTCATTTACCTTATTCCTTATTCTGCGTGCATTCAGATATAACACCTTTAGTCCTGTATTAACTGTCTGTCTTCTCATTGTCATTCATTTGTCCTTGGAGTTTGTTTGCTAACCCTTTCCATACAGTCTGTCCTATTTGTGTCTGTGCTGGAGATGTTAATAACCTCTCCTGAGTTCTGCACTTATAACTCCTTCTGTAGTTTAGGTTTTCTAATTTCCCCATAACTGAAAATGCCCCCTCCAATTAGTTTAAAGGCCTGTCCACAGCCCTAGTTTTGTGATTCAGTAGGACTCTGGTCCCAGCACAGTTCAGATAAAGACCATCCCACAGGAGCAGGTCCCTTCTTCCCCAGTACTGGTGCCAATATTCCATGAATTCAAATTAATTTCTCCCACACCAATCTTTGAGCCACACATTTACCTGCTTCATCCAATTGACCCTGTGCCAACTAGCTCGTCATTCAGGTAATAATCCAGAGATTATTCCCTTTTTGGTTCTGATTCCAATTTAGCTCCTAGCTGTTCATACTCCCTTGGAAGAACCTGTGCCACACTTCTATCTATATTATTGGTATCTACGTTGGCCATGAACATTGGACCTTTCCCCCTCCCACACCAAGTTCCTCTGCATCCCAGATGAGATATCCTGAACCCAAACACCAGGCAGGCAACACAACCTTCGGACGGTTGATCCTGGTCACAGAGAACAGTGTCTGTGCCTCTAACTATACTGTCCCGAATCACCGCAACTTTTTTATTTCCCTCACCCTCCCCCCATTCCAAAAAACTTGAATGGCTCCCTGAACCACAGTGCTGTGGTGAGTCGGCTCATTCTCCCTGCAGTCCCCATTCCTGCCCACGTAGGGAGCAAAACCTGTTGGACAAGAACAGGGGCTGAGGCTCCGACAGCTCTACCTCCTGGATTCGTCTATCTGCTTCACTCACAGCCACACCCTCCTGTCGCTAACCAGTGTTCTTCTTGACTAGCATTACTGTCCTGATTAAATCCATCTAGGAAGGATCAGTTGGACCAATTGAGATCAAGAAGGTTACTTTGATTCCCAGTGTTACTTTGAGGAGCAATGTTACAAATTAGGTCGGTTTTGTCTAGAACTTAGAAAGTTAAGATGTGATCTGATTGAAGTCTTCAAGATATAAACAGGATGAGTCAGTTAAAGATAAACTATTTCCACTTCCTGGGAATTCTAGAACTATGGAGCATAGCCTGAGAATTAGGGCCAGCCCATTCACTAGAGATGTTAGGAAGAACTTGTACATATGAAGGGTGCTTGATCGTGAGGACTGCAGATGCTGGAGATCAGAGTTGAGAATGTGGTGTTGGAAAAGCGCAGCAGTCAAGCAGCATCCAAGGAGAAGGTGAATTGACGTTTTCGGCACAAGCCCTTCATCAGGAAAGGTGGTAGATGTTCACAACTCTTCCAAAAGTGGCAATGATGCTAGTTCAGTTCATTTTAAATCAGTGATTTAAGTAAAAATTATGTGGTTCATTTTAAATCTGAGATTTTCTTTAAACAAAGGTATCAAGGGATGTGGGTAAATGATGGGATATGTGGAGTTATGCCATGATCTCATTGAATGGAGGAATATGTTCAAGAAGCTGAATAGTAGACTATTTCTTTGTTGGTTCCCTAAGCAGCTGCTGTGATTGTCAAACGTGACCTTGATGCCAAAGACTGTCATTGTGCTGAAGACATGCTTCTTGGAAGAATCTGTACAAGTGCTCCTATGATTTTGTTATAAATGAGCATGTGCTCATAGGAGAGTAAATGAATTGTCCTGTTTTTGTAGGCAGAACAAAAATGGGCAATTTTCTACATTGCTGACGAGCTGCCATTGTTGTAACTTGCTGGAACTGCTTGGCAAGAACAACTGCCATTTCAGGTGCATAGTCCTTCACTATAGCGAGGATGATCTTGGTATTCTAAGCCTGTGCTGTGTCCTGTGTGGTCAGCTATTTCTTGATATTGGGCAGAACAAATTGCATTAACTGAAGACCTGAAGAGGAGGCATACAGAGAAAATCAACCATACTCTGCTTCTGACTGACGTTGGTTCTGAATGCATCAACCTCATTGGTTGCTCTCGTGTTGAGCTCTGGTATAATTGAACATGGAGATGTGCTTGGAACATCCTTGACTTGTTGGTTGCTTAATTCCATGAATTCCACTGTTACTATACTGCAAAATACTGAAAGAAGGCAGTGCAAGGTGCACATAACAAATATTGGTCTCATTGTACTCTTAGAATCGACATTTCAGGCATGAGCCTGCCCGAAATGTCGATTCTCCTCCTCTTTGGATGCTGCCTGACCTGCTGCGCTTTTCCAGCTACACGTTTTCAGCTCTGATCTCCAGCATCCGCAGTCCTCACTTTCTCCTCATTGTACTCTTGCCAATTTGAATGGAGCTATGGCCTTTCTTGGCAGTGGTAGGAAACATCAGAGGGAAGAGTCATGCCTGGGTAGATCTCTGCTTTCTGTTTGCTGTTTCCAGATGAGTGGGTGGGAGTGCTTCAGTAGCAGCAGAAAGAATGAGATGGGCACACTTTTTTAATTCTCATTCAATCTACTGCAGATATTGAGCTAGGCAGCCGAAGGAAGATGGGTTTAAATCAATGGAAAAATTGCTAATACTTCTGGTGATATTTTTAGGTTGCATTTCTGTTACAAGATGGCTCTGAGGTCCAACTGATATTTGTTATTTTATTAATCCAGATCGAACTTGGCCTGGCCATAGCCAATTCCCAGGTTATATTTGAAAAGTCTGATAGTTCATCTCTAAATCTCATTGGTGAGTATATGTGAACTTTGTGATTCAATTTTTGCCAGCACCTCAAGCATTAGATGCCCTCAACCTGCACCTGCTCTCCTGTGGCTAATCCTTGCACAAAAACATAGTGTGTTTCAACGGTAAAGGTATTGCCACTGCCTTCAGATCTTAAAATGTATTGTGCAAGAATACATAAGTTTGCACAATGTAGTTAATTAAATTTCTCAAACAGCTGATGTGTTACTCCCATAGTCAATTGCAAAGACTTGTCATAATGAGCTCCATCTTTGTAATCTGGGCTGATTTGAAGGGACATGTATTCATGGACCTATTAGTTTCTCTCTCTCCTTTCCCTTGCACATGTTTTTGCACGTATTTTAGAGGATCTGAGCTTTTCCTAATTGCAGTGCCCCCTCGTCCGCCACCTTCCCAAAAATCTTGGTGCATTTTTCTTCCCAAATGTTACCTTGCCTTCACTTCCTTGAAAAACTGCTAAGGCTAGGTCATGTGAAAATTTCAAAGCTAAGATTAATAAATTGTTATTGGAGTACGATGTAAGGAATATGAAAGCAAGATGATGAGTTAATTAACAGGTCAGTTATGATCTAATTGCTTGAAGGAATAGTCTCAAGTTACTGAATGGCATATGCTCATGTGTTCTGCAAGTCATCCCTGCCCATTTATGAAAACCCACTGTTCAATTAGAACCAGAGTGACATCCATGAATGAAGATAAAATATTAAGGTAAAACAGTGCATTGAGATCACTTGTAATTTTTTTCTCGAGCAGTATTCACTGTGCAAGTCTGTTGATTCATGAACATGATTGCATATGAAAAGTCAGTGGTTGGGAAGATTAGCGGAGATCAGCTGTGGCTTGTTGGAGCAGGTTGAACTTTGTCACTTTATTTTTCTTGAGTAAGCCTATTTATGCAACAGCTGTTGATAACTGAGGTTTGTGTAGTGTGAAATGTAATTTTTCATGGGTTTAATAATTGTATGATGGGAGTGACCCCTCTCCTTGTAAATTCTAGGTGTGTTGCTGCAGCTGCTGTTCATTCACTCATATCATGGTGCTACTATCAGATTTGTGGCTGCTTCCACAAAATTCATCTTCTAAGAAAGGCAGATTTGTGGAGCATGTCAACGGGTGCTTAACTTCGATAATTGTCACGACTGTCTGAAGTCGCTACCATGTTCCCATGACATGCCCCATCTGCTGAATAGCACATTTCGAACTAACATGGTGAGAATGATCCTTGCTAAACAGGTTCAAGAAAGCTTAAGGGGGTCTGTGCAATGAAACTTCACAATTTGGGCCACATTCAATCCCTGATGCAGAGATACACACAATGCTGCACATTTTCCCAGCAGTGTCCCTTGCATGGATCAATGGCAATCTTAAATTCTTTAAATTAAAATACTTTAAATTCAACTATGAAGAGGGATTTTTATTCACTTAATATGTAGTAACTGCTCTGTGGAGTTTCATGCAATGTACACATGAGGTTTGCACCTGTTGAAGTGATAATTGGTAGACAAATATCAAAATCATTGTCTTGGAGTTTCTGGCCTAAGTACAATCACAAGTAATATTTGGTATAGATAGTCTCTTTTGCAAATTATAAGCTTGACTGTCACCTGTGTCAGCCTTTTATATGCAAAGGGTATCTGTAGCTTTTAAGTAGTTGCATTTTTCACTTTTGTTTTGACTATGAACAATTTGCCCCTTCTCCCAGACTTTATTTTGTTCCATTCTCAAAGACATTGAATCCAACATGGCTGTAGTTTTCTGGATGTCTGCATGGCTTTTCACAGGTCTGGACTTCTGAATGTTGGTGGTCTTTTTGATCATGGAGAATGTTGCATCCAAGACTGATCCTGTCTTCATGATACATCTAAATGAATTCACTTTTCAGTGGAGTTACTATATCGTGACATGAATGGAAAATGTGAATGAATGATTGATTTTTTTTTGTCCACTCCCTAGCCCTGGGCTACCAAATCGTATTGCAGTATCTTGGCACTTTCTGAGCTTGAGATGAGCTAATTTATCACAGGCCCATGGTAGAAACTTGAGGCATACTAAATTGAATGGCTCAGTTTCAGATTTGGCGAGCTTTGAGTTTAAAAAAAAATGCATGGATTGTATTCACTGGTCAGAGGGGCAGAAACCAGAGAACTAAAAACTTAAGAGAAATGGTAAGGGACCTAAGCAAGAGTTAGGAGAATTTTCTTTTCACATAGTGAGTCATGATCTGGATTTAACTGCTTGAAAGGGTGTTGGAAGTAGATTTGATAGTAATTTTCAGAGAAATTGGATATAAACTTCAAAGAAAAATTAATAGGTAAGAATTAAGATGAGGGATTAATTGAATACATTTCAACGACTGGGCACAGACATGATGGTCTCCTATGAAGTAGCTAACTTGGACTTAATTTGTATCTTTGTTATTTTGTGATTGCTTTCTTTGTGTAAAATGTATCGAAACAATGAATGTTAACTAATAGCATGACAACAAGTGTTGAAATTTGCTGTGTTTTTGGAATACTTTTTGCAAAATGTTATTCTAAAGAATGTGGGTGATGTCATTTAATGCCTGTGTCTTGTTGCCATACAGAAGTGTAATGACTGAGTGGCTTACTAGATCATTTACGTTGGAATGGCAACTTTCAATTCTCTGAATGGCATTGGCTTTTATGACCATTTTGGTTTTTACTGGTACAAGCTTTTCATTTTTTAAAATTTAAAAAAATAACTGATTTCAATTTCTTAAAATACCATTGTTGGCTTTATATTTGCAATCTGGGGATTATTGGTCCAGGTGTGTGGATTGCTAACTCATCCAATATGGGATCAAATTTGTATAAATCACATTGCATGCATAAATGCAAAGAAAGTCAAGTATAACTTTGTTCTTTAGTCTTTTAATTAATGGATTATTTTGAAATGTTTTAGTGAAGCTTTAAGTCACAAAAACAGTCACGCAAATTGAAATGGGTGGCCTGATCAACTACAATGGTTGTAATTGTGTTGCAATCCTGTGCATAACCATTAGGTGGCGACAAATTTATGTTTGGGTAAGTCATGTCTTTTTGCATTTTTTGTTTAAAAAGGTAAATCTAAAACCAAACAAGGAAGACAGTCCATCATTAACCCAGACTGGAACTTTGAGAAAATGGGAATTGGTGGCCTTGACAAAGAGTTTTCCGATATTTTTCGCCGAGCATTTGCTTCCAGAGTGTTTCCTGTAGACCTTGTGGAACAGATGGGTGAGTGCTGCACACAGTAATCCACTAAGACCAGAAAGGCATGTTGATTTAAACATTTGCGAGACTTAATACATTTTTATTCATAAATTCATCTTTCTTTATCCAGGTATTCATTGCTCAATCAGATCCACCCCTAACCACCGCCCCCCCCCCAATATTAGTTTGACTTGTTAATTTCCTTCTTGATCATACAACTTGTTGTTATGAGGTCTCTTGTTAGGTGCAAGGTAATGATTGAGTTGCTGTCATCTCTGGCCCCTTTCAAAGTATCTCTGATAGATTAGTGGGTGGTGCTGTTTCAGTGAAATGAACTGATGGCTCTGTTGTTCTTGTCATCCTCCTCCTTTCCCTGTTCACAAAATATTTTCTGAAGCTGGTCAACTTTGAGCTCTTGTTTTCAAATGAAATTTGATAGAACCTCAATCTTTACTGATGTGCAGTGCCCAGGAATGTGACACACCACCTCTGAAGTAACTGCTGTCGAATGCTACATTCCTTACTTTGTTTTTTTCCTTTATAAACAAAAATCTAAGATATAGCCTTGTAAAAGGAAACCTTTCCAGTCATCTAATTGCCCAGATTTCTCCTGTGAAGTGTTCATTGATCTTAATTTGGGCTATCAGTATTCTGAGCCAATTTTAGACAGTCAGCCTCTGATTAGTGCACCGGGAGTGGTTTAAAACACAGGGAATGCCATTTAGTTGCAGTCTGGATAAGCAGATCATTTTAAGGTGGTTATGCTTTTTTGTGGGCTAAGTAGAGAGTAATTATTTTCTCTGGTGGGGGAGCTTTGGAACTGGGAGCCTTATTGGATCAAATGGTCTGTTTTGTGCTGTACATTGAGAGTAAGAATATTGGATAGTAAATAGCCAAGGCATCGATGATTTAATAAAAAGCCCTACGCCAAATGTAACTTCTGAGTCAGAGGTACAGCATGGAAACAGCAACCTGTCCACGCCGACCAGGTATCCCAACCCAATCTAGTCCCACCTGCCAGCACCCGGCCCACATCCCTCCAAACCCTTCCTATTCATATACCCATCCAAATGCCTCTTAAATGCTGCAATTGTACCAGCCTCCTCCACATCCTCTGGCAGCTCATTCCATACACATACCACCCTCTGCATGAAAAAGTTGCCCCTTGGGTTCCTTTTATATCTTTCCCCTCTCACCTTAAACCTTATGCCCTCTAGTTCTGGACTCCCCGACCCTAGGGAAAAGACTGTCTGTTTATCCTATCCATGCCCCTCATAATTTTGTAAACCTCTAAGGTCCAAATGAGACTTCACTGTTTATAAGTTCAGCCAGTTCTCACAAGGATAAGGCCAATCAAATGTTCACCAGTTTAACATTGTTGATTTCTTTTTTGTTTTGTGTGTTTGCAGAGAGGAGGGAGCTAGGGAGAGCGGGGGAGGAGGAGTGGATGGGACAGTTGGTGGTGATTGAATTAGATTGCTACTTTTTCTGCACTCTTTTTTTCACTTTCTATCCTTCCTGAAAGGTCTGATTGCTCTGCTGCGTTGTGGTCAGATTGCACAGGTCACACACCTGCTTTAGTGGGTGAGGCTCTGCTCAGTGAAGATTAGTAGCATCTGACAGCAAACCTCCCAGGTCCAAGCAGTGATCACCAGCGCACCTGGCTTATCACCTGAACTTCGAAGTTCCCAACAGCTTGTTGTACAGAAGTAAAAGATGAAATGGTAACCTTTAATGTGCCAGCTTCGAAAGGCCATCTAAATTCTGATAACATTTAATTTAGCACAAAGCTTAACTTTCCAGCACTATGGGGTAGTTTCTGGAATTGGCTGTCAAATATTCAGATGATTTCATTACTAGGACTAGTTTGACATATCCTGAGTGTGCTGTCAGCATTTTCTGGCCTGGCTCCAGGTTCGTGACTGTCTATGCAGCTGTGTACTCATTTCATTAGCAGTAAAAGGAGCATGTGTGTGTGTGTTTCCAAAAATGTCGTTTTAATGTTTTTTAGCCCCTCCCTTTGTCTGAATCTGCTCATTCTCACTGACTTAGAGTATATTTCCAAGACCTCATCCTTATGCTTAACATAATTTTTGGTACTAAGTCTCTTTTAAGTAGTTCATGTGCAAATATATTTATTTAATATGCTGTATGCCAATAGAATAGTAAAGTTGAGGGATTTATTGTAATCCTTTAAATCCTGGTCTAGAACCTCTGCACTACATCACATAATGCAACAGGATTGACATTTGTTTGGCTATCTGGGGAAATTCATTTTTTCTTAGGAGTAAAACATGCACCTAAGTATTCATGATTTGAAGTGCATTTTTGTTCTCTTTTTCTTTTTATAGACAAATTCTCCTTCACTTCTCCCTTCTTACTCTGTGAATGTCCTAACTCTTGCAGGGGGTGCAATTTTTAATCACTGCTGTACATAGGAGTGATGTCTGCATGTTTTCCAGATCAGATGACAGTGTAAAGGTCCAATGCTGTCCCTGCAGATGACCATTGCTGGCAAGTGTCATTGGATATAGGATACCGAAGCCACTGCTATGCTCATCCAACTCTGCCCCCACCCCATCCCATTCCCAAATAAAAGAACAAAGTCAGCTTGTAACAACAATGGTTTTAATACAAACCTAGAGGCTGGCTTTGTGTCAGGGTGTCAACTGTAGTTTCTAGCTTGTCGCCTTGGCCTGCATTGCTTAGCATAACAAAGGATGGTGTTTTTTACATGTTGAGGTATTGAAGAGCTGATGAAATCTTTGCTCAGCTGCAAGAGTGTTCATCTCTGAACAATTTAGTCACAAGATAAAGATGAATGAGCTTCTGTGATCAGTTAAATATTCTTTAATTCTGCCTATATTTATCTTCAGTTCAACAAAAACTTATTTATTGGGTACAATTTAGATGAAGTGATGATTGAAGAATTATTATCTAAGATGAGTTAAAATGAAATGCTCTGAAAAGATTTACACATGGCAGTAGCAGATTCAGATACCATGTATCAGGGCTCAATGGAGATCAGCATTTGTAAGGATTCAATAAATGGGCTTCCAACTTGTTTAAAAGTGAAATAGAAAATCTGATAGGATTATGGAGTGAGAAGCAGAATTAACATTTGCATTGAATGTGACTTTTCTTCTTCGTTGAAGACCTAGCTTCAGTTCAGAAGAAGCCTTATTTGACTTGAAACTTTGATCATGTATCTCTGGTCACAGATGCTGCCAGAACTCCTACATTTTTCCAGCACTTTGTTGTTATCCCAGCTTTCTTGTGTTGTCAGGTTGTAGCAGATAAGGGCCATATGTTGTCATTGCTGTCTGAGTCATCTGATACTTTAGTTCTAAAGATTGAAGCATCTTTTGTAGACCTCCATACACTTTGTGATGGGAAGAAGACCAAGTAAATGAGGGTTGTTAAGGTGCTGACTTGTGGTTGATTCATCAAACTAAGGCCCCATGTTCCCCTGCCAATCAATATCAAAAGCACCATGTTGATATTTAGAAGATCCTGTTTTTTGGGCAGTGTCACTGAAACCAGCTGCCAAATCATTATTACTGTTTATGGAATCATGCTGTTCACAAATTGACAATCCAGTTGCAAAAATCATTCTTTGAAAATGCTCCATTGGCTGTGAAGGACTTCTCAGTATCCTGAGGTTTTGAAAGGAAGTGCAAATCTGTTTTGTTTTCTTTCCTTCCCTATGCCTACATTTTACAGTGCCCCATGTTTGTTTCTCAGTTCCTCTCACGTTATTCCAGATTCTTCAAATTTTATATATGTAAAACTAGAAGTAAAAAATCAGCTAAACTTTCTGTTCATGATCACTCATTATAACACTGGAAAGATTGAATCAGGATCTCTGGTCCCATTCACTGTAGTTTTGGCAATGAAACACACTTGTAGAATGGTCTGTCAGATTTCATCATCAGTTAAACTACCAACTGTTTTCTGAGAAAGTGTTGCACAATAAGACATAGGAAGTCAATTTGGAGGGAGAAAATTAAACTTGATGCTTTTTGCAACAGAGTATACGATCTTTCTCAGTTGTTGGGTGACTGGATGAGAGAGGTTTCCAAGATTTGAGAAGATTGTAGGTTGTAGGTTTACTATGGATCTAGGTTTACTCACTGAGCTGGAAGGTTCCAATGAAATTGAGTTGCCAATACTTTAAACTAATTAGCACCAGTTAGCTAAAAACAAATGTATAATAATTCTTTCAAAACTTTTGTTCATGCTTTCATTGAGAGAAACTTTGTCAGCACCTTTATATAGGAATAGCCTGCTATCAAATTAGCATTAATTACTAAAGTACTTGGCATTTTTCTTGTCAGCTGATACATTTTTCAGTACTTTGGCAAATTGTCAATATTAGTCAGCCATGGCATTCGAAGTGTTGAAGCAGCAGTTGTTTTTACTGTTGATTTTCTGTATAATCTTTATAAATTGATTTATTAGCAGTGCTCTGCATTCTCCCGTTAACCATTGAACTAACATGGAGAGTTTTTTAGTAGCTCTCCTTCCATGCACAACAGTTAGAAGAAATTCTGTTGCATTATTATGCTTACCAGATTACTGTCATGGTGCATCAGTTAACCTAGATGCAGTGGCATTGATAGTGTCTGAGTAATATTTATCTTGCCATAATCCCAAGTAATTACCCCAAAACATCTTGTAGAATTAAACTGACCTGTGCAGCTCCACAATAGGCCACGTTTCTCGTTGAGCCCCTGCTAAATTAAACCTTGGGATAAGTATTTTAAAATGCTGGGAATGTAAACTGGTTCCACCTTCAGTCCTATTCTAATATTGCTGACAACCTAGGCTTTGGAAGAGACTTTGTGAAATGATTAGTATTATGGATCAAATATGCTGCTGTTAACTCAAAGCTGCACCATTCAACTTGCTTTAACTTATTAGGAGTGCACTAAGAAGAACTTGCATCTGCAAGAAGCTTTTCGTGACCCAGGATGAAGCCCTAAAATGTTTCCGTACATTAAATGCCTCTGAATTGCAGTTATGGTTGTAATGTGGTAGTCAGTTTGTGTGCAGCAAAGATCCCACACACATAATAAGTAAGATGGCAGCAGGAGTAAGCTTATTCAGCTCCTCAAACCTGCTCCACCATTCAAGATTATGGTTGATTTATCTCTGTGCTAAATTCTTGTTTTGTGCTAACTCATCATAACCCTCAGCTCTCGAATATTTCGAAAACAAATCTACCACCCCTTAGAATACTTTCATTGGTTTAGCCTCCACAACACTCCAGGATTGAGAATTTCTGACTTTCACTATCCTCTGGAAAATAAAACTTCCTTTCCATCTCAGTTTTAAATGATTGTCCCTTATTCTGTAACTGTTTCCTAGTTTGAGATTCTGTCATGAGTGGAAATATCTTCATCTTCTTAACACACACTGTGAAGTCAGAATTCTGTATATGTTTCAATAAGATCACCACTCATTCTTCTGAACTAAAATGAATAAAGTCAAAGCCTGTTTTACCATTCTTATAAATCAACCCCTTCAGCCTGGTGAATCTGCACGCAATGCTAATATATTCTTTCTTAAATGGGGACTAAAACTGTACACTGCGCTCCAGGTGCAGCTTCACTAACACCCTGTACATTTATAGCAAGACTTGCTTATTTTCAAACTCTGGCCCTTAGCAATAAAGACCAAAGTTCTATTTACCTTTTTAATTTCTTTCTGCACCTGTGTGCTAATGTTTTGTTTTCAAGCAAAAGAATACCCAAATCCCTCTGTGTTTCACTTTGTTTAGAGCTTGCCCGTTTTATCTAGTAGTTTATCTTTTAATTCTTCTGACCTAAAAGCAAGACATCTCACTTTTTCAATTTAAACTCTACCTGCCATGTTTTTTTCTCCATCCCTCAACCTATCTATGTCCTCTTGCACATTCCTTATGTCCTTAGTACAGCATATCCCTACCTATTTTTATATTGTCAGCAAATCTGGGTGTACAATCATGTAATCTGGAGGATCTGCTTCTCGTGATTTTGATTAATCTTAACCATAACACGATGGAGATCTCCCTTGCTGGCCTGGTGATCCATGATCTGCGTTATGATTCAGTACCTATTTATTTAGCTTAATTGGTTCTTTTTTGTCCCCCCCCAAGCCATTGCAGTTGCATGCAGGTACCTAACTTGGTTCACATAGACCGCCCCTAGGCATGATGGAGGCTACTCTTTCATTCGCTGTCCCTTTTCCCTTCTCTAATTGGTCACCTCCATTAATGAAGTACAAGTAACTGTTGAGAAATCAAGATTGTGTTTCTCTTCCAATGGTTGTGCAGCCTTCATGCAAGAAAAGTGATGTAAAATACACTTGGATCAGTGCTGTGCCTTTCTAAGTTTTGGATAACTTTTCCATTCTTGAAAATGATTATTGTCAGCACCTTAACATATGTTTAAAATTGACAGGAGAAAACAAAAGCCACTCAGCAGCACATATACACCCAAACCCACACACTTCTAATACAACTTTCCCATGCTTTGTTTCTTTGGCATCACAACTAATCTTAAACGTGTACTAAGATTCTGGGCTTAGTTTATATTTCTATTTGACATGCTAACTTGAGAACAGGTAATTCAATAGCTGGTAAGCATAAAATTTTAAGTTATATCATAAAGAGAAGTGAGGTGCAATGTAGCTGCAGCCAGCTATAGTGGAGTCAAGAAAAATGTGGACATGCAGCAATTGTAGAAGCAGAGAGCGCTCAGGTTTGTGGGATATGAAAATCAAAAAGAACTTAAAAAATCAAGGCATGCTCACATTATTGAGTACAAGGTGGCCAGTATTAACAATGAAAAGTAGACCAATGTGTTGAATAGCTCCAAGAATTGAAAGCATTGTGGGAAAGCAAAGAATTAGTCTATTCTGTTTGAAGGAATTTTTATGATTTTAGTACAGTGGCCACATATACCCAATGGGGAGTTTTAAACTTGAGAGATATCTTCGACTGGCAATTAACACTACATGAATGTGCAGTGCAGTTTCTGGAAAGCTGAATGTTCAAGTGACTAGTTTTCATTGCTGGTCTTTAAGAAATTAATTGGTGATACGGCAAGCACATAAAGCAGCCTTCTAGAATTGAAAGTTTAATCAAGCTTCTGTTGTTGATATCAATGAAAGTTAGAAATTAAATTTAACTGGGAAAGTCCACTGAAACGTTTCTGGGGAAGGTAGGATGAGTATTTAGCATGAGTTTTATGTACGATTCTGTTCTGAATTTAAGATCCGTTCTGCTTAAAGTATCATATGCATTCAAAATTCAATTAATATGTTGTCCTAATTATTCTGCAAACCATAAATTTGTGTATCTCAGTTTTTCAAACCTTTCCTACCGGTGAAAACGTATTGTTGTTGAGCTCCTCCATCACTTGGATTTATTGTTGAAAACCATGATCAGTTTCAAATTGTGCATTGTGGTGCCATAATTGCCAATGTGGGATTGACTGTTTCACGATGTCTCGTTTAGATGCAGTCTGTCAACATGCCTTAGCTGGGAGTTAAGCATTATTATATCTTTGAACTTCACTCATCGCCCAATCCTCCTTCATACACACTTTCCCTATATACAAAAGGGATCAAATTGCCACTTAGTGCTTAGTAATGGCTTGTGCCTGACACTAATTTGGCAGGACTGGTCTGATTTTGTTTCTTGTTCATCTCTGTGTAAAATTAGCTAATATGACTGCAGTCGTGACTCTTATTGTGGCTAGATAGTCATCCAGGGTTTATCCATTGTCAAGGATTTCTGAACCTTAATTGCAGTGACTTGAAGGGGCCAGGATATTGCAGACTAGATAGAATAAAATCACTGCTGTGCTCTTCTCATTAGCCAAGATGCCCCTTTTTATTAATGGATTAAAAGCTCTGCCTGGGATAGAGTTGAACCATTTCAACCATTGTGGTCAAGTAGAGATTTTCTAACTCACAACAGTCTGGCTACTGTTTTAATATATGGATTAGTTTGACAATAAAATACCTTTCACAAACTAAGAATATAGATAAATTCCTTTCACCTTCAGGTGTTTTTTTTTTAATCAACCTGTTCAAAAATGTTAGGATGCAATTTCAGAACAAGTGGGACTTGAACCCAGGCCTTCACAAGAACCCTGCTCCTAATCTGTACATTTACATAAACAACTATCACAATTCACTAAACATCAGATAGCGTACTCAGCACACTGCAACATGAATGAATGCACGGAGGTAAAAACTCATGTATAAGCTGCCAGTTTGTTTCCAGTATTTGATTTGCTAAATTTGTCTAATATATACATTGAAACACACTAGAAAGTTCTTGTGTCGGATTTCCCCATAAGTAAGAATGTGTTAGACCATAAGACATAGGAGCAGAAATTAGGCCATTCAGCCCTTTAAAGTCTGCTCCGCCATTCAATCATGGCTGATAAGATTCTCAACCCCATTCTCCCGCTTTGTTCCTGTAACCCTTGATCCCCATGATACTCAAGAGCCTATTTATCTCTGTCTTAAATAGTCTGAGTGACCTGGCCTCCACATCCTTCTATGGCAATGAATTCCATAAATTCACCACTCTCTGGCTGAAGAAGTTTCTCCTTATCTCCATTTTCAAAGACCTTCCCTTTGTGGCTATGCCCTTGGGTCCTAGTCTGTCCTACCAATAGAAACATCTTCCCAACATCTACTCTGTCCAGGCCATTCAGTATTCTGTATGTTTCAATTAGATCCCCCCTTATCCTCCTAACTCCATCTAGTATAGACCCAGAGTCCTCAAATGATCCTCCTATGTTAAGCTTTTCAATCCCGGGACCATTCTTGTTAACCTTCTCTCGACACTCTCCAAGGCCAGAACATCCTCCTTGAGATATGGGGCCCAGATGCACAGTACTCCAAATATGGTCTGATCAGAGCCTTATGGTGCTTCAGAAGTACATCCCTGCTTTTATATTCAAGTTCCTTCAAAATAAATGCCATCACTGCATTTGCCTTCCTAACTAAACTAGAATCAGAGAGTTCTGGAGGACTGGAAAATCACTAACATGAAAGCCTTGTTCATAGAGGGAGTAAGGCAAAAGAAGGAAAGTTACAGACCGATTAGCCTGACCTTGATTCTGGGGAAGATCCTGGAATCCATTGTGAGGAATAAGACTTGAGAATACTTGGAAATGTCTGGTAAAATAGGGCAAAGTTAGCATGTTTACCTTGAGAGAATGCTGGGCTAGAAGTCACAAATCTCTTTCACTGAAGACTTCTGATTTTTCTCCCCATTTAGAAAATAGTCCATGCCTCTATTCTTCCTATCAAAGTGCATTACCTTTCACTTTCCCACTTTGTACTCCATCTGCCACTACTTTGACCACTCTCCTCACTTTTCCAAATCCTTTTCCAGCCTCCCCAACTCCTCAATGCTACTTGTCCCTCTATCTATCTTTGTATCATCAGCAAACTTAGCCAGAATGCTCTAAGTTCCTTCATCTAGATTGTTACAGTATACAGTGAAAGGTTATGGTCCCAATACTGAGCTTTGTGGAACACCACTTATCACCGGCTGTCATCCTGAGAAAGACCCTTTTATCACCACTGTCTGCTTTCTACCAGGCAGCCAAGCTTCTACCCATGCTAGCACCTTGCCTCTGACACCATGGGCCCTAACTTTACTCAATAGCCTCCCGTGCAGCACCTTGTCAAAGGACTTCTTGAAGTCCGAGTAGATAACATTTATTGGCTCTCCTTGGTCTAACCTGCTTGTTCTTTCCCTAAAGAATTCTAGCAGATTTGTCAGGCATGATCTCCCCTTGATGAAACCATGCTGACTTTGCTCTATTTTACCATACATTTCCAAATATTCACAAGTCTCATCCTTCACAATGGATTTCAGGATCTTACCCACGACTGAGGTTAGGCTGATCAGTCTGTAACTTTCCTCCTTTTGCCTTACTCCCTTTTTGAACAAGGGTGCCACGTTAGCCATTTTCTAGTCCTCTGGGACTCCTCCTGATTCGAGTAATTCCTGAAAGATCATCACTAATGCCTCCTCTATGCTTTTAGCCATCTCCCTTAGATCTCTGGGGTGTAGTTCATCTGGTGCAGCTGATTTATCCATCGTCAGGCCATTCAGTTTTTCTAGTACTACCCCTGAGTATGATGGCTTCCACACTCTGCTCTGCCCTCTCACTGTCTTGTATTATTGGGATATTATTCAGGTCTTCCACCATGAAGAATCATAAATGTAACTGGAAAGCGATTGAATGAGGGCAGGAACAGGCTGAAACAATGGGTCTGTTTGGCCTGTCCTGGTTGTGGATTTTTGAAAGAAGTTCAAAGTGGGCAATGCAAGGTTGGGGGACTAAAAAGTGGGAAACTGTGGAGGAACGATCTCCAAAGGAAATGACTGTTGTGGAAACCAAAGCTTGATGTTCAGTCTGAAATCAAAACCATAAGTTTTGGAGAAGCTCAGCAGGTCTGGCAATATTGACCAGAAAGTGCTTTCTCACACCTTCCTTCATCTGACTTGTTCAGTGTAACCTTCTCATCTTTCCTTCTCCATGCATTGACTTAATTTCCCCTTAATTGTGTTTGTGCTCTTGACTCAGCTATTCCTAATGGTCAGTTCCACATTCCAAACGCTAAAGTATAAAATCACACAACACCAGGTTATAGTCCAACAGATTTATTTGTAAGCACCAGCTTTTGAGATCTGTTGGACTACAAACTGGTGTTGTGATTTTTAACTTTGTCCACTCCAGTCCAACACCGGCTCCTCCAAATCATTAGCATAGTATGTTTTTCCTGAATTCCCCATTCGATTTTGCCAATGACTATTCGTGTGGCCACTGAGTCTGGTTTCCACTGGAAAAGGAAAATGCTTCTTTTAAGCATTTAACCAAACAATTCTCAAGTGTCTATATCCCCATATCTCTCTTGCTTGTAATGTACATGCCAAAATTTTCCAAGGCACATGTAGGCTAGAAGGATTCGTCTGCTGTTAGTTGCTGAACGGTTTGTATTTTTGAGTTTATGGCACAGAAAATAAAGACCAAGCCACTAGCTTAGTTTGGTTTCAGTTCAGAAGAATCAAGTTCACAGTTCAGAATAACAGTTACCCTTGGGGATTTGTATATATGTATTAAAGTTGTCAGAACTGAAATGAGATTTAGGCCATCAAAATGGAAAGAGTGTTCAGGTCAGCGCAACTGGAAAGAAGTTATAAAACGGCTTCCATGGTTCAAGGAGAACTGGAAAAAGTTGAGATTGGTGTGACGTTTTTCTGGCCGCCTGTGTCAATAAAAGGTATTGCTAGCAAACAGTTTGCGACTTTGCTGTTTGTAAAGATCTTTCTTTACAAGATAATGAGAGGCATCGATAGAGTGGATAGCCAGAGACTATTTCCCAGAGCAGAAATGGCTAACATGAGGGGTCATAGTTTTAAACTGGTTGGAGGAAAGTACAGAGGGGATGTCAGAGAGAGGCAGGTTCTTTACACAGAGTTGTGAGAGCATGGAATGCGTCACCAGCAGCAGGTTTGGAAGCAAGGTCATTGGGGACATGTCACAGAAATTTGTGGGTGCATACATGAGGATCAATGGCCGACAACATCGTGGGCTGAAGGGCCTGTTCTGTGTTGTACTGTTCTATGTAAACTTTTTTGTGTAACAACTATGTTCTTATATTAAAGAACATTGGCAGCCTCGTGAATATCTTCAGTGACCATCATTACGATAACCACCTGGAAAAATTAAACTGCGATCTATCACACTAGTTTCACTGTGATCTGATGTCCCGTATTACCAAGTACTGGGATCATAACACTATATTCAAGTTTATTTGAAAGTTTGCCATTTGCAAGTGTTTCCCATTGCTGTCCTGTCTCATTGTTGTTTTTTTCCCCAGTTCATTTTGGTAACTTGCCACTGAAATGAGCTTGCTTGCAGTTTATTACTTTGATCATTTTGTTTCTATCAATCTTCTTATGAAACCTTATTGTCTTGTGATCATTGTTGACTAGGTAACGTTAAGTATTTAACTCTCTCACTTATATTAGTTAGTTTTCCTTTTATAAAATCCAACTGTTTTGAGTTATTTCACTTCATGCCTAAAAAGAAAGTTGTGTACACATTGTTCATTACACTCTAGTTTCTCTAGACTTTTACAATTGAATAGGCATTGTTGAATATCAATTTGCAATAAAGGAAATTAGTTATCTTACCTATTTCACTGTGTTGTGAAAATTGATACACCAACTAGTTTCTATGGTCATTTGTTCTCCAATGTGTCTTTGTCTTATAGGTTGTAAACACGTGAAAGGTATTCTGCTCTATGGCCCACCAGGATGTGGGAAAACCTTAATGGCCCGGCAAATTGGGAAAATGTTGAATGCTCGAGAACCCAAGGTTGTAAATGGCCCTGAAATCCTCAACAAATATGTGGGTGAATCTGAAGCAAACATCCGTAAACTCTTTGCGGATGCAGAGGAAGAGCAGAGGCGGGTTAGTATTCCGAGTTGTGGTTCTGTTCGCCGAGCTGGGAATTTGTGTTGCAGACGTTTCGTCCCCTGTCTAGGTGACATCCTCAGTTCTTGGAAGCCTCCTGTGAAGCGCTTCTGTGATCTTTCCTCCGGCATTTATAGTGGTTTGAGTCTGCTGCTTCCAGTTGTCAGTTCCAGCTGTCCGCTGCAGTGGTCGGTATATTGGGTCCAGGTCGATGTGCTTATTGATTGAATCTGTGGATGAGAATCCACAGCGTCAGTATATCCAGCGCCTCCTAGCAGAGCGCTTTAGGGAACATCTCCGGGACACCCGCACCCATCAACCACACCACCATATGGCCCAATATTTCAACTCCCCCTCCCACTCTGCCAAGGACTTGAGGTCCTGGGCCTTATCCACCGTCGCTCCCTCCCCACCAGATGCCTGGAAGAAGAACGCCTCATCTTCCGCCTCGGAACACTTCAATCCCAGGGCATCAATGTGGACTTCAACAGTTTCCTCATTTCCTCTTCCCCCACCTTCCCCCACCTCCACACTGTAAGTAATCTAATCTAGTCTAAAAAAAATAACCTAGTTCCAAAATTCCAGCTCAGCACTGTCCACATGACTTGTCCTGCCTGCCTATCTTCTTTTCCACCTATCCACTTCACCCTCCTCCCTGACCTGTCACCTTAATCCCTTCCCCCACTCACCTATTGTACTCTATGCTACTTTCTCCCCACCCCCACCCTCCCCTAGCTTATCTCTCCACCCTTCACACTCTCTGCCTTTATTCTTGATGAAGAGCTTTTGCCCAAATGATTTTACTGCTCCTCGAATCCATTCACAATACCAGGCCTTGGTCTCGTCATGTTTGAAACTTGAAGTAATTTACATTTAATTTAAATAGCTCACAACACCGGGTTTTAGTCCAACAGGTTTATTTGAAACCGTAAACTTTCGGGGGCCCCGCTTCTTCCTCAGGCTCCAAAAGCTTAATGTTTCAAATAAATCTGATGGACTATCACCTAATGTCATCTGATTTTTGACTTTGTCCATACCGTTCCAACATCAGCACCGCCACATCTTGATTTACATTTAAGCCACTGCTACTGGTGAGAGGAATGATGTGACATTTGGTTATTTTCAGGTGCTTGAGGGGTTTTCTGGGGTAGGTTTTACAAACTCCTGGGAATTTGAACATCCGACGTGCAGTATTTCTTGGTATATAATTAGATTTGATTTAGTTATATTTTGGTTACTATTTTGGACAATGGAGGATAAGTTTGATGTATCTGTGTTGGATGAGAGCTACGTTTTGAAAAGGTCAGCCCTTGTCTGAACCAGTGTCAAGGCAGATCGCCAGTGTGAGGACAGATTTCCAGAACAATATCCACACTGTGGGTTTTAACTTCATACCAGTCACCTTCTTCACATTTCATTCCAAAGGTTTACGTGGTTTGTCTTTTCACAGCTTGGGGCAAACAGCGGCCTACACATCATCATATTTGATGAAATAGATGCCATTTGCAAGCAGAGGGGGACCATGGCAGGCAGCACGGGTGTGCATGACACAGTTGTCAATCAGTTGCTTTCGAAAATAGATGGAGTGGAGCAACTGAATAACATCCTTGTTATAGGTAGGTGCTGCAAGTTGGCCTCTCTACCTTTATAGCAGTGCGTGGGCATTTTTCATGGTGGGAATGGAATTGTGAAGCAGAAATTTTGTTTGTGGCTTCCTTATTCCATCTTCTCAGGATCTGATAGAATCAACACTACTGAATTACTAAATATATGTTATTTCTTAGTAGTGTACTAGCAGTTTTGTCCTTTTCAGTACAGTATCTTGAAGAATATTCAAGTCCACTATGCTTGCTAATTTTATTGAAGAAGTTAAATTAATTGTCCAGTTAATTTTTTTTTGTTGCCTCTGAATCTGTTTTTCATTTTGTCATTTGACTACCATTGCAGGATTTTATCCGAGGCCTTTTGAAAATGTTATGTACAGCATCAACTGTATTTGCCCACACAATATGGCAGCAACATCTAAAGAAAATACTTCCAAATTACTAGCTAAATCATGTAATGTTCCCCATACCCTTTGAAATTCTTTAAGTACTGGCTTCATATTGATTTGATTTGATTTGATTTATTATCTCACATGTATTTTGTACAAAATAAAGTGAAAAATGTTGTTTGGAATCATCACTCTGGTGGCATCTTAAAATGCAGAAAATAAACCAAAGCATTGAATATAAAGACAGAAAAATAAAGAAAGAAAGAAAAAGTGTTCAACTTTACAGTTCCTGTTAAGTGCTCCACCATGGGCCAACTGGCCAGGCCTTTGCTACTCCGCTTCTGCTGGAACAAAAGTCTTCGCTCTTCAGGCTTTATCACCTCCAGTGACACCCTTGCCAATGCAGATGTCGCCAATGCTGCAACCCAAAATCAATTTTGGCACCGCTATGCGTCAGGTTCACCTCAACCATTCAGCCATTGCTGATGCCACAGAGTCTCATACTGGGCCCAGACCTGGTGCCTCCATGAATCTGTCCTGGATGCAGCCTCTGCTGCAGCAGCCATGAGTCGGCATTAGGACTGACATGGTCAATGTAGAAGACGCCTGGAACATAAACTCTCTAACTCCAACACCCCGAGTCCGCACAGGGCCCGCTCACCGAGCGCCCCGAGAGTCTGCGCTGGGCCCGCTCGCCGACCGTCCGGAGTCCACGCTGGGCTTACTTACCGACCGTCCCGAGAGTCCGTGCGGGGCCCACTCGCCGAGTGTCCCGAGAGTTGGCGCTGCACCTGCTTGCTGAGCGCCCGGGTTCATGCTGGGCCTGCTCGCCACTGCTGATGCTGCAGCTGCGACTGTGCTCTTCCAGAGGTAAATAAAATAAGAGACAAAAAAAAGAAAGAAATGAAATAAAAAGAAACAAAAAAGAAAAATGGATGGAGTCGATGTGCCCCGGATTCAGAAGCCCTACTTCACCGCCATCTTGAGCTTTACTTTCTCTATGGTTCCCAGTTTGGCCATGTTTTCCTTAAGGTAGTAATATAAGCAAAATAGTTGGCATGTTCAGTTTTGCTGTTTTTATATTTGCAATGATTTTCTAACTCAGCTTTTAGTGAAATACATCTGTTGGTTCTTCAACATTATCTAAGATTCTCAAGTAGTTTTTAACCAAATAGAATCAGAAAGCCCAGACTGTTTCCTAATTGGTTTTAAATTACTGAAGTTGTATTTGTACTTAAGTATTTCAAGTTCTGTTTGAATGACGCCGTAATGTTAGAGATCTCTGCATGATAGAGCCATTTAGGTTCTGTGCTGTAAACTGAAACTGTTAATGCAATCTGAAATTGTAGGTGCTTTAATATGGCAAATTTTGCTTAAAATTTATACAAGTCAATTTTACCAGCTACCTTTTTACTGTCCCCAGGTTGAAATTCTGAAGCCCCTCCTTCGTAGTACTAGGGGCATGAGTACACTTAATGAACTGCAGCAATTCAGAAAAAATGACTCCGCATCCCCTTCTAAAGGACAGTTAGCAATGGATAATGAATGCAGTCCTTGCCAGTGATGCTCATGTCCCAAGAACAAACCGACATGCAAAACAAGCCAAATGGACTTTAATGTCCAATTTATATTAAATTTATTTGCCAAAGGACAATGATCAGTACTGTACTCCATCTGCCAATAAGCTAGGTTTCAGTGACTGAGTGGCTAGTATTAAGACTTTTTTTGGTTTTGTCTTCACCTTTGTATTGAAAGTGGCTTTAACTTAAGCCTTATTGCAATTGTTAGGAATGACAAACCGACCAGACTTGATTGATGAAGCTCTCCTTCGACCTGGCCGATTGGAAGTTAAAATGGAAATTGGTAAGTTTCGTCCACTCGTGGATGCTTTTTAATCTCCTTGTTATAAATATGTCTCGATCATTCGCTCAGAGTCCAACACTGATTTTAGAGCAAAATTCCGAATAACATTTAAAATATAATTGAATTTCTTAGAATCATAAGACCGTAAAACACAGGAGCAGGAATTCGACCATTCAGCCAGTTGAGTCTGCCCGACATTCGATACGCTTCTCAACCCTATTTTCCTGCTTTCTCCATGCAACCCTTGATCCCCATGCCACTCAAGAACCTATCTATGTCCATCTTAAATATATTCAGTGACCTGGCCTCCACAGCCTTCTGTGGTGGTGAATTCTATAGATTCACCACTCTCTGGCTGAGGAAGTTTCTCCTTATCTCCGTTCTAAAAGTCTTCCTTGTACTCTATGGCTATGCCCTCGCCTCCTAGTCTCTCCTTCCAATGGAAGCATCTTCCCAACATCTACTCTGTCCAGGCCATTCAGTATTCGGTAAGTTTCAGTTCGATCCCCCTCATCCTTCTCAACTCCATCCAATATAGACTCAGAGTCCTCAAATGATCTTCATATGTTAAGCTTTTCATTCCTGGACCATTCTCGTGAACCTTCTCTGGACGTGTTCCAAAGCCAGAAAATCCTTGCTGAGATATAGGGCCAGTCAAAAGCAACTATCTAACTATTCTAATCCCATTTTCCACTTCATCCATAACCTCTTATGCCCTAGCATCACAAGTGCACATCTAAATACTACTAAAATGTTATGAAGGTTTTTGCCTGTGCCATTCTCACAGGCAGTGTCTTCTAGATTCCAAACACCCTCGATGAAAAAGACTTTCCTTCCATCTTTAGAGCTTCTGCTCCTTATCTTAAATCTATGTCTCCAGTCATTTATCCTTCCATCAAGAGGAAAATTTTCTTTCTGTCTACCTTATCTATGCCACTCACAATTTTATACATCTCAATCATTCCCCCTCTCAATCTCCTCTGCTCGAAGGAAAATAACCCCAGCTTGCCAATTTCTCTTCTTAACTGAAACTCTCTCCAGGCCAAGCAACATCCTGGTAAATCTACTCTACACATTCTCCAGCATTCTTAGATCTCTCCTATAATGTGGATCCCAGATCTACATACAATATTCTAGTTGTGGTCTAAGCAACATTTTACACAGTTCCAGCATAACATTTCTGCTCTTAGATTCTGTGTCTCCACTGATAAATGGAAGTATACCATATGTCTTCTGAATCACTTTATCCACCTGTCCTGATACCTTAAGGGACTGGTGCAAGTGCATACCAAGGTCCCCGTGATTCTCACTGCTTCTCACCATCCTACCATTCATCATGTAATTTCTTGCCTTGTTTGTCCTGCCCAAATGCAATACCTCACAACATCCGGATTGATGTGTTGATGAAGAACCATTATTCCTTACTCTGAACACATGGGACGAGTTTTACCTTACTCTGTTGAAATTATGGAACCCCACGATGCGCAAGTGCTAGATAATGTGCTTTTTCCTTGCCAACAGCAGCAGAACCTGACAAAAATACCCTATATTTATTTTCTAACTTGATTATTAACAATAAATGTTGACATCTCCTATTCTTGATTTGCTCAGGTGTACTTATGTCCAACTGAAATGGGCCAGACCAATTTGCTCACCATAATGTGCAGGTGCCAGTGTTGGAGTGGGGTGGGCAAAGTTAAAAATCTCACAATGCCTGGTTATGTTCCAACAGGTTTATTTGGAAGTACTAGCTCCTTCATCAGATAGCTGTGGAGCAGGACCATAAGATATAGGCTGTGGAGCAGGATTATTGGGCACAACTGTGCCTGATGATCCACAGCAACCTGGTGAAGGAGCAGTGCTCTGAAAACTAGTACTTTCAAATAAACCTGTTGGATAATAAGCTGATGTTGTGTGATTTTTAACTATGACTGTTAAGGAAGACAAATTACCCAAATTTGCCTGAAGACATGAGGTGGAGTAGTGGAAGACAGAAGTTAACCTTTGAAGAAATGTTTACATGCATCCCCTGGAGAGTAATCTCTGCAGCTGAGCTGCTCGTAGCTTTCCCCGCTCCAGCTTTTCTTTGTTGGGCATAGAGTCAATGAGTGAATGACCTTTTGGCTCATCACTGATTCTGATTAAAATTGTCAATAACTTGACAAAATGTTGTGCGCAAATGTAACAGATAACAAAAAGGGTACTGTTTCTTTTTAATGAGTTATTTGTCTCTGCTGTTTGATTTTACTGATCTTTGGTGCCAAGCACTTCCTGGCACGGTGCTTGTTAGGAAAATTCAATTTTCCCATAAAGGTTTTGTTGCCTAAAGGTGTACAACTAAGCTACAAAGGTTCCTTCCCAGGTGTTGTATGTACGTATATAAACAAGTTTTCAAATGTTCATTTCTTTTGCCTCTGCTCCTATTGAGGTTTTCTCCCCTTCACAAAAATTTTCACGAGCAAGATGGATGAATAACAAAATCTGAGATACGTGTTGCACAGTTGGTTTTATGTCTGTTACTTTATCCTAGGGATACGTACTGAAGATACTAATCATAAAAACTAATTACAGCAGACCCTAGCTGGGCATTTGAACACTTTGAATTAAACTTAACAAATAAATTGCCATTTTAGTCATTTCAAAATTGGATATGGTCTAATTTTACAGGAATCTCCTCGATGTGAACCTAAACTTCCATATTGCAATAAAACTGTACAAGTTCAATTGTTGGCAGGAGTACTTCTTGAATTAGGCTCTGGTTTTGAGTGCCATATCAGGTTTGAGCACATAATCCAGACTGGCAGATGTAGTAGCAGAGAAGTACTACATTGCTGGAGCCATTGCTGCTCAATAAGGTGTTGAGTTAAGTTTGCTTGGTCAGCAGTAGATGTTAAGAAGTCATGATTCTTCAAGTTGTGCAAATGTACTTCCTTCAACTAATATCACTATTAAAACAGAAATGATCAACTATTTTGTGGCTTTAGTGGGGCACAACTGATCTGATCACTTGTACTGCATGAGAACTAAAACATTTGGAAGGGTACAATAATGTATAAATTCAAAGAATTCAGTATTTCTGCTAGTAGACCTTTGTTTTGTGGTATGTAAAGGACATACAGTTCATGAAAGAGTATTACAACATAATGTATATGCAGCTATGTATATGAGAATTGATTGGAAAGCTGGTTTGCAATGCAGAGTGTTGCCACCAATGTGAGTCACTTCCCACACTGGATGGGGTTACCATGAATGACTCTGCTTGTCAACCTCTCTTCTCACCTGACATGTGGTGACCCTCTGGTTTAACCCCCACCAGTTATCTCTCTAATGAGAAAGCAGTCTGAGTAGAACTATGGTGACCTTAGCTTGACATACAACCCTAACCTTTCTTGAAAATTAGCGCAGGTGCACACCTCTCCAAATTTCAGAAACAAACATATAAAAACACTTCAGAATATTTTCTTAGAAACATGTGAAAGCTAAAATTGTAAGAATCATTCAGATTGTCCAAAATCATCATGTTATGTGGCTGTAGTCATTTTGGCATTGGAGCATCTTTCTGGATCAGTTACGGGGGTTGTATTCGCTTTTCTGGAGACAGTGATGTAGGTTTTAAATCCTCCTTTCGGAACTCCATTTGCGGTGATAAGGCCTTCCAGTGGGTTTTTTAATTCACACACTATGCTGAGAAGGATTTCAGATGAAGGAAAAGAGAGGACAATAGTTATTGGTCCAACCAAATTATTTCTCTATTTCTGCTTTCAAGTCCGTTGATGGATTACAGCAACAAACTAGTCATGTGACCTCACTCTGAAAGTATTGTAGAAGTCTGTAACCCCAGATGAGCAGTTTGTATTGTTTCTAAATGCACCATGTCTCCCTGGCTTTTGCAAAGCACTCTTTCCTAAAGCCCAGGATATAGGTATATCCAATCAATGATGTAAATTCATATTTCAGAAAACTCCTCTTGATCCCCAACTGCTTTGTTAGCTCAAACAACAATCAGTTATCTTTGAATACACCTGTGGAATTGGCCCAGTGGAAGTTAGCATAATTTTCTGCTGCCTTGAGTGATGTAGGTAATGACAAGAAAGTTTGTAAAATATTGGGCAGATGTATAAATTCCAGTTTTCCCTTTGAGGTTTCATTGGAAAATTCTGAGTCTCACCAATGAATGGCAACTATTTTATTTCCATGCATTTGCATATCATTGAGTTAAACTTGCCTCATTCTAAGCAACACCTAATTCTGTACCCCTTATCCAAGAAACTAGGTGGTGGCAGTTCCTGACTTGAGAATCACAATGATTACCAATTTATTTTGGCTGTGTGCCTGTGCTTGACACTTTGCTCTGTTTAAAATGGAGAAAAATCTCCTGATGTTTGAGTTTTCATGCACAACCAGGTTTTTTCTCATTTATTGCGCTTAATTGCTTGTGTTTATGCTCCATATTTAACATTGGAAAGACACCAGATATTTTTGCAGGTGCAGTAAATATCAGTGTATTTGAAAAGCTGCTAGCTGATTCAGTATCTAAGTAGCTAATTATTCAATCATTTTTAAAGATACTATTTATACAAGTTAAATCCCTGCAGTTCCATGCCTGACTGAGAGTATTTTTACTTGATAAGTAATGTCAGAAATATAGAATAATCGATGGATAAGGGAAAGTTGCTATCAGTCCAGCAGTTAAGGTGACACGGTAGGTTATAACTATCAATGAAGCAAAGCTTCAGGGCACATCATGAAACATTTGCTCCCATTTTAGTGTATTCTGAAGTTCTCAACCTTATTTATTTGTTGGATCTCTTTCAATGTTTATATACTGTGGGAGACAAAGGGGGCAAGCCATCTGACACATTTGTGGCAGAGAGCTTCAAAAAATACAAGTACAAATCACAGAGAGCACCCATTCTCTAGTGAGGGAAGCATTGAGAACACAGCCTCATTGAAACATAGAAACATACAAAATAGGAGCAGGAATTGGCCATTCAATCCTGAAGCCTGCTCCACAATTCTACATGATCATTGTGAATCATCCAACTCAGTACGATGTTCCTTTTTTCTCACTTTCCTTTGATCGCTTTAGCCACTCCTTCTGGAAAACATTCATTGTTTCGGCTTCAACCACTTTCTTTATCAGAGAATTCTGCAGGCTCACAGTGATGACATTTTTTTCTCATCTCAGTCCTAAATGGCTTAACCCATATCTTGAGACTATGAGCCCTGTGATTACCTGGAACATCCTTCTTGTGTTTATCCTATCTAGTCCTGTTAGAATTCTGTAGATTTCTAAGCTTAGGAATCAACCTGTTAAAACTGTTTTTGCACTCCTTCCATAGCTCGAATGTCTTTGCTCAGATAGAGAGACCAAAACTGTACACAATACTCCAGGAGTGCTTTCACTAAAGTACAATTACAGCAAGACGTCCCTGCTCCTGTAAGGGCAGCATGGTGGTTAGCACTGCTGCCTCACAGCATCAGGAATTCTGATTTAATTCCAGCCTCAGGCAACTGTCTGAGTGGAATTTGCACATTCTCCCCGTATCTGCATGGGTTTCCCCCCGGGTGCTCTGGTTTCCTCCCACAGTCCAACATATGCAGGTTTGGTGGATTGGCTATGCTAAACAGTCCATATTGTTCAGAGATATACAAGTTTTACCAGAATAGAGGGGACTGGGTCTGGGTAGGATGCTCTTCAGAGGTTCAGAGTGGACTCGATGGGTCGAATGGCCTGCTTCCACAGTGAATTCTATGATTCGAAGTACTCGAATCCCTTGCTATAAAGACCTGCGTATCATTTGCTGCCTTCACTTGCTGTACCTTCTTGCTTCTAGTAATTAGTGTACAAGGACACCTAGGTCTTGTACCGTGCATTTGCCTGCTCACTCAATTTATCCAAAACACATCTCTGCATCCTGCTCATACTCCCCTTCCCACCTAGCTTTGTCATCTACAAACTTGGAGATGTAACATGTAATTTCCCCACCAAAATCATTTAATATATATTGCAAATAGTTGGGGTCTAAGCACTAATCCCGGAGGTGCGTTGATGTTAGTTACTTGAAACCAAATGTAGTTTTGAATGAAATGTGGGGTAGTTTTGGTTGAATATATTGCACGTCAGTTGCTATATGTTCGACCAATGTAGAATTTAGTTTAATATGAGAATTGGTTGAATCCTATAATTGTTACCATGTTGTTTAATGGTCAGCTAGAGAAAAGTGCTTTCAGCCATAGGAAGGGAACAGGTCAGTTTCTTCCCCTCCATGCTTTGCTTTACATCTTCAATGATGACAGGATAGTGAAACACATGTAGATCTTCTTCCTTGATGCATCCCACCAATAGGGAAATTGTATGTTGGAAAATTCAGAGCTTTCTCTGTGGTCGTTGCCTGTTGTTATTAGTTAGAAGTACGATAACTGTATGATATGGAATCACTATTATCTGAATAGCTACCTTTTGAGGGAATCCAGGAAATTGCATGGTTGGGGAAGAAGGGACATACTCACAACAGATGATTTATTCTAATGCCGTCATTCTCAAGCCCTTGTGATAAAGCTGCAAAATCAATAGGCTATCTGTTAGATAATGTTTTGAGATAATTGAGAAATGATCAAGATAATGTTTTGAGGAAAAGAAGATTGACATATTACTAGGCTTGTGGATTCTCAGGCTGTCATAAATTTTGCTAGTCTTACAGATGTACCCATTGTTTTTGCTATTCTTTTTGCTTCCCATCAGGCTTGCCAGATGAGAAGGGGAGAGTACAAATTCTGAATATTCATACAGCAAGAATGCGAGAGCACAATCTGCTGAATGATGATGTTGATGTTCTTGAACTCGCCCAAGAGACAAAGAATTTCAGTGGTGCTGAGTTGGAGGGGTTAGTGAGAGCTGCTCAGTCAACGGCAATGAACCGACACATAAAGGTAAGCAAAGATATTTATGAGCTCAATGCCATTTATTTAAACTGTATTCATGTCACATTACCAGCTACATCCAGAAATAAAACATCTACCACCATTACCACTCTTCAAATCAATACTTGAACACCCCATTCCTCAGATCACTGTCAACTCTGACTCTTCAATCTCAATCTTTGAACAGATTATTACCTCCCAAATCCATGTCCATTTTGTCCAGAACTCTACAGTTGAATTTTCTAAACTCGGTTTTCCTCATGTATTCTGGGGACTTGGGTTTGTATCCAGCCAAGGCAGATGGTGGAATTTGAATTCAATAACTATCTGGAATTACGAATCTCATGATGACCACGAATCCATTGTCGATGGTCAGAAAAAAACCCATCTGGTTCATTAATGTCTTTTCGGGAAGGAAACTGCCATCCCTACCTAGTCTGGCCTACGTGTGACTCCAGACCCATAACAATGTGGTTGCCTTTTAACTTCCCTCTGGGCAATTAGGGATGGCAATAAATGCTGGCTGAGCCAGTAATGCCCTCATCCCATGAATGAGTTTAAAAAAAATGCTACTGTGTTGAAATGGCCCTAACCAACTTCACACATCATATCCTGTATAAAGTTAACAAAGGTAAACTATACCTCCCCTTCCTCGACTTGTCTGCAGCTTTTGAGGTGAGTCACCAAACTATCTTTCTCTTCTGCCTCAATACCATATCCAGCTGAATGGGACTGCATTTGCCTGATTTCAGACTTAGAAATTGTGGCCAGAGAATCATTTGCAATGGATGGTCTTCCTCACTCTTGCACAATTGCTTTTGGTCTAGTTACGACAGAGGCAAACCCCTTTGTTAACAAAACCAAAAAAGCTTGCCTTGCTTTGTAATCTTTTAAAATATGAATGACAGAGACCTCTTAAATTCCACTATTTAAAGGAAATAACATCAATTTATTTTCTAACTTTAAAAGTGAACATTAAACAAAAAGTGTTCACAAATCTAAGCCTACTTTTCTCTTCACTGCTTACTACATGCCTCCAACTCTATAGCAATATGATGTTCCAATAAGACACTTATTAAAATTATATCAACTTAATTTCAAAACCGCACAGTCTCTGTTGTTTTCTGTGCCTTCATTCTTCCAACTGCTCATCTCTGTGGGTCTTCATCTATCTTTTTACGATTGGTATGCTTCACATGAAAAGGTATCTTTGAGAGAGTGCTTTCTATTTTCTTTGAGAGCAAGGTGTCAAATGGGCAATTAGCTCTCCAAGAGTTTCTTTCTCTACGGCAGTTGTCCTATGACCAAACTTCAAAATGTCCGCATTCTATACCATCAACATCAGATCATCTCATTGGTTCGATGTTGGCAAAATAATAAATTCAAAGTCGATGAAGGTTTTAATATCCTGGGACATAATTTAACCTGGTTACATTTGAATTGTTGTCAAAACAATAACTAAAACTCAGGTATCCATTTCCCAGCCAAATGTTAAGTTTTTCCAATTTTTTTTCAGTACACTCTGACTGCCATCTAATCATATACACAAGTGTTTGTAATCTCTCAGTTCGGAACCGCATTCTCTCCCTTACAGGTACAGTAGACACCTTCAACTTCATAACTATATCCCCCACAGATCTATTCTTGGCCCCTTCCTAATTCTCATCAACACACTGCTCCATTATAACTTTTGAAAATCCTTCAGTTTCCAAGTATATGCTAATTGAAACCAGCTTGACTTCACCACCTCACTTTCAACTCCTTCATTGTCTCCAATCTGTTAAACTCCTGATACAATATCTGCTGCTGGTTGAGCAGAAATTTCTTCCGGTTGTCTGTTGGGAACCTGTCTTCTTTGTTTCCTGCTGTAAATACTGCTCCCTGTCTCTGTCTGGGGACGAATCAGATTGCTTACAATCTTGATGTTACATACGTCTGTCACAACCAAACTATCTATTTTTGTGACATCACCCAGCTCAATTTCTGCCTCAGCTTATCTGTTGCTGAAAGCCGTATTTATGCCTTTGTTATCTCTAGATTTGGCTTTACAAATATATTCTTGGCCTCCATTTCTCAGTTAAGTCAACTTCTGTGTGTTTTTTTTCTCTAAAACTTGGGTAAGGAGATGCACATTAAAGAAAATACAGACAGCCAGAACAAAGCCTATTTGAGGACTGCCTGATCTGACAGAGAGGATAAGAGACTTTGGTATGGAAAGTCCCCTGAAACTCCAGTATTTTTGTTGCTGAATCTTTTGGTGATTGTGCCTTTAGCTGCCTGGATTCTACACTCTGGAATGCATTCCATCTCGAAAATCTGATTGAAGATTTGTAGCTCGGGTATCCGTTGTTGTGGTTCTGCTCGCCGAGCTGGAAGTTTTTGCTGCAAACGTTTCGTTCCCTGGCTAGGGAACATCATCAGTGCTGTTGGAGCCTCGTGTGAAGCGCTGCTTTGATGTTTCTTCCGGTATTTATATTGGTTTGTTCTTGCCGCTTCCGGGTGTCAGTTTCAGCTGCAGTGATTTGTATATGGGGTCCAGGTCGATGTGTCTGTTGATGTTCCATCAACAGACACATCGACCTGGACCCCATATACAAATCACTGCAGCTGAAACTGACACCCGGAAGCGGCAAGAACAAACCAATATAAATACCGGAAGAAACATCAAAGCAGCGCTTCACACGAGGCTCCAACAGCACTGATGATGTTCCCTAGCCAGGGAACGAAACGTTTGCAGCAAAAACTTCCAGCTCGGCGAGCAGAACCACAACAGCATTCCATCTCTAACCTCTTTACGTCACTTTCTTCCCCTTAGACACTGTTTAAGATAGATTGAACATGATTTTGTGCAAGAGAAATTGTGTTTTAACTGACTTATCAGTATTGTTTGAGGAAACAAGTAGGACAAATAAAGGGGAATCAATCGATTCTCAAAGATCATTCAGTAAGATGCTGCCTGAAAGGTGACTGCACAAAATAACAACTTCTAATATTACAAGCTAATATATTAGTGTGGATTGAGGTTTGTTTGATTACTGGAAACAAAGTCTGGAAAGATGAGTCATGGCAAACTGTGGCTGGTGGAGAGCTTCAGGAATCCGTATTGGGGCTCAACTATTTACAACCTATATTAATGACTATGTTGAAGAGACAAATTCTATGTACCCAGATGTGGTGGTGATGATGCAAAGATGGATGGAAAAGGAAGTTGTGATGAGGATATGAGGAGGCTGAAGGGTTATAAATGAGTTAGAATCACAAAATCCCTGCAGGGCTGAAGCAAGCCATTCAATCCTTTGAGTCCACACCGGCCCTCCCAGCATTTCATGCAGATCCACCCCAGTACCCTGTCCTTGTAACCCTGCATTTACCATGCCTGATGCACCAAGCCTGCATATTCCTGGATACTGTGGACAATTTAGCACAGCCAATCCACCAAACCTGCATGTCTGTTTTCTGTTGGGAGGAAAATCCATGCAGACACAGGGCGAATGTTCAAATTCCACACAGTTGCTTGAGTGTGGAATTGAATCTGGGTCTCTGGCACTGTGAGGCAGCAGTGCTGACTGCTGAGTCATTGTGCTGCCCCAAAAGGATTTTTTGAGAAACTTTGAGAGTGGGGAAAATATTGTCAGATGGAATATTGGGAAAATAGAGAATGCTGGATGACTAAAGAAATTGAAGGTTTGGTTAAGGAAAAGAAGGAAGCACATGTAAGGTATAGACAGAATAGATCGAGTGAATCCTTAGAGTATAAAGGCAGTAGGAGTATACTCAAAAAGGAAATCAGGAGGGTAAAAAGGGGACATGAGATAGCTTTGGCAAATATAATTAAGGAGAGTCCAAAGGGTTTGGTAGATATAGAATGTAGGGAAATAGATGGTGACACCTTGCAAAACCTCCATATTATAGAGGAAGTGCTGGATGTCTTGAAATGCATAAAGGTGGATAAATCCCCAGGACCTGATCAGGTGTACCTGAGAACTCTGCGGGAAGCGAGAGGAGTGATTACTGGATCTCTTGCTGAGATATTTGTATCATCGATAGTTACAGTTGCGGTGCCGGAGGACTGGGGGCTGGCTAATGTGGTGCCACTGTTTAAGAACTATGGTAAGGACAAGCCATTGAACTATAGATCAGTGAGCCTGACGTCGGTGGTGGACAAGTTGTTGGAGGGAATCCTGTGGGACAGAGTGTACATGTATTTGGAAACGCAAGGTCTGATTAGGGATAGTCAACATGGCTTTGTGTGTGGGAAATCGTGTCTCACAAACTTGATTGAGTTTTTTGAAGAAATCACAAAGAGGATTGATGAGGGCAGAGCAGTAGATGTGATCTATATGGGCTTCAGTAAGGCATTCAACAAGGTTCCACATAGGAGACTGATTAGCAAGGTTAGATCTGACAGAATTCAGGAGAACGAGCCATTTGGTTACAGAACTGGCTCCAAGGTAGAAGAGAGGGTGGTGGTGGAGGGTTGTTTTTCCAGACTGGAGGCCTGTGACCAGTGGAGTCCCACAAGGATCGGTGCTGGGTCCTCTATTTTTTGTCATTTACATAAATGATTTGGATGCGAGCATAAGAGGTATAGTTAGTGAGTTTGCAGATGACACCAAAATTGGAGGTGTAGTGGACAGCAAAGAAGATTACGTCAGATTACAACAGGATCTTGATCAGATGGGCCAATGGGCTGAGAAGTGACAGATGGAGTTTAATTCCGATAAATGGGGGGTGCTGCATTTTAGGAAAGCAAATCTTAGCAGGACATCCATGCTTAATGATAAAGTCCCAGGGAGTGTTGCTGTACAAAGAGATCTTGGAGTACAGGTTCATAGCTCCTTGAAAGTGGAGTTGCAGTTAGATAGGATAGTGAAGAAGGTGTTTGGTATGCTTTCCTTTGTTGGTCAGTGTATTGGAGTATAGGAGTTGGGATGTCATATTGCGGCTGTACAGGGCATTGGTTAGGCCACTGTTGGAATATTGCATGCAATTCTGGCCGTCTTCCTATCGGAAAGATGTTGTGAAAGGATTTAGAAAAGATTTACAAGGATGTTGCCAGGGTTGGAGGATTAGAGTTGTCGGGAGAGGCTGAATGGCTGGGGCTGTTTTCCCTGTAGCGTCGGAGGTGACCTTTATAGAGGTTTACAAAATGAGGGGCATGGATAGCATAAATAGACGAGGTATTTTCCTTGGGGTGGGGTTGTTTAGAACTAGAGGGCATAGGTTTAGGGTAAGAGGGGAAAGATATAAAAGAGACCTAAAGGTGCAACGTTTTCACACTGAGGGTTGTACGTGTTTGGAATGAGCTGCCAGAGGATGTGGTGGAGGCTGGTACAGTTGCAACATTGAAGAGGCATTTGGATGGGTACATGAATAGGAAGGGTTTGGAGTGATATGGGCAGGGTGCTGGCAGATGGGACTAGATTGTATTGAGAAATCTGGTCGGCATGGACAAGTTAGACTTGAAGGGTCTGTTTCCATGCTGTACATCTCTATGACTCTAAGAGTATTTAGCCTCACGAATAGAGCCTGTTTTAGTTAATATGGTTTGTTGTAGAGCAGCAAGATCAGCATTAACCTTGTGTAGCTCATGGTCAGTGAGGACAGTTTTGCATTTATTTGTGGAGTGTAATGTTGTTCGTGCCAAAATTCTGATTTCAAAAGTTTCTTTCTTTACTTGCAATGAAACTTAGGCATGGTATATGCGGTACAGATTTGCCTATCATCTGTATATCTCTCATGCCCTTGTGGGCTGGTATCCAGAAGAAAGATAACATCTAGGACCTAGTCTGATACAGGAGTTGCCTGAAGACACTAACTTGAGGGAGAAAGCGACCCTCTAAGGTTATACTACATATTTCTGTCAGCTTTACTCCCTCAGCCATCAACTCTTGCTGTTCATGTTGAAAGGCACCAATTAGTAGGATGTGATCTTATCCTTCAGGATCCTTGAGCCAGGCATGGCAGCAAACATACTGCCTCCAGCACCTATCTATGAAACCCAGCCTACCCACCAATCCCACTTGATTGAATCCTACCTCAACAAATTAAATTTTGTTAAACCCCTCAGCAATTTAACCCTTGAAGGCAAATTCAGACTTCAATATTAAACCACTTCAGTATTAAGCCCAGTTAAGGCTCCTGATAAAGCACCTTCCCAATAGCCCCTCATCATTGCACCAAATCCTCCCACAATTTCCCCTCTGGAATATTACATCACTCAATAATCTCTCAACAGATCTCCTAAAAGGCCCCAGAGCAGAGCAGTCAATCCCTGAAAAACATTTCTCTCAAAAGAACTAAAGCTCCCCAAAATAACTCCTTACCACAGCAAAACTTCTCATAATTAAGTAGGGACTCCTCATTCTAGCAGTTTATTTTACCCAGTGAACCTGTCACTCTGCTAAAAATCAGACCATGCCATAGGAGACCTGGAGGTGGCCCCATTTGGACAGTGGTATGAGGAAAACAGCTCCCTGTGTTGCTGGAAGGCATGTCCCCTCATTCATGACACCAGTAGGTGGCTCCCAGGGAGAAGCCAAACCAATACTTTGTGGCTTCCAACCATCCCTGTACTTGGTATTCACAGTGCCCCAGGCCCAGGCTCTTCTAGCCACCATTCAGAAAACTCCCACTTATGAACAGTAGTTGGCATCTGTACTTGATATGGTTGTCTGAAGGTGCATGAATACAGTGATTACCTCAAGCTGCAATGGATGTTTATGCCCCATTTATGCAGAGATGGCAGCATGTTCTTTGCCCATCTGGTGTGGCACTTCGGCCTTCTGGCTAACTGACTGACAGTTTGAAAATTCCCGAGTGATTGGTCAAATTGTTCAGTAATAATCTACTGAGATGAATGTGAAGTTGACAAAGTATCAAAGGACTTTTTGATCTTCACTGGGCCTTTCTTTCGTTTTCCAAATTGATAATCAGAGGCTGAACACATGTAGGTTTTAGTATTTAGTTTCTCCTTACCGGAGAAGCATGATTCATGTCTAGATGTTATTTTCTCTGGTAATGTAGACACTTTAAATTACAGCAGTTCCAGTGTGCTTGATATCAGATTTTGTTTCTGTGCTTGCCCTCACATAGGTATCTGTTTCCATTTTCTTCTCCACTTCCCCTCCTGATTGGGGCCCGTGCCATGTTTTTCTGCTTTCAGTCATTAGATTCCTCTGAAATTACACTTCTGACCAGTCTGTGGTTGAATCCCAGGCGAGGTCCTTGTGTACAAAAATGACTGACACCATACAAAACTGCTTCAAAGGACAGACATGTGAAGCATTAGATTTACATAAACCCAAAACATTCCCTGCAATTCTAATTGAGCCCTGCATTTATCTATGATTTGGAGATGCTAGTGTTGGACTGGGGTGTACAAAGTTAAAAATCTCTCAATACCAGGTTATAGTCCAACAGGTTTAATTGGAAGCACATTAGCCTTCGGAGCACCGCTTCTTCATCAGGTGGTTGTCAGGAGTGGCGCTCCAAAAGCTAACGTGCTTCCAATTAATCCTGTTGGATTATAACTAGTGTTTGTGATTTTTAACTTTGCATTTATCTAATGTGGGATTGGCCAAAATCATGAATTGCACAAGACCAAAAGTGCATTCCTGCTGTGACTCTTGCCAGAGCGAAGAGTCAGATGAGTCCAGTTTAGTTTAATTCCTTAATTGTTAGGTAATTAGTGTTAGAGAACTGATTTTAACTGAAACAATTATTATGGGCTGGACAGCTCAGTTGGCTGGATGTCTGGTTTGTAATGCAGACTGACACCAGCCCTACAGGTTTAATTTCAGCACCAGCTGAGATTACCATGAAGGTCCTGACTTCTCAACCTCTCCCCTCACCCTCCGGTTAAACTGCCACCAATTGTGTCTCTCGAATGAGAGAGCAGTCTTTGGTCCTCTGAGACTGCAGTCACTTTGCTTTAACTGATGCACTGGTTGCTACAGTTATAATTTTGACTGTCCATCCAGATCACACCAAAATTTTAAGGAAGCAGTAAACAGGCTGAGCGGATGAGTTAGGGAGAGTGACAGAAATCACAGGCTTCTGTTTCAGAGCTTTTTGGTGATGACAAATGTAAAGGTTTCGTGAGGAGTTCCAGTGGGGAAGGCTGAATGCCTGAAAGTTAAATAGATAAAGTGGAAAGTGATCAATATTTGTTAGTAATGCTCATTAAGCATATTTTGGTTTTTGACAGAAAAGGTAAGTTGGCATATAGTAAAGGTTCCTAGCAGTTATTTTCTATAACACACTCTCAAAACTAGCGTAAGATTTTGCTGTTAGTCCATTACAGTGGTGTTTAAAGTGACATGTTGGCCTGTGTTCCTTGTTACTTCACCTGTAATAGTAGAAGGATGAATAAAAAATATAACCTGAAAACAATCGATTCGTTGGGGCCTACCTGCTGAGCACCCTTAGTAATTGCAGACTTAACACATTATTAGTATAATTTAAGAATATTCTTTGCATTTCATCATTATTGTTATGACCGTTGATGGTATTAGAGTTTCCTGCTCAGATTAGAATTTGTCTTATTTTTGCAGCTGTTCAAGTAGTCTATAGATTATGTAACAAAGATACTTGGCCACAATCCCAACTTGCATTCATATAGAGAACGATGTGTTTCACAAAGGCATAATTGGAAAAACCTGTACTCCAACCAAAAGAAAGGAGATAATACATGGGGTCACCAAAGGCTTTGGCAAAAGGTGGGTTTAATAGCTGTCAATCAAGTAGGTGAATGGGAGTGTTAAAGGATTGATGGAGGAAATTGCCTGCCATGAGGACTCGGTGTCTAATGGCTCACAGCTGTCAGTGATGGTTTGAAATGGAGATTTAATAATGTCAAAATCAGAGGAAAAGAAGCTGGGGAGACGGTTGTTAGGTTGGAGAAAGTTAGAGGTATGTTGGATAGGGTGCAGTCAGTGGAAGTAAACTGAAGTTCGTGGAAAATGGGAATGTAAAACTTGCCAGGAGAGTATTTTGTTACTGCACAGAGATGGGTGAGACCTTTATCAGTAGGTAAACTGACTTGGAAACGGAGATTAACAATGTAACTGATGTTTATAGAGGTTGAAATATAGCATTCTTCTGATTAAGATGATATGAGATTCAATAGCATTGTTGCAAACAACCTCATGCTACTGAAGCAACGGATGGGGAGATAAAATTGGTGCATTGGCAGAGTTTCTAGGGTGGTTCAAACATGGCTTTGCTATTTCTGTGTTTAACTGGAGAAATCTGGTGCTCACACAGCACTAAGTGTTTGAACAGTCGGCAACACTGAAGCGGTGGAGGGATTGAGACAGCTGGTGGAAGTAGAGACTTGGGAAAGATCCCTCCACTCCTAACTCCAAGCAGTGTAAGGTGCAGATGAGAGATAATCGCATCAATAGACAGATCCTCCGGTGACTACAGCGATAATTGTGTGGAGGTGAGAAGGAAAGCCATTCTTGTTGATACCCTGGTTCTGATTATAACTGAGCTGACCAGTGATAAATGAGATGTGGGAGGAGTGTATACGGTTGATTATAATCCAACCTTTTTGGGATATTCCCAGATCATGCATACCTCCTGAATAAAGGCAAAATACTGTGGCTGCTTGAAATCTGAAACCAATACAGAGGATGCTGGAGAAACTTGGGCCTGGCAGCATCTGTGAGGAGAGAAACAGTTAACATTTTAATTATTTTCTGGTATATTTCTCAAATGTGTCCCCTTGATTCTACGTTGAGAAAGGAAGATCCTAAAGATGCTAAATGAATCTGTCGGTATGATTTATCTTACCCCAAAGTAAAGGCTTCTGCTGAGTCTACTACTGTCCCTTTAGCCTTTTAAACAAGTTTAGGCAGATTACAACATCCCAGACGATGTAATGGTCCAGGAACAGAGTTTCAGTCTTGTATTCCTTCCACACCAAATTGGGGATGGAGCCAGGTTCATAAGTTAGAAATAACAGAGGACTGTGAGACTGTAAAGATTTTAAACTTACAGATGTTTGCTAAGGAGCTAAACATGCAATTCACTGTAAGGTGAACACAGCCAATCTTCGAGTAAAAAGTGAGGTCTGTAGATGCTAGAGATCAGAGCTGAAAATGTGTTACTGGTTAAAGCGCAGCAGGTCAGGCAGCATCCAAGGAACAGGAAATTTGATGTTTTGGGCATAAGCGCTTCATCAGGAATGAGGAAAGTGTGTCCAGCAGGCTAAGATAAAAGGTACGGAGGAGGGACTTGGGGGAGGGGCGATGGAGATGTGATAGGTGGAAGGAGGTTAAGGTGAGGGTGATAGGCCGGAGTGGGGTGGGGGGGGGGCGGAGAGGTCAGGAAGAAGATTGCAGGTTAAGAGGGCGGTGCTGAGTTCGAGAGAATCGACTGAGACAAGGTGGGGGGAGGGGAAATGAGGAAGGACACACTTTCCTCATTCCTGATGAAGGGCTCATGTCCGAAACATCGAATTTCCTGCTCCTTGGATGCTGCCTGACCTGCTGCGCTTTAACCAGCAACACATTTTCAGAACACAGTCAATCACAATATTAAAAAGATCTAGGAAAAGAGTGAAAATACAGTCTTGATTCCAGTAGAGAATCCAATTTATAAATTCAATTATTATAGTAAAGTATTATAAGTAGGATCTCTATCAGTTTATTGAAGTAACATTTACCTTAATCCAAGAATAAAGACCATTGTTAGAGACAGATCTGTCTGAATTAGGGGAAGAATTGTTGTTGCCGAGGTCCAATAGTTGTCGAGTTTATGATCTCAGTGGGGATCAGTAGCTTCTAAAACGAAAGTCAAACCCAGTTATTAACGGAAAGAATTATGCTCCATGACATTATTTTTAAACAGAACACTTTCAGAATAAGAGTTAAATAAAGTATGTTCATTGTACTATTAACCTAACATTATATTTTGTGAACACTTATTTTATAGACCTGAAAATTGCCACCAAGCACTTCACTTTCTTCTTCTTTCCACCATAGGGAGCCCTGTAATTTTATAAAATCTGAAGGACCAGTTCATTGGAGTAGTACTAGATGATTGGAGGGTTGCAAATGTTATTCCTTTTTTCAAGAAAGAGAGCTAGGACAACCCTGGGAATTACAGAACAGTCAGTATTACATTGGCCATAGACAAATTATTGGAAAGAGTTCCAAGATACAGGATTTATGATTATTTGGAAAAGCATAGCTTGATTCGAGATAGTCAGCATGGCTTTGTGAAGGGCAGGTCATGCCTCACAAGGCTTATTGAATTCTTTGAGGATGTGGCAAAACACATGATGAAGGTAGAGCAGTGGATGTGGTGCACACGGACTTTAGCAAGGCATTTGATAAGGTTGCCCATGGTAGGTTCATTCAGGAAATAAGAAGGCATGGGATACAGGGAAATCTGGCTGTCTGGATACAGAATTTGCTGGCCCATAGAAGACAGAGGGTGCTGGTTTATGGAAAGTATTCAGCCTGGACCTCAGTGACCAGTGGTGTTCTGCAGGGGTCTGTTCTGGAATTTCTGCTGTTTATGATTTTTATAAATGATTTGGATGAGGAAGTGGAAGGGTGAGTTAGTAAGTTTGCCAATCACATGAAGGTTGGTGGAGTTGTGGATGGTTTGGAGGGCTGTTGTAGGTTGCAATAGGACATTGATAGGATGCAGAACTAGGCTGATAAGTGGCAGATGTAGTTCAACCTGGAAAAGTGAACAAAGGGACCTTGGAGTTCAAGTTCATAGCTCCTTGAAATTGGAGTTGCAGGTAAATAGGATAGGGAAGAAGGCGTTTGGTATGCTTTCTTTTATTGGTCGGAGTATTGAGTACAGGAGTTGGGAGGTCATGTTGCGACTGTGCAAGGCATTGGTTAGCCCACTGTTGGAGTATTGCGTGCAATTCTGGTCTCCTTCCTATCAGAAAGATGTTGTGAAACTTGAAAGGGTTCAGAAACATTTTACAAGGATGTTGCCAGGGTTGGAGGACTTGAGCTCTAGGGAGAATCTGAACCGGCTCGGTGGCACTGCTGCCTCACAGCGCCAGAGACCCGGGTTCATTTCCCGCCTAAGGCGACTGACTGTGTGGAGTTTGCATGTTCTCCCCGTGTCTGCGTGGGTTTCCTCCCACAGTCCAAAGATGTGCGGGTCAGGTGAATTGGCCATGCTAAATTGCCCGTAGTGTTAGGTAAGGGGTAAATGTAGGGGTATGGGTGGGTTGCGCTTCGGATCGGTGTGGACTTGTAGGGCGGAAGGGCCTGTTTCCACACTGTAAGTAATCTGATCTAAAGAAATCTAATCTAAGGCTGGGGCTGTTTTCCCTGGAGCATCGGAGGCTGAGGGGTGACCTTATAGAGGTTTACAAAATTGAGGGGCATGGATAGGGTAAATAGGCCAAGTCTTTTTCCTGGGGGAGTCCAGAATTGGAGGGCATAGGTTTAGGGTGAGGGGGGAAAGATGTAAAAAGAGACCGAAGGGGCAACGTTTTCACATAGAGGTTGATACAAGTATGGAATGAGCTGCCAGAGGAAGTGGTGCAGGCTGGTACAATTGCATTTGGATGGGTAAATGAATAGAAAGGATATGGAGGGATTATGGGCCGGGTGCTGGCAGGTGGGACTAGATTGGGTTGGGATATCTGGTTGGCATGGGAGAGTTGGACCGAAGGGTCTGTTTCCATGCTATGCATCTCTATGACTAAGTGTGAAGTGATTCATTTAAATGCTGTTTCAGGGTTAAATGCAGGAGTCTTGGCAGTGTGGAGGAACAGAGGGATCTTGGGGTCCACGTCCGTAGATCCTTCAAAGTTGCCATCCAAGTTGCTAGGGTTGTTAAGCCATCTGGTGTGCTGGCTTTCATTAGCAGTGGGATTGAGTTGAAGAGCCGCAAGGTCATACTGCAGCGCTCGAGCCCGAATTAGACCAGTTGGAATATTGTGTTCAGTTCTGGTCCCCTCTTGATAGGAAGGATGTGGAAGCTTTGGAGAGGGTGCAGAGGAGATTTACTAGGATCCTGCCTGGATTGGAGGGCATGTCTTATGACACAAGATTAAGTGAGCTAGGGTTTTTCTCATTGGAGCAAAGAAGAATGAGAAGTGACTTGATAAAGGTGTACTGGATGATGAGAAGTATAAATAGAGTGGATAGCCAGAGACTTTTACCTGGGCTGAAATAGCTATCATGAGGGTGCATAATTTTAAGATCATTGGAGGAAGGTTTAGGGGAGATGTCAGAAGTAGGTTCTTTACGCAGAGAGTGTGGGTGTGTGAAATGCACTGCCAGCAGCGGTAGTAGAGTCACATACATTCAGGACCTTTAAGTGACTCTTGAATAGGCACATGGATGATAGTAAAATGTAGGGTATGTCGATTAGTTTGATCTTAGAGTAGGAGATCAGGTTGACACAAATAGAGGGCTGAAGGGCCTGCACTGTGCTGTACTGTTCTATGTTCTCTTTCTCCTGGGACACAAGTAAAACTGGTCATAGCTCAAGAAATTAATTTTGATTCTCCTCTGGGTTCCAGGTGTTCTGAGGTTTGCGATTTCTTGGAGCTTTTCTCACTTGTATTCAGTGAGGCAATCCTTGACCTCCCCTTCAAAACCCCAGCTCAAATGCTTTCTTGTTTAGTAATTCTAAATCTGAAAATAGGCTGATTTTTTGATAACAGCTATGGTCTACAAGTCCTTCTATTCTTTATACTAGTGTTTCTAGGCTTTGATGAACACCTCTGAAAAAGAGGATAAAGAAAGCCTCCTTCCCACTCGCCACTCTCATCTCTCTTGCACTGCTTTCCCTCTCTCCTCTTTCTCTCTTCACATCTCCGCCCAACCCCCTTTTTAAAGATTTCCCCTCTCACCCTAAACCTATGTCCTCCAGTTCTGGACTTGCCCACCCCAGGGAAAATGCCTTGTCTATTTATCCTATCCATCCCCTCATGATTTTATAAACCTCTGTAAAGTCATCCCTCAGTCTGCAATACTCCAGGCTATTCAGCATTTCCCCATCGCTGAAACCCTCCAACTCTGGCACCATCCTTGTAAATTTTTTCTGAACCCCTTTTTGTAAGGAGGTTGACAGACTGTTACATGGATTCATGTAGTTTTTGCATGATTTTGTAATTCCTTTTTTAGAAATAGAATCAGTCTGAACATTGTGGCACGGACAGCCTCACACAGGGCTCCTCGCACCTTCAATGCATTTTCTGAGCTGATGTGGCACCTATTGTTAAAGTTCCCTTGAGAATGTAACTTTTTTAAAAAAAGTTCTGGGATTACATATGAAAGAACTGAAACCAACATGGCCATTCTAAAAGATGAGACTTAACAAGCAATCCAGGTCTTTTTCAATATATAATTTCAGTTGCATCATACTGTAAACTTTTGCTGTAAGTTCTGTGTCCTACGATCTTATACTCCACAACCACCAGATAAGGAGCAGCGCTCTGAAAGCTCCTGCTTTCAAATAAACATGTTGGACTATAACCTGGTGTTGTGTGATTGTTAACCAAGTTTAGATTAGAGTGGTGCTGGAAAAGCACAGCAGGTCAGGCAGCATCCGAGGAGCAAGAAAATCGATGTATCTGGCAAAAACCCTTCATCAGGACCAAGTTTATCCAATCTCTCTCCTTCAAGCTAATGCACTCAAATCCTGGTAAACGTCCTTTGCACTTGTTCCAAAGTCTCCAATCCAACAGCAGTGTGGTGACCAGAACTGCTCTCAGTACTCAAAATATGGTCGAACTAAATTCTTATATAATTGCAACATGACTTGCTGACTTTTATACTCAGTGACCTGACTGATGAAGTCAAGTGCACCTTCTGTGCCACTTTATCCATTTGTATTGCCACTTTAGGGAAGCTTTGGACTTGCACTCCACGTTCACTCTGTGTATCAGTGCTCCTAAGGATCTAGCAATGTTGTGTATATTTCCACTTGCATTTGACCTCCCAAACTGTATCACTACACACTTTACTGGATAAAATTCTATGTGCCATTTCTCCACCTTGTGTTTCAACTGATCTATATCTTGCAGTATCCTTTGACAACCTTCCTCACTATCACAACTCACCAATTTTTGTGTCATCTGCAAAGTTACTGAACAAACCATGTACACTTTCATCTACATAATGTATATCTATAACAAACAATTGAGGTTCCAGCATTGATCCTTGTAGAACACTGTGACCAGTCAGAAAAACTGGGCGGCACGGTGGCACAGTGGTTAGCACTGCTGCCTCACAGCACCAGAGACCCGGGTTCAATTCCCGACTCAGGCGATTGACTGTGTGGAGTTTGCACATTCTCCCTGTGTCTGCATCGGTTTCCTCCGGGTGTTCCGGTTTCCTCCCACTGTCACAAAGATGTGCAGGTCAGGTGAATTGGCTATGCTAAATTGCCCATAGTGTTAGGTAAAGGGGTAAATGTAGGGGTATGGGTGGGTTGCGCTTCGGCGGGTCAGTGTGGACTTGTTGGGCCGAAGGGCCTGTTTCCACACTGTAGGGAATCTAAAAAAAAACATCCTTCCACAACTATCTTCTGTTTTCTATCACTAAGCCAATTTTTTATCCAACTTCACAACTTACCATGTGACTAAATCTTCTGGACCAGCTTGCTAAGAGGAACCTTGTCAAATGATTTCATAAAGTCCATGTCAACAACTTCCACTGCCTTATCCTTATCAATGATCTTCATTACTTCTTCAAAAAACTCAATCAGGTTTATGAGACTAGATCTTGCATGCTTAAAGCTATGCTCACTGTTCCTATTTAGTTCATTCTTCTCCAAATGCAAATACATCCTGTCCCAAAGAATCTTCTCCAAAAATTTCTACAGTTATACGACTGATTTAAGACTCAGGTCCATAATTGCCTGGATTATCCCGGTTGACCTTCTTAAAGAAAGGAAGAGCATTGGCTATTCTTCAGTCTTGTGAGACCTCGTCTGTGGCTAAAGTGGATAAAGAGATCTTTGTCAAGCTGCCAGCATTCTCCTCCCATATGCTGGGATAGATCCCATCATACGCTGGGGCCTTATCTACTTAATGTATTCAAAGATACCCAATACCACCACCACCACCACCTTAATATCGACATGCCCCAGAATATCACCATACCCCTCCCTGATCATACCATCATCCATGTCTGTCTTAGTGAATGCGGATACCAAATACTCACTATTTACCTCCTCTACTTCCTGACTCCATGTGTGAATTCCCTCCTTTATTCTTAAACGTAAACTTAGGGAACGGTTCACCGAGCATCATAGCTGGGGATGCAAGGGCCGATCGGACAACTCAGTCACCTCCCGTTTCAACTCCCCTAACCATTCCCTTTCTGATGTGACCATCCTTGGCCTCCTCCATTGCCACATGGAACCACGCCACAAATTGGAGGAACAACACCTCATCTTCCGCCTGGGCAGCCTTCAGCCCGGGGGATTCAACATTGGGTTCTCCAATTTTAAATAATTTCCCTTCCCATACCCCAACTCACTTCCCAGCTCCTCCCCCTCACTGCTACCTGCCACCAACTGGATTCATTCCTCCCATTGACCAACCAGATTGTACCCTCTACCTGACTTCACCTATCCCCATTTCACCACCCTGCCCCAGTCACCTCCTTTATCTGCAGCTCCCACTACATCCACACCCAGTCCTGAAGAAGGGTTGCACCTGAAATGTCCACTTCCCCACCTCCTGATGCTCACTGTGTTCTTCCAGATTCCTGCCTGTCCATCTAAGCCCTTGGCACTGTGGGAGTCCCAATCAATATGGTGGAATTAAGGACACCACTGCAACAACCCTACATTTTTTACAACTTTCCATGATCTGCTTCTCCATATCTGTTTCTTCACCCGCTTGCTGTTGGGAGGCCTATAGCATAACTAGTGATATTCCTTCATGGTTCATTGCAGGCTGTAATGATGTCAGAGTTATCTTGCTGAAACCCAAGCTGAACATCAGTGATTATGTTATTCCTCAGCAGATGGTACCTGATAGCACTGTTGATGAGTCCTTCTATCAGTTTGCTGGTGATTGAGAGTAGGCTGATGGGGCAGAAGTTGGCTGAGTTGGATTTGTCCTGCTTTTTCTGTCCAGTACGCATTTAGGCAATTTTCCATGTCTATGAGGAGACATACTACAGCAACTTGACAAAGGGGTGCAGTAAGTTCTAGAGAATATGTCTTCAGTACTGTTCCTGGAATGTTGTCAGAGCCTGTAATCTTTGTATCGAGTGCTTTCACACATTGCATGATATCGTGTCTAGTGAATTGAATCAGCCAAAGCCTAGCATCTATTCTGATGGGAACCTAAGGAGGAGGCTGAAATAGATTGCACGCTTGCCACTTTTAATTCAAGATCTTCACTGAATTCAGATTCCATTATCTGCTATATTGGAATTTGTTCCGAATTCCCCAGAATATTACCTGGGATTTTGGGTTACTAGTTCGTTACCATATCATTTGCACAATACCGTTGTATCTTCTGGCATCTTTCTTAAATTAAAAAAATCTACAACTGAAAGTAAAATTCTTAAATGATGTGGATGTTAGAATTTGTTATCAGAACACTTTGAGAGAGATAGTAGAACAAATTTAAGTAACCTGAAATTCAAATGTGTGCTTAATGCTACTTCTTGAAGCTGCCTAACTAATTTCTTATGGGGTTCTATTTTGACTGTAATTAAGTTGTAAGATATAAGAGCAGAATTAGGCCTTCAGACTGCATCACCATTATATTTTTTCCCAGTCCTATTCTCTTCCCTTCTCCCTGTAAACCTTGATTCCCGTTATTTATTAAGAACCTATCTACTCCTCTATGACATCATCGCCCTGCTTCTGTAAAGACAACCACAAAGTATTTGTGAATGCACTTCATCCACACAAGTTAATTTTTTGGATCCTTAATTAGCCTCTTAAAGGCTGACAAATTCACTAGACCTGAGGGTTGCATCCCAAAGGAAGTAGCTACAGAGGTAGTGCATGAACTGGTAATCTCCAGGAAAAGCAGTCCCAGCCTATTGCTCGAGAGTTCTTTGGGTTCAGGTACATAATGCTTTAAAATTTGCACAGTATGTAGAGAGGGTAACAATGATATGCATGTGAGCGATATGTGCCATCATCTTGCTACCTGCAGGGCTCACTGCAGCTTGAGTTCAAAACTAAATAATTGAATACGAAGTAGCATTTGTGGGTAATCAGATGGTTTGAGCCATAGGTAGGTTATTGCAAGAAGGACATGACCTTGAAATCTGTTTTCCAAAATGTTCAGGAGGCTGTGTCAGTTGGAGCAGGGGATAGTAAGAAATGTCAAAGTGCAAAAGGTTGGAAGGAGACCATTGAGTTTCCACAAGATTGATTGATTGGGTCAGTGGGTTGAGGAGTGGCAATGGAGTTTAATTTGGATATGTATGAGATATTGCATTTTGGTAAAACAGGACTTACACAATTCATGGCCGGGCCCTGCATCGTTATGGAGATGTACAGCACGGAAACAAGATTCTTCAGTGTAACTTGTCTATGCCGACCAGATATCTGAAATTAATCTAGTCCCATTTGCTAGCTATTCGCCCATATCCCTCTAAACCCTTTGTATTCATATATCCAACCAGCCTCCACCACTTCCTCTAGCAGCTCATTCCATACATGCACCACCCTCTGTGTTGCCCCTTAGTCCCTTTTAAAAGTTTCCCCTCTCACCTTAAACTATGCCCTTCAGTTCTTGACTTTCCCACCACATGGAAAAGACCTTGTCTATTTACCCTATCCATGCCCCTCATGATTTTTTAAACCTCTATAAGGTCACCCCTCAACCTTTGATGCTCCAGGAAAAACAGTCCTAGCCTATTGCTCTAGAGACCTAGGAGTTCAGATACATAATTCTTTAAAATTTACATCACATGTAGTCAGGGTAGTTAAGAAGGAATTTCACAATCTTGCCTTCATTTCTGAGACCTTTGAGTATAGGAGTTGGGAAGTCGTGTTGAGTTTGCACAAGACATTGGTTAGGCCTCTTCTGGCAGACTAGAGTTCTGGTCATCCTGCTATTGGAAGGATTTTATTAAATTGGGGCAGGTTCAGAAAGATTTACCAGTATGTTGCTGGGAATGGAAAGTTTGATAAAGATAGGCTGGGACCTTTTTTCATTGGAGTGTCAGTGGTTGAGAAGTGACCTTGTGATTTCATAAGCCTCTATGAGGAGCAGAGATATGTGACTAGCAAGGGTAAATGTCGATAGGATGGGCTAGTTCAAAACTATGGGGCAAACTTTTCATGGAGAATGGTTCGTGTGCGGTTTGAACTGCCAGAGGAAGTGGTGGATGCAGGTACACTTACAATATTTAAAAGACATTTTAATAAGTACATGAATAGGAAAGGTATGAATGGATATGAGCTTCAACGCAGACAAGTGCATGAGTTTGATTTGAACATAGAATGTTACAGCACAGTACAGACCCTTCAGCCCTCGATCAGTGTGGATTAGTTGGACTGAATACAGTAGTCTGTTTCAGTGCTTTGAATCTCTGACTCTATAACTCTGTCTTTAAAGATGCTCAGTGACCTGATCTCCACAACCTTCTGCAACAACTTGTTTCACAGAATCACCACCATCTGACGAAAGAGATTCCTCCTCACATACTTTCTAAACAATCAGGCCCTTCACTTTGAGGTTGTGCCCTCAGGCCCTAGTCTCTCCTACAAGTGAAAACTTCTACATGTCCCCTGTATCCAGGCCCTACAAAATTCTGTAAATTTCGATGAGATCTCCCTCATCCTTCTAAGCTTTGAGTGCAGACCCAGACCCACAACTGCTCCTCATTTGACAAGCTATTCATTCCCATGATCATTCTTGTGAACCTGCTGTAGACCACCCCACAGCGTCAGCACATCCTCCCTTTGATGTGGGGCCCAAAAACTGCTCACAATATTCCAACTGATGTCTGACAGCCTCAGCAATACATTTCTGCTCTTCTATACTAGTTCTTTTGAAATGTATGCCAACATTGTATTTGCCTTCCTACCTGCCAATGAACCTGTGTGTTATTCTTAAAAGAATCGTGAACTTGCATACTTGCTGTGTTTCAGATTTCTGAAGCCTTTCCATGTTTAGAAAACAGCTTGTGCCTCTCCTCTTCCTACCAAAGTGCATAACTTCACACTTTTCCATGTTGTATTCCATCTGCCACTTCTTTGCCCATTCACTGAGCTTGTCCAAGTCTTTCTGCAGCCTCCCTGCTTCCTCAACACTACCTGCCCTTCCACCTATCTTTGTATCATCTGCAAACTTAGCAACGAAGCCCTCAGTATTCATTGTGTCCCACATAAGATTTGTATCACTCTTAATTTCTAGATAGATGTGCTGTCAATGATTTTTCAATTTACAGTACTGTTAATTTCCAGATAAGATTCAAAGGAATTGCTCATGTTAGTTAAGTTTTCCTTGAACACCTTGTGTTTTAATATGGTCATGCAGTGTTTGAGTTGAGAGCCTTTACCTTTTCTGATGCATATAAGTTATCTAGTTCTTGGTGTGCAAGAGTCAATGTCAAAGTTGGCAGATGATGCAAAACTTGGGAGGATCGTGAACTGAGAGGAGAGCATTGTAGAACTCCAAAAGGATACAGAGAAATTGACGGACTGGGCCAGAAGATGGCAGATGGAGTTCAGTGCAGAGAAGTGTGAGACAGTTTATCTTGTTACAGTGAACATGGAGACATGCTGTAAAATGAAGAGTAGTATTCTGAAGGGTGTGCAGGAACAGAAGGACCTGGACGTACCCATGCATGTATCGCTAATGTGACAGGTCAGTTAGCAAGAGTTTTTAAAAAAAACACCTGTATTCTCAGCTGCATTAATAGGGGCATAAAGTACAAGAATCTGTCGGAAAACTACTTAGAGCTCAGCTGAATATTGTGTACAGTTCTGGGTATCACACTTTAGGTCAGACTTGAACACATTGGATAGAGTACAGAAAATATCTGCAAGAATAATACCAGGTATGAGACACTTCAGTTATGAAGAACAATTGCAGAAGTTCGGCTCTGGTCATTTAGATAATATGCTTCTTTTTAATTTACATTTTCCCACATTATACTCAATTTTCCACATTTTTGCTCACTTAACCTATCAGTATTTTTTCTCTCCTCCTTATATCCTCAATCCTGGCTTGTATCAGAATCTTGCTGTACATTGCCATTTCTGAAATACGTATCTCAGCCTTATAGTGTTGTAAGAAATATGTAGGTAAGATCAGCACTTATTATTCTTTGATGGGATATGAGGCTCTCTGGCTGGGCCAACGTTTGTTGCTCCTCCCCAATTGTCCTTGGGAAGGTAGTGGTAAGCTGCCACTTTGAACTTTTGCATGGTCCTCTCATATGTGGTCACTGTGAGCCAGTATTGTTGGGAAGTAAGTTCCAAGATTGTCTCTGAGCAGATGAATGGCTTATGCCCGAAATGTCGAATTTCCTGTTCCTTGGATGCTGTCTGACCTACTGCGCTTTAACCAGCAACACATTTTCAGCTCTGAGCAACAGGGAACAAGTTAGTTTCAAGTCAGGATGAGAACTTTCAGATGGTGGTGTACCGCTCTGCCTGCTGTCTTTACTCCTCTCGGTGGTAGAGGTTGAGTGTTTCTAAGGTGGTGTCAGAAGAGGCTTGGCAAGTTGCTGTCATTCATATTGTATATGGTACACAGTGCTGCTACTGTGAGTAAGTGGAGGGAGTGGATGTTTAACATATGAATGGAATGCCAATCAAATGGGTTGTTTTGTTTTGGATGCTGCTGAGCTTCTTCAGTCATATTGGATCCACACTTATGCATCACATCCTGCACTTGTGCCTTTTAGAGAAAAGACAAGCCATGGGGAGCCAGGAGATAAGTTACTGACCACAACATTTGTATGGCTTAATCAGTTTAGTTTTTGGTCACTGCTATCTCTAGGATGTTAATGGTGAGGGATCCAGGCAAGGTAATGATATTGAATGTCAAGAGCAGATGCTTGGATTCTGTCTTGTTAGAGATGATCATTCCCTGGCACTAAGATGGTGCAAATGTTACTTGCCACTCGCCCAAGCCAGGATGTTGTCCAGGTCATGTTACATATGGGCATGATTGCTTCAGTGTCTGAGGAGTTGCAAATGATACTGAACCCTGCATAGTTATCAGTGAACGTAATGGACAGACAGATTATGCACTCAGCAATCTGGCTGAAGTGAGTTATAAAAGCTACATCGTTGATGTTTGCACTGATGTACTGGACTCCCCAGAATAGGAATATTTATGGGGTCTCCTTCTCCAGTTAGCTTTTAACTGGTCTTCTTCATTTGTGTCTGAATGCTGAGACTTCAGAGATTTGATCAGATCAGTTGATGTGAGCTTGCTTATTTCTCTGCTGCTGCCATTGTTTGGTATGTATGTTGTCCTTGTTTTTGGGTCTGCCTGGTGCTGCTATTTGCATGCCTTTCTACATTTTTCATTGAACCATAGTTGATCTCCTGGATTGGTGGTCATGGTAAATTGACAGATGTGTTGGGTAATGAGGTGGTATACTACAATTCTGCTGCTGATTGCTCAGTGCCTTATGGATGTCTGTGCTATTTGTCCTACTCTTTCTATTAATGAATTAAGCTCGGTCTCAAGATAAAGATATTTGACCTCTCCCAGACAATTGCATCAAAGTTAGTTCGGATTCATTGAGACACGCCATCTGTTGGTGCTTTAGGCATCTCACTGTAAGATGCTTTAAATTAAACTGGAATGTTGGCACACAAACGTCGAATTCTCTATTCCTGAGATGCTGCCTAACCTGCTGTGCTTTGACCAGCAACACATTTGCAGCTGTGATCTCCAGCATCTGCAGACCTCATTTTTTACTCGAAGATTTTAACCTACTGCGAATCCTCTTACAAGGATGCCTTCCTTGAAGAAGCTCTCTTCCTCCCTCTACAAGGATTTCAGTGAGTCCCTCTCTCACTGCACCCCCCAGGTCATCTCCTCTGCACAGAAGCTCTTCAGCCACGTTCTCAAACAGACCCGTTACCACAGCCACATCTCCTTCCTCAGCACCTGCCTAAGGAACCGACTGATCCCACACGGACTCCGAACTACATTCCAACCAACAAAATTTGGATGAATTCAGATTTCTCCAGCTTCCTCATTTCCCCTCCCCCCACCTTGTCTCAGTCGGTTCCCTCAACTCAGCACCGCCCTCCTAACCTGCAATCCTCTTCCTGACCTCTCCGCCCCCACCCCACTCCGGCCTATCACCCTCACCTTGACCTCCTTCCACCTATCCCACCTCCATCGCCCCTCCCCCTAGTCCCTCCTCCCTACCTTTTATCTCAGCCTGCTTGGCTCTCTCTCTCTTATTCCTGATGAAGGGCTTATGCTCGAAACGTCGAATTCTCTATTCCTGAGATGCTGCCTAACCTGCTGTGCTTTGACCAGCAACACATTTGCAGCTGTGATCTCCAGCATCTGCAGACCTCATTTTTTACTGTTGGCACACAGCACCTTGTTCCAGATGACTCTGGATTTGGACAGGATTTAGAACATGAGCAGAGTTCATAATTTGAGAATTTTAAGCGGTTTAATCCATACACCGTTTTGGGGCTGTGCAGGAAATTTGATTATGATTGATGTATCCTCAAGGAACGTTGCCTGTTTCCTTGATTCTTATGATTTCCTTGTTGCAGTTTGCTGTAAAAGTATAATTCATCCAGGTATTTTCTGCAACTTTAAAGAACAAACTATGACTAATTCTGGGGAAACTTATGCTTTGCACGAAACAGGTATATATGGCACCATTCATAGAACATCCCAAACCACTTTCCAATCAATTTAGCACTTTTTAAATGTATCTGATGTATTGCAGGAAACATGGCAGCCAGTTTATATACAGCAAATGCTGTTTGAGGTAATGGACATGTTCCTCAGCCAAAATCAAAGTACAGATTATAAGTATTGATCAAGTGACTAAGGAGAATCTCTCACCACCTAACTCTTTGAGATTGAAATTTGAATGTTACCGTGATTAATGGGAGCTTTTTGATGTCTCAGTTGAAAAATGGCACCTCTGAGATGACAATACTCCTTTCGAACCACACTGGAGTGTCAGTGCAGATTGTGGCAGAGAGAGAAATCTATTGACTGATGTCTCCTATTTCCAGGACCCTTATCTCCCCTCATTTCATTCCTTTCTAACAGTTTCAGTGATTGTATTTGTGATATTTTGTGGGTCCAGTAGAATCAATAGGACTGAACAAGTTTACATCTGCTATGTTTGCTTTTCATGTGGTCCTTTACTAACTAATTTATTTAGTAAAGCATTACATACTAACAATACCTTATCTATTAAAGTTGACAAGTGGAGTACTTGTACACTTGGACTCAGAAGAATTCATTAATATCCTCAATTACCAGTCTTGGATTAAACCTAAAGTCACACCACAAAAGAATTATTAGAAGAGTCTCGACAGTGTGGAAACAGGCCATTCGACTCAAGTCCAATGGACAGCATTAATTTCCTCTGCACACAGTACTGAAATAACTACAAGACAATGTGCACAAATTAAAATCAGAAGTTTTTTTTCTGCATAACTTATACAAAGCAAAAGCTATCACAGCAGACTGGTGATGTCACAGTTAATTTGTTTACATTATATATTAACAAAGCTGCCACAGTATAATCGGCTCTTATTACCCAATTAACTGCATCTCAGATCCCAATTGTAGATTAACATTTAACAGTTTCTTTGTGGTAGGATTCACTTAATTTTTCCCAAAATAGTAGCTGTTCATGTGAAGCATCAAGCTAGATATCTCACATTCATTTTTAATTATTTCATGACCTTATTGATTTCAGCATTTCTTGGCTTCTAGGTAGTTAAGTATTCCATTGTTGACAGGTTTAAAACTGTTCTGTCTCCATGCAGCCTCATACTCAACTCACCGCTTTGCAGCCACCTTGTTCTCACCAACTGTGCAGCCCCTCTATTTTGTCCCACCTACTTTGAAGCTGTCTCCTTTACCCCCTCCAAAACTTTTGGAGCTTCCTCCTTCCCCTCTCCACCCTTTGCAGTCTCTTCCTCCCTTCCACCACCAGCAACCAAACCCACACCATATGAGCAGCATTTCCCAGCCAAAGCTGACAGCAGCCTCCAACTGTCTGCAGCAATCCCAACAACTTGCTCACTACAGCCAATTAACTTCCAAGCTTCACCTCAAATCAGAGGCTGATGCTTTTCCACTTTCGATGTTCGTAAGCTCACTATGAGCTAACAGCAGCTTTCAATTAAATAGTTCCCTCTCCAGTGCAATGTGCACTGATACAGACGGTGATAATGGACAAGTAGATCATAATAAGTAGGGGCAAATTATTGTCGACAATACATAAGATTGGAGGAGGTACAGGTGAAATGTTACTTCAACTATCCGCAAGATTTCAGGAGGCTGTGTGACTGAGTTTTAGACAAGGTGCTGTTTCAAATGGGTGATGGTGAGGAGATCCTTAGCAGTAATAGTGTCTGGAGGAGGCAAAGGCAATGAAGAGAATTCTGAAGGCAGAGGTACACTTGAGATTAAGACCAAGTTGCGAATGAAGAAGTAAACAGAACTGGTCATGAGTGATTAAAACCGAGCTTCTTGCGAAAGAGAAAGGGAGTGTTCTAGTTTGACCTGAGAACTTGAGTAAAAAGTGAGGTCTGCAGGTCTGATGAAGGGCTCTGGCCCGAAACGTCAAATTTCCTGTTCCTTGGATGCTGCCTAACCTGCTGTGCTTTAACCAGCAACACATTTTCAGCTCTGACCTGAGAACTTATCAGGGGTGTAATAGATCAGCAGAGTGGCTGGTAAAATCTGTCATCAATGACTTAACCCTTAAACTGAGTTACAGGAAATTGTGGGTCATCCAGGATACAATTCTGAGCAAAGTCTGATTTGCTTTGGGACAGCCAAGGGTCCAGTGGAACAATGGAGAGATGTGGCTCTGTTTCATTTATCAACTGCTTGCAAGAGCAGATCTTCTCGGGGGAGCAATGTTAAGAATTGTGGATTGCTTCAGGTAGTGGCTGCATCTATTATTAAGGTGGAAAATATCATTGCATTGAGATTCATTTTGTTTCTTGGCACTGCAACCTGCCTGTCAGGTGTGATGTCTAATAAAGCTTTGATAATGCATCGACTTAGCACAAGACTACATTTAACAGCCATTTTCCATCTGATGAGTCAATGTGTTTCATCTGAATGTGATCTTGCAATTACTTGTTTGTTGAATTGGAGTTTGCCCCTTAGCAATGGAATTTAGCACAATGCTGAGCTTGTGAGAATATTTCATGACTTTTCCAACTTTTGCTCCATTTGCTTTAATTTCCTGTTGATGTTTGAGCGTTGGAAATAATTTGTACTTTTGGGAAAGCATTGGGCACTCAGCAAACATCCAGCTCAGTCAGTCTGGCTGTATCACAATAGCACAATTTAAATATCCTATATGCATGGTGGTTCTTGTACTGAATTCCTGACCTCTTGTAGCTCTTGTGTTTGTGTAAAAAAGTGAGGTGCTGAAGGAGTACATAAAATGAAGCATGTCTTGCTTTTCACTTTTTTTTTCTTTTTCAGTCTTTGCACAGACTTGGTCTGGTCTTTATCTAGCCTTATGAAATGCAATTCGTTCCCTCTGTCGTTAGACTGATAGGGGACTTGAGGGGATGGCAGAGATTGGACAATCCCTTAAATGGTGTGATGCTCAAAAGCACAGCTGGTCAGGCAATATCTGAGGAGCAGGAGAATCGACATTTCAAGCATAAGTCCTTCATCAAGAATGAGGCTTGTGGCCTAAGGGGGCTGAGAGATAAATGGGGGTGGGGGGGTTGGTGGTACTGGGGGGAAAGTAGCTGGGAATGCAATTGGTAGATGAAGGTGGGGGTGAAGGTGATAGGTCAGGGAGGAAGGTGGAGATGTTCTCTAGGACACGCGTACTAAACAACTCCACCACCCTGTGGCCGAACGTGTTAACTCCCCTCCCACGCTGCCAAAGACATGCAAGACCCAGGCCGCCTCCAACGCCAAACCCTAACCACCCGACACCTGGAGGAAGAACACATCTTCCGCCTTGGAACCCTCCAACCACACTGGATCAATGTGGATTTCACCAGTTTCCTCATTCCCCTCCCCCCACCTTATCCCAGATCCAACCTTCCAACTTGGCACCGCCCTCTTGAACTGTCCTGTCTGTCCATCTTCCTTCCCATCTATCTGCTCCACCCCTTTCCAACCTATCATGTTCACTCCCACCTTCATCTACCTATCGCATTCCCAGCTACCCCTCTCTCCCACCAGCCCTATCCTTTCCCATTTATCTCACAACTTTCTTGGACCACAAGCCTCATTCCTGATGAAGGGCTTATACTCGAAACATAGAATCTCCTGCCCCTCGGATGCTGCCTGACCTGCTGTGCTTTTCCAGCACCACACTCTCGACTCTGATCTCCAGCATCTGCAGTCCTCATGTTCTCCCAGTCCCTTAAATGGGACAAGATCTGTGAATGAGTTAGAATTCTGACTTACAGCCATTCATTTTTCTATTCTTCTATTAGTTTGCTGTGTTCTTCTTCTGGCATATTTTACTGTGAAAAACATGCTATATAAAAGCAAGTAGTTTTTGGATAATGTGTGCTGAGGTCAATTGTACTCCAGTTGTTTTCATGACGTAAATCAACCAGTCCAGACTGCAGGCTTGTACCCCGTCTGAACTTCTGCATCACTGGATAAACATGTTTGACCACTAGATTAGGGTCTCCAATTCCTTCCACTCCCCCTGTCAAACTTAGTTTCAGGGAACTTAAAAATGTTCTCCATTCCCCTTCCTGTCTGTGACACAGAAGTTGAACAACTTTTCAGTGTAGGTCCAAAAGTCCATTTTCATGAGCTGTTACTTTTTGAAAAATATACAGACATTTCACAATGCAGCTTAACCTTTTGACAGCACTGCCCCCTGACATTGCTGCTCCATTATTCCTTGAACTAGTCTGGACAAGTGTGAAAGGTGAAGCTATACAAAATGCCATGTCCTTCAGGATGAAACATTCAGGGAGGTCTTTTTCAGTATTTCGTCTTGGATGTTCTGCTCGCTTTGCTTGCATTTAATAATGTATATTTAAATCGTTGTATGACCTAGATTTGTGCTACCAACATTAGCAAATTTCATGATTTTAATTCCGCATTACAATTCGACATGCACAAAACATTAAAGTTTTATCAGTTTTCACTGGTTTGGTTAAAGAAGCACATATGCAAAAAAAATGTTTGTTAATCGCTGCTATTTCCAAACTTTGCTCAATTTTGTATGGTACAATGTCTCTTTCAGTTAACAATACTTCAACTTTACCAGTTTTTAAAATTAAAATTGAGACAGAGTTTTATCGGAGGGATACAAGGCAATGGAACTAAATTAGTGTGCTGAACCAGTTGCACTTTTGGTCCATGCTTGTGCTGATCCTGAAGATTGAGTTTGAGGCAAACTCTACAACTGAAACCTAAAGTACAGACAGACAATGAAATGTTACACTACCGCAGGTACCTCGTTATACTTGCAAGCATTTTGGACTGTTTGTGTGAATGGAGTAAGAAGTCATTTATGATCACTTATAAACAAAGATGGCTTCTGTTGTTTCAGATAGATGAAATCAGTCAAAGCAAACCCACTAGTTTCATAATATTCTTCCTATACCAGTGAGATCAGAATTGCACACTGGTTAGGCCACTATTGGAATACAATGAAATGTACAGCTGCAACATGACCTCCAAATCCTACTACTCGATGCACTGACCAATAAAGGCGAGCATACCAAATGCTGCCTTCACTATCTTATCTACCTGCCACTCCACTTTCAAGGAACTATGAACCAGCACTCCAAGATCTCTTTGTTCAGCACCACTCCTCAGGATCTTACCATTAAGTGTATAAGTCCTGCCCTGATTTGCCTTTTCGAAATGCAGCACTCTTAAATTATCTAAATTAAACTCTATCTGCCACTCATTAGCCCATCCCATTGTACTATGAGGTAACCTCCTTCGCTGTCCACTACAATCCACCCAATTTTGGTGTTAATTGGTCCAGAAAAGATTTACAAGGATATTGCCAGTTTGTTGGTATAGGAAAAGGCTGAATAGACTGGGCTATTTTCCCTGCAGCGTTGAAGGCTGAGTAGTGACTGTATAGAGGCTTATAAAATTATGAGGGACATGGATAGGGCAAATAGACAAAGTCTAGGTTTTGATTCCTTTACAGCCCTGAGACATGGCTTTGGAAAGTAAGGTGAATTATTAGAGCACTTGTCTTTTGTTCTACGTTCTTTTGTCGAATATGTGTATAATGTAACGTATTTTCTAGACTGAGTTTAAATCAATTCTAGTGAAGACTAAGATTGGCAGTCTGGAAATGGAACTAAAGTCTTTATTTTGTGATATGGCTGTTGTAAGAAAGCATACTTTTCAACATTCCAATGATTGTGATTTTCTTTCAAAAGATTTAGGTTCCTTGTTCAAATGGAGCAGAGCAGCTACTTTGCATTACAATATTTTCAGTCATTAAACAAAAACAGGTAATTTGACTGTAGATTAGCTGTGAAGCAGCCAATGCTTGGCAGTGTTTGAAACACCGGGACTTGTGCCAGAGGGCACAGCTAGTCTTGATGCTGTAAAAGTGGTGTTGCTTACAGCTCCAAGTATCTGTTGCACAACAATGCGTTAAGTGTCTTTTGTGTTCTGCAGCTCCCCAGGGATCTGTTATTGTGTACATGGACAGCTGTTTGAACCAAGGTGAGAAGCTTGGTTCCATAGGATCAGAGAGAAGTTGTGCTTCAGGCAGTTCTGTGCATGTACTACTGATCATCTAATGGAGTTTAAAGGTCACATTAGCTCTGTGTGGGTGACAGTCTAACCTTTTGGGGCTCCTACTTGTGTCCATATAGATGATTGCTTAAGTTGCGGACTTGGAAAGAATCCGCTTTGGGAGTCACTTTGGTAATCTGCAGGTGAATTGAGTGCTACTGATACATAAAACCACATTGATGACAGCTCCTTATAGGTGGGGCTGTTAATACTGCAGTACCCAAGTGCTTACAGTTTAAACTCCCACCTCATGTTCCACTGACTGGCTGGGCTGCGAGCATTGCCAGTACTTTGATTCATTACATTTTTTAAAGTGGCCTAACTTGTTAGTTGCCATGATAATTCTGTAGATATGTTTATCTAGTATGTAGTCATACTGGGGAATGTTCTTTGTTTTTTACTGCTGATCAGTACTATGTTAACAGGGATACTTTCAGGTCATGGTCACTTAGGGTTTGGGAAAGGTTCTCTACCGATGATTCTTGTAAGTGTCGGTAATCAAGGCTGAACATGTCTTGGCTATGATTCCTTCCAAGGTTTAGTTTTTCCTGGCACTACCACTTGGCTTTTTTTTTATATTTAACCTTTTTTTTCTAATCAACCTGTTCAGAGATATTATTCGCACACCTCTGATGCAGGTGAGACTGAAACCTGGACTTCCTGGTCCAGGGGCAGGTGCCACAAGGGGATGCTGGGCTGGGGATCTTGGTTCCATGATGATATTCCATCTCAGAATCAGAAGATAGTAAATTCAAACCCATTCTAGAGAGCTGAATATATAATTTAAACTGACAATTCATGCAGTTCTGAGAAAATGCTGCACAGTCAGAGGTATTTATTGTCTTTTGGCTGCTGCATTAACGAAGAATCCTTCTGGTTCCGGTGACACACGTTCCCCACATAGATGATATTTATCACACAGATAACACCACAAATGCATTGGTCATTGCTCTCTGTTGGGCCTTGCTGTGTGCAGTTGACTTCACTTGCAGAGTATTTAATTGATGACAAAATGCATTGGGATGGTTTGAGGTGGAGAAAGGCATTACATAAATGTATGTTCGTTCTTCATTAAAATGATAGATGAGCAGTGATGACTCGGGTGAAGAACAAAGTTGCTGTCAGTGTAGATAGAGCTAGTAATGTAAGTGGATTCAAATTGGGATTGAAATGTGTACTCTTGAAAATTATTTACTGAATACTCCACAAATTGATAGAAAATAATCTCACAGTTGAGCTTTATCAGAAAACAATATTGCCTCTACACAGCCTCCTTCCTGATAATCTGCTGGGGCTGAAAACATGATTAGTGTTGGAAAGTGTGAAGGACCCAATGTCTTATTTCTGCAGAGTTTTACTGTATGAATGCCCAGTTGGGTATTGAGAACTCAGATTTTTTTCTTTTGTAAAAGTAAAATGTTAAAAGTTAAAAAATAAGTTGATATTTACCATTTACCATTTCTCCCATAATTAGGCAGCAACCAAAGTGGAAGTTGACATGGAAAAAGCTGAGAAACTGCAAGTGATGAGGGGAGACTTCTTAACATCTCTGGAGAATGATATAAAACCTGTAAGTACCTAATCACTGCACATTGAAACTGCAATACTTCTCTGATTCCATGGCAATCATTCCAGACTGTTTGTTGTCCATTTAGAACTGATGTGATTTGGCACTGGATTTAATAATGTTGATTTACTGGCTTTGAATTTATTGGAAGGTCTGGCTTGAGACAAAGTTGAATTTTCTGAGGTATTTTTATGACTTAACAGCAGTCTTGGTCTGTCCAATACATCGCATTAGTTGTATGACACTTTCATCTGTTACTGTAAATTCTCTGTCCAATGATCCTCCCCAACTAGTTACCTGATGAAGGAAGCTTGCACCTCTGAAAGCTTGCACTTTCAAATAAACATGTTGGACTATAATGTGGTGTTGTGTGAATTTTAACTTTGAGGCCTGTGCCACTGCTAGATGATGTCCTGTGTAACCCCATTTGGCTCTGTCATTATTTGTGCAGACTGTTTTGAAAATATGAATCAGTTTAATCCCATTTCAGAGTTAGAATAAACTTTACTTTCAGTTGATACAGAAAACTACTGAAATCACTGTGGTTCAGAGAAAACTATTTATATTTGATTGGAATGCACTTATAATTGCTGCAGTGCTTATTTTAAAATCAAATATACTTCACTTTGGATGGTTCAGTCGTCATCATGAATTGATGTGATGTTCTGGGCACAACTGCATGCATTGTTAGATCACAGTAGCCATGTTTAATGGCGGTGCCTATCTTCTGTTTTTGGAACACACTTTAGTAGTGTGCATAATACACCATAGGGACAGCAAGGTGGCTAAGTGGTTAGCGCTGCTGCCTCATAGCACCAGGATCCCGGATTTGATCTCACTCTCGGGTGACTACCTGTGTGAAATTTGCACGTTCTCCTCTTGTCTGCATGGGTTTACTCCAGGTAGTTTGGTTTCCTCCCACAGTGTAAGATAATCAGGTTAGGTGGATTGGTCATGTTAAGTTGTCTGTAGTGTCCAGGAATGTGCAGGCTAGGTGGATTACTGGGGCAGGTTGGGTCTGGGTGGGATGTTGTTTGGAGGGCCAGTGTGGACTTGATGGGCTGAATGGCCTGCTTCCACTTTCTAGGGATTCTGTGATGATTAGATGATTTAAAATATCTCGTGAGACTTTGTTAACTTCTGTATCTACCACATTGTCAGTTTTTATTGTAACAAGCACTTGATACAGATCATGTTGCAACTACAACATTTTTTAATAATAATTTCATGTTTTGGAACTGTCTTTGAGACAAAATGGAGGGGGTCCTGTGACCTGAACTGAAGTTTGTTTGGCATCAAACATGGGTAAGTTAAAGATCAGAAGGAGACCCAGATGAAGTTATTGGGAAGGTGGTGGATGGTATCCAATGATGGAGATTACAGCTATTGTCTTTCAGTTCACAATGAGTTGACTCTTAGAATCATTTGAAGTCTCAAAAAGCTATTGAACATATTGGGCTATTAACAGTTATACTGTAAACTTTGCTTACTTAAGATAAGCCAGTTGGGGTCAGCATTTCTCCCTGAATGCAAGACTGTTCACATTGCAGAGTGCAACATTTTTGAGATCAGTTACAGGTTTTCTGACCAATGAATCTTCCGGGGTCACGGGAGAGAGGAGGCTGCTTGAATTTATAAGATACTATCAGGTCGTAATGAAGGGTCCTGCCTGGAATGTCAACAGTCCTGCTCCTTGGATGCTGCCTAACCTGCTGTGCTTTCTCTAGCACCACACTTTATCAACTCTGACTCTTCAGCATCTGTAGTACTTACTATCTCCTAGACTTTACAAAGTTAGAACAATGAAAGTTTCCTTTCGGTTAGTCATAGAGATGTACAGCATGGAAACAGACACGTCGGTCCGACCCAATATCCCAACCCAATCTAGTCTCACCTGCCAGCACCCGGCCCATATCCCTCCAAACCCTTCCTATTCATATTGAAGAGGCATTTGGATGGGTATGTTGCAATTGTACCAGCCTCCACCACATCCTCTGGCAGCTCATTCCATACACATACCACCCTCTGTGTGAAAAGGTTGCCCCTTAGGTCTCTTTTATATCTTTCCCCTCTCACCCTAAACCTATGCCCTCTAGTTTGTGGGCGGCACGGTGGCGCCTCTTATGCTCGCATCCAAATCATTTATGTAAATGACAAAAAGTATAAACCACTTACAATGTCCTGAAGGATCAATGGAAAATGCTTTACTTATTGTTACTGTATGCATGATTAACAGTAGAAATAACTGCAGTACACATGTTCATTTAGATCTCTTCAAAAAATGCTCAAAATAACACCTTGAAATTTTAATTTTTATAATCATATTTGCATCAGTATTTACTGTGGAAAAGGATATACAAGATATAGACTGTAGGGAAATAGATGGTGACATCTTGCAAAATGTCCAGATTACAGAGGAGGAAGTGGTGGATGTCTTGAAACGGTTAAAGGTGGATAAATCCCCAGGAACTGATCAGGTGTACCCGAGAACTCTGTGGGAAGCTAGAGAAGTGATTGCTGGGCCTCTTGCTGAGATATTTGTATCATCGATAGTCACAGGTGAGGTGCCAAAAGACTGGATGTTGGCAAACGTGGTGCCACTGTTTAAGAAGGACGGTAAAGACAAGCCAGGGAACTATAGACCAGTGAGCCTGACCTCGGTGGTGGACAAGTTGTTGGAGGGAATCCTGAGGGACAGGATGTACATGTATTTGGAAAGGCAAGGACTGATTAGGGATAGTCAACATGGCTTTGTGCATGGGAAATCATGACTCTCAAACTTGATTGAGTTTTTTGAAGAAGTCACAAAGAAAACTGGTGAGGGCAGAGCAGTAGATGTGATCTATATAGACTTCAGTAAGGCGTTCAACAAGGTTCCCCACGGGAGACTGATTAACAAGGTTAGATCTCATGGAATACAGGGAGAACTAGCCATTTGGATACAGAACTGGCTCAAAGATAGAAGACAGAGGGTGGTGGTGGAGGGTTGCTTTTCAGACTGGAAGCCTGTGACCAGTGGAGTGCCACAAGGATCGGTGCTGGGCCTTCTACTTTTTGTCATTTACATAAATGTTTTGGATGTGAGCATAAGAGGTACAGTTAGCAAGTTTGCAGATGGCACCAAAATTGGAGGTGCAGTGGACAGCGAAGAGGGTTACCTCAGGTTAAAAGAGGATCTTGACCAGATGGGCCAATGAGCTGAGAAGTGGCAGATGGAGTTTAATTCAGATAAATGTGAGGTGCTGCATTTTGGAAAAGCAAATCTTAGCAGGACTTATACACTTAATGGTAAGGTCCTAGGGAATGCTGCTGAACAAAGAGACCTTGGAGTGCAGGTTCATAGCTCCTTGAAAGTCGACGCCCCCCCCCCCCCGCCCCAGATAGCTGGAAGAACAGATTCAACAGCAGATTTTGGAAAGCTGCAGACATCTAAGTTGTTATGGGAGACTTCAACTTCCCCAATATTGATTGAAACCTCCCTTAGTGCAGACAGTCTGAATGGAGGCGACTTTTGTCAGGTGCATCCAGGATGGATTCCGAACTCACTATGTGGATAGGCCAACTAGGGAGGATGCTATATTGGATTTGGTGCTAGGAAATGAGCCAGGCCAGGTGTCAGATCTCTCAGTTGGAGAACATTTTGGTGATAGTGACCACAATTCCCTCGCCATAGCCATGGAGAGGGATAAGAACTGACAGTATGAGAAGGTACCTAATTGTGAGAGGAAAAATTTTACTGCCATTAGACAGGAGCTGTGGAGTATAAATGGGAACAATTGTCCTACAGAAAAGGCACAACAGAAATGTGGAGGCTGTTTAAGTCACGCTTATTGCGAATGTGGGGTAATTTTGTTTCTCTGAGATAGACCAGGAATGGTAAGGTGAAAGAGCCTTGGATGACAAGAGAAGAGGAGCTTCTTGTCAAGAGGAAAAAGGAAGCTTATTTTAGATTGAGGAGATAAGGATTTGGCACAACTTTAAAGAAATATAGGCTAGCTAGAAAATAACTCAAAAATGAACTGAGAAGGGGAGGGGGTGCAAAATCTCTTGGCAGTAAGGATTAGAGAAAAACCAAAGGCATTCGACATTTTAAGTGAGGAGTAAGAGAGTGATTAGAGAGGGTAGGACTGATCAGGGATAGTGGAGGGAACTTGTGCCAGGAGACTGAAGAGGTAGGGGAGGCCCTAAATGAGTTTTGCTTCAGTATTCCGTAGAGAGGGGGACCTTGTTGATAGTGAGAACACCATGGACCGGGTTAATAAGCTTGAACAGAATTATATTAGGAAAGTGGATGTGCTGGAAGTTCTGGGAAGCATCGACATAGGTAAGGCCCAGGGCTGGACCAAATATATTCAAGATTACTACGGGAAGTGAGGAATGTTGCACCTCTGGTGATGATCTTTGCATCCTCACTCTCCACAGGAGTAGTACCGGATGATTGGAGGGAGGCGAATGTTGTTCCTCTGTTCAAGAAAGGGAATAGGGAAATCCTGGGAATTACCGACAAGCCAGTCTTACATCTATGGTATTCAAGGTACTGAAAAGGATTCTAAGAGACGGGATTTATGACTATTTGGAACAAACACAGTTTCATTAAAGATAGCATAGCTTTGTGAGGGGCAGGTCTTGCCCCACAAACCTTATTGAGTTCTTTGAGGACATGACGAGACAAATTAACAAAGGTCAAGCAGTGTATATGGATTTCAGTAAGGCATTTGATAAGGTTCTGTAGGCTTTTCAGAAAGTTAGGAGGTATGGGATCCAGGGAAATTTGATTGGATACAGAATTTGCTGGCCAAAAGAAGACACCAAGTGGAAATGGTTGGAAGGTATTCTCTGTGGAAGTTGGTGGCCAGTGGTGTCCTACAGGGATCTGTTCTTGGACCTCTGTTGTTTGTAGTTTTGGTAAAATACTTGGATGAAGAAGTATAAGGGTGGGTTATGAAGTTTGCCGATGACACGAAGGTCGGTAGTGTTGTACGTAGTGTCAAGGGTTGATGCAGAGCTGGGCTGAGAAGTGGCAGATGGAGTTCAGTCTGGTTAATTGTGATGATTCATTTGGAAGTTCAAATTTGAATGCTGAATACAGGGTTAAAGACAGGATTCTTGGCAGTTTGGAGAAACAGCAGGATTTTGAGGTTGTTAAGAAGGTGTATGGTGTGTTGGCTTTCATTAGCAGGGGGATTGAGTTTAAGAGCTGTGAGGTTTTGCTGCAGCTCCATAAAACCCTGGTTAGACCACACTTGAAATATTGTGTTCACTTCTGGTCTCCTTTATAGGAAGGATTTCAAGAGGGTGCAGAGGAGATTTACCAGAGTTCTGCCTGGACTGGAGGGCTTGTCTAATGAAGAGAGGCTGAGTGAGCTAGGGCTTTTCAGACTAGAGAAAAGAAGGAAGAGAGGTGACTTTGTGGAGGTGTACAAGGTAATGAGAGGCATAGTTAGAGTAGATAGCCAGAGATTTTCCCACAGCAGAAATAATTGTCATGAGGGGTTATAATTTTAAGGTGATTGGAGGAAAGTATAGGGGAGATAGGTTCTTTACGCAGAGAATGGTGGGTGCAATGCACTGCCAGCAGTAATAGTAGAGTCATAGAAACTAGGGGCATTTTAGTGGCTCTGGCAAGCACATGGACAGCAGTAAATTGAGGTGTGTTTAGATTAGGTTGATCTTTGACTAAGATAAATACTTGACACGACGTGGTGGACTGAAGGGCCTGTACTGCGTTGTACTGTTTTATGTTCTAAGTAGATTGCCTACCTACCCTCCCATTTGGAGATGCAGTAACGAGCAGAGACGAGAGTGCTAGGAACACCGAAGTTGGGTGATGGGCAGTTTGTAGGGGGGAAGTGAGAACTGCAGATGCTGGAGATCAGAGTCAAAACGTGTGATGCTGGAAAAGCACAGCAGATCAGGCAGCATCCGAGGAGCAGGAGAGTTGATGCTTCCAACATAAGTTCTTCATCATTCGTGATGTTTGACTTTGGACAGTTTATACCCCAACAAACTAACTGAAAAGTCTAATGGTGTTCTATGCTTATCTATGATGTTAGTTTGTTTTGGATTATATTCTCTGCCTTCCCTGAAATAATTTATCAAGTTGACAGTCAGATGTGTGTTGATTTTCAGAAGTATGGGTGTGTGATGTGGTTTCACAACTTCTTTCATAGGCTTTTGGCATAAACCAGGAAGATTATGACAGCTACATCATGAATGGAATCATTGTGTGGGGCGATCCTGTCACACGGGCCCTTGATGATGGAGAGTTGCTTGTCCAGCAAACTAAGAACAGTGATCGCACCCCACTGGTCAGTGTCCTGTTGGAAGGTAAGTGGATCTTATTTTTACCAGTGAAATAGGGAAGGAAATAAAGAGGACATCCATGTCAAGGGCACTGGTCTTTAGTTATTTTACATTGACCTGGAAAGTGGAAGCATCATATCTGGTCTCTGAATACACAGTATCCACCATCCTGACTTGGAATTATGTTACCATTTTGTTACTGTTAATAAATCAAAATCCTGGCACTCTATTCCAAATTGGGTACCTAGCCTCCACCCTGCAATGGACTGAAGTGGTTCATGAGCGATCCATAGCAGTATTGAAGGCATATGAAAAGAATCCTTAAAGTAGAAATTATTATATATCTTCAAGTGAAAAGTAATGTTAATCCAAATGCTCGTGTATGTAGGGTAAAGAAATAGTTATGATGCTGATAAAGCATCTGAACGTAGTGTGTGTTTTGTACCTTTAGTTATCATGGTTACTACACAAAGACCACACTGACACACCATACACCTGGGATAGTAAATAGAATGTATGAACTAATTGTAAAATCGGTGTATGAGGAATTGAGTTAAATACTTGCATCAATCTTCTCATTACAAAAATATTAAATAGTTACAGCACAAGAAAGGGTGAGGAAAAAAATGAAATAATTGTCATTAGGAAAAAGTATTACAGAACCAAATGGGGCTAAAAATTGATAGGTCCCCTGGATCTGATGGAATGCATCCTAGGACTTTGAAGGAAGTAACTGCAGAAATAATGGATGCATTGGTAGTTATCTTCCAAGAATTGTTAGATTCTGGAAAAATGCCAGTGTAGTATCCCTATTCAAAAAGGAAGACAACTAAAAGCAGGTAATTATGGGCCAATTAGGTTATCGCATTTTAAACCAAGCCAAGTCAATGTGGCTTCAGGAAGAGGAAATAATGCCTGAAGAATTTATTAGACTTCAGAAAGTTAGGAGATATGGGATACAGGGAAATTTGCCTGTCTGGATACTGAATTGACTGGCCGAAAAGAGACAGCGAGGGGTAGTGGATGGCAAGTATTCCACTTGGAGGTTGGTAACCAGTGGTGTCCCACAACGAACTGTTCTTGGGCCTCTGCTTTTGTAGTTTTGTTATAAATGACTTCGATGAAGAAATGGAAGGGTGGTTTAGTAAGTTTGCCGATGACATAAAGGTCGGTGATGTTGTGGATCGTGTTGCAGGCGACAGCATGTCAATGACAGGATGTGGAGTTGGGTTGAGAAATAGCAGATGGAGTTCACCTGGACAAATGCGAAGTGATTCATTTTGGAATTTCAAATTTGAATACTGAATACAGGTTTAAAGACAGGACTCTTGGCAGTGTGGAGGAACAGCGTGATCTTGGGGTCCATGTACATCGATCCCTCAAAGTTGCCACCCAAGTTGATAGGGTTATGCAGAAGGCATATGGTGTTTTGGCTTTCATTAACAGGGAGATTGAGTTTAAGAGCTGCGAGGTTTTACTGCAGCTCTGTAAAAGTAGTCAGGGTGTGGAACCCATTGCCACAGTAGTAGACTTGCTAATTTTAAGGGCATTTAAATTGTCATAGGATAGGCGTATGGATGAGAATGGAATAGTGGAGGTTAGGTGGGCTTCAGATTGGTTCCACAGGTTGGCACAACATTGAGGGCTGAAGGGCCTGTACTGCACTGTAATGTTCTAAGGCACCTTAATTCTGCCTTCTCAAGGACTGTTATGGATCAGCTAAATGTAGTCTTTTCATTGATGCCCACATAGAAAGAATGAAAGAATCTCTACAGTATGGAAACAGGACCACCCGGAGGAAATCCATGCAGCCACTGGGAGAATGTCTGTCTGTGTGGAATTTGCACATTCTCCCATTGGCTGGAATTGAACCCAGGTCTCTGGTGCTGAAGGCAGCAGTGCTGACCACTGAGCCACGATGCTGCCTCACATCTCATGGAAGAATTAATTGCAGTCCAAGGAACAGACGACTAGAGATCTTGTCTCTGAATGCCAAATTCATTCTATTGATCTATTGGTATTCCCTGCATCATGCATTGGATTTCATTGGCCTTCCTGATTGCCAACCTGACTCAGAACCCTCAATGTGCCCAGTAGTAGAAAGGCTGTTTGTGGGAACAATGGCGCAGCTATACTGCTGCTGAAGATAAAAGCCAGGTATGAAATAGATTGCCTCACATCGTTGGAAATATAAGTTGCAATTACCAGCCCTTCCTGATGAAGGGCTTATGCTCGAAACGTCGAATTCTCTATTCCTGAGATGCTGCCTAACCTGCTGTGCTTTGACCAGCAACACATTTGCAGCAATTACCAGGACCAACATTACCTTCAGCCTGGACAATTAATACAAGAATAAGGTAGGATAGCTGTTAGCATTGTTGCACAAGGCAGCAGTTTGAATCCAGAACTGCAGCTTTTGTTAAGTATCCCACCACACACAAGCATTTGATATTACCTTAGCTTGACGCATGAATTAGTTTTTGGTTTCTGGTAAAGATTAATTTATTGTCCAAGTTGAGGCCAGAGCTAACTATATTCTGTGATAAAGACATAATGCAGACTTTCCAGTCTCCCTTGCTTTTGTTTTTATGTACAATTGCTAGACCTGTCGAACAAAGAGCATATCAGCTCTTCTTAGTCCTTTTGTACTAGTGTCTCTACTCCTGGACTGGAAGGCCGAAGTTTAAGTCTGATCTGCTCCACAGGTGTGTAGTAACATCTCAGGACAGATTGATTAGAAAAATAGGTTAATTAAAGAACAAGGAGAAAGTGAGGACTGCAGATGTTGGAGATCAGAGCTGAAAATGTGTTGGTGGAAAAGCGCAGCAGGTCAGGCAGCATCCAAGGAACAGGAGAATCGATGTTTCGGGCATGAGCCCTTCCTTCAGGAATGAGGAGAGTGTGCCAAGCAGGCTAAGATAAAAGGTAGGGAGGAGGGACTCGGGGGAGGGGCATTGAAATGCGACAGGTGGAAGGAGGTTAAGGTGAGGGTGATAGGCCAGAGTCGGGTTGGGGGCGGAGAGGTCATGAAGAAGATTGCAGGTTAGGAAGGTGGTGCTGAGCTTCAGGGTTGGGACTGAGACAAGGTGGGGGGAGGGGAAATGAGGAAACTGGAGAAATCCGAGTTCATCCCTTGTGGTTGGAGGGTTCCTAGGCGGAAGATGAGGCGCTCTTCCTCCAACTGTCGTGTTGTTATGGTCTGTGATGGAGGAGTCCAAGGAGCTGCATGTCCTTGGTGGAGTGGGAGGGGGAGTTGAAGTGTTGAGCCACGGGGTCGTTGGGTTGGTTGGTCCGGGTGTCCCAGACGTGTTCTCTGAAACGTTACGCAAGTAGGCGGCCTGTCTCCCCAGTATAGAGGAGGCCACATCGGGTGCAACGGATGCAGTAAATGATGTGTGTGGAGGTGCTGGTGAATTTGTGGCGGATATGGAAGGATCCCTTGAGGCCTTGGAGGGAAGTAAGGGGGAGGTGTGGGCACACGTTTTGCATTTCTTGCGGTTGCAGGGGAAGGTGCCGGGAGTGGAGGTTGGGTTGGTGGGGGATGTGGACCTGACAAGGGAGTCACGGAGGGAGTGGTCTTTTTGGAACGCTGATAGGGGAGGGGAGGGAAATATATCCCTGGTGGTGGGGTCCATTTGGAGGCGGCGGAAATGATGACGGATGATATGATGTTATGTGGGGTGGGAGGCGAGGACCAGTGGGGTTCTGTCCTGGTGGCGATTGGAGGGGCGTGGCTCAAGGACGGAGGAGCGGGAAGTGGAGGAGATGCGGTGGAGAGCATCGTCGATCACGTCTGGGGGGAAATTGCGGTTTTTGAAGAAGGAGGCCATCTGGGTTGTTCAGTATTGGAACTGCTCCTCCTGGGAGCAGATGCTGCAGAGACAAATGAATTGGGAATATGGGATAGCGATTTTACAGGGGGCAGGGTGGGAGGAGGTGTAGTCTAGGTAGCTGTGAGAGTCGGTTGGTTTATAGTAAATGTCCGTGTTGATTCGGTCGCCCGAGATAGAAATGGAGAGGTCTAGGAAGGGGAGGGAGGAGTCTGAGACAGTCAAGGTAAATTTGAGGTCGGGGTGGAAGGTGTTGGTAAAGTGGATGAACTGTTGAACCTCCTCGTGGGAGCACGAGGCAGCGCCGATACAGTCATCGATGTAGCGGAGGAAAAGGTGGGGGGGTGGTGCCAGTGTAGCTGCCGAAGATGGACTGTTCCACACGTCCGACGAAGAGGCAGGCATAGCTGGGGCCCATGCGGGTGCCCACGCCTACTCCTTTGGTTTGGAGGAAGTGGGAGGATTGGAAAGAGAAGTTATTCAGGGTGAGGCCCAGTTCAGTCAGTCGAAGGAGGGTGTCAGTGGAAGGGTACTGGTTGGTATGGCGGGAAGGGAAGAAGTGGAGGGCATTGAGTCCTTCGTGATGGGGGATGGAGGTGTACAGGGACTGGATGTCCATGGTGAAGTTAAGGCGTTGGGGACCGGGGAAGCGAAAATCATGGAGGAGGTGGAGGGCGTGGGTGGTGTTCCAGACGTGTCTGAACAACTTCTCTTTCCAATCCTCCCACTTCCTCCAAACCAAAGGAGTAGGCGTGGGCACCCGCATGGGCCCCAGCTATGCCTGTCTCTTTGTCGGACGTGTGGAACAGTCCATCTTCTGCAGCTACACTGGCACCACCCCCTTCTTCAAAGACCGCAATTTCCCTCCAGACGTGATTGACGATGCTCTCCACCGCATCTCCTCCACTTCCCGCTCCTCCGCCCTTGAGCCCCGCCCCTCCGACCGCCACCAGGCCAGAACCCCACTGATCCTCACCTACCACCCCACCAACCTCCATATACACCGTATTATTTCTGCCACCACCTGGGATATATTTCCCTCCCCTCCCTTATCAGCGTTCCACAAAGACCACTCCCTCTGTGACTCCCTTGTCAGGTCCACACCCCCCACCAACCCAATGTTCACTCCCGGCACCTTCCTCTGCAACCGCAAGAAATGCAAAACTTGCACCCACCCCTCCCCCCTTACTTCCCTTCAAGGCCCCAAGGGATCCTTCCATATGTGCCACAAATTCACCTGCACCTCCACACACACCATCTATTGCATCCGCTGCACCCGATGTGGCCTCCTCTATATTGGGGAGACAGGCTGCCTACTTGCGTAATGTTTCAGAGAACACCTCTGGGACACCTGAACCAACCAACCCAAACCACCCCGTGGCTCAACACTCAACTCCCCCTCCCACTCCATCAAGGACATTCAGGTCCTCGGACTCCTCCATCGCCAGACCATAGCAACACGACGGCTGGAGGAAGAGCGCCTCATCTTCCGTCGAGGAACCCTCCAACCACAAGGGATGAACTCGGATTTCTCCAGTTTCCTCATTTCCCCTCCCCCCACCTTGTCTCAGTCCCAACCTTCGAACTCAGCACCACCTTCCTAACCTGCAATCTTCTTCCTGACCTCTCCGCCCCCACCCCCACTCCGGCCTATCACCCTCACCTTAACCTCCTTTCACCTACCACATTTCAAATGCCCCTCCCCAAGTCCCTCCTCCCTACCTCTTATCTTAGCCTGCTTGGCACACTCTCCTCATTCCTGAAGAAGGGCTCATGCCCAAAACGTCAATTCTCCTGCTCCTTGGATGCTGCCTGACCTGCTGCACCTTTCCAGCAACACATTTTCAGCTAATTAAAGAACAAGGCAGGCTCAAAGGCTCTTGTGGCACAGCAGTATTATTCCTACCTTTTTGAGGCAGGAAACGCCGAGTTCACGTCCCACCTGTTTCAGTGGTGTGAAACAACATCATTGAACAGGTTGATTAGAAAGTGCAACTCCACAAAAAATCTCGGTCAGGCTGAAGGGCTCTTGTGGTACGATGGTAGTATCCCTACCTTTTGAGCCTGGAGGCCTGGGTTGAAGTCCCACCTCCTCCAGAGTTGTGTCATAATGTCTCTGGATAATTTGACTGGAAAATATCTTCATCAAAGAGTGTGGTGCTGGAAAAGCACAGCCTAATGAAGGACTTATGCCTGAAACATTGATTCTCCTGCTCCTTGGATGCTATCTGACTGGCTGTGCTTTTCCAGCACCACACTCTTGGATTCTGATCTCTAGCATCTGCAGTCCTCACTTTCTCCTGGGAAAATATCTTACTTGGGTTGGAGAGGCACAATATGTGCTGTGTGACTAAAAGCTTGTAAATTTTTTTTAAAAATCGATTTGAAATATTCTTGCAGCACAATGGTAGTGGCTCTACCTCTTGGGTCTCGAGGCTTGGATTCAAGTCCCACCTACTCCAGAAGTGTGAAATAGCTATGACCAGGTTGATTGCAAAATTTGTAAAAGAAAAAGTCAGGCTGAATTAGAGTTGTTGTGGTGCTATCATCATGTCCCTGCCTCCAGCCAAGATTCTTTCCTGCTCAGGCCATTTGGCTTCTGACCTCATTATAGCCTTAGTTCAAACATAGAAAAAGGAGCTGCAGAGGTGAGGTAAATGTGACTGCCCTTGATATCAAGGCTGCATTTGACCATGTGTGGCATCGAGGACCACTTTCAAAACTTGTCAGCGGAATTTGAGGAAAGTTCTCTGCTGGTTTGAGTTATACCACCACACAGGAAGATGATTGCAGTTGTTGAGGGTAGTTATCTCCTTTGAAGGTAGTCTCTGCAAGAGTTCCTCAGGGTAGTGACATAGGCCCAACCGTCTTTATCTGCATCACAAATGGTCTTCCCTCTGTCAAATGGTCAGAAGTAGTATGCTCGCTGACAGCTGCATAATGTTAGCATCATTCAGAACTCCTAAGATACTGAAGTATGTCCAAATGCAACAATATCTGCAAAAGGTCCACACTTGGGCTGAGAAGTGACAATTAAATTCCACATCCCACAAGTGCCAGATGATGACCATCTCCAGCAAGAAACAATCTGACCATCCCTTTGGCATTTAGTGATGTTATTATTGCTGAGTCCCCCTACTAACAACTTGCTAGGTTTTATCTTTGAGCAAAATCTGAATTGGATTGGTCATACAAATACTGTGGCTATAACAGCAGTTCGGAGGCCAAAAAACCTGAAGTACATGACTGAATTCCTAAATGTCCAAAACATGTCCTCCATCTACAAGGTACAAGCCAGCGATGTGATGGAATGCTTCCATTTGCCTAGATGGATGCAGCTTGAAGGACACTGATGAAAGCATTGACAGTATCACGGACAAAGCAGCCCACTTGATTGGCACCAAGTCCGCAAGCATTTGTTTTCTTTGTCACAGATGCACTGACAGAGTATAGTGTACCACATATAAGATACATTGCAGAGATACACCAAGGCTCATTAGACAACATGTTGTGATCAAACTCATGACTGCTACTATCTAGAAGGACAAGGCAGAAGTGTGTTAGAAAATGTCCTGTAAGTTCCCCTCCAAACCATTCAGCATCCTGACTTGGAAGTATATCATCCATCCTTGACTGTACTGAGTCAAAATCCTGAGTATCACTTCATAATGACATTGTGCATCGACTTACAGCACACTGACCGCAGCAGTTTAAGAAGGAAGCAGCCACCATTGTCTCAAGAGCAACCAGGAATGGACAAGAATCCAGGCCCAAGAATGGATATTTCAAAAATTAGATCTATCATATCCTTTGTCTCCTGGTTTTTATCTAAGAATGCACAGAATTGGATAATTGGTAGATAATTACGAGTGGTTGCTGAATCTAATTTCAAATTCTGACTACTTATTAGTGTTTTTGAAACCTTTTTAAAAATTCATCAAGAGCTTTAGATAATTTACTAAAACCCATGTGATTTGAGGGTACAAAATTGACTGCTTAAAATAAATACTTGATTGGCGACCTTCTTTACTCATGGATCTATCCCATACAAATAGACTTTAGGCAGCAACATGTTGCCAACTTGCAGAATTGACTGGAAATCAAGATTTATCTCTTTGACACTGCTGCAAGCAACTAGGCAGAAAAATCATGAGAGCATTTTTTAAAAAAAAATGCTTTTACTTTCAACATTTGTCTATTCCTTATACAAGTATCAGATGTGATGGAAGGCAGGTTGGCTGGATAAAGTAATCAAACAGACTGCCACGTTGATTAAAAATTCTACAAATAGTTACAATTAAAGTTGTTGGTCATGGATGTAACCCATGTTCCTAAATGCAACAACACCAATCCTTTCCACGTGCTAAATGCAAGTTTATTGTTGAACAGTTTGGTAGACATGTAGCTCAGTTTCTTTCTTTGCAGTTTGATTGTGTTGGGAAGGGGGTTGGGCCTCTCAGACACTGGAACTTATGCACAGACTGACTTGAACTAATAGAAGATATTGGTATAGGACCAAGAGTATGGGTTCAGATGCTGTGTGCTGATCTGTCATATCCATTATCTACTAAGTTTAATGAAATGACCATGTGAAGAATAAGACAAAACACCAGCAAAATGGTCTTTGTATTTGTTTTTCAACGCGTTTTTCAGTGATGCTTTGCTACTGATGGATTGCATTACTGACATAAAGGGGCCCAAATCTGGAAACTGTCAAATTCTTCAAATTTTACAGTAGGGTAAAAGTATAATCTCAGGCACCTCAGTTTTCTGTTACTTGATAAATAACACAGGTTAGGCACAGAATTGAGAATAGAAGATCATGGAAGGTCAATTAGCTGTTCAAACTCATTGTCACCAGAGATCCTTTTGCTCGTTCTTGCTCCATATAAATCAAATAGTCCTTAGACTATCTTGACAGGCATTTTAAAGGTAACTTTTTGACTCGGAGTTAACTAAAATTAGCATACTTGTCTTTTCTTGCCTGAGCCGGAACATGTTCTGGCCAAAACTTCAGAGTATTCAACTCGAGTCAAAGTACATAATTAGCTGCTGTTACGTCAGTTATTTTACGATTGTAGCTGGCAATTGGGGTTTTGAGAGAAATGTGGCATGCAATACCATCCTGTCAGAAATAAAAGTGCTACTTTAATTGTAGTTTTTCAGAGTTTCATACTAATTAACCTGTTTTGTTTTAAATATTTCTGCCCCATCTGGAGTTTGGATGGATTCCAGGTGATATGGGAAATGTATGTTGTAGTGCCGAATGTACTGTAATACATTTGTGTTGGGCATGTTATAGAGTCGTAGAAACATACAGTACGAAAACAAACCCTTTGGTCCAGCTTGTCCATGCTGACCAGATTTCTCATCCCAATCTAGTCCCACCTGCCAGCACCTGGCCCATATCCCTCCAAACCCTTCCTATTCATATACCCATCCAAATGCCTCTTAAATGCTGTAATTGTACAAGCCTCCACCACTTCCTCTGGTAGCTGATTCCATACCCGTACCACCCTCTGTGTGAAAAAGTTGCCCCTTAGGTGTCTTTTATAGCTTTCCCTCTCACCCTAAACCTATGCCCTCTACTTCTGGACTCACCCACCCCAGGGAAAATACTTTGTCTATTTATCTTATCCATGCCCCTCACGATTTTATAAAACTCTATAAGGTCACCCCTCAGCCTCTGACGCTCCAGGAAAAAACAGCTCCAGCCTATTCAACCTCTCCCTACAGCTCAAATCCTCCAACCCTGGCAACATCCTTGTAAATCTTTTCTGAACCCTTTCAAGTTTCACAAGATCCTTCTGCTAGGAAGGAGACCAGAATTGCATGCAATATTCCAACAGTGGCCTAACCAATGTCCTGTACAGCTGCAACATGATGTCTCAACTCCCGTACTCAATACTCTGACCAATAAAGGAAAACATACCAAACACCACCTTCACTATCCTAATACCTGCTACTTTCAAGAAGCTATGAACCTGCACTCTAAGGATTCATGTGTCTTTTCCTGTATGAGATTATGGTATGGTTGTCACCTTACGTGCCTGTTACATGCCTGTATTACTTGTATTGCTGATGCAGAAAAAAGCACTACATTTGTTCATTTAGTACTAATTTTAATTCTCAACAGGACCTCCAAACAGCGGCAAGACTGCATTGGCTGCAAAGATTGCAGAGAAGTCTGGCTTTCCATTCATTAAGATTTGCTCTCCTGATAAGATGATTGGATTCTCTGAAACAGCGAAATGCCAGGCCATTAAAAAGGTGATCTTATTCAGCACTTGACCTGTTAACACTGCAAATTTTTGCTATAAATTCTGTGTTCAGATTGAACCCTCCACAATCACCTGATGAAGGAGCGTCGTTCTGAAAGCTAGTGTGCTTCCAATTAAACCTGTTGGACTATAACCTGGTGTTGTGTGATTTTTAACTTTGTACACCCCAGTCCAACACCGGCATCTCCAAATTATGACCTGTTAACAGTTGTTCAGCTTTGTGACATTTAAAAAAAAAATTAATCCTCTCCATGGTAGTTTCCGTTTTTAGTGTATGACACCATGTCTCCACCCACAGATTTTGCTGTTGCACAACTGCTTGTTCCATTCCATAATCTGATTAAATTGGCTCTGAGTCAGGAAATGTTGATCAATTTAAAAGATGATTTTCAAAGTTTCCATCTCCACTGAAGAAAATGAGTCACAGCTCAAGTGCCACATTGGGACTTCTGTGACTGTGACAAAGGATCATTCTTTTGGTTATGGATTAGATTGGAATTCAGGACTTTGAGGACAGAGCCACCCTCAGGATTTCTGGTGAGAATAAAAGGGACATTAAAATTGTCTCCAACTACCTGATTTTTTTCCCCCGTCTTACCTTTTTTTCTCTTTCACTTCTCTTACCTCTATTGCATTTTGTGTCTCTGCTATTGCCTGCTCCTCTACCTTCATAGATCAAGCATTCAAACCCCTCTTGATGATTTTACTGTCGCACTTTTTGGATGTGACTGCAAACCAATGCCCAATGTGAAGCATCAGATTGATGTAAAAGATTCCATTGTAATATTCTGTAAAATAAAAAGACCAAAAAGCCACCAAACTAAAACATTATCTGATTATTCATCATTGCTATTTTTTGGGTCTTCATGTTCAAATTGCTTGCTGTTCTCTTGTATTACAGTAGTATCATAAATGGCTGGCGGGTTGTGAGGAAATCCTAAGTTTCTGTCTTTTCTCACACCGCAAAAAATATTTCCCAAAAGCTGCCAGGTGCACTGATTGCAGATGCAATTGCAGTTCAGCTGCCTCATTTACATGAGGCACTGCCACCTGGTGGCTGAAAATGTCAAATCCACCTTGTTAAAAAGTGCATGATAAGAACAGTTTAAAATAAGTCAAATGGATTGATTGAACTCCATTGTTTGACAGCAATTGGGATTTGACACTTACCAGTTGTCTTATTTACTAACATTGATGAAACTCGACTGGTCAGCTTAGTGAAGTTGCTTTGATGTTTTCAACTGTTGCCCTTTGTGATTGTAGTTTTCATTTCGCAAAGTTTAATTTATCGAAAATAGGTTGGGCACATAAGACATCATGGTAGTTATAGATGGAAGGGTGTTTTTTGAACTGAAAGCTGAAGCTGAATAACTTTTGCAATCTCTCTCATTCCTTGACAAAAAGAGCACTGTATTGACCTCAACTTGTGCTTCTACAGTGAGATGGTAACCTTTTTGTAACTGCTTATAGTCAAACCAAGAATGAGATCAGTTACATCTTGTATCCCCAAAGTGAAGCACTTTGGAAGCAGAACATATTTACATGGTGTCGGAGTCTACTCTAAGATGTAAGCACCGAATCTAAGCTTTTACGGCAGAGCAGTGCTGAAAATGTGCTAAGTGTCAGAGATTCTACAATAGACAATAAAATACATGCAGAAAGAAAAGTGACTGAGACTTATTTGCACTTATCCTTCTGCAGAAATTTTGTTGATTACTAATGGCAAACTGAGGTTCAGCAACTCGTTGGAAGTAATGGATTAAGCCCCAAGCTGATTTCAGTGCACCAGGCAAAGGGTAGAGGAGAAAAATTAACAATCTACTACCGATCACTACTAGATGACTGCTGTTGAAAACCACACATGGTCAGAGTAGCTGAACACATAATTTGATTGTGATATGTTCAGTTTTAACTATGGTTTGGCCATTTGAGTAAATTGTTAGATAGCTATTAGTACCTATGTAAATGTACAAGTGCAAAATAAATTTATACAACTGATGAAACTTGGATAATACATCTAGAACATAGAACAGAGAACAGTTAGGGTGGCACAGTGGCTAGCACTGCAGCCTCAGTGTCCGGGACACGGGTTCAATTACAGCCTTGGGCGACTGTCTGTCTGTGAGGGGTTTCCTCTGGGTGCTCTGGTTTCCTCTTACAGTCCAAAGATGTGCAAGTTAGGTTAATTGGCCATGCTATATTGCTCAAAGTGTTCAGGGATATGTAGGTTCAGTGCAGTAGTTAGGGGTAAATGTAGAGTAATTGGGTGGGAAACTTAGAGGGTCAGTGTAGACATGCTGGGCTGAAGGGCCTGTTTTCACACTGGAGGGATTCTGAGCACAACACAGTACAGATCTTTTGGCCCTTGCTATTGTGCCAACATTTTATCCTACCCTAAGATCAAACTAACCTACATGCCCTTCATTTTAGTACCATCCATGTGCTTATCTAAGAGTTGCTTAAATGTCCCTCATGTATCTGACTCCACTGGCAGTACATTCCACGCACCCACCATTCTGTGTGAAGAACTGGCCTCTGACAACTCTCCTAAAAACCTTCCTCATCATCTTGTATACCTCTATCAAGTCTCCTCCCACCCTTCTTCCCTCCAGTGAGAAAAGCCTTAACTTGCTCAACCTTTCTTTGGAAGACATGCCCCCCAGTCCAGGAGCATCCTCAGCACCCTCTCTAAAACTTCCACATTCTCCCTACAATGTGGCGACCAGAACTGAACACAATATTCCAAGTGTGGCTTAACCAGGTCTCTATAGAGATTAGATTAGATTACTTACAGTGTGGAAACAGGCCCTTCGGACCAACAAGTCCACACCGATCCGCCGAAGCGCAACCCACCCATACCCCTACATTTACCCCTTACCTAACACTACGGGCAATTTAGCATGGCCAATTCACATGATCCGCACATCTTTGGACTGTGGGAGGAAACCGGAGCACCCGGAGGAAACCCACGCAGACACGGGGAGAACGTGCAAACTCCACACAGTCAGTCACTTGAGTCGGGAACTGAACCCGGGTCTCAGGCGCTGTGAGGCAGCAGTGCTAACCACTGTGCCACCGTGCCGCCCACAGAGTTGCAGCATAAACTCAATCCTCCTGCTAATGAAAGCCAACACACCACACACCTTCTTAACAACCCTATCAACTTGGATGACAACTTTAAGAGATCTATGGACATGGACCCCAAGATCCCTCTGTTCTTCCACACTGCCAAAAATCCTCCCTTTAACCCTGTCCAGATATTCTGTATTCAAATTCAACCTTCTAAAAGGAATGACTTCACACTTTTCCAGGCTGAACTCCATCTGCCACTTATCAGTCCAGTTCTGCATCCTGTCAATGTCCTGTTGCAACCTACAACAGCCCTCCATACTATCTGCCACTCCACTAACCTTCGTATCATCAGCAAAATTGCCAACCCACCCTTCTACTTCCTCATCCAAGTCATTTGTAAAAGTCACAAAGGGCAGACGTCCCAGAACAGATCTCTGTGGAGCACCTCTGGTCATCAAGCTCCAGGCTGAAAATTTTCCATCTCCTACCACTCTCTGTCTTCTATGGCCCAGCCAATTCTGCATCCAGACAGCCAAATTTCCCTATATCCCATGCCTCCTTACTTTGAATGTGCCTACCATGGGGAATTTTATCAAATACCTTGCTTAAATTCATGTACCCCACTTTCACTGCTATACCTTCAACAATGTGTTTTATCACATCCTCAAAGAATTCAGTGAGGCTTGTGAGGCATGGCCTGCCTCTCACAAAGCTATGCTAACTATCTCTAATCAAACAATGGTTTTCCAAGTATAATAAATCTTGTCCAATAGTTTGTCCAACACAAATGCAAGACTGACTGGTCTGTAATTCCCAGGATTATCCCTATTCCCTTTTTTGAACAAGGGAATAACAAGGAGAGCAAAGATGATTCTTGATAGGAGTGAGAGGGGCAGGGTAGTTGTCATGGGGGAGTTCAACTGTCCAAATATTGACTGGGATCACTACACTACGGGTACTATAGATGGGTCAGTTTTTGTCCAGTGTGTGCAGGAGGGCTTCCTGACACAGTATGTAGACAGGCCTACAAGGGGTGAAGCCACGTTAGATTTAGTACTGGGTAACAAGCCTGGTCATGTGTTAGATTAGATTAGACTTAGTGTGGAAACAGGCCCTTCGGCCCAACAAGTCCACACCGACCCGCCGAAGCGCAACCCACCCATACCCCTACATTTTACCCCTACCTAACACTATGGGCAATTTAGCATGGCCAATTCACCTAACTTGCACATTTTTGGACTGTGGGAGGAAACCGGAGCACCCGGAGGAAACCCACGCAGACACGGGGAGAACATGCAAACTCCACACAGTCAGTCGCCTGAGTCGGGAATTGAACCCGGGTCTCAGGCGCTGTGAGGCAGCAGTGCTAACCACTGTGCCACTGTGCCGCCCATAGATTTGGAAGTAAGTGAGCACTTTGGCGACAGCGGTCACAATTCTGTCAGGTTTACTTTAGTGATGGAATGGGATAGGTGTACTCCACTAAGCAAGCGTTACAGCTGGGGGAAGGGAAATTACGATGCAATTAGGAAAGATTTAGGAAGCGTAGAATGGGGAAGGAAACTGCAGGGATGAGCACATTAAAAATGTGGAGCTTATTCAAGGAAAAGCTCCTGTGTGTCCTAGATAAGTATGTACCTTTCAGGCAGGGAGGAAGATATAGAACGCGTGAGCTGTGGTTTACTAAGGAAGTGGAATCCCTGGTCAAGAAGAAGAAGACATCTTATGTTAGGACAATATGTGAAAACTCAGGGCGTTTGAGGGTTACAAGGAAGTCAGGAAAGACCTAAAAAGAGAACTCAGAAGAGCTAGGAGGAGACATGAGAAGTTGTTGATGGATAGGATCAGGGTTAACTCTAAGGCTTTCCATAGGTATGTCAGGAATAAAAGAATGTCGAGAGTTAAATTAGGGCCAATCAAGGATAATAGTGGGAAGTTGTGTGTGGAGTCAGAGGAGTTAGGGTAAGCACTAACTAAATATTTTTCGACAGTGTTCACTATAGAAAACGAAAATATTGGCAAGGAAGATACAGAGATACTTGCATCTAGACTAGAAGAGATTAAAGTTCACAAGGAAGAGGTATTAGAAATACTGTAGAGTGAAAATAGACAAGCTCCCTGGGCCAGATGGGATCTATCCTAGGATCCTCTGGGAAGCAAGGGAAGCAATTGCCGAGCCTTTGGCATTGATCTTCAAATCATCGTTGTCTACAGGAATAGTGCCTGAGGACTGGAGGATGGCAAATGTGGTTCCCTTCTTCAAAAAGGGTAGTAGAGACAACCCTGGTAATTACAGACCAGTGAGTCTCACTTCAGTTGTTGGTAAAGTGTTGGAAAAGATTATAAGAGAGAGGATTTATAATCTAATCAGGGACAGTCAGCACGGTTTGGTGCCTAACGAATCTTATTGAGTTTTTTGACAAAGTGACCAAACAGGTAGATGAGAGTAAACCGGTTGATGTGGTGTATATGGATTTCAGCAAGGCGTTCGATAAGGTTCCCACAGTAGGCTGTTGTACAAAATGCGGAGGAATGGGATTGTGGATCAGTAATTGGCTTGCTGAAAGAAAACAGAGGGTTGTAGTTGATGGAACATGTTCACCTTGGTGTCCAGTTACTCGCGGCGTACCGCAAGGGTCGGTGTTGGGTCCACTGCTGTTCGTCATTTTTATAAATGACCTGGATGAGGGCTTAGGGTGGATTAGTAAATTTGCAGAAGACACGAAGGTCGGTGGAGTTGTGGATAGTGACGAAGGATGTTGTAGGTTGCAGAAAGACAAAGGATGCAGAGCTGGGTTGAGAGGTGACAAATGGAGTTTAATCTGGACAAGCGTGAGGTGATACACTTTGGACGGAGTAATCAGAATGCAAAGTACTGGGCTAATGGTAAGATTCTTGGGAGTGCAGATGAGCAGAGAGATCTCAGTGTCCATGTACACAGATCCCTGCAAGTTGCCACCCAGATTGCCAGGGTTGTTAAGAAGGCATACAGCGTTTTGGCCTTTATTAATAGAGGATTGAGCTCTCGAACTATAAGGTTATGCTACAGCTGTACAAAACTGTGGTGCGGCCGCACTTGGAGTATTGTGGACAATTCTGGTCACCACATTCTAAGGAGGATGTGGAAGCTTTGGAAAGGATGCAGAGGAGATTTACTAGGACGTTGCCTGGTATGGAGGAATGTCTTACGAGGAAAGGCTGAGGGCCTTGAGGATGTTCTCATTAGAGAGAAGAAGGTTGAGAGATGATTTAATAGAGACATACAAGATAATCAGAGGGTTAGATAGAGTGGACAGGGAGAGCCTTTTTCCAAGTATGGGGATGGCAAACACGAGGGGACACAACTTTAAAGTGAGGGGAGATAGGTATAAGACAGATGTCAGAGATTGTTTCTTTACTCAGAGAGTAGTAAAGTATGGAATGCTTTGCCTGCAATGGTAGTAGATTCGCCAAGTTGAAGTGCATTTAAGTCTTCATTGAACAGGCATATGGACGTACATGGAATAGTGTAGGTGGGATGGACTTCAGATTAGTATGATAGGGCGGTGCAACATCGAGGGCTGAAGGGCCTGTACTGCTCTGTAATGTTCTGTATTCTATCTGCCACCCTCCAATCATCTGGTACTACTACAGTGGACAGTGAGGACACAAAGATCATCGTCCAAAGACGCAACAATCTCTTCCCTCGCTTACTGTAAAAACCTTGGATAAATCCCGATTGGTCCAGGGGACTTCTCTATTCTTATGTTTTTCAAATTTTTCATCACATTCTCCTTCTTAACATGAACCTGTTGGATCATATCAGCCTGTTTCACGCTACTCTCACAAATGACAAGTTCATTCTCAGTAATGAATACTGAATTAAAGTATTCATTAAGTATTCATTAAGAATCTCCCCTACCTCCTCCGACTCCAGGCACAAGTTCGTTACACTATCCCTAATTGGCCCTCCATCACTCTAGCCATCCTCTTGTCCCTTACATGAGTATAGGATGCATTAGGGTTTTCCTTAATCGAACCAGCTAAAGCTTTTTCATGCCCCTTTCTAACTTTCCTAAGTCTATTCTTCAGTTCCTTTCTGGTTACCTTGTAATCTGTAGAGCCCTGTCTGATATTTGCTTCCTCAACCTTCTTTCTCTTGACTCAATGTCCCCTTGTCGGACAAGGTTCCTTCACCCTACCATCCCTTCCTTGCCTCAATGGGACAAACCTGTCCAGCGCTAACAGGAAGTGCTCCCTAAGCAACCTCCACATTTCCATTGTGCACTTTCCTGAGAACATCTGTTCCTGATTTAGGTGCCCAGTTCCTGCCTAATAATATTATAATTCCTCCTCCCCCAGTTAAATACTTTCCCATACCGTCTGCTCCTATCCCTCTGCATGACTATAGTAAAGTTTAGGAAGTTATAATCACGATCATCGAAATAGTCTCCCATTGAGAGATTGTCACGTGTTCCTGGGTACATTGAAAAGCTTTGTTTGAGAGCAGTGCAGTTAGATCATAGCAAGCACAGTCAGATCATAGAATGAGAAAAACTTGGGCGAGTGAGACATACAGGTTACATCGCACAGGATATGCAAGAGGCAAGATCAGCATTATTTGAAGTTAGAGAGTCCATTCTTCAGTCTAATAATGGCAGGGAAGAAGCTGTTCTTGAACCTGCTGGTGTGTGTATCTTCTGCCTGATGGAAGAGGTTGGAGGAGAGCATTACTAGGGTGGGATGGGTCTTTGATGATGGCAGCCTTTCTATGGCAACGAAAAATGTAAATGGACTCCATGGATGGGAGATTGGCTTCTGTGATGGCCTGGGCTGTGCACACAACCTTCTTTAGTTTCTTATGGTCCTGGGCAGAGCAGTTGCCATACCAGACTGTTATGCATCTGGGCAGTATGCTTTCTATGGTGTCTCAAAGTCAGTGTGGGTCCTTATGAACATGCCAAATTTCCTCAGCAACTTGAGGAAGAAGAGGCATCGTTGTGCCTTAATGACAGTCGCATCTTCATGGGAAGTTCATGACATGTTGTTGGTTATCACCATTCCTAGGAATGTGATGCTCTCAACCTTCTCAATCTCCACTCCGTTGATGTAATTGGGAGTGTTTTATTTCTGAAGTCAGTGATCAGTTCTTTAGTTTTGCTGACATTGAGACAGAGGTTGTTATCATTGAATGGTTTTATCAAGTCTGGTATGGCAACTGCTCTGTATTCAGACTCATCGTTTTGATATCCATTCCAACCATGGTGTCATCAGCAAACTTGTAGGTCATGTTCATTTGGAATTTAGCTACACATTTGTGGGTGTACAAGGAGTACAGCAGGTGGCTGAAAGTGCATCTTTGGGGGTCTCCAGTGTTGAGTGTTATTGTGGAGGAGGTGTAGTTGTCTATCTTCACTGATCACGGTCTATGGGTCAGGAAGCTGAGGATCTAGTTACAGAGGGCAGAGTTGAGATCTAGGTCTCAGAGTTTTGAGATCAGTCTGGAATGCAGAGCTGTGGTTGATAAGTAGGAGTCTGAAATAGGTGTCCTTGTTGTCCAGATGTTCCAGGGATGAGTACAGGGCTTGGGGAATGGTATCTGCTGTATCTGTTATATCGGTAGGCAAATTGCAGGGGATTGAGGTAGGCAGGGCAGCTGGAGTTGATGTGTATGACCAGCCTCTCGAAGCACTTCATGATAATGGAGGTCAAAGCCACTGGGCGGTAGTCTTTAAAGCATGTTGCATGTGCTTTCTTAGGTACTGGGAAGATAGTGGTCGTCTTGAAGCAGGTGGGGACTTTGGCTTGTAGAAGGGAGAGGTTGAACAGGTCAGCGAATACCTCTGCCGGCTGGTCTGCACAGGATCTAAGCACACAGACGAGGGCTCTGTCTGGGTCTATTGCTTTCCTTGGTTGGTTCCCAGGAAGGCCGATCTGACATCTGTTGTAGTGACGGAGGGAGCAAGTGGCACCGCACCACTGGCATTCTGCTTGAACCCATCAGGAGGATTGCGTCTTTGTCCGCTATCTTGTTCTGCTTCATTTTGTATCCCGTCATGTTGTTTAGGCTTTGCCATAGGTGGCAGGAGTCAGTGTGGTTGCTTTGGGTCTCTAACTTGGTGCGGTACTGCCTCTTGGCATCTCTGATGGCTTTGCATAATCAAATCTGGATTTTCTGTACTGGTCTGGATTGTCTGACTTGAATGCTGCATGCCTGGTTTTCAGTAGGAAGTGGATTTCCTGGTTTGTCCAAGGTTTCTGTTGGGGAACATCTGGATTGATTTCTTTGGCACGCATTTGCTTATGAAGTCCATGATGGTGGTAGCGAACTCATCTAGGTTTCTTGCTCAGTACTTGAATTAAAGGGGAAGCTAGAATGGGAGGTGCTAACAAAAGGATCTGGCTAGATAATGTAATCTAGTTGGGAGAAGGCTTGTATAGACCAGTTTCTTTGTAAATTCTATACAAATGTTGTGGGTAATGTATGATTCATTGAGTATGACTGTGTCAGACTGTCGCTTGACCAGTTGTCTTTTCCAGTGCCTAGGGTGATTCCAGGTGATCTTTTGGTCCCATTTCTTTATTGACACTTCCTAGTGATTGAGACGACGGAGTGGCGTGCTCAGCAATTTAAGATGGCAGTTGAGAGTTAACCATTTTGCTGTGGATCTGGAGTCATTTGTAGGCTAGACCAGGTGAGAAAGGCAGATTTCCTTCCCTGAAGGACATTAATGAGCAAAATGGATTTTGCTGAATGTGAAATTATAAATAATAGTTCAAGAAATATTCACAGGATGTAGAGGAGAAAGGACGATGAGGATAGATGGAGCTGCCATGGCCCTCAGTGCATTGTCTACTTTCTGACCTGTAACATTCTGGATCTTACATGTTTTGGCATTTTGATAAATGTTGGGTACAAAATACTGAAATTGGACCTTAGATTTTAACAAGTTTCATCATCATGAACCTGAGGAATGATTGCCAGGTAGAGTATAATGTAGTTTGTTGGCAGCAGCAGAGTGTATAACAATGTTATTGAAATTTGTTGAGGACATTGAAACATTAGATTGAAGAATAATATACATTTCACTGTAGAACCATTCCATTTACAAAGACAGATATGTTACCACAAGCCTAACTGATGTATTATTTAATAATCTTATCTATTAATTTGTGTTGACAGATCTTTGAGGATGCATACAAGTCTCAACTGAGCTGTGTTGTGGTTGATGACATTGAGCGACTGCTAGGTAAGCAGAGAGATATCTTGTCTACCAAGGTACTTGACTGCTTCAGACTTTGCACATGGCTTTGTTCTGCGGTTAACCCAAGAAGCCACTTGTCACAATAGACTGGAAGTAGCTACTGTCAAATTCCCAGTACTAGTTATGTTTCAAAAATGCATTAGTTTCATGTTCAAACATTGAAGCCATGGGTGAGGGATCTGAGGCTGCAGTGAGGGCACTGACATATATGATAATGGCTAACCCAACTGGTCAACCAGTGCTCTGAAACAAATTCTGACAAGATTCGGAAGGGTAGATGCAGGAAGGATATTTCACCTGGCTGACAAGATGTCGTTTAGGACCAAACAGTATAGTTTCAGATTAAAAGATTGTTAATTTAGATTAGATTTTTTTAGATTAAATCCCCTGCTGTGTGGAAACAGGCCCTTCGGCCCAACCAGTCCACACCGACCCTCTGAAGAGTAACCTACCCTGACCCACTTTCCTCTGACTAATGCACCTAAAACTAAGGGCAATTTAGCATGGTCAATTCACCTGACTGGCACATCTTTTGGATTGTGGGAGGAAACCGGGGCACCCGGAGGAAACCCACGCAGACACTGGGAGAATGTTCAAACTCCATACAGACAGTCACCTGAGACTGGAATTGAACCTGGGACCCTGGTGCTGAGAGGCAGCAGTGCTAGCCACTAAGCCACCGTGCCACCATCATAGTACTATGATAAGGACTAATTTCTTCATTTAAAGGGTGGCAAATCTTTGGAACCCTGTACCCCAGAGGACTGTGGTGGCCCAGTCATTAAATATATTCCAGACCAAAATTGATAAATTTCAAGATATTGAAGGTATTATGAAGGATATTGAAGGAATAAGGAACAGGAGTAGGCCATTCGGCCCCTTGAGCCTGCACCATCATTGCATAGGATCATGACTGTTGCCAGGGTTGGAGGAATTGAGCTAAAGGGAGAGCCTGAATAGGCTGGGGCTGCTTTCTCTGGGGTATTGGAGGCTGAGGAGTGACCTTTATAGAGGTTTATAAAATCATGAGCGGCGTGGATAGGGTAAATAGACAAAATCTTTTCCCTGGGTGAGTCCAGAACTAGAGGGTATAGGTTTAGAGTGAGAGGGGAATGATTTAAAAATGACCTAAGGGGCAATTTTTTTCACGTCAAGGGTAGTGTGTGTATAGAATGAGCTGTCAGAAGAAGTGGTATGAACATTTAAAATGCTTCTGGTATGAATAGGAAGGGTTTAGAGTGATATGGGCCAAGTGCTGGCAAATGGGACTAGATTAGTTTTGGATATCTGGTCAGCATGGATGGGTTGGACCAAAGGATCTGATTCTGTGCTGTACGTCTCTATGACTGTGACTGTTTTGACGTTTTCCTGCCCTTTCACTGTACTCATTGATTCCCTTTCTAATCAAGAATTTATCTATCTCAGCCTTAAATGTGCACAAGGACTCTACCCTCCGCAGCTCTCTGGCAAGGACTTCCAAAGATGCTCAATCCTCTGACAGAAGAAAGTCTTCCTCATCTCAGTGTTAAATTGGTGCCCTTTCATTCTGAGATTATGCCCACTGGTCCAGACTACTCCTGCTCCTACTTTCTGCGTTTCTCTGAACCTGAGGATCTACCCAGCGATCTAAATAAGATTATGGCAATGTATTCCAATTGTAACTCGTTTCGATCATGTTTAGGAATCCCTCTCAGCCAGGGACACATTGTCAAAGTAGTTATGTTTACTGGTTGGATTCCAACATGTTGCTTACTAGAATATGTGTCTGAACACCGTGCTAAAAGGTTAAGGGATGCGATTCATATATATTCCATATAAATTGTTGTTTTTGGACTATCACAGACAGTTAAACACCTTTTCATGGTGTTGGAATGTGGACAGTATAATGATGCAAGTTGCGTAGCCATCATTGGCTGTGAGTTCAAGTCACTGGATTGCAGTTTCTAACACTTCAAATCTGATATGAATCATCTTCAGACCTAATAGGAATTGGAAATTGCTGTTTTTTTAATATACTTTTGACTGAGGTGAAGGAGGGTAAGAGATGGTGTAGAGGCCCAGTGTAAAAGACAAAAGCTTACTAACTGAGACGAAAGACAATTAGAGGTGTATAATAGGTGTAAATTAAGGTGTGAAAGGATGAAAATGGAGGGTGGGATGGGGCGAGGTGAGTAAGAATGTAAGGAAAACATTAGGTCAGGCACTGAAGTTGTGGAATTCAGTATTGAGTCCTAAAAACTGTAAAGAGTGTTGTTCATCAAACTTGCATTGTGCTTCATTGGAACATTACAGCAGGCCCAAGACACACAGGTTAGCATGAGAGTAAGAGGCTTTGTTGAAATGAAAGATCAGGATCATTCCAACTGATAGCCAGAAATGTTCTGCAAAATGGCCACCCAGTCTACATTTGGTCTCGCTAATGTAAAGGAGGCTGCATTATGAACACAGTATAAGTACAAGTAAAACGCTTCTTCAACTGGAGTGTTTGAGCCATTAAACAATGAGGATAGAGGAGGTGAATGGACCCATTGTCTGATTCATTTCCTGCACTTTTGTCCTCACCTCTCCTGTTCTTTCCAGAATAATCATAAGATTCCCTTTATCCTCACTTTCTATGAGACTAGTCCGTTCATTCAAAGATCATTTTCTACATTTCCGCTGCCTCCAGCAGCATGCCACCAGCAAATGGATCTTCCCCTCCCCTGCTTGTACTTCACAGGGACTGTTCTCTGTGCTACTCTCTAACATTAATCCATCACCTGTAAAAATGTCTTCACTCCACCATGGCACCATTCCATTTTGTTTATTTCCGATTTTCAGCATCCACAGTATTTTGCTGAATCGGGTTTGAAATAACATCGTGTATAAAGTAGGAAACAAAGCTGCCAATTTGCATGCAGAATGCCCGACAAACAAGAATGAGATGATGACCAGATCCACTGCTGTGTTGGTTGAGGGTTAAGTATGAGTCAGGCATTGGGCGAACTTCCTGCCCTCCTGTGAAATATTACTATGAGATTTTTTACATCTGCCTGTCAGGATAGCCAAGGGCTTGTTTAATGACTGTGTAAAAAGTGCACATCTCTTTGGATTGATCAAAGGAGGAAAATATTGTAATGATGTTGCTCAGTGTAGTCTGAATTCCACCCACACTCTACTCAGTAGACAAACCCTCCTCAACAACCTCCCTTTCTGTAGCTGTTATACTATCCCTGATTAGCAATGCCAGTCCCCCACATCTTCTATCTCCCTCCATTACTTTTGAAACATCTAAACCTTGGAACATCCAGTAACCATTCCTGCCCCTGTGATTTCCAAGTGTCTGTAATGGCCATAACATCATAGTTCCAAGTATTGATCCATGCTCTAAGTTCATTACCCTTATTCCTGACACTTCAACCCATCAACCTATGACTGCAACTTTGCCCTATCAACTGTCTATCCTTCTTCACAGACTCTCTGCACACTATATTTGTCTGTTCACCAACTAGGAGAAAGTGAGGACTGCAGATGCTGGAGATCAGAATCAAGAGCATGGTGCTGGCTAAACACAGGTCAGACAGCATCTGGGGAGCAGGAGAATCGACATTTTGGGCATATGATGAATGACTAATGCCCAAAATGTTGATTCCCCAGCTCCTCAGATGCTGCCTGACCTGCTGTGCTTTACCAGCACCACAGTCTCAACTCTGTTCACCAGCTACTCCATTCTCTGACCTGTAACTGTGATTCCCATCCCTCTGGCAAACTAGTTTAAACTCTCTCCAAGAGCTCTAGCAAACCTTCTGCCCAGGATATTGCTACCCCTCCATTTCATCCTCCTTGTATTGCTCCCGCCTTCCCCAGAAGGTACCCAATGATCCACATATCTGAGGCGCCTCCCTCCTATATCATCTCTGCAGCCATGTGTTCACCTGCATTCACTCTCTGTTCCTCGCCTCACTAGCTTGTGGCACCGGTAACAATCTTGAGATTACTACTCTGCTGATCTGATCTTTTTTGGCTTTCAAACTAACTCCCTTTTCAGGTCCTCATCCCTTTTCATAGCTATGTCATTGGTACCAATGTGTATCACGACTTCTGGCTGCCCTCCCTCCTCCTCAAGAATCCAGTAATGTCAATCTGAGGCATCCCTGACTTGGCACCTTGGAAGCAACATACCAACAGGGAGTCTCATTCATGATTGCAGAATCTCGTGTCTGTTCCTCTAACCATTGAATCTTCTCTCGCTATCAGTATCACTCTCCTATTCTCCCCCTTCCCTTGTGAACCACAGAGCCAGGCTCAGTTCCAGAGAGCTGGTCACTTAGGCTTTCCCTTGGTAAGTTCCCTCCCTCTCTTTCTCCTCCTCCCCCCCCCCCCCCCCCCCACAACATTATCGAAAGTGGTATACTATTAAGAGGATTAGCCACAAGAGATCCCTGCACTGACTGCCACTGCCTTTTCCCTCTCCTACCAGTTTTATCCAGCTACCTTTATCCTGTAACTTAGGTGTGACTGTCTCCCTATAACCTCTCTCTACCACCCTCTTAGCTTCCTGAATGATCCAAATTTCTCCAGTTCCAGTTCCCTAACGCTCCAGTTTGTGAGGAGATTGCGTTGGGTGCACTGCTTGCAGGTGAAGTCAGCAGGCTCACCAGTGGTGACCTTTCCCTCTGACATCCTGTGAGAGGAGCATGCAACTTCCCTAACTTCCATCCTCTCTGCTCTAAATTGCCAAAAGAGATTTAAAAAAAGTCTTTACCTCACTAACCCTCCAAGAGCTATTTCTTTTTTTGGACAGAGGACAAAGATAGGTAGAAGTCATTACACCTGTAGTGTTTCAGTGTAGCCACTGCCCCAATATATTACTTCACTTATCATATTGACTGTTGCTAATCAGTCGTTGCCTTTCCAAATACATGTAAATCCTGTCCCTCAGGATTTCCTCTCAACAACTTGCTGACCACTGATGTCAGGCTCACCAGTCTATAGTTTCCTGTCTTTTCCTTACCACTTTTCTTAAATAGTGGCACCACGTTAACCAATCTCCACTCTTCTGGCACCTCACCTGTGACTATCAATGATACAAATATCTCAGCAAGGGGCCTAGCAATCCCTTCCTAAGCTTCCCACAGAACTCTAGGTCAGGTCCTGGCGATTTATCCACCTTTCTGTTTTGAGACTTCAAATGCCACCACCTCTGTATTATGGACTTCTTTCAAAATGTCACTATCATTTCCCCACATTTTATATCTTCCACGTCCTTCTCCACAGTGAACACTGGTGCAAAATACTACTTTAGTATCTCCCCTATTTCCTGCGTTTCTGCACATTGGCTGCCTTGCTTATCTTTGAGGGGCCTTATTCTCGTCCTTAATATAGTTGGATTCTATAACCCTGTTTGCCAAAGCTATCTTATGTCCCCTTTTGCCCTCCTAATTTCCGTCTCAAGTATACACCTAATGCCTTTATACTCTTCTAAGGATTCACTCAATTTCTGCTGTGTATACCTGACATATGCTTCCTTCTTTTTCTTCACCAAAACCTTGATTTCTTTAGTCGTCTAGCATTCCCTACACCTACCAGCCTTGCCTTCACCCTAACAGGAACATACTGTCTCTGGATTCTTGTTATCTCATTTTTGAAGTCTTCCCTTTTTCCAGCCATCCCTTTACCTGAAATATCTGCCCTCAATCAACTTTTGAAAGTTCTTGCCTAACACCATCAAAATTGACCTTCCTCCAAGTTAGAATGTCAGCTTTTACATCCAGTCTCCTTTTCCGTCGCTATTATAAAACTAATAGCATTATGATTGCTGGCCCCAAAGTGCTCCCCCAGTGACACCTCAATCACCTGATCTGCCTTATTTCCCAAGTGTAGGTCAAGTTTTGCTCCTTCTGTAGTAGGAACATCCACATACTGAATCAGAAAATTTTCTCGTACACACTGAACAAATGCCTGTCCATCTAAATGCTTAACACTGTTGCAGTGCCAGTCTTTTTTTGGAAAGTTAAAATCCTCTACCATAACCACCCTGTTACTCTTATAGATCCAATCTCCTTACAGATTTGTTTCTCAATTTCCCACCGATTATTGGGTTGTCTCTAAAACAATCCCTTCCTTATTTCCCAGTTCCACCCAAATAACTTCCCTGGATGGATTCCCAGGAATACCCTCCCCAAATACAGCCATAATGCTATCCCTTATCAAAAACGCCAACCCCCTTCTTCTCTTGCCCCCCCCCCCCCCCCCCTTTCTATCCTTCCTATAGTATTTGTATCCTGGAACATTTAAGCTGCCAATCCTGTCCATCCGTGAGCCACATCTCTGTAATTGCTATGAGATCCCAGTCCCATTTTCCTAACCATTCCCTGAGTTCATCTGCTGTCCTTAGTAGGCCTCTTGCATTGAAATAAATGCAGTTTCATTTATTAACTAATTTATTAACATTCATTAACTTGTTCACTGCTTTGTACTCCTTGCCTCGACTGTTTGACCCTCTCCTTTTCCCAACTGTACCAGTCTCAAATTGATCTCTTTCCTCACTATATCCCTAGGTCACACTCCTCCACCTTACTAGTTTAAATCCTCCTGAGCAACTGTAGCAAATCTCCCTGCCAACATATTTGTCCCCTTTCAATTGAAGTGCAATCTGTCTTCCTTATGCAGGTTAATTCTACCCCAGAAGGGATTCCAAAAATGCGAACTTCTCTTCCCTGCACCAACACCTTAGCCATGCTTTCATACTCTTTCCTCCTATTCCTACTCTCACTAGCTCATAGCACCAGGACTAATCTGGATATTACTACCTTTGAGAACCTCCTTTTTAAATCATTGCCTAACTTTGTATTCACCCTTTCCATGTTGTTCGTTCCAGTGTAAACAGCGACCTCTTCTAATATGGATCAAATGGCAGTGGAGGGACATTAAGGGGACAATGTTAATTGTGACACAAAGTTTAGATGGGTTGGAAAAAGTTAAAGGATTAATCCAGAGTAATAATGATTTATTAGGGAAAATCACCTACAAAGAGTAAGAATGAATCTGGCCCAGATAAATTGGGCTCAAAGAGTAGTAGGCAAATCTGTAACCGAACAATGGAGTATGACTTTAATGGTAGGGTACCTTTTATAGAAATATTTTAAGATACTTTAATAGTCACTTTAATAGTTGTGAAAGATTCATTGAGCAAAATCAGCAAGAATCTGTTCAGGGCAAATTTTGCTTAACTAACTTGAAGTATTTTGATGAGCTACAGAGAATGTTGATGAATATAGTGCTGTTAGTATGGTGTATATGGGCTTCCAAAAGGCATTTGATTAAGTGCCATGCAACCTAACATAAGAAAGTTAGAGCTCATGAAATTGAGGTAACAGTAGCAACAAGGATGTGAAATTGACTGAGTGACAAGAAGCTGAGTACTGGTAAACAGCTGTTTTGTAAACTGGAGGAAGGTTAATAATGGAGTTTCCTAGGGTTCAGTGTTATTGCTGACCTGGACTTTAGTGTACAGGACTAATCTGCTTAGACAAACAAAGATTGAGAAGAAATTTGGTAGAGTCATGAGGTATCTACAGAGAGAGATGGGAAGCAACTGTTGTTTTTGGCAGAAGGATCAGGAAACAGAGGGCATGGATTTAAGGGAATTAGCAAAATAAGCTGTGGCACAGGAGATGAACCATTTTCACACAGTGGTTAGGGTCTGAGTGCATTGCTTGAGAATATGAGAGAGGCAAAGTGAGTTGAGGCTTTCAAAAGAGAATTTACTTATGATCTGAAAAGGAAAATATAGCAGAGCTATGGGTAAAATGCAGGGCACTGGACTTGGATGAATTGCTTCCTTTGGAGGGCTAACTGAGATGTGCTAAGCTACGTGATGACCAGCTGTGTGCTATGACTGTATGCTATGTGTTTATCATTCATTGACCATGCAGCACTCTCTCAGTAATATGCTCAATGAATGTCAACTTGAGTTTTGCTCTTAAACCTTCTGTGCGGAACAGAATGTAGTAGTGGAAGGGTGTTTTTCAGATTGGAGATCTGTGACTAATGGTGACCAGGGATCAGTGCTGGGGCGTCTGTTCGTAATTTATGTAAATGATTTGGAGAAGAATTTAAGTTGTCTGACTAAGTTTGCAGACAACACAAGGATTTGGGGAGATCTGGCTAGTGAGGAGGTTTGCCAGAGGATACAGTATAATATTGGTAGGTTTGACATTTGGGCAGAGAAATGGCAGATGAAGTTTAATCCAGATAAATGTGAGGCGATGCATTTCGGGAGATCTAATGCAATAATGAAGTATGCACTAAAGGGCCCACCCTTAGTCGCGCCAACATACAGAGGGGTCTAGGTGTACAAGTGCACAGTTCCCTTAAAGTGGCAACACAAGTGGATAAGGTAGTCAAGATGGCTATGTGTCATGCTTGTTCTTGTCAGTCAGGATGCAATGTGTTAAAATTGACAAGTCATGTTGCAACTGAACAGAACTTTAATTCGGTCACGTTTGGAATAATGTGTACGGTTCTGGTTGCCAGACTACCAGAATGATGTGGAGGATTTGGAGAGGTTACAGAAACAGCTTGCCTGGTTTGAATAGATTACTTAGTGTGGAAACAGGCCTTTCGGCCCAACAAGTCCACACCAACCCTCTGAAGAGCAACTCACCCAGACCCATTCCCCTACATTTACTCCTTCACCTAACACTATGGGCAATTTAGCATGGCGAATTCACCTAACTGTGGGAGGAAACCGGAGCACCCAGAGGAAACCCACGCAGACACTGCGAGAATGTGCAAACTCCACACACACAGTTGCTTGAAGCGGGAATTAAACTCTGGTCTCTGGCACTGTGAGGGAGCAGTGCTAACCACTATGCCACCATGCTGCCCCAGGTGGAGGGTGTTAGCTATGAGGAGAGATTGACAAACTTGGTTTGTTTGAATTTGAACATCACAGGATGAGGAACGATCTAATAGAAGTTTACAAAATTATCAGAGGTGAGGATATAGAATGGATAGTTTTTTTCAGGGTAGAAATGTCAATTACTAGAAGATGTAGATTTAAGATAAAGGAGAGAAAGTTTAAAGGAGATGAGAGACAAGTTTTTATATAGAGGATGGTAAGTGCCTGAAACACTACCAAAGAAGGTGGTGGAGGCAAATACAATAGCAACATTTAAGAGGCATCTTGTTAGCTACTTGAATAAGCAGGGAACCGAGAGACATGAGGCCGCATTGAGGCAAAAGGCTTTTTATATAGAAAGGCATCACGTGCCAAGGCAGTCTTGGTGGGCTGACGGGCTTGCTTCTGTGCAGTACTGTTCATTGTTTCTTCATTACAGAACTAAAATAGTAGACTCATAAGATAAAATTTGCAAGGCAACAAAATTAAGGGAGTGTTAACATTCGTTTGAAACCACTCTGCAAAGGTGGCGTTATCAAGCAGTAATGACCTGACGGTTTTGTGAACCTAAGCTGCCCTGTCACTTATTTGAAGGTGGTATATAGAATGAAAGTGCTACAAAAGTCGGGAGTTGTTCATGACCAAAATCTAGGTTAACTCTAATATTGGAGATGGAAAGTTGACTGAGGTCCCTGCTACTGACTGTTGACGTTTGATCTGTGAGTAAAGACAAATCCAGACAATTTTAGCTGTAATACTGCCAAAGATGGATGATTGGATATATCTACGCTTTTGTACATGTTCCCTATAAAGAATAGAAACTTGTCTGATGTACCAGATATTCGTGGATTCAAATTTCACCAAGGATTTGGGGAGCAGAGTATAGGAATTATAACTTTTTCAGAAAAACCTGTTAATCTGTTTGATTTCAGATTATGTTCCAATTGGCCCACGCTTCTCAAACCTGGTACTTCAAGCACTACTGGTCCTGCTGAAGAAGTCATCTCCTCATGTAAGTGAAACATAGCTTAAACTAAACATAACTCCATATTATTTTATTATGTTTTCAATACTGCAATGGCTTTTAACTTTTTCTGGAATTTCCATGTATGTTGTTGAATTCATACTTCTCAGATCATCTAAGCAGTTTCTTCAAGACATGAAGTGGAAATGAGAGCATTGTTTATTCATTGAGACTTAAAAACTTATGGGCTAAACAGAAGGTAAATGCTTGTTTTGGCTTAGCGAATGGTTGTTTTAGCTAGCCTCAAGCTTTTTCAGAAGCTGTATGTCTCCAGGATGGATTTTAGTACAAATCAGTCGTTCAAATTCATATTAAACCCTTGATTTAATGTATTATGTGCAATATGAAATATAGCAACTAAATCTGTATACACTTAGGTCTGGCAGAATGTGATGTGAATAATTACTGGATCATTTGTTTTGGTTGTATGATAAGTATTTGCTAGGATATCAGAGAGGGCTCTTTATGTTCACCAAAGGGTGCAGAATCTGAAAGATGGCACCTCTGGTCATAGAAATATCAACTTAAACCCTCCTTAAGACCTTAAAACTCCAAGGTAATATTGCTACCCATTGAACCATGTGCAGGGTCAGATTCTATACAGCTTGAACGTTTTGTGATGTATTCTATTTCACTTTGTGACCAAGCAGCACTATTTGTAGTGTTAAAGTTGATATTGACAAATTTAGTTCACATCCGGGGTGTCATTTGGAATTATTCTGTTCTATATATCTGTGCCACATCAAGCTTGCTTTACCATTTGGGAGCACTGTCTTCTAATAGTGACTGTTTGGAACATGCTTTGGGCACCAGCGATTAATGCAGCATTTCATTTTGCGTGAGTTAAAGATATGTGAAAGTTTTCTGAATTTCAGTGCAATGAAATTCTGGTTTCCCAACTTGCCTTGTAAGGTGATATGTGAAGGTTTCATACATGACCTTTGTTTATTGCTCAGAACCAAAAAGAATCCCATGTTTGTGAACTGAAAAGAAAGCTAGAGAAGAAGATTCAATTGGTGAGGTAGATACAAAGTTTGTTATGAGAATTAAGTCATCTTTTAATGTTTTGTGAAAAGCATTTTGTGTTTGATCAGTCTTGAGTTGTTGCATGCTTCTGTACATTTTGTGCGGTGAACCAAGCAATTCTTGATTTGTCTCTGTATTTGCATGTGGTATTCTACTTTATTCAACACTTGATATGGTGCGTTCACAAGTACATCCATCCTTCCATCTGCCCTTTTCATACTTCTGCTGTGTTGCCATAGAATGTAGATTCTGAAGCTCCTACCCCTCTCAGCAGGGATATCTCTGATTAGCATGGTTTCCAGTGTCAATCTTGTGAGAGATATTTGGTTTACATCACTTTGTTATTAAAAACAACTCACCTTTACGTGGCACATATAATTTGGCAAACCATTCCATGACATTTTAGAAGTATGATAAGATGAGCAAATGTTTGTGGAGCCAATGAAGAGATGTTACAAGTGAATAAAAGTGCTGGATAAAGAATTAGGTTTTAAGAATGTATTTAATGGAGCAGAGGAAGTAAAGAGATCTAAGGGATTTGGGACAAATTCTATAGCTTGGGCCTTAAATGACTTGATGGTTCAGCTACTGGTCTAAGGATGAAGGAGTGAGAGGCGTGTAAAACTCCAGAGTTGATGAATGCATAGCTGTAGAATTGGAACATTTTATAGAGAAAGGGAATTCAAGGCCATGGAGGGGATTTAAACCGGAGAATGATAATTTAAGATGCTGAAAAACTCTTGTTTAATATAGATTAACAAGCACAGGGCTGATAAGGGTTCGACTTGTTTTGATGTTTGGGTGGTGTGGAGGGATGGGGTGTGTGGGGGTTGTTGATCGGAGGTCAACCAGAAGGTGTTAGAATAGTGGAGACCAGAGTTCATTAAAGTAGTGCTGAAGGTTTCAGAAGGGCATAGGCAGTGATATCATAGGTGACCTTTGTTTATTGCTCAGAACCAAATGTTTGTGAACTGAAAAGAAAGCTAGAGAAGAAGATTCAATTGGTGGGGTAGATACAAAGATTGTTATGGGAATTAAGTCTTTTAAATTCTTATGGAATTCATCAATGAACTGTTCATCATTTGTGTTTCCTTTAGCCTTAGGTTAGTTTTAAATTGCAATTCTTTGTATCATGTTCCTTTTATAAGCTATTTTACAGATGATTTTCTCCAAAAAAAAAAGGTGACATTCAGCAATTTCACTGAGTTCTATTTGGTAAAGATTTTTTTCGTTTTAGATCATCCTCACCATTTTGGAAGTCTGCGGCTGTTAAAACTTTACTGTAAAGTACATCATCTGCTTTTCCTTCTCCATCTATCTGTCTTTCTGAAAGTGCTAACTTTTGCTGATTACCATTCTTCAGGAGCTAGTCATCACCTCAACAATGATTTTGCAGTAGTTGGGTGACTGACTGGTTTCTCTTGATATCTGCATCTGTACTTTGACATGGATCATTGGGTAAGGTGTGGAAGCTGTTAACTTAGTCTTCCCCAATTTAACAGTTTTAAGGGTAATGTTGGCATCCTGAAATTTTACTTAGAAGCAACAAGCTGTATGCAGGTCAGACGTAGATGCTGAATATTCTGGAGTCCTCCATACCACAAAGTGCCATGACATAGAGATTTCAGTGCAATTGCAAGGTCATTCCCTTAAAAAAAAGTTTAAAAAAAAATCTATTTGCTCATTTATGGAGGCTTTGAGCTTAAAGTTTTGGTGCGTTTGAAAGGATGTAAAATTTTACCAATTCTGGCGGATGATATTATCGAAACAAATTGCACAGCTCAAGTTTTACTTTAAAAATAAAGAAAACAGTCGCCTTTTGTGAAGTACTAAAGCTTTAAAGTCTTTTTTAATAGAATTTAACGAGTGGTTTAATCTTACAAGTAAATTCAAGCGTCTGGCAAAGTGCAGTTAATTATAGGTCAGCCGATGGGATTATACACAAAGGTTTTATCGATGTAAAACGAAGTAAGAAGCAGCTGGAGAAAAATATTGGTGCTCAGTAATGAGCGTTATTGAAACCAATAATCCTTTTGCTGGATAACTGATTATATTCAAATCCTGTATGTCAGCATTCTGTCCGTTAACTTTTTGCATTTTCACTTGTAATTACTGAAAATTACCTGTGCAAATTTGTTAAAGCTCCAGTGATTTTCATTCTGAGAAATGGGGCAGGAGCAAACTGCATTGTGTATTTTTTGATCCTGCCTCAGGAGGCAGTTTCTATATAAAGATAAAAGTTAAGCCAGTTGTGATAAACTTTAAGAGATGTGGTAAATTGAAGTTGTTTTTCAGTGATTATCAGTTTACTTTTTTATTTCAAACGCTCTAATTGTAGGCAAAGAAAACTTAATCAATTACTGCATTCTTGGAAGTGGTGTCTTTTGACCGAGATGTTGAACTGAAATCACATCTACATTCAGGTGAACATAAACTAACAATGGCACTATTTTGAAGAGCAAGGCATGTCCCTTGTTCTGCCTAATATCTCTCAACTAAGTTGGATTGATCAATTCTCATTCCTATTCATCCAACATTGTTCTGTACAAAATGGCTGCAGCCTTTCCTAGTCTGCAACAATGACTACACTTCAAATGTACGTTATTGGCTGTAAAGCATTTTGGGGCATTGAGATATTGAAACACTGTGAATGAAAGACAGGAAAATACACAATTCTTCAGTTTTTCCAGGTCCTGTCAAAGTATGAATTGGAGGAGATGATGTGATGAGTTTGATTTGATCCTGGAAATGTAAGGAGTTGCTTAGGTGTGGCATGAAGTGCTTCCAGCTTAGGAATGAAGAAGAAGAGATTGAAGTAGCTACAATCCTACAAAGTAAATAAGGAAGTTACTTGCTTTCTGGCATGCATTATTCTCAATCGATACAAACATAAAATTCAAATTTGGAAGTTTTGCTTTGTGGTTAAAGGTTCTGAGCTCTAGCCCCACTTTAGGATGAGCACATTGTTTAGATTGAGGGAGTGGAACATTTACGTGAATAATGATACTTTCACCAAGTATTCGCGTGGGTATGAATAATCCTCTGACACCTTTTAAGTAAGATCCAGAAGTTCTTGAGTCATAACCAGCATTCATCTAATAACCCAAATTGCAAGACACATTTACTGACCGCTCATGTCATTGCTACTCAGGGGAATAGTGATTTTCCCTGGCCACGTCCAAAATTCAACTTGGGTAGACTACACTCGAGTGCTGTGAACAATTCTCCTCTCTGCTTTACATAAATAAGGTCAGAAGTCACATGACACAATTTCAAATAAACCTAATCTTTCATAGTGCTGCCCCTTCGTCTGGTGAAGTCTTCACCTGAAGTCTTCACTTTACCTGACGAAGGGATAGTACTCTGAAAGCTTGTGATTTCAAATAAACCTTTTGAATTATAACTTGGTATTGTGTGACTGCTGACCTTGTCCACCCCAGTCCAACTCCAGCACCTCCACATCTTGGTTATAAAACTGATATAGAGATACTGGGGAAGCTATAAAGATGATTTTATAAGGATGATACCAAAGCTATGTTATAATTTTCAAGACAGATTGGAGCACTTATCTTCAGAAAAAGAGCAAGTTCAGACTGTACCTACCTACTTGAGGTCTTTGAAAAGAGGTGTAGGAGAATCAGCCTGAAACTTGCATGCTGGTACGTAAGATAATTATTATTGACTCTAGTGGGGAACTTGGGAGAAATGTTTCCAGATAAAATGGACAAAAATAGGGAGATCTGTACTATAGGTAGTAATTAAGGGGAATCATTTGATGCAGTTACAGGAAGCAAGCTAAGTCTGTAATGGTGATGGCATTTCTTGAGTGAGGAGAAAGCTACACAAATTACTTTGGGTTAGACAATGGGGCTTGTGTGAACCACAGGAAAAAATACAAAACATGATGGTGCTGGTGATTGAATTAATGGCCTGAATTTTACAGGAACAAGTTAAATATGGGCAGTGTTTTTTTAACAGGGAAACCAGATACCTTGGTGGTGTTTTAATTCCATTACTGTTATCTTTCAGACCAGTCAGGTTTCTTATCTGGAGGTCAGCTTAATTAGTTTGAGGACTCTGCTTCGGGGGCAGACATGATTTCCAACCTTATGGAGTAGAGAGGCCCAATTACCTTGGTGGGTTTAATGAGAAGGTAGGAAGATGTGCCTCATCTTCCTGGTCTAATTCATGAAGCTGGGTAAATATGGTTGGCCTTTGTTAAAACCAAACTGGTTAAGTCAGATGCTGCATACCTTTATAAAATAACTAAGTTACCAACCTGCCTTCTGGGAGCAAGGTAAACATCACACAACACCAAGTTATGGTCCAATAGCTTTATTTGGAAGCACTAGCTTTCAGAGCGCTGCTCCTTTATTAGGCCTCTCATAAACCTGTTGGACTATAACCAGGTGTTGTATGATTTTTAACTTTGTCCACCCCAGTCCAACACCAGTTTATCCACATTCTGGGCGGATGTTGGCTGACCGATGTTTGCTCGATATTCATTAAGGCAAAAGTGAGTTAGGGTTCAGTTTCAGAGTTTTGAAATTTTCACATCTTTTTCTGTTTGTTTAAGTCCACCTTTACATTTCACTAATTGGAGTGATCACAAGGCGGCGTGACCTGAACTACTTTTTAATTCAAAATTATCCACTTGAGTTCTAAGACCCAATCAAGACCCTGCTCTCATCAAGAATCTTCAATCAAAGTTTGCCACGTTATATTGGGAAAGCTATAGTTTTGTCAAAGAAATGCTGTTATTTAAAAATACAATTTAATATCCCTGGACCTGACCTGTGAGTCAGAAAAGAAAGATTGACTTAGACTTAGAATTATACAGAACCTTTCTCAATTTCAGGACCTCCCAAAGTGATTCATAGCTAATGAAATGGTCTGGTCACTATTAAAACGTAGGAGAAATTGTGAAGTAACAAGCATGAAGCACTTATTTGAATGTTTTACAGCCAAGGTCACAAATGAGCTAGCCTATAATGTAAATGACCTGACACCAGTGCTAATGGAGTTGCTACCTAGGTTGTATTCATTGCTTTTCAGGGATACAAGTAAATTGCTGTTGACTGCAACATTCGTGTCTGGCATAAGTCTTGACAATTATAGCCTTGTATGTATTTCTGTATGTTTTTCTGTCCTAAGCAGACTGGTCACAAGGGAATTTTCTGAATAATGGTCAATGTGCTGTTGTTCTGCTATAAAAGGGTCAGTTAGACTCAAAACGTCAGCTCTTTTCTCTCCTTACAGATGCTGCTAGACCTGCTGAGATTTTCCAGCATTTTCTCTTTGGTGAAAGCAAATTGAGGATTGTTTTGTAATTGTTGTTAAATATAAAACAGAAATATTATTTTGTCTTTGTGCAAAGCATTAGAAAGGCCTTAACAACAATTCTGTGTCTATCTTTGTACAAATGATAAAGAACTGGCAAACATGCAAAGGAGGGCCACTCAATAATGAATAGCTTAAAGCCCTAATTACCAGCATAGGAGGAGAGCTGGATGTTTTGTAAGTAGAACAATGTAGACATTAGATTTGGTCCATAGTAAGGAATGGGTTTTGGACAGCCAAGAATCCTGAACTTAAGATATTAGTATCCATATTGGGGAACACTTGTTTTCGCAGACAATAAACAATCTTAGGAATGAACATTCATTGTAGAGATTGCGTAGAGAAATGAAAGAAATTACATTGAGGTCCTGAAACATGCTACATAAATGTCCCAAAGTGCTATACAGCCTAGGAAATAAGATGAAATAAGACACATGGCAGCCAATTTACACATAGCACAGACCTCTGAGTAGTAACATGGTAATGTCCAAAGTGGGGTGTGCGTCTTTAAAGTCATGTCATGATATTTTTTGTGTAGGATATGTGGGGTCTTACTTTAACTCCTTAGTCAAGGACAGCTCCTCAGATAGTGCAGCATTATATCTGTACTGTGCCTGAGTGTGAGTCTCAATTTCTGGTGCTGTTATGGTCCTTGAACCCAGCTTCTGCGTGGAGAGAATAGAACTACCAGAACCACAAGTGCAAGGGAGCTGAATGTATTCCTGAAAATAGTCAACCTATTTCCTTTAAGAAGAGCAATTTCCATGCCAGTGCTTCTGATTTGTTTTGCTTGATCCTCACCTTCAGATTGGACTCTCTCTGCCTAATTCATGATGTCCTCCGCGTTGTCTGTCCCATTTTGTCAATATTCACATTGAAAGAAGACAACGTTAGTGAGAATACGGAGATACAGGCTACTAGATTAGATGGGATTGGGGTTGATAAAGAGGAGGTTTTGGCAATTTTGGAAGATCTGAAAATAGATGAGATCCCTGGGCCAGATGGGATTTATCCTCAGATTCTCTGGGAAACCAGGGAGGAGATTGCAGAGCCTTTTGCTTTGATCTTTGTCATCATTGTCGACAGGAGTAGTGTCAGAAGACTGGAGGATAGCAAATGTTGCTGCCTTGTTTAAGAAGAGGAGTCAAGACACCCTGGTAATTGTAGACCAGTGAGTCTTAGTTCGGTTATGGCTAAGGTGTTGGAAAAGGTGATAAGAGATAGGATTTATAATCATCTGGAAAGGAATAATTTGATTAGGGATAGTCAACATTGTTTTGTGAAGAGTAGATTGTGCTTCACCAGCCGTATTGAGCTCTTCGAAAAGGTGACAAAACAGGTAGATGAAGGTAAAATGGTTGATGTGGTGTATGTGGATTTAAGTATGGTGTTTGATAAGGTTCCACGTGGTAGGCTTTTGCACAATATATGGAGTTTTGGGATTGAAGGTGATTTAATGCTTTGGATCAGAAATTGGCTTGCTGAAAGAAGACAGAGGGTGGTGGTTGAAGGGAAATGTTCATCCTGGAGCTCAGTCACCAGTGTTGTGCCAAGGATCTGTTTTGGAGCCACTGCTGTTGTTATTTTTATAAATGATCTGGATGTGGGTGTAGAAGGATTGGTTAGTAAATTTGTGGATGACACTAAGGTAGGCAGAGTTTTTGATAGTGCCAAAAGATGTTGTGGGTTACAGAGGGACATAGATAAAATGCAGAGCTGGGCTGAGAAGTGGCAAATAGTTTAATGCAGAAAAGTGTGAAGTAGTTCACTTCGGCAGAAGTAACTGGAATTCAGAGTACTGGTCTACTGGTAAAATTCTTGGCAGTGTAGATGAACAGAGATATCTGTGTCCAGGTGCATAAATCCCTGAAAGTTGCCACCCAGGTTGATAGGGTTGTTAAGAAGGCATATGGTGTGTTGCCTGCAACAGTGGTGGACTCACCGATATTAAGGATTTTTAATTGGGCTTTGGTCATACATATGGAAAATAATGGAACAGTGTAGGTTAGATGGGCATCAGATTAGTTTCACAGGTTGGCTCAACATCAAAGGCTGAAGGACCTGTACTGTGCTGTAACGTTCTGTGTTCTCACACTTCTGCTGTCAATGCTTCCTTTCTATCTAAGAATCACAATGAAGTTTTCCTTGTCTTCATCTTCCATCCCAAGACCAACCTCTGCTATTTTCATCATCCTCCGCTAGATGCCATCATCAAGAGCATCTTCCTTTCTCTTTCAACATTCTGAAGAGATCATTCCGACACTGATACCATGATAAAAAGAGAACAGTTCTAGTGAAAGGATATCACCCTGAAACAGTAGCTCAATTCATGTCTTCACAGAAACTGCTGAACCTACTGAGTATTTCGAGCTATTTTTATTGATTACCTCCAATTTCTGACATTGACAGTATTTTCCTTCTGCTTTGAGGAGGAGTGTCCACTTGTCAGTTGGTTTTACTGGGCAGTCTTTGTTTCGAGGGGTCAAAGAAGAATTGGCTTTTTTCCACCTTTTTTTGTTTTTTGTCAGAAGATTGTGGCAGGAAGGGAAGATATATGGAACTAACTTCATAACCATGTGCACTATCACAGATTTGGTGGATAAGTGGTTTTCCTGTGTATTTGTATTGCAGTAGAACTGGGTCAGATTTGGCACCAATTACGCCCCTGTTCAAACATTGGAAAAGGTACTGTGTCTTGCATGTATTCTCTGATGGAATGTATGAAGAAACACAGAGGCTGAATTAATTGCATAAAGAACGACAATGAAAAAAAAAACCCACTATTTCAATGGGGACAACACATCTATCCTGGGACAGGCTAAGCATGTCTGCATGTCTTTACATGCAGAGAATTCCTAGAGGCCTGGCACTCCAACCACAGACCAACATATAGATCTAGATACCATCTATCAACCCCTCAGAAAACGAACAGGAAATGACATCACCACAAACCCCAGGAACCCCATCCAGGACAAACATATAAATAGAAAGCAGGAGACAACAGCTTCGCTTCACTTGGAGGTCACCACTGATGATGTTACCTAGCCAGGTAATGAAACGTCTGGATATCAAACCTGCAGCTCAGTGAGCAAACCTACACCCTGAATGACAATGAGTTCGAGTTAGGTCATTGTTGCATACAATATATAAAATATACAATGGCAATGTGCAGTATTTAATATAATTTGCTGCCTTGTGACAAACTAAGATGCCATTTAGATTGCAGTTAGTTGTCCACTTTAAAATGTCACACAGCCTGCAAAAATGTTTAAAATATTAGATTTAAATATACAGGCTGTAATGGGGGAAAAAAAGTAAAGATGGATTTGGTAGAAGCAACTGTAATTGGGAACAAATGGTTTAGATGGGTTTATGCCTGCTGTGATAGAGTTGCTTCAGTAAAGCAACTTGAGCAGAAAAATTATTTGTTAAAATATATCTGGTGGTAGCGAATTATGTGTTCAACATACACAGATTGAATAATTGTAAACAGCAAAAGTGGTGCGAAGGTTAGCCAGTTCACAAATCTATCTAAGCCAAGTGGTGCAATATTTATGCAGGATACCCCTCCTCTTTGGTTTTTGCTTATTCATTTTTCATGTGTCTGATAATTGAGCTTTTTAAAATCTGTTCCTTGTATTTCTCTATGTATCTTTCATTTCTGATTTCTCTATTGTTGCACAAATATTAGTTTAATTTTGCATCTGATATTCTCCCATGGAAGAAAAAGCTATCCAGTCATATTGCAAGGAAAATACTTGTCACCATGACAGTTCATCTCCACCTCAAAATGTATTTACTGATCTCATCTTTCAGTCCAGTAGCTTCTTTGTATAATTTGTCCTATTGGATCTTGTGCCAAAGCTACATGACCTCTCCTCCTGCCAGAAGTTTACTCCGTCACGAAGTTCACTTTGTAAAAATGAACATGAACTAAACTTAACCAGCTTAAATTGAGTTTCTAACTTTTTCATTTTTTGGATATTGAGCAATGAATAAAGTAAGATGGTGGTCAGGTCACTAAAGATTTGAGGAGGAATGATAATGAACTTTCAAGATATGGAATTAATGGCTTGGAGATGTTAGCTAAATCAGAACAAGTACTCCATTTCTGATATGGTCATGTTTTGCCAGGGCCACAAGTGCACTAAAAATTATTTTGGCTCCAGTCAGGCTAATGTGCGCAATGGCATCAAAGATCAAATTTTATTCTTTCTGTTTCCTCAGGTGCAACACTACCTGCTGATTGATCTTTCCCTTGCCATGAAAAATGGGCAAACAATTCTTTTTGTAAGATTTATTGAGCCTGGGAAGGGGGTCAAAAGGATCAGTGAGTGAGGTATTCTTTACTGGTACTTTGCAAAATTGAGTATAGAATTTTGCCTGGTGGTGTCTCGGTCTTGAAATTGATTTTACTGGTCAGAAGTGAAGTTGCATAAAACTAGTTACAAATTATCTCTTTTCTAACTGTGAGAAGTATCAAATTTCATTTGGTTAAATATGCATTTAGCAATTTCATTCTTGCTTTCCTTGGATCCTCTGTTCAACCTTCCTGTGTTCTCATATTTTATTATTAAGTTTAGTTAGACTTGTCTATTGAAATTAAATGCAGAACAGCAACTAATAGTTAAAATGTGGTTTATTTTCACACACTTCAGTTTCCTGAGCAATTGCACAGGATCATTACCATTCATCTAGCTCATCCAACTATAGTCAGTTATTCTTCTCTGTGCTGAGTATCATAAAAGCAGAATTAGTGAAACTTGCAGAGACATAGAGCATCTCTTTATTCACTGCATTCTTGGAATAAACTAAAGTCTTGTTATAATCTGTATTTTGGTCTTGGTTGATTCAGTGTTGAACTCAAAGAGGTTAATTGTATATAGTGGGCAGAGTATAATCCGTCCCAGCAGTCCAGGATGGAAATGTTTAGCACAAGATGTCTTATATATGTAAAATAACAGCAATTGTGTCGATGGCGACTATAGATCATTGTGATTTAATGGGATGGATTCATTTTTTAAAAACAGCACACTCAGTTGGGTGTATGTGTGGAGACAATCACCGTGCTCTGTGTTTGTGACTATTTTGTACACAGTAGAAGGGCTGGGAGTGAGAGTGAAAAGGCGGTCACAACGGGGAGTCGAACGAGAGAGAAAGGGACCTTGGTTGAAATGAGCAGTGCCCGTTCTCAGTGCCTGTGTGGGCTACTAATCAGCATGCATGGTCACACAGACCACAGCTCGAAGAGTAGAAATAACTGGAAAATTTTATTAGCTTTTATTTTGCTCTGCAAAATTCACTTGCAGCTTACAGCACAGCAACATGTTTTTCTATAACAAAGTATCTTCCGCAATCAGCAGTGGGTATTGCCCTGAAATAAAAAAGAAGTCACCGCCATGAAAGCCATAAAGCCCCTCGAGACCTCTATAGACTTTATTTCAACCTTTTGTAACATCCACTTCTACAGGCAGTGAATGAACCTCCTCCTTTTACACAGTGGACTATAGACCCACCATTGAGTTTATCCTGAAGAAATGGATCTTAATTTCTTTTTAAGCATCAGTCCTGCCTTTTATAATGGTTTGTTTTTATGTCCCTGAATGATGTGCATTTCGCTAAGTTGTACAGATGTAATGAGCATCGGAAATTTGCAGGCAGGCAATTTCTCACATTAGGAAGTGATTCTTCATGTTTCATTACAAATCTAAATCACCAGAAAGTTGGGTATTTAGCAGAAGTAATATTTGATGGTTTTGCTGAGTTTGTGAGACTCTTAAGTGCATAGTAGTTTCTCATCATGTGTACCCGTTCTCAATGCATTCTTAATTAACAACTGTTGAATGATTGCCTGTTTGCACAAGTGGTAGTCATATTGGGACCTAATTAATGAAGTGAATTAGTTTGCCTTACCTATAAGATGCAGAAAGACAAATGTTTTTTGTTCCTACCCAACCTCCCAACTGTGACATTTTCTTTCTCCCCAGCTCGCAATCTCTGATTGGACTTGTACATATGAGCTGTAAGGTAATGTGATGTTTTTATTGGAACAATCCTTAAGATATAAATGGCATTCCCAATACCTGTTAGTTTGGAGCGCGATGGTTATTTACAAGGCCAGAGGAATGAGAGATATCAGGACCGTGGAAGCTGGAGAAGTAAATAGTGATATCTGGAAAAGCCTCTATATTACAGAGGAGGTGGTGCTGGACATCTTAAAATGCATAAAAGTAAATAAGTTCTTGGGACCTGTTCAAGTGTATCCCAGAACTTTATGGGAAGCTAGGGAAGTGATCCTTTGCTGAGATATTTGTATCATTGATAGCCACAGGTGAGATGCCGGAGACTGGAAAGTGGCTAATGTGATGTAATTTATTAAGAAAGGTGATGAAGAAAAGCCAGGGAACTATAGACCAGTCAGCCTGACGTCAGTAGTGGGTAAGTAGTTGGACAGGTTTCTGAGGGACAGGATTTACATGAATTTGGAAGAGCAGGGACTGATTAGGTATGTGCATGGAAAGCCACATCTCAGTAACTTGACTGAGTTTTTTGAAGAAGTAACAAAAGAAGATTGAAGACAAAGCATTGGAAGTTGTCTGTATGGAATGGAAGATGTTCAAGGTTCCTAATGGTAGACTAGTTAACAAGTTTAGATCACATGGAATCCAGGGAGAGCTAACCATTCGGATACAAAATTGGTTTGAAGGTAGGAGACAGAGGGTGGCAGTGGAGGATTGCTTTTCAGACTGGAGGCTGTGACCAGTGGTGTACCACAGGGATCAGTGTTGGGTCCACTGCTTTTTGTCATTTATGTAAATGACTTGGATGTGAATATAAAAGAAATGGTTAGTAAGTTTGCAGCTAACAGCAAAATCGGTATTGTCATAGACAGTGAATAAAGTTATCTCAAAGTACAATGGGACCTTGATCAGAAGGAATTTAATTTGGATAAATGTAAGGTGTTGCATTTTGCGAAGACAAGCTAGGCAGGACTTACACTCCCCAGGACCTACCATTAAGTGTATATTTGAACAAAGAGACCTTGCATTGCAGGTTCATAGTTTCTTGAAGGTGGAGTCACAAGTAGACATGGTAGTGAAGAAGGCTTTCAGTACCTGACTTTATTGGTCAGTACTTTGAGTAAAGGAGTTGGGATGTCATGTGGCCATACTGGACATTGGTTAGGCCACTTTTGGCATACTGTGTTCAATTCTAGACTCCCTACTTTGGAAAGATGTTGTTAAACATGAAAGTGTACATAATGATTTACAAGGATATTGCAGGGGTTGGAGGGTTTGAGCAGAAAGGGAATGGGACAGGGAATTAAAATGGGCGGTGACCTCTGCGGGCCTGGCTGAGTTTATGTTTGGTCTCCCTGATGTAGAGAAGACCATATTGGGAGCGTCAGATGCAGTAAGCTGGGTTGGAGGAGAGGCAGAGGCAGGCGAACCTCTGTCTAACCTGCAAGGACTGTTTGGGGCCCTGGGTGGACGTTGGGGGGGTGTGGTGTGCCGGCAGGTTTTGCATATTCTCTGGTTGCAAGGGAATGTAGTGGGGAGAGGGGCTTAGAGCAGTGAAATGGAGAATGGAGGCTGTGCAGTGGAGGACTGTCTGGATGAACAGAGGGGGTAAATTTTGGACATCTGGGATGCTTGGGAGTGGCATGTCTCCTCGTCCAAACAGATGCAGCATAGGTGGAGTAATTAGGAGAACGAGATAGTGTTCTTGCAGGACACTGGGTGGGAGGAAGAGTAGTCCACATAGTTATGAGTCTGTTGGTTGATCATAAATGTCTGTCTGGGGACTGTCCACAGAGATGGAAATGGAGAGGTCAAGAAAATAGAAGGAGGTTTCTGAGATGGACCAAGTGAATTTGAGAGCAGGGTGGAAGCAGGTTAGATTCCCTATGAAGCAAATTAGATTCCTTACAGTATGGAAACAGGCCATTTAGCCCAACAAGTCCACACTGGCCCTCCAAACAGTAACCTACCCAGACCTATTCCCCATCACTGCGGATAATTTAGCATGGCCAATTCACCTGATCTGCACATCTTTGGACTGTGGGAGGAAACCCATGCATGCACGGGGAGAATGTGCAAACTCCACACAGACAATCACCTGAGACTGGAACTAAACTCTAGTCCCTGGCGCTGAGGCAGTAGTGCTGACCACTGAGCCACCGTGCTACCCTAAAGTGGGTGAAGGCGATGAACTGTTCCAGTTCAGCTTGGGTGCAGGACACTGCACCGACACAGTCATCAGTGTAACAGTGGAAACGTTGGGCACAGTGCCTGTGTAGATACTGAAGAGGGACTGGTTGATGAAGCCAACAAAGAGGCAGGTGTAGCTGGCACCCATCGAGTGCCTGTGACCATTATGAAGGGTGAGGACTAGTTCAGCAAGTCAGAGGAAAGTATTGGTGGAGGGAGACTGGATGGGTCTGTTGGAGAGAAAGAAACTAATGGCCAAGCTTGCAGGTTATGGACATGTATAAGGACTGCACGTCCGTAGTAAAGATAAATCGCTGGGGGACGGGGAATGAGAAGTTACTGGAGATGGAGGGTGTGGTGTGTGATGGATGTAGGTGAGAAGTATCTGAACCAGTCCCCCTTGGTCCAGGCACTTCTACCTACATGCCCTTGGGATATCTCTAAGACACACGCACTAAACAACCCCAACACCCCATGGCCGAACACTTCTACTCCCCCTTTCACTCCGCCAAGAACATGCAAGTCCTGGGCCAGCGCCTCTGCCAGATTCAAGCCGCCCAAAGCCTAGAGGCAGAACGCCTCATCTTCCACCTTGAGACCCTCCAATCACACAAGATCGATGTTGATTTCACCAGTGTGCTCAATTCCCCTCTCCCCACCTTATCACGTATCCAACCCTCCAACTTGGCACGGCCCTCTTGAACTGTGCGACCTGTCCATCATTTTTCCCACCCATCTGCTCCACCCTCTGCTCTGATTTATCACCATCAGCCCCTCACCTTCATCCACCTATAGCATTTCCAGTTACCTTCCCTCCAGCCCACCCCCTCCCACTTATCTCTCAGCCCCCTTGGGCCTTCTCCACATTCCTGATGAAGAGCTTATGCTCAAAACATCGACTCTCCTGCTCTTTGCATGCTGCCTGACCAGCTGTGCTTTTCTAGCACCACATGTTTTGACTCTATAATGTTACCTGAATAATTCCTGCAATAATGTCCAAGGGCTGAGACGATTGATCTCCAATAACCCCCCACGTTTTCCTTTCTATGAGGTGTGGCTTCAGCCAGTAGAGAGTTTTTCCTTGATTCTGCTGACTCCAACTTTGCTGGGGCTTCTTGATACCATATTCAGTCAAATGCTGCTTTGATGTCTTTCACCTTACCTGGAACAAGGCAGGCATACATGTGTCAGAATGTAGCGAGCTGGCTTTAGGACGAAAAACGGACGGTTGAGGTAAAAGGCAGTTACTTGGAGTGAAAGATGACCGTCCTCCCACTAAATGAGTATCAAAATAGCCAACACGAGGGCAACAACACATAAGTAAATCTATCCAATTGGATATATTGCAAAATTAATTTCAAAACAAATGAGGGAGATCACATTTTGGTGAGGAAAAATGAAAGCACATATTGCTTGGAAACTAAAATGTCCAAATGACGTAGGGGAGAAAAGGAGTTTGAGTAAGTTTCAAAAAAATCATTTAAACAATGACAGGTGAATTTGTGTCCCGTTTAGAAGCAGTATGTACAGCTGCCTCTTGTTTTGCTCCAAATTTTCTCCAACTCTTAAAGTGCTTGTTGGTTTCCAGATTTGCAGATTCTTGATACTGACAACTCTATACGAATGATCATTTTTAGTGTGAATGCTTTGGTTCCTGGCCTTCAATGGAAGGAATCCGAGTGAACCCAAATCTGTCCCACCAGTTTGCCTGTAAAGTACTGTCCAACTGAGGTTGATGAAGAATGATCTGGAATAACCCCTTTACCAACAAGTCCTTACAGCCCCACTGTGTTCCAGACGCCCTGAGACCAGTTGTAAATTTGTTGCTGTTACCTCACCTAAAACTAGATCAATCATATCAGAGACCAAATCACATCTCTTCCTGGTCTGTTAGTGCTGTGCTTTTTCCTATGGGAGAAATGGTTTATTGTCCTAAAATTATAGTGCAGGGGAACATACGGTACAGATACTCATCATTACTTTGGAATGCAATGTGAGCAATTCTCAGGTCTAAAGGGAGATATCAAGAAAGCCCTTTCTGTCTAAATGTTTATATACAAACGACAGAGAATGGCTTCTTTGTAAATATTTTCAGTCACTGTGCTGTATACTAACAGTCGAGATGAACAATAAAACAATTTAAATTACAGGTAAATGAGAGGTGTCGAGCTCTCTGTGGTTCACACAGTGCTGTCACCAGAGAGTTGGTCTCGGGTTTCAGTAACAGGCTGATACAAGTTTTTTTGAAAAGGGTAATGGATTAACTCTGCAGTTCAGAAAATGAGGAGAGAAACTAGCTGAGGTTACACCTTCAGTTTCTAACCTCTCCTATCCGCTCAGCTACACGAGCACTGCTGTGCCACCTAGGTGGGCTTTTTTTAAGAAACCTAACAAAATGCTTTGGCAGTGGTCAAAGATGATGAAAAGCATGTAAGGGCTGAATCTGGACAGTGGTTTAGAGCTGCTGCTTTGGCACATTTCTGTGGTTAGGATGAGTTCCTGCAGACAGCAGATCTGCTGCAGGGCAAAAAAAACTAATGGAGATTTTTGAAGAACTGTCTCCATAGTCACTGTGTGATTTATTTATATACTTTGATTTTAGAAGAATGAGGAACATGTATCCTGACATTTAAAATGTTAGCTATTAATTACTAAGGCGTCAACAGTGTTCTTTTGTGTATAATTGATGTTTCAATGGTCAAAACTAGAGTATAATGAGAAATAGTGTAGGTTTTAAAAAATCAGTATTATGGATCCCTTTGTGCTGCATTTGTCATAGCTTTTTTTACCTCTCCTTCCCCATCCCCCCCTCACCCCCACCCCCCTCACTGCTACTGTGAATGACCTATAACCTCATGCAATTCAAACCAGTCTGATGTAGATTTTGATATAAATCCCTACAGGCATGTGGAGTTTTCAGTTCCTGGAAGTTTTAACGACTTCTGAATACAGTGATACATGTCCCCTGCAGGCAACCAGACCATATTGCAAAAGGGATTCTTTCAGTTCAGAGCTTGCTAGACCAAAGAAGACTGCTCATTTTCATGGTGCAGAGACAAGCTGTATAATAGCAAGTAGGCAAAGCAAATTTCATTTTGTGAAGTGTTGGTCAAGTTGATAAATCCCACAATATCTCTTGGTTTCAGTTTTTCTTTGTCATTCTCTCTCTCCCCCATTCCTTCCCCACCCTAGTGCTTGTTCCACCTCAAGGCAGCTTCAAGCTAGGTGTCACTTTCATAATTGTTTCATAATTGTAATCCTTTTTGTTTTTTAACCAGTTTTAAGTATTCAAATGGACCATATGAGGGGAAGTTGAACTTTGACCAGTGATCTTCATGTTCCCAGATATCTGTGATGCGCTTAGTCTTTAACACACTGCTGGATTTCTTGAAGCTTTACAGGGAATGAATAAAAATAAGCTGAAATGTTGCAACAAACAAAAGTGACTCATTCAAATTTTGGTGTCTCTAAGCAGTTTAATAAACAAGTTTGAACACTACTTTTTAAAATATTCATGTATTTGATTGTGTATTGAATTGTTAGAGATAAGTTTATTGTTTTTTTTACCAGAAATGGACAAGAACGCTCATTATTGTACACTTCGTCATCATGAATGACAATTACAAACTTCAGTTCCAAACATGGGGCTCATCTTGAAAGCCTACACCAGTGTTTCCCAATACCTTTCCCTGTCCAGTATCCTTACCTTAAAGTTTGGGAATTGTCATGACTCCTTGGTGAGATCTGTGAAAGCACAATGAGGTATGGGGATGCAGTGAACGTGGGTGCCTGTTGCAATGGGAAGGCAGTTGTTATAATTGCCAGAGCTCCACAGCAGTCATTGCTGCCTTAGATTGAAGGCAATTGAAAGGAAATGAAAAGTTCACAACATCACATTGGATCTTTTCTAAATAACCCTACAATGAGAACTGGGGTGGGTTGCCCCAGAGTCGTAAACAAAAAAGACCAACAAATAACTAATCTAAACAAAGCCATCAGACAAAGGAAACATATAAATCTTAATATTTGTCCCAGTGTCAATCATACATGAATGAAACTTTATAAAGGCTACTTTGGTTCTGTCAACATACTTTTTTTTGCTATTAAGTATAGCTGTGCATTGTTGTATTGGGGGAGATTGATCTACAGTCCACATTTCGTAGAACAGAGGGGATGGAGACTACAGCAGTTGCATGCTCCTCTTGTAGGATGTGGGAGGTAAGGGTTACCACTCGTGTCCCTGCTGATTTCGTCTGCAAGGAGTGTATCCAACTCCAGCTCCTCACAGACTGCATTAGGGAACTGGAGCTGGATGAACTTCAGGTAATTGAGGTGGCTGAAGGGGTAATAGAGAGGAGTTATAGGGAGGCCATCATAGCTAAGTTAGAGGAAAAAGATAGCTGGGTGACAGTAAGGAGAGGAAAGTGAATGGATAGGCAGTGCAGGGACTCCCTGTGGCCATCCGCTTAGCAATAAGTATACTGCTTTTGATACTGTTGGGGAGGACAACTTGCTGGGAAAGCCTCAGTGGCCAGGTCTCTGGCACTGAGCCTGGCTCTGTGGTTCAGAAGGGAAGGGAGGAGGGTAGTAGAGTGATAGTGATAGGAGATTCAATGGGGAAAGGAACAGACAGGAGATTCTGTGATTGTGAACAAGACTTCCAGATAGCATATTGCCTCCAGATTACCACCCTGCTCCCTGTAAAAACGCCACCCCATATTCCCAATTCCTCTGCCTCTGCCGCATCTGCTCCCAGGAGGACCAATTCCAATACCGAACAATCCAGATGGCTACCTCCTTCAACGACTGCAATTTTCCCTCAGATGTGGTTGACGATACTCTCCATTGCATCTCCCCCACTTCCCGCTCCTCTGCCCTTGAGCCCCTCCCCTCCAATCGCCACCAGGACAGAATCCCACTGGTCCTCACCTACCACCCCACCAACCTCCAGATCCATCGTATCATCCTTCGTCATTTCCACCACCTCCAAACAGACCCCACCACCAGGGATATATTTTCCTCCCCTCCCCTATCAGTGTTCTGGAAAGACCACTCCCTCCGCGACTCCCTCGTCAGGTCCACACCCCCCACCAACCCAACCTCCACTCCCGGCACCTTCTGCAACCGCAAGAAATGCAAAACCTGTGCCCTCACTTCCCTCCAAGGCCCCAAAGGATCCTTCCATATCTGTCACAAATTCATCTGCACTTCCACACACATCATTTATTGCATCCGCTGCACCCGATGTGGCCTCCTCTACATTGGGGAGACAGGCCGCTTATTTGCGGAACATTTCAGAGAACACCTCTGGGACACCCACACCAACCAACCCGACCACCCCGTGCTGAACACTTTAACTCCCCCTCCCACTCTGCCAAGGACATGCAGGTCCTTGGCCTCCTCCATCGCCAGACCATGGCAACACGACGGCTGGAGAAGAGCGCTTCACCTTCCGCCCAGGAACCCTCCAATCACAAGGGATGAATGCAGATTTCTCCAGCTTCCTTATTTCCTCTTCCCCCCATTTTATCTCAGTCCCAACCCTCGGACTCAGCACCGCCTTCTTGACCTGCAATCTGCTTCCCAACCTCTCTGCCCCCACCCACTCTCCGGTCAATCACCCTCACCTTAACCTCCTTCCACCTATTGCATTCCCACTGCCCCTCCCCCAAGTCCCTCCTCCCTACCTTTTATCTTAGCCTGCTTGGCACACCTTCCTCATTCCTGAAGAAGGGCTCATGCCCGAAACATCGATTCTCCTGTTCCTTGGATGCTGCCTGACGTGCTGCGCTTTTCCAGCAACACATTTTTCAGCTCTGATCTCCAGCATCTGCAGTCCTCACTTTCTCCTGATTACCAGGATCAGGGATGACTCTGATCGAGCCTACAGGATTCTTAAGGGGGAGGGAGAGCAGCCAGACTTTGGTACCAATGACACAGCTAAGAAAAGGGATGAGGACCTGAAAAGAGAATATAGGGAGTTGGGTTGGAAGCTAAAAGGCAAGGTGAGCATGGTAGTAATCTCAGGATTGCTACCGGTGTCAAGGGCTAGTGAGGCTAGGAGCAAAGAAAAGTGCAGATGAATATGTGGCTGCAGGACTGGTGTAGGAGGGAGGGCTTCAGATATATGGATCATTGGGATACCTTCTGGGGAAGGTGGTACCTGCACAAGGACGGGTTGCACCTGAAGTGGGCAGGAGATTTGCCAAAGCTCTTTGAGTGGGTTTAAACTAGTTTGGCAGGGGGGTGGGAACCGAAGCTACAGTTCTGAGGTTGGAGCCAGATAGAACGTGCAGAGAGTCTGTAAGGAGGGATAGACAGTTGTTAGGACAAAGTTGCAGTCAGTGTGATGAGTTGAAGTGTGTATATTTTAACACAAGAAGCGTCAGGTATGACGGTGATAAATTGAGAGCGTGGCTCGGTACTTGGAACTGTGATGTTATGACCATTACAGAGACTTGAATATCACAGGAGCAGGAATGGTTGTTGGATGTTCCGGGGTTTAGATGTTTCAAAAGGAATAGAGGGGGAGGTAAAAGAGATGGTAGGGTAGCATTGCTGATCAGGGATAGTAGTGCAGCTGCAGAAAAGGTGGTCTACAGGAAGATTTGTCTACAGAATTAATATGGGTGAAAGTCAGAAATAAGAAAGTAGCAGTCACTTTATGGGAGTTTTCTACAGACTCCCCAATAGCAATTGAAGCTAGCTTGCTTAAGATTAAGGAGATAAGGATCATTGGGCTCCAGAGGGTTACAAGGTAGCCATGTAGGAACTGAAGGATGGACTTAGGAGAGTTCGAAAGGGACATGAAAAAGCCCCAGCAGATAGGATTAAGGGAAACCCCAAGGCGTTCTTCACTTATGTGAGCAACAAGAAGATGGCCACAGTGAGGGTAGGGCTGATCAGGGATAGTGGAGTGAACGTACGTCTGGAGTCAGAGGAGGTAAGGGAGGTCCTTAATGAATACTTTGCTTCATGTTTCACTGCTGAGAGAGACCTTGCGTTTGTGAAGACAGCGTGTAACAGGCTGATATGCTTGAACAGGTTGATGTTAATAAGGAGGATGTGCTGGAAATTTTGAAACATGTAAGGATAGATCAGTCCCCTGTACAGTGTAGCACAAATAAAGCAATGAAGATTGAAGAAGGTTTTAGATTGTTGTAAACTAATTTTGGTATTTTCAAGAGGGATTCAATCTTGATTATTTAATTTGAAATGTATAAGTTGCACTATACATATTATGGAAACAGTTTGACTTGTTTAACCAGCCATTCTGCTTGATGAAGCACAAAGGATCTTTTGATGACTGCGGTTAGGTTTCTGAATGTCTACTGTAATCTGCTTCACTTTCAGCCACTTATTGAAGTAATGCAGTGGGATTTCATGTGCGATACTGCTAACACAATCCTGTTGTAGGGGTTCAGACATGTACCTGTTGCAGTTGCCATAACCTGACAGCTTTTCAGATATATGACTGATGGATTATTCTCGGAGTTTAGCTTTGTGGTTTTTGTGAAGGATATTTGGGATGAGCTAACCAGCCACAATTCAAATTGTTCATCCTAATCAGGCTAAGCCTGTCAGATTTGGAATCCAATTGGAGGTATTACTGTAGAGTCAGCGTAATATACATGAGAAATAGATTTGCCTTCAAGTGTATTTTCTTCCTCTGACCCACTCCCACATCTGTATCCATGCATACACATCCATATTCAATTTCTGGAAAGTATTTCTACATTTAAACAGTTCCTGCTTCTTTGGGATGTGTGTCAATGATTTAGTTCTTCATCTGGAAAGGTAGATCTTGTGATCTTAGTCTTGTAGGTTCACTGAAATTTAATTTCAAACTCAACCCTAAATTCAGTGAATGAGTTCCAAACATTTACGTAGCTAATCCCTATGACATGTTTTTAGGGGTTAGGCCTGTGACTGTTATTTCCTGGCACTTGTTCATGTTAAAGATGTAAATATAAGGAAGCCCCATACCCTTTAAAATTGGTTGCACTCCTATCCTGTGTCTGTAACTCAGTTGGCATAGGCACTTACCAAATGTGGGATTGAACTGGTCAGATCTGGAAGGTTCCAGATTTTAGCTGCGCTGAGTTGATGTAACAGTGCAAGAATATTAGGTGGTTGCATTTGCTTCTGGTGCATCTGAATATGGGAAGGTTGAAAGAGCAGCCATTCTTCACTGTTTCATGATCCGTGCTAAGAAGTCACATTTAGCTAGTTAATAGAATAGGATTGAAATCTAATGTAACATCAAGTCCAGTTTGATCAGTTTATGAATATTTAGTGACCAGGCAGTATTCATGAAGCCAGACTTCCACATTGGTTTGTCATTTCTAAAGAGATATTGCCCAGGGTATCTTTATAAGTGGGAAAAAAACATTTGGGTCTGTTGATTGTGAAAAGCATATCTTGCCTGCAATATTGGCAGAATTTGTACCCTACCATTTTTAGAATAGTACAGGGATGGTTATTATCCACGTGAGTTGGCAGGACCTCAGTATAGTGTCTCACCGTAAAGAAAGAATTAAAGAGCTTATACATCTGTTGATGCTTTTACTGTTTTGGGACATTCCCTTGTACTTTACAAATCATGAACTAGTATTTAGATAAAATTCATGTGAGAGTGAAGGAAAAGAATACAAGCAGTAAGAGCCTACAAACAGCAATGTGTTAAGTGCCATATAATTTTGATGTTCTTTTTTGAATGAGGGATAGATATTTTCCAGAAAATTAGAAGAAATTCTCCTACACTTCAAAATGTCTGCCCAAAAGATCAGATAAGATCTCAGTTTAATATCTGAAACTAAAGACGACCCAGTTGTACATTGAAGTATCAAGGTAGGTTATGTGCTTAAGTTTTTTAATTTGAACTAAGTTCAAGGCTAGGAGTGGGGTTTAAACAGAGAACATTTTGACTCAAGTTAAGGTACAACCAACAAAGCAAAATCACTTTTCAGAGCATGATGTGTTTTAGTCTCTAATTTGTTGCTGTCCCTTTCCATCTTAGCAAGTATCTCTGCCACCAAGAATTGCTACCCAGCATCAAGCCTTGATTCAACTGATGAACAAATGGAGTTATGCTTTTGACAAATAGTCCTTATGTTTCAAAATAAAAAATTGAGTTGTGTTAATACAGCAATTTTATCATATGTCTCAGGAAAACATCCCGAAGGTTTTTGCATGCAACGTTTTGTTTCACTGCGCAGTACACCATTAATGGAGCAGTGCCAGTGAATAACTAGTTGATTTGTTTTTGGTAAATACTGGTTGACTGTAAAATGTAGATTGGGATACTAGAAAAACTTCAGTTCTTCTGTATATTTCTACAATCGAATCTTTAACATGCGCAGGACCAAGCAGATAGCAACTTGGTTTAACATTTCACTTGCTGGCCTGCAAAGTTGGCAACCAGACATTCTATACTTCTCTAAAGCGTTGTCATGTGCTGTAGTAGCCTTACAGTGGGACTTTTACACTTAACCTTCTGACACATGCTGAAAGCTATTGTTTTCAGAATAGATCTGAAGGATTTAGGTCTTAATCTTTTCTGTTGCTGTTAGTAAGACATTTTATTGTAATTCATCTAAGACAACTTTAATAGAGTTGAAAATCAAAGTTCTAAATTGTTTGAGCTGCATTCAGCTATTATACATGGTCTAATATTTTATCGTAACTTCATACCAGCACACTTCCTTTACGTAGCAAGAGATGTTCTGGAACGTCTTTCAAAACTTCCATTGCATGCTGTTCTGAAAACCAAGTGAAAGTGCTCTCTCACAACTTTTCATTGGAATAACTTCACAAATGCCAGGCAGGTCTTCATTTCAATAAAAGCTTCAGTAGAATGTTTGTCCCCCGCACTCAATATAGATTCTATTAAGCTGTTTATTGAATTTTTTTTCCTTTAACTATTTCTATAAATTTGGATTTTGCTACGAAACATATGTGGACTTGTTCAGGATGTTATTTGAAGGTTCCGTTATGTTAATGTCTTAAACTATGAACTAACGGAATCTGAAGGGAAAGAATCCAGAGTTGGATCAATTTAGAAAGAGAATTTTTGTAATTGATGTTTATCTTGCTGATAGTCAGGTTCGCAACCATTGTTCAGGAATGTATTACCTATAAAAGGCAGAAGCAATGTAACAACAAATTTGTAGAGCTATGAGCAAATGCAAGGGGTTATGAGGATAATTGAATACCTGTTTCAAAGAGCTTCTATAAACTTGATTGACCGAAGCCTTCTATTTCACAACTCTATGTATATAAAAGGTTGGATGAACCGCTAAGGCACTGTATCAAATTCAAATATGGGATGCTACTGTTTGTAACATCGCATTCCTATCTTGCCCTTCTGCCACTGGCAGTATCTTCAGCACTTGAAACTTTGATATTAGTACGCTTTGGATTGCACATTTTAGGCTTGGGATCCTCAAATATTTGGTAACTTGAGGGCAATTTTGTGTATCAAACCCAAATTAATTTTGCAATAAGGAAGTTTAGGATCTCTGCTAGTCATTCAGGGTTAGAAACAGGAGACATGTTATGCAAGACTGTCCATATTGAATGAAGTATTGAACTGATCCTGGACGCAACTAGGCGCAAACTCATAAGGACTGAAGGAAAACACTTTGAGGAGACAAAACCATAAGTGAGGAACCTTTTACATGCCTCGCAGTAACTTGATAAAGTGCTGTACAGCTTAGTTAGACCATAAGACATAGGAGTGGAAATAAGGCCATTCGGCCCATCGAGTCCACTCCGCCATTCAATCATGGCTGATGGACATTTCAACTCCACTTACCAGCGTTCTCCCCATAGCCCTTAATTCCTCGAGACAACAAGAATCCATCAACCTCTGCCTTGAAGACATTTAGCGTCCCGGCCTCCACCGCACTCTGTGGCAATGAATTCCACAGGCCCACCACGCTCTGGCTGAAGAAATGTCTCCGCATTTCTGTTCTGAATTGACCCCCTCTAATTCTAAGACTATGTCCACGGGTCCTAGTCTCCTCGCCTAATGGAAACAATTTTCTAGCGTCCACCCTTTCCAAGCCATGTATTATCTTGTACGCCTCTATTAAGTCTCCCCATAATCTTCTAAACTCCAATGAATGCAATCCCAGGATCCTCAGCCGTTCCTCATATGTTAGACCAACCATTCCAGGGATCATCCATGTGAATCTCTGCTGGACACATTCCAGTGCCGGTATGTCCTTCCTGAGGTGTGGGGACCAAACCTGGACACAGTTGTCCATTTGTGCATTGCAGGGCTCTTGAAGATAAAGATACTTGGAAATAAAATAAGTACATAATTTCCTTGGTTAGACAAATGTCAAGCCATATGTTTTGTAAGAAGAAACGGTGGATGAAATGCAATTTAAATGTATCAAATGATATTTACCCCTCAATCAACATTCTTTTCAGTAAAGAATTGTTTAAAAAAGAAAAGTACTGAATGATTCACTAGTTGCTGACCTTGCATTATGCAGATTGGCTGCTATATTTCTGCATTATACCACTGATAACATTTCAGAAGTACTTTCATGCACTTTGGGATATCTTGAGATTGTGAAATGCACTAAGTAAGTTCCAGTTGCTCCTTTCTGTGGTGTTGAGCATTTAAATGGAGTAAACAACAAACAACTTTTTTTTGTATGCAAGAGGAAAGGCACCTCTTAGAGTAAACATTATTAGAGTAACATTGATCGAGACCTGAGAGCTGACCATCTACCTTTCCCTTGGTTGGAGACTGACAAAGGATGCTAGAAATGAAAGTAATGCATTTCAAATTTAATGGATACATTTTGTTGAGAGGGCATTTTAGCATAACTATAAAAGCATTTAGTTACTTTTGATGTGCGTGACGTCTCTGGTTGACATTTTGGATTGTTGTAAAGGTTCAACTTATAAAGTGGTGTGAACAAAGATCAAGGTTGGGATGGGTAACAAATGGAAACTTGGGTATCTAGTGTGAGTTATGCCTGAAGTGCAGTTCAACTGATTAATTTGGCTTTTGTTTTGAGTTTTAGCTATCTATCTTCTATGATAAAACTTATTTAAGTCACCCATTGACTCCATGCACTCCTTAAAAGTTCAGTTTCTCCTCCTGTTACACATGCACGCATTCAATATTGTATCAACTTTCCAATGCCTACAGGGACACAGCATATGACACACAAGATGGATTCAGGTGATCAGTATTTCTTTTGTATTTGGAAAATTACACTGGCGACGAATGTGTCCTCACTTTTCAGATGAAAGCAGTGTTTTGGGACTTTTTGTCCAAGGACTTTAAGAGTGTATTGCCTATAGATAGACCTGGTAGTTTGTTTGGACCCTAGCCTGTACATACTATGTTTTACTGAGAGCTGATGAATCTCAGTGTACTTTACTGAAATCTAATTCAATCAGATGTCAATGAGTTTTAGATGTGCTGTCATATTATGAGCACTACCTCTTAAGTGATGGGTTGCATGCTTTCCCATTGGAAATAATGGGATTGCAGTCTTAGAAGATGGATGTCTTCAGGATGCGCTTTAGCATGTGTAGAAGTGCTCCTGTTTAAATTGTGCGTGGAAGAAAATCAGCATGAGAAAGTGCTTAATGTTTGGTAATTTTGCTGTTTGAAGCATTTTTAATTTGGTGAAAGTTGCTCCATGTTTCAACCTTGAGTAAATACAAATGTTTCTTTGCATCGGGGGTCCTTTGCATATTATTCAGGTGCAGTCCTATCATTTCTTCAAATTTTTGAGCATTTTTGTCAGGCCATTACTATCAGTTTGTGGCTCCACGTTACCGGTGGAATGAAAATGTCAGTTACACTGTATAAAGAAAATTATTGGTAATGTTGCACTTGTTCCACAGGGTTTAGGAATTGTCATGCTCGTCAAAGTCAGTGAATTCAGCAGTTGAATATGATGGTCAGTAAAACTATGTGGAATCCCATTTTCTGTGGAAACTTTGCAGCTCAGTCAAAATTCTTTGCCATCCTTGCACTGGAACTAAATTGCATTGTTCCCTGGCATATGATAATGGTCGTACTCTTTAATTCCATCTTCATCAAGAAAATCTATTTTACACTGGGAGGACTGAGCACAATGCAGACACCAAGATGGCAGGATCAGAACTTTACTATCACCATGCACTGGGCAGGTTGATAGAAATAATACATTTTTAAAAAATATTCAAGGGGAAACTGTTGGATTAAATTTTGATGGGAGCACTGTAATGAACTACTTTATACGTACACAGCTACATAACTTCAAAAACAATTTCTGAATAGTCACACTCAGCAAATTAACCCTTTGCTTTTAAACTAATCTTTAAATCGGGTCTAATAACTGGTTAAGTTGTAGCAAGTCTGATCGACTGGCGAATCCAAGACTACTGAAAAGGGGATGACTTGTTTGAAGTCTCAATCAATTGGGAGCACTAACTTTTTTTTACTACCATATAATTGGATATGGGAAGTGGGGGTTGGTCTCCCCCACCCCACTCTCTCTCTCCATTTCGTCTCACCCCTCATCACCCACCCTCACCCGCCATTCCCATCTCTCTCTCCCTCCCACACTTACTCCCCCCTTTCCCTCTCACACCCTCTCGTCCACCCATCTTCCCTCCTTTTCCCTCCACTCCATCTCTCCCTCCCACACACCCTCCCTCCCTTCCTCTCCCTCCCTTCCTCTCCCTCCACCCTCCCTTTCCCTTCTCCCCCTCCCTCCTTTCCCCATCTCCCTAACCCTCTCTCTGCTCCTCTCCCTTCCCCTGTCACTCCCTCCCCTTGTCTTCCCTTTTCCCCCATCTCTGCCATCCTTCCGCCTGCCTCCCCCTTCCTTTCACTCCACCTGTCGCCCTTCCCCCCCCGTTGCCCCGCACCCCAGTCGCCCTTGACCCCCCCCGTTGCCCCCCCCGAGTCGCCCTTCCCCACCCCCCCGTCGCCTTTCTCCCCCGCCCCCCGTCACCCTTCCTTAACCCCCACCCCCCAGTCGCCCGTTCCCGCACCCCAGTCGCCGCCCTCCCCTACCCCCTGGCAGTCGCCCTTCCCCTACCCCCTGGCAGTCGCCCTTCCCCCACCCCCCCAGTCGCCCTTCCCTCACCCCCCCAGTCGCCCTCACCCCCCCAGTCGCCCTTCCCCCACCCTCCGTCACCCTCCCCTCCCCCCGTCGCCCTCCCCCCACCCCACCCCAGTTGCCCTTCCCCTTCCCCACCTCCCTGTCGCCCTTCCCCCCCACCCCACCCCAGTTGCCCTTCCCCTTCCCCACCTCCCTGTCACCCTTCCCCCCCGTCGCCCTCCCCCCACCCCACCCCAGTTGCCCTTCCCCTTCCCCACCTCCCTGTCACCCTTCCCCCCCGTCGCCCTCCCCCCACCCCACCCCAGTTGCCCTTCCCCTTCCCCACCTCCCTGTCACCCTTCCCCCCCGTCGCCCTCCCCCCACCCCACCCCAGTTGCCCTTCCCCACCTCCCCGTCGCCCTTCCCCCCCCCGTCGCCCTTCCCCCCCGTCGCCCTTCCCCCCCCCGTCGCCCTTCCCCCCCCCGTCGCCCTTCCCCCCCGTCGCCCTTCCCCCCCCCCGTCGCCCTTCCCCCCCCCCCCGTCGCCCTTCCTCCCCTCCGTCTTCCCCCTCATCTTCCCCTCCCCCCCCCGTCTTCCCCTCCCCCCGTCTTCCCCTCCCCCCCCGTCTTCCCCCCCTCCGTCTTCCCCCCCCAGCCTTCGCCCCCCCTCTCTGCCTTCGCCCCCCTTTTCCCCCGTCTCCCCCTGCCCTTCCCTTCCACCGCCCCCGTCTTCCCTCTTTCTCCCCCGTCTCCCTCCTCCCCTTCCCCTCCACCCCCCGTCTTCTCCCTTCCACTCCCCATCTTCTCCCCCCATCTTCCCCCCCATTGTCCCCCTCCTTTCGTCCCCCCCATCTGCCCCCCCCCGTCTTCCCCCTTCTCCCCCGTCTCCCCCGCCTTCCCACTTCTCCCTGTTCTACCTCCTCCACTTCTCTTTCTCACTTTCCTCCTCTCCTTTTTCCTCTTCCCTTCCCCGTCTCCCACTCCCCATCCTTCCCTTCTTCCTTCCCCCCCCCCCTTCACCCTTCTGCCCCCTCTTCCCCTTCTGGCCTTCCACCCCATTCCACCCTTCTGTCCCCTTTCCCTCGCTTCTGCCTCCCCTTCATCACCTTCTCCCCCTCCCTTCCCCTGTCTTCCACCCCATTCCTCCCTTTCCCCTGGTCCCTTTACCCCTCCTCGCCAACATGTTTCTTAGTTCTGGACTCTGCCATCAATACAAGATACAACTTAGACTAGTGTTGGTACGATAGCATTGTTAAGGCTAATAAAGCTAGTTTATGCCCAGTGTATCACCAATTAAACAGTACTTGACTTGCTGAAGGACACCAGGTCAATGGCCAGGAATTTCATGGGTCACCAGTTGCTTTGTGAGAAACAATATTGTTGACATTTGTAGCCTATAGTTTTGTTTAATCAGTGCACAGTGAAGAAAGCATGTTCATCCCTTAGTGAAGAGAATATATCCATTTACCCACTTTGTAAAAAAAAAGTTGATTTATTTACAGTTTTCTCTCTCAGACTTAGAGTTCCCCATATTATAGGATTAATAATAATGACATGAATCTTGGCAGTTATTGAGGACTGGTCTTTTCACCGTAATACATGTTGCACCCCAAATCTCTTCTCTCCCAATGACATTAGACTTTATGCAAATGGTGGGCTAATGATTAAATATGTTTTCTGGTTGTGAGTATCGCTATGTAAACCAGCATTTACTGCCCATCCAGAACTGCCATTGTAAAGCTGCTGTCTTAAGCTACAGATAGTTGAGGATAATGTTCGGGGGATCACTGTGGAGATGTTAGTGAACTATTGTCGGTGTTTCCAGTGGGCTGCCTCCCTACGCAGTAGTCTTGTGAAAGTGGGACAACATGACTTTCTGTTTACAGCATGCTTAGCTGCATCACAATTGGTTTCTAACATTTGTTTATCTTGCTTTATCATTGACTTGTGTACTGCAGTTGCATCACTTGGAGAGTGGATGTCATTGGCTAATTCAAGGATTAGCTCATCCCCATTTTCATTGCATTGACATCAAAAGTTTCCATTACTCTCCCCAAGGCACTCATCTGCCCAATATATTTTGGCATCTTCTGGATGTAGCCTTGTCAGTTAATCGTGTCCAGTGCTTGACATTCAGCAATCATGCTGTCTACTGTTGGTGTGGTGATGCCTTTAACTCCTGAACAGAAGAAGAGTTTTATTTTAAGTTTCAAAAGGATATGAAAAGAAATGTTCAGTCTAACCAGCTGTATTGCAGCTGACTGAGCTCTGCCTTTCTTTCCTTTTGTTATTGAGAACATTAACCTGAGGCCATTTCAGTCTGTCAGAAATGTTGGATTGCAATAACTGACAGATGGTCTGTGATGTTGCTTAAGCTTGCATCTTCACTTCATTTTCTACATGCACGGGAATGGGGGATGGTGGTGAAGGTGGGCAGGACCAAACCTTCAGACAAATGACGTAAAACTAACATCAAAGAATGCAAAGGAATGAGCAAGGCTGCGTGACCTACAGCATGACCCCTTGGGGGATTTTGTTTGCATCTTTTTAAATGGTCAAGAGACCTAACATTTCCTGAGAAATGACAGAGACTGTTGGAGGCTGCATATTAGATATTGAAATGCAAATTACTTAAAAGTACATCATTCAAATCAATCTTGGACTTGCTCCAGGCTGTAGTCAAAATGGCTAATTCTTAAAGCAGTGTTTATTTCTCCTGCAGTTTCCTTGCTTATAGATGTTCATGCTGGGTTACCATACTCTGTGTTGGCTCTCTCGCTAACCAGTCTCACTCTGGTGGGGGAGGATATCCTAAACAGGAGAGAATATGTTAAACTGAAAATAACAAAAATGCTGGAGATCACAGCAGGTCAGACAGTATCCATGGATAAAGAGCAATCTAACGTTTTGAATCTAGATAACTCTTCTTCAGAGCTGGAGGCAGATTGAGTAAGAGACAAAGCAAAAACTGCAGATGCTGGAATCCAAACTAGACAGTCAGAAGGTTAGAAGAACACAGCAGGCCAGGTAGCATCAGGAAATGGAGACATTGCCATTTGGAAGTAACCCTTCTTCAGGACTGGGGGTGGGTGAGGGGGGAGCTGCAGGTAAAGGAGGTGGCAAGGGTAACCTGGTGAAGTGGGGATAGGTGAAGGCAGGTAGAAGGTATGATTTGGTTGGTCAACGGGAGGAATGGATCGGGTTGGTGGCAGGGATAGGTGACTGAGGGAGTGTGTCTGGGAAAGGAGTCGGGCGATGTGCCAGTCTTTGCTTATGGATGGCACATAGAAGTCAGATGGTCGTATTCAAACCCAGTGCAAATACTTGAGCAGAAAATATAGGCTGGCATTCCGATGAGGTACTGAAGGAGTTGAGCATCAATTAGTGCACTATTTTTGACTGAGGCTTCATTTGCCATTGAGCATCTTAATAAGATGCAATAGCACTGTTTTGAAGTTGTGCATTCGAATTGTCACCATTGTTCTTGCCAATATTTATTCCTGAACGATACCTGTAAACAAATTTTTTATCTTGTTTTCAAATTCTTGTGCAGAATGTGGGCTATGCTGGCAAGGCCAGCATTTTTTTGTTCCTATTTTTCCCTTGAGTAGATAATGAGTTGCCACATTAAACTGCTACAATTATAGGAGGGGTGTGATAGCGCTGGAGCGGATATAGATTTTTTTATTATCTAAAGGTCAATAGATTACTTTTTACAACTGTTGATGGAATTTTTGTGGATCATTACTGTGACTAGTTTTTCTTTCCAGATTTTATGCTATTTTGGCTTCTTCTGTTCTAGTGAAGCAAGGGTCCCATACTGAAGTACCCAGTTGTGGAGAAAAAAAAGACACGCATCAAAGTTTTAAAAATTTTTAAAGAGCAACACACTGCTTAGAAACAACTCTCATGAAGTTGATTCCTAACAGCTTTTTTTTTGTCCACCCTATGCTCCATAGTGATTAAGATCACACTTGGTGATCACATTGAACTGTGTTTCCAGTAAAAGGTAATATATAATCTGAGGGTCACCATGTCTCAGGTTAGGGGAGAGGTCGCAAAGGAAAATCTTTCATGATAATCTCATCTGGTGAAGGAATTAATTCCACATTGTTGGTGTCACTCTACATCATAAACCAGCCATCCAACCAACTGAACTAATCAGACCCCATACTGTTTCCTGCAGCTTAAGACTCCGAAGGATGCTTCCACTACAGTACTGTTTCTTTCTCTCTCTGTCTCTCTCTCTCTCTCTCTCTCTGTCTCTCTCTCTCTCTCTGTCTCTCTTTTTCATAATCACCATATTTAAGATTTCTGCTTTGGTTGAATTCTGCTCATCTTGTGCTTAATGTGTTCATTCAGAATCCAGAAGTACTCACCATGTCACCCAATCCCAAGTTTACTCTGGGATCACATTGTGGTTCTTTATTATCCATTATTGCCAAAATTAGAACTTGGACAATAACTAAATATTCCCACCTTTTGTCCGTGGGCATTGAGTGCATGATTCGGTCAGGTACTGGAAACAAAACAAAATCGAGAACAGCATGTGAAGCTGCCGAGAGGGTATGTCCTCTAAGATTTTTGTCCCTTATATTTTGATAGATTTCTAGGGAGATAGATATTGATATCTTGAGCTTGGGGGTTTCATTTTAAACATGGTGGTTAAAAACTGAAATACAAGAGAGATTGACTGCAAATAGCAAGGAGAAATCAAAGAAATGCAAACAGACAAACTAATTCATTGTTTAAACCTTCAATAGGTTTTCACTTAAATTCAGTACAATTTGTGTTATCCAATGTACAAAGTGCACAGGTGATACTAATAAATGAAAAATGCTGATTAACTGTAGGGTTACTGACTTAAATAGTATTAATGTGTCATTCTAACATTTGAGTCCTGTCATTAGTTAGCAGCTCTAGAGAGCCACACATGGTCCTTGAAATCAAAAGCAGAGCTAAATAAATGAAACAACAGCAAGTCCTCATTCGTAAAAACATAAGCTGCATTCGATTACACTTTTCGTAAATCTCAGTGACCAGCCGAAGCTTGTCTTGCCATCAGAACAACACTCCAGTGCCCATTATCAATGGTGTGGCTCATGGTTGGTGATGTGTACATATTTACTAAGGACGAAATCTTAGATTCCAGTTGCGTGCCAAACTGCAGAAATTTTGCCATTCAAGTTTATGCCTGTGTGCTACACAAAGAAAACAAAGTCATAAAGCATGTATCTCGGCCAGGTCTGATATGTTTATGAGAAGGTACCTGTCTTCTCTGTTGAAGAATTCTAATTCTAAACAAAGGAGCCTCTTATTCTTTTCACTACTTTGATTTACCATCCCAAAGATGCTGTCTCCTGTTGGGATGCATTTCACTTACACTGATCACCTGGTAGTTTGCCTTTCCTTCATGTTAGAAAATGTATGCTAATGCACATGAGGAACAAGAAATAAGAGTAGGCCATTCAGTTCATGGAGCACACTCCTCCAATTCAATGTGGTACGGTCATTGAGATATACAGCACAAAAACAGACCCTTCAGTCGAACTTGTCCATGCTGTCCAGATATTCTAAATAGTCCCATTTGCCAACATTTGGCAAGTATCCCTCTAAACCCATCCTATTCATATACCATCCAATTGCCTTTTAAATGTTGTAATTGTAACAGCCTCCACCACTTCCTCTGACAGCTCATTCCATACACGCACCATCGTCTGTGTGAAAAATATGCCCCTTTTGGTCCCTTTTAAATCCTTCCCCTCTCACCTTAGCCTCCGTTGTCTCGTTTTAGACTCACCCAATCCTTGACTATTTACCCTATCCATGCCCCTCATGATTTTATAAGCCTCTATAACGTCATTCCTCAGCCTCCACGCTCCAAGGAAAATAGCTCCAGCCTATTCAGCTTCTCCCTATAGCCGAAATCCTCCAACCTTGGCAACATCCTTCTAAATTTTCTCTGAACCCTTTCAAATTTCACAACATAATTCCTATATCAGGGGACCAGAATTGCATGCAGTATTCCAATAGTGGCCTAACCAATGTCCTATACAGCCACATCATGACCTCTCAACTCCTATGTTCAATGCACTGACCAATAAAGGGAAGCATACCAAACACTGCCTTCACTATCCTGTTGATCTGGGACTCCACTTTCAAGGAACTTTGAAACTGCACTCCAAGGACTCTTTCTTCAACAACACTCCCCGGGCTCTTGCCATTAAGTGTATAAGTCCTACCGTGATTTGCCTTTATAAAATGCAGCACCTCTCATTTACCTAAATTAAACTCCCTTTGCCACTCCTCGGCCCATTGGCCCATCTGATCAAGGTCCCATTGTACTCTGAGGAAACTTTCTTTGCTGCCAACTACACCACCAATTTTGGTGTCATCTGCAAACTTATCAACCGTACCTGCTATGTTCACATCCAAATCATTTATATAAATTATGAAAAGCAGTGGACCTAGCGCACATCCTTGTGACAAACCGCGGTGACAGGCCTCCAGTATGATCATAGCTGTTCTAATCGTCGCCTTAATTCCACTCTCATGTCTGTCCCCCATTGATGAAAAAGTTATTCTAGCCTTGAATATATCTTTTTATTTCATTTTCCGATTGGATATGGGCATCACTGACATCCCTAATTGCACTTGAACTGAGTGACCATTTTGGAGGGCAGTTAAAATTCAACCATATTGCTGTGGATCTAGTATTGCATGTAGGCCAGACATTGGCAAGGATGGCAGATTTCCTTTTCTAAAGGATGTTTATGACAATTGGTAATTGTCAAGGTTCTCATGCTGAGCCTATCCTTGTTTGTATTCCAGCTTTATTAATTTAGTTTATTCTACCATCTGTCACGCAGGAGTTTAAACCCATGCCATATGCGATTACTCTGGGCTTCCACTTAGTGTAGTGATATTACCAGAGGGCCAGTTAGTTCATTTAGCTGTATTACTGGTTTGCTGAGGTTACAATGAAGGACTGTTCTACTCGAGCTGTCCCCTCCCCAGGTGCATGGTGACCCTCAGATTAAACCATCTCCACTTATCTTCTCTGTAATGAGAGAGCAGCCCAGTGGTCCATAGGACGATGGCAAATTTATGTTTATAGTGACATTACCGTTATTGCACCATCTTCCCCTTTTTTAATGACCTAGTCCTGCAGCTCTCTGGGAAGGGAATTCTCCAGGGTAAACCTCAGTCTCCGTCCTTCAGCATCCATTGTGTTAAATTGTTTTAAGGTATCTCAATAAGATTACCTCTTTTTTTTCAAACTCCAATGTATGGAGGACCAGTCTGCCTAGCCTTTCCTAATTAGATAACCTGAGGAAGCAGTTGAGTGTACTTTCTCTGAAGAGTGCAGTTGTCTCTTTTCTTTTGTAAGAAGAACAAAACTGTGCACATTACATGAGGTTTGTACAGCTATAGTTGAAAGTGTGGTTGTGGAAAAGCACAGCAGGTCAGGCAGTGTTCAAGGAGCAGGTGAATTGATGTTTTTGGCATAAGCCCTTCATCAGGAAATCTCTCTATATCTTGAAGTAGTTCTCCTTCTCACTCTACCTTGAAGAAGTTTTCCTCTCTCGTGAAGTCTCTTCCAAGGGTCACTACTAGGAAAACCAGGACCACAAACACCAGACAGCATCAACTTCATCAGCAAAGGCAACTTCCTCAAGCTAGTGGACCTGTGCCTCACCATCCACTTCACATTCAATAACAAAATCTACAAACAAGTCAGTGGATCACCGATGGGATCACCAATATCAGGGCTCACAGCAGAACCAGTAATGCAGAGACTTGAACAAGCTGCCCTCTCATCTATCCAACCCAAACTTTGGGTCCACTATGTAGATAGCATCTTCGTCATCACAAAACGGAACAAATTAGAGGAAAGATACAACACCATCAATATCCTGACAGGCATTAAATTCACAAAAGAGAAAAACGGCGACAGACTCTCATTTCTAGACGTGACAGTTGAACGTGCAGTTAACAGAGAGCTTCAAACCAATGTCTACAGAAAAACAGCACACGCTGACCAAATACTTAACTTCAGAAGCAATCAGTCCAGCACCCACAAACTGAGCTGCATCAAGACGTTATTTCAATGAGCTATATCACAATGCAGCACCCAAGAACTACAAAAAGCTGAAGTAAAATATCTGTACAATGTTTTCAATGAACGCAATCCATCGATTCCTCAGAAACAATCTCAAACAAGCAGACACAACGTAACCAAAATATATAGCTACAATACCTTATATCAAAGACATATCAGAAATGACTTCCAGGCTACTTAGATCCCTTGGCATCATGGTAGCCCGCAAACTTGCCAACACACTTAAAAGCGACTAATGAACCTAAAGGATCTATTAGATACCAAAAGCAAAACTAATGTATTTTACAAGATACCATGCAAGAATTGTAAAAAAAAACACTACATCGGACAAACAAGCAGGAAACTTGCCATCAGGATACATGAACACCAACTGGCCCCCAAAAGACATGACCTACTATCATTAGTTTCTATGCATACAGACAAAGTGGGACACCGCTTTGACTGGGACAACCCACATATCCAAGGAGAGACAAAACAAAGACATGCACGAGAATTCTTAGCGGCATGGCATTCTAACCGGAACTCCATCAATAAATACATCGACTTAGATCCTATCTGCCTGAAAAAAAGAAGAGGAAATGACATCACCCACCTTAAGAAACCAAGACCTATAAATAGAGAGGTGGGACATACCACCAGCGCTTCACCAGCAACTCTCATTGATGATGTTACCTAGTATGATGACGAAACATCTGAAAACAAACTTTCAAGCTCAGCGAGCTAACTTCTCTTTCACGGATGCCTCCCTTGAAGAAGTTCTCCTCTCCGTGAATCTCCTTTGTACAGCTATAGCAGGACTTCTCAACTTTTATTCTGTTCTTGCAATAAGCACCAGTATTCCATCTGAACAAAGAACAAAAGAACAAAGAAAATTTGCAGCCCAGGAACAGGCCCTTCAGTCCTCCAAGCCTGAGCTGATTCAAATGTACTGTCTAAATCTGTTAGTCAATTCCTAAGCATCTGTATCCCTCTGCTCCCCACCTACTCATGCGTCTGTCCAGATGCATCTTAAATGAATCTGCCATGCCTGCCTCTATCACCTCTGGTGTTCCAAATGCCCACCACCCATCTGCTTTCCTAATCACTTCCTGTATCTGCATACTAACTTTGTTTCTGATTCTTGTGCCACAGCACTCAAGTCTCTATGACTCGCAATTCTACAGTCTCTCGCCATTCAAATAAAATACTGTAATTCTGTTCTTCCTGTCAAAATGGCTAAGTTCACTTTTCCCACATTATAGTCAGTCCCAATTTTTTTGCCTGCTTACTTTACCTATGTATATCCATTTATAGAGTACTTTTTTGATAGCTCCATCCTACCTATCTCTGTTATCAGAAAAGTTAGCTACTGTGCATTGTTTCCTTCACCCAAGTCATTATATAGATTATAACTAAGTGAGGCCCAGCATTGTTCTCACGTCATTCCATTTGTTACTATTTGCCGACTTCAAATGATGCATTTATTCCTATTATTTGCCTCCCATTAGCTAAACAGTCATCTATCCATGCTATTATATTACTGTCTACCATATAAGCTCTTGTGTGGCACCTTTTCAAATGCCTTGTGGAAATTCAAGTATAACACACCTACAGATTCCCTTTCATCTATTTTCCTTGTTACTTGCTGAAATACCTCGAATAAATTTGTCAAGTGTTACTTATGAACTATGTTGACCTGATGTGTTATGATTTTCTGACTGTCTTATTGCTACTTTGTTAATAATTTCCTATGATAAATGTTAACAGTGGCATATGGTTTCCTGTTTCCTTTCTTACCCTTCTCCTGATTAAAGATGACTCTTCGATCTGTTGACCTTTGTGGAATCTAGGGAAGGTTAGAAGATCACAACCGATACTTGCACTGCCTCTGCAGCCACCTCTTTTATTATCCCAGGTTGTAGGCTGTCGTTGTCCTGGAGACTTGTTAGCCTTCATTTCTAACTGAGTACCTTTACCCCGTGATTGTTTTAAGTTCCTCCCTCACTTTTACCTCTTGATTTTCAAATAGTTTTAGAATTTTTTTTGTATTTTCTGCAGTAAAGGCAGACATGCAATACCTGTTCCTTCCACCATTTTCTCATTTCCTATTATTAATTTTTCCAGTCTTCTCTTGCAAGGAATTCATGGTCACTTTGTCACGCTTTTTCTTTTTAAATACTCGTAGAAACTTTCTTTTTTCTTTTTTTTAATTTAACTTACACCATCTAATTTCTCCTTCCTAGTTTTTTTTTAACTCTTTGGATTGATTTTAGACACAGTCAATCTACTGGCTTGCGACTAATCTTTGTAGACATTGTATCCTTATAAGTGTACTCAGGCTATGACAGACGGATTTTAAATCAGTGTGGGAATCAGGGGTTAGAGAGAGAGACCAGGAAAAGGGAATTGAGGAGTATCATTGAATGGCAGAACAGAATCCAATGTTTGAATGGCCTCCTTCTGCTATTACATTTTATAGTCTTATTTGGAAGCATCTCTGCATTGAATGGTTTCCCCAATCCTTAACTGCAGCTTTCCTGAACGTTTCTGTCTGTGTGTGCTTTTGTTGAAGAGCTTTCTATTGTCCAAAATAGCATTGAAGAAATTTTCCTTCCAATAGGTCAAATGTCTTCACCTGGTCTCTCACTGTCCTGTGAAACAGTCGTAAACAAAGGAAAGATAGTACTGTGCAGGAGGTCTCTGATTTATGAATGTTCAGCTTATGAAAGCCTGTGCATATGAATGCATTTTATAAAGGAATGTAGTTTTAAATATCCAGCATATAAGCATTTCCTGTACATATAAATGGCTGCTATATGTTGTCCTACATTGTGTTCCAACATATGTACAAATCAACTTGGGAATAGACTGAGGAAAATAACTCATTTCCAATCCAGGATCTACCTGTAATGGGAATAGCTAGAACAGGGTAGTATTTTTGTGATTAGCTTGTATTTTGTATGCAATTTGAGAGATAAAGTATCTTGCTTGAATGCAAATGGGAAGCTGCTTCCTTTTTTTAACTAAAACACCTTCTAAGAAGTGAATGAAAAACCATCTTTCCTCTTTGCATTACCCATGTTCACAAATTGAGGGAAAAAGTTCTGACATGCCACTAGTCACTGACAGCATTAAGGTTGTTTGGTGGTAAGGAAGGAAAAAGAGGTGCTAACATTGTTCTATCCCTCTTAACTATGCCTTCACATAATAGTGAATATTGTTTTTAAGGCCTTAGGCATTCTTGAGTGGTTTTGAAAGTATTTGAGTGGTTAAATTCTGTGTTGAACTTGGAACCAGTTCTTAACCAACACTTCCTATACTTCAATATCTCTTTTTTAAAAAAAGAATCTATAATTATAAGGCTTCACTTTTTTTTTGGTTTAAAGATTTTAGTATAACCAGTTTACTTGGTGTAAACTGAAATAGAAATTCAAAGTCTGAATTACATGTATACCTGTTGACCCTATTTTGTTTCTCCAGACAATTTGCAGAAGATTTGTTTGTATGCTTCAACCTTCGCCCCATTTCTGCAGCTTGAAAAAAATATGCATTTTTATGACGTTAGATATGTACAGAGCTCAGGTCGTGAGTTGTATAAAGTCAGTGAGTTGAAAGCAGTAGTGTTCCATAGGATTTTGTATGTAGGTCTCCTTACTTACTTTTCTGTTCTAGGCACACTTAGTTCCTGCTAAGTTCTTACCAACTTCTGGCAGCTAGGAGCTGCAATAGAATAGCTATGTTGAATTGTTCTCTTCCTCCATGGGAATAGACTTTGGCTGTGCTACAGTCTTGTTCCAGAATTAGATCAGTAAACAGTAAATAAAATCATGGTTCTGAAGAAGTCTCTGACTTGTTTGTAGCTAAGTAAATTAATACAATATAAATACCACTCTGTAATATCTCTGTGTGGTTTAAAGACACTTAAAAATGCAAGGTGTGAAAGAACTGTAGATTTTGCAAATTTATGCCATTCTGAGCTTCAATTTGAAATTCAGCCACACCTACAACATCTTATTTGTTTTACCAAGACTCTCCCAGATAAAATTAATTTGGACAGTCTCAGGACAAGGAGTGATAATCTTACCCAAAAGCAGTAAGAAGCAGTCGTTGAGTGGGAGATTTTCTTTTCGAGGTTTATTTATCTTTCGCATGGTCCAAGTGGTGTAGAAGAAATATCAGGTCATGACCACAGAACACAAATGCAGGGTTCCCAGGGAGGAAGAAGTGTTTTGTTCTTCAGTATTAACATTACTTTGTGTATTGTAAAAATCAGCTTCATGAAAAGCTTCAACTATATAGGATAATGGTAAAAAGTATCAGAAGGATTTGTTTTCTTTTAACAACCACCGAGATTTCCACTTTTGTCTTAAATAGCAAAGAAAAACTTGTATTCACAAAGCCCCTTTTCAAAACTTCAGGATGTTCCAAACACTGAAACACTTGAAATACTTTTCAAGTGTAGTCACCGTTGTAACACCAGAATCGTGACAGTCAGTTTACACACAGCCAGTTCCCACAAACAGCAATGAGGTAATGACCAGATAATCTGTTGGTAATGTTGTTTAAAGAATAAATATTGTCCGAACACCCAGTCCTTTCCTGGTGCAATACTGATGTCTTTCTGACACACCTACCACACAAAACTCTTGCCCCCACTTCAGGAACCAACAGTGGGAAGGACTCCCATGTGTACCTTTGAAATGGACTATTTTACTTTTATCTAAGAGGACAAAAGAGTCCTTAATTAATGCCAGCCCTTTAACACACCTCCAGTTGTGTAGTGCTCCCTACATACAAGTGTGTCAGTCCAGATTATGGTCTTAGATCTATGAAGTGGGACTTGACCCTATAGTCTACTGACTCCCAACAAACTGAGCCATAGCTGACAAATTTAGTACAATTCGTGTGTTGCTTTACTGTCTGGCATTGCTGTAGGTGACAGGCTTTCGTTTTTGATGGTGCTTCAAGATTGATTAAATGGAGCTGCTGAATCTAGAAGCCCTCAGATCAACCAAAGCAGTGGATTTTACTCCAACCTCAAAAATGAGCAGCAGTATGGGCCATGGAAGGAATGTTACTGCAGCTGCATTTTTTTTTTGGAAACATAGATAGACATAGCCTTAGTACTATTTTGCAGGATTATCAATATAAACCAGGCCTTGCTGAACTGCAGAAACGTAATCATAAGTTGAACTTTGAAGCCTTTGCATGCGAGTGAGTTTGCACATTTACAGTATTGTTGCAATGATATGGCAGCTTTCTCTGCATTAATGGATGGGGTTGAATCCTATGGTATATGCTACATATGTATTTCAGAGGTATCCCTGGATTCAATGCATCATTATTATAGTTGGTTGAAGAAGGTGGGCAGCAGGAGAAAAAAGGCCTGAAGTCCCTATCGGTTAGCTTCTCTGAGCTATCAGGGTATTTAACACACCACAGGTAGCATGAATTGAAAAACACTCTTAATCCTGTAATTGTAGTTTAGACCACAGTAAAAGAATTTACAAAGTGTTTAGATTGGGGGTGGGGAGATGCAGATACAGTACTGCTCTTTTTCAAGCTGGTTTTCTATTCTAACATACTTGAGTCAAGGCCCAAGTTGAATCTGAATAGAGGGACAATGTTGATTAAATAGGGTGGATTTAGCAAATGTGGAGTGAATTTAAATTACCCTCATCTCCACTTTCTTCCCCTCCCTCTCCCCAACCACAAAATGGCCAGCTTGTTGCAGGACAACACCACTTTAATGCAGTCGTAATTTGTTCAATGTGGGTTTCAAAACATCAGTGTCACTAGACACATCGATAGCTTTTCTTTGTTGCTTTTTAACTGTTTAATAAATAAACAATTTGAGATTGGCATGCTTCCTGCCATTGTTGCAATCCATATGCCTAAAGAGCAGAGTTGCTAGTGTAAATCCCACTTTGCTGGAAAAGCGCAGCAGGTCAGGCAGCATCCAAGGAACAGGAGATTCGACGTTTCGGGCATAAGCCCTTCTTCAGGCTTATGCCCAAACGTCGAATCTCCTGTTCCTTGGATGCTGCCAGACCTGCTGCGCTTTTTCAGCAACACATTTTCAGCTCTGATCTCCAGCATCTGCAGACCTCACTTTCTCCTTAAATCCCACTTTGGGATATTAACATAAAAATTGCCTTCCAAGATCATATCGCATTGTGTGTGTATGGCATCTGTTCCTTAACTTTTATGCTGTCACATCCGGTAGAGTGAGGCTGTTGATGTTGTTGAGTTCCCAGCTAAACCTTGAAACAGTCATTATTTCTCGCAAAAGACTGATATTGGTGTCCTTCTATCAATGGAACAACATCAGGGGCAGTTTTATTAGCTAGAAGAGTCCCTCAATATTAGGAAATGTCAGAAGTCAGACAAAACCAGGTTATAGTCCAACAGATCTATTTGAAATCACATGCTTTCAGAATGCTGCGTTTTCATCAGGTGAATTAATGAAGGGACAGTGCTCCAAAAGCTTGTGCTTTCAAATAAACCTCTTGGATTATAGCCTGTTGTCATGCGACTTCTGACCTTGTCCACTCCAGTTCAACACCAGCATCTCCATATCAGTATTTTAAAAAAAAACCAAATACTTCTAGGTTGGGGCCATAAGGCCCAAACAACCATCTAATACAAAAATATCTTTTTCATATCTTCCAGTCTGTTCTCTGCAGAAATATTAAATTATCTGAGTTAATGTCTATTCTGATTTAATAACTCAAGTCTGTTATTGCATGATTACAGCCATAGTGTTATTCTGACAGAAGAAGGCTGTTAGACCCATTTGAGTTCATGTACTTCTCTCAAGACTAATCCAGTCAATGTTGTTGTCCACTCATAGGCACATGAGCAGTGCCAGTCATAACTGTTAGATTAGATTAGGTTAGATTCCCTACAGTGTAAAAACAGGCCCTTCAGCCCAACAACTCCACACCGACCCTCCGAAGAGTAACCCACCCAGACCCATTTCCCTCTGACTAGTGCACCTAACACTATGGGTAATTTAGAATGGCCAATTCACCTAACTTGCACATCTTTGGACTGTGGGAGGAAATCGGAGCACCCGGAGAAAACCCATGCAGACACAGGGAACATGTGCAAACTCCACACAGTCACCCGAGGCTGGAATCGAACCTGGGACCCTAGTGCTGTGAGGCAGCAGTGCTAACCAATGAACCACTGTCCTGCCCCTTCACCCAAGGAACCTCTCATCACATTGCATTCTGCATTCCAGTCACTTTCCCAGTCTGGTTCCTGCTGCAGTCACTGTGCCATGCCAATCACTCTACTCGGCACTCCAATACCTTTTTGGCTCATTGCCCCACCTTGGTCCCTGCTCTGCTTTGCTCCAGTTGCTACTGCACTAGCTGCCGCCTGCTCCGGCCCCCCGCTGCTCAGGTCATTGCCTGGGACAGTCATTGCCCCACTCTCTTATCTCCACAGCTCAGTGAACATTGAACAGCAATGGAATGTGACTGAAAGTAAATGGAGGGAAAGAATGATGGATGAGGAGCAGGGCTGATAAATATTGAAATGGAGCTTTGAGAATGCTGCAATACCAGGATTTTAATTGAATTGATTTTAAAACCGTGAAGATAAATTTCTCTACCCGCTCCAATTCTTTAATACAGTGTGCAACTTCATGGGCAGTGAATGTGACCTCCACCATTGCAGTAATAACAAACAGGGCGTAAACAATTGCCAAGGCTCCATCTCTGCTGTTCAAATGGTGCCATGTGATCATTTATGCCCATTCAAGCAGGGTAATCTTGGTTTGAGATCTCATCTGGAAGCTGGTGAGTCTGACTACGTAGCACTCACACACTTGCCTGCTGGGCTGTGTGCTCATCTCTGGAGTGAGACTCAAACTCTCAATGTTCTGATTCAGTTATCAATATAATCATGACTTTTACACATGTACATAGTTATATCCTTTTTATCTTCTTTGCTGCCTTGGAATAAACAAGCAACACCATCCAAGCTGTATTTAATTCTTCTGAAATGTGACAAAACCGGCAGGTACCTAATTTTTGGAATAAAGTAGAGGACTGGCACTTGTCAACAGCAGGACTGGCTCAGCTGTTTTCCTTGAGATGACTGACTCAGAGCTCTGTCTTTTTAAGGATGGCAGGTGGAAACTGGCCATTCTTGATTCTGAGCAGCCCCAGGAGAGAAGTGGGTACCAGTGAAACAGCTTCTGACAATACATATGAACATATGAATTAGGATGCAGAGTAGACTACTGTGCCTGAAGCATTCTCTGCTGTTCAATAAGATCATGACTAATCAGGCTGCTTCACACTTATGCCTGGCCCTGATAACCTTTCACCCTCTTGGTTATCAAGCATGTATTCATCAGTGCCTTAAAAATGTTCAAAGACTCTGCTTCCATCATTTTTTAGGAGGAAATTTCCAAAGACCCGCAGCTCTCGAAGAGGAAAAACATGCATTTTATTTATGACTTAAATGGGTGACCCTACTTCTAGATTCTCCCAAAGAAGAAACTGTTTTTTAAATTCTGTCATGGGGTATGGGTGTTGCTGGCTGGCCAGCATTTAAGTACCTGTCTCTAGTTACCATTGAGAAGATGATGAGTTGTCTTCTTGAAGTGCTGAGGTCCCTGTGTTATGTGTAATTCACAATACTGTTATGAAGGGAATTCCAGGATTTTGACCCAGCAACAATGAAAGAACAGGAATATATTTCCAAGTCAGGATGGTGAATGGCTTGCAGAATAACTTGCAGGTATAGTGTTCCCATATATCTGCTGCCCTTGTCTTTCTGGACAGAAATAATCATGCATTTGAATGGTGCTGTCTGAGGATCTTTGCACTTCTACAGTGCATCTTCTAGGTAATACACATTGTTGATCTTAAGCATCAGTGGTGGAGTCTTGCAGATGTGGTGCCAGTTAAGCAGCCTGCTTAGAGTCATAGAGATGTACAGCATGGAAACAGACCCTTCGGTCCAACCTGTCCATGCCGACCAGATATCCCAACCCAATCTAGTCCCACCTGCCAACACCCGGCCCATATCCCTCCAAACCCTTCCCATTCATATACCCATCCAAATGCCTCTTAAATGTTGCAATTGTACCAGCCTCCACCACTTCCTCTGGCAGCTCATTCCATACACGTACAACCCTTTGCGTGAAAAAGTTGCCTCTTAGGTGTCTTTTATATCATTCCCCTCTCACCCTAAACCTATTCCCTCTAGTTCTGGACTCCCTGATCCCAGGGAAAAGGCTGTCTATTTATCCTATCCATGCCCCTCATAATTTTGTAAACTTCTATAAGGTCACCCCACTGCCTTGACGTTCCAGGGAAAACAGCCCCAGCCTGTTCAGCCTCTCCCTGTAGCTCAGATCCTCCAACCCTGGCAACATCCTTGTAAATCTTTTCTGAACCCTTTCAAGTTTCACGACATCTTTCCGATAGGAAGGAGACCAGAATTGCACGCAATATTCCAACGGTGGCCTAACCAATGTCCTGTACAGCTGCAATATAACCTCCCAACTCCTGTACTCAATACTCTGACCAATAAAGGAAAGCATACCAAACGCCACCTTCACTATCCTATCTACCTGCGACTCCACTTTCAAGGAGTTATGAACCTGCACTCCAAGGTCTCTTTGTTCAGCAACACTCCCTAGGACCTTACCATTAAGTGCTAAGATTTGCTTTCCCAAAATGCAGCACCTCACATTTATCTGAATTAAGTTCCATCTGCCACTTCTCAGCTCATTGGCCCATCTGCTTTGTCCTGGATAGTGTCGAGCACCAAGTGCTTTGGAGCTACGCACACTTTCGAGTAGGGAGTGTTCCGTCATCATCCTGATTTGTGCCTTGTAGATGGCCGACAGGCTTTAGAGAGTCACAAGGTAAGTTAGTTGCTGTCATAGTCCTAGCTGTAGTCTCTGGTGAATCCAATTGAGTTTATGGTCAACAGTAACTTCCAGGATGTTGATGGTGTAGGATTCATTGATGGTACTGCCACTGAAATGTCAAGGAACAATAGTTAGACTGTCTTAAATGGAGATGGTTATTGCCTGGCATTTGTCTGGGACGCATGTTACTTGCTACCTGTCAACCCAAGCCTAGATATTGTCCTGATCTTGTTGGATTTGAATATGGACTGCTTCACTGTCTGAGGAGTTGTGAATAATGTTGAACATCGTTCAATCATCCCCACCTTTGTTCTTACAATGTACAGAAGATCATTGGTGAAGCAACTGAAGATAGTTGGGCGGAGAACACTACCCTGAAGAAATTCTACAGGAATGTACTGGAACTGAGATGACTGATGCCCAAAACTCATAACCATCTTCCTACATGCCAGCTATGACTTCAGCTAATGGAAAGTTTAACTCCTGATTCTCATTGTTTCCAGTTTAGCTAGTGCTACTTGATGTCACATCAAGTCAAATATGGTCTTGATGTCAAGGGCTGTCACTCTCCCCGTGCTTCTGGAATTCAGCTCTTTTGTCCATGTTTGAACCAAGGCTGTAATGAGGTAAGGGACCGATGACCCTAGCGGAACCCAAATTAGGTGTCAGTAAGCTGGTTGTTGCTAAACAGGTGCTGCTTGAAAATACTGTTGATAACCCCTTCCAACACTTTACTAGTAATCGAGAGTAAACTGATGGGGCAGTAATTGGCTGGGTTGGATTTGTCCTACTTTACATGTGGAGAGCATATCTGGACAACTTTCCACATTGTGGGTAGATACCACTGTTGTACTGTGCTAAAACAGCTCGGCTAGGGGTGTAGCAAGTTCTGGGGCACAAGTCTTCAATACTATTGCCAGAATATTGGAAAGCCCATAGCCTTTTCAGTGGGTCTGACCATTTCTTGATATTATGTTGGGTAAATGGAATTGGCTGAAGACTGGCATCTGTGATACTGGGAGCCAGTGGAAGAGGCTGAAATGAATCACCTTCCTGGTGATCACTACCTGGCACTTCTGCCTAAAGATTGTTGCAAATGCTTCAGCCTTATCCTTTGCAGTGTTGTGCTGGGCTCTTCCATCATTGAGGATGGGATAATTTGTGGAGCCTGTTCTCATGAGTTGTTTAATCGTCCACCACCTTTCATGATGGGCTGTGGCAGAACTAAGATCTGATCTGTTGATTGTGGGCTCACTTAGCTGTACTTATCATTTGCTACTTATGTTGTTTGGTACACAAGTAATCCTGCTTGTAGCTTGACCAGGTCAACACCTAATTTTTAGATATGCCTGGTGCTGCTCCCAGCATGCCCTCCTATACTCTGTTTGGAACCAGGGGTTGACCCTATGGCTTGATGGTAATGGTTGAGACTGGATTATGCCAGGCCATGAGTTTGCAGATTGTGTTGGAATATGATTCAGCTGCTGTTGATGACTCTCAGCACCTCATAGGTACCCAGTCTTGAATTGTTGGATCTGTTCAAAGTCTGTCCCAATTTTTCCATGTGCATCCTGTCAAGACTCCTCAGAACCTTGTGTTTCAATCAAGCTGCTTCTTACTCTTCTAAACTCTAGCTGATATAAGCCTAGCCTATTCAACCTTTCCACATGAGATAACTTGTCCATTTCCAGGTATTATTCTTGTTAAGAAGCTTGGAGAGTTAAGCATTAAAATAAAGATTCTGAGAGCCAATTGTATTAAGCTGTAAAGTTGCTCCTGATGGTTCTTTGGGGCCATTGAACAGCCTCGCCTGCCCATGGATTCCCCTGTTTGATGCATGGAGTCTCTGGCCTCAGCCCCCACATGCTCACAGGCTACTTCTGTGAAACTGGAGGCATTCATACGCAAGCACTTCTGAGCTGGGAAAATGCCCTTGAGGAGGCACTCAGCAATTTGAAAACTCTCTTCCACCTTCTGTTCAGTGGCAACCAGTCCTACCTCTGGGAAGTTTCCATGCTAACAGGACTATCAGAGAGTCACCCTAATACAGATCCTTGCTGTTCACCTGTTATTGCCAACAACAAACCATGAAAACTGCCAAATGCCCCTTCCTACTGGTGTCGACAAGGGTGGCGATGGAAAAGCACAGCAGGTCAGGCAGCATCTACGGAGCAGGACAGTCAATGTTTCGGGCATAAGCCCTTCACCAGTGTACTAGTACTCTTAAAATTTGTAGCTCACTAAGTGTTTTAAGTGTTCAGAGTATCTAGAATCAAAAATGCATGTTAACCGGGCATCTTATTTAACAAAAAGAGAAAGTGTATTATTTAGTGACTATGATTTTCATTTTTCTAGATTTGGAAACATACTGGCTAAACTATAATCAAGCACACTTTAGTTACTTGTGTCCACAAAAAAATCATTGCTTGACTGATGAAATCCATCTACTGTGTTTGTAATAGCTTTGATATCAAATCTTATTATTTTTTTACATTCCCAGCATTTGGAGCGACCATATTTTGTTCACCAGATAGTTACTTTTCAGATATACACAAGTGACTGATAGTAAAGGTGAAAATGTTTTCAGATCCTTAAAATCAAAACAAATTATGCATTTGTGCTACACCTTTCACAAACCAATCTAGTTTATAGCTAGTGCAGTAACATTGAAGTCTGGTCTTTGCAATGCAAGAAGTTTCTGGTATCTTGGAAATTTGGAGATGTAAGACTTGTCCAAGAATTTGTTTTATTCAGGACTACAACACTCGATGGTTTCTAAGTAACAGATTTGAGAATGCCAAAAATCAAAATGCCTTGGAGTGATCAGCTTTATATCGGCTCCCATGGTTTGCCACAACTTGTAGGTTTCAAGATTTTGAACTTGGGCTGGTGAGGATGTATAGTGTGTGTGGTGGGATGGAATCTGCAGGACCAAACTACCAATTACTCTGGTCAGCTAGTTCTGTCATATTCTGAATTAGTGATGCAAAGATACTAGAGTTGTTCCAGTTACTGACACTGTTCACTGGATAATGAGAAGAGGTGACAAGCAGAATGAGTTTCTAATTGGCAACATCCCACAGCTGAATAGATTATGATTTCTTGCTTATGAAGAATCATGACCTTTGTGGAATTTTTCAATTTTAATTCTGGTCCAGTTGGGAAGAGAATAGAGTTCTTTGATCATAATATGACTTTCTGAAGGGGCCTGACTTGTAGCTGATTCACTTATTGCTTATCATTGTGTCCTGTATTATTGTTTATAGGGCCGTAAGTTGTTGATCATTGGAACGACCAGTCGTAAAGATGTTCTTCAAGAGATGGAGATGATGGACGTTTTCAGTACCAGCATCCATATTCCAAACATAAGCACAGGGCAACAGTTGATGGAAGCTTTAGAGGTAAGCATATCTTTACAGAGAATATGGGAAGATGAATATTAGAAACTAATCGAGTAGGATCATAATTTACAGCCTACAAAGAGGCCATTTGGTCCATTGTGTGTGTGCCAGCTGTCTGAAGATCAATTAGTCTTTTTCCTACTCTTTTTTCCTGCAGCCTCGCAATTTTTCTTTTCTTTGGATGTTTATCTGAACCTGCTTTTGTCACTCTTTCAAGGTATTTAGATTGCAGCCAGTAACCACTTATTTAAAAAAAAATCTTTAGTCCCCTTCACTTCAGGAATACTGAAAATAACTTTCATGGTTAAGCAGTTGCTGATAGGGTTAACATTATAAGAGCAAGTGCACTTGTTCTTATAGTAATGCAATAGATATGCACTTCCCCATGTCATTGGCATCTTGCTTGATATATTAAGTTTCTGCTATACTCCTGCATTCTTAGGCATTGAAACTTCTGTTTATTGATTTGTGCCTTTGTCTTTCTGTGTGTCTAAATCCTTGTGTTCATAAACTGAAAGGATGGCAAATGAGTTGCTCAGCATATGGTACATGGGAATTTTCTGAATGGGTAGAATTTAATGACCCTGGGAGTGGGCTGCAAAGTAGGCATGTATACTGCCATTTAGTTAGTTCAGATTTGTGGATTGCAGATTCCACCACATTCCTCACTCACCCCAATTAAGTTTGGGTGGGTAAGGTGAGTGGCAGCCTCCCTGCCCCTAGACCAGTTGAGACCCATATGTGACCAATTATGAGCCACCTAAGGATCTCATCTCGCCAGTGCTTGTATTCAACCTTTAGAGCCCACACTTGACTAGTGTCATATCCATCACCTTCAACCTCCACCACTGGCATACGGTGGTAGCAGTGAGCACCATCTACAAGATGCAGTACATTAATTCATCAAGGCTCCCTTGACTGCAATTTTCAAACACCTGTCCTCCACCAACTGGAAGGACAATGGAACACCAACACCTGTATGCTCCCCTCAAAGCCACGCACCATCCTGACTTGGAATTATATCGCCATTCTTTTAGTGTCAAAATCCTGAACTTTGTCCCTGGCAGGAGCATGGGTGCACTGTGGTTCAAGAAAGCAGGCTTACCACCACCTTCTCAAGGTCAGTTAGAGTCTGGCAATAAGGCTAACATATTAGTTGAGTGCAGCACGATGGTTCAGTGGTCAGCACTGTTGCCTCACAGCACAAGGAACCTGGGTTCGATTCCAACCTCAGGCGACTGTGTGAAATTTGCACATTCTCTCTATGTCTGTGTGGATTTCCTCCAGGTGTTCTGGTTTCATGCACATGCAAACATGTGCAAGTTAGGTGAATTAGCCATGCTAAATTGCTGATAGTGTAGGTTATTAGCCTGGGGTAAATCTAGGGCCAAGGATTGGGTCTGAGTGGGTTATTCTTCGGAGGGTTGGTGTGGACTTGTTGGGCCGAAGGGCCTGTTTCCACACTGTAGGAATACTAATGCTAAAGAGAAAGCTAGCCAATTCAGTCCACACCCACAGAAGGATTTTTTAAAATGTGCATGTTTGGCATAGATGAACATGTTCCAAATGCACATTGTCCAAGGCGTGGCCTTGTTCTCCATACATGTCAAAAGTGCTGGCCTACACTAAATGAGTCATTTTTAATGCCATAGTTCTGAGATGATGGCAAAGATTGTGAAAGCATATGCATTTGTTTCTCAGCCACAGTAATCAGAATAAACTGTCTAATACAGCACTCATTACTGAGACTACAGTGAAGGGGAAGGCAGGGTTTCACTTACCATATTAATATAAATTTTGCAGTTATTACATTACAAACCAGAAATTAAAAAGTTTTAATATCATTAAGATGCAGGGATTTCCTCCAGAGTCATTTACGTAGCCCAAGATGTTCATTTCGTAATGCTGGTCTATGAGCATTCCATTATGTTTAATCCTCTCAGCAAGTTTAATCTGGGGTAAACTACGTTTGATTAAATTAGATTCATGTTCATGATTGAATTGGAAGTAATCATTAACCTCGTGGTGGCTGAGTAGTTTTATTGCTGGGTCACAGGTTCAAATCCCAGCATGGCATATGGTGGAATAAAAAGTACTGTGGAGTTAAGAATCTACTGAGATGATCATGAAACCATTGTCGATTGTTGGAAAAACCCAACTGGTTCACTAATGTCCTTCAGGGAAGGAAATCTGCTATCCTCACCTGGTCTGGCCTGCGTGTGACTCTAGACCCAGAGCAATGTGATTGATTCTAATTGCCCTCTGAAATGGCCTAGCAAGCCATTCAATTGTACTAATTGTTACAAGGTCTCAAAGAAATGAAACTGGCCAGGTCACCTGGCATTGACCTAGGCACCAGAAAAGACAATGGCAGAAATACCATTGTTGACTCTGCAAAGTCCTCCTTATTAACATTTAAGAACTAGTGCCAAAATTGGGAGAGCTCTCTCACAGACTACTGAAGCAACAGGCTGACATAGTCATACTCATGGAATCATACCTTACAAATAATGTCCAAGACATCACCATCACCACCATCCCTGGATATGTTCTGTCCCACCAGTGAGACAGACAGCAGAAGTGATAGCACGGTGGTGTACAGTTGGGAGGGACTTGCCCTAGGATTCCTCAACATTGACTCTGGACCTCATGACATCTCATAGCTTCAGTTAAACTTGGACAAAGAAACTTCCTGCTGATTACTATGGACCATCCTCCCTCAGCTGATTAATCAGTGCTCCTCCATGTTGAGCAACACTTGGAGGAAGCTCTGAGGATGGCAAGGACACAAAATGTACTCTGGATGAGGAATTTTAATGTCCATCACCAAGAGTGCCTTGGCTACTGATCGAGCTGGTCAGGTCCTAAAGGACATTGCTGGTAGATTGGGTCTGCAACAGGTGGTGAGAGAACCAACAAGAGGGAAGAGCACCTGACCTCATCCTTAACAATGTGCCAGGTGCAGATATATCTGTCCATGACAATATTGCTAAGAACGTCCACCACATATCCTTGTGGAAATGAAGTCCTACTTTCGCATTGACAATACCCTCCATCCAAATGGGACAGACTTCGAACAGATCTAGCAACTCAAGACTGAGCATTCATGAGGCACAGTGGGTCATCAACAAGAGCAGAATTGTACTTCAGCTCCATCTATTATCTCATGGCCCAGCATAATTTCCACCCACTCATTAGCATCAAGCCACAGGATTAGCCCTGGTTCAGTGAAGAGTATAAGGGGGGCATGCCAGAAGCAGCACCAGGAATGCTGGAAGATGAGGTCTCAGTCTGGTGAAGCCACCAAACAGGAATGCTTGCATGCCAAATAGCTTAAGCACCAAATGATAGAGCTAAGCAGTCCCACAACCAACGGATCAGGTCTAAGCTCACCACTCCTGCCACATCCAGTTGTGAATGATGGTAGACAATTAAACAATTCTCGGAGGTAGATAGTTCTACAAATGTCCTCATCTCCTATGATAGAAGAGCCCAGCACATTAGTGCAGAAGATAAGGCTGAAGCTTTTGCAGCAACCTTCAGTCAGAAATGCTTAGTGGGAGATCGATCTCGCCCCCCTCCAGCAGTTCCCAGCCTTACAGGTACTAGTCCTCACTCAGTTGGATTCCCTGCACACCAAATCAAGAAATGGTTGGAGACACTGGGTACTGCAAATGCTAAAGGCCCGGATGGCAATGCTACTGAAGACTTGTGCTCCAGAACAGCCAAGCTGTTCCAATACAGTTATAACACTGATCATGTGGAAAATTGCCCAGGTCTGTCCTGTACATAAAAAGTAGGACAAATTGAACCCAGCCAATTACTACTTCATCAGTCTACTCTTGGTCATCAGCAAACTGATGGAAAGTGTCATTAACTGTTGCTATCAAGCAGAACCTGCTCAGCCATAAACTGCTCAGTAATGCCCAGTTTGGGCTCTGCCAGTGCCACTTAGCTCCTGATCTCATTGCAGCCTTGGTTCAAAACCGACAAAAGAGCTGCATTCCAGAGTTGAAGTGAGTGACAGCCCTTGACATCAAGGCTACATTCATCTGAGTATGGCATTACAGTTTTGCTACAGTACTTTGATCAGAGAGATGTACAGCACAGAAAGAAGACACTTCAGTCCAACTCGTCCAAACTGACTCGATATCCTAACATAATTAAGTCCCATTTGTTAGCACTTGGCCCATATCCCTCCAAAATCTTCTTATTCATATACCCATCCAGATGTCTTTTAACTGTTGTAATTGTACCAGCCTCCACCACTTCCTCTGGCAGCTCATTCCATACACACACAACCCTCCACGTGAAAAGATTGCCCCTTAGGTCCATTTTAAATTTTTCCCCTCTCACCCTAAACCTATGCCCCCTAGTTCTGGACATCTCCACCCCAAGGAAAATCCCTTATCTATTTACCCTAGACACGCCCCTCATGATTTTATAAACATCTATAAGGTCACCACCCCCCCACCCCCAGCCTCTGGCACTCCAGGGAAAACAACCCCAGCCTATTCAGCCCCATCCTGTAGCTCAAATCCTCCAACCCTGGCAACATCCTTAAATCTTTTCTGAACCTTTTTAATGGTATCAGAGGGCAAATGCTCCAGTAGTTGGAGTCATACCTGATACATAGGTAGGTTGTTGGAGGTCAGTCATTTTAGCTGCAGGAGTTGCTCAGGATAGTGTCCTAGGCCCAACCATTTTCAGTTGCTTTATTAATGACCCTTGCCTCCTCCATTAGGTTAGAAGTAGGGATGTTTACCGATGATTGCATAATGCTCAGCACAATTCACAACTCCTCAGACACTGAACAAGTTCATGTACAAAGGGAACAAGATCTGAACAATACCCAGGCTTGATCTGACCAGTGGCAAGTAACATTTGTGCCACACAAATGCCAGGCTATGACCATCACTAAGAAGAGACTACTGACCCTTGACATTCAATGGTGCTATCATCAGGTTTATCATTGACCAAAAACCCAATTGGACTCACCACATAAACACAGTGGCTACAAGAGCAAGTCAGAGGCTAGGAGTATCGTGGTGAGTAACTCACCTCTGAATGCCCAAACCCTGTCTACCATCCACTACAGCACAAGTCAGGAGTGTGATGGGATATTCTCCACTTGCCTGGATGAGTGCAACTCTGACAACACTCAAACTTGATATTATTCAGGACAAAGCAGCCTGCTTCACTGATGCTACATACACAAACATCCACTCCCTCTACCAGCCACACTCAGTGACTGAAATGAGTACTACCTACAAGATGCACTGCAGAAATTCACCGAAGATCCTCAGACAGCACCTTCCAAACCCACAACCACTTCCCTCTAAGAAGGACAAGGGCAACAGATACATGGGAACTCCACCATCTTCAAGTTGTCCTCAAGCTTCTCATCGTCCTGATTTGGAAATATATCGCCGTTCCTTCACTGTCACTAGGTCAAAATCCTGGAATTCCCTCTCTAAGGGTCATTATGGGTCATCCCACAGCAGGTTGACTGCAGTGGTTCAAGAAAACAGCTCATCACCACCTTCTCAAGGGCAATTAGGGGTGAGCAATAAATTCTAGCAAGCCCACAATGCCCACATCTCACAAATGAATGAAAGCAAAATTGTGATAGGTTCGGTTAATCATCTAGAAGGCCGTTTTACTGTATGAATATATTGGCATCACAACTTGTATGTTTAACCACTCCCCATTCCTCCTTTCATTGGACGGACATAAATATCTCCAAGAACGTTGGAAAATTAATTGTCACATCTCAGCTATCATTTTGTAAGTTGTTGGAGGCATTCAGATAGCGAAGTTGAGATTGAGGTAAAGAAGCATTTGGGCAATTGTTAAAGAAAAGTAGTTCTTAGATCACAGTTAGCATAGCTAGATGCAGAGTAAAATTGTATCAACTAGGTTCTACAACCTTCAGCTGGGATTGATGTTTTTTCAGATTCCTAAACGAGTAGTCTGAAGGCTTCTCTTGTAAAAGATTGCATGTTGATGCAGGGTGATGGTTTTTTTCTTACTGTGCATCTACACTAAGAATTTTGTTGCCCAAGCTTCTTTTGTTAGGAGCCTCTGCAGCCAGCAAAGGGGCTTGTTTTCCTACACTTTGGGATAACTTTGGAATTTGGTAACATTGGGAGCCTGATTAGTGTTTGTGCAGTCTTCTAAATCTGTCTCTGCGTCAAAGTGTAAAACACGTTGTAACTGAAAGTAATTTACTTTTTTCTAGAAAACTATGTTTGGGATATCTTGAATTTAGGAAGCATATATATTTAGGCAAATGCCTCCCATCTTACGTACCATGGGTCAGATTACATTTGCAAGAACTTGAACAGATTATCAAATGCTTGGATTTACTTTTATCACTACTGCTTTCATGTAATGTGATGCCTCTAGTCAAGTTGCATGTCATTTAACTCCAACGATGAATAACTTATTCCTTTGAGGGAATGTACTTAATGTCAATTGATACTTTTAAAGGAACTATAGTTGCCAATATATTTTTAAAACGATTTTTCTATTGTACCAGTACCATTGGACCAGTTTCAAATCAAAATGGCTGTAACTGTTCATGGTTAACCCATCCTGATACTATGGTACTTAGTCACATGCTTATGTGGGTGGACTACCTTTACTATCTCATTGTTATAGCTTTACACTGGTGTAAATTTAGTACATCATATGGTATATAATTGATATGTGTTAACTGTAGCATATATTCATTCAATTATTTTGCATACTATATTTCTTTATTATTACCACTTGACTTAGCTTGTTATGGCAGTAGTTAAACCATGCAGGCCTTCATGGTTCAGTAGGTCAACTGACCAGTGGTTAGTACTCAGCTGACTTAAAGGCCATTACACTTCAAATGAGGAGAGGAAAACAGCCAGGCTTGCATCTCATGGTACCTTTATGGGAAATTCTGCATTGTGGATCTTGACCAAGAGTTGAATGAAGAATGGTGAGATGTCTTCTACAGTGAGTGCAATGCAAATTGTCATTGGGCTTTTTCTCATTTATAAGGCGCAGGGGGCTAGGGCGGTGCTAGCATCGGTGGAATTACACACCAGTAAAAGACCAATTTATGATGGAGAAAGGAGACTTTATTTAATGAAAATTAAATAGTCTTATTTTTACAGCTTCTTGGCAGGTTTGATGATCGCGAACGAGCAAGGATCACGCAGCATGTGAAGGGAAACAATGTATGGATTGGTATTAAGAAATTGATGATGATAATTGAGATGTCACTGCAGGTGAGTTTGAACATTTCCAGTTTTCATGCAATTATTGTGAAGTGAAACAGTTCTTCAGTTTGATGTTTCCTTTTTATGTTGTTTCTCATGACTCAATGGATGGAATATGTGCATTTTTGGAATGAAGCAAGAGTCTTAGTTAATTTGGTTTGCTCAATCTTGCTGTCAATATTGAAGGCAGTCTTGTGTAATCCTTGGCATTTCATTTATCTCGGTCACTACTCAGTTGTTAGTTATCTCATCTCTGAATCGGATGTTTGTAGGATAAAACCACAAGCACTGGAACTAGACTGACACTTCTCTCCACAATTATGTAAGTGCATGCATCATCTTTTGGAGGAGACATTAACTGCTCACTTAGCTAGTGAATAACCTTCACAGAAGAGCAGTGGTGACAGCCCAGTGTCTTTTCTAACATCTCTAATGCAACAGACAAAACAAATTTTCTTGTTACTTTTCTTGGGGCAAATTCTTGTTTATTTTCTTTTTCTCTGAATTTGTATTGACAAGATGCAAATGGTATTTTTTTTGTGTTTTTTTCAGGAAAGGAAATTTTTCCTCCTTTCCATTGCTTTATATTGTACAAAAATGAAGGAGAATATCCTGCAGCTTCAAAAAACGTATTGATCACATCTCTAAACCGTACTTAGTAAAGACTTTCCATCCACCAATTTTGATCCAGCTGGTTTTCTACATTGTGCCCTTAGAGTCATCACTGCTTCACTGGTTCCCAGTATTTTTTTTAACATAATGTGCCTGCAAATCTATGATGGAATTAATGCATATAATTAATGTGGAAACGATTAAGTTGCATTATCAGTCCAACAACTGTGGCATAATTCTTTGTGTTATCATGTAGCTACAAGAACAGATGTCAGTTTTGAGGAAATCTAGGAAAGCCTTTACTTTCATGTCGATTTCCTCTTCCTTCAAAGTTAAACTGCTTGCCTGGACTTCTGTGTTTTTACGATGTTGTGTTTATAGCTGTTATATAATTGGATGCCAGGTTTTGCCCATTCATCTTCCTGAAATTAGAAGAATAATTCAAATTGAAATGGATCATCTTTCGTTCTTTCCTTTTTTGATTCTATTTGCCTGCTTTTCTAAGGGGTTGGCACTTTGCTTTCCAGTCATGACCAGAAAATGTTGGTAAGCTAATTAAAATGCAATATTTTGATCTTCACCCGTCACTCCTGAGCTCTCTGATCTCTATTGGCTGCTGGTACAATTAACCCATTTTCAATTCCTGCCATGGCCACACCTCTCCAAATCTCTTGAACTTCTTCAGGCTCAAAAACAATCTGAGAACCCTGCATGCCTATGAATATGGCTTCTGGTGCAACTCAGTTTCCTTCTGTCCACCATGGGCCCTGTGCTTCCAGTCTGAATGGCAACCCTCCACCACCACCCTCTGTTTTCCACGTTCAAGCCAGTTCTGTATCCAACTAGCTAGTTCTCCCTACGTTGCATGTGACTGAATCTTGCTAACCAGTCTATCTGGAGAACCTTGTCAAAGTCCATATAGATCACGTGCGCCACTCTGCCCTCATCAATCCTCTTTGTTACCAATTTTAAAAAATTCAATCAAGTTAGTGAGACATGATTTCCCCCCACAAAGCTGTGTTGACTATCCCGAATCAGTCCTTGCCTTTCCAAATACTTGTTAAGTCCTGCCTTTCAGGATTTCCTCCAACATCTTGTCCACCACTGATGTCAGGCTCAGCAGTCTGTAGTTCTCTGACTTTACCTTACCATCTTTCTTAAATAGTGGCACCACGTTAGCCAACCTCCAGTTTTCCAGCACCTCATCTGTGACTATTGATGATACAAATCATATTCTTTCTAATATTCCTGTGACCTCCAGGGGAAAAAAAATTACAGCTTTTGCGAACAGTTCTGGTCACCACACTACCAGAAGGATGCGGATGCTGCGGAGAGGATACAGAAAAGGTTTACCTGGATGTTGTCTGCTTTGGGGAACTTTAGCTATGAAGGAAGTTTGGATAAACTGGGTCCATTTTCACCGTAAGGAAGGAGGTTGAGGGGCAACCTGGTAGAAGTCTATGAGATTGTGAATGGCGTGGATAGAGTGAAATGTATGAGGCTTTTTCCCAAGGCAGAGGAGTCAATTACTCGGGGACACAGGTTCAATGTGCGAGGGGGAAGTCGGAGGGCAGTGGTCAGTTTAACAGAGATGTGGGAGGCACATTTTTTTGCACAAAGAGCAGTGAGTGCCTGGAGCATGCTGCCAGTGGAGGTGGTGGAAGCAGAGTCAATGACAACATTTGAAGAAGCACCTGAACAAATACATGAATCGGAAGAGAATAGAGAGATACAGATCCTCTAAACGAAGATGGTTCTAATATAGAAGGGCAAAATGTGTCAGCACAGGCTTGGAAGGCCAAAGGACTATTCCTGTACTGTTTTGTTCTTTGTACTTGGTGAAGTAAGGTTTCATGAATCCAGCCCTCTGTACCACTGCCCTGTATCTGCATGTCAAAATCCTAATCTGCATGTCAAAACAGTGTATGTTTGGTTATATCGAGGCATCACTACCAAGTCTACAGAAGAGATGAGTGAAAGAGCAAGTGTGAGAGGTTGTTTGGTTCTACTTTCCTGTGTAGTATGTGAAGTGTTCTAATCTGTTTTTAGTGACTTCCAGAATTCCAAACTCTTTCTGATCTTTGTGGAATGTATTCAACTTGGTTTAATTATAAACAAATTCTTTAATAATGAGTGCATTTTGGTTACGCGTGGTTGAACTAAACAAATTATGCAACTATACTTCGTAATTTACCATGGGCATGAATTGCTTTGCTAGCACATGAATACATAATTTTAGAATATCCCTGATTGTAACTGTAATTATTTACTTCCTCTTTACTGTTTTACAAGATTTTTCAAATGTTCTCTCTTTCTTTCTCTCTTTCTTTCTCTCTTTCTTTCTCTTTCTTTCTCTCTTTCTCTCTTTCTTTCTCTCTTTCTTCCCCATCCCCTGCAAGGTTATAGCTGAGTTTGCATAAGAGAAGTGCGGCAGATAAATTGTTGTCAGTGGTTTTGTGCATATAAAGATAGAACAAGCAACCTTGTTCTTGGGTCATGCAGCTTTTGTTCTGCAGGCTAAACATGAGGGTTAGGTCCTGTATGGCTAGCCTCCTCTACAGACTAATCTCCATGTTATATTCGAGCTCACTACACAGCCCACCTAAACAGTAAAGGATGCAACATGAAAGATAACTCTGTGCAGACTAAAAATAAATAGATGAAGCAGTGGCACAGTCAAAAATGTGGAGCATTTAGATTTCAGAAAGCAACAGACACCATAACATTTGTTTTGGATTGAACATAATGGCTACATAACATCTGAGAGCAAGATATTTCCACATTGATGTATGTACAATATATTTGACCCAACAGGATTCATATGGATAAAGATAAAAGTTAATAAAGGATGCATAACACTAATAATGTAGCCTACTAACCGCATTATATTAGGGGAAGGAATATACAGAGAAGTTGGGGAAACGAGTAAAATGCATAGAATAATAATCATGAGAGATTCCAACTATTCTAATATTAATTAGGCAAAAGAAATAGGTTAAAGGAATAAGAGAATAGAGTTCTCACAATGTATATGTGTGATTCTTTTAACCCAGTACGTAAAATGTCGAACACAAGATTTGCTATTTCATCTAAAGGTAGAAATTGAAGCAATGATAGAAGTAAAAGAAGGGGAACCGCCAGCTGACGGTGATCACTTGAAGATGTTGATAGAAATGGGCATGAGTATGACGAAAACAAGGTGGACAGATGGGAGAGAAGCAGGTTTTGAAGGACTCAGGTTAGAATTTAAGGAAAATAAGGTAGGCACGAATATTGGCAAATAAAGATACAGAACAGTAATGAGAAATACTTTAAAATGTTGTTCAACAGAGTGCAAGAAAAATATATTCAGCTAAAAGGAAAGGAAAAAATAAGTACTAGTGGATCTCCAGAGATGAACAAGGAATGATTAAGCATTAAGAAAGTTCATACTCAGCAGAGCAGTGTATGATGAAGGATACTGGGCTCATGAGCCAGAGCTTATCCACTTCGACTGCTTTTCTTTCTTTTTTCTTGCGTTTTTTTTTTCTTTTTCTCTTTTTTGTTTTCTGTACCTTCTGGAGGGAGCTTGGTCATGGAGGCAGTGGCAGCAATGGCAGCAGGTGGGGCCATGAGGCAGTTGATGTGCCTAGGCAGGACTCTGGGAATTGATGGCATTATGGAAGTGACTTGGGGGCTGGAGCGACACCAGAACTTGTGGTGGGGTGGCTGGTGATTGACTGACAGGGAGACAGCAGCACTGAGGCGCAAGGGTCGAGAGATCGAGCCCTCATGGGGAAAACCTCGAGTAGAGCAACTGCAGGCCCATAGCTAAAAGAGATCTATAATTTGGAGCTTTTAACTTTATTTCTTATTTACTGCTTTATACTGAGAAGAACTGTAATGTTGAACTTTTAACCTATTTCTTTATTTTTTCTACTTTTTATCTAAATTTTGTACCTAGCCATCTTGTACCTAAGATGGCGCTATAAATGGCAACTGTAAACTTTCACTGTTCTCCTGTATCCCTGGACTCGAGTATACACGACAATAAAACACTAATTCTAATTCTAAAAATAGTTAGGTAGACAAAGACGAACTATAAAATTTAGTGATCAAGGAACATAAAACAAAGAAGTAAAATATTTTATAGGAGCATCAGTTAAAAAGAATGTTATGTCGGGCAGAAGAATAAGCTATTAGCTGAAAAGTACAAGTATAGATGGGGTAGGGGAACCACTGGATCTTGGAGAACAAATGTATTAATCAGGAAAAAATGCACCTCAGATTAAATGTCATAGACTCATACAGTGGAAAAAAGGCACCTTGACTCTTGGCATCTACACCAATATAACTACAGGCTGTACTGCTAAAGGCACACCAATCCCAATTTCCTGCACTTGTCCCATATCCTTGAATGTTATGAGGGAACGGACAAAGTTAAAAATCACACAGGTTATAGTCCAACAGGTTTATTTCGAAGCACTAGCTTTTGGAGCACAGCTCCTTCATGAGGTGGTTGTGGATGATGGAATAGTGGTCCAAAAGCTAGTGCTTCCAAATCAACCTTTTGGAGTATCAGCTGGTGTTGTGTGACTTTTATCTTTATGATATCTCAAGTGCTCATCAAACTATTCTTTAAAGGTTGTAAGGCTTCCAACCTCCACTACCTTCCCAGATTCACACCACCTTCTGAGGGAAAAAAGCTTTTTCTCAAATACCCTCTGAATCTCCTGCACCCTTACCCTCAAACTATGCCCCCTTGTGATTGACCCCTCAACCAAGGGGAATAGCTGCTCTCTCTTCATCCTGTCAACAGCCCTCATTATCTTACACACCTCAATCATGTCCCTTCACAACTCTAAAGATAACAATCCAAGCCTATCTCCTTATAGGAGAAAGTGAGGACTGGAGAATCAGAGCTGAAAATGTGTTGCTGGAAAAGCGCAGCAAGTCAGGCAGCATCCAAGGAGCAGGAGAATCGACATTTTGAGCATGAGCTATATCTCCTTATAGCTCAATTTCTCCACCCCAGGCCCATTCTCCTGATGAATTTCTTCTTTACCCCTTCTAGTGTTATCACATCCTTCCTGTAAGTGAACTGCACATATTACTTCAGCAATGGCTTGACCAATGCACTGTACAACTCCAACATTGCCTTCTTGCTGTTATACTTTATGCCACGACTGATGAAAGCAAGTGTCTCATATCCCTTAACTATCCTATTCACGTACACTGCCAATTTCAGGGATCTGTGAACAATTACCCCAAGGTCCCTCTGTTTCTCTGAGCTACCCAGTATCCCACCATTCATTAAATACTCCCTCATCTTGTTGTTTCTTCCAAGGTGTACCACCTCGCACTTGAGGGTTAAATACCATCTGCCACTGATCTGCCCATCTGACCAACTCATCTATATCTTCCTGCAACCTGCAACCTACAACCATCATCTTCACTATTAACCATTCTACCAAATTTGAGGTCATCTCACAACTTGCTTAACATTCCTCCCGTACTTTCATCTATATAATTTATGTATATAATAGACAATAAGGGTCCTAGTACTGATTCTTGTGGATCACCACCTTCAGTCACTCTAACAGCTTCCTACCACTGTCATATTACTAAACCAGTTTCTGATCCATCTCAACAAGATTTCACGAATTCCATGTGCTTCTCAATCAGTCTTCCATGTGGGACATTGTCAAAAGCTTTGCTAAATTCCATATAAACTGTGTCAGCTGAACTCTCCTCAACCACGCACTTGTCACAATTTTTAAAAAATGTGATCAAATTTGTTCAGCGTGACCTCCCTCTACCAAAGCTATGCTGACTATGCATAATTAGCCCATGACTTTCCAAGTGGATATTAATTCTCTCCTTTAGAAGTTTCTCCAGTAGTTTCCCTACCACTGACTTGCGACTCACAGGTCAGTAATTGCTCTTCATCTCTACCATTCTTCTTGAAAAATGAAACTGTATTAGCTGTCATCCAGTGCTCTGGCACCTACACCATGGCCAGAAGGGAATTAAAAGTTTGTCAGCGCCCCTGCAATTTCCTGCTTTGCCTCCCACAGCAGCTTGGGATGCAGTTTATCCAGGCCAGGGCAGTTGTCCATTTTTAAGCCTGACAGAGACTCTAATGCTTCCCCATTTCCGACGTTAAACTGTACAAGTTTTCATCAGTCCCTTTTACTGAATTCTGTACCTAACTTCTCCTTTTCCAGGATGCAAACTGAAGAGTAGTATCTATTTAACACCCTTCCAATGCCAAGCGTCTTCAAACACAGGCTGCCACCTTGATCCCTAATGGGCCCTACTTTTTCCCTGGTTAACCTCTTACTTTTAATGCATTTATAAAATATCTTGGGATATAAAAGACAAAAAATGTGGAAATTAGAGGAATGAAATTTAAAAGAAGGGAAGTTGTCTTAAACCTGGATTGAACCTTGCTTAGACCAGACAGAGTATGATGTGTAATTTTGGTCTTTTGATTATGAAGAAAATGGGGAGACGCGAAGAATGTGATGTGATACCAGAATTGCATGATGTACATATCGAGAAAGGATTAGCAGCTGGGTCATTCTACTAAAAGTAAACATTGAATAGTAAATAGAGATACAGCAAACTTTGTTTTAACCAGCACCTTATGAACCGGTTGTCTTGTCAAACCAGCAAGCGTTATATGCCTCAAATACTGTGAAGTTTACTGTATTATTCTTATAGTTTAATTTATTTATGATAATGTAAATATACTTATTCCGTTGCATGACTACACAAATTAGCAACAGTTGATTCAATTTCGAGTCAATTTCTCTTGAAATATCAGTAGTCAGTTGGTGGTGCGAGTGAGAAGGCTCTCTGCTGGTAAGTTTCATTTAAGACAAAGTTACATTGTTATTTAAGAAATTTATGCTGTAAAGAAAATAAAGCAGCAATGTGTGTACTCCCTGCATTATGTTTCTATTATTTAGTGTGTGTTTTTACATTGATTATGTAGACCTCTTGATTATCCAGAATATTTGGTCAGTTGGCATACCCCTGTTCCCATAGATAACAGATAATTATGATAGAATTATTGATAGAATGAATACAGAAAGATAACATTTCTCTACTGTGATAATGTGGTATAGTTGCTATAGGAAGAACAGAAGGGGAGGCACGAGAGGAGGGGCAATCAGGTTGTTGTTTAGGAAAACATCTAAACGCTACTTGGGGAGGATATTGTCCTGTGAAGCTATATGGGTGGAACTGAGAAATAAGTGGGTAATCACTTTGATGGGATTGTACTATAGATGCCCCAATAGTCAACAGGAAATTGAGGAGCAAAAATGTAGAGAGATTGCAGATAGCTGGAAGAATAATAGTTATAATAATAGATGATTTAAATTTTCTAAACTTAGACTGGGATTGCCATGGTGTTCAGGTCTTGGATAGGGAGGAATTTGTTATCTCTATTCAAAAAATGTTTCTCAATTGTTATACAGAGGAAACTCGGTTATCCAAACAAGATGGGCGGGCTGTATTTTGTTTGGACAATTGATTAATTAATTCAATGCCTCTCCTCTGGGGCTCAGAGTTTTCTGAAGTTTCCTTTTTCCTCACTCTGCCTGCCTTGCTCCCCCTCACTGTTTCAGGGTTTGTTTCTGAGCAGACACACTTGTGGGACCTGCAACATTGCTGAAGCCCCCCCCCCGCCCCCCAAACCAGTCAGGTCAATGTGATTGACACAGCAAGCACTTGGTAAGTCTGCTCCCTGTTCAGGAGACAAGGCAGCAGCACACCACACGCAAGCCCCTGCCTCCCCGTCTGCCTGTCCCCAATCCCACTCCCCTTTCCACCCACATCCCCACATCCCTTCCGTCCCACTCTGCCATGTGTGCCCCCATCCCCGCTCCCCTTCCACCCCATCCAGCCCACTTCTGCCCCCAACCCCACCCCAGCCCCCCCCCACTGCCCCGGGCAGCCAGACTGGACACCAACAGTAAGAATGCTGCTGTCTTTGGGGGCTGAGTCTCAAACTCGCGCACACACACAGCCACACACACAACTCTCTACTGCAACGTTTTGACAAGTTCCTCATTGTCCTGTACAGGACAATTTTGGAGAGATTATTTGGGGACGGGGGTTAGGGTACATCCCAGTATGAAACTCCAGGGAAAGTGTGGGGGAGAGAGAGAGAGAGAGAGAGAGAGAGAGAGAGAGACACAGAGAGAGACAGAGAGCAACGGTGGGAGGTCAGTCAGTTGGAGATGGTGCCTGTGCCCCCATCAATGTCCAGGATTGTTCTCGGCACATTTCAGTCAGCCAACATCATTTTTATCATTGTAAACAAAAGACGCGAACAGTGTTGGAAACGCCTCTTTAATGTAATGTTTGTATTGGGACCTTGAGATCTATTTCAGATATTCCAAAATTCAGATAATTGATATTTGGATAGTTGAGGTTCCTCTGTATAGATTGCCCTATGAGAGAAGGGGCAAAATTCAACAACCTTGTGATTAATAAGGCAGGGCAAGTGTTAATGGGGGAGCACTTTGGGATCAGTGAGCATAATTCTACTCGTTTTAAAATAGTTATGGGAAAGGATAGGCCTGGACGGCAAATTGAAGTTCTGAAATGGGACAGCCAATTTTGCTGGCATAAGACAGGAACTTTCAAAAGTTGCTTGGGGAAGGCTGCTCACAGGTAAAGGGATGTCTTGCAAGTGGGATGCTTTCAAAAACGAAATAATGAGAGTTCAAGGACAGTATGTTCCTATTAGTGCGAGGGGCAAGACTGGCAGGTGTAGGGAATATTGGATGACAAGAGATATCGAGGCTCTGGTCAGGAAAAAGGAGATATGTGTCAGGTACAGACAGCTAGCCTCAAGTGCATCCCTTGAGTATAGTGGGTGTGGCTATACGCTTAATGGCAGAGTCCAAAGCGATTCTACCAGTATATAAAGAGTAAGAGTGTATAGGGAGAGAATAGGGTCCCTTAAAATCCAGTGAGGACATCTGTGTGTGGAACTACAGGAGATGGGTGAAATTATGCGAAGCTTGGATATCATGAATGACAGGGGTCTTTTCTCTAGGGTGGAGGAGTTCAAAGCTAGGGGGTATATTTTTAAGGTGAGAGGAGAAAGAGAGGAGGGGTGGCTCAGTGGTCAGCACTGCTGCCTTATAGTGCCAGAGACCCAGGTTTGATTCCATCCTTGGGTGACTGTGGAGTTTGCACATTCTCCCTGTGTCTTTGTGGGTTTCTTCCAGGTGCACTGGTTTCCTCCCATAGCCCAAAGATGTTCAAGTAAGGTGAATTGGCTGTGCTAAATTGCCCATAGTGTTCAGGATATACGGGCTGTGTGGATTAGCCATGGGGAATGGAGGAATAGCATTGCGGGGGGGAGGGGATGATTTCTGGCTGGAAAGCTCTTTGGAAGGGTTAGTGTGGACTCAATGGCCTGCTTCTACCTTTGAGAGATTAAATGAATTATAAAGGGCATGAGGGGCAACCGTTTTCCACAGAAAGTGGTTCGTCTGTGGAATGAGCTGCCAGTGGAAATAGTGGATGCAGGTACAGTTACAACATTTAAAAGACATTTGGATCAGTACATGAATAGGAAATGTTTGAAGGGAAATGGGCCAAGCGCAGGCAGGTAGGGCTAGTTTAGTTTGGGAACGTGGTCAGTGTGAACTGGTTGGACTGAAGGGTCTGTTTCCATACTCTTGAATATCTTGTATCTGTATTTACCGTGGAGAAAGACATGGAAGCTAAGGAACTCTGGGAGTAGGGAGGACATAGTGTTTTGAAATGAGTCCACATTACAGAAAGTGTACTGCAGGAGGTCTTAAACACACAAAGGTAGGTAAATCCCCAAGACCTGATCAGGTGTAAAGCAGGATCTTGTGGGAAGCTAGGGAAGAAATTGCAGGGTCCCTTGCAAGGATATTTGCATCATTGACTGCCACGAGTGAGGTACCAGAAGACTGAAGGGTGGCTTGTATTATCGTTATTTAAGAAAAATTGCAAGGAAAAACCAGGGAATTATAGACTAGTGAACCTGACGTCAGTGGTGTGTAAGTTGTTGAGGGCAATTCTGAGAGACAGAATTTTAATGTGTTTGAAAAGACGAGAACTGCTTAGGGATAGTCAACATGGCTTTGTGTGTGGGAAATCTTATATCACAAACCCAATTGAGTTTTTTGAAGAGATGATCAAGAAGATGGATGAAGGCAGTGTGAAAAGCTTTTGCCAGAAATGTCGATTTTCCTGCTCCTCGGATGCTACCTGACCTGCTGTGCTTTTCTAGCACCACTCTAATCTAGACTCTGGTTTCCAACGTCTGCAGTCCTCACTTTTGCCTAAAGTTTACATGGACTTTAGCAAGGCCTTTAAAAAGGTTTCCCACATAGTGGACTGATTAGTAAGGTTAAATCACATGGGATTCAGGGAGAGCTAGCCAATTGCATACAAAATTGACTTGATGGTAGAAGACGGAAGGTAGTGATAAGGGCTTCTTGTTCAGACAGAAGGCCTGTGACCAGCAGTGTGCTGCAAGGATTGGTGCTAGGTCCACTGTTGTTTTTGATTTATATAACCAATTTAGATGAGAATATAGGAGACGTGGTTGCTAGATGTACAGCTGACACCAAAATTGGTGGTGTAGTGGACCATGCAGAAGGTTATCCAAGAGTACAATGGAATCTTGATCAAGTAGGCCAGTGGGCGGAGGAATGGCAGATGAAGTTTAATTTAGATAAATGTGAGGTAAGACACAGAGTGCTGGACTTACACAGTTAATGGTAAGGCCCTGGAGAATGTTATCAAACAGAGACACCAAGGGGTGCATGTCCATAGTTCCTTGAAAGTGGCGTCACAGATAGACAGGGTGGTAAAGAAGTAGTTTAACACACGTGTTATCATCAGAGCATTTCGTACAGGAGTTGGAACGTCCTATTGTGGCTGTGCAGTACATTAATGAGGCCACATTTGGAGTACTGCATACAATCCTGGTCACCCTGCTGTAGGAAGGATGTTATGAAACTGGAAAGGATGCAAAAAAGATTTAAAATGATGTTTCCAAGACCGGAGGGTTTGAGTGTTAAGGATGGATTGGGATATTTTCCCCTAGAGCATAGGAGACTGAGGGGTCACATTACATAAAATTGTGAGAGATGTAAATAAGGTGAATAGCCAAGATCTTTTTCCCCACAGTAGGAGAGTTCAAAACTAGAAGGCATACGCTTAAGGTGAGAGGGAAAAGATTTAAAAGGTACATGAGGGGCAACTTTTACACACAGCAAGATGCATGTACGGAATGAGCTGCCAGAGGACGTGTTAGAGATGAATTACAGAATTTAAATGAATTAAACCATTTAAAAGACATTTGGACAGGTACGTGGATAGTTAAGGTTTAGAGGGGTATGTGCCAAATGCAGGCAGATGATACAATTTAGAAAACCTGGTCAGTATGGATGAGTTGGGCCAAAGGGTGTGTGTTTCCGTGCTGTATGCCTCTTTGACAGCCAGAATTATTGAGCTAAGAGAAAGTGAGGACTGCAGAGACTGGAGATCAGAGCTGAAAAATATGTTGCTGGAAAAGCGCAGCAGGTCAGGCAGCATCCATGGAGCAGGAGAGTTGGCATAAGCCTGAAGACGTCGATTCTCCTGCTCCTTGGACGCTGCCTGACCTACTGCGCTTTTCCTGAGCTCCCTGATTCAGGGAAGCATGGAAAACTTGGGATTATGGTACTTTTTGCGGCGGGGGGGGGGGGGGGGGGGAAGGTGGGAATTATTTCTAATGGGAACAACTATCATTCTCGCAATTAATGAGAAGCCATAGGCATACCACCTTTGATTGAATCTTTCCTGCTTTTGCCAGTGAATGCAAGGGAAAAGAACAAAAGAGATTTTTTTAAATGGATAAGATTGTAAAATTGTGCAGAATTGAGAACAAAGTGTAGAATTTGGAGTTAGGTATCTATATTATCTTTAATCAGAGGTAAGGTACGTATTAAGGTTAATTGTGGTTATGTAGATCTGTTTGCTCTTTGCATCTTTGTTCTAACTTGCACACTAACGAGGACCTGTATTGACTAGATGTTTCCCCAGGGAATAAAACCATTTATCTAGATTACTTTTTTTGGATTTTAATTCCATAGCTGAGGGCTAGGAGTAGAGTCACTGCACATTTGTATGAAATATTTTCACAGGGCAAGGGCCTGCAAGTACTGACTGCTACTGAGTTCCTGCCCAGTCCTATAAAATATGTCTGGAAATTCATGACACAGCTGAACTTTTCAAGTAGTTGTATTTTTTTTTAGGTATTGCAGAGTTCTAAATTTTGCAGGTATTTTTAACCATTGTGATAATAATGTTATGGCCTAGTCTTTCACTAGCATACAGAAGGAAATTGATATTTATTGTGAACACTCAGTCATGAGACAACACTAATAATATTTTGTCAGTATATGGTGTTATTCTAAAGCACTGAAACTGCCATTTGTGCTAACTGGCTTATGTCATTGGTTCCCTCTACCCCAATTGCCTCTTCTAGATTAGATTACTTACAGTGTGGAAACAGGCCCTTCGGCCCAACAAGTCCACACCGACCCGCCGAAGCGCAACCCACCCATACTCCTACATATACCCCTTACCTAACACTACGGGCAATTTAGCATGGCCAATTCACCTGACCTGCACATCTTTGGACTGTGGGAGGAAACCGGAGCACCCGGAGGAAACCCACGCAGACACGGGGAGAATGTGCAAACTCCACACAGTCAGTCGCCTGAGGCGGGAATTGAACCCAGGTCCCTGGCGCTGTGAGGCAGCAGTGCTAACCACTGTGCCACCGTGCTGCCCATATTTCCCCGCTTTCATATTTTCCTCCATTTTCCTACAACTCACCCATACATGAAATCTCACCTTGAGTGTGTTCATGCTACCTAATGTCAGTAAAGAAAAAACACTTCTCATATGGGCAGGGACTTGCATGAGTCTCGCATCAACTTTTCGCAGCAGTCTTGCGAGAAATGGAACTGTTTTAGACTGACTCTGAAGCAAAAGAAAACACGAACACTGATGCTTTTACGTTCTTTCATGTACTGGAGACAGTTCAGATAAGGTGAATATGATTGTGCCAGGATTAAGGTGTTATCTTGAAGAAAGGTTGTGCAAGTTGGACTTGTATTCAATAAAGTTTAGAAGCTTGAGAGATGATCTTATTATAGAGTCATAGAGATATACAGCATGGAAACAGACCCTTCGGTCCAACCTGTCCATGCTGACCAGATATCCCAACCCAATCTAGTCCCACCTGCCAGTATCTGGCCCATATCCCTCCAAACCCTTCCTATTCATATACCCATCCAAATGCCTCTTAAATACTGCAATTGTACCAGCCTCCACCATTTCCTCTGGGAGTTCATTCCATACCCATACCATGAGATTCTGAGCTTAATGGTATATATGCTGAGATGATGATTCCCCTGCCTTCTGATGAAATTTAGAACTATGGGGCACTATTTCAATGTAAAGGTGTCTCACATAAGACCGATGAGAAGGAATTTCCACTTTGGAGAGTCATTAATTTTTAGAACTCGCTATCCCAGAGAGTCGTGGTGGCTAATTCATTGTATGTTTTCGAGGCTGCGTTAGAAAGATTTTTGATTTACAAGTGAGTCAAGGGTTTCAGAGGGTAAGCAAAAAAGTGGAGTTATGGCCTTCAAATCAGTCATGAACCTGTTGAATGGCAGAGCAGACACAAGAAGCCAGATGGCCTAATTCTGCTCCTGTTTCTTGGTCTCTTAGTTCTGAAGAACATATCATTAGACCAAACACGCTGAGAGAATTGCATTCCTGTTTGGGGTCCACAGAAATTGGGTGGGAACTTCAGTGAACATCATTATTGAAGGGTTGGAAAACTGCAACTCAGTCAGCAAGGTGTTGGAATTGCGAACTGCTGTATCAAAGTGACGACAAGATCTGTCGTTCACCGTGCTGATCGACCTTTGAGCATGCATATTCTCAGGTAGGCTCTCTTCATCAGATTCAATAAAGTGTGGCACTGGAAAAAGCACAGCAGGTCAGGCAGCATCTGAGGAGCAAGAGAGTTGACGTTTTGGGACTCATCATCAGATGTCTTTTATTGAATTCACCAGTCAAAAGTGTCAGTCTTTTTTTTTGCTCTTAGTGTTTAATATCTCAAATTAGCAACAATGAATCATATTCAAGAAGCATTTAATTCACAGATACTCAGCCAGAGAGAGTGGCTGAAACTTGGTGTAAGAGTTTGATTTAAAGCTTTAAAAGGAGAAAGGTATAGAAGCAGAAAGATTCATAGTAATTCTAGAGAGTAGGAGCCATGTGACCAAAACCTTTCCATCAGTTGAAGGGAGAAGTAGACTGAATATCAGGTAGTGGAATGGCATGTCAAGGATTGGAGGATATTGCAGGCATTGGGGTGGAGTAAGGTCATGGAGAGATTTAACAATACCAATATGATTTTTAATGGCTTTCAACTAGACTGTCAGCAACAATTTGAAGTCTTCAACCCAACATATCTATGTTGCTCATATTCTGGTTCCTGTTCAGTTATATTAACATATGACAAATCAAATCAAGTGCTTGAAGTTCAAGCTTCAGTTGCACCAGCTGTAACAGACTCTCATGCTCAGTAGAAATTCGCAGATTTTTTTTGTCAGTGTCACGTATTTACCATAATGCAGGATGTAAAAACATTTGTAAGTATTCTATCCTTTTTGTTTCTAAGTGCTGAAGCTGAATTCAGGTAGAAGGTAACCTGTAGTCAGTTAGGTCATATTACAAGACTTGAATTTAATGTTGATTAGGCAGCAAGTTTCTTTGCTGGTGGCTATAACTGTCATTGTGGAATGTTCTTTTCCATTAACAGAAAGCATCAGACTCAAAGTAAGACCCATGACAGAGATGCTCAAATGAAGTACAAATACAGTGCTAGCCTGCAAAAAAATACACATTTTATGACCCAGTGGGTAGCAAGCCTGCTCAAATCCACAAGTAATGTGTTAATAAAAGCATTGCATGCACCTTGTGCATGGATGTTGTCTCAGGATAGTTGATTTTTTTGCACTTTGGGAGGTTTGTAGGCAGTGGTGATGGGAGTGTGGAGAATATTCCAGCTGGTTTAAGAGCATATTCCTTATCTGCTTTGTCCTATCATGTCCAGTGGAATCTAATCTTCCATTTTGTTTGGATAGTTATATTTCTAACCAATTTTGTTGCCTATATATCTGTCTGCCTTTATATCAAATGCAAATATATTTATTGCCACCACTTAACTGAGTATCTCATGGAGTAACAGTGATTGTGTTCTTCGTCACGTCGCTGTTGTTCCACTCTCTCTCACTTCGTATAGACATACCAGCTGCAACTTTTGAGATGCATATGATAATTGCAGCATTGAGTGAGATTGTTAGTGTAGAGCTTCAGTATGTGAAGTGATCAGTGATTTTCGGCCCCAAGCATCATATTGTCAATGCTAATAAATAGCAATCTAGCAAACCAATAATCTGTAACTTGACACTGATATCAACAGATGTATTGCAAAAAGCTGCAGCTGTTACATCTAAACTGGTTAAGGGAGTGTAGAACAACAACAAACTAACCGAGAACGTCAAACTTTAAGTCTATCAAATCTGTATCTTCAATGTGAAACCAAGGCAACATGTGCTAGACAGGAAAATAGGTTGAGCAGTTTCTACTTTTGCAGTCTTGGACATATCCTTGATACACTTGTTAAGACAAGGTCATCAACTCAACGTCCTGGAAGGTGCTAATTCTATCAGCATACGCTCATTGCTAAAGCAGTGCTTCTATACTGCCTCACTTATGTTGATCTAATGGATGATGGTCCTGTACGATGAAGTGACCACTGAGTCATAAGCATCTGGACTTCCTTACCTCCACTGCAAGAGCACTTGCAAATGAGATATAAAGGTGGCAGCATTGACACTGACAACTGAGAGACCGTCCTTGATGGCCATTACCTTTGGAATGGCATTGGAAGACGTGAAGAGAAATGAAAAGCTCAACTGGTCAAGAAGAGGGCCCGGGGATAGGAACGAGCAAGTTTTGCACCTCAGCCCATTGTCTTCATCTGCAGCAAGTGTGATAGAGACTGCCATGCCGGAATAGGGCTCGAGTTTCACAACTCTCAAAACGGAGAAATTCCTCCTCATGTCATTCTAAAATGGCTGACCCCTTGTACTGAGACTGTCTGTAGTTGTAAGTTCTCCAGTCTAGGGGGAATAGCCCTTCTAAGTTTTTCATCGTATTTTTCTAAATTTCAGAGAATATAGACCCAATCGATTCATACGGTTGTCCTTTCATCCCAGTCAAGTGAACCTTCTATGCATGCCCTTTAAATTAAGTTTATAATTCCTAAGCTGAGGAAACCAAAACTGTGTACAATATTCCAGATAAATTCTTATCAACAAATCTTTATTACCTTTAATCTCAAACAACTTGCATTTTTTGTTATTCATTCACAGGATGGGTCTATTCTTTGCAAGACCAGTACTTATTGTCTTTCCCTACTTTTGTTTTAAAATCATTCCTGGCATGTAAACGTTGCTGATGGGCAGGAGCCTAGAAGAACACAGCCTTGCAGAAGGGTTACACCCAAAGTGTCGACTTCTGCTGCAACTGATGCTGTCTGGCTTGCACTGTTCTTCCAGCCTCATGCCTGTCTACTTTGGATTCCAGCATCTGCAGGTTTTGTTTTGATCTAATCATGTAAGCATCGCTGGCCTTGTTGCCCAACCCTTATTGTCCTGGTCAATGTGGTGATGAACCAATGCCTAGATCAGCCACAGTTAGTGAGGTGAATTAGCCCCAACTATTGCATTAGGAACAGTGTTCCAGGCTTTTGATCCAGTGACATTGAAATATTTTTCAAGTCAGGATGTTGTATGACTTTGAGGGAAACTCTTGAGCTGTTGACAGTCCCATAGCTAATAAAGGCCAATGTGCCATTTGCTGCCCTAGTTGCTTGATTTACATGGCATTTAGAGTTGTACAGAAATTTCTACAAAGTGGAGCTTAATGGAGAATACTGTTTTTGGGCCATTGGTCATATATTCAAAATATCAATTCTCTCGTCTGCACTTAACAACATTGTGTTCTTTATTAGATTAGAAAGTGAAGCAGTGTCATATTGGATTCAAAACATAAACTCTTTCTGCCCTCACAGATGCAGCCTAATCTGCTGCCTTTCTCCAGGACTTTATATTTCTTTTTCAGATATCCACATCCACAAAGTGTTGGGGGACTCTAATGACTGATCTGCTTGGTGCACAGAGGATGTTCCCTGTCTGAAATCAAACCAAGTTAATCAGGCAATATTTCCTAGTTCTGTAGACCCACAGTACTTTAAAGGGCTGCAGTTCAATCATAGTTAAAATAAATATTTATGCTATTGAGACAAGCAGCAACAGATGAATTAAAGGACCTCACTGGTTGGATTTAGCCTGTGGGGCAAGGGTGGACAACCCTGAATTGGAGGTTAATTGTTTGTATTTCAGTCTTTGCAGATTAGCGGGTGATAAATTCATATCTCCAGGTCATAAAAATCCAGCACAAATTCATTTGCCTTTCCAATTTAAAAAAAAACTTTTGGCACTCAAAATGTGAAGTATTCACAACCTTTGTCTTCTAATTTATTAAAAAATCTTGCACCTGCATGCTGTTCCTGTTGACAAAAGAAGTAAGGTTTTGTAATAGAAAATTGTTGAAAGATCATTGACCTAAGATATTGCCTCCATTTATCTCTGTCCATAAATGCTACCAGGCTTCCGGATTTTTTTTCCAACTTATTCTTCTTTTATCTATGGATTTTTAATGTTTTATCACACTCTCATTACTTTCACCATCATAATTCCTATTTAAAATTTTAAATAGGTACTGCCTGTGTGCGAGTGTAATTATAATCCAAACTCTTTAACACTGTTTCAGCTATGTATAGCAATCTATTCCTTTCTACTTTTGATATTGTCCACAGTTATTTTACATTATACCATTTCAGCAAATGGGGAAATGCATAATTCCCTCAATTTGACTTGGATGCAAACGCAATTTCTTTTGACATGTACAAAACTTAACTCACTGCACTCTGCAGGTCAGCCTTGTGTGATTGATCATTAAACAGGTTTGAGACATTTCCTTTAATTATTATTTTGGGAGGGAACTGTGTCACTTCCAATATGCTCATCGATTTTGGCTTTGAGTAGTACACAACACCTTAAAGTATTTATGCACGTCCTTTTTGCTTTACATTGTGAGTCCATAACTGTGGCTAGCATGCAAGATTTCAGTCCATATCTTTTCTAACCTTTAAGCTTTAAATCCAGGTTGGTTTTCCTTCATCTGTCCTTTGACAATGAAATAAATCAGTTGGCGAAATTATTCTGCTGCTTAATGCAAAAAATTCTCCTCTTCATGGAGTTTTGATTAAAATTTAAAATCAGCAAATTTACTGATGTTGAATAAACAAGTAACAATCTATAGTTCTAAATTTAAGTTAGAATAGTCAGTATTCAACTTCTTAAAGACAAAATAATACTGTGGTATTATACTCAAAACTAGTACTCTTCAAGGTTATTTCAGTAGTTTCTTTTTGCATTTCTTGTAAACAAAATATAATTATAATGCACACAACTCCCTCTCAGGAATGTGCAAGTGACTTTTTTCCCCTCTGGAGTTTCACATTAAGTAATCTCAAGGAACATGGGAGCATGATCTCATTAAGTGAGCTCATGGTTGTTCTGTGATCTAATTCCATATACCTGCCTTTACCTGATAGCCTTTAATTCCAATTGTCAGTGTCAGATTTAAAATTATTAGCTGATCTAGCATCCATTGCAATAGGGAAGAGTCCTAATGACCTCATGGTTTAGTATATCTCCCACCTAATTGGGAAATCAACCTCAATTCAATGAAGGATGCAAGAGGATTTGCCAGTAGCAGCAGCAAGCATATTTGAAAATGAGGCGTTGCCTGATGAAACTACAACTTGGGATTATTTGCTTGCCAAATAGCAGATACAGCATGCAATAGCCAGGGCTAAGTGATCCCACAACCATTAGAGCAAAAGCTCTAAAGTCCTGCTATATCCGATTGCGAATGGTAGTGGACAATTCAATAACTGATAGGAAGAAGCAGTTCCACAGAAATCTCCATCTTTGATGATGTCCAACACATTGGTGCAAACACTGAGGCTGATTAGAACATAGAACAATACAGCACAGAACAGGCCCTTCGACCCACGATGTTGTGCCGAACATCTATCCTAGATTAAACACCCATCCATGTACCTATCCAATTGCCGCTTAAAGGTCGCCAATGATTCGGACTCTACCACTCCCGGGCAGCGCATTCCATGCCCCCACCACTCTCTGGGTAAAGAACCCACCCCTGACATCTCCCCTATACCTTCCACCCTTCACCTTAAATTTATGTCCCCTTGTAACACTCTGTTGTACCCGGGGAAAAAGTTTCTGACTGTCTACTCTATCTATTCCTCTGATCATCTTATAAACCTCTATCAAATCACCCCTCATCCTTCACCGTTCCAACGAGAAAAGGCCGAGAACTCTCAACCTATCCTCGTACAGCCTATTCTCCATTCCAGGCAACATCCTGGTAAATCTTCTCTGCACCCTCCAAAGCTTCCACATCTTTCCTAAAGTGAGGCGACCAGAACTGCACACAGTACTCCAAATGTGGCCTAACCAAACTCCTGTACAGCTGCAACATCACTTCACGACTCTTGAATTCAATCCCTCTGCTAATAAACGCTATTACACCATAGGCCTTCTTACAAGCTCTATCCGTCTGAGTGGCAACTTTCAAAGATCTATGTACATAGACCCCAAGATCCCTCTGTTCCTCCACCTGACTAAGAACCCTACCGTTAACCCTATATTCCGCATTCTTATTTGTTCTTCCAAAATGGACAACCTCACACTTGGCAGGGTTGAACTCCATCTGCCACTCCTCAGCCCAGCTCTGCATCATATCTAAGTCCCTTTGCAGCCGACAACAGCCCTCCTCACTGTCCACAACTCCACCAATCTTCGTTTCATCTGCAAATTTACTGACCCACCCTTCGACTCCCTCATCCAAGTCATTAATAAAAATTACAAACAGCAGAGGACTCAGAATTGATCCCTGCGGAACTCCACTTGTAACTGGGCTCCAGGCTGAATATTTACCATCTACCACCACTCTCTGACTTCGACCGGTTAGCCAGTTTTGTATCCAATTGGCCAAATGTCCCTCTGTCCCATGCCTCCTGACTTTCCGCATAAGCCTACCATGGGGAACCTTATCAAATGCCTTACTAAAATCCATGTACACTACATCCACTGCTCTACCCTCATCCACATGCTTGGTCACCTCCTCAAAGAATTCATAATGACTTGTAAGGCAAGACCTACCCTTCACAAATCCGTGCTGGCTGTCCCTAATCAAGCAGTGTCTTTCCAGATACTCATAAATCCTATCCCTCAGTACCCTTTCCATTACTTTGCCTACCACAGAAGTAAGACTAACTGGCCTGTAATTCCCGGGGTTATCCCCATTCCCTTTTTTGAACAGGGGCACAACATTCGCTACTCTCCAGTCCCCTGGAACCACCCCAGTTGACAGTGAAGACGAAAAGATCATTGCCAACGGTACTGCAATTTCCTCTCTTGCTTCCCACATAATCCTAGGATATATCCCGTCAGGCCCAGGGGACTTGTCTATCCTCAAGTTGTTCAAAATGTCCAACACATCTTTCTTCCTAACAAGTATCTCTTCTAGATTACAAGTCTGTTTCACACTCTCCTCTTCAACAATACGGTCCCTCTCGTTCGTAAATACTGAAGAAAAGTACTCATTCAAGACCTCTCCTATCTCTTCCGACTCAATACACAATCTCCCACTACTGTCCTTGATCGGACCTACCCTCATTCTCGTCATTCTCATGTTTCTCACATACGCATAAAATGCCTTGAGGTTATCCTTGATCCTATCCGCCAAGGATTTTTCATGCCCTCTCTTAGCTCTCGTAATCCCTTTCTTCAGGTCCCTTCTGGCTATCCCGTATCCCTCCACTGCCCTGTTTCCTCAACCTTATGTAAGCCTCCTTCTTCCTCCTTACTAGACATTCAACCTCCCTCGTCAACCAAGGCTCCCTCACACGACCATTTCTTTCCTGCCTGATAGGTACATACATATCAAGGACACGTCGTATCTGATCCTTGAAAAAGTTCCACATTTCCACCACATCCTTCCCTGACAGCCTATGCTCCCAACTTATGCTCCTCAAATCCTGTCTTACAGCATCATAATTTCCCTTCCCCCAATTGTAAAATCTACCCTGTTGTGTGCACCTATCTCTCTCCATAACCAAGGTGAAAGTCACAGAATTGTGGTCACCATCACCAAAATGTTCACCTACTAACAAGCCCATCACTTGTCCCGGTTCATTACCGAGTACCAAATCCAATATGGCCTCCCCTCTGGTTGGACAATCTACATACTGAGTTAGAAAAGCTTCCTGGACACACTGCACAAACACCACCCCATCCAATCTACTTGATCTAAAGAGCTTCTAATCAATATTTGGAAAGTTGAAGTCGCCCACGACTACGACCCTGTGGCTTCTGCACCTTTCCAAAATTTGTTTCCCAATCTGTTTCTCCACATCTCTGCTGCTATTGGGGGGCCTATAGTATACACCCAACAAGGTGACTGCACCTTTCCTATTTCTGACTTCAGCCCATACTACCTCCAAAGGCAGATCCCCCTCAAACTTCCTTTCTGCAGCCGTTATACCATTTCTAATTAGCAATGCCACCCCCCCCCCTCCTTTTTTACCACCCTCCCTAATCTTACTGAAACATCTGTAACCCGGAACCTCCAACAACCATTCCTGTCCCTCATCTATCCACGTTTCCGTGATGGCCACAACATCGTAGTCCCAGGTACCGATCCACGCCTTAAGTTCACCCACCTTATTTCTGATACTCCTTGCGTTGAAGTATACGCACTTGAGCCCATCTCTGTGTCCGCAAGTATTCCCTGTCAGTGCTACCTTCTCCACAGCCTCCCTACATTCTTGGACATCCTGACAAACAGCTAGCTTACTTGCTGGACTACAAGTCCAGATCCCATCCCCCTGCCAAATTAGTTTAAACCCCCCCCGAAGAGTGCTAGCAAACCTACCCCCCAGGATATTGGTGCCCTTCTGGTTCAGGTGCAACCTGTCCTGTTTGTACAGGTCCCACTTTCCCCAGAATGCAGTCCAATTGTCCAAATACCTGAAGCCCTCCCTCCTACACCATCCTTGCAGCCACGTGTTCAACTGCACTCTCTCCCTATTCCTTGCCTCACTGTCACGTGGCACCGGCAACAACCCAGAGATGACGACTCTGTCTGTCCTAGCTTTTAGCTTCCAGCCTAACTCCCTGAACTCTTGAATGACCTCCCCACCCCTCTTCCTACCTATGTCGTTGGTGCCAATGTGTACCACGACTTCTGGCTGCACACCCTCCCCCTTAAGGATTCTGAAGACACGGTCCGAGGCGTCTCGGACCCTGGCACCTGGGAGGCAACAAACCATCCGAGAGTCTCGCCCATGTCCACAGAACCGCCTGTCTGTCCCTCTAACTAGAGAGTCTCCTATAACTAGCGCTCTCCTCCTCTCCCCCTTTCCCTTCTGAGTCTCAGAGCCAGACCTCATGCCACAGACCCCGTCACTGCAGCTTACACCTGCAAGGCTGTCCCCCCCAACAGTTTCCAAAGCTGTATACTTATTGTTTAGGGGAACGACCACAGGGGATCCCTGCACTGCCTGCTTCTTCCCCTTCCCACCTCTAACTGTTACCCAGCTACCTCTGTTCTCCGGCGTACCTATGTCCCTGTAGCTTCTATCAATCACCCTCTCAGCCTCTCGAATAATCCTCAGTTCATCCAACTCCAGTTCCAGTTCCCTAACTCGTTCGGTGAGGAGCAGGATCTGACCGCATTTCCTTTGCATCCATCTTAAACTTGAGATGAAATGTGAACCATCCATCTTGGCCTCCTCCAGCAGTCCCCAGCATTGCACATACCAGTCTTCAACTTGATATTTCATGGAGTGAATCAAACAAGAAACAGCTGAAGGGAGTATGTCAAGGCAATGGATCCTGAAAACGTTCCAGTAATAGTACAGAAGACTTGTGCTACTGAACTGCCCATGCCCATAGGCCAGCGGTTTCAATACATCTGTAAAATTAGCATCTAGCTGGCAATGAAGAAAATTGAATAGATGCCCAGACCACAAAAAGCAGGACAAATTTAACTCCCCCACTTACTGACCCATCATTAGCAAACTGGCCAAAGGAAGCTAGCAGCACTTGCTGAGGGATAATTTGCTGTCTGATGCTCGGTTTAGGTTCTTGTATAGCCACTCAGCTCCTAACCTTGTTACAGCCTTGGTCCGAGCATGGACAAAAGCATTGAACTTCAGTGGTGAGGTGAGAGTGACTATTATTGCATCAAGACAGCATTTCTCAGTATGACATCAAAGCATCCTAGCAAAATATGAGTCCTTGGGAATTAAAAGAAATTCTGTCAGATGAGGTTATATCAACCAAAAAGGAAGAAGATTGCAGTTGTTGCAAACCAATCATCTCAGTCCCAGGGCATCACTGCTGGACCTCCTCATCTTCAGCTACTACCTCTTTGCTCTTTCTTCCATTATAAGGTCAGTAGTAGGCATATTCACTGATGATTGCACAGTGTTCAACGCCATTCACAGTTCCTCAGATCGTGAAGCACCACGTGGTCATATGCAGCAAGACAGCCAGACATGGCCTGTTAAGTGACAAGTATGGGCCAAGTAAATGCCAATGATCATCTCAAATATAGCAGAATTTGGCCATCTCCCTTTGACATTTAATGGCATTACTGTTACTGAATCCCCACTATCAACTTCTAGGGTTTTGCCATTGACGTGTAACTATTGTGGCTACAGAAGCAGGTCAAAGCTTTGGGAACTCTGCAGTGAATAACACCCGTCTCCCAGGTTGCCTGATTGCCAAGAATCAGGAAATGTGATTGAATACTCTCCACTTATCTGGATGGGTGTAGCTTCAAGAAGCTGAACATGAATCAAGACCAAGCCTGATTGGCACCCTAATGCATTCAGTGATAGCACAGCAGTACCTCACCAAGGTTTCTCCAATAACACCTTTCAAACCATGACTTTGACCATCCAGAAAGACAAGGACAGCAGATGTCTGGGCATGCCACCATCTGCAGTCCCCTTCCAAGCCTTGCACCATATTGAGTTGAAACTATATCAACATTCCTTCACTATCACAAAGTCAAAATCCTGAAATTCCTTCCCTAACAGCACTGTGGCTGTGCCTGAACCCAAAGGATTGCAGCAGTTCAAAAAGGCAGCTCACCAGTATCTTCAGGACAAATGGAGACAGGCAATAAATGCTGACTCAGCCAGCAATACCCACATTCGGTAAACAATTTTTAAAAAATGTTCACACCTACCTTTTAAACTGTTTGAATGGCAACTGTCTAGTCCTGAAGGTTTGATGTTCATAAGTGCCACTATTTGTTAATTTTGTAAGCCTTTCGTTTAATGTCATTTTTCTTCAAATGTCACCATCCTGACCTCTTTATACTAAATATGGATAAAGCAATTATTCAAGATATCTTCATTTATCTTGTTTCCATTGTCATTTTAGAGACTCTCACTGCTGTTGGCCACCGTCTTGTCCTTAGCATAATTGTAAATTATTTTTATGATGATTTTGCTATCCTTTGCAAGTTTCTTTGCATACACTTTGTAGTATTTATCATGTTTCTGTTGCTTATACCTTTCTTCTTCCTCAGGTTCTGTAACAATGTTTAGAATTTTTCGATGATTTTTAAAAAATTATGTTTGTCCTTACTTTTCTTGCCATCTATAGCTGTTTTCTTTACCATTAGCAATATAAATTGGTTCTGTATAACAATTCTTGTTTGAACGCCTGCCACTAATCTCCTGTTCCTTTATCCATTAACAGTTTTGCCCAATTTATTTATTGAATCTGTTTTATAGTATTGAAGTTAACCTTATTTAAATCTAAAATCTCAGCTATTTTTCCCTTTCCATGATTGCGTTGAACTATCAAATTATAATCGCTACTAGATAAATGTTCACGTGTGGTTGGACTGTTAATCGAATCTGGTTCATTACTAATTTTATCTAAATCTGATATGGTTTATCCCTTGGTTCTAGAGTATTTGTCACAAAAAAACCCAACAAACATCAGAAAGGTAATTAACTGGTGTCTCTTGAAGATAGTCTGCCTATCCTAAATTTTGAGTCAAACTTCCTGGCTGATACCTCACTGCAGATTTGCAATAATCTGTGCAAGTGCAATCTGTCACTCCATAGCTGCACCCAGTTAACCAATACGTAACTCCTGCTACAGTATTAACAATTTGTTCTTTTTTCTTAATTTTACTGAAAAATGCCCCTACTGCTGTTTATTTATCCTTGTAACTCCTCTTATCATTGCAGTTATTTGAGTCTTAATCATAAAAGGTATTGGTATACCTCTACCATTTTTTCTTCTTTTCCTGTAGACCTCATAGCCCTCCGTTCTGGCATCTTGTCGCATGTTTCAGTCGTGGTTGCTACTTTTTACATTCCAAGTTAAATTGTCTCTGCAGCATTTGTTTCTTTATATTCTATGATTGAATAAAGTTACTGTCTTGTGTCACACAATCTAATCTGTCCTTCTGCTGTAAAGCTTTTTATTTCTGTCTCCAGGTTTAATTATTTTACGTTTTTTATTTTTTCTCATAGTGCTTAAAGCACAATTTCTGTCTGTTGATTTACTGTATTTTTGGTTTGTTTTGTTTTTGAATTACGTACTATTTTTTCCATCTGAATCCTTCCCCATTTAATAACTCTGAAGTTTTTATGATTGATATGTTAATCACTTCTGCAAGGCCTAGGTTCCAACCCATGAAATGGATCCTCCTTTTCCAATGCCATTCCTTCAGCCTCCTCAGCTTATCTCTCTGTTAATTGGCTTTAAGCAATAATTCAGATTACAACATGTAACATTCTGTCATTTAATTTGATTTCTAGTTCCTGGTATATTCAAAACATAATCTCTTACCTTTTTTTAAACTACTACTTTATTTTGAAAAAACCTTGGTGGCCTAAACACAAACCAACCTGAATTCAGCAGTGATTGTTTAGCGCACATGGACCCAATAATGGTTAACATGGATAAACGTTGCAGGGCTACTGTGAAGGGTTGACAATCCCTGCCTGCTTTCCCAGTTTCTGAGATGTTCTGTTCCTATAGCAGTTGTATAGATAAGGAATGGTCATTGCTCATTTTTCTGGTCCCAGCTGAAATGCGCTCGTGGAAGCAATAGAGTTTTGCTCAGAATGCTGTGTTAGAGAAAGCTAAGATAGGAAAGACCTAGCTGTCTGTCATCCATCCACAGATTCCTGCTGGAAAGCTTATATTGTATACAGTGTGTTGTAAATGTGCAACCAGTCAACTAGCATTTGTAAAGACAAAAATGTCAATTGACATTTTTGCTTCCTTTTTGAGACACATACCCCAATTGTCTTACAAATTAACACAGATATTATACTTGTTCTGTATTTCCTCCGTTGTTTGCTTCCATATTATGGATTGCAGTCTGTTTCTTTTTATTTGTAATAGACATTGGGTCATATACGAACTTATTTGACTGCAACCAAAATTATGTTTAAATAGCTCACTGTTGCTCACCACACCTAACATTAAGAAACTCCTTGAGAAGGGACAAATCAAAAGTGACCACTGCTAGAGTTAGCATCTTCAGGAGAGGAGGGGACAAAGAGATGCATTGGGACATTTACATTGAGAAGTCAAAATGTTGAAGATCTGTTGCAACATTTGTCACAAATGCAAGTTGAATAGTTTTAGCATTTGCCACATTATTTGCCTTCAAATTGGTATATGTACCCTGGACAATACAGAATTGAGGTTAGCTGAATATCAAATTATTGTTTTGGTCTTTGAGCTTTGGTTTCTAAAACACTGAGATGTGATATGCTTTGCAACCATAAACTGGTTTAGCTAAGGTGGAGAGTTTCACCTTTAACCAATTCAAATTTGGGCTGAAATTGCAGTAATGCAGCTTGAAGCAAACCACTTTGATTCTAAATGTAGATCTGTAGCCAGCAAAGTGTTGGGTATGTTTATCCAAGGTACAAGAGTTTAATAGTTTTGTGATCTTTACCTGCTCTCACAATGTGAAGAACTATTTCATAGCTGGAATGAATAGTCACTCAAACAGGCTGTCATGCTCAAAGTGCGGACACTTGGGACTCTTGAAAAGAAGAGATGAGCAACCACTTCCAACTAGTAACATCCTATAAAGATTATTTTAGACTGTGATTCAATCTGAATTAAGATTTAGCAATAAAATTGCCTACATCCACAATAATGACCAGGGCTCAGATAATGCCTGGTTCATTGCAGTGAAAATCTGAAAAAGTATGACTGGCACTACTTGTATACCCTCTAGTGTGTTGTTTTTAACTTTATGCACCCCACTCACCACATTTAAGCTTGGTGCCATTTGTCATGTTTCTGTTTTTGTAATTATTCTTTCCTCTTTTCGTTTAGTATCAAGTTCTTATTCAGACACAGGTACATGGGTGTAGTATTGCATCACATATGAGAGAAAATTCCTTACTCTGCTTTGAGAGATGGTAGGCAGGCTGTGCTGACAATGGTAATATTGTTTAATGTGGTTCTGCTTAAGACAGGGTACTGATTCCTGTTCAAAAGCAAAATATTGTGAATGCTAGAAATCTGAAACCACAGGAAAAGCAGTTGGAAATCTCAGCAGGTCTGACAACATCTGTGGACAGAGTAACATAATTATTATTTCAGGTTCAAGTTCTGAAGAAACCTTTGCCAGTTTCAATTGCCAGGATACAGCATGCTACCAAAGCGGAGATCATCTCCTCTAACCGACTATCAATTGGACCGGAGATCTATTATTCAGTATGGCTGGTTATTCAGTAATTTTGCCAAAGAAGGGGTATTTTCATTGGGAGCGCAACCTTAGTGCCACGACATGTGTTCTTTATAATTTTATAATTGGATGTACGGATAACTCCATGCCAAACTGCTATATAATCTGGTTTGGCACTGTTTGTCCTTCTCTTGCTATACATTTAAAAGATGCGCGCTAAACCACAATTTTAACTATGCCAGTAGCATAAATCATTAAGTCCAATTTTAGTTAGAATTGAATTACAAATTTCACAAACCGCATTTGATTTTAACCTTGTAAGCAAGAGTTTGTATATGATTTGCAACAGAGTTTATAACAAACCCTTTATGTAATGACTTTGAGTCTCCAAAATCTTTCTGTTGGGTGCTACAGAAGTTAATTGTGAAATTTTGTGAAAATAAGAATTAGTCTGTAAATTTGTTTTTTATCTAGCGGTTATGATTGTGAACAGCGTTCCCTCTAAATTGTGTGGCCTTGCAACCCCTCAGAGATTTCATGCATACTGCTTAGCGTGCCACTGTATTGACTTCTGCTTGTGAAAATTGCTGATGCACACAGACCTCCAAGATCCACGCAGCAGAAAAAAAGTTAGGGGAATTGTAGGTTGTGAACATTTCTGGGTATCGTAGATTTCTCCAGATCCATGTGCTGAAGCACAAGTTCTTGTTTGAACAAAGATGTTGAAGTTTGTTTTAAAAGCATTTAAGGAAAATATGTTAGATTGCAGTGCATCTCGGTATGTTAATTGTGTTAAAGTGGCTCTAAATGTATGTTTATTTTTTTTTAAAAATCAGGAAAAGTTTATGCTTATTGGGTGTGTTCATGAAATATTTTTAATTACAGAAAGTGCTTTGTCTTTATGTTTTGTTAGGGTATGTTATAGGCAAAGTTTGTGGTTTTCATGGAATTGTAGACTTCTGTGAAATGTAACTGCCGGTTTAAGGAACCCCGGTTTTGTATAAGAATACAGCCTTAATCCTGGAACCCTAATAAAGTAAAACAATCTTTTATGTATTGCTTGTCTATAAGCTGTCCCTTAGCATCATCATCTGAAAACAGAGTTAATTTTTGTGTACAGTGGCAACGTCCATCGCTACATTGCCATCACATCTTGATTCCTCCAGTATTGCTAAGTTCTCAGAGTGCTTATTCAACACCTAGTACTAGGTGAGCAAACATTTCCTGCAATTAAACTCTGGAAAGACTGAAACTATTTCTGTTACAAACTCTCTTCACTAGTAATTGACTCCATTTCTCTTCCTGGCAATGGTGGCTCAGTGCCTCACAGCACCAGGATCCTGGGTTTAATTCCCGCCTGTCTGTGTGGAGTTTGCACATTCTCCCTGTGTCTGCGTGGATTTCTTCCTGGTGCTCCGGTTTCCTCCCACAATCCAAAGATGTGCAGGTCAGGTGAATTGGCCACGCTAAATTGCCCACAATGTTAGGGGTAAATATAGCGTAGGGGAATGGGTTTGGGTGGGTTTCTCTTCGGAAGGGCAGTGTGGACTTGTTGGGCTGAAGGGCCTGTTTCCACACTGTAGAGAATCTAATCTAATCTAAAAAAAAATGAGACAAGCAATTGGTTGGGATCTAACCATGCATTCACACCATTATTAATACTGCATATTTCTATCTTCCAGAAGTTGCCCAATTTCATCAGCTACTGAAATCCTCATGAATTGAATTGAATTGAATTTATTGTCACATGTACCAAGGCACACTGAAAAACTTTGTCTTGTCAGCAATGCAGGCAGATTACAGAGTTAAGTAGCATAGATAAGTAAATAATAGGTAAACAATGGCAAAACACAAGTACAGGCGAATGTTAAGGGTTTGTGAGTCCATTCAATATTCTGACAACAGTAAGGTAGAAACTTTTTCAAAACCGACTGATATGTGTGTGTTCAGGCTTCTGTACCTTCTCGCCAAAGTTGTAGAAAAACATTGCCAGGGTGGGATGGATCTTTGAGAATGCTGGTGGCCTTTCCTTGACAGAAGGCCTGGTAGATGAATTCTATAAATGAGAAGTTGGCCTTTGTGATTGTTCGGACTGAGTTTACCGTTCTCTATAACCGTCTCCGATCTTGAATGGTACAGTTGCCATACCAGGTAGTGATACATCCAGACAGAGTGTTCTCGGTGGTACACCTATAAAAGTTGGCAAGGCTATTTGCCATCATACCAAATTTCCTCAGCTGCCTGAGGAAGAAGAGACGTTGGGCCTTTGTAACCAGTGCATCCACATGAAGAGTCCAAGAAAGCTTGTTGTGGGTGACCACTCCCAGGAGCTTGATACTCTCCACTCATTCCACCTCTGTCCTGTCAATGTGTCGGGGTGGCATGAGTAACATCCCTTCGAAAGTCAATAATGAGTTCCTTGGGTTTGCCAGCATTGAGGGCTAGTTTGTTCTCACTGCACCATTTTTCCAGGTGTTCCACTGCCCGTCTTAGTCTGTTTCATTGCCATCTGAGATTCGACCTACTATGGTGGTGTCATCAGCGAACTTGTAAATGGCATTAATCTGGTATTTGGCAACGCAGTCATGGATATATAGTGAGTACGCACCCCTGGGGGGCTCCAGTGTTGACTGTTAATGAGGCTGAAATACTATCACCAATCTTCACTGATTGTAGCCGGTGGGTCAGGAAACTGAGGATCCAGTTGCAGAGGGTGGGGCTTAGTCTGAGATTACTAAGTTTAATAATCAGGCTTGAGGAGATAATATTGTTGACTACAGTTCAGCCTTCAATGAGTCAAGGTGTTCTAGGGGGAGTGAAGGGCAAGTGCTATGACATCTGACGTGGACCTGTTGGTCCGATAGGCAAATTGGAGTGGGTCAAGAACAGTGGGGAGGCTGGAGTTGATTAATGCCATGAACTGCCTTTCAAAGGCCGAAGTTTGAAACTTCATTGACCACTGAAGTTAGGGCCACTAGGCGATAGTTATTGAGACGTGCTGCAGGGAGAGGTTAAAGACCTCTGTCAGTTGATCTGCGCATGTTCTGAATGCACGGCCTGGTACTCCATCTGGTCCCGTCGCTTTCCTTGGATTCATACGACGGAAAACTGACCTGACCTCTGATGCAGTGACTGTTGGGATAGGTTCATCAGGACTTGTTGGAATAGGTGTTACCTCTCCACTGAAATTCTGCTCAAAGCGAGCATAGAAGGCATTGAGACGATCTGGGAGGGATGTGTCATCGTCTGCTATCTTGCACAGTCTCTTTTTTGAACCTGTGATGTAATTCAGTCCTTGCTATAGTCGCCGAGTGTAATTTCTAGGTCTCTAGTTTGGATCATTATTGGTCCTTGGCTGTCTTAATGGCTCTGCGAAGGTCATACTTGGATTCCTTCTATTTGAGTAGGTCTCCTGATCTGAAGGTCTCACGCCTGGTTTTTAGCAGGTTCTGTATGTCCTGATTCATCCAGCGTTTCCTGTAGGGGAACACCAGGATTGACTTCCTTGGTATGCAGTCCTCCACATACTTGCTGATAAAGTCTGTGACGGTGGTGGCGTACTCGTCCAAGGTACCTGTGGCCTGTTTGAACACGGCCCAATCAGCTGATTCCAGACAGCACTGAGTTGATCCTCTGTCTCCTCTAACCAGTATGGGGCCTGTATTCACGAGGGGGTCACCTGCTTGAGCTTTTGCCTGTAAGCCAGGAGAAGAAACACGGCATTGTGGTCATAATTCCTGAAATTAGGGCGGGGGCTGGAGCGGTACGCACCTTTCACAGTGGTGTACCAGTGGTCTAAAATGTTCGTGCCCCTCGTGGGGTAGGTAATGTTCTGAAGGTACTTGGGCAATAACTTCCTTAGATTGGCTTGATTGAAGTCGCCAGTTACAATAAATGGGGCCTCAGGGTGTTCCATCTCCAGGGTGTTAGTGGTGGAGTACAGCACATTCAGAGCTTCCTTAATGTTTGCTTGTGGCGGTATTTACACAGCGGTTAGTATAGCAGCGGTAAATTTCCATGGTAGATAGGAAGGATGGCATTTGATGGTGAGAAATTCAAGGTTTGGAGAGTAATGGCTGCCCAGTGTTGGAATGCCCGTGCACCACAAGTTGTTGATTAAAAAGCAAACCCCTCCACGCTTTGTCTTACCCAAGGACGCTGTACGGTTCATACGATGGATAGAAAAACCATCAGCCTGAAGTGCGCAGTTGGGAATGGATGGGTTGAGCCAGAATTCTGTGAAGCAGAGTGAGCAGCAGTCCTGCAGTTCATGCTGGAAGCTGAGCCGTGATCTGAGTTCGTCCATCTTGTTCTCCAGAGATTGTACATTTGCTCGGAGTAAGCTAGGAAGGGGGTCTTGAAACCGCGTAACCTCAGACTTACTAGCAGACCGGCACGCTTGCCCCACTTCCTTGCAGGTTTCTTACATTTGAGTGGTCCAGTGGTCTGATGGAGTGGATTGTGACAGCTTCCAGTTAAGTGATCCGTCCTAGGACCCTGTGAAGCAGGTAGGTTGCAGTTTAGTGTATTTTTGCAAAGGGTCTGCTTAGGACCCAGTGTGGCAAAAATGAGGACTACAGATGCTGGAGATCTGAATCAAGATTAGAGTGATGCTGGAAAAGCACAGCAGGTCAGGCAGCATTTGAGGAGCAGGAAAGTCCACGTTTCAGGCAGAAGCCTTTCATCAGGAAATCTTGACTTCAGACCCAGTATAACAGGTAATTTACTGTGTGTTTTTTCTTACCGGAGGGAGTTTGCTTAGGATCCAGTGGAGAAGTTCCTGGTTTCAGTTTCATGCCTTTGTTACTACTAAACTTAACTGTTCTAGAACAGTCCTATCTGGTCCTCCCACAGTCTACCTGCTGTAAACGTCTAGGTCTTTGAGCCTCTCTGTCCATAACTCAATCCAGTACCATTCACTTATCACCCATATACTCACTGACTTGCATTGGCTCCAAATTGAGGAGCATCTTGATTTTAGAATGCGCAACCTTATTTTCGCAACTGGCCCTGGGCCCTTTCTCATTCTCGCTCACTCTCGCACTGTATTTCCCTCTTATCCATCCTATCTAATACTGACTTTTTGTGATTCTCCAATTTAAATGACACCACCAAAGTAGTAGTGTTTTCTGATGCCCAGGCTCTAAGCTCTCTGCTTATTTCCTTATTTCCTCCTAAAATACTCTTTATCATCTTCACTGTTCACCGAAATCCTGATCATTATGTGGCTTGGCATCATGTTTTGTGTTATAATGCTGGAAAGTATTGTTAGAGAAGCCAGAGCCACCAGTGATGGTAGGAATTAAATTGGAAATTCACAAAAGATCTGTGCAAGATATGGTACTTGTCTTGTGAGGCTGGAGGAAATTGGAGAGAGAGGTACTGAGGAAGTGCGAAAAGAGACATTTCCACATAAATGCCACATAAATAAAGGAATTATTATCAGCAAGATTTTTCTCTGGCAGAAAAATCGAAAGCAACACAAATCACCAAAAGGCTGATTACTTTTTAATTATTTAAACTGATCATCTAAAAGTAATTTAGCTTTAGTTACCATAAGTCACCTTATTTTCAGTGGATCAGCTAGTTAATTTGTGTAATAGATGTTTTAAATTGGTTTTGAATATTACCAACCGTTGCTCTGTTTTATATATTTGCTGATTTCTTGGCATTGCTTATTTTGCTTCAGTTGTACTGATCCACTTTGATCAGGAGTTTGGCAATCCACAAGCTTCAGGAAAAATATCTTGGGAAAAAGCCTGTACTTCTCTTTGCATAGTGTTCCTTAAAACCCAAAATGGGTTGAGTAGTATTGTGAAAGGGAGTCAGTCTCCTGATTATGATGTCATTAATTTCCAAAAAACGCCCATGTGCACCGAAGTTTCATTGGGATTGAACAGCTAAGTAGCAAAAGGTAAGTAAAAAGCCAATGCTGTGGGATTTGAGTGAGCCTGTTCTTCGACTTGGCAGTTCAGGAACACATTAACATTTTCTGTAAAGAGGAAATATGCAAGGTTTTCTCGAAATGGAGCAGTTCTGTTTGACAGTCTTCAAACAGATCCTGGTGTGGAAGCCAGTCTCTGAAAATGGAGCAGCAACTCTTAGTGTGTTTTATGCAGCTGAAAAGAGCAGAGAGCAGCTGCTCGTGAATACAATTTGAGGATGCAAAGATGGGAGTGTGGACAAATGCAAGGTCTTGCATAGGAAAAGTTGCATTGAAAAGATTGTAATATTGTATGTAACCACATTTCTGTGGGAAATGATACGATTGCTTGTAACTCTCTTATCTCTTGTAACAGCTGCATCCAATAGTACATTAACCAACTGTTACTACACCATCTTAGTGACTTTTGCTGATAAACATTCTCTAGTGAATAAAAGCGATGACCTTCTAGTTTCTTGGTGACATTAGGAGATAATGCTGAGTAATATGTTGAGAAGAATGATTGATTGAAACTTGACTGTTTTTAGAATACAGTTGTGTCATTTCTTTTTAATCTCTTCTTCTTAATCTGACTTCATGGCAGTTTAAAAAAAAGTGCTTATTGCTCAGCAGTCTAGAATATGAAAGATATTTGATTAGGAAATATGTTGTCAAATGCAATAATGAATTATCTGCATTCAAGTCCTGATCAGTGTGTTATTGATGGCTTTATGCCCAGTGTAAGAATGTTAGTCTGGAAATGTTTTATGTTCTGTTCCTGACTGGAGATCATTGGTTGTGCCTATATATGAAAATCATAAATGATCGCCAGGTTATGTCTTCAAATGTCTACTAGTTATGTCTAGATTCACTAGTAACAAAGAGCAGGTTGAAGAGAACTGACTTTAGAACAAGTGATGTAGAGCTACAATGTTTTTACTCTTGAATTCTCGCAGGAAAATGCCAATATTTAATGAGGATTCTTAATTTGCTCATTACAGGTAACATGAAGTATGTTAAAGCATAGACTTCCCAGGTTAACAGGCTACTCACTGAGTCCACTTTGTAGCTGAACCCTTTCCTCCTCTTGCACTATTTCCACTGTTGCACTTTCCAACAAGTGTTCCTCTGTCTAGTCAGGAATAAAAATTTTGCTTTCCCCACATTTTGCAGCTGCCCTGATGAGATCAGCTAATTCATCAAAGTGGGGTTGATTGAGAGATTTTCCTATTCTGTACAATCGCAGGATAAATATTTTTGAGGGAAACCATTTGACCCATGTTACTTCCGATATCCTGGATGAAAGGGTTAACTTGAACCACCTTGAACCACCACGTTATTTCACTAATTCTCATTAATAGAATCAAATTGGAAGCCTATTCCAAGTGATGGCCATTTTGTCGGTGTAGAAGTCAGCTTTATCAATGCTAAGCTGGCAATTGGAGAGCTAGATATCTTTCTGAAAGTGATTAATTTAGAGTTTTGGATTAGCTGGGTAGCTCTTTCAAGAGCCACACAGTGAGTTGAATAGCCTCTTGTACCATAAAAATCCATGATTAACTGTTTTACCCAATGCCTTCAGTTACTTTGAAATAGTGTTTTCTATTTACCACTTGTTTAGCTTTTAATATCTTAGTTATTTCTGTAAGGTCTCCTTTTTGTTATGTTTAAAGGTGTGCACAAATTCACCAGCTTTTCTCATAACCTATTTTCAGAAATTGACCTTATACTTAGTTATTTGTTGGTTAAACTGATTAAACTATCGTGAAAGGCTATAAATTTATTCCTACCAGGAAACACTTTGAACTAATTTAAGCTCACTGAAGTTTGGTCAAGTGAGAAAGATGAAAGCTTAATTAGTTATCGATGAATGTATGTGAGCAAGAATGCTATGGACCAGTTTGAAAGGGCGGGGGGACAGATGCATATTGGTAGAAATTTTTCTGAAGTGATCAAATGATTTCAAGAATATATGACATTACTGTTCTGTAAGTTATGTTGTCCAGTGAAAAGCAGAAAATAACAGGCATGTTGTTTCAGAATACAACTTAATGGCAAAGGAGGCAGTGTTACAATAGGTATTTGGCCTTTTCTTACATGATAGCACATTTGCCTTTAAGTCAGAATGTTGCAGGTTTAAGTCCTACTCGTGAAATTTACTCGGATAATTTAGCCTAACGCTACTGCAGTATTCAGGGAATGCTGCCTTATGGTGCAATTAACCTTCATTTATGGTTGAAGTAAAAGATCCCGTGTTGCTATTCAAAGTGTTTCAGAGCAATTGTCTACAGGAATAGTGCCAGAAGATTGGAGGATAGCAAATGTTTAAGAAGGGGGAGTGGAGACAATCCTAGTAATTATAGACCAGTGAGTGTTATTTCGGTTGTGGGTTAAGTGTTGAAAAAGGTTATAAGAGATAGGATTTATAATCATCTAGAGAGGAATAAGTTGATTAGGAATAGTCAACAGTTTTGTGAAGGGTAAGTCGTGCCCCACAAACCACATTGAGTTCTTTGAGATGGTGACCAAACAGGTGGATGAGTGTAAAGCAATTGATGTGGTTTATATGGATTTCAGTAAGTCGTTTGATAAGGTTCTTCACGATAAGCTATTGCACAAAATACAGAGCCATGAGATTGAGGGTGATTTAGTGGTTTGGATCAGAAATTGGCTAGTTGAAAGATGACAGAGTGGTGGTTAATAGGAATTGTTCATCCTGGAGTACCGTTACTAGTGGTGTACCGCAAGGATCTGTTTTGGGGCCACTGCTGTTCTTTTTATAAATGACCAGGATAAAGGTGTAGAAGGATAGGTCAGCAAGTTTGCAGATGACACAAAAGTTGGTGGAGTTTTGGTAGTGCTGAAAGATTTTGTAGGTTAGAGGGACGCAGATAAGCTGCAGAGCTGGGCTGGGAGGTGGCTAACTGAGTTTAATGTGGAAAAGTGTTGCTTTGGAAGGAGCAACATGAATAAAGAGTCCTGGGCTAATGGTAAGGCTCTTGGTAGTGTAGATGAGCAGAGAGATCTCTGTGTCCATGTACTTAGATCCCTGAAAGTTGCCACCCAGGTTAATAGGATTGTTAAGAAAGCAAATGGTATTTTAGGTTTTATTGGTAGAGGGATTGCGTTTCGGAGCCATGAGGTCATGCTGCAGCTATACCATTCTCTGGTGTGACCGCACTTGGGGTATTGCGTACAGTTTGGTCACCGCGTTATAGAAAGGATGTAGATGCTTTGGAGAGAGTTCAGAGGAGATTTACTGGGATGTTGCCTGGTATGGAGAGAAGGACTTAAGAGGAAAGGCTAAGAGACTTGAGGCTGTTTTTGTTAGAAGAATGTTGAAAAGTGACTTAATTAAGACATATAAGAACATCAGAGGGTTAGGTAGAGTGGACAGTGAGAGCCTTTTTCCTCAAATAGTGATGGCTAACACGAGGGAATATAGTTTTAAATTGAGGGGTGATAAATATAGGACAGATGTCAAAAGTTGTTTCTTTACTCCGAGTAGTATGGGGGTTGGAATGCCCTGCCTGCAGAGTAGACTTGCCAACTTTAAGGGCATTTAAATGGTCATTGGATAGACATATGGATGATAATGGAATAGTGTAGGATAGATGGGCTTCAGATTGGTTCCACAGGTCGGCGCAACATCAAGGGCCGAAGGGCCTGTACTGCATTGTAATGTTCTATATTCTATGTAAAACAATGTCCTAGCCAACACTGATCTCTGGACTATCATTTGCATCCGATCATCTGGTTATTTATCTAATAGCAGTTTCCAGAACTTATTGGTGGGCAAGTCAACTTTTGTGTCTGCCTATATAACATTAATAATGCCACATCAAACAAACTTAAATGGCTGTGAATTGTTTTGGGATGTAAATAGTGTAATAATAAATATGAAGTCTTTTTTCCTTTCAGAAAATTTGACTGATCTACTCCTTGATTTTAATCCTTATTCACTAAACATTGTATCACATTGATCTTAATTTATCTTTCAGATGGGGCCTGAACACCGTGTGAACAAATTTCTAGCACTGCTAAAAGAAGAAGGAAGGTTGGTTTTGTTATTCCCCACCCCATCTCTCTCATAGCTTCCTTTTGAATCATTATCTTCTACAAAAGAAATTAGAGGGAGAAATATTGAGTGGGTGATGTTTCATCCATTCCGTTCCAATCGGTGATCAAATGCAGTTATGATTTTGTTCATATAACTTTGCGTTTCCCTTCTTTAAATATCACTAAGAATGCATGAGGCGCTACTGATTTTCCATGTAGGGTTAGGTGCAAATACAAAATGATAGAAAATGTACTCAGAGTCTGTGGTAAAACTCTTTAGAAGTCAAAGAGTTCAGACAATATCCTAACGGCAAGAATACGACTCAAAATACTTTGGGATATTTGTAGCCTGTTATCAAGTCACAGCTCTCTAGTTAAGTTGTACAATCCATTACTTGTAAGACTATCATTATGGTTCAAAGTGTAAGCAGTGTTTTAAATTTGTAGAATTAAAATTTCCCCAATTGAAATACAAAGACAGTATATTCATGATAGGGAAACAATGATGTTGTAATGAGGGAACTTAATTGATAAGGTTTGTTGAGTTTGAAACTGTATGATAGGAAATCCTTTCTGAATTTTATTTTACAGGTTATCCTTTTAAAATTCCTTTCTTGGCTTTTGAATGCTTCCAGAACCACCTGATGAAGGAACAACACTCCAAAAGCTCGTGCTTCCAAATAAACCTGTTGAACTATAACTTGGTGTTATGTGATTTTTAATTTTATACACTCCAGTCCAACACCAGCATCTCCAAATATGGAACTTGACTCCACCTTTTCCACCTTCTCGAAGTCCAGAGTTTCATATCTGACCTATTTTAATCCTTTGGTCTCTGACCACCGTTGGTGACAGATGCCTTCATGATGACTATCCAGTACCCAGTTCTCTTACTAAATCCTTCCACCTTGGTACATCTACCTTTGACAACAAAAATATCCTCAGAAGCCTGCCTGTTTAGTCATGGTTTCAGTAAACCTCACTCCTCCAAAAATGGCTTTTTGTGCCTTGTTTCCAATCTCTCCTGTATTCATAATGTTCAGTTACTTAGATGTTCTTATAAGTTGAAATGTTTATAGAATCCCTACAATGTGGAAACAGGCTATTCAACCAAATGATCTGCACTGACCCTCCAAAGATTATGCCACGCAGATCAATCCCACCACACTGTCCCTGCAACCCTGCATTTCCCATGGCTAGCCCACCTAACCTCGACATCCCTGAATACTATGGGGCAATTTCACATGGCCAATCCACCTGACCTGGTCAGCTTTGGACAGTGGGAGGAAGGCCACACAGGCACTCGGAGAATGCCGGTGTTGGACTGGAGTGTACAAAATTAAAAATCACATAACACCAGGTTATAGTTCAACAGGTTTATTTGGAAGCACTAGCTTTCGGAGTGTTGCTCTTTCATCAGGTGATGCTGGAAGCATTCAAAAGCCAAGAAAGAAATTTTAAAAGGATAATCTATAAAATAAAAATCAGAAAGGATTTCCTATCTATCATATCAAACTCCAAACTTTCAGCCGAGGCTGGAATCGTACCCAAGTCCCTGTTATTATGAGGCAGCAGTGCTAACCACTGAGTCACCATGTCACCAAAATGTTGTCCATCTAATACTTCTCCTGAGGGATATTTGGTATTGATGAGTGCACAGTAATGTGGGGTATGCACCATACCCATAATTACAGTTTAAATGCCAAACCAACTCCCCAAAAGCTTGTTAGATGAAGTAACTAGCTAATGTGGCATAGCACTGTAGTTAAGAACTGGTACAATACAAAAAAGGTTCTTCCTTTTTCAGATAATAATCCAATTCCCTCTTGACTGCCTTCATTGAATCTCCCACACCTGAGAAACGCACTGTCACTGTGAGAAAAATGTTTCATCGTTTCTCTGTTGATCACTTTATGCATTAGACTTCTCCCTGTTTTCTCAATCTTTCCACCAATTGAAGTAGTTTAATTCTTATCTGCTCACTTACTAAAATGGCTTTGAGGATTTGGGATTGCAGTTATTCAAATAGATTAACAGAATTGATATTTTTGTCCTTGGAGCAGAGAGGAGATTTGAGAGAGATGCTCAAAAATCTTGAGGGGTTGGTCAGAGTCGAGTCAGAAAAACTGGCTGGAGAATCAATAAGTAGAGGACACTGATTTAAGGTGATTGACAAAAGTTTCAAAAGCACCACATTACAGCAAGTGGTTAGGATTTGGAAATACTGCCTTGATAGCGATACAGAATCACCAATAGTCTTCAAAAATAAATTTGATAAATACTTGAAGGAGAAAAATCGCAAAGATTTGGGAAAGAGAAGTGGACTGGAGCTTTCTATTTGCTGTTTGAAAGAATCAGCATAGGTTCACTGGGCCAAATGTTCGGTTCTGTGGTAGAGCATTCTCAGTTGCATTTGAGGCAGAATCCATGAGCAGATTACTGAAAGCTTGGTCTAAGATATAGGTTTTAAGGAGTGTGTTAAAGGTGAAGTAGGGAGAGAGATTTAGGGAAGACATTCCAGAGCTTATGAGACTAGCAGTTTAAAGTACTGACACCACCTATAAAGTGATGAAAATTGGAGATGTATAAAGTCTGGAATTAGACAAGTATAGAGATGTTTAACAGTACAGGAGTGGAGGAGATTCGCAATATTGAGGGGAAAGGACATGGAGGAATTTGAAAACTGTGCTGAAAACTTTAACAACACGACATTACCAAGTGTGGAAGCAACAGACACAAGGGTGAAGGGTGAACTAGACTTGATAAGAATTGGGATATGGTTAGCAGAATTTTGGTTGGCTCGTCATGGAGGATACAAAGACTGAAGCTGGTTATGAGAGCATTGGAATAATTGAGTTTAGAGTTAACAAATTGCTACATTAATAAAAATTATCTTCAGTACTGATTTCTTTTTGTACTCTGCAGTGATCCTCATCGCCGGAATAATTGGGATTAGAAAGAGAAATCACTCTTTCGATGGGCACTGTGAATTGCAACCAACAAATGAAGCACCAACTTGACAATTTAACTTGGAAAAATGAATCTTCAGTCTGAAACTTAACATTTTGCATGTTCCTTGCAGAGACAATTCTCTTATGTTTTAACTTAAAAAAAAGACATCTGCATTCTTGGTTTTACTAGGGTTTAATGTGAGAAATTTACAAGATTCTTTTCAGGGATGTTTTCATTTGTTAGTATACAGAGCTGTTTCAGTCACCTTCCCTTCTGCTTACCCCCAATCCCCTCAAATAAAATTGAGTATTATATCATAAAATTTCACAGATTAGGAACGGAGTGGCATTGAGATAAAGTCCCAACCAGCATCATTGTTTTGGAACCCTAGAATGTGTTGGTTTGGTCTGTACAAAGAATCCAAAAATAAATTGCTCTATAAGAACTGAAGATAGTGGAAATCTTGCAACAGGGTTTTGCACATATTGTCACACATGTAAATGGGGATTAGTTGCATTTGGGATATGCTATAACTGGGCAAGTCTTGTATCAGCTGTGCAGGGACCACTTGAACTTCATTTGATTGTTACTTTTGAATTTTTTTTAGATGCCGTTTATACTTAATGCAGGTCAGGATTTTTGAGTTTTATGCATTTTAAATACTGATGTTGGAATGGCTTCTTACACTGTGCAAATATTTACTGAACCTCCCATCTGTGTATCTCAAAAGAATCTGAATGCCTACACCATGTTGATTTTTTAAAAAAATCACAATTAAATCTTTCTCTTCGATGAATTCTCTTAATGTACAAAATATACCTAAGTCTGATGTTTGGCATTTTGTGCTCGTTTTTTTAAAATACTTTGTTGAATTGCAGTAAATCATCATTTTCTTCTGTTTCTTTGACTACTGTGTCAAATGCTTTCGAGGCATGGCCCTTATTGCCAGCTGTCATTTTCTGTAATCCTGCTTTTCAGTGGAATCACTAGTTAACAAAAATTGGGTTTGTACAAATCTTAGTCCTGGAAGTAATGCTCATATTTTCTAACCACTTAGTCTTAAAGCTCCTGTGGATAAGAGAGATTTGAAGGAAATTGCAACCGGTACAACCTAAGAAATGTACTGAACAGAGTCTAATTTTATTTTGATTCCCTGTGGTTTGGGGAGCTGATGTGATGTAAAAATGGTTCATTGCTCTTTTTAATGATCATCTGTAATAGTGTTACAACAATGTTCTCCTTGCAGCAGAGAAGCCAAAGAGATTTAATTTATGAAGGGTTTTAAATGACTGAAGGGTTAATAAGAGAATACAGAAATATGAATGGGGTACGAATCTGAAAGATGACATGAGGAAAGCCATATTTCTGCCGTGAGTAGGTAAGATTTGGAAGGCACAACATGATGTGGATACAGATTAATTAGTAGCCAGTAGGACCTGAATAGTTAGTAAACATATTCTTAGTATATTTTAAATGCCTTACTATATGAGATTTTTCAAACTGGATTCTGAAATGGCCAGTGATGCTTGAGAAGGTTCGATATTCTCCAAAACCCCTCAGAAATGACACCAGATAAGCCAGCCCTCAGCCCAACAAGTAAATGTTAGAGTTTCTTCTGCAGCCTAATGCCATAGACCAGATAAGAATATAATTGGAAAGATAAATCGCTAATAGTGGCATGACTTTCTTTGCAAATTAAGTTTTAACTGGAAATAATTATATAGATATAATGTGAATACTGTAGAAATGTGCCACTGCATTTCAGCAATTCTTCTGTGCAACATGAAGAGTCCACTATTTGTTTATTCACATCCAAGAATGGCCACTGTTACACTTGCATGAACTGATGACCATCCAAGGAGCTGTCAGTACCAGGTAGTCAGGGATCCAACAAAGCAATTAAGTATGGTATCTGAAGTGGAAAGAAAACAGTATTCAGAAATAACAGATGAAATGATTCCTATGTTATATATATAGTGTGTATTGTAGCTTTGTTATATGGGAAAAGAAGAGGAGCATAGATCAACTCCTCAGTAATGTTCAGTAGGTTCAGTGTGCCGAATGGATTTCCTCTATTCCGCACTGTCCAATTCCAAAATTCCAGCAACCTTTTAAGTGTATCAAAGGCTACTTGTGAAACCAAGGTTTAAGGAATAAGGGCATTTTAATTTTGTCTGTCTTGCTTAACTAATCATATATTTTTTCTCCATTATGAAACATTATCTGACTAACTTGCTACTGTTAAAATACATGTTGGTCTATTTATCTATCTGTAACTAAACTACTTAGAAGAACATTAACAGGACTGTAGAAATCTTTCTTATCAATGTAGCCTTCCCCTTTCCCTCTTCACATCACCATTGGTTTCCAACATTAATAGCAACCTGATGGAATACTGCTCTGGAGAACGTTCAGACTCCAGTTACTTAAAGACCTTTCTGAGAAAATCAGTTGATGGGTATCTTCTCATTTTATCATTGCTCCATGGCCATATATCTTCATGTACAAGATCTGAGATTTGCAGTTTTCTAAACATCATAGGCAATGTGAGTGAATGTAGTCAAAAATTAAGACTTCAGGAGTACAGTGTGTAGGCAGTTAACAGTGTTAATAGATGCTAGCAAAATGCAAAAATTAGGCAAGCACATTTCTAGAACATTTCTGAAATTCTGTCTTTAATCTGTTGAAATTCTTCTTCCTTTAAATATCAATTTTGGGAAAGTTATGGAAATGTTCAAACCAAAACCTGAAATGCAGATGTCTACTGATAAATGTTTTGACGTCTTGTTTGGGAATGAAACTTACCTCCAGTACTGTATTTATTTCTGTGCTGTTTACAATGTGTAAGTATTCAAGAGAATTAAATGAAATCCAAGCTTTTCTGTGTTGGCTTTCTAATGGGTAGTTGATAGCTGTGATCTATTTGTATGGAATAACGGGTATAATTCCATTATGATCATACCCTGATATTCTTTGTTCATCTGTGCTGGCCCCATCTCCTGAATCATAATGAATACTGTTCTGGTGTGATGTAAATCTTTTTACAGTGAAAGTGTACTCTTTAATGTATTGTATTTAAATGAAGCTTTAATGATGTAGTAATCATGCAGATGGCAGACTTCATTGGGTACCTTTATGATGTGTAATTAAAACCATGAGCAAAACCTATAGAGTGGCTACGTTGAATATACTTTTCATTCATTGCGATTTGAGGATCTTTATCAGGAATTTTTAACAAGTGCGTTCTGCAGGTTATCTGTTTGTCTGTGAAGGTACGTAACAAATGGCCTTGCAAATAATTTCACTACCTGGACAGGGCCAAGCCTGGTTCTTATCTGTTAGCATCAAAGAACCCCTCTTGTGACCTTGCAAATGATTCCAATCTGCCAACTGTGCATGTTTGTGTGTGGCTGATGTTTTAATTTTGGCTCTCTTCTGAACCATAATGGAAATGGCCTTTAGCTGATGAATTTAACCTGAGGAAGAGGCTAAAAACAAGTGATATGTGCAGATTGTAAAGGTATCATTCACTGCTTTGAGTAAGGAGATTCTGTTGTCATCCAACTTGTTTAACAGTTCTTGATTTTCTTTGGTGCCCACTCTCAAAGCAGAACACTGCTCTGATTGACATTAACTTTGAACTCTGTCCTATCAGTGAACCATTACATTTTCTTTACATTGCTGTTGTACGTTCAAGATCATATACTTAGGACAGCGAGGATGCAGAAATCAGGAATGACTGCTACCAGACTAATGTTCCAAGTCGTACTTGGCTTGGTCAAGATTAATTGAAAAAAAAATCAGGTGAGTCCTGTACATTCTGATTTATATCAGCCATCATGATATATATCGGTTTGTGATCACCTTCAGCTGCTTATGTTCTTGTCGTTTGTGGAAGATGCAAAATATTAAGCTACAAGCTGAGATTGAGGTTAAAGTTGTTTTGGGAAGTTCAAAAAGTTTTTTTTAATCGACTGCAAGAGGCTTTTAAGGTGCTCATTAATTTTTATTTTGAATAAACAGTAAATCCCATGTACTGAGATGTAGGAATACTTGGGAAAGTAAAGCAAGAGTTCAACAGAATTTTTTTTTTAAACCGCAGAGGTAAAAATTACGCTAATTAAATAAATCATCAGGACAAACCGTTAAAATGAGCAATACCAAATAGATTCCAAGAGACAATTGGAGATTTCTGAAGAGAATGAATGTGATGGAAAAGTGGTGAGATGGGATGATGCCAAAAGTGTATGATATAATAACGATGTAGATAGCAGATTTGATTGGCGACCTATGTTTGAAGTGTTATTAAATGCATGCAAAACAAGTAGAGTGGTTGCAAAGAGATGATACTGTAAGTTCTGTACAGGTCTCAAAAAGAGGTTATGAGTAGGAAAAGATTTGACAGATAGAATATAAGGTGAGGTTTCCCCCTTTGTCAGGAAGAATAGAAGAGCAGAATGGAGAAACTACAGAATCCTGAGGCAGAGGGGCATGGTTCTTGGTAAATTGGGAAGGCATATGAAATATTACCTTTAATGCAAACTTTGAAAGTAGGATAATTGTCATTCTGCAGCAGGTACAGGATGTTAGATTGCAAGTGGTATACTGTGCGAAGCTTTGATGCCCTTACCTCGGGGATCTCCTTACTCTTTGGAAGTGGCTTAGACAAGACTCACAAGGCTGATTTCTGGGACAAAGGCATTGTCTTATGAGGAAAGGTTGAACTGGTAGGCTTAACCTCACTGGAGTTTAGAGACTGAGAGAGTAGATGATATTGGAATGTAAGATTCTGAATGGACTTGACAGGGTAGCTACTGAGAGAAATTTCCCTTGGGAAATCTAGAACCGAGGGGCACAGTTTGAAAAATGGAGACTCTTGCATTTATTAGGAATTTCTGCTGTTGATTACTTATTTGGAATTTTACAGATGCCAGTGGATAATAGGTCATTTAAACTGTTACACTCACCTTCCCAGCAGTCCTCCGCTCCTCCCTCACACCTCTCAGCAAAATTTAGTACATTCAAGGCTGTGTTGGATAGATTTTTGAGTTGAAAAGGAGTCTCTGGTTGATGGGGTGTCAGGGGTGGAGTGCAGTGGAGGACAACAGCAACATGGAATTATAGCAGTAATTAGATCAGCAATGATCTTGTGAAATCATGGGGCAGGTTCAGTGGGCTGAATGGTCAAATACATCCAATGTTAAACAAGTCCACGTCCACTCTGGCAAACACAGTGTTCATCACTAATGTGCAACCTTGCCAACAAGACTAGTTATTTTTAAATTAATCCACAGTTCGGGAATTTAAGTGTCATGCACATCACCTTCTATTTTAACCACAATTATAGTTTCTCATTAACTTCTTCACCTCTTAAAGGTCACACATGGCCTTTTAATGATTCAGAATTTTGGTTGATCTACTATTACTGCATTTCAAAAATGATTGTACAAATTGATTTTAGGTATTTCAATGTGTATAGTACCACATTTATGTTAGTGTTGTTGCTGTGTGTCTGCTATTGGATCAGCACTGCCATGGATTGTGGAATAAGTGTTGAAGGGAGATTTTACAAAGAGCAAATCAAAATGATTGCTAAAACAAAAGACTGCAGGGCATGCAGGTGCTATTCTGTCCCACTTATGCACTTGATCTGTTGTGTTTGCCAGTGGCAAATAGTTACGAAAATATTTAGTCGTAATGAAATGAAGGTGGAAAACCTTTTTTTTTTTAAAAAGCCCAGCTTTTTTGTAAAACTAGTATTTTAGCACTGTATAAAAGAATCTGTACAAATCCAAATCCTACTTAACATATTCCATTGTGCTTCATTCATTGTAACTATATGACATAGTTTTTATGTAGGAATGTGTGGTCAGAAGATCAGAAGGTAACAAAGGCAATTAAAAATAGCTTTAGAATCCAATAAAACCTTAGTGTTGAAACCAAGTCTGTCTTCAAGAAGAGAATCAAACCAGGATCAAGCACTATTGGAAATGTTTAAAGATCAAACTGGAGCAGAATAAAAGGTGATACTTATGTACTGCTTTCATACCAGGATATGTCACCATGCCTGTTTGTTAATGATTACTTTTGAGATGTTTTTAAATATAACCTAGGTAATGCGGCATCCAATTTGAACAAAAAGGTACAACAACATTAAGATAAATCATCAGTTAATCTATTGGATTTTGGTTGAGGAAAAAATGTTTCCCAAAACACTGAAGTAAACTCCCATGCTTCAAAATGATTCCAGGAGATCAGTTGTATCCAAGTGAACGGACAAATGGGGTCTAGTGGTAATGCCTCATTTTCAAGATGACGTCTCCAAGGGGGCAACATTTTCTCAGTACTGCAGTGAAGTATATTGGATTATATAAACCTTAGAAATAGCAACATGGCACTGTGTTTGATGAGTGACCTGCACTAAACATTTTGTATCGACAAAATTTAAATAATAAACAGCAAACACAGCTTCACTAATCATGTAAAATGTACTTTGACATGCTGGAGCACTAAAATATTACTTTTGAACGGTAAAGGAATTAAGAGTTGTGGTGAGCAGACAGATAAGTGAAGCTGAGTCGACAGAAAGATAATCATGATCTTATTGAATGACGGAGCAGGCTCAAGGGACTAGATGGCCTACTCTTGCTCCTATTTCTTATGTTCTGGTTCATTGTAAGATGATTTTGTACAAGAAGAAATTGTGAATTGCGAGCTAGGTTCTGTGATAAGGCAGTTTACCAAGTATCAGAAGAGGAAGAGAGAAAAATGCACACTAATGTATTCATTTACTTTAAAGAATCATTCAGTAACATTTGAGGGCATGTTCTGGGTATTGATGTAATCTCATGACTTCATGCATTACATGCTTTTTTTATTGTGATTGACAGCCTTAATTTGTATGGTTTATCTGTGCAAGACTAGTGGGAATGCAACATGAACTCCATTTCTCTTCAGTGTTGCTATGGAAATAGTTATATCTCAAGTATGGGGAGGATCTGTGGTGTCAGGTGGCTGGTTATAGACCAAAATATTGTATCTCCAGAGTCATTCTGCAAGTAAATACAACCTTAAACATAATTGGAAATGAAGATCTAAAAGTAGCAATGGGATGAATTGCAAACTGAAGTGAGCTGCACATGAAAACTTCTTTGCCAAAACCGATGTAATCATGTCTAAAGTAGAACTAACTATAAATGAGCATCAGGCAAACTCTACCATGTTTTTGCACAGTCACATGGATAAATCTGAAATATATGACCACCTGTGGACCCAGACAACAGTTGTCAGCCTAAATGCAAATGATGAAAGGCTGAAAAGTTCATCAGTGAGCCAAGAATAAGGGGAATACAGAAACTCTGAAGCAAACAAGTAGTTACATCATGAGTGGTTCATGAGTTTATCAGTTCAATGCTGGATATTAGTGGTTTGTATAATGTTCCTCATCACATTTCATTGAACTCCAATGCGGAGTCAGTCCACAAGCTGTGATCTGCCAAAGGAAAATATACAGTTAGTTCTTCTCCGTATGAATCAGTCTGGCACCCAATTTTGTTGTAATAAATTCTAAAGCCTGGACTGCTGGCCTGCAGGTATTCAATGTTGAATTATTTCAAATTTTGTCTAAAAATGTTGCTCCTGGAAAGTTGCTGTTTTAAAACTGATGCCTACATTCTGAAGGTAAACATTCTGAAACTAACCTAGTACAATGGCTTGTCTGACTATACTTGTTCTAACTTTGAAAAGGCAATTTTTTTTCTATCTTTAATGAGTGAGTTATACTGAACACAACAGGGTTAGTATCTGTGTTTGTGTTCAGTTGGCTAAACTTAGTTTGAGCACATAATTGTCCTCCACATTCTTGAGTTGGTGGGAAGGGGTGGGAAATAATCCAGCATTTCAATTACCAAGCCAGTGGCATGTCCATGTGGTGAAAGTGAGGACTGCAGAAGCTGGAGATCACAGTCAAGAGTGTGGTGCTGGAAAAGCACAGCAGGTCAGGCAACACCCGACGAGCAGGAGAGTCAACATTTTGCCCAAATCATCAACTCTCCTGCTCCTCAGATGCTGCCTGACCTGCTGTGCTTTTCCAGCAGCACATTCCCGCATGTCCATGTGGTCAAAGCCCAGATTTTCACCAGTCTTAGCTGTGAGTATCTCATTGATATGATAAACCAATTGTGTTAGTGTACTAGATTGCAGAGTGGTTTGTCTGCTTGTCATCTCTTGCTTTCAACCAACCATACAAATATTACAAAAAAAATAGATCGGAGTGCCCAAATCTCTCCCTGCCCAGTATGGAGACTGCATCTTCCCTTAACACTGACAACCTCATTCTAGAGGTTGTTGACAACTTCACATATTTGGATCTCAACAATCACCAGCAATGTATCACTTCATGTCAAAATCTGCATTAAAATTGCCAAAGTTAAGGTGTTGCGTGAACCAACAGCAAAGTAACTTGAAGTACGAAGCTTCACATGGACCAGGCTTGTGTCCTCAGACCTCGTCTTAAAAACAGCAAGACATGGAAAACTTATGCAAGTGGTTGAGAAGATTCCATTTTCCAGTTTCAGATGAGTATAGCGTATCTTCAGGCAAGACAAGGTGCTGAACATTGAAGTACACCATTGTGCTGGCTCCCCAGCAGGTTTGTTTTCTTGAGTCGGTGACAACTGTCAATTGGGTCTTATGTTATGAATGGATGATGGCTACATCTGTGCAGATGTGTTCTGTGGTGAACTCAATATTGGCATAAGAACTCCAGCTTGCCCACATCTGCTATACAAGAACGTTTACAAGAGAGACTGATGTTGACCGGGTCTACAAAGTTAAAAATCACACAACACCAGGTTATAGTCCAACAGGTTTATTTGGAAGCACTAGTTTTCGAAGTACTGCTCCTTCATCAGGTGATTTTGTGGAGAATAAGATTGTAAGACAGAATTTATAGCAAAAGTTTACAGTGTGGTGTAACTGAAATTATGAAACTCCAAATCATGTTGACTGAGTCTGGAGTCGAAGTATGGGAGGGTCTGAGGACAAACAGCAGGAAGGTCGTGGAAAAAAAGAGGATGAAAAATCAACTAGATAAGAAATGAAAAAACAAAGAATTAAACCTTAGATCAATGCTATTCATCTGTTGCAGCTGTGGAAGGGATTTACCCACTCATGAATTGGTTTCACCAGTTCTAACACATTGTGCTCAATCCAGAAGTTGCATACATCACAGGGTGAGTCAATCATAGAAGTCGTTTTAGTTGAGTTGGCTTGGTTTGTGCAACAGTGCAATGCCAATAGTGTGGGTTCAATTCCCACACCAGCTGAGGTTACCATGAAGGACTGTCCTTCTCAATCTGCCCTCCTAACCTGATGGCTTTTAGGTTAAATCATCTGTAATAAGAGAGCAGCTCAATGGTCTGGTAAGTCTACAGCAACTAGACTATTACTAGCTGTGGGTGACAGTGATATCTGAAAATTTATTTTCTTCTTGAGGAAGGAGTAATCAAACCATTGCATAGTTGCATACTGTCTTTTACTGAGTATCAACGTGCTACAGATGTGCAGGACATGATCCATATTTCCTAACTCTGCTTTGCTGGGAGAGGACCAATGCAACATCAGTATCTATAGTGCCTCAGGACATTTTTCAGAGATTCGCTTGTTCCCCTAACCCCACCATATGACCCTGCAATCGAATTCTGTCCTTTTCCTTTTATGCAGAAACTGTATATCATGTCATTATGACCCAGACATAAGGAATGTGGGACAGACTTAAAGAATTGGCTGACCTTTCCCTAAAGATGTTAAAATCAAGCATGCTCGAAGAGATGGATGTACAGCCTTGTGGTAGAAATTGCCAAATTATTACAAAATGTAAACTTGTTTCAAAGTGTCTTTTCAGGCAGTGATGTTGGCACCAGTGATGTTGGCAATCCAGTCTACCTGTGACTCCAATTCCACATGACTTGGTTGACTTAATTTACTCTGAAAACATGTATGTGCAGTCAGTACTATCTTGACAGGGTTGTTTACATCGGAAATAAATATCAAATCATGATCCCAATCCAGTTCACTGTTTCTTTTGTGACATGTTGATACTTGCATGTGGGGGTCAGATGAGGAATGGATTAGGCTGAGCTCCCATCATCAAATAACTTGCTCACACTCTCCATCTGGTTCATGTGCAAAAGGCATCTTCAGCAGCAGTGGTAATATGCAACCGTGAAAATTAACCTTCGCTGAAGCAGAGCAGTGAAAGAAGAGATTTCAAATCATGATCAGTGAATCTGAGTTCTCAGGCAAGAAAGGACAACACACCAGTATACTCTAAATGAATAAATTTTATTTCTTTGTTGGTAGCTATTTCTAAGACTAAGATAGGAATATGTACACTGACAGGAGAGGTTATACATTTAACATCCGCTTCTAGAGGGCTGCCTGTGAATCCTGCACTGTGAAGCATGATAGTAAATGTAGCTCACACTGCCTTTTAAGCCACTGTGGCAAGTTTATAAACTAGAAACAGCAGATAAGACACTTTCTGCAAATATATAATCTCAGTTGAGTCATATATATACACACTGTGCAATAAATAATTATAAAAACATAGGCTTTAAGAATATAAAATCAAAGGGTCAAACATCTAATTTGTACAAAACTTTGGATATAGCAACTTGCAATACAGGTTCAACTTGGAGCTAGTAATTCTGGGCTACAAGGTAGAAAATTGCTACGATAAATACTGCAGGCTTTTGATTAATTTTTAGAGCACAGAATGTCAACGCCCATTGCTTGAAGTAACTACTCACTCATTCTGGGAAAGGTATCCATAGGGCTCAACAATGAATTCCCACCTTGCTTCTTTATCTTATCCCATCTTTTTTTTCTCTTTCACAGAAAGAAGGCACATTGTATGGAAGTAAAATACTCTTAAGTAGGTGATGGATTAAGGTCCCTGTAAAGAGGAAATCATATCCGTACCAGCTGCAAATAGCCACCAGATCCACTCAAACCTCAATTTTCAATCATTTTGATATTGTGATTGGGAGGTGCGAATTGCAAATGGCATTGATACTAACATCAAATTTGCTATGTCATACAGCCACCATTCCTAAAAAAAAACTCGGAAGTTTTGTTATGGGAAGCACGTCTGATATCTTTTTGACTTGATGATGTCAAGCTGGATGACTTAAGCTGCTCTTAATGTTAATATCTCAGCTTGTGTCTGCAGCCAACTGAAGCCACGTGAACTCTTGTGTTATGCAAAGGATTCTGGGGGTTGTAGTCTTTAAGCTTTGAGGGGGTTTAATTTCAAAAATGAACAAATTATTTTCACACTCAATGTAGCGAATAACAAATTAATGTGGGGCTGACTTAAGTTGCATTGTCCTCAGGATTACAAGTTTTGAAACACTTGCCATTTTGGAGTGGTTTTTGTTAACTAGATAAATATATGGAGATGCCAGTGTTGGACTGGGGTGGACAAAGTTAAAAATCACACAACACTAGGTTATAGTCCAACAGGTTTAATTGGAAGCACTAGCTTTGTGACAGCCACCTGATGAAAGAGGAAGCGTTATGAAAGCTAGTGCTTCCAAATAAACCTGTTAGACTATAACCTGGTGTCGTGATTTTTAACTAGGTTAATATATGAATACATATATCTTTGACAATTCGAAAGGTAAAAGTTCTTTGATTAAGGTTGGTAAACCTTTTTTAAAAAAATTTTCTTCAACTGTCATTGCTGTAGAAATGTCTAGCAATCAACGTCCTTTATGGATCCCTCTCTCTAGAGCTTCCAGAAAATCCTATTGATACTTCTGATGTTAACTCTGTATAAATTTACGTCAATGTATATGTCATTACAAACACTATACTGGTACCTTCCTTTCTTTCACCTCTGACCCAGTGGCAAGTCTGAAACCATGGATAGAAGATCAAATTCTAATGGGATTTGCATTTGTTTGTCACTTCTGGGATGGGATGCCAAAGGTAACCTAATTGCAATTGGGAATCCAGCTAACTATTGATAGTGCTGGAGAATTTTTTCCATTCCCTCACCATCTACTGAGCAGGTTGCCATTCTGATTGACCCCAACAACATTGGCAACAGTAGGAAACTAAAATAAAGTTGTGGCAATGGAAAGCTTGGGATTTTAGGAAATTTGTTTGCTAATGTTTTCACCAATTACTATAAATGAAAATCTGCAATTTCAAGTTGAGAGTAAATCATCCCAATGTAGCATTTTTAGATCAAGTGATGAATTTTGCAATTTTTTAAAATCTGGTGTGCTTTTTGGTTCAGACTAAGATTTTTGTTTGAAGCTCCAACGAGAAATTGAATAAATTGGTGAAAAGACCACATTTCCCAGAATTCATTTCTGCCATGTACATGCACAGTAAAGTGCGCCATTTTTGTTTTGACCCAACAATAACTGGAAGGTTCCATATTGTGTGACCTTACATGTGTTTGTCTGTCCTGTTATTTGCACGTGTGTACATCGTACACTCGAATGCATTCCTGGCAACTGACATAGCAGCACCAGTGGAATATGCAGTGACATTTTTCCTTGCGTTTCTCCGTCCTGGTGTTATGTCCACGGCCACAGCAGAGCAAGTCACAGCCATCGATCCCATGAGAGGTGACATTGCAGATCCTGTCCCTGGTCCCAAAGGATCCTGTCTCCGCGTTCGGCTCACAAAAGTTTGGCGAGTTTTCATAGTAGACAAGGTCTCGCTCAGTTGGGGGCTTAAAAAGCTCATATTTTGCACGAAGGGTCTCCACCCAACCCCGGGACTCTCTGTGCTTCTCCACCACCATCTCAGAGGCACTGTCATATTTGTCCTTCAGATAGTCTCCAATGACCCGGAAATCTGGCTGCGCCCACCAACAGGTCTTCACTTCACAGCTCCCGGACAAACCGTGACACTTACATTTCAGATGCATGTGATCCAGTATTGACTGCAACAAGAATAAAAAAAAACACAAATTGTGAACATTAATTAGAACAGTGCAGTACTTTATATTTATAATATACACAAAAATCTTCAATAGCAACTTACCTGATACATTATCTCTATTAACATTTCCTGCCTACAACACTTTGGTTTTATGACAAAGTTCTGACCATGCTTTCAAATCAACATTTTCAAAAATAAATGCATTTGTCCACATTTATAATGCCATTATACCCAGTAATGATTTTATATTGTAACTGCACCCTCCAATCATTGCTGGTACTGTAGTGACTCAGAGCAAGGATTCACTGCAGAGACACTGCTATCTCCTTGATGTCCTACACAGTTAAATGTTGATGGTAAATGCTGCATCTCACATTGCAGCTGGAATCCAGCTCTTCTGTCCATGTTTAGACCATATTTTGGAACTTAGTGGCCTTGATAGAACCCAAATTATGCATCAATGAGTAGGTTATTACTGGGTTCTGTTTGATAGAACTATCAATGATGAAAAGTGTCATTTTGCTAATTAGTCAGAGTAGACTGATGAGTTACTAATTGTCCAACGTGCATTTGTCCTGCTTTCAGTGGATGGAATATCATAGGCAATTCTCCATACTCTTGAGTGAATACCAATATTGTACCTATTCTGGAACAGCTCAAAGTGGATGTGGCTAATTCTGAAGCAAGTGTCTTCAGTGGTATAACCAGAATGTTGTCAGGGCCCATGGTTTATGCTGTTTCCAGGATACAATAAATTCATATGGAGTGAATCGATATGGCTGAAGACCAGCACCTCAGGATGAGATCACAAAACCCTAAGATAAAGGAGCAGAATTAGTTTATTTAGCCTAAGGTCGATAAGAACGTAGCAGCAATAGTCAACCATCTGACCCTGACAAGCCTGCTCCACCATTCAACATGATCACACTTGACTATGAGCTCAACTCCATTCCCCTGTCCATTTCCTGTATTCCTGGACTCTGAAAGATCAATAACCTTTCTCAGCCTTAAATCTATTCGGTGTTGGTGCATCCACAACTCTCTTTGTTGGAGAATTGAAACATTTACAAACTTGCATCATGCTAAGCCCCTTTATAATCTTATATGTTTCCACATGAGCATATCTCATTTTAGTCTCTGGACTTTAGAATCAATTTACTCTGCTTCTGAGGGACAAATTTTTACTTGAACTACTCTACATTTTTACACACGTTAAGGTCCTTAAAATCTGCTTTGCACTCTTGTCTAGTTTACTCTTATATTCTAACTTGTCTTTTATCCTCTTTATTGGTGGCTCTTTGCTGGTTTCTAGAATACTCCATTCACCAGGCTTGCTATTGTTCTTCATAACATCCAACATCTTCCTGTAATTAATACCTTGTAACCATCTCTCTGTAAGATCGACTAAAAAACATTTATTTCTATTTATACTACTTGCTTACCTTATTGCTTATGCTGAGTGCAATTTTACTTTTTACCACTATATCCTGCAAAGATCTTACTCTCGGATATACTATTACTGTTAAACTCTCTGACCCTTCTTAGCTTGTCCTTATCCACATCAATAGGCATTTTGTTAACTTTGGATTTCCTGATTTCTCTTCACCCGAGCCCTACTCCTCATTTCTCCATTGATTGGCAATTCTCCCCACCATGACCATACTTGCTCCTTCACCTTTATATTTGTACACTCTGTCCCTTCCTGTCAATCTAGTTACTAATGTCCAGGTTTCTTTTTTGTATTATTGCCTAGTCCCTCATCATTATCTTTCCAAATTTTCCCTCATTACAACTATCTCCCCTGTCACTCGCTGCCAGAGCCTCATGAATTGAAACTCATTTCACCAAAGCTATTCTCCTGAGGAACATAGTCAACTCGCTGATCTTATTTACCCTCTGCCAATTTGTTCATGGTTAAGGTAGTAATCCAGAGATGATTACCTTCATGGGCCTGCTTTGTAATTTGGTCATTAGCTGTTCATACCTCCTCAACCTCTGTCTTACTCTTGTTTCACACCCATATGTACCAACTCCCTCTCACACTGTAGCTTTGAGGTCAAAAAGCAGGCTTTGCTGAGAAAGGAGAGTGGCAATAAGGTAGGGCAAGCTAAAGTCTTTTCTTTTAAACCAGTAGTTACCAGAGGGGTGGTAAAGGCAGTTAGTGGAGGAGTATGATCCTCCTGTGAGATGTGGGAGATCAGGGAGAATTCAAATGTCCCTGCCAACCATGTCTGCAGGTAGTGTGTAAGGCTGCAGCTCCTCAGATTGCATGGATCAACTCGAGCGGCAATTGGACTCACTGAGGGACATACAGGATGCAGAAAATTTTAAAGATGGGGGTTTTAGGGGTATGGTCACTGCTAGGAGGATCGTGCAGTGCAGGAGTCCCTTGTAGCTATTCCCCTGTCCAACAAGTCTACTATTTTGGATACTGTTTAGGAATGATCTTTCAGAGGAAAGCAATTGCAGCAGCCAGATTAGTGGTGCCATGATTGGTTCTGTTTTACAGCATGGAGGGTCAAATTGTAGTGAGCAATAGTGATAGGGGATTCTTTGTCAGGGGCACAAACAGGTGTTTCTGTGCTGCAAGCAAGGCTCGAGAATAGCATGTCACCTCCCTGGTGCCAGGATCAAAGATGTCTCTGAGGGAGCACAGCTTATTCTGATGAGGGAGAGTGAGCAGCCAGAAGTTGTGGTCCATATTGGTACCATGACATAGGGAGTAAGAGAGTTTAGGTCCTACAAATGTAATTCAGGAAGTTAGGTCGCAAATTGAAAAACAGGACCTCCAGTGTTGTAATCTCAGGATGCCATATGCTAGTGTGGCTAGAAATAGAAAGATACTGCAGAAAAATGTAAGTCTAAAAACACTGGTCTAAGAGGCAGAGCTTCAGATATGTGGATCATTGGGATGTTCTCCAGCGCAGGTGGGCCCTGTACAAAAAGGGCAGGCATGCACCTAAACTCCTTGCAGGAAGGTTTGCTAGTGTCATTTGAGAGAGTTTAAATTAGTGTGACAGAGGGATGGGAACTGGAACAGTAGGTCAGCATGTGGAACGAGTGAGGAGAAAATAGAGGCTAAGTAAATCTATTACGAAGAAAAGGCATCGAACATAGAACAATACAGCGCAGGCCCTCGGTCCTGCGCCAACCTGTGAAATTGATCTCAAGCCCATCTAACCTACACTATTCCATTATCATCCATATAGTTATCCAATGACCAGGGCCAGGTTAACAAACATAGAGGAACTGGCAACTGGAATTGTATTTAATTTGATGCAAGCCGTATGACCGGTAAAGTTGTTGAGCTTAGAGCCTGGGTTAGTACGTAGAACTATGATGTTGTAGCCATTACAGAAACTTGGTTGAGAGAAGGGCAGGACTGGCAGCTCAACATTCAAGCTTCAGATGTGATAGAGATGGATTTAATAGGAGTTGAGGAGCTATATTGCTGATTAAGGCGAAGCCACAGCTGCATTCAGAGAGGACATCTTGGAGGGTTCATTTCAGTGAGGCCATATGGTAGAATTCAAGAATAAGAAATGTGTAGTCACTATGATGGAATTATACTATGGGTTCCCAGTAGCTAGCAGGAAGGAGAAGTACAGATAGATGAGCAAGCCCATAGCTCCCTAAAAGTGGGCAACACCAGTGGACAAAGTGGTAAAGAGGTGTACAGCATCCTCCCTTCATTTGGGAAATTGAGTGTAAAAATTGGCAAGTCATGTTGCAACTTTAGTTAGGCAACATTTTGAGTATTGTGTGCAGTTCTGATTACCAAATTATCGGAAGGATGTGGAGACATTGGATAGAGTGAAGAAGAAGTTTATTGGGATGTTGCCTGATTTTGAGTGCATTAGTTAGGAGGACAGGTTAGGCATCGGTACAGCATCAGAGGCAGAGGGGTGCCCTGATACAATTTTATATAATTCTGAGAGCAAGGATAGAGTGAATAGTCAGAGCCTTTTTTCCCAGGATGAAAATGTCAAATACTAAGGGGTATAGGTTTAAGGTGAGGGGGTAAGTTAAAAGAGATGTGCGAGGCAAGTTTTTCACACAGGGTCGTAAGTACCTAGAATGCATTTCCTGGAGAGGTGATAGAAGCAGACATGATAGCAACATCTGAGGTATTTACACAAACACGTGAACAGGTAGGGTAGAGAGGGATATGGATCATAGGCATGCTCAACACAGTCATTGCAGTTTCTTTGCTATATGCTCTAAGATGTATGTTAAATTAGATTCCCTACACTTTGGAAACCAGCCCTTTGGCCCAACAAGTCCATACTAACCCTCCAAAGAGTAACCCACTCAGTCCCATTTCCCTCTGACTAATGCACCTAACACCACGGGCAATTCACCTGACCTGCACATCTTTGGACTGTGGGAGGAAACCAGATCACCCGGAGAAAACACAGATACGGGGAAAATGTGCATACTCCACACAGATAGTAACCCGAGGCTGGAATCGAATCTGGGACCCTTGTGCTGTGAGACAACAGTGTTAACCACTGAGCCACCATGTGATTACTGTTTGGAACAAAGTGTCCAGGTGACCAGGGAGTGTTCTGCTTGCCATCTTAGTTTTCAAAGTTTTGACTCCAGCTCACCAAGTCTGTACCAGTTAGTGTGAACTGCAGGCACTCACTGCAGCTCTCATCATCATGCATCACACTGGTGTCCAACATCACCCACATGCTATAGCTGCAGCACATCATCTGCTCCACCATCTTTCTTGTGTTTTGTCTAACTAATTTGGTTTCAAGTTGATCAATATTATGCAACCATTAATTAGTTTAATCTATTAAGTCGTAAAATTTTAAGCAATTCAGAATTTACACCTCTCCACTTCCAGTTGTGTGTTGGACATGCGTATGATCTATATCCCTCTCTACCCTACCTGTTCACGTGTCTGTGTAAATACCTCAAATGTTGCTATCATATCTGCTTCTATCACCTCCTATTCAGAGAGGTAAATTCTTAAAACGCACCAGTTAGTGATCTATCTGCTCACCTAACAGTCATCAGCTTCTGGAGGCTGAAACAAGTATAGAATGCAGTACCTCCTTCCCCTGCTACATAGAATTCCCATCCACGATCAATTCTGAAGTTAGCACTAGCTCCTTCTTGCACTTGAATCTCTTGATCTCCACTCAGCACTACTAGCTGACGATGGTTACAAACACACAACCATGTCTTTTACCCTCATCTGCTGGTTTCTGCCATCACTGAGGGATTCCTCTTCCTCCTCCAATTTAACTGTTCACCAGCATTCACAACTGGGAAGGACCCTAGAACTTTATTGGTTAAATATATTTTTCTGGCACCATGTCAGAAATGTTCACTCTCTGTTATCTCGATCCTCAGACCCTTCATTGTCAAAAAGAAGTGTGTCACGCTTAAACACCGTTTAATTTTATAAATGTTCCCTTAATGTAGATATGAACCAATGAATGGGAACAGCTAAGTATTAGACTAACTATATTGACTAACATAGAGATGTACAGCATGGAAACAGACCTTTCGGTCCAACCTGTCCATGCCAACCAGATATCCCAACCCAATCTAGTCCCACCTACCCAGAAGTCACAATCTAACAGTATTCCTTTATCTCCATTTAATGAAAGACCACAAGTAGTCAACAAACTGATTCAATATTGTTCTCTGATCTCAAGTTTATAGTGTCACAAAAATAGAATCATAGAATTCCTGCAACATGAAAACAGACCATTCAGCCCACTGAATTCACACCATCCCTCTGAAGAGCATTCCAGCCAGAGCCACCCCCTATCCTATCCTAATAACCCTGCATTTCCCATGGCGAACTCATCTAGCCTGCACATCGCTGGACACTATGGAAGATTTAGCATGGTCAATCCATGTAATCTACATACTTTTGGATTGTGGGAGCAAAGCAGACCACCTAGAGGATAGCCAAACAGACACGGGGAGAATGTACAAACTCATACAGTCACCGGAAGTAAAAATCAAACTCAGAGGTCCCTGGCACAGTGAGGCAGCAGTGTTAACCACTGAGTGACTTACAGTTAAACATCGAGTTAAAATATATATTTCATTTTTAAAAAGCATAAACTGTACATAACAAGTCTTACAAAATAGCTCCTTTAAAGCCAATTTACTTCTCGTATGGATTCAACATTCAGGCATCAGACATTGTGGGTGGCACAGTGGCACAGCGGTTAGCACTGCTGCCTCACAGTGCCGGAGACCCGGGTTCAATTCCTGACTCAGGCGACAGACTGTGTGGAGTTTGCACATTCTCCCCGTGTCTGCGTGGGTTTCCTCCAGGTGCTCCGGTTTCCTCTCACAGTCCAAAGATGCGCAGGTCAGGTGAATTGGCCAGGATTAATTGCCCGTAGTGTTAGGTACAGGGGTAAATGTAGGGGTATGGGTGGGTTGCGCTTCGGCGGGTTGGTGTGGACTTGTTGGGCCGAAGGGCCTGTTTCCACACTGTAAGTAATCTAATCTTAAAAAAAAGCTCAATAAATAATTGAAGGATTCCAGGACTATCATTGAATCCTCAATAGGTTTGAAGACTCAAAGTTCCTGTAGTGTTGGATAAAAGACAGGAGGAAGAACATCACAATGAATTCCAGCTCAAATGAAATTGTATAACAACAATTCATCTTACTTCAAATTTGCAGCCATATTGTTCAATTGTGATAAAAATGTGTCAGGAAATGGCCATTTTAACCAACTGAGTATTAAACGGCATCTTGAAACAGAAATTGCTTATCAACAGAGAGAGGCAATCAAAGACTTACTGCACTGATCTAGGCTGTCAAGAGGTAGATACAAATAAAACAAAGGAAGCTTCACTCATTTCCAGGAATCGTTCCGCTGACCAATTTCCCCGTGGGAGCAACTTCCACCTATGTAGCTATAGAGACTAACTAACGCAGGAACTCAATCTGACTCTAACTTTCAACCTCTTCAGTTCAGGAAGACAATCTTCAAGCTCACTGAAGCCAAAGTGGCATTAGAAACTGATCTCACCTTCATATGTAAGTTGTATCTGTACTTAAATGTTTGAATATGCTTATTTTTAGGTATTACCTTTACCATTTATATATAAGTGACTGCATAATAAACTAACTTATTTATTTTGCAATGATGTGGTGATGACTATTTTCAATTTTGAGACACTTTGACTAAAGGGGGCCTTATACAGCTATCACAAATGCTTGGTTCATGGCCAATTCTGAAAAAAACCTGACATGGTTACACCAATAGTTATCAGTAGGGGGCACAATATCAACAGGATGCAATGTTGGCAGTTTGTCCCTAATGGAGCATCTCATCATTGCAATGGCAGTTCAACCAGCAGTCTAACTTTGCCAATCTTCATTCAATCACACCCGATCAATTCAAGAGATCTTACCCTGTGCCTTCATGCCTTAGACTTAAAGGCCTTACTGCATGAGACCAGCATGCACATATGTTTTCAGCTGAACAATTACATCCGTGGGCTTTGGAGAAGAGCAACAATATTTGAGAATGCACAATTGTCCATTAAAAACCCCACAGAAATTACACTAGAGAAACAAGCCTCTCAGTCCAACAAATCTCTGTTGGGGTTTCTCCTCCAACCAGTGGCCCGTAGACCAGATGAGATTATTATTGAAATTACTGACAGTGCAAAGATGTCTGGCAAAGATTTAACCAGAACGATCCATGTAGATATAATGTGAAAACTATAGGGAGGTGTTTCTGCATTTCAACAATTCTTCTGTGCAACATGAAAAAAAGTTTTCTCTCTGTATCCATAATCAAGAAGGGCCAGTGTCACTGTTGGGTGAGTACATGACCGCCAAAATTGACATCAGTATCGATGCCCTCCACCGCATCTCCTCCACTTCCCGCTCCTCCGCTCTTGAGCCCCGCTCCTCCAACCGCCACCAAGACAGAACCCCACTGGTTCTCACCTACCACCCCACCAACCTCCGCATACAACGTATCATCCGCAGCCATTTCCGCCACCTCCAAACGGACCCTACCACCAAGGATATATTTCCCTCCCCTCCCCTATCAGCGTTCTGCAAGGACCACTCCCTTCGTGACTCCCTCGTCAGATCCACACCCCCCACCAACCCAACCTCCACCCCCGGCACCTTCCCCTGCAACCGCAGGAAATGTAAAACTTGCGCCCACACCTCCACACTCACTTCCCTCCAAGGCCCCAAGGGATCCTTCCATATCTGCCACAAGTTCACCTGTACCTCCACACACATCATCTATTGCATCCACTGCACCCGATGTGGCCTCCTCTATATTGGTGAGACAGGCCGCTTACTTGCAGAACGCTTCAGAGAACACCTCTGGGACGCCCGAACCAACCAACCCAATCACCCCGTGGCTCAACACTTTAACTCTCCCTCCCACTCCACCGAGGACATGCAGGTCCTTGGACTCCTCCACCGGCAGAACACAACAACACGACGGCTGGAGGAGGAGCGCCTCATCTTCCGCCTGGGAACCCTCCAACCACAAGGTATGAATTCAGATTTCTCCAGTTTCCTCATTTCCCCTCCCCCCACCTTGTCTCAGTCGGTTCCCTCAACTCAGCATCGCCCTCCTAACCTGCAATCCTCTTCCTGACCTCTCCGCCCCCACCCCACTCCAGCCTATCACCCTCACCTTGACCTCCTTCCACCTATCCCACCTCCATCGCCCCTCCCCCTAGTCCCTCCTCCCTACCTTTTATCTTAGCCTGCTTGGCTCTCTCTCTTATTCCTGATGAAGGGCTTATGCTCGAAACGTCGAATTCTCTATTCCTGAGATGCTGCCTGGCCTGCTGTGCTTTGACCAGCAACACATTTGCATCAGTATCAGTCAGTCAAGCATTCATTAAATCAAAGAGTCTGGCAGCTGACGTGGAAAGGAACAGTTTTTTTTAAGTAACAGGATTGAATATGTTAAATGCCATACACATAGGAAACAGACTGTCAGTGAATTATCTAAGGAAAATGTGGGGAGGATTATCATTAACTGGATCACCCTCTCAAAGCACCTGCCAAAACCATTAACTCTACAATCTAGAAGGACAATGCAGCAGAAGATAGGAACACCACAACCTGCAGACTCCTCTTAAGCCACACATCATCCTGACTTGAAAACATGGTGTTGCTACTTCACTGTGACTAGGTCAAAATTCTGGAAACTCCCTTCCGAAAAGCATTGCGGATATATGTACCCATCATGCACCACAGTAACTCAAGAAGGCAACTAGGGAGAGGCAAGAGATACTGGCCCAGCCTGCAAATCTTATGAATCATTTAGAAAAAGAGTCAACACAATTCTTTATGGATACTAACATGAATGAATATGTCTGCCAGTCACATTGCTCCAAGTACACATACTGACTCCAATCCAGCAAAGATTTCCCATGATGGGAACATGTAAGTCTGTATGGGAAGGAATGAGTTTGATGAGCTGAATTGCCTTTCCTCAGTTCATTCCTTCTTGTACGCATTTTACAGTTAACCATTTGTTTCTGTTCTTAAGCTAACTGACAGTATGTCAACTTGAAATGTTCCTGGTCATCAGTAGACTATCAATAATGAACAATTGCCAATTGTCGGAAAAACCTATCTGGTTCACAAATGTCCTTTAAGGTAGGAAACTGCATCGTTACCTAGTCTGGCCAACATATGACTCCAGACCCACACTAATATGGTTGACTCTTAACTGCGCTGTGGGCAATTAGGAATGGGTAATAAATGCTGCTTGGACAGCAACGCCATCATCCATGAATGAATAAAGAAAAAAACAATCAACGTGATAGCAGAAAAAATATTTAAAATAGCAAACTTCTGACAGAAAGGCACATAGATTGGAAATATTTAATCTCCAGAAAGATATAGAAATGAAGTATATTCCAGACATAATAACTGAAAAACATATGTATTATAAACACAGCTGGGTGCAAGAATCCTGACTTTGGGCAATTGGAAAATGTTGCTTTCAACAAAATTTCTCATAATGGATGAAGGTCGATATTCGTGATTAGTATATTAGCTGTGCCCCTGTGGTAACACACTCATCTGAGTTAGTAGATTCTGAATTCAAGCCCCATTCCAAAAGTGTCCGCACAGAATCTCTCCAGTGAGAATTCCACTGTGGGATTGGTGCATTTTAGGAGAGCCCATAATTTGGCTGAGATGTTAAACGGAGGCCCATCTGCCTTCTCTGATTCACCAAAGTGATGGCTGATACCTTTACTTCAAAGAAATGTGGGTAAAGTGCATTATGTTGCAGTTTATGGGAGCTTGTGTGTAGGTTTGTCTCCTGTGTTTCCTACCTCACCATAGTCAGAAGTACACAAAGCACTTTGGAACATCCTGAAATTTTAAGAAATGCTATAGTTCTTGTTTCAAAGCATCAGAGAAGGACTTGTAAACAATGTTATTTGTCAAGGTATTGAAAGGAACGTGGACAAGGATAGGCATGACATTGTTGTTTAGAGTCATAAACACAGAAACAGGCCCTTCAGTCCAATTCATCCATTCTCACCAGGTTTCCTAATCCCATTTGCCTGCATATGGCCCATAAACTTTTCCTATCCATGTATATGTCTAAATATCTTTTAAATGTTGTAATTCTACTTTTCTCTACCACTTCCTCTGGCAGCTGCAAATGTGTTGCTGGTCAAAGCACAGCAGGCCAGGCAGCATCTCAGGAATAGAGAATTCGACGTTTCGAGCATAAGCCAGCCCATTCCATACATGCATCACCCTCTGTGTGAAAAAGTTACCTATTAGGTTCCTTTTAAATCTTTCCCCTCTCACCTTAAATCTATGCCTCTAGTACTGGACTCTCCTACCCTCAGAGAGTTTGTGTTCTCCCTGGTTCTCAGTGGATTTTCTCCAGGTGATCTGGTTTCCTCCCACAGTCCAAAAATGTCCAGCTTAGGTGGATTGGCCAAGGGAAATGCAGGGTGACAGGAATACATTAATGATGGAACAAAGAACAAAGAAAATTACAGAACAGGAACAGGTTCTTTGGCCCTCCAAGCCTGAGCCGATCCAGATCCTCTATCTAAACCTAACGCCTATTTTTTAAGGATCTTTATTCCTGCCCATTTGTGTATCTGTCTAGATACGTTTTAAATGACGCTAACGTTCCTGCCTCTACCATCTCCGCTGGCAACGCATTTCCACGCATACCTCCCTTAAACTTTTCCTCTCTCAATTTGAACGTGTGACCTCTAGTAATTGAGTCTCCAACGCTAGGAAAAAGTTTCTTGCTATCCATCCTGTCTATTCCTCTCATGATTTTGTAGACCTCAGTCAGGTCCCCTCAACCTCTGTCTTTCTAATGAAAATAATCCTAATCTACTCAACCTCTCTTTCATAGCTAGCACCCTCCATACCAGGCAACATCCTGGTGAACCTCTCCAAAGTATCCACATCCTTTTGGTAATGTGGCGACCAGAACAGTACACAGTATTCCAAATCTAGATGAAGGAACTCAGGGCATTCTGGCTAAGTTTGCAGATGATACAAAGAGAGGTGGAGGGGCAGCTGGTATTGAGGAAGGGGGGAGCCTACAGAAAGATTCCTGATGAGGGGCTTATGCCCGAAACACCGATTCTCCTGCTCCTCGGATGCTGCCTGACTTGCTGTCCATTTCCAGCACCATACTTTTCATCTCGGATTTCCAGCATCCGCAGTCCTCACTTTCTCTCAGTTGCAGAAAGTCTTAGACAGGTTCGAAGAGTAGGCAAAGGAGTGGCAAATGAAACATAATGCTGGAAAGTGTTAGGTCACACACTTTGATAGGAAGAATAGAGGCATGGACTATTTTCTAAATGGGGAGAAAATTCAGAAATCTGAAGTGCAAAGAAACTTGGGAGTCCTAGCCCAGGTTTCTCTTCAAGGAAACTTGCAGGTTGAATGGGTAATTGGGAGCAAATACAATGTTGTCATTGAGAGGACTAGAATATAAATCAAGGATGTACTTCTGAGGCTTTATAAGACTCTGGTCAGACCATGTTTAGAGTATGGTATGCAATATTGGGCCCCCTACCTCTGGAAGAATGTATTAGCCCTAGAGTGGTTCCAGAGGAGATTCATGAGAATGAGCCCAGGAATGAAAGACTTAACGTATGAGGAACGTTTGAGGACTTTGGAACTATACTCAATGTAGCTTTGAAGGATGAGGACATTCCAAATACTGAACAGCTTGGACAGAGTGAATGTTAGGAAAATGTTTCCATTGGCAGGAGAGATGAGGACCCGAGGGCACAGCCTTACAGTAAAGGGAAGTCCCTTTAGAACAGAGAGATAAGGAGAAACCTCTTTAGGCAGAGAGTGATGAATCTGTAGAATTCATTGCCACAGAGAGCTTTGGAGGCTAGGTCATTGAATATATTTAAAACAGAGAAAGTACTTGATTGCCAAGGAGATCAAAGGTTACGGGAAGAAAGTAGGAAAATGGGGTTGAAAAGCCTATCAGCCAGGATTGAATGACAGAGCAGACTTGAAGGGCCAAATGGCCTAATTTCTGCTCCAATGTCTTATGGATAAGGTATAGGCTGGGTCTGGGTGGAATGCTCTTCAGGGGGTTGGTGCGGACTTGATGGGCTGAATGGCCTTGATGCCACACTGTAAGGATTCTATGATTCTAAAACATCATGGTTAAGACATTGGCCTTTTCTCGTTAGACCAATGAATTTGGTGTACTCCATTAGACTAAGCTAGTCTTGAAGATCCCTAACCTGAAAGAGGACATCGGCAGCAAATCTACTTCATGCTGAGTTACATGTCGTGCAGAGAGCTCATACAAAATGGTGAGCAGTATGTGGACTGGTCACACAACACGTGATGCCAGTGGTGTGAATTCCATTTAGTTGTGATGGGGATCTGAAGCTTTCTTCCGTCACAGCATTATGAATCCTACTCATGCAGACAACAGCAGAAAAAGCTACAGCATGAACTTGATCAGATGGGCCAATGTGCTGAGGAGTGGCGGATGGAGTTTAATTTAGATAAATGTGAGGTGCTGCATTTTGGAAAAGCAAATTTTAGCATGATTTAAACACTTAATGATAAGGTCCTAGGGAGTGTTGCTGAGCAGAGACTTTGGAGTGTAGGTTCATAGCTCCTTGAAAGTAGAGTCGCAGGTAGATAGGATAGTGAAGAAGGCTTTTGGTATACTTTCCTTTATTGGTCAGAGATATTGAGTATAGGAGTTGGGAGGTCATCTTGCAGCTGTACAGAACGTTGCTTAGGCCATTTTTGGAATTTTGCGTGCAATTCTGGACTCCTTCCATCCGAAGGATATTATGAAACTTGAAAGGGTTCAGAAAAGACTTATAAGGATGTTGCCGAGGTTGGAGAATTTGAGCTATAGGGAGAGGCTGAATAGTCTGGGGCTGTTTTTCCTGGACCGTTGGAGGCTGAGGGGTGACCTTATAGAGTTTTATAAAATCGTGAGGGGCATGGATAGGGTAAATAGACAAGGTATTTTCCCCGGGTTGGGTGAGTCCAGAAATAGATGGTATAGGTTCAGGGTGAGAGGGGAAAGATATAAAAGGGATCTAAGGGACAACCTTTTCACACAGAGAGTGGTACGTGTAAGGAATGAGCTGCCAGTGGAAATGGGGCAGGCTGGTAGAATTACAGCATTTAAAAGGCATCTGGATAGGAAGGGTTTAGAGGAATATGGGCCAAGTGGTGGCAAAGGGACAGCATGGTGGCTCAGTGGTTAGCACTGCTGCCTCACAGCACCAGGGACCTGGGTTCAATTTCAGCCTCAGGCAACTGTGTGAGTTTGCACATTCTCCCCATGTCTGCCTGGGTTGCCTCTGGGTGCACTGGTTTCCTCCCACAATCCAAAGATATGCTGGTCAGGTGAAATTGGCCATGACCGTAATGTTAGGTGCGTTAGTCAGGGGTAAATATAGAGGAATGGGTCTCGATGGGTTACTCTTCGGAGGGCCAGTGTGGACCTGTTTGGCCAAAGGACCAGCCTATATACTGTAGGGAATCTAATCCAATCTAATCTAAATTAAAATGGGACTAGATTAGGTCAGGACTACTGGTCGGCATGGATGTGTTGAGCCAAAGGGCTGTTTCCAAGCTATACATCTCTATGACTATGTTCACAAACCAATCAGAGGAGAAACTCATGGCAAGCTTCAACAAGGCAGAATCTACAGTCAATGGTAAAACATTTCAGATCTGGTAAGAAATGCAGACCAGGCGAAGACCCCTGGAACTGGAGTATCATTTCAAGGCAGTCTCAGATTGCAAGGAATGCAAGTGATCAGTAAGAGCAGTCCAGAGTCAGTAACACAATAAACGGACATCAGAGGCACTGTGAGTAAATTTAAAATTCCTAATGGGCAAGGGAAATCTATTTTTTAAAATGGTGCAGATCTACTAGCTGGGAAAGAGAAAAGTAAGAGAAATTCATGCAACTCAACTTGAGCATCACCACTATAACATGCAGACATTATGAGGCAGTAAGGGAAATCATGACTACAACAAGGACCCAGACTTGACAATGTCACAGGGCCAGACTTGAAGCAATGAACGAGCTTTTTAGAATTGTAACCAGACAAGGTCTAACAGAAAAGGAGGACAGCAGACCGTTGAGACTGCAGAAAAAACGAAGATTGATTAATTAAATTGCAATGAAGACAGGGAATATGTATTTCAACTGTGGTCAGTAGAAATCATCTCGAAAAATCTGGTGAAGGAATGGGATTCATCTTATAAAGTTGTGAATAGCAAAATTATTTCTTGAAACTGAGCACAAAGAACAGGAATCAGTTATTAAAGGTACAGGCAGCAGCAGTCATTCAGTAATGCCATTATGGAAACAGGGATGGTTTAATTGAGGAATTAATTCATGAAATTGTAAAAAAAAACGCTCAAATCCACTATTTCAATCTGAAAAGGTAGGAATCCTCCATTTTGATTGCAGAAACACTGGAAAACCCACCAATGCAGCAGGGTAAAGCAACAACATTAAATGTAATTTAAGCAAGGAAACTACATGACATCAGAAATAATATTGCCAGCAAGATTTAATTTCAGAAAATGGCCAAATAGAATACTGCATGGGACACCCTGAAAAATACAATTCTCAAAATACAGAACAACTTTCAAATTAGATACTAAGTCAGAAGCTGAGCAAGTCAATATATTTCTGTATGTGATTGGCAGCAAAGCTGATGTCACTTTAGCTCAGTAAGGTATAGAAGGAGTAACAGATACATCTGAGAATGTATTGAAAGACTGACAATTATTTTAAGCACTGAACCAATAAGCAAGGAGCAAAATTTAATAGAAAATTTCCTGGAGAATCTGTTGAAAATTCCATTCATGTTGTGTACAGACTAGTAAAAACATGAGACTCTGGAGAAATCATTAAACACAGAGTTGTTGTTGGAATTGCTGATGAGTATCTTTCAGATTTGTTATAGTCAAAAGCAGATGTGACTCCAGAGAAAGCTATTCAGGTAGTGAGCAAAGCAGAAATCCAGAAGCAAGGCAAATCAGTCCTAAGAGGAAAATCCAATCTTATCACAGTATAATAGCAGAATCCATTCCGTTCTTATGGTACAGTTCTTATGACCCCCATGAGATAGCAGTACAGTGTGGGGTACAGTGAGAAGAGACACCAGGAATGCACAGTCACTGACTGCACTGTTAAACAAGGAAACCACACAAGCCCAATCACTATCCAATTAATCAAAAATAATTGAATCATCAGCAAACCAACATGCCATTTTCAGAAAATATGCTGAAGTGTGTCACGATCACAGAACAACATTACGTCAAATGCTTACTCACACAAAAACATTACTGAGGCAGAATAGGCAATAATACAAGAAAATGAGAAATAGATGATCCAGATCTAACTTTTTGACAAGAGTTTATCTATGTCGAGGGGGAACTCACTAATTTTAAGCTTGATACAGGAATGAGTGTCACAAGTGTACCATGTTTGAAGAAAGCCATTTTACAGCAGACAGTAACAGCAATTAAGATCAAAGGTGTGCTACAAACAACTCTCCAATAACAGGGCAACAGATATCAAATAACTTATATACACATTACAATGAAGAATTCTCGCTCTTGTATATGTAGTTGTGTCTTGACCTCAATCTTTTTCAATTGGAAAAAGGAATCAAACTTGTTAAAATCAAGAAACAAATGTTCTAAGTACAGCCACTCATAGAACCATAGGAAAAAGGACAACCAGTAGAAGATTTTATAAATTCCCCTCAACTCACGGTGGAATTGGAGTAGAAGACAAAATCTGTTGAGGTGATTTATTTTGCCAGAAGAACTATGTTTCATGCTGTAAGCAAGATGGAGACCTGTGACAATACTGGATTAGCAAAACTTTTTCCATGCTATTAACAATGAAGAGACTTTAATGATGAGATTGCAAGAATCAGAAAGACTTATGACAAAACAAAAGCAATCACTTAGCCAATGAGTAGCATACAACATTTGAGTTAACTGAGTAAATTGGTGTGTGACACAGCTTGGTAATAAGCAGTTCTGACTGACTTAAGTCTTGTGTTAGATGATTCAAAAGGTGCAAATTCAAACAGAGAATTAATTTCCTCCACTTATCTTTCCTGGTAGAATTGTCAGTATTAGTGACAGAGATCATGCCAAGCAGAAAGCAATCTTCAAATAGTACACACAAGGAAAGGACATATTGTTTTCACAATGCTACAATCACAGAAAGTGAATAACACTGCCCAAGTTAAGCAGCAAGTTAATGTGAAGAGCCTACACACTTCAGCACAGACTGACCCACAGACTGAAAATAAAGTCTGCTGAAGCTGTGATGCATATAACTGCAAGGAAGCCATGCCTGAGAAGGGACCACCCAATATCCAATGATTTAGAATCAGATCAAGAGAAGCTGTCTGTCCAGAGAATGAGGAAAGCATAAAAAATGATTGCCTGTTTCTTCTGGAAAAATACCCTCTGCAAAAGACCTCTGTGATGATAAATAGTCCTCCAATATAAAGGGGCTTTCAGACCTCACATTGTCACGAATGGAGTCAAGTTCAAAAGTCTGATTGTAACCCAGAGACTAACCAATCTAAAAGTCCGAAGAGAACATGTTCTGGCAGAATATTTAAATCTCTAGACCTCTTGAATTTATGATGTCAGGGCAGGGAGGTGAAGTAAATGGACAAAATAATTACATGTGCAAATATTGGTTATGAAAAATAAAAAAAAATGTGGAAAAATGTTGCATTAAGGCATAAGAATCTGAAATGGTTAATGATGAGGTTTACCAACAGTTATTCAGAATGGATTTAATAATTTCGGGAAAAATGTGAGTTGATTTGGCAAATCACGTTGAATTAACTTGAAGATTTATAAAGAAGTAACCGAGAGGATTGATGAGAGCAATGCTGTTGATGTGATGTCCATAGATTTCCAAAAGGATGTCTATACTGTATCATATGACAGTCTTACGAGGAAAGTTTTAAGTCATGAGAGACAAGGGGCAGTAGCAGCACGGACACTAAATTGGCTGAATGATGGGAAACAAAGAGTAATGGTTAATGGATACATTTTGGGCTGAAAGAATGTTTGTAAAGGACTTTCCCCTGGTTGGCTTTGGAACCTTACTTTGCCTGGTGTATGGAAATGATTCAGGCCTTGGTACATAGGGGACAAATTTAAAGTTGGCATCAACCCAAAACTAAAATACAAATGCAGACAAATACTAATGTAGACCTCAGCTAGAGTACCATGTACAATTATGGGAAACTCACTGGGCAAGGGTATGAAGGTATTGAACAGTGTGCACAAGAGATTCAGGAGAATGGTTCCAGGAAAGATTGGAGATGTTGGGACTTCTTCCTTGGAGAGAAGTTTGTCAGAGGTTTTAAAGGTCATGAGGGATCAGGACAGAGTGAATAGTGAAAAAGCTGTCCTTGCTTACAAAAGGATCAGGAACCAGAGGACATAATTTTAAAGAATTTCATACGAATCAAATGTGAGGCAAATGAAAAAATCAGGGTCTGGAGTACATTGTCCTGGAAGTATGATATAGGTGGTTCAATTGAGGCACTTATGAAGGCATTGGATGATTATTTAAATCAAATTAATGTGAAGGGCTAGAGGAAATGGCAGAAGTTTGGTATTTGGTGAAGACACCTAGATAGCCAGTCCAGGCACGGTGGGCTGAATGGCAGCCTTCTGCATCATAACAGTTCCTGGATTCTAAATGCACCATGCATCATGATAATGTTATATGGGCTTAGTGGCAGAACAGCTCAAGATCTCAAAGGACTAGCACCTACCATTTGGGTCTTCCTCATAGTCTCTGAAACTACATCTATCACATCAGTGTAACTTGCACACAGTAGCTATCATACAATAAACATCTTGCTTAAGACAGCAGCCTCTTCTCATCTAACTACTAAGTGGTTTTCCTTTCCCCCACCAGACCCAGCAAACCCTGTATATCCCTATCATGAAAGAGGATAGTGGCAGCAAAATCTATCTTTTATTAAGAAATAGTACAGAAAACAGATACATATTGAGCAGTGATACAGATTGTTCATACAACAATATTAAGCAGCCTAGAGGGTGGTTTCTTCATTATATTTTGGGGTTGCTGCTAGTGTAGCCTCAATATGTTTCTGAGAATGGATCTACTGGTCTCCCTTATCTTGCGGTTTTTCAATGACAGACAAGATGATGAACAGTAAATAATAGAGTGCTGTATATTTGCATTTCTCATTTGGGAATTAAAGATGCAGATAGATTTATGGTGTCAGTGCTTGAAACTGTTTCTTCATTGAAAATGAGGCAGGCAATTTCTATAATCTGTTGGAATGTGAAAGTGAGAAGTGAAATGTAATATTACATTTACAATAATTGGACCTTTATATATCCTTGCAGCCCCACCTCCAAAGCATAAACATTGACTTGGTTGTTGACAGAGGTGTCCCTTCTGTTTCATTGCTCTGTGCAAACATGCTTTGTGAGATCGGAATCAGGAGGGAATTGAAGGGTACAAGTTGGACGTAGGCCAAAAGGGAGATTTGGCTGCCAGAACAGGATTTGAAAATGTTCTACAAAAGAATGTTTTGCATTTATATAGCAATGAGCTCAGGAGAACCCTTCACAGCCAAAAGTTAGTACTTCTCAATTTTTACCCACTGTTAATTGGAGGAAAAGCAGCCGAACAGATGAGATAGAGACCTGCTTCCGAAAGTACACCAGCACACAGGCAGACCCAGAAATGACGTGGTCTTGAGTCAGCTGCAACTTCATTGACAGTGTCATGTCAAATGGATGATGACCACATCCTGAGTCACATAGTGAACTTACATGGTGATCAAATGATCAGCCATTCTGTGATACAAGGATGTCTAAGTGAGGGAAAGTCCTCCTCACTAATATCTGGGAGCTGAGCCAATACTGAGAGAGCTGTTCTTCAGATTGTTAAGTTAATAGTCTGACAAAGTTATACTCACTGAGTCCTAACTTAAAGCCATTGTCTCAGACATCCATTTCCACTGCTCCCCCCCCCCACCCATCCTCTCCTGGGTATGCATTATGGCAGTTGACCCCTGACCTCATGACAATCTCTGTTTAAGTATAGACAAAAAAAGCTAAGTTCCTGAGAATAAGACTGAGTGCCCTTGACATCGAGGTAACATTGGATGTGTGGCATCAAGGACCGTGAGTAAAATTAAAGTCAATGGGAACCAGACGGAAAACTCTCCACGAGTTGGAATCTTACCCAGTCCAAAGAAAAATGGCTCTGGTTGTTCAAGGTCAGTTGACCAGAAGCCAAACTGCATCAGTCATATAAATACTGTGAATACAAGCATAAGTTGGAAATTCTATTGAGTTACTTACCTGTGTCACCAAAGCCTATCCATTAAGGCATAATAGTCTGTACTTGCTAAGTCTGTAACTGCTAAGAGCAATTCCAAAAACATTCAAGAAGTTTAACATCATCCAAGACAAAGCCAGATTAATAGATCCATAGAGTCACATTGTACAATGCAGAGGGTCGTGGGTGTCCTTGGGCATGAATCACAAATAGTTGGTTTGCAGGTGCAGCAGGTAATTAAAAAGGCACATGGAATATTGGACTTCATTACTAGAGGGATGGAGTTTAAAGACAAGAGGTTATGTTACAGCTGTATAGGGTGCTGGTGAGGCCATACCTGGACGACAGTGTCCAGATTTGTTCTCCTTACTTGAGAAAGGATGTATCAGCATTAGAGAGTGGGCAGAGGAGGTTCACTAGGCTGATTCTGGAGTTGAGAGGGTTGGCTTACGAGTACAGATTGAGTCGACTAGGACTTTAGAAGAACGAGAGGGGGATCTGATAAAAACGTATAAAATGTGAAGGGTATAGATAAGGTAGATTTAGGAGGAACTTCTTCACCCAAAGGGTTGTGAATCTGTGGGATTCCCTGCTGCTGAGGCGACCATGCTGAATGTTTTTAAAGCAAGGATAGCTTTTTGAACAGTAAAGGAATTAAAGGTTACGGTAAGCGAGTGGGTAAGTGGAGCCGAGTCCACGAGAAGATCAGCCATGATCTTACTGAATGGTGGACCAGGCTCGAGGGGTCAGATAGTCTACTCCTGCTCTTATTTCTTCAGTTCTAATGTTATGTTCACAGAGTCATGCAACATGGAAACAGACCCTTCAGTCCAACTAGTTCACACTGACCATATTCCCAAACTAAACTAGTCTAATTTTCCTGCATTTGTCCCATTTTCCTTCAAGCCTTTCCTATTCAGGTACTTATCCAAATGCCTTCTAAATGTTGTAACTGTATCTGCATCCATCACATCCTCCGGCAATTCATTCCACACGCGAACCACTCTTTGTGCAAAACGGTTGCCCCTCATTTCCTTTTTAAAACTTGCTCATCTCACCTTAAAAAGCTACCCCCAGCTTTGAACCTGCCCCCATCCTAGGGAAAAGACCCTTGCTAGTCAGCTTAACTATGCCCATCATGATTTTATATACCTCCTACGCTCCAGTGAAAGAAGTACAATCCTATTTTTATAACTCAAACCTTCCATTCCTGGCAACAGCTTGTCTGAACCCTCTCCCAATTTAAGAATATCCTTCCTAAAGCAGAATAAAATAATTATTCAGTATGTCTTCCATTTCCTTAGTTTCACTGATAACACCCATCATCAGTTTTCAAGGCACTTGTATTGCTTTCAATAGCCTCTTTTTCCTAATCTAATTGTAGCAATATTTTGTATTGAGTTTGAGGTCCCTTGTCAGTTTCTTTTAATACACTTTATCTATTGTTGCTCTTGCTATCTGTTTTGTCACCTTTTGCTGCTCATTATATCATTTTCATTTGCTTAGATCTATGCTTTTATTTTGTATTTTGATGTAGCATTTCTTCCATATTCCTTTCTACTGCTTGTTAAGTTGAGGTCTTTACCTTCAGGAGTTTAAACTGGTTCGATATTACCTGATGTTCATTCCTATACACCTGCTACTGGATTTCTCTTGTTTTGTTCATGAACACATTTGCCCAGTTTACTCTGGACAGTCTCTATCTCAACCCATTGAAGTCATCCTTACCTAAATTCATAATTTTTCATGTTTCTCTCTTTCAAACATTATGTTGAATGCAATCATATTTTTCTAAATTTGTTTCATTTCTTGTTAATGAATCAAATATTATATCCTGTGACGTTGGTTCATGACATACTGAGAGAAAACTACTAGACTAGATTAGTGAGATACAGGCTACTAGGCTACTAGATAGATAGGATTGAGGTGCATAAGGAGGAGGTGTTAATAGTTCTGGAAAGTGTAAAAATAGATATGTCCCCTGGGCCGGATAGGATTTATCCTAGGATTCTCTGGGAAGCCAGGGAGGAATTTGCCGAACCTTTGGCTTTGATTTGATGTCATCGTTGTCTACAGGAATGGTGCCAGAAGACTGGAGGATAGCAAATGTTCACTCGTTCAAGAAGGGGAGTAGAGATAACCCTGGTAATGATAGCCCTGGAGCCTTACTTCAATTGTGGGTAAAGTGTTGGAAAGGGTTATAAGAGATAGGATTTATAATCATCTAGAAAGGAATAATTTGATCAGGGATAGTCAACACGGTTTTGTGAAGGGTAGGTTGTGCCTCACAAACCTCATTGAGTTCTTTGAGAAGGTGACCAAACAGGTGGATGAGGGTAAAGCAGTTGATGTGGTGTATATGGATTTCAGTAAGGCATATGTAAAGGTTCCCCATGGCAGGCTATTGTACAAAATATGGAGGCATGGGATTGAGGATGATCAGAAATTGGCTGGCTGAAAGCTGAAAAAAAGACGGTAGTGATTGATGGGAAATATTTATCCTGGACTACAGTTACTTAGTGGGGAACTACAGGGATCTGTTTTGTGTCCACTGTTGTTATCATTTTTATAAATGACCTGGATAAGGGCTTAGAAGGATGGGTTAGTAAATTTGCAGATGACACTAAGGTCATTAGAGTTGTGGATAGTGATGAAGGATGTTGGTGGTTACAGAGAGACAAAGATAAGCTGCAGAGCTGGGCTGAGAGGTGGCGAATGGAGTTTAATGCATAAAAGTGAGGTGATTCACTTTGGAAGGAGTAACAGAGTATTGGGCTAATGGTAAGATTTACGGTAGTGTGGATGAGCAGAGAGATCGCGGTGTCCATGTGCATAGATCCTTGAAAATTACCACCCAGGTTAAAAGGATTCTTAAGAAGGCATAAGGTGTATTAGGTTTTATTGGTAGAGGAATTTAGTTTCAGAGCCATGAGATCATGCTGCAGCCATACAAAACTCATTTTAAGTATTGCGTACAGTTCTGGTCATCGCATTATAGGAAGGCTGTGGAAGCTTTGCAAAGGGCACAGAGGAGATTTACTAGGATGGTGGCTGGTATGAATGGAAGGTCCTACGAGGAAAAGCTGAGGGACTTGAGGCTATTTTTGTTGGAGAGAAGAAGGTTGAGAGGTGACTTAATTGAGACATATAAGATCATCAGAGGGTTAGATAGGTTGGACAGTGAGAGCCTTTTTCCTTGGTTGGCAATGGCTAGCATGCTGGGACATAGCTTTAATTGAGGGTGATAGCTATAGCTCAGATGTTAGAGGTAGTTTCTTTATTCAGAAAATAGTAGGGGCATGGAATGCTTTGCTTGCAACAGTAGTAGACTCACCAACTTAAAGAGCATTTAAATGGTATTGGATAGGCACATGGATGAGAATGGAATAGTGTAGGATAGATGGGCTTCAGGTTGGTTCCACAAGTCGGTGCAACATCAAGGGCTAAAGGGCCTGTACTGCGCTGTAATGTTCTATGTTCTATGACATATTGTTGCAAAAAATCTATGTCAAGTACACTGAAGAAAGCTGACATGTGCAAAACTGCTCATCCCGTCTGAAAGGTAAAATCCACAAACAAAAGACAAATTGCCTATCATACATCTCTGAAGTTATACAGTCTGTCATTTTGTGTCACCAAGAGGCTTGTACATAAATCCAACTGGAGTCTTAAGTTGTCATTTAGTCATAGAAAACTTGAGTACTTCTGACAAAGACACATTTTGTCAAAGTTTTTCATCTTGTACGCATCAGGACAATTCGCAAGAATACCAATTTAATAGATCTACCATCATTACACTACAGAAAAAGACAGCGCCAAAAGCTTGGGACTCTTCTTGGTAGAAGCACTGTCATGGAGAATGCACCAGTCAATTATAAGCAATCATAACCATTTTGTTCTTAAAACTGATATTCTTGCAAAATATCTTGGAATGATGGATAAAATGCTTTGACAAAATGTGTCTTTATTCAGCAATACTACAGTCTTAAATATTTTTCTGTTCCTCAATTGTAGCCACAAAGCTTTTACCACTTCCTAATCTCTTGTTACATTTTATTCTTATCATTTCTTCTTGAAATGATTTTATCCTTGGCTGCTTAGTCTGTCTCTGCCATTTCTCTGTCATTCCTCTAGACATTATAGCCCTCAAATATTTATTTCCCAGTCACGACTGTCTGTAGCCATGTCATACAGTCATACAGCATGGAAACATATCCTTCAGTCAAAATCGTCCTTGCCAACAAGTTTCTCAAACTAAACTAGTCCCACTTCCCTGTATTTAGCCCATAACCCTCTAAACCTTTGCTATTCATTATCTATCCAATGTCTTTAAATGTTGTAACTTTACCTGCATCTTCCACTTCCTCAGGCAGTTGATTCTACATAGGATCCACCCTTTGTGTGAAAATGTTGGCCCTCAGTTCGCTTTTAAGTCTTTCTCCTCTTAAAGGTATGCCCCCTATTTTAAACTCCCTCAACCTAGGGGAAAAACAGCTGTTATCCACCTTATTTATGCCCATCATGATTTTATAAACCTCTACAAGGCTGTGTCAATTATGACTACTGTGTCATATTCTCCAAGTTAAATTGTACCTAAAATTCATTCAATTTGTTCTTTATATTCTGTGCTTGTATAAAGAATCCAGTTGAGCCTATATATTACTCCATGCCCATAGGAATGTAGTTGACCCTTAACTTTTCTCTGAACTATTCCAATAAATCATGCATTAACAACAATGATCCAGTCTCCACTGCTCTCTGAGGTAAAGAATTCCCTACACAAATGTTTCTCTGAGAGATGAAACTTGCCGCTCATCTCCACCTTCAATGAGAGAACCCATTATTTTGAAACTGTGCCCTAGTTCTCAATTTTTACATATGAGACAATATCGTCTTGGCAACAAGCTTTCAAGTCCCCTTGGGATCTTATCTTTACAGTAAGATCACTTATCCATCTTCTAAAATTCAATGGGTATACACTCAGCCTCCCGAACCTTTCCTCTTGCGGCAATCTCATCATCCCGGGAATGACCTTCGTGAGTATTTTCTGAATTGTTTCCAGTGCAGGTATGGCCTTCCCTAAAGTAAGGTAACCAAAACTCAAGATGGGTTCTCAACAGTAAGCTATACAATTGCAGCAAGACTTGTATTATATTCCCATTGCAATAAAAGCCAACATTTCATTGACCTCCCTCGCCACTTGCTGCATCTCCATGCTGATATTTTGTGATTCTATCCAACATCAGAATGATTCATATATTGCAGCATCTAATATCTTTTATAGTTTTCCTACTGAAATGGATAATTTCATATTTCCTAAGTTATACTCTATCTGTCGATCTTTCATTCAGTCAGTCAACCTACCCACATTCCTTTGCAGATACTTTGTATAATCCTCACAAATGATCTTCCTACCTTACTTTGTATTGTCAAAAAAAATTGGCTAAAATATACTTTGACATTTCATCCAAATCTTTGATATGGATTGGAAGTAGTTAAGGTTCCAGCACTACTCCTTCAAAACTCCACTAATTATTATTCAGCTCCATAAAATGACCCAATTATCCTGACTTCCTGTTCATGTATGCTAATATATCAGCCCCAACGCCAAGAGCTCTTAACTTGTGCATTAACATTTTATGTGGCACCTTATCCGATGTCTTTTGGAAATCTAAATACACTGTATAGATCAGTTTAATCAAACAACTATGGAAAAATTAAATAAGAATAAAATTGAATGTAGCAGGATGTCACTGGGGGTACAACCCCTCCCTCCACCAACTAATGAATCAGTATACCTCCCTGTTGAACATAATTTGGAAGAAGCACTGAGGATGGCAAAGGGCAGAATATACTCTGGATGGGGGTCTTCAATATCCATCACCAAGTTGTGTAACTTTCCAAGTTGTCCAAATCCTGAGGGAGTCTGCAACATGTGGTGATGGCACCAAAGAGAGAGAAAAACTTGGTCCTCACAAAGCCATCTGCTACAGATACATTTAACCAAGCCAGTATTGAAGTGTGACCACTACAGGATCCTGCAGAGACACTACCTCATCCTCACACTGCAAACACTAACCATCATGGCATATGGCACTATCACTCTGCCAAATGGGATAGATTGAGAACAAATCCCGCTGCTGAAAACTGGGCATCCATGAGGTGCTGTGAGCCATCAGCTATGTTCAACCACAGTCTGTCACCTCATGATCCAGGGCATCCCCTATTAAACTCACTTCCATCAAATCAAGACTCAATCCTGATTTGATAGAAATGTAGAAAAGCTGTCCAGGAACAGCACACAGAAAGAAGGATTCGACCTAATGACGCTGAACAAAGGACTATGTGCATAAACAGCTAAAGCAGCATGCTTTTGACTTAGCTAAGCAATCTCAAAGCCAATAGATTAATCAAACTGAAAAGCAGAATATTGTGGATACCAGAAATCTGAAATAAAAACAGAAAATTCAGGAACAAAGCTTATATTTCAGTCTGTGACCTTTCTTCAGAACTGGGAAAAGTTAGAGATGTAATATGTTTTTTAGAAAGAGCTTGATTGGACAAAATGACATGGTGGAAAACAAGGGAGATTGAATGACATATACATTAGTCCTCTGACACCAAAAGAGTGGAGATGGGGAAAGACAAAGAAATAATAAAACAAAAGTTCTTTGGAGCAGGTTTGACAGAAGAAAACTAAAACAAGCAAAGAAAAGAAAACAAAACTGACATAATTTCGAAATGATAGGGTAGCACAGTGGCTAGCACTGCTGCCTCTTAGTGCCAGAGACTAGGGCTCGATCCCACCCTCAGGCGACTGGCTGTATGGAGTTTGCAAATTCTCCCCGTGTCTGTGTGGGTTTCCTCCAAGTGCTTTGGTTTCCTCCCACAGTCCAAAGATGTGCAGGTCAGGTGAATTGGCCATGCTAAATTGCCCATAGTGTTAGGTGCAGTAGTCAGAAGGAGATGGGTCTGGGTGGGTTACTCTTTGCAGGGCCTGTTTCCACACTGTAGGGAATCTAATCTAAACATGAATAAGGCCAATTCCCAAGGCTAGCATTCAAGTTCACCAGATAGTACAGAAGATGATTGGAATGCTAGCCTTTTTTCAAGGGAATTAAATATAAAAACAGGAAAACCTTGCCATAACTGTACAAGGTACTGCAACCACAGCGAAAATAATGCCAACAGGCATTCCAGAGATGATTCATTAAGTTTACTCATCCCCAAGGAATGGAGGGATTTTCCTATGAGGAGTGGTTGATTAGGTTGATTAGATTATATTTAAAGGAGTTTAGAAGAATGAGAGGTAACCTTACTGAAATTTCTAAGATTCTTAGGAGGCTTGATATGGCCAATAGTGAGAGATTGTTTCCCCTTGTGGGAGAGTCTGGAACCAGAGGACATAGTCTCAGAGTAAAGGATCAGGCAGTTTAGACAGAAGTGAGAAGGAATATCTTCTGTCAGATAGTCTAGAATATGTGGAATTCTTTAGCACAGGCTAAAAGCTAAGTTAGAATTTTAATCAGTAAAGGAATCAAGAGTTTCAGGGAAAAGAAAGGATTTGAGGATTATCAGAGCAGCCATGATCTCATTGAATGGTGCAGCAGATGAGATTAGCTAGATCACCTACCTCAGCTTCTATGCCTTATGGATAAGGTGAGCTCCTATGAAGGCTGGGACTGAACAGCAGGAAAGAGTGAGAACAGAATAACAGGAAATATGGCTGACACAATTGAGCCCTGTCAACCATGGTGAGGTGGAATCTTGGTTGACAAAATGAAAAACACCTCATATACAATGTGGTAGAAGTTTGTATCATCAGCATAGATGTGACAGAGATGGAGGAGCTTAGAGAATTAGTAGAGTCCATCCAGGGAGTAGGGTGTCAATTAGTGTAGCTGAGATAACAATAGAATTGAGTGGGCTTAGAGTGGATGTTAGACAATTGCCTGTCACTGGAAATGGTGACAGAAAAATCAAGGAAGGGAAGAGTCGGAGATGAATAATGTGAAACTGAGAGAAGGGTTGAATTTGGAAGCAATGTTGGCTAAGTGTTTCAATTCAGGGAAAGAGCAGGACATAACACCAACACAAGGATCTATACCAGAGAAAGAGCTGACCAACTTTGGGTAAATTGGGACAAGAAACATTCAACACGCTCTACAAAAAGACTGTCATGGTTCAAACTCGTGTATACCCGAGTATAAATGAGTTTAAATAAGTTGAATGGGGTTCCAGGATGATTAGTTCAGAGTTGAGAACAAACTCCATCAGGTAGTGGAAGGGAATTGGTTGGGATCCTATTTCAGATAGAAATGGAGAGCTTTCAGTCCTTCCTGATGTAGAGAGTTTGAATCTCCATGATGAAGAGGAGATAGTTAGAAACAGGAAATTGGAAACTTTAAGATGATGGAAAGCATCAGCTGAATCATGGATGTAAACAGGAAGACTTTGCAAGAGGAGAAAAATTAATGCCAAGGTAGGAGGAAATCAATTCAGTGGGGCAGGAACAGGTTGAAATAATAGGAGTCCTGGTTTTGCATCTGAGAAGGAGGCAGAAGTAAACTGTGCAAGGCTGGGGAACTACTAGGTGGAAAGCCATGGAGGGAAAATCAATGGAAGAGATAAGATCAGTGATTGTCCTGGAAACAATGCCTTGATGTCCTTTTGAGGGGCCCTGGTCCAAGGGGAGGTTAGAGGAAGACTTAGAGAGTTGGCACTAACCCTCTGTGAGGTAGGAGTCAATTTGTCAGACAACAATGGCAGCCCCTTTGTCAGCAGCTTCAATCAAATGTGAGGAATACATTCAAACAAAATGCAGCATGTTTGGAATGAAACGAATTGAAGTGAATGAAACCTAATGTCACCCTAGCAATTTTCATTGAAAAGATGAGGGTGAGTAAGACACCAGAGGGAAGGGTCCAGGTGGAGGAAGAGTGCTGGACATAGATTAAAGGGTCCATTGAACAGCTACACAAATATCCCCACTTTCAATGACGGGGAAGCCCAGTACATCAGCAGAAAATACATCACTGAGACATTTATAACCGACTTCAGTCAGAAGTGCTGTGCAGAATCTTCCCGATTCCAGGCTTCAACCAGTTCAATTCATAACATGTAATTTCAAAAAACATCTGAAGGCACTGGATACTGTAAAGGCAATGGGGCCTGACAAAATGCTAATTCTTGTAGTAATAAAGACTTAACATTCCAAACAAACCCTGCCCTTAGCCCAGCTCTTCTACTACAGCTGCATCACTGGCATATACCCAACAATGTGGAAAATTGCCCAGATAGGTGCTGTACACAAAAAGCAGGATAAATATGCCATACCCGATTAACACCCACCAACTTACCTTCAACGACCAGTAAAGTGGTGAAAAGGTTCAGGGACTGTCCCATCTCAGCAATATCCTGCTCACTGTCATTCAGTTTGGAGTCCACCTTGATTCCTGACCTCATTACACTTTGACTCAAACATGGACAAAAGAGCTAAATTCCAAACATAGCAGCTCATAAAAGACTGCAAGCTCACCAAAATTACGTAAATCAAAGAACTTGAGCAATACGTGAGGAGGTGCTGTCTGGCCTTTTATAACAATTAGTGATCTGAGAGAGGGAGCCAGAAATCAGCAGCAGTATATAAGAGCAGAATTGTGGAAGTGTGAATTCAGTGAGCAGAGAGGTGAGTTCCTAGCTTTCTTCTCTTTATAAACAGGGGCAGTAGTTTAAATTGGTAATGGGGAGTAATATGTACAGTAAGCTTTGGAAATTAGGGTGACACTTGCTGATGATACAAACCTGTGCAGAGTCTTTTATTGTTGGGAGGCTATTGCATTGGAGCTACCACACAATTCTGGCTAACAAGGAGACTCTCCTATTCTAGGCATATCAGAAAGGTATAACAGATTGATATTCAACCTGTTTGACTAGATTATGATATAATTACAGAATTTAATAACGAGATGGACAAATTGATAGTATAAATAGAATTAAATGTTTATGATTTGATAGTCACTATAATTTATAATGGTTTCAAGATGAGCAAGATTGACCCCTGAATATTCAATGGTATGTGTCATTTTGGAAAACAGAGGGGAAGAAAAAGTGGTAAATCAGTACAATAATGAGATTTGATCTTTATTCAGATGGTCAAAATTTACAATCAGTGTGTGTGTGGAGATAAGAAATAACAAAGGGAAGACATCACTGATGGGATTAGTTTATAATCTCCCTAACAGTAGGACAAAAAAAACACCAAGAAATAGTGGGGATTTCAAGCAAGGCACTGCACTAATCATGGCTGACTTTCATCTTCATGTTGATTGGACAAGGCAAATTGGCAAAGGTAGATTGTAGGATTAATTCATTCAGTGTATTCAGGACAGTTCCTCAAAATAATACATTCTGGAAGTATTACTAGGCTGGCTATTTTGTACCTGGTAATGTGTAATGTGACAAAATTAATTAATTACCTCATAGTAAAGAATCATATAGGCAAAAGTGATCATAATGTCGTACAAGTTTTTATCGTGCAATTGGTTAAAAATTTACTTTTTATCTTTTTTTATTTATCTATTATTTGGTTATTTGAAAAAGACCACAGCAGAGAAGTATTAGAAATTATTTAACCCATTAATTTATATAAAGAAATAAAGTAATTAACTAAGTAGGGATGGCTGGCAGGTGATGTGCTATAGCTGTATATTGTCAGTGATGGCTGATCCCATTGTGAATGGCAGTGACTACATCTGCAGCATGTTGATTGCTGGAGGAACTCCGGCTCAGAGTTGATGATTCAAGAACTGTAACAAACACTACATTGGACAAACAGGCAGAAAACTAGCCACCAGGATACACGAACATCAACTAACCACAAAAAAAAGACCCACTCTCACTAGTATCCTTACATACAAATGAGGAAGGACACCACTTCACCTGGGACAACACATCCATCCTAGGACAAGCCAAACAGAGACGTGCGAGAATTCCTAGAAGTATGGCATTCCAACCAAAACTCGATCAACATACACATTGACTTGGATCCCATTTACCACCTCCTGAGAAAAAGAACAGGAAATGACATCACACAAGAAATTATGTTACCAACCCAAGGAAACCTAAACACATAAATAAAAAGTGGGCTATACCACCAGTGCTTCATTTAGAGGCTCACTAATAATGTTACCTAGTATGGTGATGAAACGTCTAAAACTGAACCTTCCAGCTCAGCGAGCAAACATAAGTCCATGAATATGATTTAGTAGCCGTTACGGAGACATGGTTACAGGATGGTCATGACTGGGAGTTAAATATCCAGGGATAGCAGACTATTTGAAGAACAGACAGGAATGTAAGGGAGGTGGTTTAGTTCTGATATTCAAGGACGACACCAGGGCAGTACTGAGAGATGATATAGGTTCTATAGAGAATAAGGTTGAATCCATTTGAGTGGAAATGAGAAATCCTAAGAAGAAAGGTATTGTCTATAGGCCACCAAATAGTAACATCACACTGGGGCAAGTAATAAGCAAAGAAATAATTAACGCCTGTAAAAATGGTGCGGCAATGATCATGAGGGATTTTTTAAAAATATATTTTTATTGAAAGGTAGATTTTAAAAAATATTTCAACAGATTCAAAACAACATAAAAGAAATAAAAAAAACAACCTACCCTCATGTACAAATGTGTGAATATATATATATAGAAAAATATATATTTAAAAAACCAACTAACTATTTAACTATATAAATAATAACCAACAACAAACTAATAAATAGTAATAATTCAACTCAGCCAAACAAGACAATCACACATTCACGGTTCCTCCTCCCTGGATCTTGGACTCGGAAATCACAATCGTTACGGTTATATAAAAGCCCTTATAAATGTGGTAGATAAATCTATGTCCAGGTAGTCCAAAAAGGGATGCCACGTCTTACAAAAATTCTCAGCTTTGTGGTGTACAGTACTTATGAGAAAATCTAAAGGAATATGCTCCATAACAATCTTCCGTCAACCCGACCTGGCAGGGGTTTTTTGCATACCCAACCTAGAAAGATATTCTTTCTTGTGCAGAAAGTGAGGATGTTGAAAAGTTTTTCAAATCTGCATCTGCAGGGAACACACTGGGCAGGCCAAGAAGAAGAGGGATCAGGTCCTTCTCCATCCTTTCACCCAAAATCCCCTCCATTGCACTCGCCACAGCGCTCCAGTATGTTTGAAGCCTACCCATAGGACCAGAGACAATGGGTAAGAGTGCCCGTACCGACCTTGGACTTGGGGTGCCTCTGGTTTAAATTTTGACAAACGATCCGGAGTCAAGTGGACCCTGTGGAGAATCTTCACATGTAAAGCATGGGTCCTATTGCAAATTGATTTCTTGCATTTTTCCAAATATCTTCCCATGCCTCAGAGGAGACCTCAACGCCTAGCTCTCTCTCCCACACCCTGCAGAGTCGATCAAACTCATCTGAGGGGACACCCCCCCCCCATCGATAGTATGAAGCGCTGACAGAGGGTGTACTCTTAGCACCGAGCACCCTCCTCTCTATATTGGATTTGTAGGGATCAGTCAAAAGTGTAGTCTTTTTTTGAATAAAAATCTCTAACTTGAAAAAAATGAAAGAGGTCCCTTTTAGGTGGCTCGTGTTTCGGTGCTAACTGATCAAAGGACATCATTGTGTCTCCCTCAAATAAATCGTCAATGCAAGACACACATCCTAGCTGCCCAATGTTTGAATTCTGAATCTACCATCCACAATTGAAAACCCAGCGTACCCACTATTGGTGTAAGAGAAGATGTTTTGCCAATATTACCTTCCCTCTGCTGAATTGCCCTTCATGCTTTAACATTATTGATAACTACTGGGTTATGGCAATATTCCCTAACTGTCCTCATTTTGTCTAAAAACAGCATGCTAGTAATTATAGACCGGTTAGCTTAACCTCTGCAGTGGGGAGGATGCTTGAGTCTGTTATCAAGGAAGATATAACAAGACATCTCAATAGAAATTGTCCCATTGGGCAGATACAGCTTGGATTCATGAAGGGCAGGTCATGTTTAACTAATCTTTTGGAATTCTGTGAAGACATTGCGAGCAAGGAGGACACTAGGGACCGAGTAGATGTGGTGAAGCTAGACTTCCTGCAGGCCTTTGACAAGCTGCTGCACAAGAGGCTGCTGCATAAGATAAGGATGCAAGATGTTACACGTAAAGTATTAGCTTGGATAGAGGATTAATTGACTAACAGGAAGCAAAGAATGGGGATATTCTGGCTGGCAATCAGTGACTAGTGGTGTGCCTCAGGGATCAGTGTTGGGACCGCAATTATTCACATGTTATATCAAGTCATAGAGATGTACAGCATGGAAACAGACCCTTCAGTCCAACCCGTCCATGCCGACCAGATATCCCAAACCAAATTAGTCCCACCTGCCAGCACACGGCCCATATCTCTCCAAACCCTTCCTATTCATATACCCATCCAAATGCCTCTTAAATGTTACAATTGTACCAGCCTCCACCACTTCCTCTGGCAGCTCATTCCATACACGTACCACCCTCTGCGTGAAAAAGTTGCCCCTTAGATCTCTTTTATATCTTTCTCTTCTCACCCTAAACCTATGCCCTCTAGTTCTGGATTCCCCCACTGCAGGGAAAAGACTTTGCCTATTTACCTTATCCATGCCCCTCATAATTTTGTAAACTTCTATAAGGTCGCCCCTCAGCCTCTGACACTCCAGGGAATACAGCCCCAGCCTGTTCAGCCTCTCCCTATAGCTCAAATCCTCCAAACCTGGCAACATCCTTGTAAATCTTTTCTGAACCCTTTCAGGTTTCACAACATCTTTCCGATAGGAAGGAGACCAGAATTGCATGCAATATTCCAACAGTGGCCTAACCAATATCCTGTACATCCACAACATGACCTCCCAACTCCTGTACTCAATACTCTGGCCAATAAAGGAAAGCATACCAAACACCTTCTTCATTATCCTATCTACCTATGACTCCACTTTCAAGGAGCTATAAACCTGCACTCCAAGGTCTCTTTGTTCAGCAACACTCCCTCGGACCTTACCATTAAGTGTGTAAGTCCTGCTAAGATTTGCTTTCCCAAAATGCAGCACCTTGCATTTATCTGAATTAAACTCCATCTGCCACTTCTCAGCCCATTGGCCCATCTGGTCCAGATCCTGTTGTAATCTGAGGTAACCCTCTTCGCTGTCCATTACACCTTCAATTTTGGTGTCATCTGCAAACTTACTAACTGTACCTCTTATGCTCACATCCAAATCATTTATGTAAATGACAAAAAGTAGAGCACCCAGCACCAATCCTTGTGGCACTCCACTGGTCACAGGCCTCCAGTCTGAAAAGCAACCCTCCACCACCACCATCTGTCTTCTACCTTTGAGCCAGTTCGGTATCCAAATGGCTAGTTCTCCCTGTATTCCAAGAGATCTAACCTTGCTAATCAGTCTCCCATGGGGAACCTTGTCGAACGTCTTACTGAAGTCCATATAGATCACATCTACTGCTCTGCCCTCATCAATCCTCTTTGTTACTTCTTCAAAACACTCAATCAAGTTTGTGAGACATGATTTCCCACACACAAAGCCATGTTGACTATCCCTAATCAGCAGGTCAGACAGCATCCAAGGAGCAGGAGAATCAACGTTTCGGGCATGAGCCCTTCCTGAAGAAGGGCTCATGCCCGAAACGTCGATTCTCCTGCTCCTTGGATGCTGCCTGACCTGTTGCGCTTTTCCAGCAACACATTTTCAGCTCTGATCTCCAGCATCTGCAGTCCTCATTTTCTCCTATCTCTAATCAGTCCTTGCCTTTCCAAATGCATGTACATCCTGTCTCTCAGGATTCCCTCCAACAACTTGCCCACCACCGAAGTCAGGCTCACCGGTCCATAGTTCTCTGGCTTGTCTTTACCGCCCTTCTTAAACAGTGGCACCATGTTTGCCAACCTCCAGTCTTCCAGCACCTCATCTGTAACTATCGATGATACAAATATCGCACAAGAGGCCCAGCAATCAGTTCTCTGGCTTCCCACAGAGTCGTCGGGTACACCTGATCAGGTCCTGGGGATTTATCCACCTTTAACCGTTCAAGACATCCAGCACTTTCTCGTCTGTAATCTGGACATTTTGCAAGATGTCACCATCTACTTCCCTACAGGCTATATCTTCCATATCCTTTTCCACAGTAAATAATGATGCAAAATATTCATTTAACATCTCCCCCATTTTCTGCGGCTCCACACAAAGGCTGCCTTGCTGATCTTTCTCTCCCTCGTTACCCTTTTGTCCTTAATATATTTGTAAAAACCCTTTGGCTGCGAGATGATTTGGAGTTGGGGACCACGTGTAATGTGTCAAAGTTTGCAGATGACACTAAGATGAGTGGCAGACCAAAGTATGCAGAGCACTGGGAAACTTTTGCAGAGGAACACAGAGGTATGAATGAGTGGGCAAAGGTCTGGCAAATGAAATACCATGTTAATAAATGTGAAGTCATCCATTTTGATTGGAGTAACAATAAAAAGGATTTTTACATGCATAGTAAAAAGTTGCAGCATGCTGCTGTGCAGAGGGACCTGGGTGTCCTTGTGCATAAATCACAGAGGGCTGGTCTGCAGGTACAACAAGTAATTAGGAAGGCAAATGGAATTTTGTCCCTCATTGCTAAAGGGATTGTGTTTAAAAGCAGGGAGGTTATGTTACAGCTGTTCAGGGTGCTGGTGAGAAGGCCACACCTGGAGTACTGTATGCAGTTTTGGTCTCCTAACTTGAGTAAGGATATGCTGGCACTAGAGAGATTGTAGGGAAGGTTCACTAGGTTGATTCCGGAGTTGAGGGGGTTGGCCTATGAGGAGGCACTGAGTAGACTGGGATTATATTCATTGGAATTTAGAAGAATGAGGGGGATCTTATAGAAGGGAATAAGTAAGATAGTAGGAGACAGGATGTTTCCACTGGCAGATGAAACTAAGACAAGAGTGCATAGCCTCAAGATTAGAAGGAGCATATTTAGGACTGAATTGAAAAGGCACTTCTTCACGCAGAGGGTGATGAATCTATGGAATTCCCTGCTCAGTTGAAATAGTTGATGCTACTTCAGTAAATATTTTTAAAGCTAATGTAGATTTTTTTTAACAATAAAGGAATTAAGGGATACTGTGAGAGGACGGGTAAGTGGATCTGAGTCCGCGAAAAGATCAGCCATGATCTTACTGAATGGCGGACCAGGCTCGAAGGACCAGATGGCCTACTCCTGCTTCTAGTTCTGGAGTTACAATAAATATACAACCTGGTCATGGGAAACTTCAAAGGAGATGTCCACAATCACAACAATTACATTCAATATATACAGCAACCATTTTACTTAATTGTCAGCTAACATTCCAAATCTTTGATAAGTAGATAGTTAAGGGACACTCAAATGCACCTGTGGCAGACAACATGAGTGCAATAGTCAGTCTGCTTGGTACAATTGAAGGGATCATACCTGACAACGGACCACAATATATCGGAAGCCATTCAGGGACAGGTATATTAAATGGGGTATAAACCATGTGACAACCTCACCACATCATTCCAGATACAATGATCTCGCCAAATGAATGGTTTGCATGGTTAAAGCACTTATCATGCAATGCAGGGTGACAGAACAGGATCTTCACATTACCATGTTACGCCTGAGAGCTACAGTTCCAGATACAGGCTAGTGTCAACAGCAGATGTCATGTTGAAAAGTTGAAGTTAGGACAACTGTGCCAAGCCGTCACCTGACCAAGTTCTCAGAAAAACAGGACAAATTTACAAACATTGATACATAACTGACATGCAGGTGGGGAACTCTGCAGAAGGAAGGAAGGTCAGAGTCATACACATTACCCCAGGTAGAGGGTTACCTGCAGAAGTGTGCAAAGTGTGCAGTGAATCTAGATCCTATGAAGTGACAACACTCTATGGAGCAACACTAAAGAGAATCAAAGCCACTCCAGGCACTGTACAATATTCCAACTGTGCACAGAACACACACAAAAATACACCTGGATAATGAAGGTGTGGAAGATTACCATGACTACAACCAACACATATTAGGCCAACTCATGTACAAGTCAAGAACAGCTGATTGCAAAATCTACATCTCTGGAAGATTACACTATCATGAGATGTGGAAGTATTGTCATTCCAGCTATACATCATGTCCCTCGGGGATAAATAATGCCATTTTATTGGATGCATCAATTTTGTCAAGTTTCATGATATTTCTTGCTCTATCGTCCCAAACTCGCTTCATTGACTACCTACCTACTATGGTGATGTTCTTGTTGAATGCTCGCATAACCAGAACAACTTGCCTCTGCCAGGATATCCTCAAAAAGATTATTATTCCTGGCACTGCTTTCATCTTTAAAATGTGCAGCTGGCCAAGCACTGTCATTCCAGAGGTGGTCCGCACAGTGACTGACATTAGCCCCAGACACGACAGAGCAGGAGAAAATGACGCCTTGCTTTGTGGGTGGGGACTATGAGGTCCTGGTTGATTGGGTTACACAAAAGGGGTTATCCTCTGCCTTCACGACAGGAATGGAGGGCACAATGCCAGATCCTGCCAATCCAGGTCATGGTGGCCACTGGGGTCAGTGCAACCTGCAGGAATGGTCAGTAATGTAGGAAAGTCAATGACCTTCATCGCTCATCCAGGGAAACGGCAATCATTTTCTGTTTGCTTTCTCACACTCAATCTATTGCACAATTCTCTTACCAAGGGTCATGCTCCAACATTTTCACTGTAGTCTCCAATATCTTCCTTCGCTTGCTCTCACCTACCCCAACGTCCAACAGTAACCCAATATGGTCTCTGCGCTGCCTACTCACTTAGAGTCATAGAGTCATATAGATGTACAGCATGGAAACCGACCCTTCAGTCCAACCCGTCCATGCTGACCAGATATCCCAACCCAATCTAGTCCCACCTGCCAGCACCCAGCCCATATCCCTCCAAACCCTTCCTATTCATATACCCATCCAAATACCTCTTAAATGTTGCAATTGCACCAGCGTCCACCACTTCCTCTGGCAGCTCATTCCATGCACACACCACCCTCTGTGTGAATAAGTTGCGCTAAACCTATGACCTCTAGTTCTGGACTCCTCTACCCCAGGGAAGAGTCTTTGTCTATTTATCCTATCCATGCCCCTCATGATTTTATAACTCTCTATAAGGTCACCCCTCAGCCTCCGATGCTCCAGGAAAAACAGCCCCAACCTATTCAACCTCTCCCTACAGCTCAAATCCTCCAACCCTGGCAACATCCCTTAAATCTTTTCTGAACCCTTTCCAATTTCACAGCATCCTTCTGATGGGAAGGCAACCAGAATTCCATGCAATATTCCAAAAGTGGCCTAACCAATATCCTGTACAGCAGTAACATGGCCTACCAACTCCAATATTCAATACTCTGACCAATAAAGAAAAGCATACCAAGCACCTTCTTCACTATCCTATTTACCCTTGACTCCGCTTTCAAGGAGCTATGGACCTGCACTCCAAAGTCTCTTTGCTCAGCAACACTCCCTAGGACCTTTCAATTAAGTGTATAAGTCCTACTAAGATTTGTTTTCCCAAAATGCAGCACCTCGCATTTATCTGAATTAAACTCCATCTGCCACTTCTCAGCCCATTGGCCCATCTGATCAAGACCCCTTGTAATCTGAGGTAACCTTCTTCACTGTCCACTACACCTCCAATTTTGTCGTCATCTGCAAACTTACTAACTGTACCTCTTATGCTCACATCTAAATCATTTATATAAATAATGAAAAGCAGTGGATCCAGCACCGATCCTGGTGGCACTCCGCTGAAAACCAATGCTCCACCACCACCCTCTATCTTCTACCTTTGAGCCAGTTCTGTATCCAAATGGCTAGTTCTTCCTGTATTCCATGAGATCTAACCTTGCTAACCAGTATCCCATGGGGAACCTTGTCGAGTGCCTTACTGAAGTCCATATAGATAACGCCCACCACTCTGTCCTTATCAATCTTCTTTGTCACTTCTTCAAAAAACTCAATCAAGTTTGTGAGACAGGATTTTCCATCCCGAAAGCTAGATATCTCATCACTTTCCTCCACCAGCACTACCAGTTGTGTCATCCATTTTCATCTCGCTCAATCCTTCTCTTTCTTCTCATTTACAAGAGAAAAGAGTGTGTTACAGTACAGAAAGAACAAAGACATGTGGTGAACTGTGCAATATTCAATTCCTGGCCTTTTACAAAGCGTATTCTGACCCTGAATTGCCCGAGTGGATAACTGACCGTGACCAAGTGCCTGGACTATTATCAGAAGCTGCCCTTGACATTCTATCCCAGGACTCTCCCTCAATGAAGGAAGTCTCCATTCATGTGACCGAAGACTGCTGACAGCCATGGTAAGCTTTCCAGCTTTGAATCTGTGCCAGAAGACAAGACAAGGCCTAAGAATGTAAGCCTGTGTCTCTGGATGAGGAGGCAAAGTGCTAAAAGGCAAGGTGAGGCAAGAATTCTGTTTGCATTCAGTTGGCTCGAATGAGTGTGAAGAGTGTAAGGGAACAGCCATGAGATGCAGCCTGGTCCAGTCATGAGCATTGCTAGTTGCAGGAGTGTACCAAAGTGCATCTTTGAAACGTGAAAGCATAGATCGGAGAGATGCTGTGAAGGTCCTGACAGGCTTACAGGTGTTAGCTGACAGTATCTGCAGACACGAGTGTATGTGAGCGTGCCCTGAGACTTTGTTGCCAAATGTCCAAGGTGGTGGTCCAGAAGAACAAGCAGTGAGCTGGAGTTGCCGAAAACCAGCTTGGACTTTCATGTCAGGAATTCACAGCATCTCGTTTCCTCACCATGGGTGGCAGAACAGAAATCTACATAGTAAGACTGAATCTCACCTCATTAATGAGTTTGTCAATTAGCAATACCCCTGTTCGTAAGCATTTCTCTGCTGCTTAGCGAGCACCTCATTTTGACGACTGGAACTAAATTGGAAAATGTAGTTAGCTGCTCGTGATATCAAATAGGCCTTGTTCCAATTATTATCTCAGTTTCAACATTGGAACACACTGTAATTGTGTAAACCATGTGAATGTAAGTGACACTTTTTTTTCTGGTGTGTTTACTAACCACAGCTGCATCACGAGGGCATGAAAACCTTGAAACAAACATCCCAGTGGCAATGGTATAAGGAAAGACCAAAGTGAGGAAAGCCATTCACTCCATCGTAGCTATTCCTTGACGTGCATTAATTCTTCCATCTAATATCTCATTTCTACTTTACTGGCCTCTTCATATATTTATATAGCACTTTTCATAATGACTGGACCTCTGAAAGCATGTACAGCTCATGAAGTCCTCTTTGCCTTGCCATTGTCGTAATGTAATAAAACCCATTGAATATATGTATTCAATGATCTCCCATAACCAGCAATATGATAGTGATCTAATGATCTGTTTTGTTTTTGTAATGTTGATTGATGGATAAACATTGGCCAGGAAACTGCTCTTCTTAAAAATAACACTAATGTATTGTTTATACAAACAGACAAGTGGGACTTTGCTTTGACATCTCATCTGAGACATTACCTCTGAACATACAACATTCCCTCCATTGGGCACTGGAGTGTCAGCTAGAGCCCTGGACTACTACTGAATCGAGAATCTTCTGATTCAAAGACACATGCGCTACCAACTAAATCAACACTATAACTTAATCATTTTTGGCGATTTTAGGTTTTGATCTTGAATGAATTCTAATTTATGTCCCCTGGCCTCTCTTCATTTAATGTATTAATTTTTTTTGTTCAATCCTGGGACATACAGCACACAAACAAACCCTTCGGACCAACCAGTTCATGCTGAACATAACCCCAAACTAAACTAGTCCCACCTGCCTGCCCTCTCCCTCCAAACCTTTCCTATTCATTAACTATCCAAATATCTTTTAAATGTTGTAATTGTACCCACATCCACCACTTCCTCGGGAAGTTCATTCCACACGCGAACCATCCTTGTGTAAAAAAATTTGCCCCCATGTCTTTTTTAAATCTCTCTTCTCTTACCTTAAACATTTACCCCTAGTCTTGAAATTCCCCATCCTAGGGAAAAGACAATTACTATTAACTCTATCTATACTGCTCATTATTTTATAAACTTCCATCAGGTCATCTCTCAACCTCCTATGCCCTAGTGAAGAAAGGTTCCAGCCTATCCAGCCTTTTTTTATAACTCAAACCCCCATACCCAGCAACATCCTGGTAAATCTCTTTTGAACCTTCTCCAGCTTAATAATATCCTTCCTACAACTGGGTGACCACAACTGGACACAGTATTGCAGAAGAGGCATCATCAATATTCTGTACAACCTCAACATGACTTCCCACTCCTCTACTCACATGACTGAGGAATGAAAGCCTTTTTAACAACCCTGTCTATACATGACACAACAGCTGGTCAGTATTTATTGCCCACCCATAGTCGCCCTTGAGAGGGTGGTGGTGAGCTGCCTTTTTGAACGGTTGCAGAGAACATGCCGGAAGTTGACTCACAATGCCCTTAAAGGAGATAATTCCAGAATTTTGACTCAGTGATGGTGAAAGAATGACGATAGGTTTCCAAGTCAGGATGGTGCATAACTTGGAGGAGAACTTGCAAGTGGCGCTGTATTGTGAAATTATAATCCAGGATCACATTATTTATGTAATTATTCATTACTGTTCGACACACTCTCTCAATAATCTGTAAAGTTACAGCAGTAGTGATCTTTATCAAAGTTGGAGAAGTACATGTAACACTTCAATTTTCTACAGAAATTGATTTTGAATCATCAAAAGCATTTCAGTGTTTAAATCATTATTGTCAACTTGTATGGTCTATGTTTAGATTCCAAATGTTCTGATTAAATTGTACAAGGTAGAGAATCAAAGACAAGTGTCCTGAGGTACAGATACAACAGATTGTGTAGCTCTTGGCTGAAATATGTCTGTTACCAACATGCAAAAGATTTGTGTGGTACTTGAAATAGATTCATTAAACCCACTAATGATGTGTACGTTACAAATAGGGCACTAGCAAAAAAAGAAACATGTGATTCTGCATTCATAGATCATAGAACACCTGAAGTGCTTTCCAGCCAAGTAAATATTTTTGAAATGTAGTTATCGGTTTAATGTATGATATGCAACAGCTAATTTGCATGGAGCAATTGCCACAATGACAATATAATCTGTTTTTTTATATGTTGGTTGAAGGATGAGCTGGAGAATTGGGAAACCTTCCCCAGTTTCTCTTTGAAGTAATGCCATGGGATATTTGTTCTCACCTGAGAAAACAACAGGTGTTGATTTGATACTTCATTCAAAGGCTTGCACCTCCAATGTTTCATGTCAGCACCTCAGTATCAACCTGCACTCCATGCTCAGTGTTCTGGAGTGAGGCTTGAACCCACAATCTTCTGACCAAGGTGAAAGAAGCATGCAAAAGAGGAGACATTCAAGCAAACACTAACAGCCTACTCACACGTTCTGTATGAACTGTGTTGGCACAATGTGGGTTGAAGCCAGTGATAGCATCTTTCAGGACTGTTAAACCAGCAAGTCCTTCCATTGAATAGATACACATAATAAAACATGCACAGAACCTCTCAGAATGGGCATGTGCAAAGTGGATTCTAAAGCAGGAAGAATTAGATTTGGAGGGGCTTCGAGATGACCCCAAGCTTGAATAAAGAGATAGAATTTCAAAGGAAGACAGAGCAATGATGTTAAGACTTCTAGACAGTAGGACATGGATAAGAGAAAAACCTACCAGTAATTATGACCAAAAGAGACAGAGATATATTAGGTGCTACAAAAATAGAATGTGCATTTGTATCATGTCTTTGATATGTAAAATATCCTAACATATTTCTCAGCAAAATGTTTCTCAAACAACTTGATACTGAATCCATGAAATATTAGGACTGCTGTCCAAAAGCATGGCCAAAGAAGCAGCTTGGACAAAGTGAGGACTGCAGGTGTTGGAGAAGAAAAGCACACCAGGTCAGGCAGCATCCAGGAGAGTCGAAGTTCTGGGCATAAACCCTTCATCAGGAATGTGAAGGGGGAAGGGGGCTGAGAGATAAATACAGGGGTGGGGGTGGGGCTGGAAGGTAGGTGGGAAGGCAATAAGTGGATGCAGATGGGGGCTAATAGTGATAGGTCAGTGAGGAGGCTGGAGTGGATGGGTGGGAAGATAGGCAGGTAGGACAGGTGAGGACAAGGGGGTGGTGCCGAGTTGGAGGGTTGGATCTGGGATGAGGTGGGGGAAGGGGAGATTTGGAAACTAGTGAAGTTGATGTTGAGGTCGTGTGGTTGTAGGGTCCTGAGGCAGAAGATGAGGTGTTCTTCTTCCAGTTGGTGGGTGGCTTTGTTTTGGTGGTGGAAGAGGCCAAGGAATTGCATGTCCCTGGGGGAGTTGGAAGGTAGGTGAAGTGTTCAGTCATAGGGCGAACAATGCACGGAACCTCTCAGAATGTACATGTGCAATGGGGTTGTTTGATGCATGTGTCCCAGAGATGTTCCCTGAACAACTCCACAAGTTGGCGTCCTGTCTCCCCAATGTAGAGGACACCACATCAAGAGCAACGGATGCAGTAGATGACATGGGTGGATTTGCAGGAAATTCTCTACTGGATGTGAAATGATGCTTTGGGACCTTGGACAGAGGTGAGGGAGGAGATGTGAGCTCAGGTTTTACATCTTGTGTGGCAGCCAGGGAAGGTGCCAGGTGTGGAGGGAGAGTTGATGGGAGATGTGGACCTAATGAGGGAGTCTCAGAGAGAATGGTCTCTATGAAATGCAGACAGGGTGGTGGGGTCTGACTGTAGCTAGCAGAAATGACGGAGGATGATGCCTGTATCTAGAGTTTTGTGGAGTGGAAGGTGAGGACCAGAGGGATTCTATCCTAGTTGCAGTTGGGGCAAAGGGGGTCGAGGGCCGAGATGCAGGAAGTGCAGGAGATGCGCTGGAGGGCATTGTTGATCTTGTGGGAGGCTAACTTGCTATCCTTGAAATAAGAGGAGATCTGGGATGTCCTGAAGTGGAATTGCTCTTCCTGGGAGCAGATACAGTGAAGCCAGAGGAATTGGGAGTAAGAAATCAAATATTTTACAGGAAGGGAGGTGAGAGGAGGTATAGTAAAGGGAGTTGTGGTACTCTCCTGCTTTTCAGATGTTGCCTGACCTGCTGTGCTTTTCCAGCATCATCCTTTACGACAAGGAAGGAGCTTGTAAGGAAGAAAGAGTGGAAAAGTTTAAGCAGGGGAGTCAGGCACAGCCAGAAATGTAAGGGTGCTGGATATTGATAACGCATGAAATGCCAGAATTAGAGGAATGCAGTTTTTTTTTCAGAGTTAGGCTTAGAGCAGAGCTATTAATAAAGTTGATTTCATTTACAGTACTGTTAACAGCTGGAGTACTGCAGACAGCAACTGCCAGGGTAAACATGAGTGTGGATTTGAATAGTTGAAGCAGGTTGGCTGATATTCTTTCTCGCAGCTGAAGACTAATATGGATTATGCTTCTATTATAAAGATTCCTTGATGAAGGATGATTGACATATACCTGCAGGGTGCCTAATTGTCAGTGCGTGCCAGAAAGACACACTGGCTTCTCGCCATCTATCTGTTTATACACAGCAAACACCTGGATGGATGCTTTTCATGCCAGAATAGCTAATCTCTCATATACAGCACCAAGCTTGTTCCGAAGTGTAAACTACCTTCCGACATTTCCACCATTAGGAAGCTATCACAATAAGTGAGGTTTCATTTAAATATAATTAAGGCTGAGGTAGATAGATCTTTGATTCCCAAGGGGATGAAAGATAATTGGGGATTTGCAGGAATGTAGAGTTGAGGTTAAAATCAAATCAGCCATGATCTTATTGAATGGTGGAACAGACTCAAAGGGCTGAGTGACTTACTCTTGTTCCATATTCATATGTGATCCCCTCTTCAACTGTGCTCTCAAGTATTGCACGAGCTGTCTTCTTCCACTCAGTCTCCAAATAGGATGGTTCATTTTAAGTCTATGCCAACCTCTTTCAAAACCTTCTGGCTGTATCATTTCAGCCTTCTTCCAATGTGATTATTGAAAACACCAATCTCTGTGTCATGAGGATTTCTAATACATTATTCTTAATTGGGAACTGTGTTCTAAAGTAAAGTTAAGTGGATTCCGTCAGTTCTGAAGAAGGGTCACTGCACTCACAAGGTTAACTCTGCTTCCTCTCTACAGATGCTGCCATACCCACTCAGTTTCTCCAACAATTTGTCTTTTTTTATTTTGGTTTTGTGAAGGTGACATTTTTTGAAAGGGTCAGAAAACTTTTTCATCATCAGGTTAAAACAGTCTTTCCAATAAATCATGAGATTTAAGCTAAATGTCCAGAACGTCTGCTACTGGGATAACTGCAGATATGTTTACTAATTTAAAATTTACCACCTGGAGAAAAACTGATAGACAGGGGCCATAAGTAGGTCCAGTTCAAAGAGAAAATATCCATGCCAGCACATGGGCAGTTTAGTTCCACCAGTCTACAGCTGGAAAGAGGTCTCAACTTGTTTTAGCAGTTCAAACAGACAGCGCTGATAAAGCCCAGAACTCTACATAGAATCAAAACATACAGAAGAGGCCCTTCGGCCCATTGAGTCTATATCGCTTTTCCCTGAGTTCAGTGAAGAAAGGTCAGTGAATTAGGCCATTAATCAGGGAGAGACAGTAAGATAGAGAATCACACCTGATGAACATGCAAATATTCAGTGAAAGGAAGTGCTTGTGACCTTATCAATTTAGTAAATATTAAAGAGTGGGGTTAAGAGTCTGTGAAGGAATTGGTGGGAAAATGGGTAGATTCTTTCTTTTTGCTTTTATGATAAGATCTTTGATATCAAATGTAATAAATTCATGTCATTTTGTTAAAAGTATATTGGCAGACTCATGTGTATATGTTCAGTGACAGGCGACCAGAGTAATTAAATTGTCTAAATAAAATCTGTGGGGTTATTTAGCCAGTTTTCACACTGACTTGTCCAATAACACCATCAGCTAGGATCATAAAATTTGTGACCCTTGGTGCAGTATTCCCTCTTTGCCCTCTTTTTATACAGATTCATTCCCATCTATCGTAACAGCAAAGACCTACCCCACGTATCGTTGACAACATCCTTGGCTCCCCACACTTCTAATCTACATCCTGCATCATGCACAGGAAATGGCATTAACCTCCATAATTATCCTACCAACTTTGCCTCCCGATATTGATGAAACCTTTCTCTTTAACATCAAGGAATGAATGAATACAACTTGCTCCAATGGAACACCAGAACCTCCACCATAGTCCCATGCAGTCACTATGATTGCTGAGGTACAGAGTTGAAACTGGCATAATGTGCTCAAACTGTACCAATCCCAACCGTGTGCCACCTACATTAATAGTCAAGTTAATGCATTTCCTTCAACACATATGTTTCTTTGTGTACTGGGTTGGATTCTTTTGACTATGGTGCTAGGGAGTGACAACAAAACTGGTTTTATTTGGTGATAAAGAGATCAAAATGAAAACCCTTCCTATAACATAGAAAAATTACTTCAATCAAAAGAGACTAATTATTACAATCCCAGGATGTTCCTGCATAAGCTTTTTGGGAAGTGCAATTAATCCAATGTTTTGTAATTGCTTTATCAATAACCTCGCCTCTATTATATTGTCAGAATGGAAATGTTAACTGTTACTTCCACTGTACCCAATATGCTATTATCTGGTAATGAAGTGAACCAAGCCTACCTATTATTAGGCCTAGAAACATCCAGACAAGGGCTGACATGTAATATTTGAACCAGGCATTGACCACCTTCAATTAGAGATCAACTCCTTCTATTCTGTAAGGGTAACAACATTACCAGCTTACTCACCACATTTTAGGATGAGCTGTTGCCAAAAGCCAAATGGAAGTAACCAGCTCTGATGAAGACTCAACTAGACTCAAAACATTAGCTTGTTCTTTCTCCACAGATGCTGCTTGATCCTCCGTGATTTCAGCATTTTCTGTTTTCAGTACAGATTTCAGCAACTGCAATAATTTGCTCTGCCATCATTTCCAAGTTCTCATCTAAATCAGAACACTATCTTAACTTACATATCACCATTTCTTCATCATTGTTGGTCAGTATTTTTAGCCATTTCAGGAGTGGTACTCTTTACAGAAATGACAGCAGCAGTCTAAGGAGAAGGTTCACTACTAGCTTCCCAGGCCAATATCTGTGGTTTTGTCAGCATGGCCCACACTGAGACCAAATAAATCAAAATGTTCTATGTCAGGTAGCATGGTTCACTTCATGTGGAATCTTAACCAGGAAACAGGGATGGTTTTGGAGACTAGAACAGGAGGCAGGTACATAGCGGGTGATGCAAATTTGCAAAGTAATGCTTCAGGTCAGCCCCTTAGAATTATTACTTCTGGATGTTTGGCAGATTCAGTTGAGACATTCAAGAGGGTGTTGGACTATTGCTTCCATTTAAGTAATGTGCAATATTATGGAGAGAATGCAGGAGATTCAAACTAAGCTAATATGCTCAGTGCTGAATGGCCTCCTTCTGAATCTCGACAATCCTGTGATTTTGGCCCAGCAGTGAAGGACAGTCAATTAGTGGCAGGTCACCTGGGATCAGACTGGGGGGTGGAGGGAGGGGTGGGGGTTGCCAAGACCTTATCATTGGGGAACCAGCAAGTCTTTCTTTATTTGTTCCCCCTCATTCCCTCAAGCTAATCCCACCACAGCAGTGACTGCAAGTCAACTAATGGAACAGTTTCCCCTTCAGAATAGTCACCTGGCAACTGTGACCAGCAGTAACCTTGAGTAGCTTTGCGTATATTTTGAGGACATTGACACCTTGAGATGCCCTTGGGTGCTTGTGCCTGTGGAATCACATTTGGGCTGCCAGAGGGCGACACTGCTGCCTCTTTCATTGGAGAAACCAGTTCCTGTTCCACCGGCCATCCTTATACAGAAGGAAAAACCAGTAAAACTTATGAATGACACACACTGGTCCAACTTGCCTTGTACACCTCAGAACAGCTGCTACATTCTCTTCAAGTATTATTTGTTATTTTTGGTTTTTCCCTCCTGATGACTGGATGGTGATACCAGAGGTAACCTTTCCAATGCTCATGTTTGCTTTCTGACTTGGATAAGAAGCAAATACTAGATTTTCCAAGTGATATGGTTTGATTTTCTTCTCGATCCTTTGGGAAATTTCCACAGAAAGAGGGTAAGATTTACACTAATGCTAACACCGCTCAGTCATGACTGCATTGAAATTGTGGCACCAAGGTAATGCACACCCAACCTAGTCTCCTCAGATAAATACATGAACTGTATTTATAGTTCGGCTCAGTTAGTAGCCAGTCAGGCATGTGTGTACTCAGCATCCATCTAATATGGAAGTCCCTATCTACTTATTCCTTCAGTACAATACCAAGGAAGTGCCATTATGTCAGCTGTGTTAACCTTCAGATGAGATCCTAAACCAAAGCTTCCCCTCCCACTTTCCCTATCTCTCCCTCACCTTTGATGGTTTGTATAATAAATGGAAAAAGTACCACAGGTGATTTGGATGATGAGGAAAAAAAAACATTCAATTGTATGTAGGAGCACTTCTGGATGTATAAGAAAAGAATAAAAATTAAACATCCCATTCAAAGTGTCACAGTGAATATTCTTCTCTCACAATATACAAACATCCTTATATGCACAAAAAGGCCAAATATTCAACTTGTCAAAATATTCAAATTAAATTTCAATTCAGAATGTTATTTTTTAAAAACATCACAGTTTTTCAAGTTAAGCTCTTTCCAACCAAACTCAGTCCAGTCTAGCAGATTGTCGTCCCATTCTCTCTACACAGTCTAATCCAAAGCTACCCATTCCTTACCGTCCGTCCAGCCTCATTGTTGTGCCTGTTCATAGCAGACCTAGCATCTGGCCTGTTCTCTCGGGCATCAGCAAACTCCCTGGAGACCAGTACCCCAAACTCAGCATCCTCACTGCAGCCTCCCCACTTCCAGCCTTCGCCTGGTGGGCCCTTGTGGTGTGAGTCACAGCCACAGATAGTGTTGGAGCCCTCAGCGCAGGAGCGTGTCACAGCAAATGCCACTCCAGCTGAGGCAATGGCATGGACAAAGGCAGATTCCCGGGTGGCTGGAAGACAAAAGACAAAGAGGTACAGGGGATCAGAACGTGCACAGACTTCACCACATCAAACAGAAAAAAAAGACAATGAGGCATTTTTAAAAAATACGCACTATCGGTTATGATCTATCTGCAAACTATTGTGAACATGGCTATTGCCAATGTTTATGTTTCTTTCATGCCTTGAAACATAATTAGTTTATGTCATATGCCACAAATGGTATTATGGGTTAAAGAGTTGTGTCTTTTTGAAAGCCAATTTCTGAAATGAAAATGAATCAAAATAATGTTCTAACTTTACTTCAGTTTAATTTTATTTACAATACCAAGGTTTATAACATAACAGTACTTGAATACGAGCCCAGGCGTGGCACTAAACCCAAAAATGCAAGGTAATCATATTATTTGCAATTTGAAAATGGCTTCATTAATATATTTACTGTTGTTAATCCAAAAAATTAAATGTATAATGAACATTTTGTCTTATTATTTAAAGTTTTTGCTCTTATTTATCAACGTGCTGTTGTGTTATTTTGTTTTCCAGAAGAATATATTGCTATTTCCTCTCCTGAAATAGTCTTGCTCAGGCCAAGATACAGGTCCACAGGTACAGATAGCCTTCCAGGGCCCCATTCTTCATTTGGGTGGATACTGCAATCAAATCTGGTCCTGTACAAAGTTTTCTGTGCATGCTGATGGGTGATAATCAGGAGAGGAACCTTGATTTTATTTTGTTCCCTTTCTTACTCTGGAGATATTAAGTTGGGGACATTTCTGTAAAGAGAGTTCTTGTTAGCGCGGTTCATCTCATTAAAATGGTCATGGGTGGTAAGGCCCTCCTCACTAACAGGACTGTCAGTATTAATAGTTAAGTATTCAACTGAATCTCAGAGGTTTGCTTATAATCTTGAGCTCCCTTTTCATGATTTCAAACACCCCAGCCATTGAGTTGCATGCTGTGGACTCCATTCAAAGTATCTATTATCTTTATCTTTGAGTTGTACTGGAACCATTTAGGAATGAGATCAAGTTAGGTAGAATCACATCTGATTACTATATCAATCCATTAAATAACAAATACAGTTATGCAATGGCTTCTGAATTTTGATGGCTTTATATAAAATTTCCCCAGACATTATTTAATTATTCCATATAGTTTAAGTACTTAACTCAACCTTACATTAAAAAAGATCATATGCATTTCTTCAGGGCCTCCTAACGTTTACATACCATAGTTATAGAAAGGATGATTTTTGCTTCACAGATCTATTATTTTTGAAGGAATGGGGCTCTAGTATGTTTGACACAGGTTACCCAGCTTTGGTAAATGAGTTCAAATGCATTGCGGACTAATGGGATGAACAATGTTAAAAATCACACAACACCAAGTTATAGTCCAACAGGTTTATTTGGAAGCACTAGCTTTCGGAGTGCTGCTCCTTCATCAGGTGGTTGTGGAGTATAGTGCTTCCAAATAAACCTGTTGGATTATAACCTGGCGTTGTGTGATTTTTAACATTGTACACCCCAGTCCAACACCTCTATATAATCGGATGAAAGCATCCTTTACTGGCTGGCTCCAATGTGAACGGTGCTTTAGCAGGTACTCCATTGGTTGTAAAGTCTTTTGGTTTTTCCTGAAATTGTGAAAGGCACCAACAAATATATTTCATTCTTTCTCTCCTCCCCTCTTTCTTTATCTTGTTTGTTCTCATAAAGCTCAGCATGGCACAGGAGCAGTTTCATAATATATCCTCATTTCTCTTGTTATTCTTCCTTTGTGATGGTGTCAGTGCTATGCTTGGCTGTTCCTCCCCAAGCTGACATTGGGGCTTCACTTTGTATTGATTAATTATCAAAACTATGTATCCTACCTACTGAACAGTAATATGTAGGTACTTCAACATCAGATTTGCAAAACACTGCTTGGCAGAAATTGTGCAGAGGCACCCTACACTACATCACAACATGCTACATTTAACTGTTCAATTAGTTTTCTTTTTCTTTTGAATTATGCCATTCCGCATCCAATTGCTTTTTGCCCTCCATCCAAGATACTGCTGTCCCAAGTAATATGCATTTCTTAACTGATGCTATTGCTGTTCTACCCATGGAACCTTGCTGTGACAAATTGCCTGCCATATTTCCTGTTGCACAACAGGGACTACACTTGAAAAATAATTTCTTTGGCTGAAAAGCAGTTTGGAAAGCCCAGTTATTATGAACGGCCTTATATAAATGCATATTTTGCATATATAGTGGGACATATTTCCTGGTGTTTAAGCTGGCCCCTGCACATTGGCAACCATTGGTTCTTCTGCAACCATGAGCCTTCTTCCCAAGAACCATTGGCCAGCTGCAATAAGGTTCAATCCCACCTTAACTTGATGAGCCTGTCCACTGGCATTTGAGCAATGATCTTTGAATGGGAACATTAACTTCTTTTCCTCCTTGGCCCAGGGTCACTGAGGGTACTTATTTTAATAGACTTAATAGACCATTCAGCCCTTTGAGGCTGTTCCACCAATCATCAGATCATAGTTGATGGATACCTGAACTACACTTATCCACCTTGGCTCTATAATTTTTAATAATATTGTATGATTAGGACCCCTGGACCCAATTAGGATTAACTACTCAGCACATCTCAAATACTCATCCAGCGGACAGTCACACTTTGTTCTGTGAGACAGATATGCAATGTCTCTTCCCTGTTATTCACACTTTTCCGTTGAACACAGATAATGCTGCCAATCATCCCTGGTATGTTATTGTGTCAGTATTCTGCAGTATGTGACCGAATTTAGAAAGCTGAATTTTACAAAGATAAGGAAGGAAAGAAAGAAGCAAGGAAAGACCAAAGGGAAGAAAGAAAGTCATACATGCATTACTTTTCGTTTACTTTCTCAACCTCAAGCTTTCTCAAAACACTGTACAGCGAATGAATTATTTCTGAAATATACTCACTGCTTTAACATAGAAAACACAAGTCAGATTGAATGCTGACACCCACAGTAATTAGATAACTAACCAATAATCTGATTTCATTCTTGGTTGAGGAAGGAAAGTTGTTTAGGGCAGTAGGCAAAATCCTCTGCTTTTTTTTGAAGTCATGTCATGGGGTCTGTGCTATCCATCAAATAATGAGGGAAGACACAGTTTAACTCACAGTGAAAACTATAGCACCTGTAAAATTGTGGTTGTCCCTCAGTATTCCACTGGAGTGTCAGCCTGGGTTGTGTACTCATGTTATTGTAGAGTTCACAAAATTCCTGTTTACCCACAGTAATGTTTGGTATCACGTTTGCTTCATGTATGTTGGTGCTCAGGTTCCTGAAGAGAAGGCTCAATGGGCCAAATGGCCTATTCCTGCTCTTATTTCTTAGCTCACCTTTTCTCAGAGGAAACAAGCAATTTGGCCATGAAACTTTAGCTAAACATTTATCCTCTGAACTCTTGCATAAAACTGTGGCAGCTTGAACGAAAATGCTTTCCATGAAGCTAACTAAAAAAGACAAGAGAAACTTTGGATTGTCATAAAAGCCCAAATGGTTCTCCAGGAACTGAACCTCCGTGCCCTGACCACCTGAAAAACAGCAATTCCTTGTTTTCTGGATAACAAATGACTGGCAATAAATGTTACTTAGCCAATACCACTCACATCCCAAAGAGAGGAGGGGAGGCAGTGGTATAACAGTAGTCATCTAAGAGTCTCAAATTCATTTTCTGAGGGCATGTGATTCATATCCCATCATAGTACATGGTGAGATTTGAATTCAGTAAAAGTCTGACATGAAAAGCTAATCCATAATGGCAGCCATGTATTAAAACTGTGGATGCTGGAAATCAGAAACAGAAATTGCTGGAAAAACTCAGCAGGTCAGGCATAATCTGTGGAGAGAAAGCAGAGTTAACATTTTGTGTCCAGTGACACTTCTTCAGAACTTCAGACCTTAGAATTATAGAATCCCCACAGTGTGGAAATGACCCTTCAGCCCAACAAGTCCACACCAACCCTCCGAAGAGCAATCAACCCAGACCAATTACCCCTACCCTATATTTACCCCTGACTAATGCACCAAACCTACACATCCCTGAATACTATGGGCAATTTAGCATGGCGAATTCACTTAGCGACTTCACATGGCGACTTTAGTCCCCGCCCCTAACCCCGCCCCCAGCTCCAGCTCCAGCTCCAGTCCCACACCAGGTCCTAGCTCCCAGCCCTGCCGGATTTTCACCATCCCTCCAGATCTCCCCCTCTCTGAGGATGAGAGATCAGTCCTCAGCAGGGGCCTCACCTTCGTTGTCCCCGCCCCTAACCCCGCCCCCAGCTCCAGCTCCAGCTCCAGTCCCACACCAGGTCCTAGCTCCCAGCCCTGCCGGATTTTCACCATCCCTCCAGATCTCCCCCTCTCTGAGGATGAGAGATCAGTCCTCAGCAGGGGCCTCACCTTCGTTGTCCCCGCCCCTAACCCCGCCCCCAGCTCCAGCTCCAGCTCCAGTCCCACACCAGGTCCTAGCTCCCAGCCCTGCCGGATTTTCACCATCCCTCCAGATCTCCCCCTCTCTGAGGATGAGAGATCAGTCCTCAGCAGGGGCCTCACCTTCGTTCCCCTACGCCCTCGGATTAATGAGTTCAACACGCGGCGAGATATTGAACAATTCTTCCGCCGCCTTCGCCTCCGTGCCTACTTTCACAACCAAGACTCCCGCCCACCCTCTGACGACCCCTTCTCCCGCCTCCAACACACCCCATCCACCTGGACACCCCGTGCAGGCCTCCTACCCGCCCTCGACCTCTTTATAGCCAACTGCCGCCGTGACATCAACCGACTCAACCTGTCCACCCCTCTCACCCACTCCAACCTCTCACCCTCAGAACGTGCAGCCCTCCACTCCCTCCGCTCCAATCCCAACCTCACCATCAAACCCGCAGACAAGGGAGGCGCGGTGGTAGTTTGGCGCACTGACCTGTACACCGCTGAAGCCAAACGCCAGCTCGCGGACGCCTCCTCTTATCGCCCCCTTGACCACGACCCCACCTCCCACCACCAAACCATCATCTCCCAGACCATCCAGGACCTCATCACCTCAGGGGATCTCCCATCCACCGCCTCCAACCTCATAGTCCCACAACCCCGCACCGCCCGTTTCTACCTCCTGCCCAAAATCCACAAACCTGCCTGCCCCGGCCGACCCATTGTCTCAGCCTGCTCCTGCCCCACCGAACTCATCTCCCAATACCTCGACACGGTCCTGTCCCCTTTAGTCCAAGAACTCCCCACCTACGTTCGGGACACCACCCACGCCCTCCACCTCCTCCAGGATTTTCGCTTCCCCGGTCCCCAACGCCTTATTTTCACTATGGACATCCAGTCCCTGTACACCTCCATCCCCCATCACGAAGGACTCAAAGCCCTCCGCTTCTTCCTTTCCCGCCGCACTAACCAGTACCCTTCCACTGACACCCTCCTTCGACTGACTGAACTGGTCCTCACCCTGAATAACTTCTCTTTTCAATCCTCCCACTTCCTCCAAACTAAAGGAGTTGCCATGGGCACCCGCATGGGCCCCAGCTATGCCTGCCTCTTCGTAGGATATGTGGAACAGTCCATCTTCCGCAACTACACTGGCACCACCCCCCACCTTTTCCTCCGCTACATCGATGACTGTATCGGCGCTGCCTCGTGCTCCCACGAGGAGGTTGAACAGTTCATCAACTTTACTAACACCTTCCATCCCGACCTGAAATTCACCTGGACTGTCTCAGACTCCTCCCTCCCCTTCCTAGACCTTTCCATTTCTATCTCGGGCGACCGACTCAACACAGACATCTATTATAAACCGACTGACTCCCACAGCTACCTGGACTACACCTCCTCCCACCCTGCCCCCTGTAAAAACGCCATCCCATATTCCCAATTCCTTCGTCTCCGCCGCATCTGCTCCCAGGAGGACCAATTCCAACACCGCACAACCCAGATGGCCTCCTTCTTCAAGGACCGCAGATTCCCCCCAGACGTGATCGACGATGCCCTCCACCGCATCTCCTCCACTTCCCGCTCCTCCGCCCTTGAGCCCCGCTCCTCCAACCGCCACCAAGACAGAACCCCACTGGTTCTCACCTACCACCCCACCAACCTGCGCATACAACGTATTATCCGCCGCCATTTCCGCCACCTCCAAACGGACCCCACCACCAAGGATATATTTCCCTCCCCTCCCCTATCAGCGTTCCGCAAGGACCACTCCCTTCGTGACTCCCTTGTCAGATCCACACCCCCCACCAACCCAACCTCCACCCCCGGCACCTTCCCCTGCAACCGCAGGAAATGTAAAACTTGCGCCCACACCTCCACACTCACTTCCCTCCAAGGCCCCAAGGGATCCTTCCATATCCGCCACAAGTTCACCTGTACCTCCACACACATCATCTATTGCATCCGCTGCACCCGATGTGGCCTCCTCTATATTGGTGAGACAGGCCGCTTACTTGCGGAACGCTTCAGAGAACACCTCTGGGCCGCCCGAACCAACCAACCCAATCACCCCGTGGCTCAACACTTTAACTCCCCCTCCCACTCCACCGAGGACATGCAGGTCCTTGGACTCCTCCACCGGCAGAACACAACTACACGACGGCTGGAGGAGGAGCGCCTCATCTTCCGCCTGGGAACCCTCCAACCACAAGGTATGAATTCAGATTTCTCCAGCTTCCTCATTTCCCCTCCCCCCACCTTGTCTCAGTCGGTTCCCTCAACTCAGCACCGCCCTCCTAACCTGCAATCCTCTTCCTGACCTCTCCGCCCCCACCCCACTCCGGCCTATCACCCTCACCTTGACCTCCTTCCACCTATCCCACCTCCATCGCCCCTCCCCCTAGTCCCTCCTCCCTACCTTTTATCTCAGCCGGCTTGGCTCTCTCTCTCTTATTCCTGATGAAGGGCTTATGCTCGAAACGTCGAATTCTCTATTCCTGAGATGCTGCCTAACCTGCTGTGCTTTGACCAGCAACACATTTGCAGCTGTGATCTCCAGCATCTGCAGACCTCATTTTTTACTGGCGAATTCACTTGGCCTGCACATCTTTGGATTGGGGAAGAAACTAGAGCACCCGGAGGAAACCTACGCAGACAATGGGGAGATGTGCAAACTCCGCACAGACAGTCACCCCAAGACAGAGTTGAACTCGGGTCCTTGGCACTGTGAGGCAGCAGTGCTGACCACTGAGCCACCATGTTGCCCACTTGCTGAGTTTTTCCAGCAATTTTTGATTATGTAACCACTGTCAGTTGTTGTTTCAAAAGAAACTAGTTCAGCTCCTTCGAAAAGAGAATCTTCTATCTTTACCTGGTCTAGCCGACATGTGACTCCAGACCTACAGCAATTTAGTTCACTTTTAACAGTTAGGGATGGACAATAAATGCCAACAACACCCACATCCCACAGATAAGGTGGAAAATACATACATATATAAACGATATTAAAGAACACTGGCTGTTGGGTAATAAGATGAAGGAGTTGAAGACACGGGAATATTCTGATGCCAGAATAGACTCATATTATGAGAAGAGAGTAAATGAGTGAGCTGCCAAACGATACAAGAGCAATGGATAATGATCCCCGCGACACAATCATTTCGATAGAGGAGAGATGTCCTGGGACTATATGAGAGAGTAAGTCTGAGACAGTGATGCCAGAGGTGTGGGAATGTCCTGTGACAGCTCAGGACAGAGACTGACTCTCATGCCTCGAAAATGAGCTCCATTACCTGCTGAGTGTCTGAATCTAGCTTTGTTAGCTTGGTGTCACACTGTATTATTAATACAATGGAGAGAGTTACTTCAGGCAACGTTACCCACTGCCGAGTTCTGGCATTCCCTGACAAATCGTAGCAACAGCCAACTATTCTTAATTCTAGTGTGTCCCCAATCGGGTGGGATAGACTAGGAAATCCCTATTGAAACACTTTCATCAAAATGACTAAAGGGCGTGTGAATGGCGCAGCTATGGCCGTAATCACTAGTTCGCGCTGATATAGTTTGCCCTCTCTCGCAGTGGGGTAGAAGCTTAACTCTTTTTCTCAGTATAAGCTTATTTTGCTCTTTTTAATCCCTTTAGCTCATGAAGCATCAACACTGATCCTGAGCGTTTCGAGCTCAGAGGCCAATAATGATTTTTTTTATGTATATATATTTAAAGGAGTTATGCTTTAAAAATGTAATTTCAATGGCAATAATGAGGCAAGGCCTGGCTGTAACATCTTGTTGGCTCTGGTGACCCGGGTTAGGTTGAGGGGCGGTGCAGAGCAGACTGAAGCAATGTCCCGGTTTGCAACATGTACACACTCCCCACTCATCTCAGATACTCGGTCTCCCACAGGCCTGCAGCCCACTCAGCAGACAGACATTTCAGAAGCAAACACAACAATGGAATAATCTCCCAAACAGAGGGAGGAGTAGGGACTAGGGAGAACTAAACAAAACAAACTATATCAGAGAAAATAAAAACTGAAAGAAGTGGGGGTGCTGGAATTCAGAAACAAAAGCAGAAATTACTGGAAAAACTCAGCCGGTCTGGCTGTATCTGTAGATAGAAATCATAGTTAAAATTGTCTTCCTCTAATCTGATATATGACAGATATATATGAGAGGTTGCCCCAAATACATTAAAGAAAGGAGACTACCACTTCATCCGTGATTTACTGAGATGATAAATTCTCTGATTGTGACATAATAAATTGTACATCACAAAATAAAAACTGCAGATGCTGTAAATCAGAAACAAAAATAGAAACTGCTGGAAAAGCTCAGCAGGTTTTGGCGGCAACAGTAAAGAGAAAAAAAGAGTTAATGTTTCTGGTTGAGTGACAAAACAAATTGTACATCACCTTAGATACCTCTCACCCAAAATGAATTAATTCATTCAATTTTTAAAAATTTGATTCATTTGACATTAAACTCCTAACATCATTCTCTTCAACTCTTGAAGGGTATGCAGGTTTGAAGGAGATAATGAGTCAATTGTGGAAAGCAACCAGTTCATGCCATCACGTCCCCACCTTGAGACAGAAAAAACCTGCCAAAATCTCGCCAGCCCATTACTACCTATTCTGAATACAAAATGTATCAAAAACCAGTCATCAGCTGATAGCCCCCTTCCTTCATTCAGTCCTGGCATTCCCCAAACCACAAAAAAATCCACTTCATAGATCTGTCAGCAGTGGATCAGAATGTATCTTCAGGTAGGGATTATTGATAAGAACACTCCCATTATTATAGCTGCAGGAGCAGGTCGATACAATTATGGTGTGTGTCACTGTTAATGTGCCTTGCAATCTGCTGCTAACCCATCCCAGACTAGCATACTTTTCGGAAAGTTAGAAGTAGGTTTGCCAATCCTGCAGTATCATCCTAAAGCTTTGAAGAATCAAGGGTTAATCTCCTAGATGACGGAGATTTGTGGGCGGCACGGTGGCACAGTGGTTAGCACTGCTGCCTCACAGCGCCTGTCGACCCGGGTTCAATTCCCGACTCAGGCGACTGACTGTGTGGAGTTTGCACGTTCTCCCCGTGTCTGCGTGGGTTTCCTCCGGGTGCTCCGGTTTCCTCCCACAGTCCAAAGATGTGCGGGTCAGGTGAATTGGCCAAGCTAAATTGCCCGTAGTGTTAGGTAAGGGATAAATGTAGGGGTATGGGTGGGTTGCGCTTCGGCGGGTCGGTGTGGACTTGTTGGGCCGAAGGGCCTGTTTCCACACTGTAAGTCTAATCTAATCTAATCTAAAAAAAAATGACCTAGATCAAAAATATTAAGAAGTTTGTTTACATTTTTGTTGAGGTTCCTTGGTTAAGAAAGGATTTAAAAGGGACGGATGTTTTATTAATGGTGTATTGCCATCAAATTACATGCTGCACCGAAATCTAATTGAGTTAAATAAAAGCAAAAAGGTGCAGCCAAAACTCAGTAGGTCTGGTAACATCTGTGGAGAGAGAAACAGAATTAATGTTTGGAGTCCAAGATGACTTCTTAAGAACTTTAGGCTTGGTCTCCCATTGGGGATTGTCTGTCACTGGGATTGTCTGTCACTAGGATTGTCTGTCACTGGGAGTGTCTCTCACTGGGATTGTCTGTCACTGGGAATGTCTGTCACTGAGAATGTCTATCACTGGGAGTGTCTCTCACTGGGGTCATTCACTGGCGATGATCTACTGGGGATTGTCTCTCTCTGATTATCACCTCTCTCTCTGGACTGGGATCGGTCTCTGGCAAAGCTTCGTCTTTCACTGGCTTGATCCACTGGGGATGATCTCCCATGAGGGATTGTCTCTCACTGGGAAGTGTCTCTCACTGATTATCATCTCTCTCTCTCTGGGCTGGGGTCTGTCTCTCACTGGGGTTTGAGTGTCACTGGCGATTGTCACAATCGGGGATCTCCTATTGTGGACTATCTCCCACTGGAGATTTTGGACTGAGAATCATTATCTCCCAGATTTAGTCCCAAAGCAATGTATAGTTAATTATTTTCATGCTACATTATTATTTGTGATACATTATCATTAGAACAAAACTCAAATATTCAGCTTTATAATTGTGAAAGTTGATATTTAAATGCAAGTAATTCATTTTTGGTTCCTTTAACTGACACGGTGAATGGTTATAATAATGATTGTAGACAAGTAGGATTCCTGATGAAGGGCTCCGGCCCGAAACGTCGAATTTCCTGTTCCTTGGATGCTGCCTGACCTGCTGTGCTTTAACCAGCAATACATTTTCAGCAAGTAGGATGGAGAACCATGTTTGAATGATTTCCCGATTCCTAATGGGTGGGTGGCATGGTGGATCAATGGTTAGCACTGCTGCCTCACAGCACCAGGGTCCTAGGTTCAATTCCAGGCTTCAGGCAACTATCTGTGTGGAGTTTGCACATTCTCCCCGTGTCTGTGTGAGTTTCCTCCAGGTGCTCTGGTTACCACCCACAGTCCAAAGATGTGCAGGGCAGGAGAATTGGCCATGTTAATTGCCCATAATGTTAGGTGCATTAGTCAGAGGGAAATGGGTCTATGTGGGTTACTGTTTGGAGGGTCGGTATGGATGTGTTGGGGTGAAGGGCCTGTTTCCTCACTGTAAGGAATCTAAAAAATCTAACCAAATGCATTTACTTTACCCTCAGGGATAAACTGGGTATTCAACATGGAACTCCCTGCAGTGCAAGACTCAGGTCAGTTAATTGAAAACGTGTAGTTTAGTAACGATGGCTGATCAGTGTTCTCATGGAGAAACTAGACCTTTCCATCTATACTAGCCTTGACCTTGCATTGACACTCAGAAGTAACAATTGACAAATTTATTTTATTATTAATCTGATCCATACCTCAGTTGTTTCTTCTCAACATCAGTTTCAAGATTATTGATCTTCACTGATCATATATTCAGGTCAAGCCAAAATGACAATATATCATCAACACAGATATTGGTGAGGCTCAACATTCACATCAACAGCTACTCAGTAGTTTGGAATCTATACTGAGATTCTGCAATGAAACATCTCTCAGATGTAGCATATAATCATATAACTTTTGTCTTGTTCCTTCACTCATTAGCTACCTTTTCTATTTTACTCATGTTTATGTAAGTAAGGTCTGATGGCAAACAGAAGTTAAAACTTTCCTCTTTTAAGCAGCTTGTATCAGCATCAAGGCCTCCCATGTACAAGTTAGCTGCAGGGTAAATATCCCATTACTCGACCTCAAAGGTATGACAACAATCTCACATTAACACTGGAATCTACACCAATTGCAGTTTTCTTAACAACTGGTCCTATTGGCCGTCTTGAATGAGATCACTGGCTTAGTACCTATCGGGGCATGTTAGATATCCCTGCAGAAGCTAGGCTGCTCAAACTCATTCATTTACAATCCTCAATTTTATCCATTGTTTTCCCCAATCCTGGTCTTAACCACTCTCATTAAACCCCACCTACTTCAGATTGCCAGACATTTCAGTGGAAGAAAGACAGTTTTAAAAGGAAGCAACAGAGAATTCAGATATACAGAGCTGCTTTATCAATGAGCTCCAAATGGAAAACGCTTGAATTAACTGCAAACAGTTTGGTGAAATTAAATTAGATTTATAGCTATCCAAAATGTATTATGACTTGACAAATAATAACATAATAACTCAAAGGAATAAGAGACTGAAGGAAACCATCTTTTCCACAATTACAGTATTGCCAATGGTTTTGAAAAGACTTTAACATTTAGTTGAGTTACCAGCAACATAAATATCATATCTACGAGTAGCTGAGACAGGTCGATGCTGCACAGCCCACATCTCATGAAAGAAATTTTTAAAACTCAGCACAGCACAGAGCAGCACAGGATCCACAATGATACAGACGGGAACTAACAAATGATAATTCACGCACAGCAGTTGAGTTGATGGGCTTGAGTTGGCAGTGAAATATTGACTCTGCCTGGAGTACCATCAACTTAGTGAAAGACTCCCTAGTCTGCCTGAAATTTATTGGTCTTCTAGACCCAGGAGTTAACCTCAACCAAGTGTTGAGGACTGGCACATTCTAAGGTCGAGGGCTTTGTGCTGAGGGACACACTAAAGCCTGGGACAGCTGCTACTAAGATACAGTAGGGAAAGACCACTATCCTCTGAGGTCTTTATGCCAAAATTAAATGGGGGCCCGTCCAATTTTCAAATCTTCCCAGTGCCTCAAATATGCATGTAAATATAATCTTGTACAAGTAAGAGATGCCTTTGGTTTGTTTGTTCAATAGAGTCAAGCTGCAATGTTTGCAAGTTTCTTTATATGCTACTGTACAGAACTTTGTGAATATGTATATACATGTTTTTATGTAAAGCTATCTTTTATGAAAAATAATGGTTTGAAATTTAAAAAAACAGTGAATGAATGGTGAATACTTTTAACACAACTGTGATCTGTATGTCAAATTTATTGTAATTTATGACCTGTTACGGGTGTGGGATATCTTGACCGATTTTACCAACATTTTCCCTGCAGGTTTCAGCCCCATATATAGCTGTATAAGAACTGGGGATGATTGGTGTTTCACAGCACTTAAGACCACAATATATAGAAGTAGTAGGCCATTCAGCCCACTGAGTCTGCTTCACCATTCAGTGAGATCATGGCTGATTTGATAACCGTCAACTCCACCTTTCTGCTTTTTCCGTCTAACCCTTGATTCCCTTACTAATGAAAAATCTGTCTATCTTGAATATACTGAATGACTCCACCTCTATAGTCCTTTGTACGAAACATTTCCATAGATTCACCAACCTTCAAGAGAAGCATCATCTCTATCTTAAACCCCTTATTCTGAGATTTGGCCAGCAGATCCTGGACTCTCCCAAAGGGGAAACAATCTTTCCACATCGACCCTGCCAAGTCCCAAAGAATCTAGTATATTTCAATGAAGTCAGCTCTCAGTCTTCTTAACAGGTCCAACCAACTTAACCTCCCCTCATAAGGCAGTCCCTCCACACTTGCCATTGGCCTCGTGTACATTTTCTGGATTGCCTCCAATGCCAGTATATCTTTACTTAGATAAGGACCCCAGGACTGTTGACAATATCCAAGCTGTGATCTGACTAGTGCCTGAATTTGAGTTTGATTTATTATTGTCACAAGTACCAAGTTACAGTGAAAAGTGCTGTTTGCAAGTTATACAAGCAGATCATACTGTACCAAGTGCATCAGGGTAGCAGAACAGGGTGCAGAGTATTGTGATACAGCCACAGAGAAAGTGCATAGAGAGAGATCAGAATTAAAATTTGAGAGTTCTGTTCAGAAGTCTGATAACAACAGGTAAGAAGTTGTTCTTGAATCTGTTCATACGTGTATTTAAACTTCGGTCAGTTTGAGTCCAGATATAGTGGGAGGGTTCACACCGAAGAGGATGGAAGAGAGTGTAACTGGGGTGAGAGGGATCTTTGATTATGTTGATTGGTTTCCTGAAGCCTTATATAGTTTCAGCAACACCTTCCTACTTTTATAATGCTTTCCCTTTGAAATAAAAACTAACACTCCATTTGCTTTTCTTTTTGAGATTCATGATGGACTCCCAAGCCTCCCTTCTGTAACTTCCTGCAGTCTTTCTCCATTTGAATAGTTTTCAGCTCCTCTACTATTCCTGCCAAAGGGGAGAACCTCACATTTTCACTCATTATGTTAGTCTGCCGAGTATTTTCCCACTCAGTTGATCTGACTCTGTTCTACTGCAGACTGTTTGTGTCATGCACAACACTTATCTTCCCTCCTACTTTTGGGTCATCTGTAAACCTAGCCACAGTGAATTCACTTTCCTTATCCAAGTCATTAATCTATATTGTAAATAATTTTGGCCCCAGTACTGATCCCTGTGGCATCCACTAATTACAGAATAGATAAACCTGGAGACTGCAGCATCAATTTCCCATTGTTGCAAGTTTGGGTTTCAATGCTCTGCCACTAATTTTTATTCCAAATGTACCTGGACACTTATGACACTGCACTTTAAACCTAAATTCACATGAGCAGCCTCAACCATGTCAATCTTTGGTCAAAAATATTGCAGTAATTTTCAATCGCAGGAAGGAAAATTACAGCAATGTTTTTGATCATAAATTGAAATGTCTCATAAATATGGTTGAGGTTGTTCATGTGAGTTTAGTTTTTAAGTGTAGTGTCATCAAGAAATATCAAATTATGAAATTAACAAGATATCATAGATTCTTAAAATTATGATATGGCATTTAGGAAAGTGTGTATTAAATTTCTGTCTGAACCATTTTAATTGAGTTGTTTTTACTTTTAAAATAAATGGATTAATACTTCTGTTAGAATAACAGAGGAATGAACCTCATATAAATATTTTAAGTATTTGTAATTAGTTTCCCATGGCATAGTGTCAAAGGCAACATGTTTATACAACCCACTCGGCATAATAATAGATAGAATTACAACTGTACATGAACATCACAATACAGTTTAGACACCTCTCCATTATAAGGTTATGCAAAAAATCCACAATAGTGTAAAACCTACACCAGCTTCACCTGACATTGGAGAATCATGTGTTTGTCCAATTATAGACTTGGTGTATATCTCAGTCTGTGCATAAAGTTAAAGCCAATTACTTTGTTTAAATTCCATTAGTTTTATTGGCAATTTTACAAAATACTTTTTCCTCCACACCAAATTAAAATATTACTTATGATTATATGACTGGATAGACTCTAGATTGTCTACCCAGATAAGCAAGGCTAATCCACCTTGATTAAACAGTTACCCATTCTGAATTTTGTTTTACTCTGGGCTGAATTTTCATGGCTGCATCCCATGTATCCAAACTCAAGCCCCAATCTTACCACCAGCTGTTCCTAGAATAACTCGCCATTGCCAGGATTTCCCAGAATTGACCAGCATCTCTGATGCTGTGGTGTACCCCGGTCAAGCACTACCAGTTCAGAGCTGCCCTGAATGTGATCAATGCCCATGGAGTGCGCCTGAGAGGTTGGTGCCCAGTGACCAACGTGTAGGTGGTTCGAAGCAAGCAGCAAGCTACATTTGCCACACCTGACCTGATTTCCACATCGAGTTTTCTCCACATCTCTCTTGTTTGGCACGTTCGATAAGATAGAATGCTGAATAATAATGAGGAGACTTGCAGTGTTAATGACATATTTAACAAGTTTTATCCATGTCAGTTGGCAATTCAGTCCTCAGCAGAGGATGCATAAGAGGTGCAGTCGGGATGTCACGGTACAACTTACTGGACTTCTTGCATATTGCTGCATTAAACACTCAATAGCTCACGTCACTCACGCCTTTAAGATTCTGTCCTCTGCTTTCTGCAACTCTGTCAGTTCTTCTTCTAACTAGAATCCGATTTCCCATGGACCTTATTTAGCATACATTCTTTATTTGAGAGCTAAGACACAATTCATTGGATCTTTCCTGATGGGCAGAGTTCAGTTGATGGACTGTCTAAGAATGATCCTTGGACAACATTCAGTCCGTGAAACCTTGGAAGATTTTATTCACTCCCTTGTGACGGGTTGGCAGAATCAATTAACATACCCTAAACTAGAACTGATCCTGGTACTCTTGTTTTCCACACAAATGATTTTCCCACTGGACGATACATTTACAGCTTCAGGCAAGTTGTCTTAATGTGAGAAAGAGGGAAGGAAGATTTGCATTTATATAGTGTCCTTCCCAATTTCAGAACATTCCAAAGTATTGTTTCAGCCAATGAGTTGTTTAAAGTGTTGTCACTGCTATAATATAGGAAATATGGTCCCTAATTTATGCATAGTAAGATCTCATAAACTACAATGTGGTAATGACTAGATATTTTGTTTTAACGTTTCTGGTTGAATGATGAGCTAGGACACCAGGAGAAACTCCCAAGTAAGTCTTCAAAATAGCACTGTGCGATTGAAATAAGCAGTTAGTTCAATATCTTCTATACAGCACCCACAACAGATCTTTGAAACAATTTAAAGACTATAATGTTTACTCTCTGCCTCTGTATCTGCCCTAAGGCAGCAATTCCTGGATTGTTCTCCTTCTGTGGAAAGCAGAAGTCATGCTGTCAGCTGGCTGTTGATACAAGAGGCAGGCAATGGTGGAGCCACATAGATGAGGGGCTGAGTAACTTTGTGTACATACATTTATTTAGGAGACAAGCCAAGAAAGGATGTGGTGATAAGTAATGAAGTTCAACTAGGAGCTGTCAGTTGTAAAGACACTATGGTACCACCAATGTCAAAATTGGAAGGCATCAGCTGTATTATTAATGATTTTCATGGTTTTTCAGTTTATATTCATATTATTTTCCTCCAAATTATCTTCCAGTTTTGTATTCAGCTCACTATCCTGGAGGTAAAAGTTCCGTTGTCAGGTCTCTGCCCAAACTATTTATTTTGTTTTGCACGTCCTGGCAGATAAACTTGTGGGAATTTCCAGAATCTTCTCTTTTATTTCAACTCTCAGCAGTTCAGATACTTTGTTTTGCTTGGAATGCTACTTGCAAGAGTAAAATCTTGCATTTATTTGCATTAAACTCTCCACTTGCAGTTTCATAAAATGCTCCTTCCGCACTGTTTTGTTGAAATTGACACTGTGCATGAAATAAACATTACCACACACAGTATTGTGCATGAACCTATCTGCTGTATCTCTGTAAATTTACATGGTATTTTATCTACGTAACGACATTTCATTTTGTATTGTACCTGTAGGGTTTTCACTGTACTGTAAAATTCCAACCCTCCCATTTAATTATTCAAAATACAAATGTTGAGTATAGCATTCTATTGCAAAGCATGTCATCATTGAGCAAGTGCTGTTTATGTTTTAAAAGGAAGAGTACATTTATGTGATCATTTTCACAACACTCCAAACTGCTAAACAGTCATGTACTTGGAACTATGATTTTGTGGCCATAACAGAGACATGGATTTCACAGCGGCAGGAATGGTTGCTGGACGTTTCAGGGTTTAGATCTTTTAAAAAGAACAGGGATGGTGATAAAAGAGGTTGGTGGGGGGGGGGAGTAGCATTGTTAATTAGAGAGTGCATCACAGGTGCAGAAAAGAAGGTTGTTGAAGAGGGTTTTGTCTACTGAATCAGTATGGATGCACGTCAGTAACAGGAAAGGAGCAGTCACTTTATTGAGTGTTGTCTGTAGACCCCTCACCCCCTCCATTAGCAGTAGGGAGATGCAAAACAGATTGGACAGCAGATCTTGTGGTTATGGGTGACTTCAACTTCCTGAATATTGATTGGAACATCCTTAGTGCAGATGGTCTGGATGGAGTCAATTTTGTCAGATGTGTCCAGGAAGGATTCCTGACTCAATATGTAGATAAGCCAACTGGAGGGAGGCCATATAGGGTTTGGTGTTAGGCAATGAGCCAGACCAGGTGTCAGATCTCTCAGTGGGGGAGCATTTCGGTGACAGTGACCACAGCTGCCTTACCTTTACCCCATAGCCATGGAGAGGGATAAGAACAGACGGTATGGGAAGGTATTTAATTGAGGGAGGGGAAATTATACTGCTATTAGACAGGAGCTGTGGAACAATTGTTCTACAGGAAAAGCACAACAGAAATGTGGAGGCTGTTTAAAGAGCACTTGTTGCCAGTGTTGGTTAATTTTGTCCCACTGAGACAGACAAGGAATGAGAAGGTGAAGGAGCCTTGGATGACAAGAGAAGAGGAGCTTCTCGTCAAGAAGAAGAAAGAAGCTTACTTAAGGTTGAGGAAGCAAGGATTCGGACAGCTTTAGAGGATTATAGGGTAGCTAGGAAAGAACTCAAAAATGGACCGAGGAGAGCAAGGAGGTGGCACAAAAAAGCCTTCGTGAGAAGGATTAGGGAAAAATCCAAAGGCATTCTTATACATACGTGAGGAGTAAGAGAATGATCAGAGAGAGGGTAGAGCTGTTCAGGGATAGTAGAGGGAACTTGTGCCTGGAGTCTGAAGTGGTTGGGGAGATCCTAAATGAGTTTTTGCTTCAGTATTCACTAAAGGGAACTTGTTGATAGTGAGAACACCATGGACCAGGTTAATAGGCTTGAACAGATTGATATTAAGGAAGTGGATGTGCTGGAAATTCTGGGAAGCATTAAGATAGATAAGGCCCTAGGGCTAGACCTAATATCCAAGGCTAATACAGGAAGCAAGGAATGATATTGCTACACCTCTTGAAATGATCTTTGCATCTTCACTCTCCATGGGAGTAGTACTGGATAATTAGATTAAATTACTTACAGTGTGGAAACAGGCCTTCAGCCCAATAAATCCACACCGACGCGCCGAAGCGCAACCCACCCAAATCCATTCCCCTACATTTACCCCTTCACCTAACACTACAGGCAATTTAGCATGGCCAATTCACCTAACGTGCACATTTTTGGACTGTGGGAGGAAACCGGAGCACCCAGAGGAAACCCACGCAGGCACGGGGAGAATGTGCAAACTCCACACAGTGAGTCGCCTGAGACGGGAACTGAACCCAGGTCTCTGGGGCTGTGAGGCAGCAGTGCTAACCACTGAGCCACCCAATTGGAGGGAGGCAAATGTTATTCTTCGGTTCAAGAAAGGGAAAAGGGAAATCCCTGGGAATTACACACTAGCCAGTCTTACGTCTGTGGTAAGTAAGGTATTAGAAAGGATTCTGAGAGATAGGATTTATGACGATTTGGAAAAACATAGTTTGATTAATGATAGTCAGCATGGCTTTGTGAGGGACAGGTCATGCCTCACAAGTCTTACTGAGTTCTTTGAGGACGGGATGAGACAAGTTGACAAAAGTTGAGCAGTGGATGTGGTGTATATGGATTTCAGTAGACCTTTGATAAGGTTCCCTATGGTCGATTCATTCTGAACGTTAGGAGGTATGAGATACAGGGAAATTTGGCTATCTGGGTACAGAATTGAAGGACAAAAGAAGACAGCGAATGACAGTAGATGGAAAGTATTCCGCCTGGAGGTCGGTGACCAGTGGTGTCCTGCAGAGATCTGTTCTTGGGCCTCTGCTCTTTGTAGTTTTATAAATGACTTGGATGAAGACGTGGAAGGGTGGGTTTGTAGGTTTGTCGATGACACAAAGGCCGGTGGTGCTGTAGATAGTGTCTAGAGCTGTTGCAGGCTACAACATGGCAGATGGTGGAATTTGAATTCACTTTTAAAAATCTGGAATTAAGAGTCTAATGATGACCATGAATCGATTATCAAGAAAAACACCTCTGCTTCATTATTGTCCTTTAGGGAAGGAAACTATCATCCCTACCTGGTCTGGCCTACATGCAACTCCAAATCCACAGAAATGTTCACAGAACCCCTACAGTGTGGAACCAGGCCATTTAGCCCAATGAGTCCACTCCAAAGAGCAACCCACCCAGATCCACCTACCTACTAATCCTGTAACCCTGCATTTCTCATTACTAATCCATCCAACCTGCACATCTTTGAACTTTGGGAGGAAACTAGAGCAGCCAGAGACCCACAGACACTGGGAGAATGTGCAAACTACACCAAGACAGTTGCCTGAGGTTGGAATCAAACCCGGGTCAATTGGTACTATGACCACTGAGCTGCCCTTTATCATTGACTTTTAACTACTGCCTAGCCAGTAACATCTCATCCCAAGAATGATTTAAAAAAAGCAAGGTTTCAAATATTTGAATGTGTCAATGATCAGATTATCTGTTTAAATGATGGTCTTGAGGAATACATAGTGTCGAAGATTCTCTGGAGAAATTATTTTTAAATGGTGCCTAGGGATCCTTTACATCCACTTGCGAGGGAAATGTTTCCGTCTCATCTCAAAGGTGGCACGTCCAAAGGTGCAGCACTCTACTTGTACTGCACTAGTGGATTAGTCTAGATACCCAGACGATTGGGAGGCTGCAATCAAATTTGCATTATTGAATGAGTCATAGAATCATAGAGATGTACAGCATGGAAACAGACCCTTCTGCCCAACCCGTCCATGCCGACTAGATATCCCAACCCAAATCTAGTCCCACCTGCCAGCACACGGCCCATATCCTTCCAAACCCTTCCTATTCATATACACATCCAAATGCCTCTTAAATGTTGAAATTGTACCAGCCTCCACCACATCCTCTGGCAGCTCATTCCATACGCGTACCACCCTCTGCGTCAAAAAGTTGCCCCTTAGGTCTCTTTTATATCTTTCCCCTCTCACCCTAAACCTTTGCCCTCTAGTGCAGAACTCCCCCACCCCAGGGAAAAGACTTTGTCTATTTATCCTATCCATGCCCCTCATAATTTTGTAAACCTCTATAAGGTCACCCCTCAGCCTCCAACGCTCCAGGGAAAACAGCCCCAGCCTGTTCAGCCTTCCCCTGTAGTTCAGATCCTCCAACCCTGGCAATTTCCTTGTAAATCTTTTCTGAACCCTTTCAAGTTTCACAACTTTTTTCCAATAGGAAGGAGATCAGAATTGCATGCAGTATTCCAACAGTGACCTAACCAATGTCCTGGACAGCCACAACATGACCTCCCAACGCCTGTACTCAATACTCTGACCAATAAAAGAAAGCATACCAAACACCTTCTTCATTATCCTATCTACCTGCGACTTCACTTTCAAGGAGCTATGAACCTGCACTCCAAGGTCTCTTTGTCCAGCAACACTCCCTAGAACCTTACCATTAAGTGTATAAGTCCTGCTAAGATTTGCTTTCCCAAAATGCAGCACCTCGCATTTATCTGAATTAAACTCCATCTAACACTCCTCAGTCCATTGGCCCATCTGGTCCAGATCCTGTTGTAATCTGATGTAACCCTCTTCGCTGTCTACTGCACCTCCAATTTTGATGTCATCTGCAAATTTACTAACTGTACCTCTTATGCTCGCATCCAAATAATTTATATAAATGACAAAAAGTAGTCACAGGCCTCCACTCTGAAAAACAACCCTCCACCACCACCCTCTGTCTTCTACCTCTAGATCCAAATGACTAGTTCTCCCTGTATTCCATGAGATCTAACCTTGCTAATCAGTCTCCCATGGGCAACCTTGCCGAACACCTTACTGAAGTCCATATCGATCACATCTACTGCTCTGCCCTCATTGATCTTCTTTGTTACTTCTTCAAAAAACTCAGTCAAGTTTGTGAGACATGATTTCACATGCACAAAGCCATGTTGACTATCCCAAATCAGTCCTTGCCTTTCCAAATACACGTACATCCTGTCAATCAGGATTCCCTCCAACAACTTGCCCACCTGATCAGTTCCTGGGCATTTATCCACCTTTAACCATTTCAAGACATCCAGCACTTCCTCCTCTGTAATCTGAACATTTTGCAAGATGTCACCATCTATCTCCCTACAATCTATATCTTCCCTATCCATTTCCACAGTAAATACTGATGCAAAATATTCCATTAGTATCTCCCCCATTTTCTGTGGCTCCACACAAAGGCCGCCTTGCTGATCTTTGAGGGGCTCTATTCTCTCCCTAGTTACCCTTTTGTCCTTAATATATTTGTAAAAAGCCTTTAGATTCTCCTTAATCCTATTTGCCAAAGCTATCTCATGTCCCCGTTTTGCCCTCCTGATTTCCCTCTTAAGTATACTCCTACTTCGTTTATACTCTAAGGATTCACTTGATCTATCTTGTCTATACCTGACATATGCTTCCCTCTTTTTCTTAACGAAACCCTCAATTTCTTTAGTCATCCAGCATTCCCTATACCTACCAGCCTTCCCTTTCACCCTGACAGGAATATACTTTCTCTGGATTCTTGTTATCTCATTTCTGAAGGCTTCCTATTTTCCAGCCATCCCTTTACCTGCGAACATCTGCCTCCAATCAGCTTTCAAAAGTTCTTGCCTAATACCGTCAAAATTAGCCTTTCTCCAATTTAGAACTTCAACTTTTAGGCCTGGTCTACCCTTTTCCATCACTATTTTAAAACAGATAGAATTATGGTCGTTGGCCCCAAAGTGCTCCCCCACTGACACCTCAGTCACCTGCCCTGCCCTATTTCCCAAGAGTAAGTCAAGTTTTGCACCTTCTCTAGTAGGTACATCCACATACTGAATCAGAAAATTGTCTTGTGCACACTTCCTCTCCATCTAAACCTTTAACACTATGGCAGTCCCAGTCGATGTTTGGAAAGTTAAAATCCCCTACCATAACTACCCTATTATTCTTATAGATAGCTGAGATCTCCTTACAAGTTTGTTTCTCAATTTCCCTCTGACTATTGGGGGGTCTATAATACAATCTCCATAATGTGATCATCCCTTTCTTATTTCTCAGTTCCACCCAAATAACTTCCCTGGATGTATTTCCGGGAATATCCTCCCTCAGCACAGCTGTAATGCTATCCCTTATCAAAAATGCCACTCACCCTCCTCTCTTGCCTTCATTTCTATCCTTTCTGTAGCATTGTATCCTGGAACATTAAGCTGCCAGTCCTGCCCATCCCTGAGCCATGTTTCTGTAATTGCTATGATATCCCTGTCCCATGTTCCTAACCATGCCCCTTGCATTGAAATAAATGCAGTTTGATTTATTAGTCCTATCATGTCCCTGTCTGCCCTGACTGTTTGACTCACTTCTGTTGTCAGCTGTACCCGTCTCAAACTGATCTCTTTCCTCACTATCTCCCTAGATGCCCCCCCCCCCCCCCCACCCCAACATACTAGTTTAAATCCTCCCAAGCAGTTCTAGCAAATTTCCCTGCCTGTATATTAGTCCCCTTCCAATTTAGGTGCAATCCGTCCTTCTTGTACAGGTCACTTCTACCCCAAAAGAGATTCCAATGATCCAAAAATGTGAATCCTTCTCCCTTATGCCAGCTCCTCAGCCATGTATTCATCTGCCCTATCCTCCTATTCCTGCCCTCATGAGCTCGTAGCACTGGGAGTAATCCAGATATTACTACCCGTGAGGACCTCCTTTTTAAATTTCTGCCTAACTCTCTGTAATCTCCCTTCAGAATCTCAACCTTTTCCCTTCCTGTGTTGTTGGTTCCAATGTGGACAATGACCTCCTGCTGGCCCCTCTCCCCCTTGAGAACATTCTGCACCCTCTCTGAGACATCCCTGAGAATCCATCACCCATTTTCCAAAACAGCATACCTGTTTGAAATGGGTATATCCACAAAAGACTCCTGCACTGGCTGCCTACCTCTCTTATCCTTCCTGGAGTTAACCTATCTATACGACTGTATCTGAAACTTCCACCTCCCCCCCCCCCCCCCCCCCCCCCCCCCATAACTGCCATCCATCACATACTGTTGCTGTTGCAAATTCCTTATCGCTTCTATCTGTCTCTCCAACCCATCCACTCGATCTGATAAGATTCGCATCCAACAGCATTTATGGCAGATATAATCCGCAGTAACCCTTAAACTCTCTTTAAACTCCCACATCTGACAAGTTGCAAAGAAGAAAACTGCTTGTGTTCCTATCAGTTATAATCTTGACATTAAAACATAGCTTTAATCTCCAATAACCTTAAACTTGCAAGAAGGGATGGTTTCTTTTTATCAAAACAACACTATAATTCAGTTAATCTTCGAGCAAGGTTGAGCACCATAATACAGGAATTTGTATTTGTTCATTCTAAGGAAAGATCATTAGCCTGAAACATTAGGTCACTTTCTTTCTCCACAGATGCTGTCAGATCAGTTGAGTGCACTCACCATTTACTCAGCATGGTGCTTTTATTTCAGGTGTTATTTTCCTTTTCCTCTTGCTTTTCTGGTATATAATATAAAGTTGATGGGCGCCTCATCAGACAAAAGAGCCAAAGAAGGAGGTAAGGGAAGGGTATTTAATATCTTAGTTAGAAGTAGGTTTTATTGTGGGGAAGGGGATTTAAAGCATGATGGAGGGGGACAAATAGCTTTAGGGAGGAAATTTCAAATCTTAGAGCCATTATAGAGTAAAGGCAATGGGGAATATACATGGAAGACAGACTTGTTGAAAGGTTGTGGGGATTGATGAGACTATGGAGAATAAAAGGGGCTAGGCTGTGAGGAGTTTTGAACACAAGGCTGAGACTGTTAAATTGGAGGCATTAGGAACAAGTCTTAATCCCTAAACAATGCTGCTATCTGGATAACTCTTAATCCTAACATTGCTGCAATAATGTTATCCTATAACCAATGCTATAATTATTTCACTGAAAAAATGGCTAATCTATAAAAGAACATCCCCAGGGATAAGGAGACAGTGAAGGGAAATAAGGTTGATTCATTCAAGTGAAAGTTAGATTTTTTTTGTTAGAAGTAAATATTTGAGGTACTGTAGACCATAATTTGAGATGTAAAAAGTATCAAGTTTAACATGCTTGGCAAGAAGAGGTGAATTTGGGCTTGTATTTCTCACCTGCTCCATGAGTGGGTCCGGTGTAGACTAACTGATAGTGATGGATTGTTATGATTAGTCAACATGTCCTTTATAATTACACCAAGCTATTAGCAGAATATTGACTAGATGGATCTTGGTCTTCCATCATCTATTAATTCCTATTTTAATACCTCAAAGCCTCCCATTCCCAATAACATTTTTCCCATCCAAGTGATGCAACTGCTGGTAAGAAGGAAATCAATATTCACTTGGAAGGAACATAGATGACATCACAGATTTAGAGGAATTTAAAATGATTTGGGGAACTAGACACATCTTTTATTAACGATTCAATTGGGCTGCAATTTAATAGCAACAGGATTGAAAAATGCACACTCAGGCCATATTCTATTAAATCAGCTCTGTATCTGTTCTGACCTCCTATCACTACTAGGTAACCCCTGTAGAGCTTCTGACTTCAACAATCATCCTTAAGAGAGTTGCAATCACAAAGCTAGAGCCAGAATTTGCTGGTACAGGCGTCTTATATCGTTACCTGTTAGTTAGACTTCTTTCTTATCCTTTAGATCAAAAGACTGTGTTGAAAATATGAACTGATGTAACATGATAAGGGAATAGGGAATCTGAGACTTGGTGAACAGCTGGCTTAAGATTTTCTCATTAATTGATGATTTAAAACTTCAGAAAGCTACAGGTAATAAGGGAGATAGGAATAGGTGAGCAACAATCAAATCAAATCAGGTTGAGAGAAAGAAGTAAAGGGAGAGAAAGATTAAATTGAGAGAGAGAAGAAAGGAAAAAACAATAAGGACATTATTTTTAAAACTAAAAAAATTCCTGAAGGAATAGTTTATTACCTGCAGGGCTGAATCTTCAGATATAAATTGTTCCCTTACTTCAATTTAATGAATGGGATTGCAGAAAATAAATGTCAATTTAAAAAGGACTTTTAAGTGGTTAAGTGCTGGACCTAAGTTTTTGCAGAGAATTTCGGAATTTAGGGGCAGCACAGTGGCTTAGAGGTTAGCACTGCTGCCTCACAGCATCAGGACCCGGTTTGATTCCAGTTTCGGGTGACTATCCGTGTGGAGTTTGCACATTCTTCTCGTGTCTGCGTGGGTTTCCTCCAGATATTCCGGTTTGGTCCCACAGTCGAAAGATGTGCAGGTTAGGTGAATGAGCCATGCTAAATTGCACGTAATGTTCTGGGATGTGTAGGGTGGTTGCATTAGTCTTGGGAAATGTAGAGTAATAGGGCAGGGGAATGGGTCTGGGTGGGATACTGTTCGAAGGGTCGGTGTGGACTTGTTGGGCCAAATGACCTGTTTCCACGCTTTAGAGATTCTATGGTTCTTAATTCATTTTAATGGTAGTATTTTCCTTACACTTGAGGAAGTTTGACAGTAGCCAGATCACATTTTCATGAGGCTGATATCCAAGGGGGAAAAGTTATTCAGCTATTTGTGGTGATTCCGAAAAGTGTACTTTACTACTGTTGCTGGTTTTTCTACATGCAATAGTGAGGAGCACTTTAAATTTAACTTTGTTCCCACACTTCTGACTAGTTGGAAAAACACAGACAGATGACGGCTTTTAAATGGGAAAGAGTGAATTGTTTTATGAAGTTGTTCTACAATAATTCTATTATTAATGCCCATTTCAAAGTAGTGTCACACAATAATTTTCAAATTGTCTTTTAGATTAGTTAGTGGTGGTGTTTTAGGGAAATGGCTGGCTTGCTAGTTTACAATGCAGACTGATGCCAACAACAGGGGTTCAATTCCCACTAAGATAACTGTGAAGGTACCATCTTCTCAACCATGATTGGAACCAGAGACATGTTCACCCTTAGATTAAACCACCACCAGTTATCTCTCTACTGAGAGAGTGGGACTATGGTGACTTAACCAAACAATATTTTATACAGTGACCATTGATCCAATCCTGGTTTAAAAAAGTGGCAATGACTACAAATTTACCCCGATTGCAGATGGATCCAACAAACTGGCAGTTAACAGACAGGATTCATTCACCTACCTCCCTTAATTCAGCATACTAAAGTTGGATTGAGTGAATTAGTGTACAGTGTTAGAATGATACAATGAAAGAGAAGAGGATGAGGTGAAGACCCTGTGACAGGCAGTCAACAAGCAAGGTGAGGACCTTCACAGAGAAGCAGACAGATTGGCAGCAGACCTGATACTCAGGACATAAGCACTCTGCCCGAAAGTTATTGGTCTTCCAGAACATGGAAGACGTTGACCTTGACCAAGTGTTGCAGACTGGCACATTCCAAGGTCCAGGGCTATGTGTGGAGGGGTGCAATAAAGCTCGGGACAGCTGCCGTCAAGGCTCCTTGGGGCAAGACCACTGTCTGAGGTCTTCCAGTTAAATGGAGTGCATTCAGTTCTCAGACCCTCCTAATGCCTCAAATGCATATGAATATAGTCTCATCCGTGTAAGAGATGTCCTTGGTTTGTTTGGATAGAGTCAAACTCCAATGTTGTTCGTTTCCTTGTTATGCTCCTATACAGAACCAAACTGCATTTGTGACTTTGTATATCTACAAAGATTTTTTTATGAATAAAGGATATTTTTGAAATAAAGCAAAACAATAGCCCATATTCTCTAGAGTTAAAGTATATTTGGAGAGATCTGGCCTGTGGTCCTGCACTATCTGGGAAAGCCTCAATGTTACGGTAGTCTGGACAATTGTGTGTACAGGAGATGCCTGTTTTGGAGCTTGAACAGTAGTTGGGGCTATGACAGTGCAGTTAGAAGGCTGAAAGATGCATGGATAGCATTTCTCAGGACCTGCAGCTTAAGAAATTGCACACAGAAAGAATGTGTGGCTGCCAATCAAAAGAAGGGAAGCCAGTAAATAATGACAGTATCCCCTGAGTACATTTCACATGCAAAGTTGATTTACAGTCTTGGAAATTTGTGACAATGAGGCCAGCCACAGACAAAACCATGGCACCCTGTGTAGTCCAGACATGAGGTGGAGGTAGAGAAGCGTGAAAGAGTATTTGTTTGTGAGGGGACTAGATAGATACTTCTGCAGCTGTAGACATGACTCTAGGATGTTAAGTCGAATCCCATGTGCCACAGTCAAGGATATCACAGAAAGTTGCATGGCATTCAGGAGTGGGAGAGTGAATAGACAGACATTGTGGTCCATGTTGGCTCATAGAAAGAAACAGAAATGAAATCCTGCAAGCAGACTTTAGGAAATTGGGTAGGAAATCGAAAAGCAAGACTTCAAAGGTAGCAATCACCGGATGACTCCTGGTGCTAAACAATGGTAAGCATAGGTATAGAAGGACAGGACAGATGAATGTGCAGCTGTTCAAAGAGTCCAGGGTGTTGAGGCATTGGAATGGTTTCTTTGGGTGTGAGAACTGTACAAGTTGGGCAGGTTATATCTGAACTGAAACTGGATCAATATCCTTGTGGGAAGGTTTGGCAATGTTGTTGGTTTGGCTAAGGATGGAAGTAGTTCTGATGGAAGAGAAGCTGACACTGAATTAGAAGTTAAAATGTGAGGAAGATGAGTCCGGAAGGCAGAGGTAATATCACCTAGATAAGAAACAAGTGAGTTTAGCTATATATTTTAATACAAGTTGCGTGAAGAATACTATATGTAGTTACATGGAAATATGATATCATGGCTATAGACAAGACTTAGGAGAAAGATAGACAGGATCGACAGTTCAACCTTCCTGGTTATAGAACATGAAGGCGAGACAGAGAGCAGGACAGAAGAGGAGTGAGGAGATGGGTGGGGGGCTGGTCACAACATTGATCAAGGAATCACGAATAGCAGTGTGGAGGGGATGATACCTTGAAAAGATCATCATGTGAAGCCATATGGGTAGAAACACAAAAGGGGCAAGCATACTGTTGGGTTTGTGTTATAGGCCTCCAAACAGCCAGGGAAAGGTAAAGGATCAAAACTGTAAACAAATTTGAGAAGTACAGGAATAATAAGATAGTAATATGAATTTTAAGTACCCCATATTAACTGAGATAGATTTAGTGTAGAGGTAGAGAGGGAATAAAATGCTTAAATTGCATCCATGAGAACATTTTTAGCCAATATGTAAAAGGCTCAACAAGGAAAACAACATTTCTGGACTTAATGTTGGGAAATGAGCCCACGAAGGTGGAAGACGTATCAGTAAGGAAGCATTTTGGAGATAGTGACCACAACTCGGTTAGATTGAGGATAGAATAAATGTTCTAAATTGGGGAAAGGCTTATTTTACTAACATAATATATGATTTGACTCAACTGGACTGAGAGCCAATAAAACTGTCTCACAGCAGTGGGAGGCATTCAAGGAGGAATAGCAGGAGTATATTCCCGGAATGCCAAAGGGTGAGACCAAGGCTGGAGAACCCTAAATTTCAAGGGACATAAAGGTCAAGATTAAGAAATAAAAAGGTAAGTTTATGGCAGATACGGAGGGATCAATACATCAGAATTCCTAAAGGAGTATAAGAAGTGACGGGTGTTGCTTGAAAAGGAAGTTAGAAAGCAAAAAGAGTGCTTGAGAAACATTGGCATTTATGATCAAGGAAAACCCAAAATGTCTTTTTTTTTAAATAAATAAAGATGAAGAGAATAAGTTGCAAACGAGTAAGACTGTAGTTTGTGGACCTGGAAGATATGGGTGCAATCCTCAATGAATACTTTGCATCAGTCTTGAGAACGGAAAAGGACAAAGCACATGTGAGCATCAGAGTGGAGGATGTTGAAACTTTATAATAAATTGACATAGAGAGACAGGAAAACTTAGCAGCCATAAAATTGGATAAATCTACACACCCAGATAAGATATAGGTTGTTGAGAAAGGCCAGGTAGGAGATATTAGAGATCCAGGCAGGAATTTTCAAATCTCTTCTAGCCACAGGTGAGGTGCCAAAGGATTGGAGGATTTCTAGCATTGTCCTATTATTAAAAATGAGAGGAATCCATGGATCAGGAATAAGGAGGTCAGTTTCTCTATCCTCAGTGGTGAGAAAGTTAGTGGAAAACATTCTGAGGGAAAGAATGTATCTGAGCTTGGACAGTCATGGAATAATCAGGGATTGTCAGGATGGATTTGTAAAAAGGGAGTCATGTTCGATAGATTTGAGTGAATCTTTTGAGGAGCTAAACTAAACTATTGATGAGGGTAATGCATTTGATATGATCAGCATTGACTCTTGCAAGGCTTATGATAAGATGCCTTTTGGCAGACTGGTCAAGTAAGAGCCCTTGAGATTCAATACAAAGAGCACATTGGATCTACAATTGGTTGAGAGTCTGGAAGCAGAGGGTGCTGGTTCTGAGACTGGAGGTCTGTTTCCAGTGGACTGAGCAGGGTTTGGTGCAGACCCCTGCTATTGTGACATACATTAGTGATTTGGATTCAACTATGGGGAATATGATTAACAAGTTCATGGATTACATGAAAATTAATGAGGTGGTAAATAATGAGGAAAATAGCAGTTAGCTGCAGAAAGACATCAAAATCAACTCCCAGCAGAGTGAAGTAAGCCTTTTGGAATGGGACATCAAGCCAAGGGTTGAAACAATGAATGGTAAGACCTTAGAAAATCTGAAGATCAAAGGGATCTTGTTGTGCATATTGAGAGATCACCGAAGGTAGCAGGGGAGGTAGAATAGTTAAGAAAATGTAAGGGATACTTGCCTTTATTAGCTGAGACATAGAATATAAAAACAAGGAGATTATACTGGAACTATATAAAACACTGGTTATGCCTCAACTTGAGTATTGTGCACAGTGCTGGTCATCACATGAAAGGAAAGATATTATTCCACAGGAGAGGGTACAGAGGAGACTGACCAGGGTGCTACCTGGGCTGAAGGTCTGAGATATGAGGATAGATTGGATAGGTTGAGGTTGTTTCCCTTGGAGCAAAGAAGTTGAGAAGCGACCTGATAGAGAGCAGTAAGCTTATGAGAAGCATGGGTAGGGTGGATAGCAAGACACTCTTTCCAATAGCAGAGGGGTCAGTAACCAGGGCACATAGAGTTAAGTTAACAGGTAGAAGGCTAAGACGAGTTTTAAGGAGAAATGTTTTCACTTTAGGGTGTTAGGAGCTTGGAACTCATTGCCTTAAAGAGTCAGAAACTTTTGTCACATTTAAAGCAGCCTTAGCCTTTGGCGCTATAGGCCAAAAGCTGAAAAATGGGGTTAGTGTAGTCAGATCTTCGTTAACCAGCACAGACATGATGGGCCAAATGGCCTCCTGCTGTGCTACATCCATAAGTCTGTGATACAGTACTCTGGCAGAGATATCAAATACATGTCTTATCTTAATATTGAAATAAAGCTTAATTATATATCCTAATATCAATTATCCTTCAAAATTACAGTCAAGTAGGAGAAAGTGAGGACTGCAGATGCTGGAGATCAGAGCTTAAAAATGTCAAGTACCCATTACAGTCAAGTACCCATTATACTTGTTAACAAAGAATTAACTATAAATTCACTTGTTTTTTGGAGTACAGTGTTATACTCATTCCAGAACTGCTCAGTAAATGTATTTTGTCAACTGTCTTAATTCACTTCTTTCCTTTAATTCCCTTCCTGTCTTCTCCAGAACCCCTCCTCAGGGTATTTCTATATCCTTGTGCCCAACCTTGCCCAGGAGCATGTCACCCCTGAATTACCTTTATCTAATACTGGCCCAAAGATAGCCAGGTTGTCATTGACCGTGGTGCAGTTCCATCTCCTACCCCTGAACTGATGCTGACATTCCTGGATTCCGATCTTGACCCCCTCGGCTACACTGGGCATGATCTCGATGTAGTTCCTGCAGAAGCGAAGTTGCTTCGGGACGAGGCCAGGGATACTACCACACAGGATGGGCTGCGAGCCAAGAGACGAATACTGATGTCCCAGTGCCAGAGACCTGGATAAGACAAGAGCTGGTTAACACAGTTCCTTTCACTTTAAGGAATTATTAATTTGAAAAAAAAACACTAAATAAACAACAAATTCTTCTGCCTTCATTCTCACATCATACTCATTAAAATTCCAGCCCTCCCATTGGATTCTTTGGTCCTTGTTACCTATATAATGGACTGAATGGACTCTTGTATTGTACTGTGTTTCATTGTGCCTCTTAATTGTTTTACAGCTAAAATATGTTACCATGTGGCAAGAAATCTCTCTCGTTGTGTCACCAGACTAATTTTTATAAATTCATTTTGATACTATGATAGAAGTATTAGAAATAAGGTGGGTGAACTTAAGGCGTGGATTGGTACTTGGGACTACGATGTTGTGGCCATCACGGAAACATGGATAGAAGAGGGACAGGAATGGTTGTTGGAGGTTCCTGGTTACAGATGTTTCAGTAAGATTAGGAAGGGTGGTAAAAAAGGAGGGGGTGTGGCGTTGCTAATTAGAAATGGTATAATGGCTGTAGAAAGGCAGTTCGAGAGGGATCTGCCTTTGGAGGTAGTGTGGGCTGAAGTCAGAAATAGGAAAGGAGCAGTCACCTTGTTGGGTGTTTACTATAGGCCCCCCAATAGCAGCAGAGATGTGGAGAAACAGATTGGGAAACAGATTTTGGAAAGGTGCAGGAGCCACAGGGTCGTAGTCATGGGTGATTTCAACCTCCCAAATATTGATTGGAAGCTCTTTAGATCAAGTAGATTGGATGGGGCGGTGTTTGTGCAGTGTGTCCAGGAGGCTTTTCTAACTCAGCATTTAGATTGTCCGACCAGAGGGGAGGCCATATTGGATTTGGTGCACGGTAACGAACCGGGACAAGTGATGGGCTTGTTAGTGGGTGAGCATTTTGGTGATGGTGACCACAATTCTGTGACTTCCACCTTGGTTATGGAGAGAGATAGGCGTGTGCAACAGGGTAAGTTTTACAATTGAGGGAAGGGTAAATACGATGCTGCAAGACAGGATCTGAGGACCATAAGTTGGGAGCATAGGCTGTCAGGAAAGGACGTCATTGAAATGTGGAACTTTTTCAAGGAACAGATATGACATGTCCTTGATATGTATGTACCTGTCAGGCAGGAAAGAGATGGTCGTGTGAGGGAACCTTGGCTGACGAGGGAGGTTGAATGTCTTGTAAGGAGGAAGAAGGAGGCTTACATAAGGTTGAGGAAACAAGGTTCAGACAGAGCATTGGAGGGATACAGGATAGCCAGGAGGGAGCTGAAGAAAGGTATTAGGAGAGCTAAGAGAGAGCATGAAAAATCTTTGGCGAGTAGGATCAAGGATAACTCCAAGGTCTTTTATGCGTATGTGAGAAATATGAGATTGACGAGAATGAGGGTAGGTCCGATCAAGGACAGTAGTGGGAGACTGTGTATTGAGTCGGAAGAGATAGAAGAGGTCTTGAATGAGTACTTTTCTTCAGTATTTACAAATGAGAGGGACCGTATTGTTGAAGAGGAGAGTATGAAACGGACTGGTAAGCTAGAGGAGATACTTGTTAGGAAGGAAGATGAAAAACTTGAGGATAGACAAGTCTCCCGGGCCTGACGGGATATATCCTAGGATTATGTGGGAAGCAAGAGAGGAAATTGCAGAGCCGTTGGCAATGATCTTTTTGTCTTCACTGTCAACGGGGGTGGTACCAGGGGACTGGAGAGTGGCGAATGTTGTGCCCCTGTTCAAAAAAGGGAATAGAGATAACCACGGGAATTACAGGCCAGTTAGTCTTACTTCGCTGGTAGGCAAAGTAATGGAAAAGGTACTGAGGGTTAGGATTTATGAGTATCTGGAAAGACACTGCTTGATTAGGGACAGCCAGCATGGATTTGTGAGGGGTAGGTCTTGCCTTACAAGTCTTATTGAATTCTTTGAGGAGGTGACCAAACATGTGGATGAGGATAGAGCAGTGGAGGTAGTGTACATGGATTTTAGTAAGGCATTTGATAAGGTTCCCCATGGTAGACTTATGCGGAAAGTCAGAAGGCATGGGATAGTGGGAAATTTGGCCAGTTGGATAGAGAACTGGCTAACCGGTCGAAGTCAGAGAGTGGTGGTAGATGGTAAATATTCAGCCTGGAACCCAGTTACTAGTGGAGTTCCGCAGGGATCAGTTCTGGGTCCTCTGCTGTTTGTAATTTTTATTAATGACTTGGAAGTGGGAGTCGAAGGGTGGGTCAGTAAATTTGCAGATGATACGAAGATAGGTGGAGTTGTGGATAGTGAGGAGGGCTGTTATCAGCTGCAAAGGGATTTAGATATGATGCAGAGCTGGGCTGAGGAGTGACTGATGGAATTCAACCCTGCCAAGTGTGAGGTTGTCCATTTTGGAAGGACAAATAAGAATGCGGAATACAGGGTTAACGGTAGGGTTCTTAGTAAGGTGGAGGAGCAGAGGGATCTTGGGGTCTATGTTCATAGCTCTTTGAAAGTTGCCACTCAGGTGGATAGAGCTTGTAAGAAGGCCTATGGTGTATTAGTGTTCATTAGCAGAGGGATTGAATTCAAGAGTCGTGAGATGATGTTGTTGCTCTACAGGACCTTGGTAAGGCCACATTTGGAGTACTGTGTGTAGTTCTGGTCGCTCACTTTAGGAAAGATGTGGAAGCTTTGGAGAGGGTGTAGGATTTAACAGGCTGTTGCCTGGAATGGAAAATAGGTCGTATGAGGATAGGTTGAGAGTGCTAGGCCTTTTCTCATTGGAACGGCGAAGGATGAGGGGTGACTTGATAGAGATTTATAAGATGATAAGGGGAATAGATAGAGTAGACAGTCAGAGACTTTTTCCCCAGGTACAACAGAGTGTTACAATGGGCCATAAATTTAAGGTGAAGGGTGGAAGGTATGGGGGGATGTCAGGGGTAAGTTCTTTACCCAGAGACTGGTGGGGGCATGGAATGCGCTGCCTGTGGGAGTGGCAGAGTCAGAATCATTGGTGACCTTTAAGCGGCAATTGGATAGGTACATGGATAGGTGCTTAAGCTAGGACAAATGTTCGGCACAACATCGTGGGCCAAAGGCCTGTTCTGTGCTGTATTGTTCTATGTTCTATATCTGCAGATGAAGTGAATCCCAAACGTGTAATTTAGCTAATAAATAATGCTCTAAGGTGAGACTGCATTTTCTTTTATGCCTTGGCATCTTACCTGATGTGTATCAATCAGAACTAGATACAGTGCTCTAATTGAGTCAACCAGTGTTTGGGACAAGACAAAACATGATCTAGCTCTTGTACGCCATGCCTCTACTAATAAAAACTAGGATACTGTATATTTTATTAAACACAGGCTCAATTTGTCCTGCCACCTTCAGTGATTTATGCATATGTAAAACCAGCTCCCTCTGCTCCTGCACCCACTTTAACATCGCTTGTTTATTTATATTTTCTCTTTGTGTCCTCCCTCCAAAAGTAATTACTTCACACTTCATTGGATTGAATTTCTTCTGCCACTTGTCCATCCATTTCACTAATCTGTTTACATGTCTGACATGTAGTAGTAAGTCTGACTACTACATGTGTGTCACTAATCTGTTTACATGTCTGACATGTAGTAGTAAGTCTGACTACTACATGTGTGTCACTAATCTGTTTACATGTCTGACATGTAGTAGTAAGTCTGACTACTACATGTGTGTTGCAGTGTGGCTTGAGACTAATAATCTTGTTTTTTCAATAGACCGAAGTGTGAGATCTGAAAATAAAGCCACAAAGTCCCATGGTTTTAAACAAACAACGTTAAAACTGTAATATACAGGGCATTACATGCAGAACACAATTAACATTGGTACGTTTGGATACTGCATAGGGAAGAGCTTTGCGTCACTCGTCCACATCACTGCCGCAAACATACACACAAGTACACAGACATACACACACACTCACTCACAAACACACACACACACACACTCACACACACACACTCACATACTCACACGCTCACACACACACTCACATACTCACACACACACTCTCACACACACACACATTCACACACACTCACATACTCACACATACACTCACGCACACTCACACACACTCATAAACACACACGCGCACACACTTTCACACACACATACACATACACTCACAAACACACACACACTCACATACTGACACAAACACACATACACACTCACTCACACACACACTCATATACAAACACACACACTCACACTTACACACATACACACTCACAAACACACACACATACTTACAAACACACACTCACTCACACACAAACGCACACACTCACAAACACACACACATACTCACACACTCACACACACACTCACACACATACTTACACACACTCACAAACACACACACACAATCACAAACACACACACTCACATACTCACACATACACTCACGCACAAACACACACACACTCACACATGCATATTCACACACTCACTCACACACACTCACAAACACACACACTCACAAACACACACACATAAACACACTCACACACACAAACACACACACTCACAAACACACTCACAAACACATACACACTGACACACACACCCACAAACACACACAGACACACTCACACTCACACTCATGCACACACACACTCATGCACTCACAAACACATATACAGACTCACTCACACACACTCACACACACACACTCACACGCACTCATGCACACAAACACACACACACTCACACAAACTCACACGCACACACACTTACACACACACACACACTCACACACACACTCGCACACACATACACACACTCACACACGCTCACAAACACACACTCACACACACACGCACACACTTTCACACACACATACACATACACACTTACACTCACGTACACAAACACACACTCACAAACACACACACATACTCACACACTCACACACACACTCACACACATACTTACACACACTCACAAACACACACACAATCACAAACACACACACTCACATACTCACACATACACTCACGCACACACACACACTCACACATGCATATTCACACACTCACTCACACACACTCACAAACACACACACTCACAAACACACACACATAAACACACTCACACACACAAACACACACACTCACAAACACACTCACAAACACATACACACTGACACACACACCCACAAACACACACAGACACACTCACACTCACACTCATGCACACACACACTCATGCACTCACAAACACATATACAGACTCACACACACACTCACACACACACACTCACACGCACTCATGCACACAAACACACACACACACTCACACAAACTCACATGCACACACACTCACACACACACACACACACACTCACACACACACTCGCACACACATACACACACTCACACACGCTCACAAACACACACTCACACACACACGCACACACTTTCACACACACATACACATACACACTTACACTCACGTACACAAACACACACTCACAAACACACACACACTCACATAATCACACACACACACACTCATACACATACAGACACTCACACTTACACAAACATACTCACAAACACATACACACACACTCACACACGCACAAACACACACAAAATCACACACTCACACACACACTCACACACATACTTACACACACTCACAAACACACACAAATGCACAAACACTCACACTCACAAACACACACACACACACTCACATGCTCACACATACACACTCTCACACACATACACACAAACACAAACACACTCACACATGCATATTCTCACACACACACACTCACACACACACACAAACACACACACACTCACATACTCATACACACAGTCATACACACACACACAAACACACACACTCACAAACACATACACACTGACATACACACAACACACACAGACACACTCACAGACACACTCACAAACAGACACACACACTCATACACTCACACACACACTCATATACTCACACACACACACTCATGCACACTCACAAACACATATACACACTCATTCACACACACTCACACACACTAATGCACACAGACAAACACACACTCACACAAACTCACGCACACACACACTCACGCACACACACTCACACGCACATTCACACACACACTCACTCACACACACTCACACACACACTCACGCACAAACACACATGCACACTCACACACGCACACACACAAGCACGGACAAACACATACACAAGCGCACACTCAGACATACATACACTCTCACACACACTCACAAACACACACACACTCACAAACACATACACACTCTCAAACACACACAATCACATACTCACACACACAAACACACATACTCACAAACACACACACTCACACACACACACACTCACACACACACACTCACGCACTCACACACACACACTGGCACACACTCATGCACACACACAAATGCACACACACACTCACAGACACACACACAAACACACACTCACACACACATACTCACATACGCACACACACACGAACACACTCACATGCACACATACACACACACTCGCATTAACACACACACACATTCACACACACACTCACGCACACAAACACACACACACTCACGCGCACACACTCACATACACAGACTCACACATTCACACACACACACTCACACACACACATTCTCACACACACACTCAAGCACACACACACTCAGACACACACACACTCACACATGCACACACTCACACACACAGACATACACCCTCACACGCGCACACACACTCACATAAACGCACTCACAAACACACACACTCACACAGACACAATCACAAACACATACACAAACTCACAAACACACACACACATTCACAAACACACACACACACCCATGCACACACTCACATACACGCACTCACAAACACACACACTCACACAGACACAATCACAAACACATACACAAACTCACAAACACACACACACACATTCACAAACACACACACACACCCATACACACACTCACATACACGCACTCACAAACAGACACACAAACTCACAAACACGCACGGACACCGACACACACACACACTCACAAACACACACACAGACACACACACACGCACTCACAAACACACACACTCACATGCACACACACAATCACAAACACACACACACACACTCACAAACACACACACACAATCTCACAAACACACACAGACACACTCATACATACACATTCACAAACACACACACACAATCACACACTCACAAACACACACACACTGACACACACACTCACAAACACACACGCACACTCACAAACACACACACACAAACTCACAAACATCATACACACTCACAAACAAACTCACACACACAAACACACACACGCTCATACTCACAAACACACACACAAACTCACAAACACACACACACACTCACACACGCACACACACTCACAAACACACGCACAGACACACACGCACACACTCACAAACACACACACAAACTCACAAACACACACACACACTCACACACGCACACACACACTCACAAACACACATACACACACTCACACCCACACACTCACAAACACACACACACTCAGAAACGCACACACTCACACTCGCACACACACTCACACACATACACTCACACACACACTCACACACACACTTACAAACACACACTCACACACACACTCTCATACACACACACTCACACACACACTCACACACACAGACACACTCACATACTCACACGCACATACTCACACGCTCACACACACTCACACACTCACATATTCACACACACTCACACATACCTCTCTCCCTCACAAACACACACTCTCACGCACACATATACACACTCACACATACACTCGCACACTCACACATACACACTTACACACATATGCACTAGCACGCACATGCACACAAACACATGCACTCACACGCGCACATATTCAGACACGCACAAACACCCACACACATACACACACACATACACACACGCAAACACACATGCACACATACGTACACACCCTTCATAGAACATAGAACAGTACAGCACAGTACAGGCCCTTCAGCCCACAATGTTGTACCGATCATTAATCCTCATGTATGCACCCTCAAATTTCTGTGACCATATGCATGTCCAGCAGTCTCTTAAATGTTCCCAATGACCTTGCTTCCAAAACTGCTGCTGGTGACGCATTCCACGCTCTCACAACTCTCTGTGTAAAGAACCCGCCTCTGACATCCCCTCTATACTTTCCTCCAACCAGCTTAAAACCATGACCCCTCGTGTTAGCCATTTCTGCCCTGGAAAATAGTCTCTGGCTATCGACTCTATCTATGCCTCTCATTATCTTGTATACCTCAATTAGATCCCCTGTCCTCCTCCTCCTTTTCTCCAATGAAAAAAGTCCGAGCTCAGTCAACCTCTCTTCATAAGATAAGTCCAGGCAGCATCCTGGTAAACCTCCTCTGAACCCTCTCCAAAGCATCCACATCTTTCCTATAATAGGGCGACCAGAACTGGATGCAGTATTCCAAGTGCGGTCTAACCAAAGTTTTATAGAGCTGCAACAAGATCTCACGGCTCATAAACTCAATCCCCCAGTGACCTGCACACCAAGATCCCTCTGTTCCTCTACACTGCCAAGAATCCTATCCTTAATTCTGTACTCAGCTTTCAAATTCGACCTTCCAAAATGCATCACCTTGCATTTATCCAGGTTGAACTCCATCTGACAACTCTCAGCCCATCTCTGCATCCTGTCAATGTCCCGCTGCACCCTACAACAGCCCTCTATACTGTCAACGACACCTCCAACCTTTGTGTCATGCAAACTTGCTGACCTATCCTTCAATCCCCTCATCCAAGTCATTAATAAAAGTTACAAACAGTAGAGGGCCAAGGACAGAGCCCTGTGGAACACCACTCACCACTGACTTCCAGGCAGAATATTTTCCTTCTGCTACCACTCGCTGTCTTCTGTTGGCCAGCCAATTCTGTATCCAGACAGCTAAGTTCCCCTGTATCCCATTCCTCCTGACCTTCTGAATGAGCCTACCATGGGGAACCTTAGCAAACCCCTTGCTGAAGTCCATATACACCACATCCACAGCTCGACCCTCATCAACTTTTCTAGTCACATCCTCAAAGAATTCGATAAGGTTTGTGAGGCATGACCTGCCCCTCACAAAGCTGTGCAGACTGCATTTAATCAAGCCATGCTCTTCCAGATGGTCATAAATCCTATCCCACGGAGTCCATTCTAACACCTTGCAGATGACAGATGTGAGACTTACTGGTCTGGAATTGCCGGGGATTTCCCTATTTCCTTTCTAGAAGAGAGGAATTACATTTGCATCTCTCCAGTCCTCAGGTACGACTCCAGTGGAGACCGAGGATGCAAAGATCTTCGCAAGTGGCAAAGCAATTGCATTTCTCATTTCCCAAAGCAGCCAAGGACAAATCTGGTCCGGGCCTGGCGACTTGTCAATCTTAATGTTTGACAAAATTTTCAGCACATAAGCTTCCGCTATCTCTATCCATTCCAGCATGCACACCTGCTTTTCAAAAGTTTCATTCACTACAAAGTTCATTTCTTTCGTAAAGACAAAAGCTAAAAACTCATTTAGGGCTTCCCCTACCTCCTCAGACTCCACACACAAGTTCCCTATGCTATCCCTGATCGGCCCTACACTTTCTTTGACCATTCTCTTATTCCTCACATAAGTGTAAAATGCCTTTGTGTTCTCCCTAATCCATTCTGCCAAGCCTTTTTCGTGCCCATTCTTGGCTCTCCTCAGATCATTTTTGAGCTCCTTCCTCGCCTGCCTGCAATCCTGTAGAGCTGAGCTTGACCCTAACTTCCTCCACCTTCTGTAAGCTACCTTCTTCCTTTTGACGAGAAGCTCCACTGCTCTAGTGATCCAAGGTTCCTTTATCTTACCCCTTCTTGCCTGTCTCAGAGGGACATATTTATTCATCACTCGCAACAACTGTTCCTTAAACAGTCTCCACATGTCTATCGTGCCTTTACCATGGAACAATTGCTCTCAGTCCATGCTTCTTAACTCATGTCTAATCACATCACAGTTTCCTCTTCCCCAATTAAATATCCTCCCATTTTGCCTAATCCTCTCCTTCTCCATAGCTATGTAGAATGTGAGGCAGTTGTGGTCACTATCACCAAAATGCTCTCTCACCACAAGATCTGATACCTGCCCTGGCTCATTTCCGAGCACCAAGTCTAGAATGGCCTCTCCCTTCGTCGGCCTGTCAACGTACTGAGTTAGGAAACCCACCTGAACACACCTTACAAAAACAGCTCCATTCAAATCTTCTGCTCGAAGGAGGTTCCAATCAATATTGGGAAAGTTAAAGTCACCCATTACAACCCAACTACGTCCACACTTTTCCAAAATCTGCCAACCTATGCTTTCTTCAATCTCCCTGCTGTTATTGGGAGGCCTGTAGTAAACCCCCAACAAGGTGACTTGCTGTTCCTAATTTCCACCCATACTGACTCGGTAGACAGATCTTCACTTGGCTCAATTTCACGAGGCATTGCTTGTATGTTTCTTTCACCCTTGCTCACAGTGCATTGAAATATTAATGGCATATTGCTTCTTCTGGGCTCCCACAACTCCTAAGACTTTTCCTGAACTCTCACCCCTAAACTTAGTTGCCTATTACTTGCTAGAACTTGTCTTGAGTCTGGTTGCTCTTGACTTCTCATTGCGTCATAACCCATTTCATTCAGTTACCTTCCCCGCAGTACTGCACAATTAAAAGTCGAACTGTCTAACATGGAGTCTACGCCTCTCTGATACTCATTTAGGTGGAGCCTGAAACCGTTGATCTCCTCTTCAGTGACACTGAACTATCTGACTGACCTATTGAAAACTTTGTAACAAGGCCCATCCCTGGCACTGGGCACAATTGCATGTAGCCATCTTGCAATTCTTGGGACTGAATGCACACTGTATGTTACAATTTCCAGATTGCTGGCTTCCCAAATATAAAATTACAACAGGATATTTGAGCATATTCTGTATAAATCAGGAAAAACAAGTGTCTCAACACTGACCCCTAGGGAGACCTGGTACGATTGTATTTTTCTAACCAGCCAACACATCTCAGGAGCAGGTGGGACTTGAACACAGGCCTCCTGGTCGAGGGCAATGGGCATTACCAGTGCATCACAAGTGGGTCCCCAAAAATTGACAGCAGGTTCATGGGCATCCATTATCTGCCATGTCAGAATTTGAACCCAAATTTGAATCTCAGATCCCCAAAAATGTGCAGGTTAGGTGGATCGGCCATGCTAAATTGCCCATACTGTTTGGGGATGTGCAGGTTAGGTGGATTAGCCATGGGAAATTCAGTGTTACAGGGATAGGCTGGGTTTGGGTGGGATGTCCTTCAGATGGTTAGTGTGGACTTGATGGGCTGAATGGCCTGTTTCCACGGTAGGGATTCCATGAACTGACAAGTCTATCACAAAAGAAAAATTACTTTTTGATAGTTAAATATTTATTGAAAGCTGGACGTAGCTCTGAATGGTCAAATGATGCAATGCAACTGATAGATCAATATTGTATTTTACTGATAGCTCTTTTGTATGATATGGAATTAATCCATGCCTTGAATCCCAATCCTGAGTTTGTTTAGCTGCTGCTTTTAGATTAACATTATATTATTAAATATCAAAATATTTTGAGAAATAATACAGGAATTGAAAACCAGTGAACTCTGTGATATGGAACCAATTACATGTCTCATTGTCATTCATCCACAAGCTGTTTGCCTCTCTCCTTACACCTGTTGACAATTCCAGCAGAACCTCACAGAATAAAGATGTTTTAATATCATTTGGTGAAAGTAGAATATTGTATAAATCCAAACAAAAGTATTTATTTTTCATGTAAAGGAGAGAGTCCAATAGGATGTCCATGAACTTATTGATAAATTGTTATCCGTGTTGAATATATTGAAGGATTCATGTCTTCATTCACTTTTGTCAATCAATTCTTTAATACTGTATTATATTAATTAAATCCAATTACTAATGAATATAGTGAAGAAGAACAGATTTAAAGGTGTGTTGTTACCATAAATACAGCTGACAATTTTCTCTAATCAGAGCATACATGTTCAGAAATATGCAAAGCATGTGATAAATTTCACAACTATTCAAAGGTGGACAGTTCTTTATGTAAATGAGTCACATTGATTAACTGGTTATCAGGATTGTTAACAAGTACGACCTAATTACATAATAACATTGAATAGTAGATGTTTTACTTTGATCTTTGCAAGTGCGGGCTTGTTGAGTAAGATCTGCACCTTGCTATTATATATAACTGAATAACAATCCAGAGTGTGCTAATCACAAGACTAGCTAACAATTAGTGTGAATCATTTATGTTTGCTAGAAATAATGAAAATTCATACACTGAGACCCATTCTCTGCAAACAAAAGAGATATTTTTAAACTTTGCATCTTTTTTGAATCACCTGGTGCTTGGGGAGCCGCCCTAATCCCCATTGTTTTTTTTCCATGGCAACATCTCAACCAATCAAAATCAACTTGTCAACCAAGCAGAATCATTTTCTCCAGTAAAATAAATTCATTGATTGTTTGCAATGTTGCACTCTTGTATTTGTCCTGATGAGTTCAAAGCAAAATGTCTCAGCAACATACCCCTCTTTTCAACAATATTCAGGTTCTGTTCTATGGAACAACAATGTGTGTTTTATTTACTTACATTTTAAATGGGAAAATTCTGTGGAAATGAGACAATAACAATGATAGTACATAGGTTATACCTTGTGAATCTTTTTGACTGTACTTTAGAAAATGTAGTAAACTGAGAGAAAGAAATGAATATTTCATTTTCTAAACTGTAGGTCATTTTTTCTGAAGAATTGCGATGTTAACAGCAATCCTTTATCTGATTTTATTGGCAGCTAGAGATGCAAATATTTCAATTGTTGACATCTATGAGACAGGAGAAAGAAAGAGAGTGAGAGCGATTGAATATCATTTTGTTGTTTCCCAAGTTCAAATCAAAGCATTTTGATGAAAGTGGACAGCAGATTTTAAATAGTGGTGAGTAGATTCAGAGTATGTGTTCAATGTTCTGTGGTTCCTTATCTTAGACATGCTAAGGTAGTGTGAGCTGAAATATTGGGGATCTGGGTGAAAAGGAATTAAGGGTGAACTAACTTAAGAGAAAATAAATTGGAAGTTTTGGGAATTTGATAGAGCAAGAGGCAGGGGGAGCATTGTTCAGTGGTAAGCGTGCTATTCTGGGATTGTAAGGGAATGACAATAGTCACAGAAGGCAACAGGGAAGTACAACATGCTAGGCAGGGAGCTTAGGAAGACAGCTTCAGAGATATATATTTTCTTAACAGAAATTGTAGGCTGCAGCAATAATTGAGTCCATTTTTGTTAGGGTACTAGGTGCCTTCCTCTATCTTCCGTCTCAAAGGAAGAAGAAGGAAGACAAACAAGAGGAGGAAACATGGAAACAAAATTAAGAATTAGATTGAGAAGGAGAAAGGGAAGTTGTTAAAGGAAGAGATATATAATAGACTGAGGATTGATATCATTAATACATAAGCAACAGAGAAAGGTGACAGAATCCCCATTCTCTGACCTTATACATACTATATAATACCATACAGATACTGTAGATATATACAAATAGACATACGTGCATTTCATGCACACACATTTGTGTACATGCGGATTTAATGGATACATGTTTACATAGACACATGAACATATCCACAAAAGCATGGGTATCTATGCCCCTTTAATACCTGTGCATTTAGAGATAATGATACACAAATACCAACATGAATGAGGATAAGGGATAGGTAAATAACCACACATATCCACATCTGACCAATCTTAAGTGTGTGTCTGCTTTCTGTGTACAAACCCTTCCTTTCTTATATTTTCTGGGTCACGTTTCTGTGGACATTGTTAAAATAGCAACATTTAACTTCAACTGATAGGTCTCATTTTGAAATTAGATTTGTAATTTCGGTACACTGCATAATCATTTCCCAACGAGGCACTTTCAAAAAATCATCAATTATCAGTTTTTAAAATCAGTGAAGGTTAAAATTCTGAGTTTTCCTACACTGAATAAAAATCCCAGATACTTCATCCACAAATGATAGATTGGGATGGAAAGAGAAACTGGGAAGTAGCATAGAGTCATAGAATCATAGAAATATACAACACAAAAACGGACCCTTCAGTCCAATTCATCCATGCCAACCAACTATCCCAACCTAATCTAGTCCCATTTGCCAGCACTTGGCCCATATCCCTCCAAACCCTTCTTATTCCTAAACCCGTCCAGATGCCTTTTAAATGTTGCAATTGCACCAGCCTCCACCACATCCTCTGGCAGCTCCTTCCATATACGTACCACCCTCTGTGTGAAAAGGTTCCCCTTTAGGTTTCTTTTGTAACATTCCCCTCTTACCCCAAACCTATGCCCTCTAGTTCTGGACTCCTCCACCCCAGGGAAAAGCTTCTGTCTATTTATCCTATCCATGCCCCTCACGATTTTATAAATCTCTATAAGGTCACCCCTCAACCTCCAATGCTCCAAGGAAAACAGCCCCAGCCTATTCAGCCTCTCCCTATAGCTCAAATCCTCCAACTTTGGCAACATTCCTTAAATCTTTTCTGAACCCTTTCAAGTTTCACAACATCTTTCTGACAGGAAGGAGACCAGAATTGCTCTGTTCCAAAAGTGGCCTAACCAATGTCCTGCACAGCCACAATATGACCTTCCAACTCCTGTACTCAATACTCTATCCAATAAAGGAAAGCATGCAAAACACCTTCTTCACTATCCTATCTACCTGTGACTGCACTTTCAAGGAGTTATGAACCTGCATTCCAAGGTCTCTTTGTTCAGCAACACTCCCTAGGACCTTACCATTAAGTGCATAAGTCCTGCTAAGATTTGCTTTCCCAAAATGCAGCACCTCACATTTATCTGAATTAAACTCCATCTGCCACTCCTCAGCCCATTGGCCCATCTGATCAAGATCCTGTGGTAATCTGAGGTAACCTTCTTCACTGTCCATTACACCTCCAATTTTGTCGTCATCTGCAAACTTACTGACTACACCTCATACATTCACATCTAAATCATTTATATAAATGATGAAAAGTAGTGGACTCAGTACTGATCTTTGTGGTACTCCACTGGTCACAGGCCTCCAGTCTGAAAAACAACCCTCCACCACCACCAGGTCTTCTACCTACAAGCCAGTTCTGTTTCCAAATGGCTAATTCTCCCTGTATTCCACGAGATCTAACCTTGCTAATCAGTATTCTATAGGGAACCTTGTCAAATGCCTTACTGAAATCCATATAGATCACGTCCACTGGTCTGCCCTCACCAATCTTCTTTGTTTCTTCAAAAATCGCAATTAGGTTCATGAGACATGATTTCCCACGCACAAAGCCATGTTGACTATCCTTAATCAGTCCTTGCTTTTCCAAATACATGTACATCCTGTCCCTCAGGATTCCATACATCAACCTGCCCACCATCAGCATCAGGTTCACCAGTCTGTAGTTCCCTTGTTTGTCCTTACCACCTTTCTTAAATAGTGGTACCACGTTAGCCAACCTCCAGTCTTCCAGCACTTCACCTGTTACTATCGATGATGCAAATATCTCAGCAAGGGACTCAGCAATCACTTCCCTAGCTTCCCATAAAGTTCTAGGTACACCTGATCAGGTCCTGGGGATTTATCCACCTTTATGTGTTTCAAGACATCCAGCAGATAGCATAACTTTCCATATCATGTCTTGATTTGGATAAAACAAATGCATTGAATAGTTTTATTAAAATATTTATTAAAAGAAAATAGTTAAGAGAGAACAGAAATAGATTCAACATGTGTTGTGTGGAAATGCAGACTCTGTCAGCTGCCCCTAAGGGCACGTAAGAGGAAATGGAAGGGAAGTTAAAAATAAAATGACGAACAACGAAGAAAGGAGAGATGGGGATAGCAAGTTCAAACCGGAAGGAGGCGGCTGGTAATGGGTAGGATCAGATGAGTAGGCTAGCAATACCGGTGGCAATATATTAAAGGAGTAGAGGATGGGGAAGTAGGAGGAAAATAATTTAAGGACTGGCTGAAGTTATGGAAAGTGCAATGGCTAGAACAAGAACTGCTGAATGTCAAATTTTAACCAGATCTTCCAACAGAAAGTATGCCCTGCTTTCGTGCTTCCCCTTTCTCTGCTTTTCAACATCAGGTAACACCATGTGTTATATGTATACTTATCCTCACATGTAATTGATATTTATAGAGCAGTGATATATACTCCCATTCTCTCAAACATAAGATTGAATAAAATTGTCAGGCAGGAAATACCGATAATTCATTAAATCTGACCTTCTTCACAATAGATAGGCTACTATGACTTGAAGCTATAATGTCCAACCCATTTCGTTACCATTCCTCACCCCAACTCCCCAAACCACCAAAACCCCAGCCTCCAGTCATGCCATGGAGAAGGGAAAACTCAAAGTTAATAGGGAATAAACTAATCTGAGGAATGTCTTTCCAATCTAATCGGGGTTCTTATAAAATCATTAGTAATCTGTTCATTGTCAGTAACTGCATAAACAAAAACAAACATAATAGTTATCTCTCTTGCACCCACCATGTAGACATGTATAATAGACACATAGATCCCCAGACAGATACACCAGATACATATCTGACACATAAGTATCTAATAGGTACGCATAAGTATCACTAAAGTATCATTTTATTTAACAATACTGATATCAAACATACACGGATACACCAATTTCGCTTCAATGTTTGACTAGATAAATCAGCACAGATCCTAATTCAGTTCTGAAGTCTATTACCAGCCCATGCATTACTCAGTAAACATTGGCTATGCTGAAGAACAGCCCAGGCTGGAGGCCAGGAAGGTTTACAAAACAGTTGGAGGCTTTTGTTGGATCAACATGGGCTCAGTTTTATTATGACACAGTGAGGACTCTAATTGGTTGGCCTTCAGTCATTAAGACATTGGATTTAAGAACAAATTCCCACCTATTATAGAAGGAAAGCAACACACCAGGGAATTAAGATAGGATTCTAGGGACAAAGTGAACATTTGTAAACTGCCCACAGAAAGAGACGGTGCAGATATTACCTAATGTACAATGCACGCCTTAGTCAATCTTCTGGTTGAATGGCTGATGTTTAATATGAGCATACCAGAGCGATTGATTCAGGAAATGGAGTTCTGGCTAATAAAACTAAATCAAGGAGATCATAAAAAATGGTACAACGTGGCCCGGGGTAATCTCCCTCTTATAGAGAGGCGTGCCAACGGGATGTCTTTCCTGGGTGCATCATTTCAGGAATGAATCCTCAATCAGCACCTCTGGCTTTGAGATTTACATTGCGGATGTGTTTTGACAATTTTACATTTACTGACAGCGAGGGAGGGCTGCCTTCGCTGTTTTCCTAAATTAAGCATTTGCCCCGAGATTTTTTTTAGATAAATAACCTCAGGCATTTAAAGCACGCCCATTTTTATATCACCTCAGGAGCTGCTGGGAACAGCAGTTTGGAAACAATCAGAATTTATAACGGGGCCAAACTGGTACTAACCACTGACTGTTTATATCGGAGTTCGGCCACTCGTGGGAACGTTGACCGACGCTGTCATGTTGTAGGGATCACTTGCTCGTTCTGGAGGGTGTTACTGTAATGATTCTGCAGTGATCAAGCTCATTTCCGGAGTCAGTGATAGCAGCGAGATGCCGAGAAACGAGCTACTGTCAAAATGGTCAACTTTGTGTTTGTGTGGAGTGTGCAAACAGTATGAAGGCAAGAGAGCCAAATGATCAAACCATGGCTTTGGCCATCCCCGTCACTACTTAAAAAGACCTACTTAATCAGATACCAACAGCGAGCTTGACCACAATGTTTTAAAAATACATTGTCAACTTGTGTAATAATTCAGTATTTTCAGAAGTTCGTCCAGATTGTATGTTATACAGATATCATTGGTCTAAATGCTCAATTTCCTCCGAGTTAACCAGGCCTCAGCAGGAATCCGGGCACCTGAGGGAATTTAGGCTGATATTTCAGTAAGTGGTTTCCAAATGAAACAGGGGTCCTCCCTGTCCATTCAGTCGAACATGGAAGGTCCAATGACACCATTCACCGTGTTCTCCTAATCCTCTGATCAATCCTGTGTTTTCTTAAATTTAATAATATACTTAATTCGTAAAAATAACCATCAACAATGAAATATCTGATAGTGCAGTTGATGGAATCTTGCATTGTACACCGTGTTAGCACCTTCCCCATCATCATCAGTGACTACGGGTAGAAATGAAATATTCGTTTTGTTTTATGTAGCTTCTCTAGATCCAGCTAATGTAGTTTTGGCTTCCTCGTGTTTTGAACAGGAAGATGAGCCGGGAAAAGTTGGGAACACAGTCTCTGATCTTTACAAATATTGGGGAGGATTTTAAAACGAAACCTGAACTCCACAGCACGGAATACCTGGCAGATTGATTACACTAAATAAAAGTGTTCACGTTGGATTGCTTTGGAGTTTGTAATCTGGTGAATCCGTACAAACGTGAATTATAATTCCGCCGTCATTACTTTGTTTTTGTTTCTCTTTTTTTAAAAATAATGGTAAACTCTGAGGCTGGATGCTGACAGTCAGTGTTGTGGCCAGGAAGGTTGTGTAAACAGGGATTTGTCAGTATCCGAGAAGCAGGAAAATCGATATTTCGGGCAAAAGCCCTTCATCAGGAATGCCCGAAACGTCGATTTTCCTGCTCCTCAGATGCTGCCTGACCTACTGTGCTTTTCCAGCACCACTCTAATCTTGATACTAATCTCCAGCATCTGCAGTACCCAGCTCCGCCTATGCAGGGATTGTGTCCATAGCTTTTCCCTCGCGTCCTTTCCTTGATCTCAATCCTTGCCCACCTCTTCCTTATTTCCCGCCCTGAACGGGGACTCTTCACCATTCACCTTCATCTTGACGTTTACTTTTAAAATATCAGATCAATATTCTGAGCTTTGAAATCGCCGCAAACTCTTGTGGGCAGTGAATTTACTGAAACCTAAGGCGTGTTTGTTTTGTTTCTATACAGACAGGCATCAAAATTGTCATTTTATGGGATATAAACAGCATTGTGTTCCAGCAGAGGTCCCCTCTTGGTCAACTGAGACTTTCAGTTTTTACAAGATTCAGTTCCAAGAGTAACGCAGTTTTCACCAGCCAGAATCAATTATCCCCAGACTTCAGTTTTAACAAAAATGCCACTTTCTGATCTGTGTGACATTAGCCAGTACAGTATTTATTGTCCAGGAAGACAATACTGTCTAAAGAATGTGTTGGCGAGTCACTTTTGTACTCTATAGCTGAGTGGTTTATTAGATGGGGGGAGGGGAGCAGGATTTAACCAATTTCTGCCCAATATTGTGGGGGAAGGGTATGTCAGATTCCCTTTTTAATGATTAAGCAGGGGGGTTGGATTCTCCAGGTAAATTTGACGGCCTTCTGTCTCTCTTGTTTATACTAATCTTTAAATCCCAAATATATTCACGTGGGTTTTGCGGTGCGGTTGGGTCAGGGGGTCTCTGTGTCTGAGCTTGAAGCTCAAGGCCAACTCCAGGGGAAATGAATGCGTTCAGAAACGCGGATAAACAAATTGGGTGTTAACAGGCAAATCTTTTCAAGGGCAGGCCAATGGCAGGGGGTAAGAGTAGGAGGGATTCCTGGACATCGGTGTGATGGAAATAAATTGGAGCAGGTAAACTCTGGGGCATGTGGTTGGGGTGGAGCCGCAGATTTCGGGATTACCAGATGTAACCTCCCCATTGTCCCGACAGTATGGGTTCAATTCCTTCACCGGCTGAGGTTAGGATGAGGGATTCTCCATACCTGAGGCGCTGAGACCCCCAGGTTAAATCACAACCAGTCTCTCTAATGAGAGAGCAGTCCTATGGTCTCATTGCACCCCCATAGTCTGATCGATGTGTGGACACGCAGCAAGTATATGTCACCTTTAGCACTTCCAATGCTCTACAGTATGTGTTTAACTGCAATTCCAATCCCATCATTTTGTACTACATTTAGCAACTATTTTACATGAGACTCGAGATATTTCAGAGGCGTTGCTTTAATCAGGGCATCTTTTGTAATTTTTTTTGTTCTAATCCGTCTGAGAATTCGTTCTACATGTTCGATAGGGGTTGACTCGACTGATCTGAGCCCACTGTCTGATGCAGTTAAGTATATATCAGATTGTTCTCCCTGCAGGCAGTAGGTCAGGCCCTTGGCTCACTTGTCTCTTCCCCCTTTCCCTCCACCTCCTTGTAATACAACAACGTGGTTCAAGTCTTTGCTTGACTTAACATTGCTGCACGTCGGCTTGTCGTTTACAACAGAATAGATACCAGTATAGAGCCAGAGATGATGCACACACACACAGATGCATATATATATATAGAGAGAGAGAGAGCTGTGCACAGAATTGCGGCAATGCTGCTTGACATGTTAGAAATGTTAATGTGTGCATCTCAACGTGTACTTGTGTGTGTACATATATTTGCACATATCTCTGCTGATTATGTGTATATCAACAGTTAGAAAACACAAATTAGCAGCGAGATTGATCAATGCAAAGACAGATTATTGTGATAATTAAGCAAATCTCTGAATGGATACAGAGAGGCAAATACAGAGGTATATGGATTCATTTCAATTATTATATTTCGTGTTGAGGTAGTGATGAGAGATTAGTTTTTGTTCATTCGTGGCCAGCATTTCTTGCCCATCCCTAATTGCCCAGAGGATACTGAAGGGTCAACTACATTGCTGTGGGTCTGGAGTCACATGTAGGCCAGACCAGGTAAGGGTGGCAATTTCCTTCCCTAAAGGGCATTAGTGAGCCAGTTCTTTGGTGTGAAAAGCCATCATTTCTTCCACCGAGCAGAAGGTGGAACGGGTCGGAGCTGTCGTTAACGCGGGCGACAACAGGTTTACATGGAGATACCCGGGAGAGGGTGGGACCTGCTCATCTCACAGAGCCCACCTGATGTCAGCGCCGTTCCCATTCTCTCGGGGCCTTGCTCCAATGCCCCGGAAAGCGCGGCAGTGAAAAAGATTTGCATTCCCTGCTCGCATTCCTGCTGACAGGAATTCACAAATTCCTCATTGGGGGAAAACAGCAGCACTGCAGGGACCCGCACGAGAGAGCTCCCGGGTGAGAACCTCAGTCCCACTCCGAGATGATTGACATCACACTGAATAATGTTTTACAGCCTTTAACCGCAACGAGCTGGCACGTTTGTTGTGTTGACGGAGCTCTGTCCCTTCTGGGCTTTCTCTCTCGTTCTCTCTCTGTCGTTGTTCGTGCATTTCTCGCCCAGATTCCAGCTCTCCGTGCCCGTATCAAACAGGAGCGAGCTCCGCAGTGTCTCTTTCTAATACCCCGCAGCACCGGACAATGGTGACATGGAATTGCTCTCCATCCCAGTCCATCATGAACATATATTTGAATAGAACCTTCGCCAGGTGACTTGTGTGAAATAGAGAGAGAGGAGGAGCTTGCAGAGCCAGAAGCACGTTCTAACATTATACTAAAGTGCGTGGGCATCAAAACACAACTGACCTTTGCACTGTAGGGAACTTTGAGACACAGGGCTACTATCGGCGGATTTGAATGTCTGGTGACACTGTGATAAATGGCGTTTGTTTTGTTCCAATTGCTATCCATCTCTACTGATTACAATTCAGCCCATTTGACTGGAGTTAATGATTCAACCCCATAGCAATGCCCAGACCACCTGAGTGCTTATATATTTATTATATATTAAACAGCACGGTGAATTAACGGGGGCAAAATAAGGAATCAGGCATGGGTGTGACGAGATGGGAGTGGGAGGAGGCGCCATCCATTTCGATCCGGTTAATAAATCAATCTGCATTACTTCCAAGCCGGGACTTTTCTATTCCCTGGGCGGTAGAGTGACTCACTGTGCTAGGGAAATGCACGGTTGAAATCGCTTTCCTCAAGCAGCTCACGTGTTGGGTGTGTGGCGTGGGTGGGGGTGTTGTGCTCCACTGTTTGTGGGGCCTTGCTGTATCATTCTGGTGGGCACTTTTCCTGGCCATGCATCCAAGTAAACAACCTTGTGCAAGGTGAATGTTTGCAGAAAATCCCCTTTATAGTGATAGAGTCAATAAGGCATGGAAACCAGCCCATGTCGACTATAATCCCGAACCAAACTAGTTCCACATGTCTGCGCTAGGCCCGTATCCCTCCAAACCTTCCCTATTCATGTACTTATCCAAACGTCTTGTGAATGTTGTACCTGCATTCACCACTACCTCTGCCAGTACATTCCACATAGTTATCTGCAAGTAAGCAATCGCGTTCTGATAAACTGAAATCGTTAGTTTCCCCATTTAGATGCTGTCTGCTTAGATTTATACAGTTACTATGTTCTGTTTTTATAATATTATCTGTGCTCCATCTGACAATGAGTTAAGGATAAGTTATTGCAGATGGTGCATGTAGGATTCACTCTCAAATGTAAGATCGGACAGCTGAAGGTGCTAGTGAATTGGATTCAACGGTATTAGATCGGTAATGCTTTGTCAGAATGTAAAATTGCTGTGATCCGCTTGTTCTATCTGCTTGATTCTACGAAATAATAAGTTATAAGTAATAATAAGTTATAACGAATTGCTTTCAATCCTGATTCTTATTGACGGTGTAATGAACACATTGTTAGGATTCCTATTTGTAATAATCTTTTATTGTTACTGTAAATGATTAATAATATTCTCTAGCAATTAAGTTAAAATAGATTTTAAATAGGCACAAAGATATAACTCGCATACTCTGGCATATTCGCACAGTTCAAAATAGCAAGTAGGCCTGTGTGAGGGAGAAGGAAATTAATATGCAAGATCTTACGGTGAGGAATACAAATCGGAGTGTTATTTAACAAATGACACATTTAAACTGTTTAACCATTTAAACTCATGTATCATTTTGTTGTGTACACTTAAACACGGGTGTGTGTATACTATGCAGATTATCAACGTTTTACTGAGCTTAACTCACCACAACTTAGACTTTATTCAAAATAACTTGAATCAAATTATCTGACAATGGTATTTTTGCCTGAAATTACCATTAACCTGTATCATCTACTTCACTTAATCCAAGTTATTTGATAATTAATTTTAAAACATAATTTTAAATAATCGGGTATATACAGCAGTCTCCACACGTACTTACTTGCACAGAAAATATGTGACCTTGAACTTCACAAAACTGGTGTGTACAGTACTGTGGTGAAAGGGTGCAAACAAACGCATTTTACGTTTTTACTTATATGTTTGAGCTCTGGCTTGCAGGAAAGCAGAGAGCAGAGGACAGGAAAGTGCTGTTTTTGTCAAGGAAGAGTCCCAAGTTTCCACTACCTTTTGTATGAAGAAGGGTCCTTAGCATCATCCCTAAACAGTCTTACTCTGAGGTTGTGCTCCCTTGTTATGGGCCTCACCACTGTACGAAATAGTTCCTCTCTAGCTATCTGGCAACTCCTTTATCATCTTAAGTACTTAAGTCAGATCGCCCCTTAATCTTCTTTGCTCAAGGGAAAACGAGACTATTCTATATTGTTCTCATATTTTAACCCTTTATGGGGCCCAGTTAACAATAATACCGCCACGTTGGCCATAAAGCCTCTCCTCCAACTTGGCACTATTCCTTTGTTCCAGGTTGGTGGTTTTGCCTGCTAACATTCATGTTTAGAACCACAAGATTAAAATAAAGTCACTGTAGTGACATCTGTAAATATATGAAGCCTTTAAAACTTTCACAGGAAAAATAAAGATGGAATGTTCCATTCAGTGTAGAAATCATAATGCTTTAAGTAAATATAGGGCTACACTGGTTGATGCAACACTGGCATTGATACAACTATCATTTTTAAAATTTTAACTATTATTTCTACTTTGAATGCTACCAATGACACAAATTGACCCTGTCAAGGTGTGTAGCAAAGTACTGTCGTTACTTGGAATTATAGAATTCCAACAATGTGGCTGTAGGCCATTCGGCCCATTGAGTCCACTCCAACTCTCCAATAAGCATCCCACCCAGACACATCTCTGGGATCCTGCATTCCCCACAGCCAATCAACCCAGCCTGCCCGTCTCTGGACTGTGGCAGGAAACTGGAGAGAACCCACGCAGACACAAGGAGAGTGTACAAACGTCAGACAAACAATTACCCGAAGGTGGAATCGAACCCGAGTCCCCAGCGCTGTGAGCCACCGTGCTGCCCAATGTCTGCTCATTATTCATTCTGAACTTATTTGACTATTGCTAGTTATCGTCTTGAATCTCATGTGCAAAGCAAAGACATCGGGAATCAAACCAGTGCAGAACATGAAACAAGGAGCCAGCCAGCTCACAATAACGCCGCTAAGTCTTATTCTGATAGCATTGATTTGCTGTCACAATAGTTTGCTAATAAATTCAATAGAACACACACATAATCCACATATTGACAAGAAGTTTACCAAACAGACACTTGTTCTTCTGCACATGGATTGAAAAGCTGGGTGAAGTGTCACTTAAGACAGGGAGATAGGGAAATAACTGACTTACTTACCTGGGGGAGATATAGTATTACAGACGTGAGGGCTGTCTGAAAATGCAATTATTGACCTGCATTCATATTTTAAGGCAACGCTAAATAAATACATAATGTGAATGTAATGAAAGGATATTCAGCCATGCTGAACAAATATAAAGCATTAAGAAGCCTGATTAGTTAATATCATCAAGTGGTGAGATTGGGGAGGTGTGTCCAGATTAGTCTCCTGACGTTTTAAAATAATTTTTACTGATGAACATTGAAAATAAGATTGAACACTGGATAATTATTATATTACCTGTGTCAGAGAGGTTGCACAATCCACTTCATAAAACAAGTTAGATTTGGAATGCAGCATGTGTATAATAAGAAGCATCCATCTTGCATGTAGATCATATCTAATTGGCTCAAACGCTTTGAATTAAATTTTATTGGTGATGCAATTATATGTCTAGTTTCCATATTACAAGATCTAAACTAACAGTTTCTGGCTATTACTTGCAGAGTTATAGGAATAGACCATTCAAACCCATTTTGTTATTTAATTACATCAACGTTGTTTTGCATTTGTAGTAGTTTATACTTTGGTTAGTGTACCCTTGTAATGCACACTGCATGCTAAACAATAGTTCCCTTACCAGAATTCATATTGATAGCTGTTGATACACTGATGCAGATTTTTAAATTTTTATTTAGTGCAATCTCAATGCAGCTTCATAAACCTTTCTGCTCTTTCTCCCCGAATGCTGATGAATTGTTCACAGTTAGTCAATTTTCAAATAAATTGTTTTAAAGTAAGTTGCTTAATTATAGAGTTGCCTCTTAAACATTTGTTTTATTTTCGTGTTTTATCTCATATATGTTTTTGTATAAATCTATATGAAGTTTACAAATACATGCGTGTGCAGCATACATATTTTGATACGTATTGATGCATATGCAATAGATGTACCCAGGCATTGACATGTACACACATGAATGAACAAATATTTGTAAATGCGAATGTATAGAACTACCCAAGCACAACTATATGCACAAATAGTTGCCAGCAAGCACACAAATGTTTGCATCCATGCATGTGTAGATGTACATAGATCAGCACACATATAGACAGGTCTGCAAATATATTGACACATACACTCAGAGACACATAGTCACAGACACATGCCAGATGCCCACATCAGGAATATTACTCCATCGGACAGGGGAATAAGGAGAATAATGTCCATGAATATTTAAGAAGTATAACTGCGGTAAATGTATGCTTCAGTGAGCTCAAAACACATCTTCAGCGACATGCTGCATCGCTGAGAGGTAACTGATAGTAAAGGGTGTGCATGAATGTTTTGTCAGTTTTTTTTAGGTCTTGGCCTTGCAGTTAGCCTCAATGATGCTAATATTGCTGTTTTAATATTGCAATGATGCTATAAAGTGGGAATGTCACTGTTATAACGTGAGAAGCAATAGCAACTGCTAGGTCAACGTGACTGTCACCTTCAGCTCAATCGAGACCTATGTTTGCTGACATATATGTCAATTTTATTTCCCCTCCAAGTACGAATTTTGTGTAGTCGCTTCATTCGAAAATATCTCAAAGTCTCCAAATACTTATAGCTTTTGAATCATTTTAGAGGAGCTGTCTTATGATCTTTTTTTATCCCTAATATCCTGATTTGTTGAGTAAACATCTCTGCTTTAGGAAGACACAGTTTCCCAGAGAGAGAGAGAGAGATAGACAGTGTGTGTGTGTGTGTGTGTGTATCGGTCATCTCCACCCTGACCTGCTCCCAAAGCGGTTTTAGGTAGACACAACCCCCAGGAATAATTCTTCCCAGGGTATTATATCTAATTTGGGTCTACCTTGCTGAATATAGCTTTCAGTTTTAGATGCATAAAAGTCGTCTGGAGGTTTTTTGTAACTCCAAAAAACTTCTTGAGTATATACTTTCGTTTCAGCTGCACAGGTACACACACATGCAGTAAGAAACTTCCACAGACAGTACTCATTACTACTCAGATTCTGTGTACGTATTTCTGCCCCTGTGCTGGTTATGGGCTGCAGCTTTGGGAAAACGAGTCGCGGACTTAAGAGATAAAAATCCATCCTGGAAACTCAGTGCAGTGCTAAAGGTGTGCTGCGTGATCCGGGGATTGCCTTTTCGATGAGAGATTTAACCGAGGCCCGTCTGAAGCAGATGGAGTTCACGGCGCTATTTTGATGCAGCGCAGGTGAATTTCCAATGCCGTGCCCTGGTCAATATCCTCAGTCAGCACACAGTACAGGTGGCCCGCCCCATTATCCTATTCCTCTCTCTGGGAACTTGCTGGGCACAAATAACACTTCCCTGTAATATTATGACTCCACTTCGAAGATAATTGAAAAGGAAAACTGATGGAAATCGCAGCGGGTCAGGAAGCAACTATTGGATGCGATTTCCATCATTTTTTTCTTTGTTTTCAGAAATGATTCTAGCATCTGCAGTCATTTGCTTATTTAAAGTTATTTCATTGGCTGTAAGATGCTTTGGAACATCCTCAGATCGTGAAAGAGTGGTTCCCTAAATGAAATTTGCTATCACTCTGTGCATCTATTTCTGTTTGTCTGTCCCCACTTCCTGAATTCCCCTGTCTGGATATTTTGGTTACTCATTGCAACGCTGTCTCCCTTTCTATCTCCACGGATCTATCTTATCTCCTTATGTAGATATATCTTGGACTATGGGACGGTTAGACGTTAGAATGTGTCAAGAATTTGGTTCATGTGGCCACACGCCCACTGATCCCCCAGCAACACCTCCCTCAGACTCCTTTCAATACCACTAAAAGCTGCTTTATTACTTCAGGACAGACCACTTATCAATTGCAAGATTTTTTTAATTCTCTCCTTCAGTTCGAAAGTGAAGGAATCCCAATTATCCTTTGGAAGCAAAAGCAACTCTACAAGTAACCTAGAGAACTGCGGATGTTGCAAATCAGAAGCAAAAACAGAAATTGCCCAGTTCTGAGGTCCACCAGAAACCCAAATTCTGAGGAAGGGTCACTCGACCCGAAAGGTTAACTCCGATTTTTTTCCACAGATGGTGCCTGACCCGTTGAGCTTTTCCAGCATTTTCTGCTGTTATGCCTACAAAATGACCGCTCTTGTTCGAGTTCATTTATTCGGTAATAAATTGAATAAATTGTTTATAAAGGGAATCAAACACGAAATCTCTTCTGAAAAAGGCAGCCTACAAATTATATAACGATTTGTTTAATATGTTTATGTTTAATAATTTGCCTTAGAAACAGAAGGCCATTCTGCCCAACGAGCTTCTGTTAGCCCATTAGCGCCACGGTCCTGCTCTTTCCCACAGCCTTGCTCGCTTCTTCGTTAAGCATGACCAGATTCCTTCAAGGGCAGTTGCTGTTGGATACCTGTCCACACTGTTCGGGACTAATCATCATAACTCTCAGTGTAAAACCAAAACCTTACCTCACCCATTATACTCCGGTAATTACCCGTTATCTGTGTCCCCTGCTTACTGACCCTCCTGCCAATGGGAACAGTTTCTACCTACATACCCTGATCAAAACCGTTCATGAATCCCACGAGGAAATCATCCCTTCTCTACTCAGAGAGGAACGCTATTCGTTTACAACAAAAGTCAAACGTATCGCTTAAAGATAGAGAAAAATAAGTCACAAAATCTATACCCACCAGGAATTATTACTCAGTCATATATTTGTTAGTACAGAGCTTTAGAATTGCTGGAAAAAAATTAAACTTCTTTGTTTTGCACTTCAGGACAATTTTCAAGCATATCAGTTTGGGGCGAAGACCGACACTTATTCTGAGCATTTTTTTTTGTCCTGATGAATGCAAACCTACAAAATATTTTTCAACAATATTCTGGTAAACTCTCTGAAAGGATGAAATGAAAAGAGGGGCCGGGGGTAAAATTGGCTGAGTCGGGGAATGGATGTGTGTGAATGTTGTAATAGTTCCTCTCTGGGAGGCCAGCTGGAGAGAGAGCCTGGCGCCCACTGCACTGCGGTGAAGACATATTCCATCACTGTCCGTGTGCGGGACACTTGAGTGACTGGCCGCTTCCTCCATCCATCATATTATTGGGCGCTGAGTCACAGGGAGTGCACCGCTTTTGACTGAGACGCGACACATGCAGCATCGTCGCGTCTGCTGGGGGTTGCGGGGAGGGGGGGAGAGAATTAGGTCAGAGATTTTGGGGGAGATGGTGGAGGCATGTGTCATGGTGGCAGTAAACAAGCAGAGACTAAACAAGGCTGAAAAACGAACCGCAGAAGTTTACATGTTGGAAATGCAAAGCTTTTACAGAAAACATTATGTAAAACAGCTTTTACATAAACTGGGCGGGGTGCCAGAACACTGTCCGCATCGGCAGGAGATGACCCCCCCCCCCACCCCCCTTTCCAAAGGGGCCGTGATTTGAGCCCGATTTGTAAAACCTTCTCCAGGTGGGGACAACTCTGGGCCAATTTGGATTGTCCTCTGTGGAGGTGAGGGTAGAGGAGATTGCGAGAGAGGGCGGCCATTGGGAGACTAAGAATCCGTTCCCAAATTGTACATTAACCGAACACTGCAGAAGATTAGGAACTGGGGGTTTGAAGTTTTCGTGGTAAATTAATTTGACCTGGATTGCAGCAGGAATCACCCCCCTGGTTCCTGCCAGACTCAGGGGCCCGGGAACTCGCTGCTTTGCCCTGTACTGTCCTGGATTAGATTACTTACAGTGTGGAAACAGGCCCTTCGGCCCAACAAGTCCACACCGACCCGCCGAAGCGCAACCCACCCAGACCCATTGCCCTATATTTACCCCTGCACCTTACGCTACGGGCAATTTAGCATGGTCAATTCACCTGACCTGCACGTTTTGGACTGTGGGAGGAAACCGGAGCACCCGGAGGAAACCCACACAGACACGGGGTCCTGTGTTAACCTGTCAGGTGAGAGAGTTCATGACCTGGCGGTCGGCAGGTAAATCCGCAGGAAAGGGAGGGCAGGAACGGGATTATGTATGTGGTGGATTCACTATGGTATCAATCTCTGCTAGCAGTGTACTTCAAGTGCGAAATCACTGTCTGAAATACACGGCGCAGTATCAAAAGGAAACGAAATACTGAGCAATGATGCGCAGGATGGCATCAGTTCCGGGTAGGCGCGTCACACATGTATAACCTCAGTATTCAAAGTAAACGACACCTGTACGCCTATAAACTCCGACCACCATCCTCTCGATGAGTGAACTAATTCTGATTCTCAAACAATCTGACATTGATTGTCAATGGCACACACACTATCTCATAGAGTCCCAGTATTGAACAATATATAAAGGGAGCGGCCATTCTGCCCATTGCGACGTATTCGCTCCTTGAAAGAACAAAGAACCAAGCCCTTGTTCTTCCCACATGTCCTTACATGTTTCACCCTCCCTCGACCTTCTTTAAAAAAAAGCACATCCAATTCCAGTTTGAAGGGGGCAATTAAATCTGTAAGCGTATTCCAGAAAGCCGGAGAAACTCAGCAGGTCTGGTGGTTCCTGTGGAGAGAGAAACAGAGTTATTGTTTCGAGACCAAAGGCCTGACTCGATTTGACTCTTCTTCAGAAAGGAATGAAGGAAAGTATTGGACTCGAAACACTAACTCTTTTTTTTACTCCACTCATGCTGCCAGACTTGCTAAGTTTCTCCAGCATTCTCTAAGTTAGTTTCAGATTTCCAACAGCCGCGGTATTTTCCTGTCATGATTCCAGTCCCCCCCCCCGCCCCACTTCTCTAAGAGTTTGCTTAAACGATGCGCAGCATTGTTGTTCTGTGTACTGTCATTGTGAAAGGCGTAAAGGCCCGTTTTTAATCCTGCCTACTCCCACCATATTGATTGCTTCCACATCTCTCAGTGATGGGTTCCGTCCCGAAAATGGGGAATGGCTCACGGGGAAGGCATATCTCCAGCAGACCAGCAAAATTCGCTGGGACACTTTCCTTCCGTCAGTTTACATTTTCAGTTATTCTACGAGGAGTCAGTGCTGACTGGAAAGTCATTGCCTGGCGGATAAAAATGGCTGAAGCAGGAACAATAATTGATCGATCACCTAATCAAGGGATAATCGGGAGAGAGTCTATGCAGCCAGGTACGGCACGGAGGCTGAATCTTACCCATCCCCTGGGCCAGCATGGAACCTGTCATTACCACAGCCCCCACCCTCAGCGCTGGCTGTTGAATGGGACGGAGCTAGAAATTAGATTTCAATCAGATATCCTGGATTTTATATGCACATCCGTTTTCGTTGCTTTTGGAGTCTGAGCAGCATTTTGTTTCGAATTTTCGCCATATTTACCTTTTGTAGTAATATGTTTGTATCTCTTATTTATCTCTGTCCTTTACGGCGATTTGATTTCCGCCTTTCTTACTCCAGATAATGGGCCAGGATTGCCTCTGACTGAAATTTGCTACATGCATCTTAAAGCAGTTTGTTACACAAATATAAACGATACATTGTACTCAACATTTCTCATATCGAGAGAGGGTCCAGGCATACTGCAACGAACAAGGAGTGGAGTCCTCTTTTTTTTCTAATTCTTGGTGTTTTCTTTAGAAATGTTTGAGTAAAAGTAACTTTTTGTTTAGAGAGACAACCGCACTGTGTTAATCTCGTTAATGTTGTTAAATAATGGCAAATATATAAGCCATTGTTTATTTAAAAACAAGTTTTACTTGATGGAGTAATCTGGAAATAAACGAATAACGGTTATGGTTAAACATGGTCAATGGTTCGGCTGCTGAGGGTTTGATTCCCGGGGTCCACTCACAAAACACTCGCAGTCACTCTCTGCTCCTAACCGGGTCTTTGCACAGACCAGGCTCTGAGAGACATCGGGGAGGGGGAAGGGAAGGTGGGGTGTGACCCGGGTGTGCGTGAGTGACCCGGGAGGGTGGAGGTGTGACCCGGGGGGAGTGGTGTGGGGGGTTGGGGGGAGGGTTGGAGAGTGAGTGACTGGGGGGGGGGGGGGGGTGACCCGGGCGCGGAAGTGACTGACGGGGGCGTGTTTGACCAGGCTGGGGGGGGGCGGTGGAATTTGGGGGGTGTGAGTGACCTTGGGAAGGGAGTGCCCGGGGGTGGGAGTACCCATTGCCGGGGGGGGGGAGAAGTGCCCAATGCCCGGGGGTAGGAGTACCCAGTGTACGGGGATGGGAATGCCCAGTGGCCGGGGGAGGGAGTGCCCAGTGCCCAGGGGTGGGAGTACCCGGGGGAGGGAGTGCCCGGGGGTGGGAGTACCCAGTGCCGGGGGGGGGGGGGAGAAGTGCCCAGTGCCCGGGGGTGGGAGCACCCAGTGTACGGTGGCGGGAATGCCCAGTGGCCGGGGGAGGGAGTGCCCAGTGTACGGTGGCGGGAATGCCCAGTGGCCGGGGGAGGGAGTGCCCAGTGCCCAGGGGTGGGAGTACCCGGGGGAGTGCCCGGGGGTGGGAGTACCCAGTGCCGGGGGGGGGGGGGGGAGAGAAGTGCCCAGTGCCCGGGGGAGGGAGTGCCCGGGGGTGGGAGTACCCAGTGCCGGGGGGGGGGGGGAGAAGTGCCCAGTGCCCGGGGGCAATTATTTCACGGTGTCCGGGGCAATGATGCACGCTCCCCGCGGGTAAAAGGTACAGAGTGCCCGGGGGCGGCCGGTTGTTTTGTTTAGATCAGAACACGGACTGCCGAGGTCTGCGTCGAAACCGGGCACAGTCCCGGGAACTGTTCTCGCTGCGTTCTTCCTGTTCCCGGGCACTTTTTGTCAGAGCAAAACATGGCAACAGGGTGAGGGGCTTTCTGACCCCAGGGTCTGGGATAAAAATGGAACCTACCCCGTGTTTTTTGGCGAGCGGAACACAGAAGATCGAGTGTTTATTTTGCAAACTAACCTTGTCAAGTTGTACCTGTTCCTGCTGGATTTTTAAAAAAACACTTTTTTCTCCCCCTCGGGGTGTGTTGGAGTATTTAGAATCAGGATGTGGGTTATGAAAGCAGTTTTGATATCAAGTGATTCCTAACAAGGTTCAAAACATCTTAACATTTTTTGGATCAGTATTTTTTTTTAAAATTCGCCCTGCGGTTATTTGGATCAAATTAACTCCAAGCTCTTTCTGCTCTCACTCCATCGCTGAGGGACAAATCCTAATAACTACAGGCACGGTTTACCGGAAAGTAAAAATCAATGTTTTAACCCGTCTTCAATGAAGTTGTTGCGAGCAAGAATGACTTGTATCCGACGGCGGGGGGGGGGGGGGGGGGGGGAGAGAGAGAGAGATCCCCGTTCAAAGCAGAACCTCTCTCAACTTTGTTCTCAACTTGTTTCAAAGTCTCTCCCAAATTCCCCCAACAAAGTCATCCTCTCTCCAAGACTCAGAAATACACTTCACGGGGACGGCCTTTGCAGTGATATTTCTTTTGTTTCGTTTTTCAATAAAAAAAGCTCAGAAACGCCCTTTCCCCCGTGTAGCACACGGGATGAGTCAGATACCTTACCTGCCTTACTCTCTCTCTCTGCATTCCTCTTTGTCGCCAGCCCCTTGACTCTCTTTCCAGCTTATTCCTGCTTTTTTATTTCTTTCTTTTCTCTCCACCTTCGCTCTATTCGCCTCTTTTATTTCCACATCGTCCCTTTTTCATTCGGAACCCTCTACATTTCTGTTTATGGCTACACTCCGCCGCTCTGTCTTTTCTTTATATATAAAAAAGTCGGTCAGATTGGGTTTTATTTTTGTATTTGCACCCCACTTCTCCCTGTCTCTCAGACTGCAAGCCTCGTAATAGCATCAAACCACTGGCTAACAGAGCCGGGGATGAGATAGCGCTATCCCGGCTTATCAGGCATTTCTCTTAGGGAACACGATCACTTCTCCCAGAGCGCCTTCCCGAAATAGCCTTGAATCGGAAATAAAAGCAAGTACACCCAGGCACAGGGCACCTCAATCAAAGAAGGGAAATCTCACTTACCACCAGATCGGGTAGCCGGCTAGTCCGTGGCTTGCATTCAATAAGAACGACAGCACAAATCCAAACAGGTACAAATCCATGAGTGTGGTAGAGTGAAAGTGAGAAAGTAGATAGAGAAAGAGAGGGGAGAAAAGTTTCTTTAAAAAAAATAAACTTGGAAGGTAGCAAAGCTCGGGGTCAACACTTCACCATACGGGCGGGAGCTCCCTGCATTATACAGATGCTAATACAAAAGTAAAGGGGTTCAAATGCACGCTGGGACCCAATCAGATCTCATCGCCTTAGGACACAGATGATTATATAGTTCAGTGCTGTCAATCATGTCTTACCACCCCAATATCCAGCTAATTGCACAAGGTAGTGTTTTGATGCGCGTTAGTTTGTCGGCTCTGTAATGATAAAATTGTTCCGAGGAGGGCATTTTGAATGGGAGGGATGGGAGAATGAGCTCCTGCCGGGATGGTCGCCATGGTAACACTTGGAGAGTTATAACCAGGCTTGGCCTTTTCACTGCCTCCTAAAGAAAGAGGGGAATGTAAGAATGATAATGGACGACATGTGTTAACCTTCTCTTCAACACAAAACAGCGTGATGAATATGAGCACAGCAAGAGGGACAGCAAATAAATTCAGGATTATATGTGTCTCTTTGGGGCATTTTAAAGAGGCAGTAGCCCTTTGACAATCTGACATAGTCTATATTTAATAATTCTCAAGTATCACTTCGACAGAAACTCTTTTCACGTTTGTCCAACTTTTTAATTACCAAATGTCCACAAGTGACAACGCAATAAACGAAACAGTCACGCCGATTTTTATTTCGTTTAAATACGTTTTGTGGGGAAATTTGACCCGTTGTGTTTTGTACGGGAGAACCGCAATGATTTGTAAACCATGTTTTAAAACGCAAGGCGGGGGTCCAACAGGGGGACGAGCATTGTGTATCGCTTTGCTCCAAGACCAACTCTGTCATTTCTGTTGGCTTCTGTTTGCCCAAGGCCTGTTTAATGGACTTTACCTCTGTTTAATGTGTGTGTGTATATATATATATATACACACATATATATGTGTGTGTGTATATATATATATATATACACATATATATATGTGTGTGTGTATATATATATATATATACATATATATATGTGTGTGTGTGTGTATATATATATATATGTGTGTATATACACACATGTACAGGCTTACAGATCTTATTGGAGTTAATATGAGCGGACAGACAGCGAGTAAAAAAGCTGTAAATGGTTTGGGAGCCACTCTGGGAGGGAAGAGGTGGAGTGAATGCTGATAATTTCTCTGGGTTCGAGTTATTAACAAGAGATAGTCTGACCGTTCCATTTGTGCATCACTGTAAATAGAGATATATTTAGACGTGCATGTTTACGGCGTGATGGACCGCTGTGCAATTTATGCAGGAAATATTTATTATTCAAGCGTTAGCAATGTAAGACACGCACCTGCTGTTTTCCAAATAACCGAGTTATATTTGCAGCTCATAAATAATTTGTTTTACGAATGTAATTTTGTTTTTTCGTATGCACAAGCCCTCGCGCCCATTCTGCATTGCTGAGGAGCGGAATCTGGATTTCCTCAGAAAAAAAATGAAATTATTGAGGACAGCGAGATCACGGAAAAGGGACACAAACAGGGGAACACAAACTATGCAGAGCCCCCGCCGAGTTCAGAGGAGCCGGACCGTCTGAAGATTCACTCTCACCTTTCTTGGTCCTCACAAAACTTCTCGACTGCCTGTTGACACTGTTTAAGAAAAAAACAAGTTTGCGGAGTCGGGAGAGATGGACACAATGGGGAGACTCACGTGTACCGACTGTATCGAAAACCTGTCTGATATAAATATCCATCTACCCCTCCGAAAATTAAAAAAAATAAACATGCAAAGCAAACACAGCACAGCAGAAACAAATAATTCGTTCTCATTTATTTTATCATCCTGTACAAATTGTGTTCGATACCAGAACTACGTTGAACCTGCCATCCCAAAAGTGTAACTTTGAAATGTTTCCTTTGAACGAGTAAACCAAGACTGGGGAGGTGGCAGCACTTGGTGTAGCTTGATCGAGGGTCGAAATCAGGAGATAAACAGGAGATTGTCTAATATTTGAGCCCGAGGGTGAGCACTTTTGCTGTGAACACACACAGACAAAATAAAAAAGAATCCGCAAAACGGAACACGCCTCAACATGCACCAACAAACAAAACAAAAATCCGAAAAAAATAAACAAACGCATTTTCTACAATTTATTTATTTTTTTCCCAGAGTCTGTGTCAAGTCCTTTGATCTGGGCCGATTGCATGCAATACTGTAATTTTCACAGCATACTGAGAGTTTAGGTGCTCATTAGAGCCATTGAACATGCAGTTATTGGTTGAGACCTGACATTTTCCTCAGTCACCTCAGCAATGGGACTGAGAACAATTAGGAATCCCACGGGTTTAGGGTTATTTCAGTTAACACAATAATCTCAACCCTTGCCTCTTCCTTGAGGCTTCTCTCATTAGGGGGAAAAGTCTATTCGAATAATCTTTAATCACACCGACTGTTCACGCGAGTTGCTTGCGAGCGATATGTATTTCGAAGCCAGTTTTTCACAACTGACCTCATCAACACAAACATTTTCTTAATTTAAAACAAAATGGTTTCTATTCTAATTTTTCTGGTTGGCAAACTATCCGACGCAGACTTGCTCCCTAGTTTTATTTTCGTTTGTGCTAATTAGTGCTTAGACATACACCAGCAATTGCAATCGCTCGTTTTGTAAACACCATTTCATAAGCAGACCAATATAAAGAGTTAAACAACAACAAAATGCTGGAGATCTGATATACAATCAGAAGATTGCTGGAGAAAGTTAGCAGGTCCGGTAGTATTTGTTGAGAGAGAAACAGAGTTAACATTTAAATTCCAAAGACATTTCTTCAGAATTGGCATTAAAAGATACATTTTCAACTGAGGAGCACCTCTGTGGTGATCTGACTGTACTACACAAATATGGTGTTAACCACAAATGAAATAATATCTCTTAAAAACTCCAGGCTTCAGTTAAAATGGTCTTCCCACCCAAGCATATTAAGTAAATAAACAAATCTGGCTGATCACATGTAGGGATATTACAAAGGATGATATCAACACAAGATTCAGTTAATTTCACAGGGAATTTGATGCAATTGATTATGTCGATTTGATCAGAGAATGAATAAACGAATGAAGTTGTCTCCCTTTTGGTTATTAAAGAGTGAAGCGTTGTCATTGGCCCATTAACATAATTTTCGACAGATCACTGTTAACAAGGGACGAGAGCAGGAGCTAAATATTAATTGGAAGAAATGAGGCGAGGTAGCTGGTGGGCGGTCTGTCAATGATGGTCTCTTGGGAACTGTGACCGCCTCGAACCCATTGCATTTCATTTTCAACCCATTGACAACAGCACCATCTCGTGGACATAGTGCTCACCAACAGTTTTCATCTTGTTTTTACAGTATTTGGAGATGCCGGTGTTGGACTGGGGTGCACAAAGTTAAAAGTCCCTCAACACCAGGTTATAGTCCAACAGATTTAATTGGAAGCACACTAGCTTTCGGAGCATCGCTCCTTCATCTACCACCTGTTGGACTATAACCTGGTGTGCGATTTTTAACTTTTTACAATATGACTGTTTACGAGACACATCTATGTTGAAAATGTGTTGTTGGTTAAAGCACAGCAGGTCAGGCAGCATCCAAACAGCAACACATTTTCAACTGTGTCCTTGGATGCTGCCTGACCTGCTGTGCTTTAACCAGCAACACATTTTCAACTGTGATCTCCAGCATCTGCAGACCTCATTTTTTACTACGAGACACATCTATATTAATTTACCAATCGGTGCATAACAGGCTTTCCAAAGATATTTCTGACAGCAATCATACCACACCACAATTTTACCACCCAGCAGCCATTTAGTCTTTACATCTAAGATTAAATTTAAGTGACAAGGACTTCGCTCACTGAATGCAGCATCAAATGCATCAACAATGATCCTGATTTTTAACAAGACCTGTAACGTAGACAACATATCCTAAAATACTTTACAGAAACGTAATGAGAAAATGAACATCAAGCCAAAAAGTGCTTCATACTCATGGGAGATGGAAGTAGAGAGATGCAGGGAATTCAGGGAATTTCAGATTGAGGGGCTTAGGCTGCTGAGGACATGCACATCAATAGTGCACAATATGTCAGAGTCAGAAAAAGTTTCAGAGATAGTAAAAAAAAAGCCATGAAGACATGTACACAGAAATATAGGAACAGGAGTAGGCCATTGAACCCGTTCTGCCATTCAATGGCTGATCCGTGATCTAACTCCGTGTACCTGTGTTTGGCCCATATCTCTTAATACATTTGCTTACCAAAAACATTATCTCAGATTTAAAACTAACAACTCATCCAGTATTCACTTCCACTTGTGGATGAGAGTTCTAAACATCTCCCATCCTTTATGTGTAGAAATGCTTTCCAGCATCTCTCTTGAATGGTCTGACCCTAATTCTCGACCATGCCCACTACTTCTACAATCTCCATCCAGTGGAGTTAGTTCATCTTCATTTACCCTGTCTTAAATGAAAGTATGGAAGTTTTGATTTTGAGCTGTTGGGAGTTTGGAAACCAAACAATGTGTGTGAGAATGGGGTATTGGGTGAGTGACATATAGTGCAGTGGTGGAGACATGCAGTAAATGTGACAACCTCAAGGCAATCCATGAAAATGCACCATCTTCTAAGTCTTGTTTTCAGGGCACTTTACTGATTATTCTTCATCTACTGCAAACTTGGATAGGTCCATTCTCCTTTTTAAATATTTTAACACACTCAATATTTACTGCCCTTTCATTCATTCTTGGAATGTGAGCAATCTTGCAAAACACTACCACATGTAGGCTAGAGCTGGTAAGGATGACAAATTTTCTTGTTGTAGGACTGTAATGAACCAAAGGAGTTTTTGAAATAATGCAACTAGTGTTTTATTTCAGATTTCATAATCAAGTTTCCTCAGTTACTGTGGGGAGATTTGAATGAATATCTTCAGAGTATTAGTCCATGCCTCTCAATTACCAGTCTAGGAAAGTCAATATTATGTTACCACCCCTTTCACTTTATATCCATAGAGGCCTTGCAGTGTAGAAGCAGTGTCCCATTAAATCCCCACTGACCCTCCCAGACAAACCCCTCTACCCTATCTCTGTAATCCTGCATTTCTCATAACTGATCTACCTAGCCTGCAACTCTCTGGACACTGTGGATTTAGCATGGCAACCTCACTTGTATAGCTTTGGGCTACAGGAGGAAACTAGAGCACCCAGAAAAAAATCCATGTAGACATGGGGAGAATGTGCAAACTCCACGCAGACAGTTACATGTGAGTGGGATTGGACTTGGGTTCCTGGTGCTGTGAGACAGCAGTGCAAACCACTGAGCTACTCTGCCACCCTATGCAAATGCTATTTTATCCAGACACATAGTACAGACCAGAGTGCTATAGATAAATTTGAGCTTCATTGCTGGCTCATCCATGGTTTAAAAACCAGTGCAGTGTTAGTTAACATCCTTGAAGTGACTTCAAGCTCCTTAGGGTAAACTGAATGTCTCAATATTTGGATTTGCTACCAATATTATGTTCCTCTGACATAGCGACACTTGTTGCATTGACAGATATGTGCAGTATAATTGTCTCATAAACACAAGTCAATGGGAGATTGGATGTTGTTGTAGATAAAGTGATGGCTTCATCAGCTTGTTTGCAATCTAGCTCAAACTAATGATTTGAAAATCTGTCTCTGGTTCTAGGACCCCACAAAACTCTCCTGAAATTGGCAATATTTTATCGGCATACCAAGTGTGGGTGGTGGGGGAAAACGTCATGCTGAGGCCATGAGGTTGCGATGATAAGACCATGTGAACATAAATTAAAGGGTACTGCAATGAATGGAATAACGGACGATGTTCGGATTAACCAGAGTTTCCTTTGCATTTAACCATACTATACCTGGCCTTGGAGTGCTGGCACTGAATTTGAGGATGATGACTGAAAGGAGAATATGTTCTTTTCCATCATATTAACAGCTTTCATCTTAAGAAACACTGAAAAGCAATTGTGCATTGTCGTATTGCGACTCCTTTGTGTGTTTACATCCCAGCACTTTAGGGCAGCTGATTTGTGATGCACAGTGACACCAACAGTGTGGGTCCTGGACCCACACCAACTGAGGTTACCATGATGGACTCTCCTTCTCACCTTTTGTCCTTGCTTGGTGATCCTCAGGTGAAACCACTACTAGTTGCTTCTCTGAAATAAGAAAGCATCCCTTTTTAGTGGTTCAATCTTGGCTCTGTATCTCTGAGAAATCAATAATTTAAAATAATGCATGTCAAACAATAATTCTATCTCCTGATATGCTATATAATCTCATATTATCTAATGTCTGTTCTCTAGTTTTTATTGTGAAATGTTATCCTAGAAGTGCATGGGAAGATTTTATTTTCATAAAGACATTATAACAAATGAAATGTTGCTGTTGCTTGATACAGGACTACGAGAAAATCTTCTTGACACTAAGCCATTTAAAGGTCAAATTTATATAATTTGTGACTGTTTGCGTAACTGGTATGAGTCATCTGCATTCATGCGTACACATACATACGTACATGGATATGTAGGCATGCATTTGGGGCTTAAAATATTAAATGTGTTTGACTATGTCAGAAGTAATTTTAAACAAGTGGGAGGAATCTGGATGGTATAGCTGGTTACAAAAATATTCCATTAATGTTCTCTGAGATGTTAAAGCACAGAAAGAGTCTGGTGGGCAAATTGTGACAGGGATTCTGAGAGACAGGGTTGATGTGTACTTTTAGAGGCACAGGACTGATTAGGGATAGTGAACATGGCTTTGTGCATGGGAAATCATGTCTCTTTAACTTGGTTGAGTTTTTGAAGAAATGAAGAAGAGGATTGATGAAGGCAGAGCGGTGGATGTTGTCTATATGGACTTGAGTAAGGCGCTTAACAAGATTCCACGTGATAGACTGATTAACAACGTTAGATTGCACAGAATACAGGGAGAACTAGCCATTTGGATACAGAACTGGGTCAAAGGTAGATGACAGAAGGTGGTGGTGGAGGGTTGCGTTTCATACTGCAGGCCTGTGACCAGTGGTGTGCTGCAAGGATTGATGCTGGATTCTCTGCTTTTTGTTACTTATATAAATGATTTGGATTTAAATATAAGAGATATGGATTATAAGTTTTCAGATGACATGAAAATTGGTGGTTTAATGGACAGCTAAGAAGGTTACCTCAGAGTATAACAGGACCTTGATCAGCTGGGCTAATGGGCCATTTAGTGGCAGATGGAGTTTAATTTAGATAAATTTGAGGTGCTGCATTTTGAAAAGTAATTCAGGATAGGACTTATGCACTTAAGGTCCCGGGTAGCATTGCTGAACAAAGAGATGTTGGAGTGCAGGTTCATAGTTCCTTGAAAGTGGAATTTCAGATAACAGGATAGTGAAGAAGGCATTGATGACACTTGCCTTTATTCATCAGAACATTCCACAGGAGTTAGGAGGTCATGTTACGGCTGTACAAGACATTAGTTAGGCCACTTTTGGAATATTGCATTCAATTCTTGCCTCCCTGCTATAGGATGGATGTTGTGAAACTTGAAAGGGTTCAGAATGGATTTACAAGAATGTTGCCAGGGTGGAAGTTTTGAGCTGTCAGGAAAGGCTGAATAGGTTGGGGCTGTTTTCCCTGCAGCATCAGAGGCTGACAGGTGACCTTATAGAGGTTAATAAAATCATGAGGAGCACAGATAGGATGAATAGCCAAGGCCTTTTCTCCAGTTTAGGGGTGTCAAAGACTAAAGGGCATAGGTTTAAGTTGAGAGGGGCAAGGTTTGGTGCAACCTAGGTCTCAATGCCGTCAAAACCAAGGAACTCATTATTGATTGTCAACGGGATGTTACTCATGTCCCCCGAGACATTAACAGCCCAGAGGTGGAATGAGCGGACAGTGTCAAGCTCCTGGGAGTGGTCATCCACATCAAGTTTTCTTGGACTCTTCATATGGACGCACTGGTTACAAAGGCCCAAAATTGCCTCTTCTTCCTCAGGCAGCTGAGGAAATTTGGCATGTTGGCGAATACCCTTGCCAGCTTTTATAGGTGCACCATCGAGAGCATTCTGTCTGGATGTATCAGTATCTGGTATGGCAACTGTACCAGTCAAGATCTGAGACAGTTACAGAGAGAGTGGTGAACTCAGCCCGGACAATCACAAAGGCCTACTTCCCATCTGTGGAATCCATCTACCAAGCCCGCTGTCAAGGAAAGACTGCCAGCATTCTCAAAGATCCAACCCACCCTGGCAATGTTTTTCTACAAGCTTTGCCATTGGGGAGAAGGTACAGAAGCCTGAACACACACTCCAGTCCTGAACACACACTCCAGTCCTGAACACACACTCCAGTCCTGAACACACACTCCAGTCCGTTTTGAAACAGTTTCTACCCATTGTTGTTAGAATACTGAATGGACTTACAAACTCTGAACATTCACCTGTACATGTGTTTTTGTTTTTGCTGCTGTTTACCTACTATTTACTTATCTGTGCTACTTAACTCTGTGATCTGCCTGCATTGCTTGCAAGACAAAGCTTTTCACTGTGCTTTGGTACAAATGACAATAAATGCAATTCAATTTAAATTGAAAGGGACCTAAGGGGCAACCTTTTCATGCAGAGGGTGGTATGTGTATGGAATGAGCTGCTAGAGAAAGTGGTGAAGGCTGTTACAATTACAGCATTTAAAAGTCATCTGGATGGGTACTTGAATAGGAAGCTTTAAGAGGGATATGAGCTAAATGCTGACAAACGGGACTAAATTAGTTTAGGATATCTGGTTGGCATGCAGGGGTTGAACAGAAGAGCCTGTTTCCGTGCTGTATATCTCTATTATTCTATATCTTCATCTGCTAACAAAAAATGACCCATCCACCAGCACCTTGTCTGCAGCCTTGCAGGTTATATTTCAGGTGCAGATTCAAACACATTTTATATGAGTTGAAGGTTTCTGCCTTCACCACAAAACCTGGTGGTTCAGACACCCACACCCTTTGGATGTAAAAGATTTTCATCATGCCTTCTCTCAACATAAGACCATAATTCTATCATTCATCTTAAATTTGTGATCTGAGTTAGAAATCAATGCTGATGGAAGGGTTGAAGGTTTCTTGCTTTCATTCAGTAAATGTTCTATTGGAATGAATTCTGGCCCCATTTCCAATCATTTCTACAACCTCGCAAGCTGGTATCCACAGAGCAAATTGATCATTAGATTCCCTACAGTGTGGAAACAGGTCCTTCGGCCCAACCAGTCCACACTGACCCTGCGAAGAGTAACCCACCCAGACCCATTTCCCTCTGACTAATGCACCTAACACTATGGGCAATTTAGCATGGCCAATTCACCTGATCGGCCCATCTTTGGACTGTGGCAGGAAACTGGAGAACCCGGAGGAAACCCATGCAGACACAGGGAGAATGTGCAAACTCCACACACACAGTCGCCCGAGGCTGGAATCAAACCTGGGGCCCTGGTGCTTTGAAGCAGCAGTGCTAACCACTGAGCCACCGTGCTGCCCTTATGTTCAGCACTAAGAGGCAAAAAAAAAATTGTTCCTGGTACACTTTGTGTTTATATCTTAACTTGTACTAAGTCCTGTTCACTTGTCAGTCCTGTTCTCGTTGACCTATAATGGCTTCCAAATCAGAAACACCTACATTTAAAAGTTCTTAACTTAGCCCTCAAATCCTTCAATGGCCTCCCCACTTCTCACCTCTCTCATATCCTCCAGGTCCTTCAAACTTCAAATAATTTTGTGTTCCTCTGATTCTGACCTCTTTGATTTCAGCTGCCAATGCACTGAGATTTACGATGCCCCCTGTAAAACTCTCAGCTTGGCTCTTCCTCTTTATGATCCTCCATAAAACCTACCTGTTCCACTATGTTTTTGATTAACTCTTCTAAATCAATTTGTGTGCTTCCAGGTCAAATTTAATTTGAAAATCTGACCCATGATGTGTTTTGGAAAGTTTGGCAATGTTCAAAACACTGCAAAAGTTCAAACCATTGTTGCAACATTTAGGTTAATATTTGTGCTGCTTCATGTGCATGAGAGGGGACACAATGGCCTAGTGGACCTATTGTTAGACTATGAAGAAACTCTAGACCCCTGGGTTCAAACTTCGTCATGGCAGATGGTGGAATTTGAATTTGATAAAGAACCTTGAACTAAGGGTCCAATGATGACCATGAAACCACTGTCAGGAAAAAAGCCATCTGGTTTGCTAATGTCACAGGTAGATAGTATAGTGAAGGATATTTAGTATTCTTTCATTTATTGGTCAGAGCATTGAGGATAAGAGTCTGAAGGTCATGTTGCGGCTGTACAGGACATTGGTTAGGCCACTTTTGGAATATTGTGTGCAATTCTAGTCTCTGTTCTATCAGAAGGATGTTGTGGAACATGAAAGGGTTCAGAAAAGATTTATAAGGATGTTGCCAGGGTTGGAGGGTTTGAACAATAAGGAGAAGCTGAATAGCCTGAGGCTGTTTTTCTTGGAGAGTTGGAGGCTGAGGGGTGACCTTATAAAGGTTTATAAAATCATGAGGGACATGGATAGGATAAATAGGCAAGGTCTTTTCCCTGGGGGCAATGGAGTCCAAAACTAAAGGGCACAGGTTTAGGGTGAGAGGAGAAAATTTTAAAAAGGATCTAAGGGACAACTTTTTCACACAGAGGGTGGTGTATGCATGGAATAAGATGCCAGAGGATGTGATGGAAGCTGGTATAATTACAACATTTAAAAGGTGTCTAGATGGGTACATGAATAGGAAGGATTTAGATGGATATAGGCTAAGTGCTGGCAAATGGGACTAGATTAGGTTGGGATATCTGGTCAGCATGGATGAGTTGGACCGAAGGGTCTGTTTCTGTGCTGTACATCTCTATGATTCTATGTCCTTTAGTGAAGGAAAACTGCCATCCTTACCTGATCTGGCCTATATTAGACTCCAAACACACAGTAGTGTAGTTGACTCATAACTGTCTCCTGGGCAACTCAGGATGGGCAATTAATGCTGGGCCTGGTCAGAGACATCCACATCCTGTGAATGAATAAAAAATAATCTGTGTGCTGGGTCATTTATTTCGAGTTTGTTATTCAGTGGCAGAATGAGCACTAACATACATACCATGGTTGACATCACTGTAAAACTAACCTGCCTCTGACACAGACCATCATGCTCACCACTCCCTTCCTGTGAAAACTGACCAATTTCCATTTTACAGGCCAGACATTCTCATTACCTTGCAGAGTAAAGTCAGGGGCCAAGGGGTGACCTTAAAGAAGTTTATAAAATCATGAAAGGGATGGGTAGGGTGAACAGCCAAGATATTTTCCCCAAGGTGGGGGAGTCCAAAACTAGAGGGTATTGCTTTAAGGTGTGAGGGGAAAGATTTAAAAGTGACCTAAGGGAGAATCTTTTCACACAGCAGGTGGTACAAGTATGGAATGAGCTGACAGAGGAAGTGTTGGAGGTAGGCACAATTACAACATTTAGAAGGCATCTGAATGGGTAAATCAAGAGGAAGGGTTTGAAGGGATATGGGGCAAATGGGACTAGATTAATTTAGGATATCTGGCATGGATGAGTTGAACCAAAGGGTCTGCTTCCATACTGTACAGTTCTGTAACTCTATAACTCTATGGCTATTCATGCCATTCAGTAGATTCTGACAGCTTTCTTTTGGCGTAGTATTTTATAGCTTTGTTTTTGATGAATTATTCCACTTGAATTGTTATGTGATTGCTCTCAGCTTATTTATGCTGCATTTTGTGCAGGCGTTGATGTAAAGAATGATTTTTATCCATTTCTCTGAGAGTCAAACTATATCTGATGATAGAACAATGTGTCACCACACCACACCACTTTATTTCACTTTAAAAGATAAGTATTTAATAAGAGTGTCTAGTCATCGCTCTCTGTGCATATGCCGAGTTAAAACCACTGAAAAATTATTTTAATAAAACTGAATTATTTCGTATTTTTATTAGGATAACTCTTGTCAGTTTCTTTCTTATCAAAAAAAAACTTAAAGGATTGTGCAATTTGTAAATCAGAAACAAAAACAGAAATTACTTCTGAGGAAGGTCACGAATCAAGCTGAAACATTAACTCTCTCCACAGATGCTGCCAGACATGCTGAGCTTTTCCAGCAATTTCTGTTTTTGTTTCTTTCCTAGCAATGATTGCAGCCATGATCTTATTGAATTTCAAGTATTACTGCTCTTCCTGAGTCCTATTTTCCTGAATGTTCCAGCACAAGGGGAGAGCCATTTAATGAGTTACATTATGGTAGCCACAAAAAGACTTGCACCTTTTTTAGTAGCTTTTTTGATTTCAATATATACCACAAAGCATTCATAGCCAATGAAGATATGGTCACTGTTGCAATGTAGGAAGCACATTGTTTGCGCAGAAGTGAGGTAGGGATAAGAAGATTGATTTCAATGATTTAGTTACAATATAAATATTGGCTCAAGGGCAAAGCTAAATTTCAAAGTCTTGCCTGGGACCTTTATACCCACTGCAAAGGCCCTGGTTTGATATTTCATCTTAATGAGAGCATCCTATGGCAGTGTAACCCTGCCACAATTATAATCAAAATTGTCAGCGTTTTATTGTTCTCAATCAAAACACCTGACCCACAATCTCTCTGGACATGGCACCCACCAACTGCAGAATTTTTATTTTGGCTTGGTGATAATGTCTTGACAATCCTTCTGTAGGATATTATTAAACCTAAAAGGGTTCAGAAAAGTTTTATAAGGATGATGCCAGGGCTGAAGGGTTTGAGCTGTAGGGAGAGGCTGAATAAGTTTTTTATTTATTTCCCAGAAATTCAGAGTCTGAGGACTGACTTAATAGAGGTTTATAAAACATGAGGAGCATGAATAGGGCTAATTGCCAAGGTCTTTCTTCCAGGGTAGGGGAGTCCAAAACTAGAGGGCAGAGGGTTAAGATGAGAAGGAAAAAACTTAAAAAGGAACTGAAAGTTAACTTTTTCACACAGAGGGTGGTGCATGCATGGAACGAGTTGCCAGAGTAAGTGTGGAGATTGGTATAATGACAACATTTAAAAGGCATTTGGATTGGGTACATGAATGGGAAGGGTTTAGAGGCATATGGGCCAAAGACTCTTTATCATTCAGCATTTCTCACTTATACGGCTTATACTCTTGCGCCACTGTTCAGTTTTGAGCACAACTTCAATCATCTTAATTGTTTTTGACCAAGAGCAACAAATGCATGTCTGACAATTTGGACTGGTGGGTGCATGGAGTGCACTGCCAGCGGTGGTAGTAGAGTCAGCTACATTAGGAACATTTAAATGACTCTTGGATAGGCACATGGATGATAGTAAAATGAAGGGTATGCAGATAGAGTAGGATTTGATCTTAGAACAGGATAAAAGGGCAGCACAACATCGAGGGCCGAAGGACCTGTACTGTGTTGTACTGTTCTATGTTCTAGATCAGGTTAGGATATGTGGTCGGCGCACACAGTTGGATCGGAGGGTCTGTTTCCATGCTGTATAACTCAATGACTCTAAAAGTCTTTATCACTCAACATTTTTCACTTGTTTGGCTAATACCCTTGGGCCATTGTTCAGTTTTGAGCACAACTTCAATCATCTTAATTGTTTTTGACCAAGAGCGACAAATGCATATCAGACAATTTTTCTTTAGTGGGGCCCAGCTTGTCTCATTAAATCAGAATGATGTTACAGTGTTATTCTCAGATAGCCAGATGCTACACAACATAATTGGAAGGACAGATGATGAGATAGATCAAGAGGTAGAGGTCGGGTGATGCCTTTCTTGGGTATTTGCAAGAGTAAGAGGAGTGAGTTTTCATGATGGAAGGGTAATATAATAAGTAGAGATTCCACTTCGGTTGCACATAATTGGAAAGTTGAGTGTGAAATATGCTCACATGTCTGCTAATTAGGTCAAAGTTTTAGATGCTCACAAAACCAACTCATAATCATGAACGTAAAATCTTCCTTGATAATGTAATTGGACCATGTAGTCAAATAGAATTATGTATTTAAGCCGTTTTTCACACTAAAAAATAAATGATATATTTTCGAGTGGCAATCTGTTGAAGTTTTATGATGGATTTTTCATAAAAAATAGCATTTTAAAACTAACCATCGCTTTGTGCATGTCAATTCAAAATTATTGAAAATTTCTTCTCAGGAAGACTATGGTGAATTGTTTACTGCTTTTATTGGTCTATTCTTGTCAGTTGCTTTTGTAGAAATTTGTTTATGATCTGAAATTGTTGCATGAGTACCATGTTTCTAAAAGGCTGAGTGGGGAAAGATTTAAAAAGGACCTAAGGGGGCAACTTTTTCATGCAGAGGGTGGTGTGAGCATGGAATGAGCTACCAGAGGAAGTGGTGGAGGCTAGTACAATTACAACATTTAAAAGGCATCTCGATGGGGATAGGAATAGGAAGGGTTTAGAGGGATATGAGCCAAGTGCTGACAAATGGGACGAGATTAAGTTAGGATATCTGGTCGGCATGGGTGAGTTAGACCAAAGAGTCTGTTTTTGTGTTATGACTCTATAATGTGTTGTGTAATTGCTGTTTGAAATACTGAGCATCATAGTAGTAGGAAAAGGTAGTAATAATTGCCAACCACCGCTCCTAATCAAATTGTTACCATAAGCTAAGCACCCACTTGTTTGAATGCCTTGTGCCCACTATCTGATACATGTTGGCTGTGGGCAAGATTCTTCTCCAGCTGCCGCAGACTCAGAAATTTTAGACCATCCCTAATGCTGAATGCATATTCCCTACATCAACTGTGTGAGTGCCTTCTGCTGTTAAAGAGAGCACAAGTGTAAGGGTATTTTGTAGTTTAAAAAGTCCTAACCTGTGTGGTAGCTCAAGGTTTTTCTCAGCAACATTTTTTAATCATAGAGATATTTGTTTGGCTACAATGAGTTGCTATTATTTATAATTGGATATTACTGAATAGACACAAAATTATTAGTGATTAATTAATACTAGATTGATTACAAATTTGTAAGTTATCCTGACAAACAGAAGCTAAATATGAGAAGTCACAGTGTATAATACATTATTACAAAATCAGAAGTGTATTATGGTGATCTAGGAGGCTAGTCAACCCACTGTGACTGCAAAAGCTCATTAAATGAGCATTATTATTTAGTGCCAATCTCCTCCTTATTCCCCATATCCTTGCATATTATTTTTATCTTCTGATTGATTGCTTCAATTGAACTTACCTCCATTATACTTCAGACAGTCCATTCCATATCCTAACCACTTGCTGAGTAAAAAGAGATTTTCCTCACATCACCCTTGTTTCTTATGTACATCACTTTCAATGTATGCCCTTTGTTCTTGCTCCTTTTAAGTTTGGGAAAGATTTCTCCCTATCTATCCAGTCTGTTCCTGATTTTGAAAAACTCTGTCAGGTCTTCTCTTAGCCTTGTTCTTTCCAAGAAGAACTGCCCCAATTTCTTCAATCTATCCTCATCACTGAAGTTCCTCATCCCTGGAACCATACTTGGAAATTATGTCTGAACTCTGCAACAATTTTCCTAAAATCTGGCATTCAGAACTGCCAATGATACGCCAACTGTGGTCTAACATGTGTCTTATACAAGTTCAACATTACCTCCTTGATTTTCTTCTCTATGCTACTGCTAATAAATCCCAGCATACTATATGATTTACTTACTGCCCTCTCTACCTGTCCTTCCACTTACAGTGATCTGTGCACATATACATCCAGGTCCCTCTGCTTGCCTGCATTCACCTTAGAATTGTGCTCCCTATTTAAATCATCTTTCAATGTTCTTCCAACAAAAATGCAACAACTCACATTAATTCTCTGCATTACTCCCATCTGTCACCAATCTTCTAACTCCACCAACTTATCTATGCCCTTGTAGAACTCTATACTTGAGCCCCTTAGAGTTTTCAAGCTTCCAAATTTTGTGTCATTTGTAAACTTTGAAATTTCCCCCTGCATGCCATACTTAGATCATTACTATATATCAGGAAAAACAAGGGTCCCAATATTGACACCTGGGGAACACCACTACAAGCCTTCTTCCAGCTGAAAAAATATCCATTGACCATTACTTCCTGTTTTGTAACATCTGATAATTTTGATTCCACGCTGCTACTGACCCTTTTATTCCATGACCTATAAATGTCCTCACCAACCCATTCTGTGGCACTCTATCACACTCCTTCGGAAAGTCCAGGTACACCACATCCACAGAGTTAACCTTTCTGTTACCTCTTCAAAAAATTCCAACAAGTTAGTTAAACATAATTTCCCTTTTATAAATCCACACTAACTCTTCCTAATTAACCCAACCTGTTTCCATATAACTACTAATTCTATCCTGAATAATTATGCCTGGAAGCTTCTTCCTCACTGACACTTAGCTGACTGGTCTGTAATTTATCCTTACAGTCTTTCTTGAACTAAGCTGTAACGTTTACAATTTTCCAAATTTCTGGCACCTCCCCTGAACTTTTGGAAGACTGAAGGATTATAATTAGTGCCCCTGTAGATTCCACTCTATCTTGCTTCAAAATCCTTGGATGCAGCTCAAACAGCCATAGAGTTGTACAGCATGGAAACAGACCCTCTGATCCAACCAGTCCATGCTGACCATAATCTTAAACTAAACTAATCCCACCTGCCTGCGCTTGACCTATATCCTGACAAACATTTCTTATTCGTGTACTTATCTAAATGTCTTTTAAATGTTGTAACTGTACTTATGTCCACCACTTCTTCTGCAAGTTCATTCCACACATGAACCACTCTGTCAAAAAATTGCCCCTCTTTTCTTTTTCGAATCTTTCTCCTCTCACCATACAAATATGCCCCCTAGTCTTGAAAACCACAACCTAGGGAAAAGACGCTCCCCTCGTGATTTTGTCAACCTCTATAAGGTCACCTCTCAACCTCTGACACTCCAGTGAATAAAGTCCTAGTCTATCCAGTTTTCTTTATAATGCAAACCTTCCATTTCTGGCAACATCTGTTCGGAACCCTATGCAGCTTAATAATATTCTTCCTATAACTGGGTGACAAGAAACAGACACAAGAGGCCTCACCAACGTCCTGTACATCCTCAATATAAAGTCCCAACTCCTGTACTCAAAAGTCTGATCAATGAAGACAAGTAGTCCTGGTCCCTTGTCAACTTTTATTGTTATCGATATAATGTCTGCCTTATAAATTTTGAACCTTGTAATTACTGAGTTCCCTTCTGTGACAGTACAGCCTGGGCAGCATCTCACTCTTCTGCAAAGACAGATGCAAAGTATTCATTTAGTACCTCAGCCATGCCCCTGTCTCCTGATGCAAATCTCCTTGTTGGCCCCTATCAATCCTACTCGTCTTTTACCATACTTCTATTATTTATATGGTTATGGAAGGCTTTATTAAATGTTTATTAAGAATGGTCCAGTAGTAATTTCCACAAGTGGTCAATTACATGGAATGTACATGGAATATAGAAATGTGGCACTGAGAGACTGTGAGAAAATTATAGCTCATAGATAAGAGACATCACCAATATGAAATGAAGTTGTCTGAGTGACAGAAAACAAATGCTTAGATCTCCTGATGGGAGGATAGTTGTTGCAACTGTGTAGACAGGTGTTGTGCATCGGGATCACGAAGTTCCTAATCTGCCAACACCTGTGAGTTGAAATTTGAAATGGAAAACTACCTGGTACTTGGAACACTGAGAAATTCTCCAATTCTGAACCTGGGTTGGAAACTTCGGTGAATTGCATCTTAATTACCTTGATAGTTAGCCAGGAAAGATGAAAACCTGCTCATGTCTTGGCTGACAAGGAAAGTGACCCTTCCCCAACTCTCGATTGCACCCCCTCACCCCCGACCCCTTAGGGATTCCTGCTGCCCTTCCCGACCATCTATATATGACCCTCCCTATCTCTGAACCCAACTCCTGACTCACATCAGGACTCCTGAAAGCCCCCTCTGGTTCTGACACCACACACCACCCAACAGGTAGCAGTACTTCCTACTCACCTGGCACCCTTCTCCTCATTTGCATGATACAAATATCTCTGAATGGCAGCTATTGTAGTGCCTCCAGAACTTTTCAGTCTTGGAATCCTGCAGCTAGTGTTGAGAGAAAGGGTTCATTTCAATCTCAATCCACTCCACTGTTGCTCGTGAGGATTCCTGGTCAGAACAAGGTTGCTTCCTCTAAGAGGTTTCCTGACACAGAGGTTAGCACACAGTACTCCTGCAAAGATAAAAGTCTAACTTTCTCTCTGATCGGGATCAGAAATAGGGATTTTGACTGATCAGATGAACAAAGCCAAATATTCATGATCAACAGTTGTTTTTCAGGTCGAAGGAAGGTTTATACTGTGAAAGAATTTCACAAGGATATAGACAGATTGGGGGAACATGCAGATCATTGGCAGAGAAGTGTGAACTGATTCACTTTAGCAGGAAGAGCACAGAAATTTACATAGGATGTCATCATGATCTGTCCCTTGATTTGAGGATGATATTTGCTCAGCATTGGAGTTTCTGCCATCAATATTCATGTGACTCAACAGGATGATTCTTGACTCACATATCTTGGACATATGTCCTGTGCAGCAGTGGGATCCAATGTTATAAAAATGATTTCGATGAGAATTTAGAGGCATGGTGAATAAGTTTGCAGATGACACCAAAGTTGGTAGAATTACGGACGTGAAGATTACAAATAGATCTTGATCAATTAGATGATTGGGCTGAGGAATGGCAGATGGAGTTTAATTTGTATAAATGAGAGAAATTGCGTTTTGATAATACAAGTAAGGGTAGTACATATACAATTAATGGTAGTTCCCTGGGTAGCATTGTAGAACAGAGAGGCCAATTGGTTCAGGCACATAATTCTTTGCAATTTTTGTCACAGGTAGACAGGGTGGTTAAGAAGGCGTTTAGCATGCTTGCTTTCATTGCTCAGACCTTTGAGTACAGGAGTTGGGATGTCAGGTTGAGGTTGTACAGAATGAGACCTCTTCTGGAGTATGGTGTGCAGTTCCAGATGCCAGGAAAATAATCCCAATCTCTCTGATCTTTCTTTGTAGCTAAAATCCTTTATTCACTGCATCATTGTAGTAAATCTCCTTTGCACTCTTGTCAGAGTTTTAACACCTTTCCTTCAATAAGGTGACCAGAACTGAACACAACCCTCCAAATGTGGACTGACCAATGAATTGTAGGGATGCAGTGTCATTTCCTTGCTTTGATACTCTATGCCTCGATTTGTTTGTCCAAGGATCTTATAATCTTTCAAAGCAACTGTTTCAACTTACCTGGACACTGAACTCTGAGGTCCCTGTGCTCCTATTCTTCCCTCAACATTATATCATTGTGATATCTCTCCATGTTTCTTCCACCAAAATACATTACCATATGAGTGGTGTTTATATGGGGAACAAATTATTTTTCCTTAATAGCAGCACTCATCAGGTTTCAAATGATCACAAGAAGTTACGTTAGAGGAGGAAAGTGTGATGATTAGTTGGCAAATTGTCTACATTGGTGAAGGTGTTCGCAAGGAGAAAGTATAAGGGCACTATTGCTTCCATAAGTTCCTGGCTAATTCAATAAAGGTGCAAGGCTTAATATATGCCTTTTGTTCGTATGAATGCATGCTGTATGGATATATACGGCTTCCAGCAAGTGAAGTAAGTCACGTTATGAACTTGAGTGGTTGATTGTTAGTGTATGTATTAATACATTCAGAAGTGTTCATTTCATTGTTTGAAAAAGGCAGAGTAGAGTGTTATGGACCCGGCAAGACCCCCTCACAATATTTTAAGAAGGTAGCCCAGACCCTAACTTTACCATATTTTAAAGGGGAATGTGAAGCATTGTGTTCCACATAGAGCATAGAACATTACAGCACAATACAGGCCCCTCGGCCCTCGATGTTGTGCCAACCTGTGGAACCAATCTGAAGCCCATCTATCCTACACTATTCCATTATTATCCATATGTATATTAAATGACCATTTAAATGAGCTTAAAGTTGGCGAATCTACTACTGCTGTAGGCAGGACATTCCCCAGCCCTACTACTATCTATCACCCCTCAATTTAAACCTATGTTCCCTCAGGCTCGCCATCATCATCCAAGGAACTATGTACATGGACACCAACATCTCTCTGCTTATGTACATTACGAAGAATCTTATCATTAGCTCAGTACTCTTTATTCCTGTTGCTCCTCCCAAAGTGAATCACCTCACACTTTTTCATGTTAAACTTCATTTGCCACCTCTCAGCCCAGCTCTGCAGATATCTATGTCCCTCTGTCACCTGCAACATCTTTCAGCACTATCCACAACTCCACCGACCTTAGTATCATACGCAAATTTACCCATCCTTCTGTGTCCTCATCTAGGCCATTTATAAAAATGATAAACAGCAGTGGCCCCAAAACAGATCCTTGTGGTACACCAGTAGTAGCTGAACTCCAGGACGAACATTTCCCATCAATCACCACCGTCTGTCTTCTTTTACCTAGCCAATTTCTGATCCAAACCACTAAATCACCCTCAATCCCATGCCTCTGTAGTTTGTGCGATAGCCTACCCATGGGGAACCTTATCAAACAACTTACTGAAATCCATATACACCACATCAATTGCTTCATTCTCATCCACCTGTTTCAAATAACTCAATAAGGTTTGTGAGGCATGACCTACTCTTCACAAAATCATGCTGACTATCCCTAATTAACTTATTCCTCTCTAGAAAAATTATAAATCCTACCTCTTATAATCTTTTCCAACATTTTACCCACAACCGAAGGAATGCTCACTGGTCTATAATTATCAGTGTTGTCTCTACTCCCCTTCTTGAACAAGGGGACAACATATACATACACAGACAGACTGACACACACACATAGACGCTACACACACACAGACAGTATACATACACACACACTCCTACACACCCATTCATTCATGCAGACCCCCCATACTCGCACCCACACACATACCCTCTCACAGATTAATATACCTTTACATGCACGCACAACACATACATGCATTCTGTCACAGACACTCACACACACCCCCAACACACACACCCACATGCATGCACACACACATATATATTTGTGGGGTGAATTTGTACTTTCTGTTATGTCAGGGGTGAGCAGCTCTTCTATTTTATGTGGGGAGAGTGTTGATTGGTTGGCAAGTACACTGTGATTGATGGAGGAGTTGCCTTACTGATATTGCACTAGTCATTAATTTTTTTTCTTTTTTACCCTTTTTTCTTTTTCTTTTTTCCTTTTTTTTAATTAACCCCCGCACTACCGCCTAACTGCTGTAGTGCTTATTTTTTCCCCAGCACCCATGGTGTGTGTGCAAGTGTGAGACGCAGTGAGAGACACAAAGTACACAAATCTTTATTTAATTTCCACCACCAGGAAGAAAGGAAACACCCAAGTGGTCTGTGAACACCAGTCATTAATGACTGACAGCTGTGGCTTGCCATTGGAGAGAAATCACATGACTGGCCAAGTCTTTAGCATGTTTTTTGGCAGAGCCCAATCATACAATAATTGTACCAGCTGAGGTGACCATGAAGGTTCCCACTTTCTCAACCACACCTCTCGCCAGAGGCGCGGTGACTGACCCTCAGGTTAAACCATCAGCAGTCATCTCTCTCTAATGAGAGAGCAGCCCTATGTTTCTCTGGTATTATGGAAAATTTACTTTACTTACTTTTAATCGCATATGTCATTTTGCCTCAGCTCTTCTGGAGAGCTAACTGAAAAATTGAAATCTTTTTATCCAAGTGACTATCACAGTAACAAAGATCTTAAAAGCACTACTGACTACATATTATCTTTGTAAGCATCTTATAATTTAAATTGCAAAGCATAAATTATTCCCTTTTATTACCTTCCATTACTACCTTTCATTAGTTCATCTTCAGCTGTTCCCATAGGCATCTTCTAACTTGGGCAGGAAGTTTAGCCCTTCACAGACTCTGGGCAGGAGTCATTGTCTTTGTCAAGGTTTTGCAGACTTGTCTTCGCTTCTTCATAATTTTGAATGGTAGAATGCATGGTGCATGTAAATTTGTGAATTGGTGTCGCCATTATAACATAGCTTGAAATCACTTTAGTCTATTTCAAAAATATCCACCATTTCTATATTCCACTTCCGGCCTCCCATTGATGAATTTAAAAAATCAAGATTTGATATAAGCATGTCTTCATAACAATAACCATGGAATAGGGTTTTTGGTTGCTTTAAGAATACAAGTTAAAACTCACACAACACCAGGTTATGGTCCAACAGGTTTGTTTGGAAGCACTAGCTTTAGGAGCGCTGCTTCTTTGTCAGGTGGTTGTGGAGTATAAGATCATAAGACACAGAATTTATAGCAAAAGTTTAGGGTGTGATTGAACTGAAATGATGTATTGAACAAACCTGGTTTGTTAAGTCTTTCATCTTTTCGAACGGGTTGCAAGTTTTGGTTCAATAATATGTAAATTCCAGAACCTCTTTTAAGTCACCTTCTTGAGACAACTTAAGGTTTTATGACAAAAGATGACATCTCAACACAGTCAATACATTAAAAGTGTGAGGACAGAATCTGTCCATATCCCAACCTTGAGTCAGACTGGTTCTATTTCTGTAATTTGTATTTGCAGAATTATATTTGCAGATACATTCTATTTAGCTCAAAAAATGCACAATCTGCAGGCTGTCAATGCAGGCCGTCAATGCAGGCAATGAATGCAGGCAGTCAATGAGGGCCATCAATGCAGGCAGTCGATGAGGGCCATCAATGCAGGCAGTCGATGAGGGCCATCAATGCAGGCAGTCAATGCGGGCAGTCGATGCAGGCAATGAATGCAAGCAGTCAATGCAGGCAGTCAATGAGGGCCATCAATGCAGGCAGTCAATACAGGCAGTCAATGCAGGCAGTCGATGAGGGCCATCAATGCAGGCAGTCAATGAGGGCCATCAATGCCGGCAGTCAATGCAGGCCATCAATCCAGGCAGTCAATGTAGGCCATCAATCCAGGCCGTCAATGCAGGCAGTCAATCCAGGCAGTCAATGCAGGCAGTCAATGCAGGCCATCAATGAAGGCAGTCAATCCAGTCCGTCAATGCAGGCCGTCAATGCAGGCCGTCAATGCAGGCTGTCAATACACATAATATTTTGTAAATTTCACTTTGGAAATTGAACCAGTCTTATGATGTTACACTCCAGAATCATCTGCTGAAGGAGTACTTCCAAATAAACCTGCTGGATTATAACCAGGTGTTGTGTGTTTTTTAATTTTGTCCACCATTGACAATGGTACTTCTGGAGAATTGTCCTGATGAATTCAATAAGAAAAGTTTGGAAAAAATGTGCCTATTTTCAGTAAGACGTAAGTTCTATGCTACAAGCTGCGATTTATAGACTATACTTTGTTAACCATGAGAAACTCTCACAGAATTGTAGAGTCATACAGCATGGAAACAGACCCTTCGGTCCAATCTGTCCATTTTGACCTAAATTAAACTAGAGTTGTGAGTGTGGTGCTGGAAAAGCACAGCAGGTCAGGCAGCATCTGAGGTGCAGAAGAATCAACATTTTGGACAAAATCCCTTCCAGCACCACACTCTCGACTCTAATCTCCAGCATCTGCAGTCCTCACTTTTTCCCATTTGATTCTAAACTAAACTAGTCACATCTGCCTGTGTTTGGTCCATATCCCTCCAAACATTTCTTATCATGTACTTCTCTAAATGTCTTTTAAACATTGTAACTGTACTTGCATCCACCACTTCCTCTGGAAGTTCATTCCACACACGAACCACTCATTGTGTAAAAAGATTGTCTCATGTATATTTTTAAAATCTTTCTCCTCTCACCTTGAAAATATGCCTTCTATTTGTAAAATCGCCCATGCTAGAGAAAAGACACCTGCCATTCACCTTGTCCATATCTTACCCACACCCCTCATGATTTTAGACATTTTTTCTACTCAGGCCTATGCTTAAAGAGGATGGTGGGCATTACCTTCAGCATGAGCAGCAATCAGAGGTGCAGTGAGCTGGCGCAGCCATACAACAGGGTGGCACGTTAGGGCCCGGGTGTCCTTGGAGAAGGAGCACGCGGTGTCCACCAACACCTTGGAGTTGTTCAGGTAGAGGTGGGCGCCGCAGGGAGTGGAGTGCATCATTTCCTCCTCCAACGCTATTTTGATTTAGTCCCTGCCCTGCCCTTCACTGTTTGATCACACAGCATTGCCCTCTTTGATGTGAAGGGCACTGCTTGTCACAGGCCACTCGGGTTTTTTCCTATTTTTCCTGGTGGTGGAAATTGAATAAAGATTTGTGCACTTTGTGTCTCTCACTGTGTCTCACACCTGCACACACACACAAAAAAAACAAAAACAAAAAAAAAACAGAAGTCTCTGATCACACAGCATTGCCCTTTGATGTGAAGGGCACTGCTTGTCACTAGCCGCTCGGGTAAAAAAGGATAAAAAAATACAACAGGGTGGCAGTGGTGTGGATTTGATTGGACTGCTTATATAACCTGGCAAACCATGATGCGAAATGTCAGTTTTAAGTCTGAAGCAGGGAAGAGCCCAACAGAAGAAATCCTCTTGGTAATCCTCAACAAGGAAGAATGCTCCAATGAATAACCAAAGCATCTTCAACTTGTTAAGAGGCACACCCCCAACAGGAGAATGAGCGACTCTCTAGAGAAGGAGAATTAATAGCTTCAAAGGAGATGCAAGCTGTGTCATGAGGCTGTGTCTGTGGGAGCAGTCCTGAGTTCAAATTCAGCAGTGAGTGAAAAGGAATGTTTGTAAGTAAAGCTTACTGTTCCTAGTTGGTCAGGGGTAACAGTGAAATGGAGCAGTAGTCCAGGTTGGAATAGCACAAAATGATGAAATTATTTATAGTTTAAATATTTGATATCACTTGTCACAGCACACAGGCACCACATGGCATGGCTACAGAAACTGAAGTAAAAGGCTACATAAGAAGCATTTATCCCAAGTCACAGAACAAGGGACATTGCTAAGACAGTCATTAAAATTATTGTGTTCAGCAGATTAAAAACTTAAGCATACCTGATTTAATGGGGCAAGAAAATTTGGATTCTTTATTCAGATCATGAAAAAGATGGGAGACATTCAAAGGAGTCTTGATAAAGCCAGAAACCATTTATTTAAACTGTGAGCTGTGGGAATCATACATCAAAGCCATAGACAGCCAGATTCATACAATGGAGCTGTGATAGAAAAGGGAATTCTCTATCTTACATCTCAAAGGTGGAATCTCCATGTTGGGTCACAAATTGTATGAGAACCCTCCACTACCAAAGCAAAGAGCAGCATTGAAGTGGGGTGGATCTGCAGTGCAGTACCATTTCAACATTGGTATTCTTCTTCAAGAGTACCTTAACTGTCTGGACTTTACTGTCAGCATCCCCTTTCCATTGTGGATATTTTGGAGAGCTTGTAATATGTTCCAATGCAGAACTGCTGGCAAATCTGCTGAAATGCTCCCAAGTAACCTTACTGCGAAGCCTCTTCCAAGGATGCCCACCTTGAAGAAATTCTCCTCCCAGCATCTGCAGTCCTCAATTTCTTCTAGTCATTGAAATGCTCCTGAGCCAATTGTCCAAAACAGCCACATCAGAGATTCCATAAATTGTAAATAGCTCAGTAGGAGCTTGATAACTGTATCTCTGGTTTAAAGTAATGTGATGTAATTTAATTTAATTTGAATTTAGCATAATTTAACTTTCATTTAATTTGATTGTAGTTTAATTTAAGTTAAGTAGATTTTTTTTGGTAGAATAGTAGGTAGTTTATTATTAATAGTATTGTGATATGACACTGTTGTACTACCTCTATCTTTTTGTATTTTGGGTTTTAAAAAATATGTAGTTGCTTTTTAAAAGAGAAAATATTTATTGAAAAAAATCATATTTCTGGTCATGAGATACAACTTCTTAATCATTATCCAAATGAAAATCAGTCAATGACAATGAGACAGACCTTCCATGTAAAATAGATTTGTACTCTCATGTTCCCATTATCTGGTGGGAATATAATAGATATCAACCAAAAATGGGGTCTGAAAATCTCTAACAGTTGCATGTAACTAAGAGATCCTCATTCACAATTGCAAAATTTGATGGGTCTGATAATATTCAGGATGTATAAGGGGTCATCCTGTGTCCTGGAAGAACCCTGCTCCTATTCCTGTAGCTGAAGATTTGGCTGCTATGATGTTGGAAACAATGGATTGTTTAAGACATGCATAGACATCAATGTGTTCTCAGCCTTCTGCAAAGCATTCCCTTAATGTAGATTCCAACATCATCTTTATGTCTTCCTGAGAAATTGTGTCAAGTGCTTGTGGAGTTGTCAACTGAGGCAACAATTTCATTGACTCTGCTATGGGAAAGATGTTAAATTTGAAAGAGTTCAAAAATGAGACTGGAGGGTTTGTGTTGGTGTCTTGCTGAGACTGGAGGGTTTGTGTTATTCGGAGACGCTGAATAGACTGGGGCTATTTTCCTTGGAGCATCAGAGGCTGAGGGGGTGACATTACAGAGATTTATACAATCATGAGGGGCATGGATAGGGTAAATAGACAAGGTCTTTTCCACAGGGTAGAGGGGTCCAAAACTAGGTTTAAGGTGAGAGGGAAAAGATTTAAAAGGACCTAAAGGACAACACGGAGGGTGGCGCGTGTATGGAATGCCAGAGTTAAAAGGGTAGCCAGATGGATGGCTACATGAATAGGACAGGATAAGAAGGATATGGGCTGGCAAATGGGGCTAGATTAATGTGGGATACCTGATTGGTGTGGATGAGTTGAACTTCAGGGTCTGTTTCTGTGCTGTACAACTCTATGACTATAATTGTTTTACCATCTCAAAGAATATTTGGAGATCTTGGTATGACTTTCAGAGTGGAGATGTCTGTAACAACTTTAGTTCCCCAAGGATCTGTCTCTCTACCTTCATTGTTGACAATGTGTCCCAAGAATTGATTAGATTTCTTAAAGAATTCATATTGGTTATTAAGTGTGAGGCTTTCTACCTGCATTTAAAATGACATGCTTTCTCTGATCATGCTCTTTACCTGCTTCCCTGTGTATTTATGCCACATGGCATACAAATCTGTGAAGACTTGTAAAATATTGAGTCGTCCATAGGAAATCCTTTGGGGCCAATGTGATCCCAAATGGCAATTGGTTGAAACAAAATCTCCCAAAAGGAGTTTTCGATGTAGTGAGCCATCTTGATTGCTCATCCTTTGAGATGTGCCATCTACTGTTCGTAATGGGTTTCATGAAATGCCTACTTTTGAATAATTCAGCGAAACTCTCGTCAACCATAAAGGATTTCTGTTGCCACCATCTTGCTGAGCTATGATTTGGAGATGCTGGTGTTGGACTGGGGTGTACAAAGTTAAAAATCATACGACACCAAGTTATAGTCCAACAGGTTTATTTGAAAGCACTAGCTTTCAGAGCGCAATCACCTGATGAAGGAGCGGCCCTCCGAAAGCTAGTGCTTCCAAATAAACCTATTGGACTATAACCTGGTGTTGTGTGATTTTTAACTTTGTTGAGCTATGTGAGATCACCATAAATTTGAGCAGTATTATTAGGTTTGTGTACTGGGGAACTGTAGCTGGCCATTCAAATGGTTTCACGATGGGCAAAACAATGCCTATTCTTGTCATTTCTGTAAATAGCTCCTCAACTTGCTTCATTAAGAGATCCAGAGTCTTCCCAGTTGTATCAAGACATAAGAGTTTAGCTTCTTTATTTTCAGTGCTATACTATATTCAGTATTCAGCTGCCTTAACTCTTGAAATAATTTAGGGTATTCCTGTTCAAAGCAGCTTCCTAGTTTCTGCTGTTCAATTACATCCACCTTCCAACACGATTGAGACATTAAGTCATATCTTCTCAATAAAGTGTGAATTCTTGATTGTGTAGTCGGCTTTTTTTAATTATTTGATATCTCCTTGTTTGGAGTGTTGTTCTTAATTAATTAAATCTTAAATAATGTGCCTCCTGCATCCTATCAATGCACTGTTGTGCAGACAGTGTATCCTTAACCATGGCTAACTATCTGATCATATATTGATACTCTAAATGTTTGTGAGATGACAATTCACAATCAGTGCAGTGAGCTGACTTGCCAAGACAACATTCAGCTGTCCTTCTTTGAAGTGGTTGCACAAGAGTTTCACGGGCAGGGTTGGTTGGACCGGGTTGGGAGGGGGGACGCGGAGGTTGGGGTTGGACCAGGTTGGGGGCAGGGTTGTACCAGGTGGGAGCAGGGATGGGGTTGGACCTGTTTGGGGGCAGGGATGCAGGTTTGGACCGGGTTGGGAGCGGGGGTGCAGGTTTGGACTGGGTTGGGGGCGGGGGTGCAGGTTTGGACTGAGTTGGGGGTGTGGGACGGGGTTGGACCTGTTTGGGGGTGGGGTGGGCGGGTTTGGACTGGTGAGGGGCAGGGTTGGACCGGGTTGGGGGCGGGGTTGCAGATTTGGACTGGGTTGGGTCAGGGGTGGGGTTGTACCAGACGGGGGTGGGATGGGGTTGCACCATTTGGGGGTGGGGCGTGGGTTTGGAACAGTGGAGGGTGGGGTTGTACCGGGTTGGGGGCTGGGGGCAGGCAGTGCGGTGCTGGGTGAGGGGGCTTGCGCGCTTTGTGCTGGGGGGTGGGGGACGGTGTTAGACGGGTTGGGGGAGTCAGGAGCCACGGTGTTGGACGGGGGGGCAGGGAATGGTGTAGGGTACGGGACCTTGCACACGGTGTGCTGCTGCTAGTCTCCTGAATGGAGAGCAGACTTTTAAATTCCGAGGCCTAGAGGAAAGGCATTGAATTAATTTTCCAATTAATTGATTATCCGAGCGAAATAGCGCCCGCCCTCTCGTTCGGGTAATTGAGCTTCCACTATATACGTCGCTTTTCGAATTTTCACTTTATGCAATTTCACTTTTACAAAGACCTACATTAGGACCTGTTTTTGTGAATCCAGAGAAGATTTCCATTTTTACAAGAAACAGTGATATTTTTTCCCCATACAAATCATGCACCTTCACTTTACGCCATTTTCAGCTTATGAAAGGTTACCTGGGAATGGTCTACTTTCAGATGGCAGGGGGTACCCGTAATTCATACTTCAGAGTCACATTTCGATCTAGATGTCTGTATCTGCTGCTCTTGTTCTTCTAGATGAAAGTGGATCAGGGTTTCTGAAGATATTGGTGAATTTCTGCAGTGCATCATGTAGATACTACACACTGCTGCTCCTGAGCGTCGGTGGCGGAGGGAGTACATGCCTTCAATGTGGTGCCAATCAAGTGGGCTGCTTTGTCCTGGATGGTGTCAAGCTTCCTGAGCTTTGTTGGAGCTGCACTCATCAAGGCAAGTGGGGGATATTACATCACACTCCTGACCCGTGCCTCGTAGATGATGGACAGGCTTTGGGGAGTCAGGAGGTGAGTTATTTGCAGCAATATTCCTAGCTGCTGAGCTGATCTTATACACCCTGTGTTTATGTGTCAAGGCCAGTTGGGCTTCTTATCACTGGTAACCCCAGGATGTTGATAGTACGGGATACAGTGATGGCAACACCATCGAATATCTAGGGACGGTGGTTAGATTGTCTCTTACTAGAGGTAGTGAAAACTGCAGATTCTGGAGACCAGAGTACATTAAAAGTGGAGCTGGAAAAAGCACAGCAGGTCAAGGAGCATCAGAGGAGCAGAGGAGTCAATATTTCAGCAGGAACCTTTCATCGGGACTGGGGGGAGGGAATGGAGCTGGAACCTTCCCCTGCAGCTGCAGGATGTGTAAAACCTGTCCCCCCCCATCATCTCCTCACCTCCCTCCAAGGCCCCAGAGAATCATTTTAAGTCTGGCAAAGATTCACGTGCATTTCCTCTAAATTGATATATTGCATCCATTGCAGCCAATCTGGTCTCCTCTACATTGGGGAGACTGAGTGCAAACTCACGGAGTGGTTCAGGGAACATTTATGGTCCATACACTGCAATCAACTCCACCGTCTAGTTCAACTCCCCCTCCCATTCCCCCAGTGACATGTCCATCCTGGGCCTCCTCTACCATTAACACAAGGCCACACGCAAACTGGAGGAAGAACACCTCATCTTTCACCTCGGGAGCTTACCGCTATACAGCCTTAAAATAGAATTCACCAGGTACTAAATCTCCCCACCCCCTCCCAACTCATCCCAGGCCCAACCCTCCCTCCCTCTCCACCCCACCCCCTTTACCTAACCCTACTTGTCCACCGATGAAGAGCTTATGCCCGAAACATTGATTGTCCTGCTCCTCGGATGCTGTCTGACCTGCTGTGCTTTTCCAGTGCTACACTTTTCGACTCTGATCTCCAGCATCTGCAGTCCTCACTTTCTTCTTGTCCACTTCCTCCCCATCTATCCACTCCATCCTTCCCACTGACCAATCACAGCCACCTCCTACTAGCATCCATCTACTCTCATCCCACCCACCTTTCCCCCAGTCTCATTCCCACCCCTCTATTAATTTTGCAGCCCCCTTCCCCTTCCCCCAATCCTGATGAAAGGTTCTGACATGAATTGTTGATTCCCTTCCTCCTCTGATGCTGCTTATCTCTTGGGGCTGGTCATAGCCTGACATTTGTCAGGTCTGAATGTTACTTGCTACTTGTCAGCCTAAACCTGTATATAGTCCAGACCTTATTCCATTTGAATATGGATTGCTTCAGTATCTGAAGAGACACGAATAGTGCTGAACATTGTGTAATCATCAGCAAACATCCCCACTTCTGACATTATGGTAGAAAGGAGGTCATTGATGAAAGAGCTGAAGATGGTTGGGCTTATGACATGACCTGAGGAACATCTACAAATATGTCCTGGACCTGAGGTGACTGACCTCCAATAACCACAGCTATCTTCCTATTTGCCAGGTACATATTTTCAAACTTTTGTATTTTCTATGGAAGAGTGTATAACTGTAGTGGGAAGGGTCTTTGATTATGTTGGCAGCTTTTCTGAGGCAGTGGGAATAGACCCATGGGGCAGTAATTGATCGGATTGGATTTGACCTGCATGTTTTGTATCCAGATCATACCTGGGCAATTTTCCACATTGATGGATAGATTGCAGTGTCGTAACTGTACTGGAAGAGTATGGCTCAGGGAGCAGCAAGTTCTGGAATCCAAGAACTGTTTTCTGACTGGCAGGAAGCCCAACCATGATACCAGGTATTAAACATGCCAGCTCATCCCAGGCCAGGCAGTGACCCAGATTGAGGTCCACTCTGCCTCCAAGGCTGCACTGTAGTTGATGATCCTGTGGAGGAGAGGCAGGCAGGAGTCAGTGAGCAGTGTCTTCTGGCTCCAACTGAGAAACTGGCATCTTATCATCAGAAAATCAAACTTCACTGAGACATAATCCCCTGTCCATGACCATCTGCTAAATTCATTCCTTCACTTCTTTTTAAGCTTCCACCTTTTAAAATGATCTCAATTTCATGGAGAATTCCTTCAGTGATAGGGGAGGCAGTTACCTAGTGGTACTATCATTTGGCTGTTAATCCAGAGACCTAGGCAATGTTCAGTGGACCCAGGTTTGAATCCTGTCCCTGCAGTTGGGGAAATTTGAATTCAATGAATGCGTCTGGAATTAAGCGCCTAATGATGATGATATCAATTGTCGGAAAAGTTCGTCTGGTTCACTAATGTCCATTAGGGAAGGAAACTGCCATCCTTACCTTGTTTGGCCCACTGCAATGTGATTGACTCTTTACTGCCCTCTGGGCAATTAGGATTGAGCAATAAATGCTGGTCCAGCTAGCAATGCCCTCATCCTGTGAATGAATTTTAAAAGGTCACTTCTGTCGCCATCTCCTGGAATTGGCAGCCTCAGTTGGTATCTACCACCATTCACAAGTGGCATCATGGCGAAGGGGGTGGACTTTGGTGTTGAGGGCCTCCAGTTCTGCTCACAATGTATCTGCTCAGCACAACCTGCCATGTGTTTTCAGATTGTGTCCTGTGACACAAATCCAACCTCATGCTGCCACCTGGTGGCAGCAACACACCATCAGGACAACAACGCAAACCAAATAAAGGTTATGATTTGGAGATACCGGTGTTGGACTGGGGTGGACTGTAGCTCCGAAAGCTAGTGTGCTTCCAATTAAACCTGTTGGGTTATAACCTGGTGTTGTGTGATTTTTAACCAAATAAAGGTTGAACGCATCTCAGAGGTACTTAATTAGTGAATACATGCTGAGAATGTGGAACATGATTCTAATAAAGCAAGTCTTTTAAAAAATACTTCTTCCTATATAAACCCAAATATTGGTAAGTCAAATGAGATCCACTCCACTCTCTGCAATGATATTCTTACATTTCACATTTTGTAATTTCATTTAGTTTGGATTCATTAATATGTTACTTTCCAATTCTGGTGTAATAGGTCTGAGTTCAAATCCCAGCATGGCAAATTATGAAATGGAACTGTATTAAGCTGGTATGTCAGGATATTCTGAATAGGACTCGACTATTCATCTTAAGTCTACTCTGTGAACCTGTGTCAGTGTATGGCTGAGGTGTTCCTCAAATGCACTTCCTCATTTTTTATCCATATTTCTTGGTATTCTTACTTCATGTTATGAAAAATAAGTAGTTGTACACAAAGTGTGCACAGCCCAGACCATCATGAAAGCCAACATCCCACCTACTTCCCATCGACTCCATCTACACTTCTCGTTGTCATTGGAAAAGCTGTCACATCATCAAAGAACACCCCCACCCCAATAATACTCTCTTTCAACCTCTTTGATCAGACCAAAGATACAGAAGATACAGAAGCTTAAACACATGCACCAACAGGTTCAAGAACAGCTTCTTCTCTGTCGTTATTAGACTGATGAATAGACTTCTCTAATTTCAAATCTAATGTTGATGTTGCTTTTTGTGCACCTCCTGTGCAGCTGTAACCCCATATGCCTCGCTCTGTATGTCCTTGTACATTATGATCTGCCTGTATTGTCCTCAAAAAGAAACTTTTCACTGTACTTAGGTACATGTGGCAACATTAAATTAAATCAAATCAAAGCTCTCAACTAGCACAACTATACCTAAGGACATACAGGCATAAAGACAACTGGTAGATGGCTTGATCTATTAGCCAGGGTTTAGCACTGACATTATAAAGTTGTTGAGGATGCAAAACCAATAACCACAGAAATTTAGAGGATCTCTACATCAAGAACAAAGAACAAAGAAAATGACAGCACAGGAACAGGCCCTTCGGCCCTTCAAGCCTGTATTGCTCCAAATCCTCTATCTAAACCTGTGGCCTATTTTCTAAGGGTCTGTATCACTTTGCTTCCTGTGATTCATGTGTCTTCCTAGGTACATCTTAAATGTCACTATCATGCCTGCCTCTACCAACTCCGCTGGCAACATGTTCCAGGCTCCCACCACCCTCTGCATAAACAACCTTCCACACATATCTCCCCTAAACTTTTCCCCTAGCACTTTGAACTTGTAACCCCTAGTAATTGAATCCCCCACTCTGGGAAAAAGCTTCTTGCTATCCACCCTGTCTATACCTCTCATGATTTTGTAGACCTCAATCAGGTCCCCCCCTCAAGCTCCATCTTTCTAATGAAAATAATCCCAATCTACTCAACCTCTCTTCATAGCTAGCGGCCTCCATACCAGGCAACGTCCTGCTGAACTTCCTCTGCACTCTCTCCAAAGCATCCATATCCTTTTGGTAATGTGGCAACCAGAACTGCACACAGTATTCCAAATGTGGCTGAATCAAAGTCTAATCAACACAAAACTCCATCAGTCCAAAATCAGTACTAATCTATTTACTGTGAATTGAGATGACTTTATGTTAGTCACTGATTATATCTACAAGCTTCCAGCTGCCAGACAAATAAAGATCACTTCAAGGATACGAGTGGCAGACACATTGTGTTCCATATTCAGTCTGTTCAATGCTCCTGAAAAAATTGTTTCTGACAATGGGCCACAGTGTATGGGTAGACCCTTCAGGGCTATATATGCCAAAGAGGACATGAACTATCTGAAATCTTTACCACATTACCCCAGATGCAATGGCTCCACCAGGTGAATGGTTCTCACCTTCAATTCACTCATCCTAATGTGTAGCACAACAGAATGAGGTTTCCTTGTTGGCATGCTACACCCCAGCGACCATGTCCAGAAGGCAGTTGAGAATAATCTTGCCAAGTTTGTCATCTATCCGAATTCTCGAAGAGACAGGATGCACTTTCCTGGCAAACAATGAAAAATAAAGATGGAGCATGATTTGCAGGAAGGTGTGAAACTTCCTTAACTACATGAGAGACAAAAAAGTCAGATTCACACACCCACATCGAGAAGACCATTATCCAATGAGGTTCCCAAAGTGTGCAGTGAACTCAGGCTTCGAGAAGTCATGTCTCCCAATGGAACGATGTTGATGATGTTAACATTCAGTTAAAAGAATGAATGCCCCAACTGCATATAGTGAATGCGAAAGAACATAATCAGATGACAAAAGCCCCTGTTATTAGATTAGATTCCCTAGTGTGGAAACAAGCCCAACCAGTCCACACTCACCCTCCAAAGAGTAACCCGTTCAAACCCCCTGAATGATGCACCGAGCACTCTGGGCAATTTAGCATGGCTAATTCACCTGCACAGGCATAGGGAGAATGTGCAAACTCCGTGCAGTCACCTGAGGCTGGAATTGAAACTGGTACCTGGCATTGTGAGGCAGCAGTGCTAACCACTGAACCACCATGCCACCCATATTGTGCTTACTGTCTTTGAGATATGGTTCCTTCTTTCTGAGAAGTCGTTCATTTTGAATCAGTTGCTGAAGTACACAAATGAGTGATATGTGGGTCATGAGGTTGCAGGAGAGTGGACAACAATCAGGCCATCCCCAATCTTATTGAATGACGGAGCAGTCTCGAGTGCTGAATGGCCTCCTTCCATTCCAATAAACTATGTTCCTATGATTTCCTTTTGCAAATTAAAAGATTGGCACAAGTTCAAAGGCAGTCAGTCAAGCACACGCAATGTGAAAATAGAACACTCTAACTTACTTGCCAATCACTGATGTGTTCTAATAACAGAAAGGAAATGTTTATATTTGAAATCCCTATGAAGTCATGCATCCGTTTCTGAGGCTGAGTTATAATTTACATTCGATCAGATAGAAGAGATGCAGAATAGCATTTGACATCAACCCAGGCAGCAGACCCATTGACAACATTTTAATTGTAGCTTCTTAGTTATTTGTAACGGAAGATATTTAAAAGCATTGTTGACTGATCTATTGTATTGTTGATGAAGCCAGGGTTCAAAGTTCACTTTGGAGACCTCATTGGGAATGGACTTCTCACTGTGGGGTGTGTGAATCTGACTTTTTTATCCCTCATACAGTTTACCGGTAAATCTTCCATGTTTCACATGTCATTCTTGCGTCTGCTCCCAATGAAATAATGTCTCAAATCTAAAAGAGTCATCATTGTTTTCAAATTCCTTTGTGGTCTCCACAACACAAGGAGGTGGTGACACCTTGGTAATGTCACTGGCATACCAACCCAAAAGCCTGGGATAATGATCTAGGGACACTGACTCAAATCATAACACCATAACAGGTGGTGGGATTTAAATTTAATTCATAAATCTGGAAGTAAAAATGCTTGTTACGCTCATAATGTTTATGAAAATGTAGTGAGTCACTGTAAAACCACATTTAGTTCACTAATGTCCTTTAAGAAAGGAAATTCACCACCTGGTGTTGTTCCCCCATGACATTTGAGTCCCCTATCAAACAGCCCAGCATGCTATTCACTTGTAGATATTGTCAACCTACTATTACACATCTCTGGAGCAGATGGGTCTTAAACCTGGGCCTCTTGGTTCAGAGGTAGGGTCACTACTATGGTGCCTCAAGAGGCCTTGCCATTGACCTGCATTGAACCATTGCAATGTGAAATTAATGGACCATGATGTACCCACCTACTTAGCAACAAATTCAGCCCTATCAACCTTACAAAGTCCTCCTTACCAGCCTCAGAGGATGTTGAAACATGCAAAAAATTGGGAGAACTTTCTCAAAGACATGCCAAGCAACAATGTGATATTTTAATACTCACTGAATCAAAGTTCTAGGTACTGCAATCACCATCCCTGGGGATGCCCCATGTCACTGTCAGGGCAATCCACCACATGGGTCACAGCCGTTTACAGTTGGAAGAATTTTGCACTGGGAGTCCTCAACATTGATTCTGGACTCCATGTCTCAAAGTATAAGGTCAAACATGGAACCTCCCACAGAACATCACCTACCAACTCCATCCAGCATCCCCTGAGCTGATGAGAAGGTATTCCAATATTTGAACATCATTTGGAAGAAGCACTGAGTGTAGTAAGAAAATAAATTGTACTCTGGGAGAAGACCTCATTGTCCATCATGAAGAGTGGCTCTGTAATACCATTTCTGAATGAGCAACAGACTTCTGGTGCATTGATATAATTCCCCATCTCTGGACCAGCAGCTTCAATTTCAATACCCACTTCAGCCCTCTATGGTCATAGAAGGTGCCATTACCTAGCCAAGCAGGTTCTGATATTTTTAAACAGTGACCCACAGTTCTTGATTCTCCCACACAAAGAAACATCTTGTCCATAACTAGCCTATCCAAACCCTTCAGAATCTTGCACATTTGACTGATGCTGTCTCTTACCCTTCTAAACTCCAGCACTGCCACTCCCTCACCACCCGACACCTGGAGGAAAAACGCCACATCTTCCGCCTCGGAACACTTCAACCCCAGGGGAACAATGTGGACTTCACCAATTTCCTCATTTCCCATCACTCCACCTTTCCCCAGTTCGAACCTTTCAGTTCAGCACCATCCTCATGACCGGTCCTACCGGCCAATCTTCCTTCCACCTACCTGTACAACCCTCCTCTCTGACCTATCACCTTCATCCCCACCCCCATCCACCTATTGCACTCTCAGCTACCTTCGCCCCAGCCCCAGCCCCAGCCCCTTCCCTTTATCTTTCCACTCTGGAGGCTTCCTGCCTTCAGTCCTAATGAAGGGGTTTACTCAAAATGTCGATTTTCCTGGTCCTCGGATGCTGCCTGATCAGCTGTGCTTTTCCAGCACCACTCTAATCTAGACCCAGATAAAAGTCTAGCCTTCCCAACCTTTCCATAAGACAACCCACATTCTATGTATTAGTCCAGTAGAACTTCCCTGAAATGCAGGGAGACCAATACACATTACTCCAATGTGGACCAACCAGAGTCATGTATACCTGATGCATAACATTTCAATTTTGTATTCAATTGCCTTCGCAACAAATACCTACATCCTATTCACTTAAGTATTTACAGACCTATATGCATTTGGGATATCCAGATCCCTCTGCATCTAAGAACTTTGCAATCTCTCCTCATTTAGATAATTTTTTTCTATTCTTCCTGCAAAATGAACAATTTTGCATTTCCCACATATACTCCATTCGCCACATCTTTGCCCACTCCCTGAGTTATCTTTACTCATTTGCAGCCTGCTGATGCTCTCTTCACAGCTTACTTTTTCTCATATCTTTATATCATTAACAAACATAGTATCAACTATACATTTGGTGTCTTCATCCAAGTCAATAATACAAATTCTAACAGTTGAGGTCTCAACATTGGTCCCCATGACATACCACATCTTATGTCCTACCAATCAGAAAAAGACATATTTATGACTATTTTCTGTTTCCTGTTGATCAGCCAATCTCCTATTAGTGCCAATATGCTACCTCCTACACAATGGTCTTCTATTTTCCACAGTAACCTTTTATACAGCACGTTATCAAATGCCTTCTGGAAATTTAAATACTGTACACCACCAGTTCTCTTTAATCCACAGTAAATGTGACTTCTTCAAAGCAACCAGTAAATTGGTTAATCTTGATTTCCCTTTCAAAAACCCATGTTGGCTCTGCCTGATTACCTTGATTCCATTTAAATGTCCTGTAATAATAAGATTTAACAACTTCCTTATGAAAGATGCTAAGTTAACTGGGCAGCAATTTTCTGCTTTCTGACTCCCTACATTTTTGGATAAAGGAGCTCCATTTTTTTTTTCAATTTAGTGGAACTTTCCCTGAATCTAGGGAATGCTGGAAAATTAAAACTAATACATCAATCACCTAATTTACCACTTTTTTAAAGGTACTAGGATGAGGTCAATCTAGACCCAGGGATTTGTCAGAATACAGCTCAAGTGATTTGCTTAGTACCAGTGAATGTAATTTTTAGATTAGATTAGATTAGATTAGATTACTTACAGTGTGGAAACAGGCCTTTCGGCCCAACAAGGCCACACCGACCCGCCGAAGCGCAACCCACCCATACCCCTACATTTACCCCTTACCTAACACTACGGGCAATTTAACATAGCCAATTCACCTGACCCGCACATCTTTGGACTGTGGGAGGAAACCGGAGCACCCGGAGGAAACCCACGCAGACACGGGGAGAACGTGTAAACTCCACACAGTCAGTCACCTGAGTCGGGAATTGAACCCGGGTCTCAGGCGCTGTGAGACAGCAGTGCTAACCACTGTGCCAATGTGGCGCCCACTGTTCCTATGTTTCTTTGATTTCCTGATTTTAAATTATTTTTAAGATGTTGCTTGTATCCTCTGCAGTGAAAACTGTAACAAAATACTTGTTCAATTCATCTGCTATTTCCTTATTTTCCATTATCCATGCCTCAAACTCACTTTCCATAGGTCCAATTATCACTTTGTTTTCTTGTTTTCCTTTTTAAATATCTATAGAAACTGTCTGTTTTTAGCTAGCTTTCTCTTGACTCTATTTTTCCCTCCCTGTTAACCTTTTGGCCATTGTTTCCTGCAGAACATTATCTATAAACATTCTTATCTTTATGTAAAGAACTCATATTATTGTTTCATCAATCCTGGCATCATTGGCAGCAGTGTCTTCAATTGTTTAGGCCTAAACTCTGGAATTCCTTGCCCAAAACCCTCTGTCTCTCCCTCCCATCTGATAAAATGCTCCTTAGAATATACCATTCCTCACCAAGCCCTTGGTCAATTATCTTCATTTCTTTTTCATATGTGACTTAATGTCATATTTTTGTTAAAATGCTCCTGTAAAACTGTTTGTGAAGTTTTATACTGTGAAGTTGCTGCAGGAGTATTATTTGTTGCAGTTGTTGATGACTTAACTGTTTTGTCCAAGAACAATTCTGTGAAGTAGGGTTGTATCTACGTGTGTAAATGATGTCCACACACACACACAAAGAGATTCTACAAAGAGATGGAGTTTTGCCAGTCTTGTACTCATGCACCATCACTTCAGTGGAAGAGCTGTGGAAGCTCTAGAACATATTTTTCTAGGGTTTTCACAGCTCTCCTACAAGATTGTGATGGATAACAAGATGTGCTGCCCAATACCTCATTCCTAATTAGGCAAGACTTCATAGTGTACTTAGGCAAAAGTGAGGACTGCAGATGCTGGAAACCAGAGTTTAGATTAGAGTGGTGCTGGAAAAGCACAGCAGGTCAGGCAGCATCCAAGGAGCAGGAAAATTGATGTTTTGGGCAAAAGTTCTGTTCCTGATGAAGCCCTCTTCATAGTGTATTTGATAAGGTGCATTGGAACTGCAATTGGGCTTCTTTCTGCGATATCACTTTCCCTAGAACTCTGCCTTTCAAATCTGAACAAAAGCGCACTAACAGGAAAGGCAAAGTAATAGCATGAGAGGCCCACTGTATTATGATAAATTAAATAACTTAGCTTTAAGGAAATGTATGTTTATTTAACTCACAGCCCAGTCAAAACGATTGCCAACAACTACTTGAGGAAGAGAATCATTTGCTGTTTATCAAATTCTTCTTTGACAAATGACTTTTATTTCAGTTACCACCAATCATGAAAGAAAAAAATACTTAAACTCTTTACAACTTCAGACAGACCCAGCAAGTTAGATGTTAACGGGGTTACTAAGTATTGGAGGATGAGCCCATTATGTGAGACCGACCGAACTAAGACATCCGTTGGACTGAGTCCAGCTACTTCCTATGTGGAAAGAGACTAGACAGGTAGTGGGAAGAACTTGTGTGTACCAGCTGAGCTTCGAGACATCTGGGTGGAAGTGATACCAACTATAGCCGAGATATTTTAAAAGCATTAAAAATGGTTTGCATTAATTATAGTACTTACAAAACAACAATCTTTAAAATAGTAATAAGTCCCAAAGCTTCATGCGAATGTTGCAAATTGAGCCACAAACGGGAGATATTCAGATGGTTGACCAAAAGATGGGCCAAAGAAGTAAGTTGCAACTAGAGTTGTAAAGGAGGTAAGAAAGTTTGAAAGGCAGTTTTAGGAAAGGAGTTCCAGAGCTTTGTGATTAAAACTGGAGCCATGCAGGAGGTCAGAACTGAATTGTCAGCTTAAGGCTTGTAGATGGGTTGTGGGCTTGTGAAGGTTACAAAGATAGAAAGGAGCAAAGTCATGGATAGATGTGAACAGAGATTGAGCATTCTAATACAATGGCAACCTATGTCAGACAGGAAACTGTCTACTCACTTTCCCAGGATCTTTGGGTCTAACTTCTGAAACAGAATCCATCTCGTAGATGCAGTCCTGGAAACCACACAAGTGTTATTGGAGGAAATTGTAATGGAAGTGCCACCCATTGCTGTATTTCAATAACAAAACACAGTTAAACAGTCCCAAAGTCTCTTTGATAGTGACTGAGAGGAGGGATCTGAGTGAAGGAGTAAATGGCGGACAGGTGGGTGAGGGGGTTGGCATGGCTTGAGGATGGATGGATGAAAAAGTATGATGGCTGGTTGATGGGGGAAGAGTTGGGTGGCAGATGATTGACCGGGTAAGTGGCAGATGGCAGGATGATGAGGGTTTTAAAGTGTTAGCTTAGAGGGTGGGGGATAGGAAATGCGATAAATGGATGAGAGAGTATGGTTGGTCAGTGGGATATCAGGCAGGGGTGATGGTTGTTCACAGAGCAGAAGGGTCAGTTTGATGTCTTGGGGGAGATGGGATTCAGGTGTTGCATAGTGACATTTGTGTATCCAGGGAGATGGGGTAAGTCAGGTATCCCAGGAGTGGGGGCATGGAGGGCATTAGGCATACTGGGGAGGGTGGGAAGGGGGAATGTGGAAGAAATTCCTGGTGTCCAGTGGGAGGGGGAGGCCATTTAGAGATAGGTGAAGGTCAGTGTGAGTGAATGAGAATTCAGTGTGAATTGTTGGACTGTCATTTTTATGGTTACCATGGAGTTAGAATTGGTTTCACTCCTCAAACATTTCCTGGATAACTCTTTAGGTAAGAAAGTCAGAAGTCTCTTACTCCGACTCTAATCTGGGTAAGATCTCAGAGGATCTCAAACGTTAGGTAATTGCCCATCAGAATTTAAACTTTCTAGGCAATTGCTGCACAAAGTGTATGTCAAAGCTTTGGAGAGGTCCCAATGTGCATCTTTAAGGGTTCTTCTGACTATCCAAAAACTGAAAAATTTGGCCCATTACTTAAGAACATCAAAACAGTTCAAACATTGGCCTGTTCGCCTTGGTATATGAAAAGCATAAATGCATTACTTTGAAAAATGATAACATTGTAACATATAGAGAGAAAACAGGAAATGCTCACAAGTACATTTCATATGATGCTACATAACGTGATAAGGGAACTCCCCTCATCCTCCTTCCAATTTGAAAGTACAGAGGCCAATGTGAAAGCTGACCAGTAGCCTCATTACTAAGCCTCAAATGTGTGTATTAGTGGCTACATGGGAATTCTTAGTAAAGTTGTAGGCACACACAAGATTGGGCAATGGTGGCAAAATGGTTAGCACTACTGCCTCACATTGCCAGGAACCCGGGTTTGCTTACACCCTTGGGTGACTGGGTGGAGTTTGCACATTCTCCCCATATCTGCCTGAGTTTCCTTCGGGTGCTCTGGTTTACTCCCACAGTCCAAAGATATGCAGTTTAGGTGGATTGGCCATGATAAATTGCCCATAGTGTCCAGGGATGTGTGGATTAGGTGGATTAGCTATGGGAAATGCAGGGTTACATGCATTGTGTAGGGAGTGGCTTTGGTTGGGATGTTTGGAGGAGTCATGTAGAATTGATGAGCTGAATGGCCTGATTCCACACTGTAATGATTCTATAAACATGTCTTAATTTGTATTAGTAAAGATTAAAAACATACATGCATTATTTCCTGAGGGGAAATTTCCTACTATTGAAGGTTTTTTAAAATCAGGGATGAGAACCTTTTTGTGCTCCTCTGGAATGTATTAAATTTCTGTATTAATATGGTCATTCTGGTCAAATATCAACATTTTTATAATTCACAGTTGTGCAAAACGAAGTGTGCCGGATACCTGTGAGTGCTCTCACCCCTTCTCCTGGGGCTGTGTTCAATTTCCTTTGTTCTTGCAAGGGTTAAAGTTGAACATAACTGCTTTGCTTTGTTTAAAGTGTGTTGCCAGATAGCCCATTGTACATTCACAATCTAGATGATGTTATAAATTATTAATGATCCTTCAATATAACATTTGTAGCTATATATTTCAATGAAGATAGGATGCTTAAGTTCAATGTGAGTCCAACAGCTGTCACCTCAGTGCAGCACTGAGGAGCACTGAACTGTAAGAGGCACTGTCTTTTTTGGATGTTAAATCAAGTCATTGCCTACCTTCTTAAATGGATTTAAACAATTCCCTGGCGTTTCTTCAAAGAAGAGTAGGGCAGTTATTCTCCTGGCTAAGAATTATCACTCAACTAATATCACTAGAACAATTGACTTGGTCATGATTATGTTTCCTTTTTTGGAAACTTGCTGTGGACAAATTGGAAGCCTCATTTCCTGAACTCTGACTGTAATTACACTTCAAATGCATTTCATGATTGTAAAGCACTTTAAGATGTCCTGACATTGTGTAAGTTTGTACATTGATGAAAATTATTTCTTGTTACATTCAAACTGCTCCATATATTGGAATCTACATAGAATATAATAACTTTCCTTTATAGGGCGATACGGTGAATCAATGGTTGGCACTGCTGCCTCACAGCGCTAGAGACCCAGGTTTGATTCCAGCCTTGGGTGACTGTCTGTGCGGAGTATGCACATTCTCCCCATGTTTGCATGGATTTCCTCTGGGTCCTCCAGTTTCCTGTCACAATCCAAAGATGTGCGGGTTAGGTGAATTGGCCATGCTAAATTGCACATAGCGTTCAGGGATGTGTAGGCTTAAGTGCATTAGTCAAGGCTAAATATAGGATAATAAGATAGGGGAATGGGTCTGGGTGGGATACTCTTCGGAGGGTCAGTGTGGAGTTGTTGGGCCTGTTTCCACACTGTAGGGATTCTATGATATGAGTTATATAAACTGATGCAACACCAGGAATGTTTTTGAAACATCAAGGAGGTAATTGAGCATATAAACCTGGAATTTTATATTTTTATTATTGGGGCAGTAAATCATGTTAGAATTCTCATGCAAGGACTTTTTGCTGATACTCAGATTGTGCCATAGGATCATTAAGGAAAACCAGAATTGTTCTGTTAAGGGATAATCAAATTTAATTAAGTTGATTTTTTTATGAGATAAGGATATTACAACTGATGTGGTGTACATGGATTGCCATATTCAGCAATGTTGAAGTCCGTAGAATAAAAAGGACAGTGACAGCACAGCTATGAAGTTGGCTGAGTAACAATAAGCAGAGAGTGATGCGAATTTTTTTTGCCCTTGGAATGGGGTTTCACAATGATCAATGTTAAGATCACTGCTCTGCTCAATGTGTAATAATGACTAGATTTGAGTTTGCAGGACACATTGCTGTTGACACAATTTGTGAATGGTAGAAAATGTCGAGCAAGTAATTAGAGATGGAATATGCTCCCTGGAAATTTGGTAGAGGTAGTTCAATTGCGGCATTCAAGACAGCATTGAATGATTACTTAGATGGAAACAGTGTGCGGGGTTACAGGAAAAGGGACACGAGATTCACAGTCAGTTGAAATATTCAGAGAACCAATGCAGATATAACATGCTGAATGGTCTCCTTCTACCCTGTAGCAATTCTGAGCTTGTAGATGTACCTTTGGATAGAAACAATGGGGAAAATTTTGGGGAAATGAGAGGAGAATGACATTGTCGTGAACCACTTTCAAAGAGCCAGTACAAAACAAATGTCTTCCGTTTGGAGCCAGAACAATTCTGCCATGCTGTGATTCAGCTAGCCGTGAAAATCCTTCACCTTTCCAGACCTGGCTGAATTTCACGAGTCCTTCTATTTGCAGTGGCAGTGCAATCCCAAGTGTCCACTCCTGAGCGCTTGGTCCTGTTGGGATTTTTGAAGATGCTAGACAATCAGACAGGTTGGCAAAGAGTAGGACCTTCTTTCACCGAGGGGAGAGGTAGTCCCACTCAGCAACAATTTAGTGCATTACAGGGTTTCTTTTCTCAGTTGGTCAGCTGACTTTCCTTTCTAGAAGTGGGGTGGGGGGCAATGAATGATCCTACCCATGTTCCCTCCCTCTGGTATGGAATTCTTCTCAATGTCTTCCTTGCACACTTGTGCATTATCCCAAGGTCTATGCAACAAGCTGTATTTTGTGCCTTGAAAACTGCCATGACTGACTCACCCAGCTTGCATTCATATGCCACCAATCGTAACAAAATATCCAACAGCTCTTCGCAGAAGACTTCAAACAAAAGATGACACTGAGTCACATTCGGAAATACAAGGGCAGATGATAGAAAGGTTGGATAAAAGAAGTACAAAAGGCATATCTTAAAGCAGGAAAGAAAAGTGGAAAGGTGTAGAGAGAGATTTGCAGATCTCAGGACCTGGACTGCTTAAGGCAGTGCTACCAGTGGTGGAGTAATTCAACTTAGATGTTCAAGAGACTGAAATTGGAGGACCAGAGAGATGGCTGTAGAGCTGAAAGAAGTTATTGAGGTAGGAAGAGGTCAGGGTGAGCTGGGATTTGAAAACTTGGGGCAGGAGCTCCTGGATGATGGGATGTCCTGCCTGCTACCCAGAATACAGTTGGCAGGGAACACATCCTCACTGGTTGAGCCAGAAATGGGAGTTCTGTTTCTCACTTAGGAAGAGGGGGAGGGGGGAAGGCATCCCACTCCTAAGTGATGGTGTGGAGAGGGGAATAAGGAGTCTTGATGGAAAGTGGGAGTAATAAGTAGGAAGGTGGGAACAGACCTTGACTGAGGAGTTAGGGGGCTTGTTGGAGATGGAGTAGAAGCACTTGGGGCAGGAGCCTCTCCCTTGCCCACCGAGGGTCAACCAGGCTTGGTCCTAATGCCCTGACCTTCTGTTGGTAGCTTCAAGATGGATGTCTAATGGGAAGCAGCCTTTGCGACTTGCATTGAAGGAGCTGCTGAGCATTGAGACGTGAAATAGTCCAGCTGAGTTCTTCTCTTGTTTCTTTTAGTTATAGCAGTTATGTACAGCAATCTGTGAACAAGACTTGGTGTGAGTTAGGATGAGATCAAGTTTATAGGGGGTGCGAATTGTCATTGGCATAAAATGTCATAAAACTGCTCCTAAATATTTAATTGCAGTTAATAACCTGTTGATCAGATTTGTTCTCCAATTAATCCAACCTTAAAATCAGACCAGACCTCCACTGGTCATACTTTACCTGTGAACATCCTCTGTGACTGGGCAAGATATCTTCTCCACTGAGTGTAGCTGTAGTTACTTGTCCCTTTAGTCAATTGGATATTGTGCTGTAGTAGCATCACAGAGCCTAACAGATGCAGTTATTGCACAATAAAGGAAGTAGGTGAATATATTTGCACTATGGTTTGGAAGGAGCAGCCTCAGCATAACCGCTTTTCAAATCTTAGCTGCAATACACTGGAATCCACACAACAGTGAAGCTAACAAAGTCATCACTTCGACAACCAGATAGCATATCACCATTTTTCAAGTGTTCTGAATTAAGAGCAATTAAATATTTAGGAGCAGTCTTATGACATTTTATGCCAATGATAATTTGCATTCCCTATAAACTTGATCAAATTATAGCTCATACCAGGTCTTGTTCACACATTACCCTATGGGCTTGTTAACTTCCTTAGGTGCCCGGCCTGGAAACATCTCAATTTTTAAATTCTCATCTTTGTTTTTGAAGCAGTTCATGCCTGCACCAATCCCTAATGTTGTAAACTTCTCAGACTCTACAACCCTCTGAGATGTCTTGATTAGATTAGATTAGATTAGTTACAGTGTGCAAACAGGCCATTTGGCCCAACAAGTCCACACCGACCCTCCGAAGAGCAAACCACCAAGATCCATTCCCCTACATTTACCTCTTCTCCTAACACTACGGGCAATTTAGCACGGCCAATTCACTTAACCTCCTCTTCACTCCTCCATTTCTGAGCTCTTTCACATCCTTGATTTCCATCGCTCCACCATTGGTCATTATGAATTCTACTGTCTAGATCTTTAACACTGGAATTTCCTCCTGAAACCTGTACTGGCTCTCCTTCAAAACATTCCTTTATGCCTTTGTCCAAGCTTCTGGTTACCTGTGCTAATGTAACCAACTCCTAATGTGACTTGATTATGGAATCCCTACAGCATGGAAGCAGGCCATTCAGCCCATCGAGTCCACATCAACCTTCTGAACAGCATCCCAACCATATCACCCCACATTTCCCATATCTAAACCACATAACCTGCACCTCCTTGGACACTATGGGCAATTCTGCATGACCAATCCACCTAACCTGCACGTCTTTGAACTGTGGGAGGAAACCAGCAAACTCAGAGGCAATCCATATTGTCAGGGGATGATGTGCAAACTCCCATACAGAGAGTTCCTGAGAACGGAATCAAACCCAAATCCTTGGTGCTGTGAGGGCAGCAGTGCTGACCACTGTACCACCCTGATGTCAAATGCTATTTGACAATATATCTGTTAAACATTTTGGGACATTTCATAATATTACACATTTCACTACATTACTGAAATTGCATAAGAGATGCATGCACTTCCAGGTATGGTATATGTATACTTTCTGCATTATATTCAAATGATGAGAGTTAATTGTTTAAATAAAATGAAGACACAGACAATAACTTGTAATTTAGTGTGTCTCTTCTGATTTCACATTTATCTCAAACAATGTCACAGGTAATGCTACAGGTCTAGTCGGTTGATAGATATATTTATACCAGAGAATGCAGCACAAAAATGGATTAATCATTCTTACATGTGACTAAGGAGTTGGTTGCTGTAGATAGTGGTGATTGGGCAAGAGAACAAGAAACTAACCAGTTAAGTTCATAAGCTGAACACAAAAAACCCCCACAAATGTTGGAAATTAAAAATGACAGAACATGCTAGAAACACTCAGTAGGCCAGACAGCATCAGCAAAAAGAGAAATAGTTGAAGTTTCAGGTCAGAACTAGAAAGCGACAGAGATGTAACAGCTTTTAATCAAATACCAAGACAGGCAAAGACGTAGGAAATGGGAGGACAGAACAAACTGGATGGAGTTAAATGGCAAAATGGATGATGATGCAAGGCAATTGGAATGATAATGGGACAAGGAAAGATGGATCTATCCATGTTATAAATGTCAGCAACAGAACCATTAACAACACTTGCTGTCAAAAAGAAATGCTCAGTTGTTAAGGTCTGAAATTGCTGTAATTTGTGCTTAGTCCAGATGGTGTCAGGTGTATAGTCAAAAGAGACATTTTATTCCTCAAGCTTCTATCAACTGTACAGGTTTGGAAGGACCTGTAGGTCTGATTATAAGAAGTGGGATGAAGAATTAAAATAACACATGACAAGAAACTTAATGTCAAAATTTGTGAACTGAATTGAGTTATTCATCCAATCAATCCCCTAAGCTGCATTTGTCTCCATATTGTACAGAAGGCCACACTTTAAACAGCAAAGTATACTAGCACTAAAGCAGAGTGTATCAATTACTGTTTCATCTGAAATGATTGCTGGAGTTCTAAAGTACAGGTCATATGACCAAAAGGACTAGGTGCTGAAAATAAACCTTTAGCCCATCTGTAGACTACTCTGCCATTTGATAAAATTACAGCTAATCTGATTATGGCCTTAATTCATTGCCTGACCACATCTGCACAGTTCTTGTCAATCAAAAAACAGTTCAACTGAGCTCTGGGCATATTCAATGATGGAACTGCCATTGGCCTCTTTGAAAGAGAATTCCAAAGACCAGTGGCTCTCTGAGAGAAATTTCTCCTCATCCTTGTCTTGAATGGAATGTGCCTGGCTCTGGATTTCCCTAAGTGAGGAAACATCTTCCCAGCTTCTATCCCTTTCAGCCTTCTCTATCTTTCAAAATTATTATTCTTATTATTCAATATACCAATGAGTATCAGCCCAACCTACAGTATCTTTACCTCAAGACAATCCTTCATTCTGGGAGTTAGCCTAATACATCTTATCTGAACTGCTTCCAAATATAACCTTCCTTAAGTCAGAAGATAAGAACAGTACATATTACTCCAGGTGCAATCTCATCAATGCCCTATATATTTGTATTAAGATTTCCTTACCTTTATATTTCATCTGCAATAAAACTGAACATGCCATTGACCTTCCTAATTATTTGATATACTTGCATGCTAATCTTTTATGATTCATGTAAAAGGACACCCAGGTCTGTCTGTCCCATGCTTTCTGCAGAATCTCTCCACTTAACTACTGTTCTGTTTTCTATTCATCCTGCTCAGAGGATGGCAGGAGTTGGTTTCCTGACTGTCTTCATATCATCATCAGAGTGGGCTACAATGCTGCATTGCACTTCATCCAAGACAGGATTATCAATTGTCAGTAGTAGAATCCCCAGCACTGGTCCTTACAGTGTTCCATTCAATACAATTTGCCAACTAGAAAATTACCAATTTACTCCAACTCTGTCCTTCCTGTTTGTTATCCAATCAACTATTCATCCTAAACATTTGCGAGCCCAGATTGGATGGGCGGTACAGTGGCTCAGTGGTTAGTACTGCTGCCTCACAGCACCAGGGACCCAGATTCAATTCCCACCTCAGGTAACTGTCCATGTGGAGTTTGCACATTCTCCTGTGTCTGCGTGGGTTTCCTCCAGGTGCTCTGGTTTCTTCCCACAGTCCAAAGATGTGCAAGTCAGGTGAATTGGCCATGCTAAATTGCCCATAGTGTTAGGCGTAGTGGAATGGGTCTGGGTGGGTTGCTCTTCAGAGGGTCAGTGTGGACTGGTTGGGCCAAAGGGCCTGTTTCCACACTGTAGGAAATCTAATCTAATCTAAAAATCACCCACTTTGCTATTAGTTGTTTCCTTGTGCAGTAAATATTTACATGGCATTGTATCAAAATCTAATTGCACTACATCTACAAGTTACTTCTTATGCGGCTGGTTTGTAACATCATCAAAGAATACAGACCATCAGGTCCAGGGAATTTATTGACATTTAGGCTCATTAGCTTTTCTAGCACTTCTCCTTGAATGTTCATAATTTCAATTTCAAATTCCTCCCTATCTTTTGCCACTTGATTTACTTTCTACTGTAAAGACAAATAAAAAATGCTTGCTCAAAGTCTCTACAATTTCCAAAGTAACACATTACTGATTTCCCAGTCTCATCCTGTAAGAGACTGATGCTTAAGTTTGCTACTCTCTTGCTGTGTAATATTGTAGGAAGTTTTAATATTTGTACTGATTTTTTTTGCTAGACTTCTCTCATGCTGCAACTTTTGTTTGTGCTGCTATAGGAATACTGTCTTCATCTGGTTGCAACTGCCTTTATTAAACTTAAGGTTACTAGTTTCAGACCCAAATTCCTCACCATCCAACTGAATGCAAACTTTTATCATGTTATAATAATTTTAACCTTGAAGAATCTTTACTAATGAAGTCAGTATTAATATTTTCACATTTTATATTACCGGACAAGAAAAAAAACTGTTCTGTATTTGGTTGTAGAACATTTTGTTCTAAGAAACTAAACCAAAATACACTCTACCAGCTGGTCTTCCTGGATAGTGTCCTGCAACATACTATCAGGTGGCTAATGACCTATTCTCACGAGTGACTTCTTTCCTTTACTAACTCTTTTCCTCACCCAAACTGATTTTGCAATTTGATTCTTTGAACCCAAAATCATTTCTCACTACTTTACTGACCTCATCATTTAAGAACAGTCACCTTTTCCTTTTTCTCATAACCTCCTAGAAGAACCAATCAGCCTGATTCATTGGCACCCAATCCATGGCGATCAACTTTCACTCCCTCCACCATCGATGCACAGCGGGACAAATGTGTTTCATTTACAAGATGCATTGCAGTAATTTACCAAGGCTCTTTCAACAGCACCTTCCAAACCTGTGACTACTACCACTTTGAAAAACAGGGCAGCAGATGTATGGGAAGATCCTGCTCTGCTAAGATCCAAACAATCCTGCCTTGGGACTGTATTGCTGTTCTTTCACTGTTGTAAGGTCAAAAGCCAGGAATTCTCTTATTAACAGCAATGCTGGTCTATCTATATCATTGACATGCAGTGATTCAGCAAGTTGGCTCCAAAACTTTCTCAAGGCCAATGAGTGAAGGGCATCAAATGCTAACATCATATGTAAGAATGCTAAACAGTTATATAAGAATGTGCAGTGGGAAGGGAATATATGGAGCAATGTTTTTGGTGGTGATTTGCTGCTGGCATGGTTGGGAATAGCTGAGGATATTTATTAAATGTGGAGGTTGCTGGGATGAAAGATGAAGAGATCATGATTCTGGGATGGAAGAGAAGATGTGACAGCAAAAGTGTGGGAAGTGGGGAAGACACAATTAGGGGCACAATCAGATGCAGTGGAAGTGAGTCCTCAGTGAAGGAACAAATGATAAACCCATCGAATGCAAACTCTCCATTTAAGGGATTAGGTTTAACCAAAGGTTATAATGCAAGGAATGTGAAACACAATTGTTTGACTATAACTGACAGCTGTCTCCTCGGAAATAGCATGTTTTTTTCACATTAGATTAATAACAGTGTGGAAACAGGCCCTTCAGCCCAACAAGTCCACAAGTTACCCGCAATGCACTAATTAGTCAACTGCATTGAGCAGATTTTGATAAACATATATTATTGCCTTTGTTGGATTTATATTTACAATGGAGGTAAATTGATTTTGATCAGTTCTGTCGAGGCTTTTATTTTTAAAAAATCAGAAGTAATTTAGACAGAAATCTAAATGTATAATTTCTAAGAAGTTAGTCAGGTGGATAAGAACTCCTGTAGTGTTAACAGATAAGTAATTATACTGTTGAGTTCACGACAGCTAGACCTTAGTTATAATTAGGCAAAAGTGAGGACTGCAGATGCGGGAGATCAGAATCTAGATTGGAGTGGTGCTGTAAAAGCACAGCTTTGGAGGAGCAGGAATATCGACGTTTCGGGCAAAAGCTCTTCATCAAGAATGAAGGCAGGGAGTCTCCGGGGTGGACAGATAGCTGGAAGGCTGGGGTGGGGTTTAGTTTCAGAAGTTCAAATTCCCAGTTCAGGGGAAGATAGAGTTCAGTTCAGAAGAGAATGATTTTTCTTCCTGCAGGAGAATTAAGCTTTTTTAGATTGCTCAGGGGAACCAGTCACCATGAGAGCAGTAGCTCCTTGTGTGTGGAGTTTCCAAGATGGGAAGGTTTTATACAAGTCTTCAAGTTGTTAGAACTGAAAAAGACTGAAGCCATCTGAACTGTGAAAGATTTAGTCCAATGTACTTGGAAAGGAATTAAAAAGCTGCCTTCGTTATCCAAAGAGAAAAAAAAACTGGGACAAGTCAGTTAAATAAAGATTTTAAAAAGCTGAGAGAGAACTAATGTTTGTTAGATTGAATGACCATAATGGATAGCGTTGGGATACAGGGTGAAATTTTGTTTTGATGTTTGTGCTAAGATCTTTCTAACTGTCTTATAAAGATTTATTTGTTTTATTTCCTTATTCTTTTGTGTAATAAACCTATGTTCTGGTGTTAAAGAACATTTTCAGCCAAATGTGAGCATGTTTCAGTGAAACTAACTGCAAAAACTAAACCACATGATCTACCAACCTAGGTTTCGCCTGTGATCGGACTTGTCCAATGTTACCACCAGCTGGGACCAGAACAGTGTGAGATGCGGCTCATTGATCACATTGTAAAAAAGGGAAGTGCGGATGCTGGAAAAACAGAAACAAAAACAGAAATTGCTGGAAAAATCAGCAAGTCTGGCAGCATTCGTGGAAAGAAATCAGAGTTTAACATTTCGGGTCCAGTGACCCTTCTTCAGAAATAGGATCAACTGAGAGGTGTGAACGGAGCAGTGCTGAGCTTTCAATTTACCTCAGGAGAGTAAGGGGAAAAACTTCGCAAAAAAGAGTTTGTGAAACATTGTGCTTCATCAGCTACGGTCACTTTCTGGTTTAGAAATCTTGTTTGTTTTTAGTTGCACGAGCCGCATCGGCCAACTTTATTTCAGCAAGTAACACAACTTCATCCCAGTCCACTTCCCCTCTTTTAATCCTACCCCCACCAAACTCACAGTCCACCTCGTCCCACTTCCTCACAGCAGCAATAACCTTTCTTGGTACCTACACTGAAACATTGTGAAACCTGCTGTGAATCCAGCTTACCTTCGGAACAGGCCGGATAGTCGAAAACTCGCCAATGCGCTCCTTTTATGTTTGGAAGTAACTTGGGATCGCTAATGTACGTGCTACACATTTTAAGGCACTGTTTGCAGTCAGACTCGATTTGAGGAGATGTGGTTGCTATTTCTTGCGGAAGTTTGGCGAAAGCACTTTGTCAATTAAATTTCCAAAAAAAAGAACAAAATGTAAACTGTTAACATTGGACACCGTTTTAGTAATGTTTGTCATCTCATTAAACCCCAGCGCTATGAATTGATGATATCCACGCTGACTGAGAAACGGAATGAAGCAGTTTAAGAGTCTGTGACTTTAAGCTTTCTCGGCTTTACTGCAGATATATCCCGTTGCTCCAAACAATTTATCCACATCCACATCCACATTTGTGGGCGGCACGGTGGCACAGCACTGCTGCCTCACAGCGCCTGAGACCCGGGTTCAATTCCCGACTGTGTGGAGTTTGCACGTTCTCCCCGTGTCTGCGTGGGTTTCCTCCGGGTGCTCCGGTTTCCTCCCACAGTCCAAAGATGTGTGGGTCAGGTGAATTGGCCATGCTAAATTGCCCGTAGTGTTAGGTAAGGGGTAAATGTAAGGGTATGGGTGGGTTGCGCTTCGGCGGGTCGGTGTGGACTTGTTGGGCCGAAGGGCCTGTTTCCACACTGTAAGTAATCTAATCTAATCCCAATATCCTGAATACTGCTGGGGGGTTTCTGAACAGTATTCACGAGACCATTGAGCCTCTCGGCGGACAATATTAGAAAACTTGTCCAATTGTCTGGTATACTCTGAACTCTGAAAGAATACACGAACGAAATGCAAAACAATTTCTTCAGGGATCAAGTAACACCCTGATGCCTTTTGTAACTCTACAGCGTTTTCATCCAATTTACAATGTTCCAAATCAAATCTGCCCACAGCATTCCGCTCTTGCAGTATCCCCAAGAGGAGGAAATCTGTGTTTGGAGAATAAAATTTCATTGATTTAATAATAAAATTCAATGAAATCGTGAAATGTCATAACTTGTATTTTATAATGTCGCAAATGACAACATTAATTGTATCATACGGATTGGGAGGTTAAATTGATATAACCCTGCTATGAACAAACATGTCCCATCCTCATTTTTGTTCACGGAGTCGGAGGATGATTCCTCATTGATATTCTTTGAGTCAAACCGGTTACAAATGTTCAATTATCGCGACGATCTAAATACACACAAAGAGTGAACTATTTACCGGAACCAATCCAGCACAATTTCCGTGGTAGGTACATTCTGAACTCCTCGGCCTGTGCCTGTGACTAACTGCAGTCGCCAACTCTTAAGTTATCCCTCTAAGGCGCTGTGTCTACTGCAGGCAAACCGAATCTCTCCCGAGCAACTGGAAGGGCAAGTGATCCGTCTGATTTTGAATTCTAACCCAGCCGATGAGATGTCCGCGAGGAGATTTATCTCCGTGACCTGCATAGGGTTAGGATTTAATTTGGTCCCAACTTTTTGGGACCTTGCTCTCTCTGAGTTTAATTAATACTTTTACCTTTTTGTTTCCAATATTGGTGAAAGATTAACGGCTCTCAGTGACTTCCAACCGAGTTCATTTTTGCACAGCCCTCTCGCTGAGTTAGAATTTAAATTGGAACATGTATCGATCCTTGTAAAGAATAAAGATTTAGTATCGATTAACAATCTTCAGTTAATATCACAATCTCCGATCATTCCACGTTGAGTGTATTTTATACAAAGGGGGACTGATTACCACATGTTCAGAAGATAATTTAGCACCCTGAGTTTGTTTTAAATTTTGGCGGTTACTGCCCTCCATTGAATGAGTGATTGGAATTGCTAACAAATGCTCCTGGAACAGTGGCGGTTCGGAAACGTGCGATATAACCTGGTTATTTCGTTATCAGCCTCACACTGGCTTTCAAAACATGGCAAATAAAACGAAGAATTGCAGGTACCGGAGATCAGACACAAAAAGAGCTGGAGAAATTCGACATTTCAAAAAGATTCACATGAAAGCGAAAGGCGGCGGATTCCGCTCAGGTCAGGACAGACAGGACACACCGTTCTGTTAAAATAGAACTTTGTGCACGGTCCCAGACAATAAGAAGGTGGTTTTGTTTCTTCTCCCAACGAATATCGAATTTGGGGTGATTTATATTTCATTTCCACGACCAGTTCATATTCTCACATCGCTCCTTTTTCCCAACTGATTGGGTCAAGTCTGGGCTGTGTGATCTGAAGGAATTAATTGGGCAAAATTAATTTCTCAGGTTAATTGTGTTTCAGTTGAATCGTTGGAAGGTGCTAGGGGTCTGTACAACGGAATTAAGATTGCCTTCAAATCCCTGACAGAGGACACACTCAGAAATGGCACTTTAATTCAATTCTGATACAATTCTGTTGCCATGCTTCCACGAACATTCCGATCTTTTGTTACAGTACCCGCTGTTTAGCCCGCTCGGTTAAACGAGTACGAGAAAGAGAAAAACAACGAATTTGCTGGAAAAAAAAACTCAGCATTTGTGAATAGAAAGCAGAGTTGACGTTTCGGGTTTAGTGACCCTTCTTCAGAACAGGTTCTGATCCTGCTCTGGAATTTTTCCAGCAATCTCACCTTTTGTGAGTTCCAGCATTCACGGTTCTTCCAGGTTTTTTTTTCAGATTGAACCTTTCTGAATCGGGGTAACCGGACTCGAAAGGTCTCTCTCTCTCTCTGTCTCTGTCTCCATCTCTCCACACGGGCTGCTAGACCTACTGAGTTTTTGTTTCAGATCTCCAGCATCCCCAGTTTTATGTTAGAGAGAGAGAAAGATAGGGAGCTGCGTGTAACTCAGTGGCGTGGTTCAATTTCACCGTGTTGTTCATTTCCCTGCAATGTCTCAATCTGTTATAGAGGTTTATAAAATCATGGCGGGCATGGATAGGGTGAATATTCAAGGTCTTTTCCCCAGGGTAAGGGAGTCCAAAACTAGAGGGGATAGGTTTAAGGTGAGCGGAGGGGGGACGGGGGGAATAAAATGGACCTTGGGGCAACGTTTTCAGTAGAAGGTGGTATGTGTATGGAATGAGCTGCCAGAGGGAGTGGCGGATGCTGGTGCATCCAATCATTAAATGTTGAGATTCCAGTTTACAACCGGCGAGTTTGTTTTGCATTTACCTAGCAACTTATTATCTACTCCAAACGCCATCGACGTTATGCTACTTTGAAATTCTGCGCCTCTGAAGGCGGTGGGTTCGCGGTCGGTTTTATGACAATGTGGCTGGGTTCTTGCTCGGTTGGGGAATCGAAGGTCCCGGGGATCAAATGAGAATATCAAGTTCGAAACACAAACAAGTGGTCTCACTTAAAGCCGCCAGGGCAGGTTGGAGTGCCTTGTTCGGCTGCACTGTGGTATGTTGGGTTTCTTCAGGTTGGGCCCCCTGCGTTACCCTGGCTGTATTGTAAAGACAAACCCGGAGACTTGCGGCAGCACTGTCAGGGTCAATGGCTTGTTCTGGTACATCAGGGGTACAGATGAGCCCGTGAATCGGACCTTCTGACCCAGGGGTGAGGACACTTTCTCCTCATCACAACAGCCAGTTACAAGTAGTCTGAATCTGTACAGAAACGTTATCACACACTGCCAAGATAGATGGGATTTGGACCCCGACCTTCAGGACCAGAGGCAGGGACACGACCACTGCAACATAAGGCCCTAGGGGAGCTCCAGATTAACCATGAAGTGGTTCTGTGAGAGAGTGAGGGAAGAGGTACCAGTCTGCACTGGGACCAGGTATCTGACAGTTCAATACTATGGTGCCTGAGACCACTATACCCAGGTACCTGAGAGCCCTATACCAGGGTACCTGAGAGCTCTATACCCGGGTACCTGAGAGCACTATACCAGGGTACCTGAGAGCACTATACCCGGGTATCTGAGAGCCCTATACCAGGGTACCTGAGAGCTCTAAACCTGGGTATCTGAGAGCACTATACCCAGGTACCTGAGAGCTCTATACCCGGGTACCTGAGAGCACTATACCAGGGTACCTGAGAGCTCTATATCAGGGTACCTGAGACCACTATACCCGGGTATCTGAGAGCACTATACCCGGGTACCTGAGAGCACTATACCCGGGTATCTGAGAGCACTATACCCGGGTATCTGAGAGCACTATACCCAGGTACCTGAGAGCACTATACCCGGGTACCTGAGAGCACTATACCTGGGTACCTGAGCACTCTAAACCTGGGTGCCTGAGAGCTCTATACCCAGGTACCTGAGAGCAATATACCCAGGTACCTGAGAACACTATATCTGGGTGTCTGAGAGCACTATACCCGGGTACCTGAGAGCACTATACCTGGGTGTCTGAGAACACTATACCCGGGTACCTGAGAGCACTATATCTGGGTGTCTGAGAACACTATACCCGGGTACCTGAGAACACTATACCCGGGAACCTGAGAACACTATACCCAGGTACCTGAGAACACTATACCCGGGAACCTGAGAACACTATACCCGGGTACCTGAGAACACTATACCTGGGTGTCTGAGAACACTATACCCGGGTACCTGAGAACACTATACCCGGGTACCTGAGAACACTATACCCGGGTACCTGAGAGCACTATACCCAGGTACCTGAGAACAGGTGGCACGGTGGCATAGTGGTCAGCATTGCTGTCTCACACTGCCAGAGACCCGGGTTCAATTCCCACCTCAAGCAACTGACTGTGTGGAGTGTGCACATTCTCCCTGTGTCTGTGTGGGTTTCCTCCCACAGTCCAAAGATGTGCAGGTCAGGTGAATTGGCCATGTTAAGCTGCCCATTGTGTTAGGTGTAGGGGTATGGGTGGGTTGGACTTGTTGGGCCGAAGGGCCAGTTTCCACTATTGTAAGTAATCCAATCTAGATGGGCTTTTCTTGTGGGTGGCACGGTGGCACAGTGGTTAGCACTGTTGCCTCACAGCGCCAGAGATCCAGGTTCAATTCCTGACTCAGGCGACTGACTGTGTGGAGTTTGCACGTTCTCCCCGTGTCTGCGTGGGTTTCCTCCGGGTGCTCCGGTTTCCTCCCACAGTCCAAAGATGTGCGGGTCAGGTGAATTGGCCATGCTAAATTGCCCGTAGTGTTAGGTAAGGGGTAAATGTAGGGGCATGGTTGGGCCCCAGTTCAGCGGGGCGGTGTGGACTTGTTGGGCCGAAGGGCTGTTTCCACATTGTAAGTAATCTAATCTAATCTAACACTAGATCTGGGTGTCTGAGAACACTATACTTGCTCTAAACCTGGGTGGCTGAGAGCACTATACCCGGGCACCTGAGACCACTATACTTGGGTACCTGAGAGCTCTATACCTCGGTACCTGAGGGCACTATACCTGGGTATCTGAGAGCTCTATAACTGGGTACCTGAGAGCTCCATACCCGGGTACCTGACAGCTCTATGCCAGGTACATGAGAGCTCTATACCAGGGTACCTGAGAGCTCTAAATCTGGGTGTCTGAGTGCACTATACTTGGGTAGCTGAGAGCTCTATACCAGGGTACCTGAGATCTCTATACCCGAATACCTAAGAGCTCTATACCTGGGTGCCTGAGAGCACTACACCCCGGTACCTCAGAGCACTATACCCGGGTACCAGAGAGATTTATACCCAGGAACCTGACAGGTTTATAGCCAGGCACATGAGAGCTCTATACCTGGGAACCTGACAGCTCTATATCTGGGTACCTGAGAGTTCTATACCCAGGTATCTGTCAGGCCTATACTCAGCTGCCTGACAGCTCTATACCTGAGTACCTGACAGCTCTATGCCCGAGTATCTGACAGCTCTATACCTGAGTACCTGACAACTCTATGCCCGAGTACCTGACAGCTCGATGCCTGAGTACCTGACAACTCTATGCCCGAGTATCTGACAGCTCTATACCTGAGGACCTGACAGCTCTATGCCCAAGTATCTGACAGCTCTATACCTGAGTACCTGACAACTCTATGCCCGAATACCTGACAGCTCTGTACCTGACGGCTCTGGACCCGGATTACTGAAAGCTCTATGCCCAGGTATCTTACAGGTCTATAACTGGGTATCTTACAGGTCTATATCCTGGTGCCTGACAGCTGTAAAGCCGGGTATCTGACTGCCCTGGGACCAGCCACACCTCCAGGTGCTCCAGAGCCACAGGCACCTGAGCCAGAATCCCCGCCTCCCCACTTCCCTGTCCAGCCAATCAGACCGTTGAGTGGGCAGGAGGCGAGCCAATAGGCTGAGGCCTGGATACGGTGGCTGGGCTGTGCCCGGGTTTGGTAGGGGGGGGACCTTTATCGGAGCGCTCAGGCGAGCGGCTGAACAGAGGCAGCTCCGGCAGAGCCGGACGAGATGAGGAGCTGCAGAGAGCGGACAAAATGCGCTGCCGGCTGCCGAGCCCCGGCTGTCTGATCACCCTGCTGACGGCGGCGAGCATCCTACCCCCGGGAGAGCCTTACTTCGGGTCGGTTCCTGGCTCCTCAATGTAACATCCATCCTCACAATAACTCTTAACGGGATAAAGCTTCCTGTTTCACGCTGTAATAAGGTTTCCCAGGAATAATAACTGGGGATAGAGTTTGAAATATTCCAGCCTGTCTATGAAAGCTGGTGAACTCAAAAAGAAAACCACTGCTGCCTCTGTAAAGTTGCACATTATTTGTCCCTGTGCTTCACTCTATTTGCGTCCGTTAGTCTGACAGGTACCTGTCCATTCCCCCCACCAGCCATCCTGAATCATTCTCTCCCTTTCTCTTGGAGCAGATTGACCGGGAAGGAGCCGCTCTCCGTGCTATCGAGCCCGGTCCTGGAGGACTCGGGGCCCGGGAAGGTTCACCTGAAGCAGTGCGACAGCTTGAAGCTGTTCCGCCGCCAGAAGCGGCTGTGCCGGAGAGAGCCCGGTCTGGCGGAGGGGCTGAGGGACGCGATCCGCCTCAGCGCGCTCGAGTGCCGCTACCAATTCAGGACGGAGCGTTGGAACTGCAGCTTGGAGGGCAGGGCTAATCTCCTCAAACGGGGTGAGTAGGGCGAGGGGTTTAGTTTGTATCGGTCCCTCAGAGTAAGCTTTGAATAGCACCACTGATAATGAATGATGTTATATTGGGACATCCCTAATTAGGTGAATAATCTGCTTTAGCTCCGGGAACTCTTGTTCACTTTTACATGAGCAACAATGTGTAGCAGATGGAGATCTGGGTCTCTGAGTGTTTTACGCAATGTATTATGTGTCTCTGCGCGTGTATATCCGTGCATATTGTTGTCTGTCTCTCTCCTCGCTGTTTGAATGTATAATCTGTGCTTGATTAGACCTCTAGATGTGTTGTCTGTGTGTTTGAATATACCTGGGTGTGTGTCCATGTGGTTAACTGTGTCCCTCTCACTTTGCACGTCTGCGTCTCACTGTGTGCCTCGCTGTTTTTGACTATATCTGTGTGTCCCTCTGTGTCCCCGTCTGATTATGTCGGTCACCCTGTCTCTGTTTTTAACCATATCTGTGTGCCTGTATCTCCGACTTTGACTGTGTGTCTTTTTGTGTATATCTCCGTACATTTACCACTCCTCCGTCTGTTTAATTTTCCAGCCTAAGGACTGGACACTTTAATTTCCGGGATTACATACACATTCGAAACCTCTTTCACCCCAACTGTAACCGCTCCGACCAATCTCAGTGGCTCGCCATCTCTCTCCGCCAGAGATGGGCGTGTTGGACGCAACTCCCAAATTGCTCTAATTCATAAACATCTCTGAAATGATCCGGCCCGGGTTGGGGGAGGTGCGGGTCGATACTCGAGCTCAGTGTTTTCAAATCGCGTTCAACAAGTTCGCCAGAACAAATTACTTTCTGGAGGTGCACCTCTAAACCAAAGACACAAAGTGCTGGAGAAGCTCAGCAGCAACTGTGGAGAGAGAAAAGCAGTACAACGTTTCGAGACCAGTGACTCTTCAGCCTCCAGAGCGACTTGAGTCTGAAGGAGGCAGGCTATGAGGTGGAAGGTAGTGTTCTCTGAGTAAGAGGAACCTGGGGAAGGAGATTAAACGAACCCCCGCTATTAGTGTGTGGTTTCTGGTAGTAACCTTTCCGAGTTCATTTCACTCGGCGGTGGGGAACTATCTTGATCCAGTGCTTGCCATTTTCTGTAGAGTATCAGTCGGTATTCCAGGCATAATCTTGTTGTGCAGTGTAGAATACCAAGATAACATTACACCCTATCATTGCCCATGTGATATTACTATGTTCTGAGGAATCCTGGTGAGTTACAATAGACCAATTCGCATTACCGCGAGATTCTCATGACCAATGGTCTGTTGAGCAATGCAAAATGTCATTCGTTGCAGCATGTGCTCAGCTCCGGGCAACCAACATATCGGAATATATTGAATTTGGCAGAACATTACTGTATTCGGCAATATTTGAGGAGATTACAGCGGATTATAGAATATCATAGATTAGATTAATATCACAGGAGGTAAAATAGGATACCTCGGACCACAGTTAAATATTGCAAATAAAATGTGACCCGGGAAATCATTGCGGTGTTATTTGGAAGTGGGTGCAGTGGTCACTGAATAGTTTACTTGCACACTGTAGTGAGGATGTTATTGGATTGTATCGGGTGTCATTGTAAACAGGGTTGGAACACAATGAGATGCACCGGTAGATTTTAGATGATCCGTGCCAGATCCGCACTGTTTGGCACCAGTCTGAAATAATATCGGGGGCTGTTTAATGACAGCGGGCTCGGGTTAAAACGCTGATTGGGAGGTCTCCTGGTCTGAGTGCAAGGCGTATTCCCCCTGTAGGAAACGGACTCCAGCGACTCGACAGGGAAACTCCCAAGATGCGAGTTTTAGCCCATTCAGGGGATATTGCCTCCGCTGGAGTGAAGGTTCTGCCAAGCAGTCCATCCCGCTTCAAGATTACCCATCCCACCCCCCCCCCCCCCCCCCCCAAACACACACACACACAAACACTCGCCAACCTCCACCTCCCTAAAAACTTGCAGTTGAGTCCTGGGAAGAAATTGCAGGTTTCTGTTTGGACTGAGCTGCGGAGTTGTGGTTGGGCGGGCTGGCCCAGCAGCTTTCTCTGTGTATGAAGCATCATTGCCCAGGGTTCATTAACTTGCTTCTGCAAACAGTACCCTCACCGGGGATAGAAGTCAACCGCTCCCTCCAATCCGCGCCGAATAGCTTTCCCCCTTTCAGCCTGGTCCTGTCAGTGTGGGTGAGTCACTCAGGCCCTGGGCTGGAATCTGCAGCCTGCCACCACCCACACATACCCCTTTGTGGCTCTTCAGGGGTGAATCATATCCCGGGGTCAGTCACCAAGTAAAACGCAGTTATTACTGTTTCTAGAAATTGCGGAACATAACCGCTTCTGGCTTTAGGAAAGGACCTGCGTGTGTGAGAGAACACTACCCTTCCCGAACCTGGCTGTGAGCGGGATTAAAGTCTTGTGTGATGGGAGTTTTGATTTGTGTTTTCTCCACGTGCTCCTGTTATTATGTAGTTACGTATTTCGAAGCAAAATGTTTGGATGAAGTTGTATATCAGGCAATGCTCATCCAGGGACAGCTTTTCGAACCATGTCTGAGTAACACTGCACTTGGGAGAACACACACACATTCACAGACCCGCACTCTCCCCATCTCATACACACACTCACTCACTCTCATTCACACTCAGACTCACTGTCTCCCCTCTCATAAACTTTCTCTCACTCACACATCACATTCACAAACACACACTCTCCCTTTCTCACACACACTCACTCTCTCCCCCTCTCACACATTCACACTCAGATTCGCTGTGTCAGCTTCACACATATTCACACTCATAAGCCGGCACTTTCTCTCACCCACACATCACACTCACAGATTCACTCTCCCCCTCACACACATTCACACTCAGACTCACTGTCTTTCCCTCACATAAACGTTCACATTCACAAGCCTGCACTTTCTCTCTCCCACTGATTCACACTCACAAACTCACTCTCTCCCCACTTACATACATTTACACACAAAAAAACCGCACTTTCTCTCACACACACATTCACAGACCCGCACTCCCTCTCTCACACACACATTCACAGACCCTCACTCCCTCTCACACACACACATTCACAGACCCACACACTCTCTCACACACACACATTCACAGACCCGCACTCCCTCTCACACACACACATTCACAGACCCGCACTCCCTCTCACACACACACATTCACACTCACTGACCACACATTCTTCCCCACCCCCTCCGCACACACTTTCACATTCGCAGACCCACACATCGTCCCTCCCTCACACATTTACTGTCACCCTCTCTCACACACATACTCATGCACACACTCTCGCAAATTCGTATTCACAGACCTACACACACTCTCCCCTTCTCTCAAACACACACACACATTACTCCCTCTGTCACACAGATAATCGCTCTTGCGCACGCACATGATTTACTCACACACATTTACACTGACACATACGTGTTGAGACTTGCTGTACTGTTAAAAAATGTCCTTTAATATCCAATTGATGTGCAAGATTAATTACTAAAAAATCAACACGGATCATTCTCGGAAGCATTAGCTCTTAAACTGTGGCAATGAATGTTTACAAACTGATTGGAACCAGGCTCTCCTAGTTCAGGGGCTGAAGGATCACCGAGCTGCTGCAGTGGGTGGGAAGCGCTCGGAACTACCTGGAGATCCCTTTCAGCACAAAGTTCTGGCGGCTCCTTCTTATTTGCGAAGGAGGAAGGTCTAGGAGGATGATAGAAGAGAGGACTTTTCCAATGGGCCATTGCTGTGATCGTTAAGGGGATGGGGAGTTACTGTTTACGAGCTAATTTCACTTTCAACAACCCGGGGCTCGATATGCAGCCTCTGTCCGGGCTGGGATTTCACATTTTACCCAGTGCCGTCAGAGATACCTCAGCTTAACCAAGGGCTCCATGGGTCTTCAGATACAGATCAAAGTGCTCCCTTTGTGCCGCTAGCCGGTGTTTTCAATGTCCCTATCACGGTTTAGTGAGAAGGTGCACAAGAAGCTGGGATCATCCCGGGACAGAGGGACAGAGGCAGCAACAGCAGCGAGAAACCCGTTTAATATCTGCCCCCCTCTCTCTCTCTCACACACACTGCATCGCCCGCAATCTCGCTAATTGCCGCGATATTTTTAGATCGGAAAGGCGTTCGTTCGTTCCCAGAGGAAAAGGGCGTTCGGATGGATGTCAGCTCAAGCACGCAACGAGCGCCTTTCATCTGGGCGACATTTCAGTCAAAATAACGCGAGCGGGCTGTGGGGTGGGGCCCCGGTATCGATGCAACAACACCTTTTCATCCCCGGCTCCCAGTGTGAGTGCGGAGACCACTGAGCCCGGTCCAGGAACAGAGAATGAAACCACTCGCACGTAACCAACACAGAGCTCATAGCCTGTCACCGGAGCATTTAACCGGCTCTCAGAGAGAGAGAGAGGCAGGCAGACAGAGAGAGAGAGACAGAGGGACAGGTAGGCGGGGAGAGACAGAGAGAAAGCGAAACAGAAAAAGACAGAGAAAGAAACAGAAAGAGATAGGCATAGAGTGAGACAGGCAGAGAGAGAGAAACAGAGACATAGGCAGAGAGTGAGACAGAAGAAGACTGACGACAAAGAGACACACAGAGAGACAGACAGAGAGAGACAAAGACAGAGAGAGAGAATCAGAGAGATATCGACAGAGAGGCAGAGAGACAGACAAAGATCGAGATATAGAGAGAGAGATACCCAGACGGAGAGACAGAGAGGTGAAGAATGCTCTCCGGTGACACTCAGACGGTTGTATACAATGCAATTGATAAATCAACAAGATTCTGTTTTTATTTTGCTCTCTTGGTTTAGTTGTCACATTTATTACTAAGCTACCCTAGGACAATAGTAGGAACACTGAATAGCTACAGTGAGGGAGTTCATTCGTAGCCTGTCTCTTTGCCCGCCTTCTGCAAATGGAACTCTGTTAATCCCAGGTTCCCCGCTCTCCCCTCATTGTCCCGCCAATGTATTTTCCTTTCGGTCCTTATACGATTCTCCACTGATAGCTCTTATTCAGCCTGCGTCAACCACACTGTCGAGGGGTAGCGCATTTGGTTCTTTTGCTAATCATCTTAAATCTGGCTGCTCTGCTTCTCGCACATTAGTCAATTGGGACTGTTTTTCTATGTTTACTCTGTTCATGGCCCTCAGCACTCTGAAAGCTTCTTTCAAATCTCCTGTCAATTTCCTCCAAGGGGAACAGCCCCAGTTTCGCCAATGTGCCCATCTAATTTTTCTTTCCGTTTAAGAGATGTGGGAATTACTGGAAGGGCCAGCAGTTATTGTCTATCACTTTGGCAAAGATGGTGGTGGGTCATATTTCTGAACTGCTACTGTGTGGGTGTGTGTGGGGGGGGGGGGGGGGGGGGGAAGCGGGGGGGAACACCCACTGGGCCGTTAGGGAGGGAATTCCAGGATTCTGACCCAGCAACAGTGAAGAATGGTGATATAGTTCCATGTCAGGATGATGTGTGACTTAGAGGGGAACTTGCAGGTGATGGTGTTATCATGCATCTTTATCCCTTTAGATAAAAAAATGAGTTAGAGTTTAGAAAGTGCTACTGAAAGGACTTTGGTGAATTTCTGCAAAGCATCTTGTAGTTGGTACACGCTGCTATTAATGTGTATCAGTGGTGGAGGGAGTGAATGTGGTGCCAATCAAGTGAATTAGCTTTTCCTGGATGCCGTTGAGCGTCTTGGAAGTTGTTGGAGCTGCACACAGGCAGGTGAAAAATATTCCATCGCATTTACAGCTGGTGGACAGGCTTAAAAAATCAGGAGGCGAGTTACTCACTGCAAAATTCTGAGTCTCTCAACTGCTCTTGTAGCCACAGTATTTATTTTGCTGGTTTAATTCAGTTTTTGGTCAATGGTCACCCTGAGGATGTTGATAATGGGGGATTCAGTGAAGGTAATGTATTGAATTTCAAGGGCTGATGGTTAGATTCTCTCTCAGTGATGATGATGATTTTCTGGTCATGCACTGTCCCTTACCCCTAGAATAATTTTCATAACCCCCCTGCCTCATCTCCAAAACCCTAATCTCTTTTTAAAGTCAGGTGGTTAGATTCTCACTCATTGATGATGATGATAATTTTCTGGTCATGCACTATCCCTTACCCCTAGAATAATTTTCATAATCCCCCCTACATCATCTCCAAAATCCTTATCTCCTTTAAAGTCAGGTGCCTAGAACAGGACATAATACTCCAATTGTGAGTGGTGCAGAGTTTTATAATACAGTTCCATTTAAACTTCCATGTTGTTGTACTGCATACTGCTATTTATAAAGGCCAAGATTCTGTAAGCATTTTAAATCAGTTTCTCAATCTGCCTTGTCACCTTCAATGATTTGTACACAAATCTTCCCAGTCTCCTTGCTTCTGTACTTTCAATTTGTGCCCATTTGTTTTTTTTTGTGCCCACATTCTTTCTACTTAGAATCACTTCACTCTTCTCTACATTAAATTTCATTTGCCACCTACCTGCCCCTTCCAACAGTCTGTTTGCATCTCTTCAAGCCTGTCCAAACCCCCTCTCCGTTCAGCATACCTACAAAATTTGTGTCACCTGCACCTTATACACTCAAGTCCAGGCCATTAACCAAATCAAAACGTGCAGTTAAAAAAACCCTGAAAGAATTGTGAATACTGGAAATCAGAAACAAAAATATGAAGAATTGGAAAATGTCAACAAGTTGGGCAGCATCTGTGGAAAGAAATTAGAGTTAACATTTCGGGTCCGGTAACCTCCTTCAGAACTGAAGGGTCACTGGACCAGAAATGTTAACTCTGATTTCTTTCTACAGATGCTGGCAGACCTGCTGAGAGTTATTGGACCTGAAACGTGAACTCTGATTTCTTTCTATAGATATGGCCAGACCTGCTGAGGTTTTCCAGTAATTTCTATTTTTGCATGGTTAAAGAGCTTGGAACTGTTGGTAAATTTAATAATAAAAGACAAAAAGAAGAACTGTTTCAACTCAGCAAGTTAGGTAGTGTCAGTTAAAGGAGTGACATGAAATTCTGATGATAGATCATTGCCCTGAAAGGTTAACTTTTGTTTCTATCTGCAGATGATGCTCAGACCTGCTGAGTATTTCCCGATTTTCTGATTTTTCCATATTTCTGAATTCTGGCATCTGCAGTATTTTGCTTTTGTGTTGGAACTGTTTGTGTGGTGTATTAGTTAATGGCCATTAGTATCAGATCTTAGATAGAATTATCTGGAATGTACAGAAAAAGTGCATTCCATCCATCCATCCGTCTCTGCTGGTGTTTATCTTGTACATGAACCGCCTCCATTCTATCTATATCATTTCAATCTATCAGCACTAACACACATTAACATTGTACCTTTATGGCCGAAAAAGTGTCATGAAACAAAACATGAAACCAAGATCCAGAGAAGATAAGTGAACAAAGTTTGATCAAAGAAGTTAGTTTTAAGGAGGCTGTTAAAGGAAGTGTACAAAGTTAAAAATCACACAACACCATGTTATAGCCTAACAGGTTTATTTGGAAGCACTAGCTTTCGGAACGACGGTCCTTCATCAGGTGGTTGTGTGATAACCACCTGATGAAGGAGCAGCGCTCCGAAAGCTAGTGCTTCCAATTAAACCTTTGGACTATAACCTGATGTTGTGTGATTTTTAACTTTGTATACTCCAGTCCAACACCAGCATCTCCAAATTGCGTTGAAGGAGGTGAATTAGTTAAACATGTCTTGAAGTCCAATGGGAGAATTCCAGAACTTAAGGCTGAGGCAGCTTAATTTATCCCTTATTATCCCCTCTCCCTCATGTATCTGTTTCTGTGAGGCCTTTTTGTACAGTGGTAGCTACCTCGGCACCAGGGGATCTGAGTTCACATCTATCTCCAGATATGATGACCACACTGAAGTGTCTCTACATTTCCACTCATGTCCATTGATTTTCTTCCCCTACAGTTCCTTGAATAAAGTCAGAAAATGTTTGAAAAACATATTCCAGCAGGTAGAGAGAGGAAGGGAGATGAGCACTGGCCAAATTGTAATTTTAAGTGAATCATTTTAGTTAATATCTAAATTCTTATCCTTTTCCCAGGTTTGGAAAGCACTAGGCAAGTGGTAGCGTCCAAAAATCCAACCTGTGCAGTCCAGTGGGTAACTAGTCTCCCAATTCACCGAAGCCTGTCCACTATCTACAAGGCACAAGTCAGGAGTATAATGGAATACTTCTCACTGGCCTGGATGGGCACAGCTCCAACAACATTCATGAAGCTGGACAAAGCAGCCCAGTTGATTGGCACCACATCCACAAGCATCCACTCCCTCACTACCCACAGTCAGTAGCAGCAATATGTACTATATACGAGATGCCCTACAGAAATTCACCAAAGTTCCTCAGACAGAACCTTCCAAACACATCCACTTTCATGTAGAAGGACAAGGGGAGCAGTTATGTGGGAACATCACAGCCTTCAAGTTCCGCTCCAAGCCACTCATCATCCTGACTTGGAAATATAACCCTTCATTGCTGCTGGGTCAAAATCCTAGAATTCCCTCCCAAAGGGCATTGTGGGTCAACCCACAGCACGTGAACTGCGGTTCTTTAACAAAGCAGCTCACCACCACCTTCTCAGGGACAACTAGGGACGGGCAATAAATGCTGGCCAGCCAGTGACTCCCACGCCCTATGAATGAATTGAAAGAAGTCACACAGTATTTGCAGGGCGTTCACATTTGGAGGGTCAGTGGATTCGAAAGGTTAAATTTCTCTCAAGAGATGCTGTCAGACCGCGGAGTTTCTCCAGCAATTTCTATTTTTATTGCTGATTTCCAGCATCCGCAATTCTTTGGGTTTTATTTTTGCAGAAGCGCCTTTTGTCAGAACTAACATCCGCAGTGAGGTGGGATTTGTTGCTGTTTCCTATACTCACTGATCTTGTATAAATTTTCTTTGGCCTATTATTATCTCCTGGGCAAGTCGATCATCAGATCACTACATCAGGCGGGTTTTTGGGGGAGTTGTCACTTGCTCCCACATTTGGGCGGGGTGGGATTTATTCGAAGTGACAGTTTGAGTGGGACTGACCTCCCTCCTGCGCTCTCACTATTTTAAAGGATTTTGCTGCAACGAAGGGGCTGTGTTGCACAGCCCGAAAACAAACCAATGATAATTGAGCCCTGGCATTTTCCATTGACATTCTCACATTTTACAATTGGTTGTTCGCAATTCTTACGCTCTTCATCCTTTTCTATCAACAGAGCATTTGGTGTTGTTGAAAATAAAATGAAATGGGGGGTGGGGTGTAGTGAGTCAGAGTTGACTCTTCAAAGTGTGTCTGCTTGATCCCAGAAATATTTGAGCAGGATTTCTCCCTCTGTTCATCCAGTTCCCTCTCCATTCCCCAAACCCTGCTCCAGTTCACAATACCGAGCTTCCGTTTTCCGATCCTTGTTTACAGCTACAATCCAGCGATGAGTTAGAGCACAATTTGCGAAGTGATTGCTAATTTTGGGGCTTGTACCATTCCGCTCCGTGCGCCACTTTGAGGCAGTTGTGATCCGGTTTCTTTTAACTGGGTTAATCCTGCACAAACCAGCACCTGAAGCAATTAGGATGTTTTTACATCCGTTTTCTTAATTGTAACTCCCTACACTTTGCATCGGTTTCAATTCTTCACTTGATTCCTATCTAGTCCTGAGCTAATTCCTGCCAGTCTTTTTCAGTCCAGCTCTTGAAAACCTGTTGTCAATTAACATAGTGCAGGAATACTATACAGGACGGGGTGGCGTGATACCCTGGTTGAACCTTGACTGTTTCACATTTAATTTCATGTTATGAAACGTCATAGAGCGCCGAGTGCATCTTATAATCACTGCTGGTACGTTGCACGTCTTTGACCTGAGCCCAATATCTAAGCAGATCATTCCCAGGCGAAAACGCACACACCCACGAACATAACAGCAACGAAACACTTTGTTTATGTTCCAAACAAAATCATCAGAAATAAATATAAAATCAGCATAGCTCCAGTTTCTAATGGGAGATAGAGGACTGGTGGTGGTTTAACCCGAAGGTCACCATGTCTCAGGTTCGAGTGTGAAAAGAAGGGACCTTCACAATACCTTCAGTTTGCCTGGGAATTGAATTCTTGCTGTTAGCATCACTTTACATTGTAAACCAACCGTCCAGCTAACAGAACCAGAAATGCAGAGAAAAAACAAGCGAACAACTCATTTCAGAATCCTATTAAATTATGCAACTCATTCCAGCACTTTTAATTTAAATAATTTACCTTCCGCCCCATTGTGTTTTCTCATACACAATTCCAACATTTTTAAGTGCCAAGGATCAGTCTCGGCCTAATGCAGCAGGACCATTATTAAGGTCAGAATTAATAATCTCACAATGGCAGACTTTCCAAGTTTGGAAAAGGCTGCATCACATTTGCAGTAAGTTGATTACTGAATCAGCAGCACTAATGTGCAGCTTTAGAAAGTAACCATGCATATCCTTACCTGCCTGTCATCTTGCCAGCAATTATGATAAAGAACCTGGCAAAAAGATGATAGCTGACAGTTATTGATGGCAATGTCTATCCTGGACAGAGATTGAAAGTGTTTTCACATTTGATTTTCCCTGCAATTTGCTTCTCTTTGGCAACGCCAGTCTAATGCCGCAGGAAGTTGGACTAAACATGGGGCTGTCAAATCAATATCATATTGTCCAATATCCAATTGTACATTTACCCATCTGGCCATCAAGGAAATAAAAGCAAGGTACTTAAGATACATTAGATCTGAAATAAAACCAGGAAGTGCTGGAGAAACTCAGGTCTGGCAACATCTGCGGACAGAAAAACAGTTAATATTTTAAGACCAATTTAGCTCTTCATTGGTCATCAAAGGATTGATTTAAAGTATCATAGTCCTTGAATAGTGGGCAATAATTGAGTCATGCAGCAAAAACTTATCTCTTTGAATTTAATAAGACTGATAGAAATTCATTCCCAGCAACAGAACAGAACAGGCTATAACGTTGGTTGTCTTCAGTGACTGCTATTTAATTGATTTCAATATCTCCTGCTATGATGGACAGTCAATCCCATAATCTCTGTTCTTCACAACTACCGAAAATGTTTTCCTACCTGTTCAAAAGATTAAGAAGATCATAAGTAATGGAATCATGGCCATTTGGCCCGTCAAGCCTGCTTCAACATTGATAATATACAAGGATGACAAAATTCTGCCATATTACAACATTCTACAGTCTCTCTTGACTTAAATAATATTTTGCTTTTGTATTCTTCCTGTCAAAGAGGACAACCTCACAGTTCCTACATTTTGCACCATCTACCAATCTTTTTTGTCCAAGTGCTTAAACTATTTATAGCTCTTTGCAGACTCTTTCTAACCTCACAACTTGAATTTGCACCTATCTTTGTATCATCAGCAAACTTGGATACAATATAGCCTATCCCTCAATCCAAATCACTAATATAGATTATAAATGGTTGAAATCCCAGCAGTAATCTCTGTGGGACTTTGCTAGTTGCAGTTTGTCAACTTAAAAATCACCCATTTACCCAAACTCTGTTTCCTGTTAGTTAGCCAATCCTTTACCAATGCCAATACATTAAGTCACTGCCATGAGTTCTTTTCCTATGTTATAACCATCCTTAGAGGAGACTGGCAGGTGACAATAATCATTCCACAAGCCAATGCTGGAATGATGTGCCAAATTAGGTTCTTCTGCCCAATATAAATTCTATAATTTTATGATGTAATACATTTTTAAAGCCTTTTGGAAACCCTAGTTCATTACCTCTAGTGGTTCCCCAATATCTATCCAATGCATTACATCCTCAAATAATTTGTCAAACATGATTTCCCTTTCACAACGCTATGTTGATTCTTTCTTTCTATATTACGAGATTCTAAACAATCTGCACAACTTCCTTAATAATGAATTTTACAATGTTTTCAATGATAGACTGAGTTTCCTGCTTTCTGACTCCCCTTTTCTTGAAAAGTGACATTATATTTATGGTTTTTCAATCTGCTGGGACCATTTCAGAATCTAGGAGATTTTGGAATATTATAACTAATGCACCTCTGTAGCCACTTCTTTCAAGATGCTAGAATACAGGCCATCTGATCCTGAGGATTGGTCAGGCATTGGTTTTCAAGAAAATGTCTTGGGTCAAGGTGGATATCAATGTGAGGTGATTAGGGATCAGTACAATTGATTGGAGAGGCTAGTGAAAATGATTGGGGCATCAACTTTACACTTAACCAGGAATTAGAGCAGATTTTAATCCCTCCTACATTTCCTTGTTAATTATTCAGGTAATAAGTCAGAATGCTCCAAAGTATTTGGCTGTAATTCAGATCTGGTGACTTTTTTGGAGGGTTCCAGAGAGGGTCCAGTTGCCACAGTTGAGGCCAAAGAGCACATCACAAAACAGAAATTGGCCAAGATCTTCCAATACAATGGAAGATCTTATCTCAACTGGACCCTGCTGACCTGCCATTTTGTTTGAGCTGTTTGGACATGCATGCTGCTACATAATAACCAGTTAACTGTGGGCTAACAGCACTGCCTCTTTCTATGGTAAAGTTCTAAATGCTCTTTTTTGCTCAATATTACATTTTAATTTTGTGCCTTGCACTGTTTCATCATGTTTCTGAATTTAATTTCTATGTGAACATTCTCAAGCACTTTTTGTAGGTTTTTTGTCCTATTCATATGGCAGCTGTACATGTAGCCATTAAATGTAATTAACAATGTAGACTTAAAAGATGCCTCACATAGCAGCACATCCAATACCCATCCATCAATTCAATTGTTTGCAATGCACCATGGGGATCGAATGGCACAATCTGAAGTCAAAAGAAATCTTACCACACCCTGTCAAATTTCTACTAATTGTTAACACCACCATATCCAAGGTAGAAGTGACAATGCAGGTTTAGGATATAAGCAGTGTGCCTAACCATGTGCACCATGTCGTTAAGAGTGACCATGTTGTTTGATTCTTTCATCTGTTGATTTCTTTCTTAATAAAGGAGACATTTTAGAAACTGCACTAAAATTTGCTGGAGCATGATATCCCATTTGATAGGCTTTTCCCATTCTCCTCTGCTCAAAATATTTTTTAAACAGGATGATTTGTACGTTCATAATTGTGAACACTACTAAACTCACTGTATATTACGGGAAATTATACATCATATTGTATGTTGACTGATTTGCATGCTGGCTCATTTGTTTGGTATCTGCACTTTTTATAATTGCTGGTTTCTTTCTGTTTTGGACTGGTGATGGTTCCCACCATGGTGAAATTCTAATGCAATCTTCAATTGTGAAGAAACCTGAGTCAACCTGACCAGGAAGGTTCAAACTGCAGATTATGCTGATCCTGTTCAAAGCAATGGTATGATCACTGCGAAGTGTAGTAGCCGGGCATGGCTATGTGTCTAAACAATACAATCTCACACTTGAGGAATGGTCAGACAATCAAGTCATAATATTCTAGGTTATGTACCTGCTGGGAATGTGGGACTAGTGTAGTTAGTGATGTATTTTTGGCGGTACAGACTCAATGGACTGAAGGGCCTCTTCTGTACTGTCTGATTCTATGAAGGTACAGGGCAAGTCTGAAGTATTGTGCTTTTATTTCCTTGATAGCCAGAGGAGTAAATATACAATTGTATGTTGGACTATATGATACTGATTTGACGGTCCCATGTTTAGCTTTTAGTGCACATGTAACAGGGAGGTAATCATTAATAGTTTGCATTTGGTTGAGTAACCTTGGAATAGCAAGTCTGGCAGATGAGACAGGTGAAGCCTTGTTCTGCTGGTCATTATTGAATGATACCTTTTTAAAGGCACTATAGCACAGATAACTGGCAAGCGTAAGATTGGCTTTGGCTGTGATGAGTTACTTGATCCAACAATAAGTTGGCAATAGGTTAACACAGGAGAGTGGACCATTGAATAAGGTACTATTGGGCAGTGTCTGTCAGTGAAATAGTATCCCAATGGTTGTCAAGAGGTGAACAATATTAATTTAGAGGAAAAGCTGAAGAGAAATCAATGTTTGGAACATTTGAATTTGTAATGGTTGCCTGGAACCATGTTGTTTGCAAACAAGGACAGTTCCAACAAGACAACAGATGGAATATAATGTTGGGAAGTGTAAAATTATGCACTTTATTCATAATTCTAAAGCAGAATATTTTTAGGAATATGAAAATTGCACATTTTGATGTTCGGAGAGACCTGGCTATGCTCATAAATCAACATAGAGAGCATACGGCAAATTGTTTAAATGGAAACTGGCATGTTGGCATTTATTGAACATTATACTATAGGAATAAAGAAGTTGTACTGCAATTTTCAAGGCTTTAGTGAGACCATAGCTGGAAAATTGTGCAGTTTTGTCTCTATATTTAAGGAATGATATATCTGCATTGGAAGTCACTAATTTTGTCCCTGGAATGAGGAATTTGGCTTGATTTACTCTGACAACATTGGATCTATAGAATATAGTTTATATTGGGCATGTAGTCTCTGGAGTTCAGAAAACTGAGAGGTGATCCCATTTTAAAAAAAAAACAACATTAATACAGTAAATATGAAGAGATCATTTCTGATGATTGGCAAAACCTAAAACAGGGGCCCACATTGTCAGGATAAAGGGCCAACATTCAGGACTGAGATGAGGAGAAATTACTTCACTCAAAGGATTGTGAATCTTTGGAACTAACTATCCAAGTGGATTGTGGATGCTCCACTGTTGAATACATTTAAGGTTTGGATGGGCAGATGGGCAGATCAAGAGGTATGGGAACAGGTAGAAAAATACTGGACAATCGTGATTATTCATGATCATACTGAATGGTAGAACACACTCAAATGACTATTTGCTCTATTCCTGCTCCCATTCCTTGTGTTCATCAGTTCCAAGTTCTAATTTGGAACATTTTCAAACTGCAAAAGACTTTGGATGAAAATTATTTGTAGGAAAGTACATTTTGTGAATGTTGTTGGTTTAGTTAGCATTAAAAAACTTATTATTACTCATATGAAAGACTTTTTCCCGGGAATCATTCAGTACCCATGATGGTTGAGCATTTTTTTAAGACCTTTACCAACACAGCTATGAATCTGACTGACGTGGTTGGTAGAAAGTGAAGACTGCAGATGCTGGAGATCAGAGCTGAAAATGTGTTGCTGGAAAAGCGCAGCAGGTCAGGCAGCATCCAAGGAGCAGGAGAGTCGACGTTTCGGACATGATTCTTGAAGAAGGGATCATGCCCGAAACATCGATTCTCCTGTTCCTTGGATGCTGCCTGACCTGCTGCGCTTTTCCACCAACACATTTTCAGTTCTGATCTCCAGCATCTGTAGTCCTCACTTTCTCCCAGAAGATTTTAACCTACTGAGAATCCTCTTACAAGGATGCCTTCCTTGAAGAAATTCTCTTCTGAAGGGTTCATGCCCGAAATGTCGATTCTCCTGCTCCTTGTATGCTGCCTGACCTGCTGCGCTTTTCCAGCAGCACATTTTCAGCTCTGAAATGGTTGGTAACCTGGAAGGGCTGATATCTCCAAACACCCTCCCTGTGGCTGAGGTCTCACCCTCAGTCAATGGAGAGGTGAACATAAGATTCTATGACAACCCCTCCACCTTACCCCTGCTCATCTGTAACACAGAATCATCATTTCTATTTTGGTGAGCTTCCATGAGTTCACATAGTTACCTTAACTGGGGTAAAGTGAACCCACGTACATTGTTCTTGACTACAAGCAATAAAGCAGGATTAAGATACCACAGTGACACTGGCAAGGGCATGTGTCATGATTCTGTGAAAGGTGAATTGATATTTAACTCCCCCTGCACTGTTAGCTTGAAACAGCTTGTTAACCACTCCAGCAGTGAGCTGAATTTGTACACAGTCCACCTGCTATGTTGGAGTTAAGTATCTGTTATTAATTGTATCCCACTCATCTCAGAAAGGCAACAATCCCTGCAGGGTTACAGCTCTACTGCAGCTGACAGCTTTATGGCCCCAACTTGCTGCAATAATACTCTCCTGATATAATTCTTGTCAGAAAGCCTCCACAATTTGTGGAGTGGAGGGGACTTGCCCCCTTCATTCCTCGAGCTTTGGGGGTAGATGGACATGTTTGCTAATGAATGGAACCAAGAATCTGAGTTGAATTCTGACCGCTTGAGAGATTGGATTACACTTCCCAGTTTGGATTGGCTCCTATGAGATCTGAATTTTTTTTTTCAAGAAGAAATATTACTTCAGTCCTTTTTGGCTTTGGGGCACTTCACACCACCTTAAAAGGACATGTAGCTTTTGAACAAGAATGACCACTGCTGATGTGACCTTGCAGGTATTGGCAGACAGGTAACTATGGAAACTGACCCAGATTTGGAATGGGTTGTCTGGCCTTGATCAATGGGAGGGTAGGGATTTCACTTGTGACAGCAATTCCTGGGGATGAATGTCTGCAGGCTATTGGACCATGAGCATCACCGAGCCAGCAAATTCTTCCACAGGTGTGCTTTCCACCAGGGGCAGGGGTCACTGGATAGCGATCAGGTTCAGGAGCCCTGCAGGGTTTACTGCTCACTGCACGGCCTGGGAACATTGAGGTCAACTCTTCCATTCCCACACACCTGGCTGAGATCATCCGTCTCATCTGCACTTAAGGCTGCAATCCAAGCCTTCAGAGCTGCAATACATTCACAGAAATTAAAACAAGATCCCAAAACTCACCCAGTAAAGACAAGTCATTACAGTGAAATGATCAATGCTCTGTTATATTGGCACATTAGGAGGAGGTGTACATTGTTACCTATCTGTAGCCTCCATTCTTTGGACACTGAAACTGAAAGTTCCTTAAACGGTCATTACGTTCCTGAACAAAATAACAGTTTGCCTTCTTTCTCATGGTGACGTCAGGAACAAATGATTCATTAAAATGACTGATGTGACAAGAAGCAAATCAGAAAAACGTATTGAACAATTTTTGTTGAATATTGTGCCCTTTTAAAATACAGAAAAGTAATATTCAGCAGTGACCTTCAAGTTCCCAGTTATATGGAAAATAACACAAGCCCAATATGGGGACAGCATGGTGGCTCAGTGGTTACTACTGCTGCCTCACATCACCAGGGACTCAGGTTTGATTCTACCCTTGGGCAACTGTCCGTGTGGAATTTGTACATTCTCCCTGTGTCTGTTCGGTTTCCTTTGGGTGCTCTGGTTTCCTCCCACTGTCCAAAGATGTGCAGGTTAGGTGGATTAGCTATAGGACAATGCCTATGGTATCCAGAGATGTGTAGGCTAGGTGGATTAGCCATGGGAAATGTTGGGTTACAGGGATAGAGTGATGAGGTTGGGTGTTGTGGGGGGTGGGGTTTAATGGGTGGATGCTCTTTGGAGAGCCGGTGTGAACTCGATGGGTCAAATTTAGTATTAATTGTGACTCAGTTGGCAGCACCTATGCATTTAATTGAGAAGGCTCTTGGTTTAAGTAAAAACATGCAAGAGTTCAGGGCGATACTGAAGAAATGCTATGCTAAGGAGATATTTTTGAAGGAAACTGAGGGACCCCATCTGTCCTTTCAGTTGGATGTAAAATACCCAATTGCATAAGTGCAGAAGAATCACCCTGGCTAATAATTGTGCTATATTAGGTTCAACCAGTCCAAAAGATTGGTCTTGAAATGTTAACTGTTTCTCTCTCACAAATGCTGTTAGACCTGCTGAATCTTGCCAGCAATTTCTGTTTTTGTTTCAGATCTCCTACATCCTCAATTTTTTGTTTTATTCTGGCTAATTATTATGCCTTACTTAACATTACAAATGCAGATTGTAATGTTACAATTTACAAACATTATAGTTTGTGCAATGCTGCATGCAATTTAGCTGCCGTCAATGATTACATTTCAATTGTGCAAATATTTTATTGGCTGTAAAATGCTTTGAGACATTCAATAGTAGCGAGATGTGCTAAATAAATGCAAGTTTTGGATGATTGTGATTGTAATGAGGTCATCCTGGTGGAGCTCATAGAATATGAGTTTCTTGTTTGGGGCTGTTAATCTGGTCCAATCAGGGAGCCCTGACTGACAGAGATAAACAGGAGGGTCAGATATCCTGACACTCAAGACCTGGCTCAGAAGGAGCTGGATTAGTGGCAAGGATTCTCCATCTGTAAATAAATGGTGACTTGGTGACAGAATATCGGCCTCTGTGGAGTTACTTCAGTGATGATGAGAGAAAAACACACTGCTGATGAAATTCACTCACAACAGTCATCTTTCAGCTAGGTCAAGCATTTCTGGCATCATGCCGTTATTTGGAAAGTTTGACTTGTTTGCTCCTGCCATCAAAGACTGGGCAAAGGACATTGGGCAGATGAAAAGCAATGAGTAATTCTCCTGACAGCCTGTGGACTCACAATGCTATTGGTTATTAGGAGCCTTACCTTCCCTGAGGCAGCAGGTACAGAAACCTTTCAAGAGTTGCAGAGTTTAATCAATGAATATTACAACTCCAAGCCTCCTCCAATTCTGAGATGCTATTAGGCAATTTGAGAACCAGGGTAATCCGTATCCGGATTTTTGACTAGGTTAAGATGATTAGCAGAAGAATGTGACTTTAGTTTAGCCCTTAGTGAAATGCTGGAAGACCATTTGGTATGTGAGATTAATGGTGTAACCATGCAAATGCACTGACCAGCTGAAGCCCAACTGATCTTTAAACAGGTACTACACTTGGCTTTATCATTGGAAAATGTGGCAAGTTATTCCAATGGAAATGAACACCCATGCCAGTCCAGCTGAGCTTGGGAGACATCACTTGAATGCAGGCAATTGCATAGCCTCAGTCAGGGCATAGCCTGAACAGAGGGACTCTAGGCCAACCCACAGCAAAACCCTAAAGCAAAGCCAAGTTTTGGCTAAATGTTTAAAATTTTCTTCAGGATCTGGTATATCAAGCCATTGGAGTTGTTGCTCGAATGCGGAGTCGAGACTAGACCTAAATGCAGTAAGAGAACTTATAGGCCAGTATCCAGGGGAGTGCACACCATGAGAAATCCACCTACATCTGGTTTGGAACTGTTAAATTTCTTTGCAACATCCAAGTTGGAATCAATCAATGAAATGGTCACCTGGTTCTAATGGAGGTTGATACCGGTCTGGCTGTTTCAGTGAGAACAAAACCAATCTTTAACAAAATTTACTCTGGACTCCAAACCTTAATTTTGTGCAGCACCGCAGATGAACTGAGGACCTATAATGGGGAAATTTAACAGTATAATGGTACAACTTCAGTTCTGGTCTCTTATGAGAAGCAGCTGATTCAGTTACCATTGATAGCAGTAAAATGTTTGGGCCCAAGCTTGATGGGACAAACATTGGATGAGAAAGATTCACCAAGATCGGCTCAACATTTTTTAGGTGGAAGTGAGTGAAGTACTAATTAAGTACATGGACATTTTTCAGGAAGCACAATCAAAGGAGCAAAGGCCATCTTGTATGTTGGCCAGGAAGCAATTGTTTGATTCTGCAAGGCACACCCAGTGCCATTTGCCTTACATGCAAAATTAGATGGAGAAATCAAAAGGCTGGAAAGTGCAGGAGTCATCAAACCAGTTTACAGAATGGGCAGCACCAGTTGGTTCCGATTGTGAAGCCTGATGGGTTGGCTCGCCTTAACGTGAATTTTAAATAAATGGTAAATCACTTTTTGCAACTGGATAATACCCAATCATGGTGGATTTACATGCCAGGCTGACAGGGGGCAGCTGCCCTTCCCAAAGCTCGACATGTGCCATGCATACTTGTAATTGTGATTAGGTGAGGATTCCCAGAAGTATGCTCCAATTAAGTAAATGTTTGTACCAATATATGAGACTGCCTTTTAGGGTATTGTCAGCCTGTGCAATTATTCTACGAATGATGGAGAACATTTTACAAGGTCTGCCCCAGATTGCCATTTATCTAAATGACATGCTAACAACAGGGAAGGAAAATAAGGTGCACTTAAAGAACTTGGACATAGTCCTTAGACATTTCTCCCAGGCGGGCATATGCCTTGGAAGGGAAAAATGCTATCCCAGGCACCCCAATAGATCTACTTGGGCTAAAGAGTTGACAAGACCAGGTTACACTCATTGGAAGATAAAGTGAGGGCAAACATTTAGGTCTTTCCATGGGCTGGTGAACTATTATGGAAAGTTCATATATAGCTTAGCGTCCATTCTTGCACCTTTTCATAAAATCTTTAAAAAGAGTCAGCCTTGGAAATGGTCGCAAAGCCAAGCCATTTTTCCAGGGAAGTGAGGAAACAGCTGTCATCCTCTAAGGTGTTGGTACACTATGATCGCAAGCGAGATTTGGTATTGACATGCAATGCCTCCGCATACAGCATCAGGGTAATATTAGCTCATGGTAACTCAATGGAGAGGAAAATCCAATAGCATATATACCCAGGACTTTGGCTAATACTGAACACATAATGCTCAGGTAGTGAAGGAAGGTTTGGCAGTCATATTTGGAATCAGGAAGTTCCACTAATACCTACACGGATGTAAATTTGTAATAATAACAGGCCATAAACCCCTGCTAGGTCTAACTTAAAGAGTACAAGGCAGTGCAGCCCATTGCTTCAAGCTGAATTCTGTGGTGGGCTCTAATAAATACATATAATTACAAGATGGAACACTGTGCAGGGAACCTGATAGCAAGTACGGATGCATTGAGTCTCCTCCAGCTGGCAGATATACACCCCCTCCACTGTAAGAGGCAGTAATGGTTTTAAATTTTCTGGACACACGTCCAGTTGTAGTTGACAATATCAGTCTTTGGACACAGGATGATCCAGTCTTGGCAAAACTGAAAAAGTTGGTGGTGATGGGAGAAATCGAAGTTACAACCAGAACTGAAACCTTTTTGGATCCAGAAAGACCTGATCACTGCCAAGGGCACATATAATTATGGTGGGCAAAAATGTGGTCCCGAGCAGAGATTGCTGCCGTATACTATATCAACTCCATCAAAGTCATCTAGGGGTTTTCAAAATTAAGATGTTGGTGAAAAGTTATGCCCGATGGCCAGGATTGGATGCAGACATAGCCACATTGGTTGGGCAGTACCCAGAGTGCCAAAATAGACAAAAATTACCACCAGCAGCTCCCCCACATTTATGAAAATGACTGGGTAAACCCTGGTCTCGGTTACACGTTGATATTCTGGTTCTTTGATGGGCTCAGTGTTCTTAGTCATTGTGGACGCCCACTCAAGTTGGCAGGACGTGCATAAATTCATTTGTCAAACACGGGCATGGAAATAGAAAAACTGCGCGCATCTTTTGCAAAACACGGACTCTCAGAAGTGTTGGTCACAGACAACAAGCCAACATTTACCAACAGGGATTTTGAGTATTTTTAAAAGTTGAGTGGCTTTTGGCATACAAAGACAGCTCTATACTATCAATCTTGTAATGGTCTGGTGGAAAGACCAGTCCAAACTTTGAAGGCAGGTTAAAGAAGCTGCCGGCAGCTTCACTCGCTACCAATTGTCCCAGCTCCTATTTGATTATAGAACCACCCTTCATACAACTACAGGGGTAGCTCCAGCACAGTACTAATGAGGAGAAGACTCTGAACCAGGTTATATCTGATCTTCCTGGATGGGGGAGTGGGAGAAGTGGCATCAGGATTACCAGTGCTGGGCACAAGACTTCACTAAGCCATGGAGGAGATTGCAGATACTTTAGCTTTGATCATTATGTTGTCAGGAAAATTTCCAGAAGACTGGAGGATAGCAAATGTTGTCCCCTTGTTCAAGAAAGGGAGTAGAGACAACCCTGGTAATTATAGGCCAATGAGCCTTACTTCAGTTGTGGGTAAAGTGCTGGAAAAGATTATAACAGATAGGATTTATAATCATCGAGAAAGAAATAAGTTGGTTAGGGACAGTCAGTATGGTTTTGTGAAGCGTAGGTCGCGCCTCACAAACCTTATTGAGTTCTTTGAGAAGGTGACCAAACAGATGGATGAGGGTAAAGCGGTTGATGTGGTGTATTTGAATTTCAGTAAGGCGTTTGATGAGGTTCCCCTTGGTAGGTTACTGCACAAGATACAGATTGGGAGTGATTTAGCTGCTTTTGTCAGAAATTGGCTAGCTGAAAGAAAACAGAGAATGGTGATTGATGGAAGATATTCATTGTGGGGTTCTGTTACTCGTGGGGTACTACAAGGATCTGTTTTGGGGTCACTGTTGTTTGTTTGTCATTTTTATAAATGACCTGGATGAGGGCGTGGAAGGATGGGTTAGTAAATTTGCAGATGACACTAAAGTTGGTGCAGTTATGGATAGAGCCAAAGGATGTTGCAGGTTACAGAGGGACATAGATAAGCTGAGAGCTGGGCTGAGAGGTGGCAAATGGTGTTTAATGTGGGAAAAGTGTGAAGTGATTCACTTTGGAAGGCGCAACAGGAATACAGAGTAATCAGCTAATGGTAAGATTCTTGATAGTGTAGATGAGCAGACAGTTCTTGGTGTTCATTTGCATAGATCCCTGAACGTTGCCACCTAGGTTAATGGAGTTGTTAAGAAGGCATATGGTAGTGGGATTGAGTTTCGGAGCCATGAGGACATGTTGGAACTGTATAAAACTGTGATGTGGCTGCATTGTGGGTATTGCGTGCAGTTCTGATCACCACATTACAGGAAGGATATGAAAGCTTTGGAAAGGGTTTAGAGGAGATTTGCTAGGATGTTGCCTGGTATGGAGAGAAGGTCTTATGAGGAGAGGCTGAGGGACTTGAGGCTGTTTTCATTAGAAGAAGGTTGAGAGGTAACTTAATTGAGATTTTCAGATAATCACAGGGTTAGACAGTGAAAGCCTTTTTCCTTGGATGGTGATAGCCAGCACGAGGGGACATGGCTTTAAATTGGGGGGTGATAGATATCAGACAGATATCAGAGGTAGGTTCTTTACCCAGATAGTAGTAGGTGCGTGGAATGCCTTGCCTGCGACAGTAGTAGACTCGCCACCCTTAAGAGCATTTAAATTGGATAAACATATGGATGAAAATGAAATAGTTTAGGTCGGATGGGCTTCAGAATTATTTTACAAGTTGGCGCAACATCGAGGGCGAAAGGGCCTGTAATGTGCTGTAATGTTCTATGCTGTAAGTGAGAGAGAGACAGTTTATTTCAGGGGGTGAAGTTTAGTGCAGGGATTAGGGGAATACCCCTGCTTGGTTAAGAGGCATGGTAAAACAAGGTCAGGTCCAGTGACATATAAAGTTGGACCTAAACAACCATGTGGACCATATGAAAGCTGCAAACTGTCAAATGGTCTGGGAGCAAAATGTGCCCAGCTCCTCAACACTCTTACTGACAGTTCCGGAACCCATGGGTTCTCCCTCTCCATCAAGTGTTAAAGATACCTCAGAATTTGAGATGAACATGGTGAATGTTGCCGCCTCAATATCTTTGCCACCTGAAGAAGAGAGTGAATTTCTTCCAAGAGGCAAGCTGCTGTGTGTTACATGCCACCTGTAACAGAGGTAGAGTTGGAGGAACTCAGGAGGAGCTTTGAAAAAAGAACTGGCCTGTGTCCTTGAACTTAGAGGGGGAGGGATGTAGTGATTGTATTGAAGGCAGCCAGATGGACCACATAGAATATGATTTCCATGATTGGGGCTGTTAATCTGGACCAGTCAAGGAGCCTTGGCTGACAGATAAGAACAGGAGTGTCAGACATCCTGTCACTGTGAGAGCTGGCTCTGAGGGAGGTGGATCAGTGTCAAGGACCCTTCATGTGTCAAGGACCTGGTGATAGGACACTGACCTCTTTGGAGTTACTTCAGTGATAATTGTACGGTATGCATAAATTTGATTATTTTATATTCATCAGATTATTATTTCAGAATAAAGGGACCTTCTAAATTTTGTCATATTTTAATTAAAAGTCCCTTAAGCCTATGCATGTAACATTGTGGTAAAGATTTAAGAATATATATTTGTTCAGAATCAGTGATGCAAATGCAGTGTAATTTAGCAGCTCAATTGCTTTTCTGAGTATTATCTCACCACCTTATTATTAATAGTCTAGTTTGTTATTTTTCAAAAATATTTCATTTTTATCCCCTGCTTTCTGGGAGGTGCTGTCTTGCTGTGAGTGTAGTCCTACAGATGATAGTCATAGAGTCATAAAGACGTATGCACGGAAATAGACTGTCCAGTCCAACTTGTCCATGTCGACCAGATATCCTAAATTAATCTCGTCCCATTTACCGGCACTTGATCCATATCCCTCTAAAGTTTTCCTATTCATAAACCCATCCAGATGTCCTTTCAATGTTGTAACTGTACCAGCATCCACCACTTCCTCTACAGCTCATTCCATACGTGCACCACCCTCTCTGTAAAAATGTTGACCCTTATGTCCCTTTTTGAATCTTTCCCCTCTCACCTTAAATCTATGTCCTCTAGTTCTGGACTTTCCCACCTCAGGGAAAAGATCTTGTCTATTTACCCTAACCATGCCCCTCATGGTTTTTTAAACCACTATAAGGTCACCCCTTAGCCCCGATGCTCCAGGGAAAACAGCCCCAGCCTGTTCAGCCTCTCCCTATAGGTCAAACCATCTAACACTGGCAAAATCTTTGTCAATCTTTTCTGAATCCTTTCAAATTTCACAACATACTTCCCGTAGGAGGGAGATGAGAATTGCACACAATATTCCAAAAGTGGCCTTACCAATGTCCTGTGCAGCTGTAGCATGACCTCCCAACTCCTATACTCAGTGCTCTGACCAATAAAGGAAAGTATACCAAACGCCTTCTTCACTAACCAATCTACCTGCAACACCACTTTCAAGGAGCTATTAACCTGCATACCAAGGTCTCTTTGTTCAGGAACACTCCCCAGGACCTTACCTGGGGAATACCTCACCTGTATAAGTCCTGATTATAGTTATATACTTGATCAGTATTCATGTTTAAGAACCTCAGTCCAGCTCTGCTGCATTTCCTGCTTATTCATAATTTGAATAAAATATAACAAAGAATTGTGGATGCTGGAGATCTAAAACAAAATTAGAAATTTCAGGTGGAACTCAGTAGTTCTGGCAGCATCTATGCGAAGAAAGCCGAGTTAACGTTTTGAGTGTAGTGGATCACTGGACTTGAGAAATGTTCCCTGTATGTTTCTTCCTACAGATTCTGCCCAACCTGTGACTTTCACCAGCAATTTCTGCTTATATTTGAACTGTACCTAGAAGCAGAGGCACTAGCTGATTTTCTTTCCTTTGCTGTTAACTCCTAGAGCAGGCAGGACTGTTGTAACATTACCAACTCCTGTCATGCCTGAAATCATCTTCCTCCACACAGACCAGGAATTTTACTTAGTACAATTGCGCTGAAGTGGCATCCTTTTATCAACTGGGCACTGGAAGTTGAAAGTGAAGATGGTGACAAATGATATTAGTCAGAAAAATGTGACCATAATGGAGAAATGCTTTTGTTCTCTTTTAAAATCTACATTAACCTGATGAAGCTGTTGATCTTTTTAAGGGGACTGCTGAGCTGGGCCAGCCTGTATACAGAAAACAATGTGAATCAAATTGCACATTTTTGGAAACAAAAATAGAAACTGCTGGAAAAATTCAACAGGTTCGGGAGCATCTGTGGAGAGAAATCACAGTTAACGTTTTGGGTCCAGTGACCCTTCTTCAGAATGGCTTTGCACATTTTTGAAGCTGAGATTAAGAACAACTGCGTGCCTTCAGAAAATACACTTTGCAACACCATTTGAGAAAAATATGAAATAGAATTTGCAAAAGAAATCTAGTGCTACAATAGTTAAAATAAGTTGCATATTAATTAATTGATTAGAAATGGTGGAAAATGATATATATTCAGATTATGCAGTGTAAGATTTATGTTGTAATACATTGAAGGTGATCTCAAGTAGTTCACAGAAGACGTAATGAATATCCACCAGTAATTACAAAATAATCAAGGGGATCTTTGGGCTAATATTTAGAATAATTAACACACAGAAGGCAGCTATTAGTTATCTCCAATATAACACCATGATTAAAAACTCCAGAGTAAGATTTAAAATTTACAAGGCTCAGATGTTTTTCTGGGAAAGGAACAATTAATGCGTGAAAACATTTAATAGAGAAGATGGTTCCATTTTTGCAGAGCCAGGGCATATACAGGTAAGAATGTCAATAATAAATTTAGTAAGAGCATCAGGAGAAATCTCTTCAGAGAGTATGACAATGTTGAACTTGTTCTGACATGGAGTGGTTGAGATGATGAGCCTAGACGCATAGCCTATCTACTACTATTCATTATAAGCCCATTGACTCTCTTAGCTACCTTGACCTACACTTCACATCCTGTGTTCTGTCAGGATTCGATTTCAGTCTTTCGGTTTCGCTGTTATATCTGCAACCTTCCAAAACATTGTTCCTAAAAGACTATTCTTTATACTGGTTGATTGTGACCTCAATCACATCAAACCCATTCTACTCTCATCCTTTCCCTCCCTTGAAGAACCATGATAAGGCTCCCCTTTCACCACACCAGCCTCTACATTAAATTTCTGCCAACTCCAGCAGCAACTCCACCAAACATATCATCTCTCCTTTCAGTGTCTTGTGAGGAATGTTCCTGCCACATCATTCTGCTCCAGTGCTCTAAGAGCTCTGAAGACTTTGCCCCCAGTTTATGGTATTTTCCCATGCAACTTCAGAAGATGCAGCACCTGACATTTTACCTCCAGTCTCCTTACTGTCCAGAGCCACAAACTCATCACAAAATGAAGCAGCAATTTTCGTGTTTTATTTTTCAATCTAGTCTGTATATTCGTTGCTCATAATGTGACCACTAGAGATAAAAGAGTGCCAACTTAGATTGGGTGACTGCTTTGCAGAATGGCTCTGCTCAATCCACATGACCTGGAGCTCCCAGCTAATGCCATTTTAATTCCCCACCTTACTCTCCTGCTCTCATTTCAGTCCTTGTCCAGCTGTTATATTCCAAGAAGCTCAATGTGAGCTCAGGATTCATCTCTCAAGGAAGAACTTTTCAGCCTTCTGGATTCAACATTGCCTTTGACAATTTCAGCTCTGTCTCAGTTTTGATTAATTTTTCTTTGCTTTCAGACAGAGCTGTTCATTATTCTGTTATTCACACTTTGATGCCTGACATCTCTGTCATTTAATCTCTTCCCTTATCCCTAATCTTACCTATTTCTTTTCCTTCTCATCCCTACTTTCAATAGCACAAAACCCACCACATATCCAGTTGCCCTCAGTTTGAATAAGAATCATTTTGGACTTGAACCATTAACTGTTTCTCTCTCTCCATAAATGCTGGCAGACCTGCTGAGATCTTCCTGCAACTTTCTTGTTTTTTTTCCATAAATGTGTAAAACAAAGCTAGACGCATGCATGAGGAAGAAAGGGACAGACAAGTGTGGAGATTGAATGAGATGATATAAGGTGGGGAGGGATTCATATGGAATACAAGTGTCTGCACAAAAATGGTATAGTGAAAGGCATTTTCAATAGTATAGATTCAATACTGTTTTAACTATCCAGCAACTTTTGGTGCATTGCTGCATCTAAACAGTCTCTTGCATCAATAGAAAGCTTAGTCTATTCTGAGGGCTGGATATCAATACTAAGGAGCCACTGAATCATCTGCAGAATGAAATATCCAAGCATATTAAAAAACAGAAAATACTACAACTCAGGTAGCCTCAAAGAAACAGTCTTTCACATTGATGATCTTTTGTCAGAAAAAGGATGAAAAGTATTGAAAAAAGTAAAGGATGCAAGTGTTTATCTTTGTTTTGGAATGTTATACATCCAGAGTAGGTCTGCTATTAAATGAATTGTGTTTGCACTTGTTTTTCTATGAACTTGCAGTTTTAATTTTTGAAATGTTATGAGTTTATCGAGTGATATTTAATAGTTCATTACTTGAAAGTAATAATATTAATTTTTTTAACATAGTGGCTGCACTAGGCAAAAAATAAACAATAATTCAAATGCTATCATGGCAAGCTATGAAATTGAATGTGATGGATCTGGTAATTTGCACTGGAAATGACAACAAAAGCTGGTGGTTAGTAGATAAGTCCAATTTGGTCATTATTGTCCTTTCAGGGAAGAGAACCTACCACTAATCAGGTCTAGCCTATGTTTGATTTTGATCTCAGATCATGTGGTTGATTCTTAATGCCCTAAAGGAAAACAATGAAGATGAATAGTGACATTGGAATAGCAACTGATTCATTTGCAGCTGTATTTATAATTAAATAATGACTGTAGAACAAAGGTGCATAGGTACAAACATGTAAAAGGTAAGCTGGTGATTAATTTTAGGGAGTATTTCTTTCTGTCAAGTTTATTGCAAGTGAAACAGTCTTTTAGGAAAAGTATTGAGGTAAAAGTTTGTTAGCAATGAAGGAAGTTCGATTTTGTACTGGGGTTAATTGTTGTGCCGAGATGATAGATGGTCTCATTGCTGTGTAGTTATCTGGGCAACTGAATTTTGAATGGATGCAAAATGTTCTTCTCAAATTCTCCACCTGAGATTAAACTAAATAGTGGTCTTCCTTTTAACTTTTCCCAAAGTCTTCGAAATCTTAGTGTAACCACTATCACTATTTGTGTCTACCCAAAACACTGTGTTCTTTTGTTTTTTTTTTAACTTTGTGCCTAGTTATTGAGAGCAGCCCAGTAATGAAGGTTTGTTTCAATTATATCATAAAGGCTTACTTTAAAATTTTGAATTGTAAAACATTTTTACTCTGTCATTGATTTGTGTATGGAATGGAACTTTTGATAGCTGCTTTGGGACTCAAAGACAACAACTCAAATTTCTAACATGCTTTTAAAATAGTAAAATATCCCAAGGCATTGCACAGGAGTGCTTTAACCAAAACTTGACACTGAGCCATGTCTGAGGACAGGCAATTTGGTTAAAGTGGTAAGACATTTTCAGAGTGAGAACAGCAGTCAAGGCAGACAACTTTAAGAAAGGAGTTTCTGAGCTTAGGGATTAGATGTTTGGAGGCAAAATTGCTAATGATGACACAAAGGTAGTCAGAGATAAAAGAAACAGAAACACAGATTCCTCAGAGTATTGAAGGCCTGGAGAAGGTTATATAGGCAGGGAAAGATGAGTTGAAGAAGGGATTGGAACACAGGATGAGAAGTTTTAAGTTGAGGCAGGACTGGATCACGGCCCCAGTGCACAGGGGCTGACGGCGCTTCAAAAAATGCTTTGAAATTTCCTCTGATTAACTGTTTTACTTAACTACACAGTAAATATTCTCATTAAATGATGTGAAATTTATGACAAATAGGATGATTACAGTTCCCGTTTAATCAGTCGTACAGTGAGCTGAAGTATGACCCCAATCATGTGCAGCCAGCTCCAGTGCCATTTTTCAAAGTTCACTTGTGTGATGTGGGCATCATAGGCTGGCCAGCATTTATTGCCCGTCCCGAGTTGCCCTTGAGAAGGTATTTTCTTGAACTACTGAGAGCTATTTTCTTGCAGTCCACATGCTTTAGATTGACCCACAATGCCTTTAGGGAGAGAATTCCAGGATTGTGGTCCAGTGACAGTGAAGGAATGATGACATATTTCCAAGTCAGGATGGTGGGTGGCTTGGACAGGAACTTGAACGTTGTGGTATTCCTATGTATTTGCTGCCCTTGTTCTTCTCGATAGAAGTGGTTATGGGTTTGAAAGGAGTTGTTTAAGGATCTTTGGTGAATTTATGCAATGCATCTTGTAGATAGTACACACTGCTGCTACTGAGCACCAGTGGTGGAGGGAGTGGATGCTTGCGAATGCAGTACCAATCAAGTGGGCTGCTTTGTCATGTATGTCACTGACAAGTTTGTTGAGTGTAACGCTTGTTGGAACTGCACCCATCCAGGCAAATGGGGAGTATTCCATTACCCTTCTGACTTGCAATTTGTACATGGTGGACAGGCTTTGCAGGGAGTTACTCCCTGCAGTGTTCCTAGCCTCTGACCTGCTCTTGTAGCCACAGTGTTTATGTGGTGATTCTAGTCAGTTTCATCAATGGCAACTCCTAGGATGTCGATAGCAGGGATTTCAGTGATGGACACACCATTAATGTTAAGGGGAAGTGGTTAGATTGTCTCTTATTCAAGATGGTCATTGCTTGGTATTTGTGTGGCTCGAATGTTATTTGTTACTTCATACAATGTTGTGCGAATAATTTTGATCCTTCGCTTTCAGGTTTTAAGGAGACTGCCTTCCTGTTTGCTATCTCTTCAGCTGGACTCACACATTCATTGGCCAAGGCTTGTAGCTCAGGCCGCATGGAGCGTTGTACCTGTGATGAGTCCCCGGATCTGGAAAACAGAGAAGCATGGCAATGGGGTGGCTGTGGGGACAATCTCAAGTACAGCATTAAATTTATCAAGCACTTCCTGGGACCGAGGAAAGCCAGCAAGGACCTGAGAGCCCGGGTCGATATGCACAATACCAATGTGGGCATCAAGGTGAGGAATTCCTCCTGTCTATGTGAGCTGTTAAGTAATTGTTTTGAGATCACTGTCCCCTTATAAGCTATGATGTTAAAAGTGTATCACTTTCTGATCAGAAAAAATGACCTGACTCTATTATCATATATATTCCCAGACTCTTACCTCCTTTCTGAAAAGTTGGATCCAAATTTAAGTTTAGCAAGTTATTAAAATGTGATTGATAAAATGTACACTTTACATTTTACTTTACAAGTGGACTTTAGTTGGGAACATCTGCAAGCAGTAAAAAACTTGCTCTGCTAATATTCTGCCTCCTTGTGTGATAAGACCTTAAGATGTAGGAGCAGAAATGAGTCCATACAGCCCATCGAGTCTGATGCACCACTCAATCATGGCTGATAGGTTTCTCAACTCCATTTTCTCGCTTTCTCTCTGTAACCTTTGATCCTCTTGAAACACAAAAAACTATTTCTGTCTTAAATATACTCAATGACCTGGTCTCCATAGTCGTCTGTGGCAATAAATTCCATAGATTCACCACTCTCTGGCTGAAGAAGTTCCTCCTTAACTCCATTCTAAAAAGTCTCCCCTTTACTCTAAGGCTATGCCCTCGGGTCCTAGTCTCTCCTACCAATGGAAACATCTTCCCAACATCTACTCTGTTCAGGCCATTCAGTATTCTGTATGTTTCAATTAGATACCCCTCATCTTTCTAAACTCCATTGAGTATGAACCCAGAGTGCTCAAACTTTCTTCAAATGTTAAGCTTTTCATTCCTGGGACCATTCTCATGAACCTCCTCTGAACAAGCTCCAGGGTCAGTACATGCTTTCTTAGATATGGGGCCCAAACTGTGCACAATACTCCAAATGTGGCCTAACCAGAGCCTTATAGGGCCTCAGAAGTTTATCCCTGTTTTTACATTAAATCTTACTATTTTCACGCCACTTCCCAAATTCCATTGTGAACCAATTTACAAAAGCACTACTCATGCACTTACATTTGTCATGTGATCCTTGAAGAGACTATATAACAGGACATAGGAATGTACAATACAGGAAATGATTTTTTTTATCCCTTTGGTCTATCTTAATGCCTAACCATTTTCCTCCTTCACTACAATTTTTCGTCTTTTATTCGGACATGGGAGGTGAACATTGCTGACAAGGCCAGCATTTCTTGTCCATCCCTAATTTCCACTATCACCCAAATCAATGTCTTTTGATTGAATAAAATACTCCACAGCTACAATATTTATGGCCAGTTTACTCTGTATTTACTGCTGTCTATGTAAAGACTGTCAACTCTCCTCTTCTGAACTTGTTCTTTCCCCAATTTTCCTGAAGAAGGGCTGATGCCTGAAAGGTTGATTCTCCTGCTCTTTGGATGCTGCCTGACCTGCTGCGCTTTTCCAGCAACACATTTTCAGCTCTGATCTCCAGCATCTGCAGTCCTCACTTTCTCCTCGAAGATTTTAACCTACTGCAAATCCTCTTGCAAGGATGCCTTCCATGAAGAAGCTCTCTTCCATTCCTGAAGAAGGGCTCATGCCCGAAACGTCGATTCTTTTGCTCTTTGGATGCTGCCTGACCCTCTGCGCTTTTCCAGCAACACATTTTCAGCTCCTTTCCCCAATTTTCCATACTCACTTGCGTTCAAAATAAAATTTTAGTTTCTAGTATTTGTGATAATGTAAAACTCATTGCCCTAATCACTCATTTGAGGCATAGGCCCTCTTTACCTTCCTCCATCTCTTTTTAAAATTTATTCTTTTGCAAGACGTGAACGTCCATGGCTAAGCTATCATTTATTGTCCCTATTTAATTGCCCTTGAGAAAACTGCCTTCTTGAACCACTACAATCTATATCATGTCGGTACACCAGCAGAAAATGAGTTCCAGCATTTTGACTTTGTGATACTGAAGAAGCAGAGATATCTTTCCAAGTCAGGATCTTGCGTGACATGGAGGGAAACTTGGAGGTGTTGGTGTTCCCATGTATCTGCTACCCTTGTTCTGCTAGATGGTAACAGTTGCAGTTTTGGATGGTGGTGTTGAAAGAGTTATGGTGAGTTGTTGAAGTGCATCTTGTGGTTGATACATCCTGTTGTCACTGTATGTCAATGGTGATGAATGTTGAAGGCGGTGGATTGGGGGGTGTTAACAAAACAGGCTGATTTGATTGTGCTCGTCATGGGCAGATCTTACAAACTTGCTGATGTGCAGGTTTCGAAGTATATGGACTGAATTAAGGAGATGGCCATTTTTACCAACGATCAGCATGTTCTTCTGTTGAAATGACTGAATGGAACAATGTTGTGAGTATTCCTGGGATCCGAAGCTCCATTCCACGTTTGCCTATTCAGAAGACCTTCACTTCTAACTTGAGACAGGCTGTATCTTTAGGATGAAATAAAGTATAGTGTACAAAAAAAATCTGATCAGCTTTTTGAACATGAGGAATTGCTGCTGTATAAGGAGATGATGGTTTGGGAAATTATTTTCCTGCCCTTCTTTAAAGCTGTCCATATGCACAAAATATCTAGGCTTGGCTTGCTGTTTCCCCTGGACTGAGGCAAGCAATTCATTTGGAGGAGAATTGCAAGTGTGAGCTTGCCTCCTTAATGCTTCGGGTCTCAACTTTACTCGACACATGGTATTAAAAAGCGAAAGTATTGAAAGAAAGTCAGTAAATCATGCTGAATTCCTAGGGTTGATATTTTCTGCAGGTTGAATTATTTGTGATTGACAAGCAAAACATTCCAAGAAAGCTATCGTTTCATCAGTCACTATAACATCACAATCAATCTAAGTTTCTACAATTTGTTACCAGTTTTGTTTTACAAAATAAAATGACAAACATCCAGGTCTTCTAACTGGATACTAGCTACTGGGCAAAGTTATAGTCTGCTGTGTTAGTGCAATATAATCCTTCGGGTTAATGTGATTATTAAATTTGCAACCATAGAAATTTTATATTGGAAAATTTTAAATTTGTATGCCAATTGTGTTTTCTAACCGAAGCTCTTTGTACTTTAATTGCAGCTACCAGGTACCCAAGTACTGATATAGCAGGGGGCTGAGAGCAGGGGTTAGCAGGTTACCTGTCAGTCTGATAAGGAATATCGCCTGAAGAGTATTTACTGAGTGAATGCAAAGAACTGCAAATAAGGAATTAGTCAGGATAAAGCATGTTTATGCAAAGAGTGTAAAGCATTGCAATGCTTTTAGGAAACTAGAGATGGTCACTTAGGGATTTGAAGCTCTTCTAATCCACTATTGACTGGGATAAGCTTTGCATACTGACTTATCAAAGCTATACTTGTTCAAAGTGGGTTAAGCTAAATTTAAAAGAGTAAAACTTCTGAAATCTTATGTAAATTACAACTTGCAGTCTGGACTGTATTACATTGTCACCTTCCATTTAAAGAATTACAAACACTCTCTGTACATATAATGCAGAAAGATATTATGAGATATTTGCATGTTAACATTCATAGAGCTTAATTTCCAGATGTGTGACATTTTCAAAGTTGCATGATTAATTTACTTGTGGATGTTCATTTTGTGCTTAACAGACTGAGTATGTTAATGTTGAAATGGAAGATTTTTGACTCCTACTGTCAGCACCCTGGTCTTTGGGATCAGGTAAAGCACAGAATGTGTAGGGTAGATCACTGTGTACACTGCTGTAAGTGTACACCACACAAAAAAAATCCCACTACTTCATTGTATATTTTTAAGAACAATTATGAGAGGATATGTGTGAACCTGATTCCACAGTTAATGTGTTAGTTCAAATTAAGAATAAGTTTGCAGTATTTTGGCATGAACTGAGTTGGCAGTGTCTTGGATTGATTTGGTTGGTGATCCTTACTGACAGAACAAGAGTAATTTCAGCTCTCCATGTGGCTAGATTCAATAAGGGCCCTAAGCTGAAACTACAAGAAAGTGGCTGCATCAACTGAGGCAAATAATTCAGGGCTTAGTCCTACTGAATTTGCATTTTTTTGCAGAATCAATGTTTGGTGTTGTAACTAACCACAATAAAAAGAGAAAGCTGCCTCAAAAATAAAAGGAGGTCACACTTGCTTTCTTTCAGATCTGTCTGTTCGTTGTGTGGTGAAGGTTATAACATTGTGCTTAGGTTTCATTGATCAATCTATATTTGTAGTCTTTCAATCATGGGAAGTAGATTGAGAGCACAAAGTTCATTTAGATGAGAGACACTCCCTGATTTTTCATCTTGAAAGCAAAATTTGATTAAATGGAAATGTTCCAAACATTATTTTAGTAAAATTCAAACAAAATTAAACCCTTGGTTATTTGTCTTACTGATCTGCATGATCTAGAAAGATGGCAGAGTGGACAAGGGGATCATTTTACATTCATGCAAGAGTGTGGAAGGAACAATTGTGAAGCTACAGCCCATTTTATACCTCTGATGATTTTTATTTCTATTAATAGAGAGAATTGTAAAACTAGCTGCCAATTTGCTATCACACCTTTAACACCAATACCTAAACGTGACCTCCACGATGTGTGCATTTCTGAGTTGCTGTTTTACAAGACGACTAATTGTCATATTGTCATGATATTTTAGGAGGAGTTCTCAAATGAATGGAGAATGGAATTAAGGAAAAACATATGACCAAGTGAACTTACTCCTTCAAACAGCTTATGTACGATCTGTACTGACATGGAATCACCTAATTTAATCAGAGGGAGGAGAATAATTCAATTGACAATTCCCAAGTCAGGAAATTGGTCCGAAAGACAGTTCCGTGATATTCCATTCTACGAATCTGACAGAAATCAATCTGACCCTGTCTGAGTTCACGTGATAGCATTTGAGATGTGGAAATAAGTTTCCATTTGCGAAGGTGGCTACAGTTTTTCATTTAATATAGTTAATTGATCAGAATGCAGTGTGGCTATTTCCAAAAGAATTCAGATTCATTTATTTTATTGCTGTGCGAGTGGAATATTTTTCACTTCATTCATAGGAAGGGCACTGTTAGAGAGGCCGGTTTTGTTGTCCCTCTCTAACTGAATTGCTTCCAACTGGTTCAGAGGACAGCTTTGGATGGTCTCTATTGCAGGTACTAACTTGTTGTTTTATTAATACAATAAAGATCTCAGCTACTGTTGTGCGACATGAACTCCAGATCATTCATTGAACTTTATGGATTATGAATTCAATAGTGTAACCACAATGTTTTTGCTCCTTTAATTCTAAAGTTGAGTAGAAAGTAATGTGCTCTGAAGCTCTTTAAATAAATAAGCACAGAGATCAAAACAGAACAGGGTTCTAATGGCTGGTGTTTAAGTTAGTGTTATATCCTTGTCTACTCACTGTATTTCTCCATCTTTCAGGCTGTGAAAAGTGGTTTGAAGACCACTTGTAAATGCCATGGTGTCTCTGGGTCCTGTGCAGTTAGAACATGCTGGAAGCAACTCGCATCCTTCCATGAAACAGGAAAACTTCTCAAGCTCAAATATGAAACTGCTGTTAGAGTTCACAGCATCACTAATGATGCCACAGGTGAAACTGAGCTCATCAGCCCCAAAAAGCACAGTTACACCATAAAGAACCACATCCCAAGGACTACAGATCTCGTTTACATCGAGGAGTCCCCAAGTTTCTGTCGACCGAGTAAATACTCTCCAGGAACTGCGGGCAGGGTCTGCTCAAAGGAGACAAACTGTGAAAGTATGTGCTGTGGCCAGGGTTATAACACCCAGAGCCTCCTGGTGCACAGAGCCTGCCACTGTCAGGTGCAATGGTGCTGCTATGTGGAGTGCCAGCAATGTTCTCAAAGAGAAGAGATTTACACTTGCAAGCACTAACAAGAAGAAAATGAGACAATGAAGAAGAGGATAACAAAATAAAACCACGGTTTGTGGTCTCTTGTAATAATGAGACAAACTCATAAGCCCAGAAAAGACACTTGTAAAACATTCGAGATAAATTTCATTGACTCCATTATTGAAAATGCAAGCTTTTGGAATTTAAAGAACCTTACTTCAGAAGATACTTACACAATTCATTTCATTCGGAAATCCAGATCTATCCAATTGTCAGAACAGTCCAAAATGTGTGCTGGGATTTTGCGTTGGCTGGCATAATTGGCCAAATTGATCGAAGCCACACAAGATGGTTTTAGAATACTCTCCTTCATTTCATTTCAGTTAAAGAGTGACCAGTAAATAAATAATGACCCACAAAGGTATTCTGACTGCTTAAACATGCTCTCTTTGAAATTGTGGATGCAGTGCTGGGGAATGGGTGAAACTGTTTGTTATCTTTGGGCCAATCCTATAAAGAGTGCAAACAAAACCTCCTATGATACAGGGTGTGAGAGGGACTGCAACTTCCTCTACCCATCATTGTTCAAAGGAGCCTTCATCTCATAGTCAGATTGATGGAGGCTGTTATTTAACCTCTGCTCAAGTTTTGAACCAACATGCCCCCAGGACAGTATTAACCTTTATCTAGGTTTGTCCCTGCGTTCTTTCAGCTGTTCTGCTACTCAGTCACCTGCATAGCATGTTGTGAATGAAATGCATGCACAATGAGTAACGTTCGCTGAGGCTACAGATTCCTGGTTAGTGATCACGTGTGATGACTACGTAAGAGAGACTCTCACAGTCTTTCAAAAATAATCAATAGTTGTCAAAATGTAGAACAATATAGTATAACTTTTAGCAAAAGAAAATACACATCTTAAACATAAAATCTGCTTATAAAACTTGTTTGATCTAAATCCTGTTCTCATGCTGCGGTGTGTGAATGGCTAGTTCTGTTCCCAGAAGTGGGACATCAAGCCCCAGACTTTGTGGTGAACAGGGAAATGTCTGCTTTTATCTTTGATCTTAAGGAAAGCTGCCCACAAAAATCTAGTGATTCCTGTGATGTGGATTTCACATTTCCAGGCATTCATTTGATTCTGGCATCTACTCCAGTGGATCTTTTGCATTTAGTAATAGTGATTGTCAGCAAGCAAACTAAGTGGCCTATAACATTAAACCTTTCTCACAGACAGCTAAACAGGAAGTAAAATGCACTGAATGTGCATCACTTTTTAACCATTTTGCAGACAGTGAAATAAAAATTGAGATGTACACACGGGAGCAAGATAGAAGTTGAAATACTGTAAATAAACTTTAAAACAAAAATATTTTTTATTAGCATTAAAACTTTTATCATAATGAAGAAATTTTGCATAACTCAAATGATATTTGTTTATCAGGATCAAAGATGTTGCTCATAAATAATTATAATTTTGCATGTTGTTAAAAAAAATTACATCTCATTCAACAAAGCTTAGTATAGTTGAAGGGTTTTAAAGTGAGATTAAATTGTAAAAACTGGAAGTTCATGTAAATTCAAATGACTTCTAAAGATTTCCATCCTCAGGACTTCTATAGGGCACTCTGAGATGGAACAGGGAATCTCTGCAGCAATGTCTAGATTTCTGCACTGAACTCTGCATGCCTAGACGCTGGAACCTGCTGTCATTCTCACAGTTTTAATGACAGCAAATGTTGACAGTTTTATTGTCACTTAAACCACAACATTTGGCAAATTGTCTCAAACATAGAAAATTAGGAATGACCCCTAGCAAGCACAACAAGACTATCCTTTTCTTGATCACAACCCTACCAGTTAACTTCTCACTTCATTTCTAAATCCCCCATCTTAAATTGACATCTATTATGTATTTAACTTCATGGTGGCTCAGTGGTTAGCACTGCTGCGTCACAGTGTCAGACCCATGTTTGATTCCACCCTTGGGTGACCGTCTGTGTGGAGTTTGACATTCACCCCTTGTGTGTACTGATTCCCTCTTTTAGTCCCAAAGATATGTGGGTTAGATGGATTGGCCATATTAAACTGCCCATAGTGTCCAGGGTTGTGCTGGCTAGGTGGATTAACCATGGGAAATGCAGAGATAGAGTAGGGGACGGTGGGATGCTTTGCAGAGGGCCAGTGTGGACTCAATGAGCTGAATGACCTGCTTCCACACTGCAGAGATTCAATGTGCATTGACTTTGGGTGAAAATATTTTGCTTGAATTTCATCTTAATTTTCTCATTTTTACATGTCTCCTTGTATTCAAGCCGATCAGTGCATTGTGCAATGCAGTTGCGGATACTTCATCAATTCTTTCCCTGCCCCTAAAAATGGTTTCTTTTCCTCTAAGAAACAAAGGCCAACATTGTGAATATTTCTTTTTTACTTAATAATACTCAAAATGAAAAGGGAAAGTTGTATTCACATTTACACTCAGGTGATGTTGGGAGTCCATCAAAGGTATAAACAAGCTGATAAAACTAGTAATGAGAATCTCGAATGGAGACATACTAGCCTTTTTGAAAATTAAGATATATTATTTAAGATATGGTAATTGGTGCATGTCTATAATGTAAATATTGATGTTTATTTTACAAGTTTTTATGGACTATTGTAAGAAGCTTAAAGTTTATTTTTTAATCTAAACTGGAATAGATGCGTTTCTACTAACAGACCTAGTTTAGGAAATAACTTTGCCCCAAATACTAATGGTAACATCGAAAAAAATCTGCATCAAAGTGTGTTTTTACACAAATGTGTATTTGGTATGCAGTGGAGATACATAAAATGTGAAAAATACTTCACAAGGATTTCTTTACATATCGGCGCAGTGACCAGTGCAGTATTAATTGTATCCTGCACAGTCATATTGCATGTTTGGTTTCATTGCCAAGCATTTAAAGATGCATTTTTGTCTGCTGGTGGAAGCAAGTTGCTGAGAAAAGTTACTGGGAGCAGCATGGCGACTTAATGGTTAACACTGCTGCTTCACAGGACCCAGATTCAATTCCACCCTCAGGTGAAAGTCTGTGTGGTGTATGTATATTCTCCCTGTGACTGTGTGGCTTTCCTCCCACATACTCTGGTTTCCTCCCACAGTCCAAAGATGTGCAGGTTAGATGGATTCGTCAGGCTAAATTGCCCATTATGTTCAAGGATGTGTAGGCTTGGTACCTTAGCCATTGGAAATGTGGGATTACAAGGGTGGGATGATATGCTCTTCAGAGGGTTGGTATGGACTCAATGAGCCAAATAGCCTGCTTTCACACTGTTTGTGATTTTTCAAAGTGCCTGTGATATACTGAACAATAACTGAGTGAAGTATATAACCCAACAGACCAGCTTCGAGCCTGGCAAAGGAGATTTTGACACTTTTCTCATCAAAGCTAGTAGCAGTGTTTATGGTTTAATTTCCTCTGCATGCTTTGTTTTAGCTGGCTGCTTAATACATTTCTGTAAAATCCTTTCTCCATGAACTCACAGTAGCAGTTACGAATGCCATCAACAAGGTGGATTGCAACAACTCACCCAGGTTCCTTAGATAGCACCTTCCAAACCTGTGGCCTCTAGCATCTCGAAGGAAAAGGGCAGTAGATGCATAGGAACACTACCATCTGCAATGCCCCTCCAAGCCACAGACTATCCTGACTTGGTACCTGTAGTGTATCACCATGCCTTCACTGTCACTGGGGTCAATCATGGTTCATGTTCCTCCCTAACAGCACCAAGGACTGCAGCTCCAAGAAGGCAGTTCACCACCACCCTCTCAAGGGCAATCAGGGATAGACAATAAATGATGATCAAGTGCCCACATTCTATGAATTAATTTAAAAAAAAGAACTACTTGTAATATATTATATTTTTGAAATAAATTTTGGGTACAACCACTACAGCAACAAGTGCACCTTCCTAGTGCCTTAACACTTATACAATGTTCTAGGACTATGTTGCAATGATACAAATGGGAGTTGCTTGCAAATATGTTAACAAGTGTGCTTGAAGCAGCGTGGTCACCCCCGATGCTTAAGAAAACAGTTGATTTATTCCCCATTGAAATAAACAGTAAATGGAATATGGCAAGTCAAAATGGCTCCCTTGCAGTGTGTCATGCTAAGCATGCTGTTGTAAAATGAGATATTCCATGCAGTAAAATAAGAACCATAAAGACAGGCATTGTGATATTCTGGTGAACTTGCTGTTGGAATTCCATCGGTACAGGCTTTTGAAATAAAAAGCAGCACAGGGGCTCAGTGGTTAGCACTGCTGCCACACAGCACCAGGGTCTCAGGTTTGATCCCAGCTTCGAGCGACTGTCTGTGTGGAGTTTGCACATTCTCCCCGTGTCTGTGTGGGTTTCCTCCCACAATCCAGAGATGTGCAGTCTAGTGAATTGGCCTTGCTAAATTGCCCATAGTGTTCAGTACATCATTCGGAGGGAATGGGTCTGGGTGGATTACTCTTTGGAGGGTCGGTGTGGACTTGTTGGGCTGTTTCCACACTGTATGGAATCTAATCTAATCAGAAAACACTTCAAGGTGAAGCTTATTTATGTATCCCTATGCAATTGCAGGTCTCTGAAAAGGAGTAAACTAGAAAACTACGACCTGTTTGAAATACTTCATAGATGCAAAAAAAGTTCCATTAAAGATTCTGGGGCAGAACCCATTGCTTTATTAATTTATCTGTTGATGCTCTAAGGGAAAATAAAATTATTTTTCTACCTCATGTGTACAGCTTGTAGGTAAATAAAATCTTAAAATGTATTTAAGTTATTTATCAGCTTTATATAACAGAAAGAGAAAATCGTTTGGATCATTTTGGGCAGACAACAGCACATTTTTCATGTTTGTGTTCAATGTGTGTTTTTTTCTGCTTTTTCTATATTGTTATTTATATCTTGTTTCCTGATGGTTGAAAAACAGGTTTCATACATTTATAGAACAAGTTGCACTAATGTTTCTCAGCTTCTGGTGGTATTGATATCAATAAAAATGGTGTTTGATGACTACTTTGGAAGATGCTTGTTTTATTGTCCCTTAACTCTAAGTTTGGATTTAATGTTGGATGGAATTAAGGGAGTGGATGAACAGTTTCTTGAAACCTTAAGATAAATTGTGGGGTTTTTAAAAATGTAATTAACATGATAAAAGAAATAGCTTTCATTTACATAGTACCTTTCATGATCTCGGGACATTCAAATTGCCTCGTAGCGAACAAAATATTTTATAGATGAGAGAGTGTGGTGCTGGAAAAGCACAGCAGGTCAGGCAGCATCCGAAGAACAGGAGAATCAACATTTTGGGCAAGAGCCCATCGTCAGGAATGAGGCTTGTGAGCCGAGGGGATGGAGAAATAAATGGGAGTGGGATGGGGCTGGGGGCAAGGTAGCAGAGAGTGACGGAGGTGGGGTTGGGGGTAATGGTGATAAATCAGAGAGGAGGGTGGAGTTCTCACTTTGTCCTAAAATATTTTATAGAATGAATCTAATTGCTGGTGTATTTGAGGAAATGTGACAGTCAATTTTTTGCACAAAAAAATTCTCACAAACCTCAATGGAATAACTTAATTAAATTAACTTTATTGTCACATGTACTTGCATGAGTATAGTGAAAAGTTTCCAAGTTGCCACTTATGGTGCCATTTGGGTACAAAGATACCTAGGTACAGATCCTGGTGTACAAATTCATAAGAAAAAAAGTAGAAAAATAAAGAAATAATTCCTTTATTTCAGCATTACAGATCTTCAAAAGGGCAAAATCATAGGAATAAATTAGAAAAATAGGGAAATAAAAAGTTCAGAATAACACTCCTTCCACAATAATGTAATGAAAAAAAAATTGTTTTAATTTAATTTAATGGAATTTAAGGCAATATCTACTTAGTCTACTGAGATAAATGACTAAATAATGTGTTTTGGAGTTATTGGTCGAAAGAAACATATTGACCAGGACATTAGGGACATCTCCTTTGTTTTAGTTTGAAATGGGATCTTTTACATCCAGCTGAGAGGGCAGAGAGAATCAAAGAGAACATTTCATACAGTGCTGTCTTGTATACCGTCCAAGTGCAGATTATGTTCTCAAATCTCTGGAGTGGCCTCATAGGCAAGTCTGTTACCAATGGAGCCCTGGCTCAGTCTTCTGCACCAGCTCTGATAACAAGATGAATATAGCTAAAGAGACCTACCATTAATTTGTGATAGCACCCTTCAACACAGCAAAGTTACAGATTTCTAGTTTGCTTGTTTTACAAATTCATAGCATTTGTTACTTCACGACCTAAAGAGAAGACAATGAACCAATTGCAATGAATAAAGATCAAAACACATAGAACAGTGCTAAAAATTAGAACCTATACCAGAAAACTGGAACAGGTTGGACACTAGCATTGACATTTCCAATTCCAACTCAGATCCCAGACTACTGTTCATTTTAATAACTTGAAATGTAAATACCCATGACAGATTGAGGGCAGTACCAATGATACAAAGACTAGGGCAGGATATCAGCTCCAGTATTGACACAGAACCATAAACCCAGTATCAATATAAGCCATGTCACTTTCTCAGCGAATCTGACCAAACCATATTTTGAATGTGAAACAAAAACAGAAATTGCTGGAGAAATTCAGCAGGTCTGGCAGCATCTGTTGGTAAAAAGTAACCCATCTTCAGAATTAGATCAGGAACATTGACTCTGTTTCTCTCTCTATTGATGCTGCCAGACTTGTTGAGTTTCTCCAGCATTTTCTATTTTTTTTTGTTTCAGATTTCCAGCATCTGCAGTGCTTTGTTTTATTTCCATTTCATGAATGTGTCCTTTTCCTTTCTGGAATCATTTTTTATAATTTGCTTTAATGGTCTTCCCCAGTAATGTATTTTTATAAATCTATGTAGCTTTGAACAAAATAGAATGTATCTGCAAATACAAACCTTCATTACAATAGTAATATTCCTTTGTTGAAAAGTTTAAAATCACAATGGGCCTTTTGCAGCTCCTCTCTCTGATTTGCAGTCTCAATTTCCTGCCTTGCAGCTCCTCTCCCTGCCTTTTGCCATCTCTCAATCCCCAGTAGTAGACACACGTTGTCACCCCACCTCCTGGATCCACTCCCTGGGCCTCAGACTCACATTCTTCGCCTAGCCACTGCATTGCGGCTGTGCTACCTCTGGCCTTAGTGATATCCAGCTTTTACTCAGACATTTCCTCCGGCTTCAGGGCTCTGCCTGACCTGCTGATTGCTGCCACTCATGTTTGTGCTGCTTCGCCTATCACAGGCAGCTTTCTCTCCCAAGTTCACTGCTGATGGGTTTACAGTCATCAGGTCAGGTAGCATCTTTGAAGAGAGAAACAAGATTGGTGTCTCAGATGTTCACTTGATGGAAGTATAAAATGGTTACAGCTGAGAATGAAGCCAATCAGCTCTCTGTCTCTGTTCTAGCTCTGTGCAAGACAGGTACAGCTCATCTCACTCCCTACCCTATCACCAGAGGCCTGTATTTTTAAAAATGTTCAGATAATTATCAAATTTCCTTCGGAAGGCCATGATTAAAATGACCTCTATCACTCTCTCAGCCCGTGTATTCCAGATCCTAACCACTTGCTTTGAAAGAATGATTTTTCCTGATTTTGTCTTGGGTTCTGACGGGGCCTGGCATAGCCTCAAGTAGGACTGTAGCAGTGGAAAATTTTTAAGTTATCTTTCTTTTTTAAAATTTTATTTTAATTAATGTGAATGACACTTGTGTATGGCAATGGTACACACTTTTCATTGTATTTTGTATTGAATACACGTGACAAAAAATGATTTAATTCAATTATTTTCTTTTGACAACTGTCCTTAATTAGCATGCTCTGTATTTTGATCCTGCCACTAGTGAGAATAGTTTGTACAAAATCCCTCATCATCTTGAGCACCTCTATCAAATCCATCCTCAAACCTCGCTGCCCCAAGGAGAGCAGCCTCAGATTCCCCAATGCATTCACATAAATGAAGTTCCTCATCCCTGGATATTCTTATAAAAACATTCTGTACTGTCTCTGAAAACCTCAGGGCTTTTTGAAGTAAGGTTACAAGAACTGGATGCCTTTCTCTAGTTGAGGACCAACCAGTCTTTTATAAATGTTCACTGTGATTTCCTCATTTTTTGATTTGATTTATTTTTTTTACTGAATCAAGATAGAGTGAAAAGTTTTGTTTTACGTGCACTAAAGGCAAATCATGCCATATGAATTATATTAAGGCAATAGGACAGAATGAAGAATGTTATAGCTGGAGAGAAGGTGCACAAAGAGTGAGATCAACATTCAAATTCAAAATATAAGAGGTCTGCTCAGAAGTCTGATAACAACAGGGAAGAAGTTGATCTTAAATCTGTTAGTACGTGACTTTAAGCTTTTGTACCTTCTGCCCAATGGAAGAGGTTGGAAGAGATTGTAACTGGAGTGGAAGGCAGCAGGATGTGTAGATAGAGTCAATCATTAGAAGGTTGGTTTGCATGATGGATTGGGCTGTATTCACAACTTTCTGTAGTTTCCTACAGTCCTGGGCACAGCAGCTGGAATACCAAGCTGTGCTGCAACCAGATAGAATGCTTTCTTTGGTGTATCTATAAAAATTGGCAAGAGTCTTTATGACTATGTTGAATTTTGCAATCCATGTATCCCTTTATCAACCACTTTCTCAACCAGCTTCAGTGATGTGTGTACTTTTATCCAAGGTCCCCTCTAAAGCCTTTTGAGAATTGTATCCTTTATTTCATATTACTTCGCCTCATTTTTCCTACCAAAATCCTTCACTTCACATCTCCTTGTATTAAACTACTTCTGCCATGTGTCTGTCCATGTCACTAGCCTTTGATGTTCTTTTGAAGTCTACAGAGGAACCTCGATTATCTGGCATTTGATTACCCAAATTTCAGATTATTGGCAAGACTGCAAGGTTCCGATGCTTGGCTAGATTATATTATCTGACACTCAATTAACCTGAGTTCAATTAACTGAACGAAATACTCCCCACTCATATCCTTCAGATAATCAAGGTATTATCTGTATTGCACTTTGCAGTTCACAATGCTTCCAAATATTGAATTATCAGCAAGTTTCAAAATTGCATCCTACACACCCAAGTCTAGGCCATTCATACAGAAATTCTAGTAATGAGCTCTGAGTATTCCAATTTAAATCTTCCACTAAACCTTCTTCAGAAAAACACCATATTGCAAAACCAAAAACAGAAACTGAGGGAGGATCACTGGACCCAAAACATTAACTTTGCTTTCTCTTCACAAATGCTGCCAGACATGCTAAGCTTTTCTAGCAATTTCTGTTTTTGTTTCTGATTTACAGCATCTGCACTTCTTTCAGACTATATACAAAATATTTTATTAATGGCTGCTGACACCTTTTTCTTTTTTTTTGAGTCCTACAGCACAGAGACAGGCCCTTTGGCCCAAACTGGCCCATGCCAGACAAAATGTCCATCCACACTAACCCCATTTCTGTGCACTTGGTCCATATCCTTCTAAACCTTTCTTATCCAAGTATTTGTCCAAATGCGTTTTAAATGTTGTCAATGTACCCACTTCCACTGGCAGCTCAGTTCATATGCATACCACTGTCTGTGTAAAAGCATTGCCCCCTCAGGTTCCCTTTTATTCTTCCCATCTAACCTTAAACTGCTGTTTTTTAGACATGTGCTTAGCACTGCTGTCCCACAGCAGCAGGGTCCCAGGTTCGATTCCAGCCTCGGGCGACTGTCTGTGTGGAGTTTGCACATTCTCCTCATGTCTATGTGGGTTTCCTCTGGGTGCTTTAGTTTCTTCCCACAGTCCAAAGGTGTTCAGGTCAGGTGAATTGGCCATGCTAAATTGCCCATAGTGTTAGGTGTATTAGTCATAGGGAAATGGGTGGGTTACTCTTCGGAGGATTGGTGTGGATTGGTTGGGCTGAAGGGCCTGTCTCCACACTGTAGGGAATCTAATTGATTTCCCAACCGTGAGAAAAAGACTGAGTGCATTTACCCTAAGCATGCCTCTCATGATCTTATACACTTCTATTAGAATCCCCCTTCAGTCTCCTATGCTCTAAAGAAAAAAGTCCTAGCTTGTCCAACCTCTTTCCATCACTCAGACCATTGAGTGTTGGCAACATCCTTGTAGATTTCTTCTGCACTCTTTCTAGTTTAATAATATCATTCCTATAGGAAGGTAACCCAAACTGAACACAATGCTCCTACTGCGACCTCACCAACATCCTGCACAACTGCAACATAACTTCCCAACTTCTACACTCCATGTCCTGACTGATGAAGGCCAGTGTGCCAAAAGCCTTCTTTTCTGCCCTGTCTACCTGTGACTCCACTTTCAGAGAACTGTGCACCTGAACTCCAAGGTTTCTGTGTTCTACTACACTTCTTAAGGGCCTTCCATTCACCATGAAACGTCTGCCTTGATTTGACTTTCCTAAATGGAAGATCTCACACTTATCTATATTAAACCTCATTTTCCATTTCTAGACCCACTTTCCCAGCTGAACAAAGTTCTGCTGCAATTTCTGATAACTTTCCTCATTGTTCAAAATATCTCCAATTTTAGTGTCATCTGCAAACTTACTAATAATGCCTTATACATTCTTATCCAAAGCATTAATGTAGATAACAAACAGCAATAGGCCCAGCACTGACCCCGAGGGACTCCACTCATCACAAGCCTCCAGTCGGACAAGCATCCTTCCACTATTACCCTCTGCTTCCTACCATCAAGCCAATTGTGTATCCAATTTGCCAGATTCACCTGGATTCCATGCGATCCAACTTTCCAGAGCGGCCGACTATGTGGAACCCTATCAAAGACCTTTCGGAAATCCATATAGACTACGTCAACTGCCCTGCCCTCGTCAACCTTCCTGGTCACTTCATCAAAGAACTCTAACAAATTTGTGAGGCATCATCTCCCACACACAAAGCTATGCTGACTGTTCCTAATCAAACTCTGCCTTTCCAAATGCATGTATATCTTATCTCTCAGAATCTTCTTCAGTAACTTACCTGCCACAGATATTAGGCTTACAGGTTTATAGGAAGGTTTTTCTTTGTAGCCTTTCTTGAATAAGGACACAACATTTGCTACCCTCCAGTCTTCCAGGACCTCATGCATGGCTAATGATGATGCAAAAATATCAGCCACAGCCCCCGCAGTTTCTTCTTTTTTTGTGAATATATTTATTAGCAATTTTTTTAACTTTACAAACATATAAAATGATTGAAGAATACAATCAATAACAATATAATAAAAAGAAAAAAACCCACAAATTACAATGCAACTACTGTCTACTAACTATTAACCTACCCTCTAATACAAAACAAACCTTAACACTGTGAAGCAACACCAATAAATAAATAACTAATAGATCAAAAAAAAGCAAAACAAAACCAAAAAAATACACAGAATACAGAACAGCTATGCTCGGCGCAAAGCTCCCAAACAAAGGAACGGGAGCATTGTATATATAACCGTATTAACTCAGGAGACCCCCTCCAGGGCCCAGTGCTCGACAAACCTAACCATCCTGGTTAAACAAATGCCCTAGTTAAGATAGCTAACAAACCTATATCCAAATAACTCAAGTCGGGCTGCCATGTCTTATAAAAATGGTCTGTTGTGTGGTGCACCACATTTGTAAAAACGTCGAAGGGAATGTGCTCCATAATTAATTTCTGCCATCCCAGCAAGCCTGGCGGGTTTTCAGACATCCAATTCATCAGAATATTCTTCTGTGCACAGTATGCAAGAATATTAAATAGTTTCTCCCCATGTCCGTCTAAAGATGGTAAATTCGGTAGACCAAAGAGGAGAGATATCGGGTCTACTTTGACATCGGTCCTCAATACCCTCCCTCCAATAAACACGGAGCCTGTGGCATGTCCAGAAGCAATGGGTAAGAGTACCTGCACTTACTTTACATTTTGGGCATACTGAAGATGCCTCTTTTTAAAGCTTCATCAGATGATCCAGTTGCAGGTGAACCCTGTGCAGAACTTTTAACTGCGTAACGCATGTCCTATTACAGATTGAAATCTTTCGAGCATTCTCCCATATGTTCTCCCATGCTTCAGAAGAGATCTCCAGTCCTAGCTCTTGCTCCCAGACCTCACATAACCAGTTAATATCCTGCCAGGCTCTGCCACCCAGTGGGTGATAGAGGGCACTAACTGAAAGGGTCCTTGTGGAACATAGCAACAACCTCTCTGTATCGGGATTATAGGGCTTGGTGAGAAGCATAGTCTTTTCTGGATGAAATCCTTAACCTGAAAAAAACCAGAAAAGATCTCTGCTGGGAAACCGTATTTGCAGCTCAGTTGCTCAAAAGACATCATACCCTCCCCCTCAAACAAGTCTCCCAAACTAGGAACTCCTCTCGCTGCCCATAGTTTGAACCCTGAGTCCATCATCCCTGGTTGAAACCCTGGCATGCCAACTATAAGCGCAAGTGGCAAAGTCTTAGATAAGAACTCTTACACTGACGCATCGCCCTCCATGCCTTGACTGTACTAATGACAATGGGCTTCCGGCAGTGGTCCATAACTGTCCTCATCTTATCCATGAACAGCATGTTAATAAGAGAGCTCTTTGCCTGGGAGGCCTCAATATCCAGCCATATTGAGTTTGGATCATTACCTACCCAGTCACAGACAAAGGACAGCAGGGAACTCAATTGATACCTCCTGATGTCTGGGAAATCAACTCCTCCCCCTCCTTGAGGCAACTGCAATTTAGTAAGTTAGATGATTGGCCACCCACGATGCCAGAGAAAGGAACCAAACCATCCCATAAGCTTCCGCAGCGTTGACCTGGGAAACATTTTGGGGAGCATATGCATGGGATAAAGCAAAGGAGGAAGAACATTAACTTAATGAGAGATATTCGGCCCAGCCATGAAATTGGAAGAGCCACCCATCTCTAGAGCTCTCACCGAATATTGATGAGCAAGTGAGCAAAGTTAGTCTGAAATAACAGATCAAACTTGGGGATAATAAAAATGCCTAGGTATTGGAACCCTGCCCGTGACTACTAAAAAGGGAATTTAGGGCCCCCTTTAACTTCTGGCACACCCTTGAGGTTCCCCAAAGGCATAGCCTCTGAATATTGCAAAGTTAATCTTATATCCTGAAATAACCCCAAATGAATTGATATATTGTATCAAATGGGGATGGAGGTCATCGGGTTTGATAAAACATCATCTGGAAACAGTGTAATCTTGTGCGCCCTCGATCCCACTTCTGGAGCGGTTATGTGGATGTTCTGACAAATGGCCTCTGCCAGCGGCTCTATCACCAATGTAAACAACAATGGTGAGAGGGGGCAGCCCTGCTGACTACCCCTACCAATCCTAAAACTCCCAGATTTCACCTTGTTGGTAATGACTGCGGCCAGAGGATGGCGATATAAAACCTCCACCCACCTCGCAAAGACCCCACCCAACCCAAACTGTTCTAAGACATAAAAAAGATAAGGCCATTCCACCTGGTCAAATGCTTTCTCTGCATCTAAGGAAATCACCAATGCCTAAATCAATCATTGCTGACAAACTTGGACCATATACAGCAGCCTTCTAATAATATTATATAAAGCCTCTCTGGTCCTCTTTAACAATATGGGGGAACACCATTTCCAATCTCAGCACCAGGATCTTAGACAGAATCTTGAAAACTCAATTTAATAGAAAGATGGGCCTGTATGAGACACAATCCTCAGGAACCTTCCCCTTCTTAAGAATTAAGGAAATATTAGCTTCTCTCAAAGATGGTGGTAGGCATTCACGCGTATAGGAGTAATTGCACATCTCCAACATCATCCCTAACAGAATACCTATAAACTCCTTATAAAACTCACCCGGGAGACCATCAGTGTCAGGCGCTTTCCCACTCTGAAGTTGCCTAGCTGCCTCTTGTATTTCCTGAACTGTCAAGGGGGCATTAAGGAGAGAGGCCTGTTCCAAGGTTGCCCCTGGGAGGCCCAGGTTCTTAAAAAAGGCCTTCATTTTAGCCCTCCTGTCCTTGCAACCTTCAGATTGATACAATACAGAGTAAAAACTCCAAAAAGCCTCATTAATCTTTTTAGCGTCGTATGTAAGGACTCTGGCACTTCAGTAATGGATTAGGGAGCACACTTTTTCCTGGTCAGATAAGCTAAATACTTCCCTGGCCTATCCCCATACTCGAACAGCCTTTGTCTCGCAAAAGCAAGTTCTTCCTTTGCATTTTGTGTCAGTATTGAATTCAGAGAAGCCCGGAGGGCCATGATCTGCTGTAGATTAGTCACTGAAGGCTGCGCAAAATGTGCCACCTCAGCGGCTTTCAACTGCGTCTCAAGTAGATGCTGCTGTTCCTCCTGCTGTCATATCCGGCTAGCCCAATAGGAAATAGCTAATCCCTTAGCAAAGGCCTTAGCAGTCTCCCAAAGCATAGACCGACTACTAGCCGTGCCATGGTTGATAGTCAAGAATTCCTGAAACTCCTTCAAAAAGCATTTGATAAATTTGGAATCCTTAAGGAGAAAAGGGTCCAAATGTCAGTGCCGCAAACCTAGCCCCTCACTCTTGGCCTTAACTTCCAAATATACTGTCGTGTGATCAGAGTTAGCTATATTCCCAATTTTACAACCCAGAATCCAGAAAGGCCAAGGGAGCCAGAAAGAGGTCAATCCTCGTGTGAAATTTATGTGGGTTTGAAGAAAAGGTGAAGTCCTTGTCGGTACGGTGAAGACATCTCCACATATCCGTTTTCCCCATCCCCTTGCATAAGTCAGCCACCTGCATGGCCTGCAAAGAAATAGTTGGGGGCCCATTAGGCATCCTGTCCACTGTTGTGATCCACAAGACAATAAAAATCTCTGCCATAATGATGTGCCGTGTTTCAAAGGTACTCACCTTAGAGAAAGCACTAATCAAAAATTTGAGGGGAGAACAGTAGACATTTAAAATGCTGTATTCCTCCCCATCTATCAAGGCTTTAGGTATCATAAACCATCCCTGCTCTTCTTCCACCTGCTCTAATAATGTGAATGGAAGATTTTTCTGGGTAAGTACTGCCACTCCCCTATTTTTAGAAGTAAAGAATGAAAAGAATGTCCGGTCATAACCCCCCTGTTGTAACTTCAGGTGTTCCTCATCATCAAGATGGGTTTCCTGCAGCAGAGCAATATTAACCCTTTCTCTCTTAAGGATAGAAAGCACTTTTTTCTTTTAACAGGTGAGTGCCTTCCCTTGATGTTCCAGGTGGACCATTTAATAAGACACTTAGCCATACCCCCTTTCAGAGGGGAACCCTGCTTACAAAGCACCGAGCACAAGTAAATATAGATTCATAGCGTTGAAGAATTATGTATACAAAAACTACTCTATCATAACTACAAACAACTATTACTACCAAAAAACTACAAAGGAAACGAACTATAAAACCCTGAATGGAAGACTCTTCCCCCTGCCCATAGGGGGCACTCGCCCTACCTACCCACACCTTCACTGTTCCTTCAAACCTGGACAGTACCCCAGCCTTAGGCCAGAGAGAAAAAAAAACAAGGAGATGATCCTTAAATCAACAGAAAAAAGACAAAGTCAGGATGAGCACTTCACCCATCCCTGGCTTCATGTCACCCTAACTTGTGACTAAAAGAGAAACAGAACAAACAAAAAAAAGGGGAGACAACAAAGAACATCCACAAAATCTCCCATTATAAAATCCAGTTCTTAAAAAAAGGAACAACTTATTCCAAGTTCTTTTTCTCCCTTTCCAAAAAAAAATTATTAGGGAGAAAGAAAGGAATAAGAAAACGGAAAGAAAACATGGGGAAAGACAGAAAAGAGAATGAATATTAACCATATTCTTCAGGCCAGTCCATCTATTTTAAACTGTCTACAAAGTTTTTAGCTTCATCCACTGAGTCAAACGTATAAACTGAGTCCTTGTGGCTGAAACGAAGTACTGTGGGGTATCTCATGGAGTACTGGATGCCCAGGTTCCTCAGCCTCTTTTTAACTTCACTGAGAAATCCTGGAGGAACATGAGTTTTTGACCCTTGTACAGCAGTGCCTGCGGATCATTTCCCAGTAATCTAGAGGCTTCTATTACCTTTTACTTGTCCTTATATGAGTGGAAGTGCACTAGGACCGGGCGGGGGCGCTGCTTTCAATCTGAAGCTTGCTGGAACCGATGTGAAGGCCCCAAAACTTCGGCAGCCAGCTTTCAAAGAAGCTGATTGGCTGCTCACCTTCCTCACATTCAGGGAGCCCGACAATTCAAAGATTTATCCTCTGACCTTGATTTTCGAGGTCGTCGATATGGTCTCGCAAGGCCCACACCTCTCGCTCCAGCACCTGGATTCAACTGGATGAGGACTCCATTGCAGCTTCCGAGGCCTCAGTTCGACCCTCCACCTCCTCCAGCCACTCTCTGAGGCTCTGGATCTCCTACTCATGCTTCTGCAGCAAGGAAGCGATAGGTTGGACCTGAGTACTAATCTCCCCACGGAGCTCCTCAATCTCAGCCTCAACCTTCAAGGTAAGTCTCTCCATCGCCGCAGCCAATTCCTGTGAGTCTGCCAGGTCCCCGGGGGGTTCAGGAGAGGCTGCTGTTGCTGCTGTCTCTGGTATGCCTGGTGCTGCAGGCGAGTGTCCTCCCTGCTGCTCTTTGCTCACTCCTTTTCCCTTTGGCATCCTTCCCACTCCCAAATATTCATAAATATGTGTTCTGTAAGGTTTTAAACTAATAATTCCATCACATAAGTTGGCCAGGGATGGCAAAAAACACCAGTATACCTTGGCTGTTAGGCAGAGCTGTCCACAGCAGTTCTACAGAATCACCACCATCTTGCCGAGACCCCCTGCAAATTTCTTCTCTAGCCTCTTGCAGTGCTCTTGGATATATCTGGTCAGGACCAAGAGATTTCTCCACCTTCATGCATTCGAATACATCCTATACCTCTTCTACTGTGATATGGACTGTCCCCAAGATATTACGACTAACTTCCTCAAGTTCCAAAGTCTTCATGGTAAACACAGAGGAGAAATGCTCATTGAGGACCTTGCCCATCTCCTGCGGTTCTACATGCTCATGTCCACTTTGGTCCTCGAGGGGTCCTATTCTCTTTCTAGTTATTCTTTTTCATTTAATATACTTAAAGAACCTCTTTGGATTCACCCAACCTTCTCAGCCAAGGTTATTTGTTTCATTGGATGATTCTTCAGTTATTTCATCTTGATTACTGTAGTGATACTCACTTAATCAAAAATTCCCTCCCTCCTTTCCACCACCACTGTCCCAGCTAAAGCACCTGAACCCTGGTACATTAAGAGTATGAACCCCAGCTTAGCTTTTGTAGCTACTTTCCTATTTATTTGTCTCTGTACACAACTAACATCATTAAAATTCCGTTAAAACTGATGAACTTTGAAGAGAGGTAGATGAGTAAATCCACATGAAGCTATCAAAAAGGAACATGGTTGTACACTTGAATGCTTGAAGATCGTTAATGTCAGTGAAACGAAACATTCAATTTTCACCATTGTTACTGCTCACCTATGCAAAATGATTACTTTTCACTAAATAAGTAATGAAAATTTAAAATAATTGTAATTATCTGCAATAACTCCAGCTAATATGTAAAAGGCAATGAATGCTGTGCCTGTTACAATTAGACTGTCTTCCTGATATACGTTATAGTGAATGATCCTTTGACCAGTCATTGACCTCCTTCCCTTTTTCTGGTGATTAACTAATGATGAAGACAGCGTATTGCAGTTAATTGCGTTTGCAATGTGGTTGCTATGGCAAGTAACAGAAGTGTACATTTAAAGAGAAGTCAACCATCTCTAGCTGTCGGTGACCAATTTACTTCAAACACCAGGCAAACAGCTGATGCTGAAAAGCAGAGACTGAATAACTAACTGTACCACACATCAAAAGGTCCAGTTAATGCCTCCAGGTCACTATATATTAAATAAATCAATTAAGATGAGAACTATTTGAAACTGAATGGCAACACAATAATTTACAGCAAGAGGTGCGCAAGAGACTAAAGCAAATTGGATGTATTTCATTGATTTTAGTGAATGTAAAAATTGTGACAGATGAATAAGTGGCAGCTGATCCAATAATGATCATGGTATACCATAGTATGAAATTAAAAGGACTACCTTAGATTGTAGTATGAAGACCCAAGGATCCTCACATGCCCCTTCCTTAGTGCTTATAGCAGTGAAGCATGTGGTGATAAACCTTCAGTGGTTACATTTGATAATAACGTATCACCTTCTCACAGGCAATAGAGAGAGGAGATGATGGTATTTTAACATTTTGCATGTTACAGGTGGTTGGAATGTCTCAGTTCTCTGCCATCTGCTCATTGATCTGTTTCAAAGTCTGAGGCTGTTTTGCATTGAATTGATTTGGAGATGCCGGTGTTGGACTGGGGTGTACAAAGTTAAAAATCACACAGCACCAGGTTATAGTCCAACGGGTTTAATTGGAAGCACAGTAGCTTTCGGAGTGCCGCTCCTTCATCAGACAACCACCTGATGAAGGAGCGGTGCTCTGAAAGCTACTGTGCTTCCAATTAAACCCGTTGGACTATAACCTGGTGTTGTGTGCTTTTTAACTTTGCATTGAATTGTTGAGCTGCATATACTCCACATGAGAACCAGTTCATTTCTCAATTTCCCCAATGGCAAGCTTTGTTCAAGCTTCAATAAAACTTGTCATTGGGGAAATTGCTGTCTCTCATGTGAAACTGCTGGACAATTTGGACCACTTTTCACCGTAGAATCAGAGAGATGTACAGCACGGAAACAGATCTTTCGGTCCAACTCGTCCATGCCGACCAGATATCCTAAATTAATCTAGTCCATTTGCCAGCGTTTAATCCATATTCATTCTCCAGATCCCTTTTAAATGTTGCAATTTTACCAGCCTCCACCACTTCCTTTGGCAGCTCATTCAATACATGCATCATCCTCTGCACAAAAAAAATTGCCCTAGATTGATATAATCAGATTAATCAACCTGACTGATTGTTAAAAGGGCAAATTTATGCAAATTCTTTTGATTATAGAATATTAAGGGTTGAGCTAACTATTGTTTAAATGGTTAAATAATTTGATAGGATAGATAGAGACTATTCTCTTTGGTTCAGAAATGTAGAATCGATGGGCAAACTCTGAAAATTAGAATCATGTTGTTCAGGTTTGATGTCCAGGAACATTTCTTTACACAAAGGGCAGTGGAAAGTGGGAATTCCCTACCCCAAAAAAGATATTAACACTAGTCCAATTAAAATTCAACAACAGTGATTAATAGGATTTATTTCAGAGTGCAAAGAGTTAGAACCTAAGTCCAAGAACAACAGTAAGTTATTCAACTCTTTGAGTCTGCTCCACAATTCAAAAAGATCATGGGAGATCCACCTCAGTTACACCTTACAGCCCTTAAACCTACTAAATGAATGAGCATCCTCAATTCTCTGTAGTAGAGTTCTAGCAGTTTACCAACCTTTCAATGAAAGTCATAATTTCATTGACAGTAGTAGTAGTTTTGAACACATGTCCCAGAAAGATTAACCTCTTAAATCAGTAACTTAAACCACTGCCATCCATGCCAAACCAAGATGGCTAAATTAACATAAAATGCAAATCAACTGTAGTCTAATTCAATAGTAGGAAAGACTGGAATGATGGAATAACCTACTGTTATTTCTATGTTCTAAGATGCTCCTTTGGATTTAGGCTGGAGGATGTTAGTGGGGTTGTCAGTAGAAGGAATGCATATTTTGCAATGTCTCTAATTGGTCTCATGATTGCTACATCTATTGCTTTTTACTATCGTGACCAGAATTGAGTCTTGTACATGTATGAATCCATTGTCTCACAATCTCAATTAAAAAGCATAAGTTTTTGCTCACTGGTCTCCATAGATTTTGGATGCAGCTCTCCCCATTGCACATGTTGCATTACTTTGTCTATTGGTTATTATACTGGTCTTTCAATCTACAAATCAGGATCCCAGAAAAAGAAATTATAAAATTAAGCCATCATTGAAACTTACAGGCATACGTAAATGCCCGGTTGGATTAATAATGTCAGACCTACATCTCACACACATTCACAAATGTGTTCCCTATACTTCCCCAATTCACTCTGTTTTATTCAATTTTAGGAGGTGAACACCACTGGCTGGGGCTGCATTTATTGCTACTTCTAACTGTCTTGACAATGGTGGTGGTAAGCTACCTTCTTGAATCTTGCAGACCTTGAGGTATGGGAATTTCGATAGTGCTGTTGGGAAGGAAATTTCAGGGTCTGGATCCAGTGAAAGTGAAGGAACAGCGATATATTTTCACGGTCCTATCGTGTATTTTTTGGAAGGGAGCTTGCAAGGGGTGCTGTTTCTACACCTCTGCTGGCCTTACCCTTCAAGGTGTTTGATATTGTGGGTTTGGGTGGTGCTATTGAAAACACTTGGCTGAGTTGCCAGTGAGCATCCTATTGTTGCCACTGTGCATTACTGATGAAGGAAGTGAAATTAATGCAATGTCAATCAAGTCAGCTGCTTCCTCCCGGAAGATTTACAGCACCTTGAGTGTTATTGGAGCTACCTATATTCAGCCAAATGGAGACCATTCCATTGCACTTATAGAGGTTGACAAGCACTGGGGAGTCAGTAGGTGAGCCACATCACAAAATATTTAACCTTTGACCTGCTCTTGTAGTTGCTATTTTTAGGTGGATTGTTCAGTTCAGCTTATAGGCAATAGAATGCCCCAGGATGTTTATAGTGGGGGTTTCAACAATGGTAGTTCCATTGAACATGAAGGAGAAATGGTTCGTGGTGGTCATTAACTGGTACTTATATGGTACAAAGGTTACTTGCGAGTTAATAAGACCATACCTATTTCATTCCCGATTTGGAGGTGCTGGTGTTGGACTGGGGTGTACAAAGTTAAAAATCACACAACACAGGTTATAATCCAATAGGTTTATTTGGAAGACTAGTGCTTTTGCTTCCAAGTAAACCTGTTGGACTATAACTTGATGTTGCATGATTTTTAACTTCATTTCATTCCCACAATAGCGTCACATCTACTGCAAGACTGTGCTGAATAATTCAATCCAGGTTTTGTGATTGGCATGTGTTTGTGAATGGGAATTGTGAGTGACTGTGTGAGTATGTCCCTAAGTGAGCATGAGTGACATAGGGTTATTTTGTTTACAGTGTTAATGAATTGACGCCCGCTATACACTGCACTTAATTTTCCTTTGTGTGATTTGAATGCATGACCTCCTATCTTAATACTCAGTGATGTAGCATTCTCATTTCTGAATCAGTAAGTTCCAACTAGACATATGAGCGCAAAATCTAGGCTATCAGTCCAGTACAGAGGGAATGCTACAGTGTTGGAGATGCTATCTCCAGATAGGATGTTAATAGGGAGATGATGGAGCAGATGGCTGCCAAAGACCCTATGGTGCTTCTCATGGAGCAGCAGAGGTAGTCACCCGGGCAATACCTATCCCTCATAACAAAGAAGAGATGATCTGATTGACATTTCATTGCCGTACCGGGGGACGAGAATCAATAAAATGTGGAGCTGGAAAAAGCACAGCAGGTCAGGCAGCATCTGAGGAGCAAGAGAATCGACGTTTCGGGTTTAACCCTTCATCAGGCAGGAGAGGGGGAATGGGGCTAAGAAATAAATAGGGGAATGGGTGGGGCTTGGGGGAAGATAGTTGGGATGGCCATAGTTGGGCAAAGGTAGGCGGTGATTCTGATAGTTCGGGGTGGGGTGGGGTGGGGGAGGCAAGTGTGGAGTGGGTATGTGGGAAGGAAAATGGACAGGTAGGTCAGGTCAAGAGAGTGGAGCCGAGTCAGAAGGTTGGATCTGGAATGGGGTGGGGATCTGGAAACTGGTGAATTCAATGTTGAGGCCATATGGTTGTAGGCTCCTGAGGCAGAAGATGAGGTGTTCCTCCTCCAGTTTGTGAGTAGCCTTGTGTAGGTGGTGGAGGAGGTCCAGAATAGACATGACATGATGGGATTGGGAGAGGGAGTTGAAATGGATGGCTACAGGAAGGTGGCATTTGTTGGTGCGTACGGATCAGAGATATTCCCTGAATCATTCCATGAGTTTGCACTTGGACTCTCCAATGTAGAGGAGAGCAATCAAGAACAACGGATGCAATAAATGAGGTTTGAGGATGTGCAAGCAAATCTCTGCTGGATGTGGAATGATCCTTTGGGACCTTGGATGAAGGGAAGGGGGGGTGGTGTGGACTTAGGTTTTGCACTTCTTACAGCGGCAAGTGAAGGTGCCTGGTACGGAGAAGGGTTTGGTGGGGAATGTAGACTTAATGAGGGAGTCACAGAGGGAACAGTTTTTAAGAAATGCAGAAAGGGGTGGGGAGGGAAATGTATTTTTGTTGGTGGGGTCTGATTGTAGGTGACAAAAATGGTGGAGGATGGATGCTGGATTTGGAGATTAGTGGAGTAGATTATGAGGACCAGGAGGATTCTACCTTATTGTGATTACGGTTGCTGCATAAATTGACTGTCGTGCTTCTGATATTACAACAGAGACTGAATAGTGCCTGACATTAACTCTATATGACTGAATCTGTTTGTATAAGTTAAAACTAGGCCCTTGCTTCCAAGAGTACATAATTGACCATAAAATGCTTTGGAACATCTTGAAGTCTTAGAGGTTGGTTCATAAATGCAGATTGGGGCAAATCTCATTGGGGCGGCACAGCTAGCACTGCTGCCTCACAGCACCAGGGACCCGGGTTTGATTCCAGCCTTGGGAGACTGTCTGTATGGAGTTTGGAGGTATTCACTGAGTCTGTGTGAATTTCTACTGGGTGCTCTGGTTTCTACCCTCAGTCCAAAGATGAATTGGCTATGCTAAATTACCTACATTATCCAGGGATTGCAGGCTGGGTGGGTTAGTCATTAAACAACTAGTGCAATCTGTGCATGTGAACTGGAATGAGGACTTTCATGTGAAAAGTGTTCAAGATTCACTAGTTAACAAGAAACTGTTTATACCGAATGAGAAAATGTGTTTGAGCCCTGTTACAAGCTGCCTTCATAACCTAACAGATCATAACTTCTTGGAACTCCCCATCAGCTTTAATCTCTATCCATTTATGTGGTCTTATTACTTAATCACATGAATGTTCAAAATATAAGGCAAGGTTCATCCTTCAGATTTGACAGAGAAAAAGATATCAGGCAGGCCTGTGCTTGCTGATCAAGCATATATTTTATGTGTTCATGAAACTCAAACGCAAAAGTCACTACCAAAGTGTGCTCAGATAAAAGTGTTCTCTCCAACAGTCACCATTCTTCCTGAAACTGATCTGCGGCAACTTATTGCTAATTTACCCAATAACTCCACTGGGATCTCCAGAGAGAATCTATGCTATTCCAACACTTACAGTCTAAGTTGACACTTGGTACAAGATCTGAATTCAAATAAATTTGTGGGAAGTGCACCCACTTCCAGAACCATGTTAGGGAACTGGAGCTGGAGCTGGATGAACTTCAGATCATTCGGGAGGTGGAGGGGATTATTGAGAGGAGTTACAGGAAGGTAGTTACTCCACTGGCAATGGCCTGTGGTGGTTTCCCTCAACAACATGTATACCATTTTGGATACTGTTGAGGGGGATGACTTAACCAGAGGTAAGCAATGAGGTACTGGTCTCTGGCACAGAGTCTGTTCCTGTTGCTCAGAGGGGAAGGGAGAAGAGGAGCAGAGCTTTAGTCACTGGGGACTCCGTAGTTATGGGGACAGATAGGAGATTTTGTGGGAATGAGAGAGACTCACAATTGGTGTGTTGCCTCCCAGGTGCCAGGGTTCGTGATGTCGCTGATCGTGTTTTTTGGATCCTTGAAGGGCAAGGTAAACAGCCACAAGTCGTGGTCCACAATGACACCAATGACATAGGTAGGAAAAAAGATTGAGATCTAAGACAGAAATTCTGGGAGCTAGGGTGGAAGCTTAAAGCTAGGACAAACAGAGTTGTAATCTCTGATTTGTTGCCTGTGCCATGTGCTAATGAAGCAAGGAACAGAGAGAGAGCAGAGGTGGTGCAGGAGGCAGGGTTTTGGATTCTTGGATAATTGGAGCTCTGTCCGGGGAAGGTGGGACAGCTACAAACAGGATGGTCTTCACCTGAGCCAGAGGGGGACCAATATCTTGGACCGGGGTGGGGGGTGGCGGTGGGGGGGGGGGGGGGGGGGGGGGGGGTGGCGGGGGGGGGGGGGGGGGAAACTTGCTCCTGCTCTTTGGGAGTGCTTAAACTAATGCAGCAGGCAGATGGGAACCTGAATTGTAGTTCCAGTGTGCAGGAGGTTGAAGGTAATGAGGTCAGGGATAGGTTTACAAAGTTGTGAGAGGGCACCGGCAACCAGGATGTTGATTTGAAATGGATTTACTTCAATACCAGGAGCATCCGGAATAAGATGAATGAACTTGCAGCATTTGTTGGTACCTGGGATTTCGATGCTGTGGCTATTTTCAGGGATATGTGTACAGCAGGGACAGAAATGGTTGTTGCAGATTCCAGGATTTAGATGTTTCAGCAAGAACAGAGAAGATTGTAAAAGAGGTGTTAATCAAGGGTAGTGTTACAGCAGCTGAGATAATATTTGAGGATTCATCCACTGAGGTAGTTTGGGCTGAGGTTAGAAACAGAAAAGAAGAGGTCACGCTGTTGGGAATTTTCTATAGGCCTCTGAATTGTTCCAGGCATGTAGAGGAAAGGATATCAAAGATGATTCTTGATAGGAGTGAAAGTGACAGGGTAGTTGTTAAGGGGACTTTAACTTCCCCAATATTGACTTGGAATACTATAGTTCAAGTAGTTTAGCTGAGTCAGTTTTTGTTCAATGTGTGCAGGAGGGTTTTCTGACACAGTATGTAGACAGGCTAACAAGGGGCAACACCATATTAGATTTGGTACTGGGGAATGAATCCAGTCAGGTGTTAGATTTGGAAATAGGTGAGCACTTTGCCAATAGTGACCATAATTTGGCTATGTTTACAATAGCAATGGACAGGGCTTGGAATACACCGCAGGGAAAGGCAATTATGATGTGATTAGGCAAGATTTAGGATGTATAGGATAGGGAAGGAAACTGCAGGGGATGGATATTCTTGAAATGTGGAACTTACTTAAGGATCAGCTACTGCAGGTCCTTGATAAGTATATAGCGATCAGGCAGGGAGATAGTTGTCGAGAGAGGAAGGCATATTTTACTAAAGAAGTTGAAGCTCTTGTCAAGAGGAAGAGAAAAGATTATGTGAGGATGAAATGTGAAGGCTCAGTTAGGGCTCTTGAGAGTTATAGGTAACCAGAAAAAATCTAAAGAGAGGGCAAAGAAGAGCCAGGAGGGGACAAGAGAAGTTGTTGGCAGATAGGATCAAGGAAAACTCTAAGGCATTCTATTGGTATATCAGGAATAAAAGAATGACTGGAATAAGATTAGGGCCAATCAAAAAGTAGTGGAAAGTTGTATGTGGAATCTGAGAACATGGGGGAAGTGCTTAACAAATACTTTTTTTAATGTATTCACATTGGAAAAGGGGCAATGTTAATGAGAATATGGAGATACAGGCTACATGATTAGATAGGATTGAAGTTGACAAAGAGGGGTTTTTAGCCATTTTGGAAGATCTGAAAATAGATAAGATCCCTCAGCCGGATGGGATTTATCTGCAGATTCTCTGGGAAGCCAGGGAGGAGATTGCAGCGCCTTTGCCTTTGATCCTTATGTCATCATTGTCAACAGGAGGAGTGCCAGAAGTCTGGAGGATAGCAAATGTTGTTCCCTTGTTCAAGAAGGGGAGTCAGAACAACCCTGGTAACTATAGGCCAGTGAGCATTACTTCAGTTGTTGGTAAGGTGTTGGATAGGGTTATAAGAGATCGGATTTATAATCATTTGGAAAGAAATAATTAAATTAGGGATAGTCAGCACAGTTTTGTGAAGGGTAGGCCATGTCTAACTAACCTTACTGAGTTCTTCAAGAAGGTGACAAAATAGGTGGATGAAGATAACGCAGTTGATGTTGTGTATATGGACTTCAGTAAGACATTTGATAAGTTTCCATACAGTAGGTTATTGTACAAATAAGGAGTTTCGGGATTTAAGGTGATTTAGCACTTTGGATCAGAAATTGGCCCGTTGAAAGAAAACAGAGGGTGGTGGTTGATGGGAAATGGTCATCCTGGAGCTCAGTTACCAGTGATATGCTGCAAGGATCTGTTTTTGGGGCCATTGCCATTTGTCATTTTTGTAAATGATCTGGAGGTAGGCGTAGAAGGATGGGTTAGTAAGTTTACAGATGACACTAAGGTAGGCAGAGTTGTTGATAGTGCTAGAGGATGTTGTGAGTTATAGAGGGACATAGATAAGATGCAGAGCTGGGCTGAGAAGTGGCAAATGGAGTTTAATTAATTTAAACTCCATGAATGCAGAGTTTTGGGCTAATGGTCAAATTTCTTGGAAGTGTAGATGAACAGAGTGATCTGTGTCCAGGTGCATAAATCCCTAAACATTGCCACCCAAGTTGATAGGGTTGTTAAGAAGGCATATGGTGTGTTGGCATTTATTGGTAGGGGGTTGAGTTTCGGAGTCATGAGGTTATCTTCAGCTGTACAAGACACTGATAAGGCTGCACCTGGAATATTGCGTGGAAAGGGTTCAAATGAGACTTACTAGGATGTTGCTTGGTATGGAAGGAAGATCTTACAAGGAAAGGCTGAGGCTGTTTTCATTGGAGAGAAGAAGTTTGAGGAGTGACTTTATCGAGACATATAAGATAATCAGAGGGTTAGATAGAGTGGACAGTGAGAGTGTTTTCTTCAGATGGTGAAGGCTAACATGTGGGGACAGAGTTTTAAATTGAGGGGTGATAGATTTAAGACAGATCTCGGAGGAGTTTCTTTACTCAGAATAGTAGGTGTCTGGAATGGCCTCCCTGAAACAGTAGTAGACTGTCCGATGTTAAGGGCATTTAAATGGGCATTGGACATACATATAGATAATAATGGAGCGGTGTAGGTTAGATGGGTATTAGATTAATTTCACAGGTTGGTGCAATATCGATGGCCGAGGGGCCTATACTGCACTGTAATGTTTTATGTTCTAAATAGCTATTAATTTCAACCTGGGCATTATTGAGATACATGTTTTTATAAATGCTGCTGTATGGTGAAGCTTGTAAGAATGTGTTAAAAGGGACATCTTTCAGAGTGAGAGTTGGTTATGCAGCACAATACTTTAGATCAGCACATCATTTTTCTTTTCATATGCTATGCACCTACATTTAAAAAAACTTATATTGAAGGCAGAGGATGAAAGTAATAGATTGATCCTGATATGTAGAGAAAAGGTTATGGTGAAATGTAAGGAAGTGGGTCCTATTGAATGGTGGGGTAAACTTGAGGTGCAGAAAGGCCTACTCCTGTTCCTTATGGTCTTATGGTCTTAAAGTGTCATGGCTGATTCCAACTGTAAAGTTGATGTACTATAGGAATGATTAAAGTTATTTAGCTGCACAGTTTAGATACAAAGAAATAAAGAGTGAAAGAAAGCTAAAGAGCAAAGACAAATGCATTCATATCACTTTGTCCTATGCTCTCATCTCATTATATTTCACGTTTAACTGCATTTTTTTGAGTATAGCATGTCTTAATCGCTATTGGTGAATGAAGAATCTAGTATAAATTTATTCCCAGCGTGAATCATTAAAGGTGTATTTCTCTAGGTTTTATTCAATGTTTTGAGTCCAATATGAGTCTTCTTTGGAACTACTGTCAGACCTGTTGAGTTTCTCCAACACTTCCTGTTTTTTATTTCGGACCTCCAGTATCTGCCAGTATTTTGTTTTCATTTGGGTCTTGTCCTGAGAAATAAGATTGACAGTTAACATTTTTTTAGCTCTATGCCAAGGAAGATAGAACCAGTCAGAATCCTCTTCTCACGTTATACACATCCTTTTGTCAGTCTGTTTCGCACGTCCTCCTCCTGATAGGTGCAAAATGAAAAGCCTTGATTCATATCTCCTTTCAGCAATGTTTAATGGCATTAATATGATATGTTCAGAACACAAAGTTGTTCAGTCTAATAGATTCAGAGGATAAGAACCTTCATAAACTTAAGATCATCCAAAATGCTGTTCTTTATATTCAAACTTGTATTAATCTAATTCACCTATTATTTTAATGCTCATTGACCTACATTGTTTCCCAGTTTGGCAACATGTCAATGTTGAAATTTTCATTCTTGTTCTCAAATTTCTTCATGGCCTCTCTGTAACCTCCACCAGGGTTAAAGCCCATGCACTGATGTCCCTGCACTCCTTTCAATTGTGTCTCATGATTATCTCTGCTGCTCCAGAAGGACGGGCTTTGCTTTCAGCTGCCTGGACCCAACGTTCTGGAATTGACTTTTCAATCTCCTTCACCTCTCAGCCTTGCTCTCCTACATTATGACACTGCTGAAAACCTGCTGCTTTCAGAACCTGCTGGTTCTCTTTCTGAACATTTCATTATGTAGTGCTGGGCCAAATTTTCTCTGACAATGCCTCTATGACGTTTCTGGCTGTTTTGACTATGTTGAATTACTTTTATAAATGTAATTCAAATTTTGTTCATACATGACACAAGGTATATTCATTTACAACTCAAATACATTGCCATTCATTGATTCGGAAGGTAAATGTAACATGGTTTATTATTGAACCATACTGAGCAATTAGATACCACTTTCAATTTCTGGTCTGTGTGAAGTTAGCAAGTCTTATTCATGTGCTGCAAATTCACTTTGTGTTCTTGGGACGAAATTGATAAGATTCAGACAGGCTGCATTTGGCAGGCTAACGTGAATAATTTTAACATCAGGAGATAATGTAAAATGGATGCTATCAAATTAGCCACCCATTATAAATAATGGAAGGTATAATCAGTCAGGTCTTACAATAAACAGTAGGCTCGATATGGCACCAGGTTAAAATTATACCTGTTTTGGGTGATGAAGCTATTAAGTTCTGTAGTTGCAGTTGTAGCGTCTTCTACATTTGAAAGGTTTGCTGACATTCACTACGAGTTTCAGAAACAAAGAAAAATAATGAGATAACGGGCACCTGTAAATTGAACTCGATGTCCAACCGAAACTCTATCAACAAACACATCGAATTAGACCCCATCTACCACCCCCTGAGAAAAGGAACAGGAAGTGACTTCACCACAGGAAATAACATCACCAACCCAAAGAAACCCAAGCATATAAATAGAAAGCGGGAATTTTCAGCAATGCTTCGCTTGAAGTCCACTGAAGATGTTACCTAGTAAGGTAACGAAACATCTGGAAATGAACCTTTCAGCTCAGCGAGCAAACTGACATCCAAAATCTCAACCTGAGCTACAAATCTTCTCAAAACTCACCACGACCTTCTGTCTCAGAGGCATAGATGCTACCCGCTGCGCCACAAGACCTCTGGAAGTGATAAGTTTAAAATAAAATAGAGGAAACAGAGGAGAAATTTAAGTGCAGTGATGCCCAAATGCATTGTCACTGCTCACTACAATCTGCCAAGTGTCCATACTACCTCTAACCTGGCTGGATTACATGTGATTCAACTTAGTGGTGGACTTATAATGCTCTCCAAAGTGTTGTATTATTTGACTGGATTCCCATCTTTAGCTTTTGAAAGTGACCAGGCCAAAAGGCAGAACCTTGTTAACATTGTCCACTTAAATGCTTAAAAATACAGAACCAAAGACTAATTGGATAAAAATGGATAAAATTCCCAGCACAAAAAGCAATGTTGACTCAAATCCAGTCACCAGAGAAATCAAGAACTTATGACTGGAGGTAGTGATGACTCTCAGGGACACGATAAAAAGTATAGTTGAAAAGTGACTGAATCAGCTGTGGCTCGTGGTACCTCTCTCACCTCTGAGGTAGAAGGTCATGGGGTTCAAGTTTGATTTCGAAAACTTTAGTCTACAATCAGCATTAATGCTTGAGAGGATTGCTTATGGACCTGTCTTTCAGGTCAATGTTAATTTAAGGCCCAGTCTAGCCTCTGCATTAGGTATGAAATATTCATATTTTGAAAGAGTGCATAGGCATTCTCTATTGGTAAACAAGAAGTAGTGTCTTACTGCTTGACCTTCAGTTTAATCACACAATTCATAAATCATCTCATCTCAGTGAAATTTGTTGTTCGATCGATTTAAATTTCATTTATATTATATTCTGTGCCATATCAGGCTATTGTAATGACAAAAAGAGGAAATAAGGGAAATTTGCATCAAAATTGGAATTCCAGCAGTTTTGTTCAGTTTCGTGAATATCAGTTGTTGTTGATGAAACTCAAACAAACTCAAAGCTGAACTGAAAGCAGACAGTAGGCTGTGCGACTTTGCAATTTTCCCCCTCACTTTTGCTGACTTTCCTTTAGGTCACTGTAATCTGAACTTGTGGTGTGAGCTCAGTGTCATGCAAAGGTGATTAAATAGGCGTCTCCATTGGAGACAGTCAGCTTCATTTCTCCCTTTTCATGTTCAGTAGGAAGTTGAGCTTCCGAGTAGTGCTGAGGCACTCAGTAAAGTATTGAGTGGAGTTCAGAACCTTAGTGTTCATAGTCCCTCTGCAGTGTTCAAAGTCTCAATTTGTGCATGTGCAGGCTTCCACAAACAAAACTGTCATGAGTGGTCAAATAATCATGTTTAGATTATATCGATTGAGGGATAAATATTGATCCACATATTAGGAGAACACTCATTTTTAACAACAAATTGTCATGGCATCTTTTGCAACTGTCTGTGAGTACAGATGTGGTATCAGTTTGGCATCGACCTTGAAAAATGGCTACATCAATGCTGCAGCACTTCCTCAATATGACACTGAAGTATCATAGAGTCATAGAGATGTACAGCATGGAAACAGACCATTCAGACTAACCCATCCATGCTGACAAAATATCCCAACCCAATCTAGTCCCTCCTGCCAGCACCTGGCCCATATCCCTCCAAACCCTTTCTATTCATATACCCATCCAGATGCCTTTTAAATGTTACAATTGTACCAGCCTCCACCACTTCCTCCGGTAGCTCATTCCATACACGTACCACCCATTGATTGAAAAAGTTGCCCCTTAGGTCTCTTTTATATCTTTCCCCTCTCAGTCTAAACCTATTCCCTCTAGTTCTGGACACTCTCACCATAGGGAAAAGACTTTGTCTATTTATCCTATTCATGCCTCAAATGATTTTACAAACCTTTATAAGGCCACCCCTCAGCCTCTGATGCTCCAGGGTAAACAATCCTAGCCTGTTCAGCCTCTCCCTATAGCTCAAATGCTCCAAACCTGGCAACATCCTTTTAAATCTTTTCTGAATCCTTTCAAGTTTCACAACATCTTTCTGGTAGAAAGGAGACCAGAATTGCATGCAATATTCCAAAATGTCAGCCTAGATTTTGCTGCTGAAACTGAAAAGTTGATTTAAACCTGCGTCACTGACTTAGACTTTAATACCTGGGCTGACACTAACATAGCTGTTAATCATTGACTGAGCATTGAGGAGCTGGAAAGGTTCATCAGTTTGATTTTAAAAAAAACCCAAGGAATGAATTGGACAGTTTCACCCCACATGTCTATGTACTGAATGCAAGCTGTAAACATGAGGGAAAGTCACTCAGTTCAGACAAACTTGATTGAAACTGAACAGGATCTTTAAGGTATCGTAGACAGATATAATGTGTGCTAGGGAAAGAACAGGCTACAAACCCGGCTGACGCTAAGACTACAGGAAAATGTCAATACCGATTGAGAGAAAACAAAAAAAAATGCTGGAAATATTAAATAAAACCAGACAATACTGCCATGATGCAGTTCTGTGAGGTCTTCCAGAATTTAGACCAGCAATGATGAATGAATAACAATATATTTCCAAGTGAGGATAACATGTGACTTGGATGGACTGGCAGGTACTAGTGTACACATATCCTTCTCACGGTCTCACATTTGGTAGGTATTGCTGAAGAAATCTTGATGAACTATCATCGCAGGTCTTGCAGATGGCAATCCAATTGGTGCCCAGTGACATTGCCGATGGATAAATGGTCGACCAGACATCAGGGCAATGTATTGGAAAATGCCATGGAATCTCTAATGCGCTTTCTAACAAAGCTGTTTCAGCATAGGTATAATACTCGCATGTCCCCAGCAATGTGGGAAATTGCCCAGGTATACCCTGTTCACAAAATGAACGAGAAAGCCAATCTGGCCAGTTACCGCTCCATCATTCTACACTTGATAATTTAAGAAGTACTGGAAAGGACCATCAATAATGCTACCAAGCAGCGCTTGCTTTGTTATTACACTGACTAGCATCCACAGTCCTCAGTTTTTCCTACTGGCTAGCACTCAGTTTGGTCTCTGTCAGGGCCACTCAGCTACTACCTCAGTGCAACCTTGATTCAAACATGGATAAAAGGGCTGAATTACAGAGGGGAGGTGAAAGCGACAGTTCTTGGCATCAAAGTTGCTTTCAACAAAGTGTGGCTTCAAAGAGCTCTAGTAAACCTGGAATCAATGGAAATCAGGGGAAAAATACTCTGTTGGTTAGAGTCATCACTCATACAAAGGAGGATGGTTGCAGTTGCTGGATGGCAATCATATCAGTTCCAGAACATCTCTGCAAGACGTTCTCAGGGAGACATCCCAGGGTCAACTGTCTTCACCTGCTTCATTAGTGATCTTCCCTCTACCATAAGCTTGGAAGTGCACAATGTTCAGCACCTTTCATGATTCCTCAGGAATGGAAACAACCCGTGTCCATATGCGGCAAAACCTGGTCAACATCGCCACCTGGAATGATAGATAGCAAATAACATTTATGCCACAAAAGTGAGAGGTAATGACTACATTCAGACAGAATCTAACCATCCTTTCCTTGATGTTCAATGGTTTTACCACTACCGAAGTGTCCACTATCAACTTCCTGGCTGTGGTTATTATTGATCAAAAACTGAAAAGAAAAAGCAGCCATTTAAGTGCTGTGGCTACAAGGGCATGTCAAAGGCTGGGGATCCTGCAGAGCATAATACACTGATTTTCTCTCTAAAGCCTGGTTGCAATCGATAAAGCAGTCAATTCCTCACCAATCATTACAACAAATGCATGTTGTAGCATGTCAAGTCTCTACACTTAGTCTCAAAGTGTAGAAACGAAAGAAGGTGGGACTTAACAAAAAAAGTTTAAATAGGATTCAAAGGAAAAATTCCCAATTCTGACAAGTTTTGATAGAGTAGGTAGCAGGAACTGTTGCCAGGACCATATAGTTAATATATGGAAGACATAGATTTAAAATAATTGGCAAGAGAGCAAGAGGCAATGGGGAGGATTTCTCTCTAAATGATGAGTTATCATGATCTGGAATGCAATCGGTGAAATGGCAATCAAAGAAGATTCAATTGTCACTTTCAAAAAGGGAATTGAGCAAATATGTGAAAATGACATCAGGGAATAGTGGCTACTTCTTTCAAAGAGATGGCATAGATGCTATGGGCCAAATGGCCTCCTTCCAATTTATATGATTCCAAAATATCTTTTATTCCTTACTATTATAACTAATTTGGCATGGACTGGTTAGACTGAAGAGTCTGTTTCTGTGCTGTACAATCAACGACTCTATAATTGCTCTATAACATTACTAATCCTATTTCTTGTTTGAATACATTCACCTTTTACTTTGCATAACTCTCTGATCAAGGAGATGCAGAAAAACAAATATCCCCAAACTGTGATGATTACTTTTTCCATTCATTGATGTCTAAACTCTGTAGAATCGAGGAGAAAAGGGATATCTAGCAAGACTTGGCAGAGTTTGGGTTAAGTTCACTTGCCTTGCAGGCACTTCCTAATTCTAAATAGGACGTGTAGCAGTCAGTCACTCATCCTTGTGCAGATCTTTTCAGCATGACTGCCTGGATGAGGAACTGCTCAGGGACGTCAAACAGAAATTTTGGCTAATTTGTGAAAATCTCTTTCCCATGACATTTAAGTCTTAGCAGGGGCTGGCTGAACTTCATGCCAGTAGGGCAGATTAATTTTTGTTCAGACAATAACAATTTGAGCATTAAGGCCTGTCACTGAATGTGTACAGTTCCTTAGAGGAGCAGATTAAACCTATGATTGAGGGGAGCAGTCATTAGACAGATGAGTCTTAACCCTTGTCTCACACGGCAGCCAATAAAGAACGCATCGCACAGCTCATCAGTGACCAAGGACAATGAAACAGAATTCACTGGGACAACAGTGGTGTGTTTAATGTGCATGCTGTTATTAATGTGTAAGTAAATCAGTCTAAAATTTGTGAGGAGCAAGAGATACAAGTAAGAGATACACTGTGAATTGGGAGTCACCACAAATTTCCAGTCAATTTGCAACATTTCCCTGTTAGTATTACAAAAACAGGAGGCCGCCATCAGTCTCCCTGTGAGAATCAAGGAATTGCTGTATTTGGGTTCTTAAAACAAATCAAACTCATCATTGAAGCTTAAGGGTGGTGCTTAGTGATTTAAGGATCCCTTTAATGATAAAATTGAAGTACCTTCAATCCCACTCAGTTTTGGAGACCTAGGCACAGAACAACTGAAACTATATTGGCTTTAAATTGTTTTTTAACGTTTCAAAATTTTCAGTTAGAAACATCTTTGTTTCCCATTTTTGTTTCTAATCCTTTTGTAATCCTTCGGCTCTAATTATTTCTCTTCTGTGTCTTATTTGACAAATATTTTCACCAAAACTTTCTCTGTCAGTTCTGCCTCTTTCTCCACATTTGAATCTTGTTGCTTTGGCCCCAGCAATCACCCAGGTCTTTGGGTTCTTGCTGCACCATTAGCAGATCAGACTATTGGGCAAAGAAGTTTGGCAGATGGAGGTACACGATGGAAATAGACCCTTTGGTCCATCTTGACCACACTGACCAGATAAATTAATCTAGTCCCATTTGCCCCATATCTCACTAAACCTTTTTTTTATTAGATTAGATTACTTACAGTGTGGAAACAGGCCCTTCGGCCCAACAAGTCCACACCGACCTGCCGAAGCCCAACCCACCCATACCCCTACATTATCCCTTACCCCTATGGGCAATTTAGAATGGCCAATTCACCTGACCCGCACATCTTTGGACTGTGGGAGGAAACCGGAGCACCCGGAGGAAACCCACGCAGACACAGGGAGAACGTGCAAACTCCACACATTCAGTCGCCTGAGTCGGGAATTGAACCCGGGTCTCCAGGCGCTGTGAGGCAGCAGTGCTAACCACTGTGCCACCGTGCCGCCGTTCCTATTCATACACCCATCTAGATGCCTTTTAAATGTTGGAATTGTACCAGCCTCTACCACTTCCTCTGGCAGCTCATTCCATACACACACTACCCTCTGCATGAAACATTTGCCCCTTAGGTCCCTTTTAAATCTTTCCCCTCTCACTTTAAACATAAGCTTTCTAGTTTTGGACTCCCCCATCCTGTGAAAAAGGCCTTGGCATTTCACCCTATCCACACCCCTCATGGTTTTATAAACCTCTATAAGTTCACCCCTCAGCCTTCAATGCTCCAGGGAAATTAGTCCAAGCCTATTCAGCCTCCCAATAGCTCAAGCCCTCCGACCTCAGCAACATTCTTGTAAATCTTTTCTGAACCTTTTCAAGTTTAATAAGATTTTTCCTGTAGCAGGGGAATTGAATTGAACACATTATTCCAAAAGTGACCTAAATAATGCACAATCATAACATGACATCCCAACGTCTGTACTTAATGCACTGACTAATAAAGGCAAGCACACCAAATGCCTTCTTCATTACCTTGTCTACCTGTGATTCCTTCGTCAAGGAACTGGGAACCTGCACCCAAGGTCTCTTTGTTGTGTAACATTTCCCACGGCCTCACCATAAAGTGTATAAGTCCTACTCTGATTTGCCTTATCAAAATACAACACTTATTATTGATCTAAATTAAACTCCATTTGCCACTCCTCACACGATAGGCCCATCTTATCAAGGTCAAGAGTGTGGTGCTGGAAAAACACAGCCGGTCAGGCAGCATCCGAGGAGCAGGAGAATCGACATGTCAGGCGTAAGCCCTTCATTAGGAATGAAGCTTGTGGGCAAAAGGTGCTGAGAAATAAATTGGAAGAGGTTAGGTCTGGGGGCAAGCTAGCTGGGAATGTGATAGGTAGATGAAGGTGAGGATGGTGGTGATTGGTTGGAGGGGAGGGATCACCCCACCTTCATCTACCTATCGCACTCTCAGCTACCTCTCCCCAACCCCACCTCCTCCCATTTATCTCTCAGCCCCGACCTGTAAGCCTCATTCCTGATGAAGAGCTAATGCCTGAAACATCCTGCTCCTTGGATGCTGCCTAACCTGCTGTGCTTTTCTAGCATCACACTCTCGACTCTGATCTCCAGTATTTGCAGTCCTCACTTTCCCATCTGATCAAAGTTCTGTTGCACTCTGAGATAACGTTCACTGTCCACTACACCTCAGACTTTACCCACAATACGGATTTCATGCTAAAATGGGGTGTCTGCAGAGGTAAGTTAGGTCAGCCACTGCTTAATTCTGGATGTCAGTGACTGCAATAAAGATTCACCATACAAACATCTGGGAGTGGAGATCTGGTCTATGAGGAGAGACTGAGCAGAATGAGCATATACTTTCTGAAGTCTAATTCTCACCTAATAGTATAAAATTCTTAGAAGGCTTGGTAAGATGGCTGCTGAGAGGCTGGTTATCCCAGGCTGAGGGGTTCAGAATTAAGATAGTTTCAAATTAATTGAATGTATTTTGAATCAGTTAGAATTGGATCTATGGATACTGATTTTCTTTTTATTTGGTCTGGGATGAGAGCATCACTGGTGAGACCAGCATTTAAGAGTGCATTGCAGTAGGTTTGGAGTCCCAGGCAGGCCAGACCAGGTAAGGATAGCAGTTTCATTCCCTAAAGTTTGGTGAGATAGGGGATGGGAGCAGACAGGTGGGACTCGTTTGGTTTGGTATTATTTTCGGCATGGACTTATTGGACCAAATTGTCTGTTTCTGTGCGGTATGACTCTATGACATTTATGAATCAGGTGGGTTTTTCCAGCAATCAATTCATGGTCATCATTTAACTCTTAATTCCAGACTTTTTATGTTGAATTTAAATTCCACATCTGCCACAGTAGGATTTAAACCTGGATCTCTGAAACATTATCTGAGTGTCTGGATTAACAGTCCAGCAATAATACCAGTCGGCCATTGCTGCTTATTACTGGCCAGGTAGCTGGGAAAATAAGGTGAGCTGGGTTAGGCTGGTGTGCTCCAACGTTTGACGTGTTTCTGAGTTGGGCTGGGAATCAGATTGATTGCTAGGTTACCCATTGCCTTTACCAAAACCCCAGTTATAGCTAATTCTGTGGCCTCACTGGTACTTTGACTCCAGCTGAGTGATTTCCCACCATGTGTGCGGAGAGTACCAGCTCAGTGCAGGTGCTGGGGAACATTTAGCCAGCCAATTCACCCTTGGCAGTGCCTGCCTCTTCCAGTGCAGCTGCCAAGTGTCCAGATATGATGGTTGACAATATTGAGGCTTTGGTCACTTTCCTCAATAAATCACCAAGCTCAGTTAGGTGGCACCATGTTAGGGTGGCACAGTGGCTCAGTGGTTCACTTTAATGCCAGGGACCCAGCTTCAATTGCAGCCTTGGGTGATTGCTTATGCAGAATTTGGGTACGCTAGTTTCAACCCACAGTCCAAAGATGTGCAGGTTAGGTGGACTGGCCATGCTAAATTGCCTAAAGTGTCCACGGATGTGCAGGTTAGGTGGATGAGCCATGGGAAATGCAGGGTTGTGGGGATGCGTCTGGGTGAGCTGCTCTTCAGAGGATCAGTATGGACACGACGAGCCGAATGGTCTGCTTGCACACTGGAGGGATTCTATTATTTTGCATGAACAATGCCCTAGAAATTCCACTGAGTTTTGGCATGGCTGAAAATTCACAAGTCAGTGAATTGCTCTCCCGAGATGTCCCAGATTTTCTTTGGATTTAAAAACAAACCTCATGATACCATTGCAAGTACCCTGTGTGAAAAATCTCAAAAATATTCAAAAATGTTGTGTTATTTTTAAATTCCTTTTTGAACATTTTTGTTTGCTTCTCATAAGCACTTTGGAGGTGGATACAGAAAGACAGACAGAGCTGGGGCGTCATGTGAACAGGACTCTGCAAATGCATCCAATCAAGATTGGTGAAACATGGGCTACTCAAAATGATGATTAGTTCCATTATTCAGCCATCAAGCTGAATATTGTTGTTTTTAATCACATACAAAAGTAACTTTCCAGGGAGATTTAACCATCCTATCTGGGGTACACAAAGAGGTGTGTTACAGAAACTCAGGCATGAATGTTTACCACACAGATTTTAAGTTTCCCATTCCTTATTGCTCAAAAGAGGAGGTGTCCATCCCTGAAATTCACCAATGAACTGAGGGAGCGGGACAGGGTACTGCAGTTGTTGCCTCCCTCTTCCATTACCCCGGCACCTTGATTCGCATCCAGCACAAAGGGATGACATGAAAGGGCAAGAAAACTGTCGGCTTTGTCTCTGTTGGGAATACTTTTATCCCTAAGTTTGAAGTTTCGGAGTTCACCGTTCAATCCAGAGATATGAACACATGACCCAGGCTGGCAAGGTGGTGCAGTACTAAAAGTTGGCTGCATTGTCATAACAACCGTCTTTGAGATGTAAATCTAAGCAAAAATCCCTGACAGCCCTTTCAGGCACCATTTCAAAACAGAGCTGGAGAGATTGTAGCAATATTTTGATAAACCTTTATTCCTCAACACACATCATTAAAAGCATATGATTGTGTCATTATCTTGTTGTTCTTTGTGGGATCTTGCTTTGTGCAAATTAGTTGCAGCCTTTCTTATATTGCAATGGTGACATTGTGGATTAGTTGGCACTTAAAGATGCCTAAGCTCAGGAAATGTTTTTTGAAATGGAATTGTTTTGGGCTGTTTTCACTAAATTCTTTCTGCGTGTAAATTCACAGTGAAAAACAAATCAGAATTCAGCCACAAAGACACTCAGCCAACGGTTGCAGTGTTTTCTGGTGCAAATTCATCATAGCACTGGGGAAGTAAGGATGTTGGTGGAAAATGTGAATATTTGATTTTGAAACTCAGTGTGACTGATTGCAAAATGTTTAATTCCGCAACCCAATACTCAATAAGTTAAAACACAGGGCAGAAATCTCACCAAACACAAAGGTCAAAGAACATTGTGAAAATGGAGACACGGTAATGTTGATCTTTAACTTTGAAAGTGGCAATTAACTCAAAAAAAAATCCCAACTTGTTTAACGCATACTCATTTTTCAGTTGCATGCTTGTATTATGTACATAATAATGAATAGATTCACCCTCTACACAGAAGACATTAGAACTCACTAACTGGTCAGGTCTTCAGTGCATCTTCTTTAATCATATTCTGTATTAAATTCAAACTGCAATTTATGTTTCTTTAGCCTGAGATCAGTCTGCTCTAATTCATTCATGTATTCAAAAGTTTTCATAGCTGATCCTCACTATCTTTGTAACCTTATGTAGCCTTAGAACCCTTCACTATTTTTGTATTCCTTTAGCAGAGGAGATGATCTTATTGCTGGACTGTTAATACAAAGATCCAGCTAATGTTCTGGGATCCTGGATTAGAATCCAGCCATAGGATCTGGTGGAATTTGAACCCAGTTAAAAAAATCTGGAATTAAGAGTTAAATGATGACCATGAATCATTTGTTAGGAAAACTCATCTAGTTTACTAGTGCCCTTTAGGGACACAATTCCATCCTTACCTTATAAGACCTACATGTGACTGCAGACCCAGTTGACCCTTAATGCCCTCTGGCCTAGCCAGTGATGCCCTCATCTCATGAATGAATAGAAAAACAATTCTGGTCCTCTAATTTTAGCTTTCCAGCATTAATAGTCTTCCTTTCAGCTGCCTATGCCTAAAGCTCTGGAATTCCTCTCTCAACTGCTGAAAATGTGTTGCTGGAAAAGTGCCGCAGGTCAGGCAGCATCCAAGGAACAGGAAATTCGACGTTTCGGGCATAAGCCCTTCTTCAGGAATTCCTGAAGAAGGGCTTATGCCCAAAACGTCGAATTTCCTGTTCCTTGGATGCTGCCTGACCTGCTGTGCTTTTCCAGCAACACATTTTCAGCTCTGATCTCCAGCATCTGCTGACCTCACTAATTCCTCTCTCAAGCCAGCTCTTTGAAATAAAGAAGAAAAACTACAAATGCTGGAAATCCAAAACAAAAACAGAAGTTGGAGGAGAAATTCAGTAGGACTGGCAGCATCTGTGGAGAGAAACAAAGTTCATATTTTGATCCAGCAACCCTTGGCTTTGACAGGATGCGGCAGAATTGCTTGAGAAATCAGGTGAGGCCTATCTCAACATTGGGAGTATCTTTTGACATTTCTTATGCTTTTTACAAATGGTTTTTTTTAGATTAGATTACTTACAGTGTGGAAACAGGCCCTTCGGCCCAACAAGTCCACACCGACCCGCCGAAGCGCAACCCACCCACACCCCTACATTTACCCCTTACCTAACACTATGGGTAATTTAGCATGGCCAATTCACCTGACCCGCACATCTTTGGACTGTGGGAGGAAACCGGAGCACCCGGAGGAAACCCACGCAGACACGGGGAGAACGTGCAAACTCCACACAGTCAGTCACCTGAGTCGGGAATTGAACCCGGGTCTCAGGCGCTGTGAGACAGCAGTGCTAACCACTGTGCCACCGTGCCGCCCATGATCATGGATTTGGCTCAGCTGTCCTGTTAATTTATTTTTCTGTGTGGACCTTCCAGGTCCATACATGGCAGCAACTTGCAGAATCGGAAGTCAGTGTTGTAAACAATTGACTAATCACCATGCATGTACACTTGGACTGGCTGCCTATGCACAACCATGCAGCTTCAGTTGGTTTGGATGGAGAGACTAATTAGGGTTATTTGTTGCAGTGCATCTTGTAGATGGTACATTTTGGCACCACTGTGCATCAGTGTTAAAGGCAGTGAATGCTGAAGATGTAAATTAGAATGCCAATCAAGTAGAATTCTTTCTTTTGGATGGTTTTGAACATTTTTGAGTGCTGTTGGAGCTGCACCCATTGAGGAAATGGAGTAGTAGCCCATCACACTCCTGAACTTGTGTCTTGGAGGTAGTAGATGAAGTTCAAGGTGACTTACTCACAACAGGATTCCTAGCCTCTGACCTGCACTTATATGGCTGGTGCAGTTCAGTTCCTGCCAATGGCAACTTTCTGTGTATGCAACTCAGCCTTCATGGATTTCAGACAAAAATTCAAAGGCCTCAGCCTCTCCCGACAGGTAAATTTGTAAATCCTGGGAAGCGTCTATGAACGATGCTGTCAGGTTTAACGTGGAACATAAAACATAGAACATGTAACATAGAATACAGAATATAGAACACAGAACATGGAACACTACAATACAGGAGCGGGCCCTTTGGTCCACAACATTAGAGTCATAGAGTCATAGAGATGTACAGCACGGAAACAGACCCTTCAGTCCAACCTGTCCATGCTGACCAGATATTCCAACTCAATCTATTCCCACCTACCAGCACATGGCCCATATCCCCCCAAATCTTACCTATTCATATACCCATCCAGATGCCTTTTGAATGTTATAATTGTACCAGCCTCCACCACTTCCTTTGGCAGCTCATTTCATACATGTACCACCCTCTGCATGAAAAAGTTGCCCCTTAGGTCTCTTTTATATCTTTCCCCACTCACCCTAAACCTATGCCCTCTAGTTCTGGACTCCCCCGACCTCAGGGAAAAGACTTTGTCTATTTATTCTATCTATGCACCTCATGATTTTATAAACCTCTATAAGGTCACCCCTCAGCCTCCGGTGCTCCAGGGAAAACAGCCCCAGCCTGTTCAACCTCTCCCTATAGCTCAAATCCTCCAACCCTGGCAACATCATTGTGAATCTTTTCTGAATCCTTAAAAGTTTCACAATACCCTTCTGATAGGAAGGAGAACCAGAATTGCATGCAATGTTCGAAAAGTGGCCTAACCAATGCCCTGTGCAGCCGCAACATGTCCTTCCAACTCTTGTACTCAATACTCTGACCAATAAAGGAAAGCATACCAAACACCTTCTTCACTATCCTGTCTATCTGCGACTATTTTTTCAAGGAGCTATGAAACTGTACTCCAAGGTCTCCTTGTTCAGCAACACTCCCTAGGACCTTACCATTAAGTGTATAAGTCCTGCTAAGATTTGCTTTCCCAAAATGCAGCACCTCACATTGATCTAAATTAAACTCCTTCTACCACTTCTCAGCCCATTGGCCCATCTGATCAAGATCCTGTTGTAATCTGAGGTAATCTGATGTTGTACTGAACATGATACCAAAGTAAACTATTTTCTTCTGCCTGCCTTTGGGCCATACCCCTGCATTTCTTGCATATTGGTGTGCTTCTCTAAAAGTCCCTTTGATGCCCGGATTGTAGCTGCCTCCACCACCATGCCTGGCAGTGCATTCCAGGCTCCTACCAATCTCTATGCAAAAACAGTGCCCCTTGCATCTCCTTTGAACTTTCCCCCTTTGCCTTAAATGCATACCTTAGATATTTTAACTCGGGGAAAAAGATTCTGACATATTCGTCTCATAATTTTATGGGTTTATATTATGTTTTCCCTAAACAAAGTTTTATAAAGTTGCAACATGAAACAATTTGTAAACAATTCCTTTCAGTTGTCAAATAAACCTTTGGCCCATGCCATGACACTGACATTTCTGAATTGGAAAGTCAAGTTTTTCCAAGCCACACTTCAGAAGGAATTGTACATATAATCTTGACACAGAAAGAGTACTGGCAATTTCATCTTCAGAAGATTCATTACAGCAAATTATCCTGAACTGAATGTAAAATATTGTATTGTACAAGTTGAAGTAGAGGAGAAGATGGGCTGATTAATATTAATTTCTCAACAAAAGTTGCATAATATAGTTTGTCTGATCACTAATTTTTATTATGGTTTGTGGGCTTTGCTGTGAGCAAATGCTTTGACAGCCTTACCTCCAATACTGGCTACATCTATGAAGGTTGTCATTGGCTGTGAAGTGACCTGCAATATCTTGAGATTATGACAGGCACTCAATAAATGCAAGTTATTTTATTCTTTCTCTAGTCCTTTTACAATCGAAACTTTAAACCTTAAATATAATTTTATTTTCATTTGCTAATGGAATTTAGCATTGCTGACAAGGAAAGCAGTTATTGGCCAGAACTAATTCCTAGGAGAAAGTGAGGACTGCAGATGCTGGAGATCAGAGCTGAAAATGTGTTGCTGGAAAAGCGCAGCAGGTCAGACTGCATCCAAGGAGCAGGATTCCTGAAGAAGGGCTCATGCCCGAAACGTCGATTCCCCTGCTCCTTGGATGCTGCCTGACCTGCTGCGCTTTTTCAGCAACACATTTTCAGAACTAATTCCTCTTGAATAGGTGGTGGTGGTGAGCTGCTTTCTTGAATTGCGAGATACTGGTGATGGAGCACATCCACAGTACTGTGAGAGAGGGAGTTCCAGGATTTTGACTTGTGCACTGAAGAAGGAATGTTGATATATTTCAAAGTCAGATGATGTCTGTCTTGCAGGAGAGCATTACAGAAGTGGTGTTCTTATGTGCCAGCAGCTTTCGTTATTTTCGTAGAGGTTACAAATTTGTGTGGTCCTGTCTCAGAAACCTTGGTGAGTTGCTGCAGTAGATGATACACATTGCTGCAACCACATGCTAGTGGTGAGAGGAGTAAATGTTCCAGCTGATGGATGGTGTGCTGATTAAGTTGGCTGCTCTCCCCTTTGAATTATGAGTTATTATCTCCATAAAAGTATTCAAGATATGAATGTATTAAGTTATTTGATGATGACTTTGCTCATATTAGGCTTTTGTGTTTGGAGAACTGCAATGAAACTGAACTCCACAGTAACCCTGTCTTCAGTGTTTCATTGCAAATAGGATAATTTTCTATATCATAGAAGCCTACTCTTAACAATAACTGACATGGACAATAAAATGTCTCACCCATCTCAATGTTCCAGCTCACTGTACGTTTGACTGAGGTAAGGAATAAATGATCTTCACATTCAAGGAGAAAGTGAGGACTGCAGATGCTAGAGATCAGAGCTGAAAAATGTGTTGCTGGAAAAGCGCAGCAGATCAGGCAGCATCCAAGGAACAGGAGATTCGACATTTTGGGCATAAGCCCTTCTTCAGGATTCCTTCACATTCAAGGCTAAGGTTTGCAACATCCTTCAAGTCTGGTAGCAAGAAAGGCAGCTCAAGAGCTCTAACCTCACCCAAGCAAAACATGCCTAACATCAAAGTATTAATCACTCTGCACTAGTGTGCTGGGTACAACGTGTCATTTGTATACCAGTTTCTCAAAGTAAGCGCTGGCCTGGGAACTTAAGTCATGGCAGGACAGTCCCAAGAGGACAGTGGAAATGCTAGAAAAATGTCCTCAATACATCCCTGAAGGGCTTAAATTTGCTCACTGGTTGACAGGAGCCTCTGGCTTGTAATCAATCAGAATGGAGAAGGCTCATTTGGGAAGGGTCCAACACACACGCTCAGACGTTATCAGGTTCAGGTGGAGGTGAAATTAAACCATTAGAAGGAGTGTTCAAATCTGCAAAAACCCTTTCTTCCACCAGCATTCCAAAGCAGTTCCTGTTCGGTTTGTGGCACAGTCTGTAGATTGTGTTTTGGACGTATTAGCCAGCTCGAAACCCCTCAATCCAGATTGGAGGTAACTCATCCTTGACTCCTAAGAAAGAGAAGAAAGAGTAATTATTTAGATCAAGGCATCTATCTGAGAATAAAAAATACATTTCAATAAAATTATGGATAATATTGTTATGAACTAAATAGCAGAAATAATGATTAACTCTGAGAAGTCTAACCACACAGATAGCTGTTCCAATATGTGTTATCTGTAAAATGTTATTCTACTGACCTTTATTTGCAGCACAGAAGCTAGTTGAGAGCTTTGTGCTTGTTGCTGGAAATTGAGTCATTACATTGAATGACAAAGTGTCCTACACCACAGAAGCTGGTTATCTGACATAACTGCTCTTATGTGCACCACATCGTCCCTGCTTCATCTCATCAACAGCTTCCATATTTTTCCACTCATTCTCATTACTAAGTCCTTCTATGTAATACCAAACAGATCCAAGGTAAAATTCTCTTTTGACTCCTAACAGCTCGGAACTGGGCAGAAATGGGGCTAAATTGAAGAACCCCATTATCCAGGGGCAGTGACCAGAAATGTGTGGATCATCCTAAGTCCAATTGATAGAATGCATTTACCATGAAGATTACATGCAGTCCATTCCTTTCCATAATTATTGCATGCACCCCAACATTGAACATGCTACTGAGTGGCTGCATAGCTCATCAAGGGTTTCAGTTCAATCAGCTTGTAATATGTAAAATCTGCTATACCTCTTAAAGGGCAGATTTGTTCTTGCTGCATCAAACTGGTAGCTGCAAATGGCTAGACAACATTGGAAGACCCTTAGGAAAATATTCAAAATGGACAACGGGATAAAGAACATGCCACCAAGTTTTTGATGCTTTACTGGGATCGCTGGTACAGGAGATAGACTGCAAGGGAGGAATTTAGTTCTGTCAAGGTCCCAGAAAGCTCTTCAGATAAGTGTTGAGAAAGTAATGGGAGCATGTGGCCATGCAGATTAATGTCACAGGTTCATGCCGCTGAAAATATGTTTGCAGTGCTACAAAAATCCTAATAATCTAAGATGAGTTGTCAAGGTCAGGGAATGCAACCTTATATATCAAATCCTACTAGTAATTTAGGATGACTTGACATTTTAGGACACTTTGATGTAGGTTATCAGATAGACTTATCAGCCTTTCACCCCAATAGTTTTGCTGATTACTTTGTACGACTGATTTTGAATGTTTCAAATTGTTCTCTTCCTCTTGACCTTTTCAAGTTTCATTGGGATGTTTCTTTTGTCTTCTGCAATGAAGCTGGGCACAGATTACCTGTCTCATCTGTTCACCATTTCCTTGTTTCCCATAATTAAATTATTTAGTCTGATGTCCTCCATGACTGCCATTTATTTTACCTAATCGTTTCCCTTTTTATATACTTTTAATACCTCTTACTGTATGTTTTTTTTTAATATTTCTAGCTAGCTTTGTCTCATATTCTAATTATTCCCTCCTTTCCTTAAGAATTATTCTTTGTTGGCTTCCAAAATATGTCTAATTTCCTGGGTTACCTCGACTTTTCACTTTTGTTTTAAATTAATGCTATCCTTAACTTTCTTAGGTCAGCCATAGAAAGTGCCTTCTTCATGTAATTATTTTTATTTTTACTTTAATTCTTGCTATGCTATAATTCAATTTTTTAAAGAGATGTTGAGTGCATTCACTTACAGAGATTTTAATTCTTTTTTCCTTTCCGAAAGAGATGCTTTTGGAGGGTCAGTGCAGAAATGATGGACTGAATGGCCTGCTTCCACAATGTAAGGATTCTAAGAGAAACTTCAATTAAGAAGACAGATTGAAGAGGCTTTTCTCCTTGAAGAAATGAAGGTTAAGAGGGAATATGACTGAAATTTTCAAAATCATAAGAAGTCTGGATAAGGAGACAGTGTTTCCACACTTAAAAGTATCAAAGAGAGGGCACAGATTTAAACTGCCGGGAAATGTGGTGATGGTGACTGGTTCAATTGAGGCTTTCAATGGGCATTGGAAGATGAAATAAAAACAATGTGCAAGGGCATGTGGAAAGGCATAGCACTCAGTCATGATGCTGGCTTGTAGAGTGAGTACAGAACACTACAGGCTGAGTGCTCTCTTTCTATTTCGTAACAATTCTTTAAGTCTGTGAATCTTACACGTGTCGGGTAATTGCATGGGCGAGGTTTCTCCACTTTTACCTCTTTTGATCACCACAACATTCCGAAAGTGCGGCTCCCAACAGGAGAACAACACTCAATTGTGGCTAAATCAATGTTTTATAAAAGTTTATCATAACTTGCTTTTGTACCTCTATGCATCTATTTATAAAGTCCTAATAGCTTGTTAACTGAGATTTCAATCTGACCTGCCAGCATCAACCATTTATGTTCATGTACCCTAATTCCTTCAGCTGCTGCACCCCTTTCACAATTACACTTTTTACTTGGTCCTGTGTCTTTTTATTCTTCCTACCAAAGTGTATCACTTCTCATGTTTCTACATCAACTACGCATTCATACATAACCCCAGCTTGTTTGCGTCCTCTTGAAATTTATCAATATTCTTGCTATAGTTCTTAATACTTTGAAGTTTGGTGTCATTGGCTAATTTTGAAAATATGCCCCACACACCAAAGATGAGTATTTAATAAACTAAGTGTATTCGATAGTACTAATCTATTTCTGGTTTTCACGTATCTATGTTTATTTACTTGAAATAGGTTTCATTAATTTGTCACTTGTAAGTGGGGTTCAGTGTATGCAATGTGTATAGGTGCTAGAGAATGTGGCAAAGGCTGATAGACCAGTAATCCCTGGAGAAGCATCAATGGTGGGTCTGAGAGCCTGCAGCTTGGATTGTCCCACCTTTCTGGCTAAAGAGGGCAGGATTATAATGGGTGTTTAGCAGCAGTGCCTCAAAGTAGGGAGAAAATCAGATAAAGAGAAGGTATGCAGCCTAGATTCAGACAAGAAAGCTATGTTGATCCCAATACTCAGTCTGTGCATGTCCCTTAAAGACAATGCATACCATATGCACTGTCTGTAACCTGCTATTTTTCTTGTTTTTAATATGTAAGGAACTTTTTTTTATTTTAATTCTTTTGAATTCTACAACTTAGCACAGGAGCTAAGGTGTACATGATTGCAGGTGTTTAACCTTCGGCAATAACAGTCTGCAAAGGATCACCTGGGCAATGTGCTCCTGTGCAGATCACCACATGAAGCCTTTGTTATTAGTGGGAGACTAAGGGTGTGTTTTAATACTTTCAGCTTTCTCTAGCTAATGGAGTGTTAACTCTTCCCAGACTGAACATCTTTGGAAGCACATACCGTTTTTTCTGCATCTCCCCACATTTGGGGTAATGTTTAGCATTGATTTATTCAGGATGATAGGGGGTCTCTATCATTGGACTCATATTCCAGAGACCCAATCTAATGATCTGTGAGGTATGAGTTCAAATCCTGCCAAGGCAGGTGTTGGGATTTAAACTCAATTCATAAATCTGGAATTGAAAGTAATGGTGACCGTGAAACTATCATAAACATTCATCATTGGAGCAAAGAAGAATGAGAGGTGACTTGATAGAAGTGTACAAGATGATGAGTGGCATATATAGAGATGGTAGCCAGAGACTTTTTCCCAGGGCAGAAATATCTGTCACGTGGGGGCATCATTTTAAGGTGATTGGAGGAAGGTTTAGGGGAGATGTCAGAGAGAGGTTCTTTACACAGAGAGTGGTGGGTGTGTGGAATGCACTGCTAGCAGCGATAGTAGAGTCAGATACATTAGGGACATTTAAATGACTCTTGGATAGGCACATAGTAAAATGAAGGGTATGTAAATTAGTTTGATCTTAGAGTATAATAAAAGGGCGGCACAATATCAAGTCCCAAAGGGCCTGTACTGTTCTATGTTCTATAAATACCTATCTGCTTCTCTAATATCCTTTTAGGAATCTGAATTTGCCATTCTCACCTGACTTGACCCCGTGACTCCAGGTCTGCAGCAATGGGATTGATTCTTAACTGGCCTAACAAGCCACTCAGTTCATGGCAATCAGGAATTGGGACCAAATTCTGGCCATGCCAGAAATAGCCACATCTCTTAGAAGTGTAATTTAAAATTCAATATACTGCATTTGAGACATCTCTGTAAAATGCAAACGTACTGCATTTTCTGATTTCAAAACTGAGACAGGTGTAGAATGAATGTCCACTCCTACTTTATACAAGATCCACAAAAGCTCCATCAAACCAGAAAGTAGAAAAAGTAATTTTCCTTTTTGAAGAAAGGAAGGAAACCAAGAAACGGAGACATTTAACAAACTTGTTAAATGTCTTTTGAAGGAATAACATGCACTGTGGATAAAGGAAAATGTATAGAAGTACTGTACTTGGATTTCTGGAAGGCATTTGACAAAGGGTGCACAGAAAAGGTTGTTGTGCAAAATAGGAACTCATGGTGTCGGGGCAAGCATGGAAAGAAGAGTAGCTGGCAGGCAGAAAATAAAGAGCATGCATAAATGGAACTGTTCTGGATATGATGAATGCAGTCCTATAAGGAACTGTGCTGGGCCAGCAGCTTTTTATAATTTACATCAATGGCTTAGATGTTGAGAATGCTTTTAGCCAGGAGATTTGGGTTCAAGTCCCACTTGCTCCAGAGGTGTGTGATAACATTGCTGAATGGGTTGATCAGAAAGGTAAAAGATGAGGGGAGAAAAGTCATGGTAGCTAAATTTGCAGATGATAATAAGCTGGGCAGAAAGATACACTGTGAGGAGGACATTCGGAGGTTGAGGATAGATATAGTTAGAGCGAGTGAGTAGGCAAAAATCTGGTAAACGAAGTTTAATGTGTGAAATCATGAAGTTGTTCAATTCAGCAGGAAAAATGAAAAAAGAGGATTATTTAAATGCAGAATTCAAATGTGCTTGGGTTTGAGGAGTTCTAGTGCATAAGTCACAAAGTATGCAACAACAGCAAATAATCATGGAATGGTATTCCTTATAACAACGAGAATTGAACAGTAAAGACGTTTCAGTCATACTTCAGTGGTCTCCTTAGTTAAGAAGGCTATAAATGCCTGCCGCATCTGCTCCCAGGAGGACCAGTTCCAATACCGTACAACCCAGATGGCCTCCTTCTTCAAATTCCCCCCAGACGTGATCGACAATACCCTCCACCGCATCTCCTCCACTTCCCACTCCTCCGCCCTTGAGCCCCGCCCCTCCAACCGCCACCAGGACAGAACCCCACTGGTTCTCACCTACCACCCCACCAACCTCCATGTGCAGCGTATCATCCGCCGTCATTTCCGCCATCTCCAAACGGACCCCACCACCAGGAATATATTTCCCTCCCCTCCCCTATCAGCGTTCCGAAAAGACCACTCCCTCCGTGACTCCCTCGTCAGGTCCACACCCCCCACCAACCCAACCTCCACTCCTGGCACCTTCCCCTGCAACCGCAAGAAATGCAAAACTTGCGCCCACACCTCCCCCCTTACTTCCCTCCAAGGCTCCAAGGGATCCTTCCATATCCGCCACAAATTCACCTGCATCTCCACACACATCATTTATTGCATCCGCTGCACTCGATGTGGCCTCCTCTATATTGGGGAGATAGGCCGCCTACTTGCGGAACGTTTCAGAAAACACCTCTGGGACACCCGGACCAACAAACCCAACCACCCCGTGGCTCAACAATTCAACTCCCCCTCCCATTCCACCAAGGACATGCAGCTCCTTGGACTCCTCCATCGCCAGACCATAGCAACACGACGGTTGGAGGAAGAGCGCCTCATCTTCCGCCTAGGAACCCTCCAACCACAAGGGATGAACTCAGATTTCTCCAGTTTCCTCATTTCCTCTCTCCCCACCTTGTCTCAGTCAAATCCCTCGAACTCAGCACCGCCTTCCTAACCTGCAATCTTCTTCCTGACCTCTCCGCCCCCACCCCACTCCGGCCTATCACCCTCACCTTGACCTCCTTCCACCTATCGCATCTCCAACACCCCTCCCTCAAGTCCCTCCTCCCTACTTTTTATCTTCGCCTGCTGGACACACTTTCCTCATTCCTGAAGAAGGGCTTATGCCCGAAACGTCGATTCTCCTGCTCTTTGGATGCTGCCTGACCTGCTGCGCTTTTCCAGCAACACATTTTCAGCAATATGTAAGGGTGGTCTACTAGATTGATAGCTGGGATAAGCAGGTTGTCTTCTGAGGACAGGTTGGACAGACTGGGCTTGTTTCAACTGCAGTATAGAAGGATTAGGGTTGACTTGATTGAAGTGGAAAAAGCCGAATGGTCTTGACAAGCAGGACAAGAAATGTTGAGTACAAAATCAAATGGCACCACTGAAACATTAGGGATCTTCCTTTTAGGACAGAATGAAATATCATTTTCTGAGAGAATTGTGTGACTTTGGAAATTTATAGAACATAGAAGATAGAACAGTTCAGCACAGAACAGGCCCTTCAGCCCACGATGTTGTGCCGACTACCGATCCTCATGTATGCACCCTCAAATTTCTGTGACCATATGCATGTCCAGTAGTTTCTTAAATGTCCCCAATGACCTTGCTTCCACAACTGCTGCTGGCAACGCATTCCATGCTCTCACAACTCTCTGTGTAAAGAACCTGCCTCTGACATCCCCTCTATACTTTCCTCCAACCAGCTTAAAACTATGACCCCTCGTGTTAGACATTTCTGCCCTGGGAAATAGTCTCTGGCTATCGACACTATCTATGCCTCTCATTATCTTGTATACCTCAATTAGGTCCCCTCTCCACCTCCTTTTCTCCAATGAAAAAAGTCCGAGCTCAGTCAACCTCTCTTCATAAGATAAGCCCTCCAGTCCAGGCAGCATCTTGGTAAACCTCCTCTGAAACCTCTCCAAAGCATCCACATCTTTCCTATAATAGGGCGACCAGAACTGGACGCAGTATTCCAAGCGCGGTCTAACCAAAGTTTTATAGAGCTGCAACAAGATATCACGACTCTTAAACTCAATCCCCCTGTTAATGAAAGCCAAAACACCATATGCTTTCTTAACAACCTTGTCCACTTGGGTGGCCATTTTAAGGGATCTATGTACCTGCACCCCAAGATCCCTCTGTTCCTCCACACCACCAAGAATCCTATCCTTAATCCTGTACTCAGCTTTAAATTCGACCTTCCAAAATGCATCGCATTTATCCAGGTTGAAGTCCATCTGCCACCTCTCAGCCCGTCTCTGCATCCTGTCAATGTCCCGCTGCAGCCTACAACAGCCCTCTATACTGTCAACGACACCTCCAACCTTTGTGTCTTCTGCAAACTTGCTGATCCATCCTTCAATCCCCTCATCCAAGTCATTAATAAAAATTACAAACAGTAGAGGCCCAAGGACAGAGCCCTGTGGATCACCACTCACTACAGTCTTCCAGGCAGAATATTTTCCTTCTACTACCACTCGCTGTCTTCTGTTGGCCAGCCAATTCTGTATCCAGACAGCTAAGTTCCCCTGTATCCCATCCTCCTGACCTTCTGAATGAGCCTACCATGGGGAACCTTATCAAATGCCTTGCTGAAGTCCATATATACCACATTCACAGCTCGACCCTCATCAACGTTTCTAGTCACATCCTCAAAGAACTCAGTAAGGGTTGTGAGGCATGACCTGCCCCTCACAAAGCCGTGTTGACTGCATTTAATCAAGTCATGCTCTTCCAGTTGGTCATAAATCCTATCCCTCAGAATCCTTTCTAACACCTTGCAGACGACAGACTTGAGACTTACTGGTCTGTAATTGCTGGGGATTTCCCTATTTGTTCAATATGGCATTGGAAATGCGGTCATAGATTATTTTTCAAGACAGTGTTGGAAAGATTCTTAGGCTGAGGAATCTAAGATTATTAATAAAGAGGAATTATAAGGATTATCTACTTGACTGAAAAGTTTCTTTTCATAAGACACATGTATTTGGAGGATTATCAATGTAGTCAATGTTGTTTTCTATGAATGAAAGTATTTTTTCCTTCAAACGTGAAGTCTACAAAAAAGACTTCAAACTTCATATTCTTGAAAATCTGCATAAGTCCTGAGACCTGCCCATGGTGAATACTGAGCCCTGAGACCTGCCCATGGTGAATACCGAGTACTGAGACCTGCCTATTGTGAATACTAAGTACCGAGATCTGCCCATGGTGAATACCGAGTACTGAGACCTGCCCATGGTGAATACTGAACCCTGAGACCTGCCCATGGTGAATACCGAGTACTGAGACCTGCCCATGGTGAATACTGAACCCTGAGACCTGCCCATGGTGAATACCGAGTACTGAGACCTTCCCATGATGAATACTGAGCCCTGAGATCTGCCCATAGTGAATACCGAATACTGAGACCTGCCTATGGTGAATACCAAGTACTGAGACCTGCCCATGGTGAATACAGAGTACTGAGACCTGCCCATGGTGAATACTGAGCCCCGGGACCTGCCCATGGTGAATATAAAGTACTGAGACCTGCCCATGGTGAATACTGAGTACCAAGACCTGCCCATGGTGAATACTGAGTATTGAGACCTGCCCATGGTGAATACCAAGTACCGAGACCTGCCCATGGTGAATACTGAGTACCAAGACCTGCTCATGGTGAATACCAAGTACCGAGACCTGCCCATGGTGAATACCGAGTACCAAGACCTGTCCATGCTGAATAGAGTACCAAGACCTGCTCATGGTTAATACTGAGCCCCGAGACCTGCCTATGATCAATACTGAGTACTGATGGCTTCCTGAGATTTAGAGCTAGCTTTCTCACTATTTACCACCCTGACAATCCTTGTGTCAACTGAGAACTTCTTGAGCATACCCCATCGATTTAAATCCAAATTATTAACATACACTGTAAACAGCAAGGGCCTCAGCACCATGCTCTGCAGAACCCCACTGGAAACTGATCTCCAGTCACAGAAACATCCTTCTACGTCGCCCTCTGTGTTCTTCCTCTTGGTGAATTTTGAATCCAATGTACAATTTTGTCTTGGATTCCATAGGGTTGTACTTTCTTCACCAGTCTGCCCTGATGCATTTTATCAAAAGCCTTGCTAAAGCCAACTGAGACACCACCAGATGTATTATTTTCATCAACTCCTGGCTAACTCCTAAAGAACTTGCTCAAATTTGTTAGACATTGACTTGCTTTAACAAAACTATGTTGTTTATCCCTGATTAATCTATGTCTCTGTTAGTGTAAATATGGCCTGTCCCTTAGTGTTCTTTCTAATAACTTCCCTACCACTGAGGTGAGGCTAACTGGCCTCTAATTTCCTGGTCTATCACTTCCCCGTTTTTCCAATTATGTGACAATGCTAGCCATCCTCCAACCTTTTTGTCATCAGAGAGGATTTGAAAATTTCTGCTTGGGCCCCTGATATCTCCTCCCGCTACATCCTGGGATACATCGTAACCTGGCCTGTAGATTTACCATTTCAAAGGCGGCTAGACTCACTAGTATGTCTTCTCTCTCTCTCTCTCTGTTAATTTCCTCCCATATTTCAGAGTTTTACACCCTGATGTCCACACTTGCACTGTACTTTACTTTTGTGAAGGCACAGAAAATATTCACTGAAGATTGTGCCCACATGTTCGACTGAGTCAGGTGAGGGCCCATGGTATTCGAGGTGAGCTACTGGCATGGATTGAGGATTGACTGTCTGACAGAAGGCAGAGAGTTGGGATAAAAGGTTCTTTTTTGGAATGGCAGCTAGTGACAAGTGGTGTCCCACAGGGTTCAGTGTTGGGGCCGCAGCTGTTCACTTTATATATTAATGATCTGGATGAGGGGACTGGGGGCATTCTGGCGAAGTTTGCCAATGATACGAAGTTAGGCATACAGGCAGGTAGTACTGAGGAGGTGGGGAGACTGCAGAAAGATTTAGGCAGTTTAGGAGAGTGGTTCAGGAAATGGCTGATGAAATTCAATATGAGGTGTTGCACTTTGGAAAAAAAATAGGCATGGACCATCTTCTAAACGGTGAGAAAATTCATAAAGCCAAAGTACAATGGAATCAGGGAGAGCTAGTCCAGGATTCTCTAAAGGTTAACTTGCTGTTGAGCACATGATTAAGAAAGCGAATGTAATGTTGTCATTTACCTCAAGAGGGTTGGAATATTAAAGCAGCGATGTGCTTCTGGGATTTTTTAAAGCTCTAGTTACACCCCATTTAGAATATTGTGTCCAATCTTGGGCCCCACACCACAGGAAGGACATACTGCCACTGGAGCATGTCCAGCAGAGGTATACACAGATAATCTCTGGAATGGTAGGCCTAACATAGAACATAGAACAATACAGCGCAGAACAGGCCCTTCGGCCCTCAATGTTGCGCCGACCTGTGAACTATTCTCAGCTCATTCCCCTACACTATCCCATCATCATCCATGTGCTTATTTAAGGATTGTTTAAATCTCCCTAATGTGGCTGAGTTGACTACATTGGCAGGTAAAGCATTCCACACCCTTACCACTCTCTGCGTAAAGAACCTGCCTCTGACATCTGTCATAAATCTACCACCCCCTTGTACAAGCTGACGTCATCATCCTAGGAAAAAGACTTTCACTGTCTACCCTATTAATCCTCTGTTCATCTTGAATGTCTCTATCAAGTCCCCTCTTAGCCTTCTTTTTTCTAATGTGAACAGACCTTAGTCTTAGCCTTTCCTCGTAAGACCTTCCCTCCAGTCCAGGCAACATCCTGGTAATTCTCCTCTGCACCTTTTCCAATGCTTCCACATCCTTCTCGAAAAATGGCAACCAGAAATATTCCAGGTACGGCCGCACAACCATTTTGTATAGTTGCAGCATGATATTCCTGCTCCAGAACTCAGTCCCTCCACCAATGAAACCTAACACACCGCATGCCTTCTTAACAGCACTATCCACCTGGGTGGCAACTTTCAGGGATCTATGTACGTGAACTCCAAGATCCCTCTGCACATCCACACTACCAAGAATCATCCCATTGACCCAGTACTCTGCCTTCCTGTTATTCTCCCCAAAGTGAATCACCTCACATTTAGCTGCACTGCATTGAACTCCATTTGTCACCTCTCAGCCTAGTTCTGCAGTTTATCCAAGTCTCCCTGCAACCTATAGCATTCTTTCAAACTGTCCACCACTCCACTGACTTTAGTGTCATCTGCAAATTTACTAATCCATCCACCTATGCCTGTGTCTAAGTCATTTAGAAAAATGACAAACAGCGGTGGTCCCAAAACAGATCCTTGTGGCACACCACTGGTAACTGGACTCCAGGTTGAATATTTTCCATCAACCACCACTAGCTGCCTTCTTTCAGAAAGCCAGTTTCTAATCCAAACTGCTAAATAACCCTCAATCCCATGCCTCTGCATTTTCTCCAGCAGTCTACCATGTGGAACCTTATCAAAGACTTTACTGAAGTCCACGTATACCACGTCAACTGCACTACCCTCATCTACATGCTTGGTCACCTTCTCAAAAAACTCAATGAGGTTTGTGAGACACAACCTGCCCTTGACGAAATCATGTTGACTATCTGAAATCAAATTGTTGCTTGCTAGATGATTATAAATCCTATCTCTTATAATCCTTTCCAAAACCTTTCCTATAACAGAAGTAAGGCTCAATAGTCTATAATTATCTGGGTCACCTCTACTGCCCTTCTTGAACAAGGGCACAACATTTGCAATCCTCCAGTCCTCTAGTACTAAACTTATAGACAACGATGACTCAAATATCAAAGCAAAAGGCTCTGCTATCTTCTGCCTTGATTCCCAGAAAATCCTCAGATAAATCGTATCCAGCCCAGTGGACTTGTCTACTTTCTCTCCTTCTAGAATTGATAACACTTCTTCATAACTGACCTCGATCCTTTCCAGTCTAATTACTCGTATCTCATTCTTCTCCTCTACAGTATTCTCCTTTTCCTGAATGAAAACCGATGAGAAATATTTGTTTAGCATCTCTCCGATCTCCACAGGGTCCACACTCTACTTCCCACTTCTGTCTTTTACTGACCCTATTCCTACCTTAATCATCCTTTTATTCCTCACTTACCTATAGAAAGCTTTAGGGTTCTCCTCTACTCTATTTGCTAAAGACTGCTCGTGCCCTCTTTTTGTTCTTCTTAACTCTCTCTCTAAATCATTCCTAGCTGATCTGTAACTCTCCATTGCTTCATCTGAACCATCTTGCCTCATCAATACATAAGCCTCCTTCTTCTGCTTAACAACAGATGCAATTTCTGTTTTAAACCACGGTTCCCTTACCTTATCACTTCCTCCCTGCCTGATAGGGACATACCTATCAAGGACACGCAATATCTGTTCCTTAAACCAGTTCAACATTTCCATTGTCTGCATCCCTTGCATTTTGCTACACCATTCTATGTATTCCAATTCTTGTCTAATAGCATTATAATTGCTCTTGCCCCATCGATAACTCTTGACCTGTGGCATGTACCTATCCCTTTCCATCACTAAACTAAATGTAACTGAATTATGGTCACTCTCTCCAAAGTGCTCACCTACAACTAAATCAAACACCTGGCCTGGTTCATTACCAAGCACCAGATCCAGTGTGGCCTCCCCTCTTGTTGGCCCCTCGACATACTGTGTCAGGAAACCCTCCCGTACATATTGGACAAAACTGATCCATTTGATGTACTAGAGCCATTTGATCACCCTGTTCCTTTCACTCCTACATATGATGAATGGCTCAGGATCCTGGGATTGTATTCATTAGAGTTTAGGAGGTTATGGGGAGATCTAATAGAAACTTACAAGATAATGCATGGCATAGAAAGGGTGGATGCTGGGAAGTTGTTTCCGTTAGGTGGGGCGACTAGGACCTGTGGATACAGTCTTAGAATTAGAGGAGGTTAATTTGGAATGGAAGTGAGGAGACATTTCTTCAGCCAGAGAATGGTAGGCCTGTGGAATTCATTGCCACAGAGTGCAGTGGAGGCCGGGATGTTAAGTGTCTTCAAGGCAGACATTGACAAATTCTTGATCTCACAAAGCATTAAGGACTTCGGGGAGAGTGCAGGTAAGTGGCGTTGAAATGCCCATCAGCCATGGTTAAATGGCGGAGTGGACTCAATGGGCAGAATGGTCTTACTTCCACTCCTATGATCTATGGTTTTACACCTTCTGAGTCCACATGCAGATGACATTTGTTGCCCTTAATGGGCCTTATTCTTTCATTAATCATCCTCTTACTCTTTACGTGTTTGAAGAAACCCTTTTGGTTTTCCTTTATTTTATTGTCCAGTGCTTTCTCATGCACTTCCTTAGCTTTCCTAATGTCTTTTTAAGTTCCCCACTTTGCACTTTTTATATCTTCAAGGGACCCTGCTTTATTGATCCCTTGGTATTTTCCATGAATTTCACATTAATTCTTAATCTTAATCTTGATACCCCTTGACATGGATGGTTCTCTGGTATTGGTTCCACCCTTTGAATGTATGGGAACAAATTTGCCCTATATGTTTGATACTTTTCTCCTTGAATGCCTTCCAGTGCTCTGACACAGTTTACTTGCATGTAGCTGGTCCCAGTTCACTTAGGCCAAATTTATCTTTATAAAATTAGTCTTTCACTAGTTTTGAACTTTTATATCTGGCCTATCCTTATCCTTTCCTATAACTATCCTAAATCTAAGTTATTGAACCCTATCGCCAAAATGTTTCCTTACTGATATGCCTTCCACCTGCTCAGTCTCATTTCTAAATATTGGGTCCAGAACAATCTCATCTTTGATTAGGCTTTCTATGTACTTCCTTAAAACATTCTCCTGGAAGTAATTTAAAGAATTTTGTTCCCTCTCTACTTTGCATGTAAAACTACCCCAGTTAATTTTTGGGCGGTTAAAATTCCCCTACTGTTACTACCATACACTTCTCTGAAATATTTGATCCTCTATTTCCCCCTTGACTCTTTGGGGTTTTGCCCCTTGTTTGAATTTTACTCTACCCATTTGATGATTCTCTAATATATCAGCCCTGCTCACTGCTATAATTGGTTCTATGGGCATGAGCCAACTTAAAGGATGTGAGATGTTATGAGGCTGGGCATGAGGGGTATTGGTTGACATAGAGGATGAGATGAAATGGGGATATGTGTAAGGGAGGAGGTGGCAGGATAAGGCATAGGAATTATGTTGGAGAATGAGGGCATGTGAGAGGTGTTGAGTTTTATTTCTTTATTCTGAGAGTTCTGATGAAGAGACAGCGCCTCGAAAGCTCATGTTTCCAAATAAACCTGTTGGACTATAATTTAGTGTTGTGTAATTTTTAGCTTTGTCCACCCCAGTCCAACATCGGCACCACAAAATCGAGATTAGTTTTATTTTTGTTAAATTACTTTCCCTGTGACCATTGTGATTGTCAGCAACAGTGGGAAGGTAAGCAGTCTGTGACTCTGGGCAAATTGGGAGTATAAAATTGTAATTACTGATATCTCACTCCTCATGTACACCTCAGGCATTCTGAATGTTAGCTTCTTTATCTTCCTTCTTTTCATTTTCCATTTGCTCATTCTCTCCCTCCCTTCTTTCATTTTCTAGCACCTTATCTTTTTCTACATTGACTTTATTTATCCCTCCAGTTGCACTCTATAGAAAGGGAAAGCCTCCTAATGGATCTAATCTGTCAGCACTAACTGCACCACTCCCTGAAACGAGGGAATCCTTGTAGAATCACATGAACAGCTTGAAGAAATCTACTGCCAATTACTCTATATGTACTTGATGGTCCCTCTAAATTGCTTTGGCCAACAGGAATCTCCTCCTGCAGTTTAAAGTGTGTGTACATGATAAAACAGGATATTGTTTGGAGCATTGAAATCTAAGATGGCAGTGCTGGTGTTATCTGCTCATTGCAGGCTGCTTGAAGTTGCAATCTTCTTATTTGACTCACTCCCAACTAATATTTTCCGGTTTTGTGCTAATGCCTTCATCAATATGGTGTCCAACATAATTCAGAGGTGGGCATCCATGCATCAGACGCCATTTTGGACCCCAAATGGTATCCACAGTGTTCAGATGTTAGGAGTTAGGGAGACTGTTATAATGCCATTTCTGCTCCTACATTCCTGGTACCCTTACATAGCCTGGTGTCACCTTCCATTAGCAATACAGCTTCTGCTCCTACTGCACAAGCCTTCATTGCCACCATCATAACCTGTGAAAATGTGTCTCAAGGGTTATGTAGAGTTGGCTGCTTCCATCATTTAAAGCAACTTGCATTGGAGTTTTGGCAAAAGGCTGACTATACTGGAGCAGAAGTAGAGCATTGAGTGTGCTCAGCCATTCAATACGATCCTGGTGGATCTGATAATCCTCCACACCACTTTCCTGCCTTTTGCTTTTACCTTTGTGCAAGATGGCTGCAGGAGAATTGGCTAGAATCTACCATCAGGTAGGGAGAAATAAGTTAAGATGTCTGAATGCTGGTGTGAAATACAAAGAATGTCTGATGTGGTCAACCTAAGTAATGTCCTGCCTTGTCCTTGGACCTAATTCCTGTCAAAATATTGAGTTATAAAGGGTTGAATCAGAAGCAGGTCTTAGATCTGTCCAGCAAAATACAGCTGGATTGAAACAACCTTTCTGCTCCATGGTTCAGAATTTTAAAATATGCTGTCTTTGCTAATTTCCAAGCAGCCTTTAAGGATCCTGTGGATTTAGAAAGAATAGTTGCTGCTTGACTCCTGTGGGCAAAACAAACAGACTTAATTTCAGACTCCACTCCTATAGACAGCACAGGACTGACCCTATGTACTTTTACCCAATACCTGTCTCCAACATTTCGAGAAATAAAGAAATAACCTCACTCCCAGTGAGTCCAGATTAGACTCAGCTCTCACAGGCAACACAGAACTGACTTTACCCCACTGCCAAGTCACAGAGACCCGAAACTCCCCCTTCCAAAAGTATCATGGACATAAGCCCACCCCCAGATAACAAGGACATTAACTTCCTCTCCCTCAGAGGTATTCCAAACCTAGAGCCATAGAGTAATACAGCATGGTAACAGGCCCTTTGGCCCAAACTGCTGAACATAGCACCCACTCAGCAAGTACCAATTGCCCTCCTTTGGTCCATATACCATCCATGTACCCATCCAAATGTTTTTTTTAATATTGCTATTGTACCTGCCTCAACCACTTTCTCTGGCACAGCAGTTCAGACAGCTTCCAAGGAGCAGGAAAATCGACGTTTCGGGCAAAAGCCCTTCATCAGGACCACTCTAATCCAGAATCTGGTTTCCAGCACCTGCAGTCATTGTTTTTACCCACTTTCTCTGGCAGCTCATTCCATATATACATTACTCTCTGCATGAAGAAGTCGACCATCAAGTCCTTCTTAAATCTTCCCTTCTCACCTTAAGCCTCTGTCCTCAAGTTTTCAATTCCCTATCCCTGGCAAAAAGACTACATGCATTCATCCTATCTATGCCCCTCATGATTTTATACACATCAATAAGGTCACCCCTCATTCTCCTATGTTCCAAGGAATAAGGTCCTATCCTGACCAACCTCTACCTGGTTATAACTCAGGCCTGCTAGTCCTGACCACATCCTTGTAAATCTTCTTTGCACTCTTTTCATATTAACAATGTCTTTCGTATAACAGGGCGACCAAAACTACACAATACTCCAAGTGTGGTCTCACCAACGACTGGTACAGTTGTAACATAATATCCCAACTCCTATACTCAATGCTTTGACTGATGAAGGCCAGCACACTAAATGCCTTCTTCATCACCTGTCTACATGTGACACAGTTTTCAAAGAACTATGTACTTGTATTCCTAGGTCCCTCTCTTCCACAGCATTCCACAGGACCTTACCATTTACTGTATAAGTCCAATGTTGATTTGACTTTCCAAAGTGCAGTACCTCACACTTATCTGTATTGAATTGCATTTGCCAATCCTCTGCCCACTTCCCCTCCTGATCAAGATCCCACTGTAATTTTTAATAAGCTTCCTCGCGATCAATGACACCTCCTAATTTTGTAACATTAGCAAACTTGCTAATCATGCCTTGCACATCAGATCATTTATGTAAATAATGAATAACAAAGGTCCCAGCACTGACACCCGTGGCACAACACTAGTCACAGGCCTCCAGTCCGAGAAACAACCTTCACCCATCACTCTCTGCTTCCTACCATTGAGCCAATTTTGAATCCAGTTAACTAGCTTTCCCTGGATCCCATGCAACCTAATCTTCATGACTAGCCTGCCGTGTGAGACCTTGCCAAAGACCTTACTCTAAAGTCCATATAGACAACATCCATTGCCCTACCCTTATCTATCTTCTTGTTTGCCTCTTCAAAAAATGCTAAAAGTTTTGTCAGACACGACTTCCCGTGCACAGATCCACGCTGCATATCCCTAATCAGACCTTGACTATCTAACTGTTCGTTGATATTGTCTCAGTATCCTCTTCAAAAACTTTCCTATCACTGATGTTAGGCTGACTGGCCTGTAGTTCCCTGGCTTATCTTTGCTACCTTTTTTAAACAATGGAACATTAGCCACCCTGCAGTCTTCTGGAATTTCACCAGTGGCTAAAGATGAAGGAAACATTTCTACAAGGGCCTCTGCAATTTTTCCCTGAGCCTCGCACAATGTCCGAGGTTGGACTTGATCAGGCCCAGGGGGTTTATCCACCTTAATGCACTTTAAGATTGCAAACACCTCCTTTCTAGTAATATGTATGCAGCCTAAAACATCCCCAGTTGTTTCTCCTATTTACTGAGTATTCATGATTCTCTCCTCAGTAAACACTGAGGAGAAATATTTGTTAAATATCTTCCACCTCTCCTGTGGATCCTCACATAGATGGCCATGTTGATCTTTAAGGGGACCTATTCTCTCCCTAACCACTCTTTTACTCTTAATAATACTATTGAACCTCTTGAGATTATCTTTAACCTTATTTATCAGATCCATCTCATACCCTCTTTTTGCTCTTCTGGTTTCCCTCCTATGTATTTTCCTACACTTTTTATCGTCATCTGGGGATTCACTTGAGCCCGATAGCTTAAACCCGATGTATGCTGCCTTTTTTTCTGACCAGAGCCTCAAAATCCCTCATTAGCCAGGGGTCCCTAAACTTGCCAGCTTTTCCCTTCACCCTAACAGGGACATACTGTCTTATCTTTATTCACAACTATGTTAAAACTAAGAGAGCTATGGTCACTGGACCCAGAGTGTTCTCTGAATGACACTTCAGTCACTTGCACAACCTTGTTTCCTAAGAGGAGGTCCAGTGCTGCAACTTCCTGAGAAGGGCCCTCTATATATTGATCTAGGAAACTAACTTCAACATATTTGACAAATTCCACCTAGTCCGGGTTTTTAAACTCTGGGTGGCCCAGTCAATACAGGAGAAATTAAAATTTCCAACCAATAGTACTCCATTGTTCCTACAGGTGTCTGCAATCTCTCTACACATCTGCTATAATATAGTCCCATCAAAGTGACTATTTTCTTCTTGTTTCTAACCATTTGGCCTCATTTGTTGGCCCCTTATGAATATCCTCTCTAAGCACTGTTGTTATGTCCTCCCTTATCAAAAATCTCCCCCTCCTCACTTGTACTTCTGTCATGCCTGTAGCTTTTGTACCCTAGAACATTGAGCTGCCAAATCTGCCCTTCTCACAAATATGTTTCTGTTATGGCTATAATATCTCAGCCCCCAGAGCCAATCCACACTCTGAGTTCATCTGCCTTACCAGTCAGGCCTCGTGTGTTGAAATAAATGCACTTTAAACATGAAGTCTTTTCCATCCCTGCCTCTATCTATACTGAATAGTAAACTTGCTCTCGATGGCTAATGCATTTTCCCCTGACTGGTCGATGGCTCGTCTCTTATTCAGAGTCCCATCCTTCTTGCTAAACTAGTTAAACTCTCCCAGGTACCACTAGCAAATCTCCTGGCAAGGAGAATGGTCCCCCTCTGGTTCAAGTGCTACCTGTCACTCTTGTACAGATCATCTCTATCCCAGAAGAGATCCCAATGATTGAAAAACTGAAAACCCTGAAAACCATGCCCCCTACACCAGCACCTCAGCCACACATTCATCTAGCCTATCTTTCTGATTCGATCCTCACTGGCACATGGCACTGGGAGTAATCCAGAAGTCCTGCTTTTTAACTTCTTACCTAACTCCCTATACTCATTTTTTCAGGACCCATGCCTCTGTCTACCTATGTCATTTGTATGGATGTGCACAATGATCACTGGCTGTTCACTCACCCCCTTCAAAATGTTCTGTAATCGCTCAGAGACATCCTTGACCCTGGAAACCAGGTGGCAACCCAGCATCCTAGTGTCTTTTCTGCAGACACAGAATCTCCTGACCTAACGACCCCATCCACACATGCAGATATAGTGACAGAACTTCCCGATAAGCCAGACCTGACTCCCCCCATCACACAGGTAACCCACACTTGATTCCACTACTTCAAGTTGGCTTGATCCAACAATTGCTCTCAAACATTCACTTTCCCTACCCGCTATGCCCAGATATCCCAGATATGAGCTTGCACCTCCTGGGGTAACCCAGACCTGACACCCACATGAAACCAATGGCAGCCAAGACTAGCAATCTGTACCTCAACCTTTATCTAACTAGTAGCCCCAGCCTTTACTAATCCCGACTTTCAACCAGTACCCATTCAGGTTCCCATTGCTATGTCCAGACTGATTCAACTGCAGCTGGTCACTTATGTTGGTTTCACCCTGGGATCACACTCAGATCAAAGGTGCAAGTGAGCAAACGTACAACTGACCCTTGTACGGAGATAAGGTGAAGACATATATATATGAGAAGCAGCAAGGTGTAATAATTATGTTTTTAACCAACTGTTTGCTAACTTGTACATTATAAATGAAATTTTAATCTGCAAATATACCCTGAAACTAGATATTTGGCACAATTGGAGAAAATGATCAATTAAAAATATTTTAAAAGCTAAATATATTTGGATAGAAGAGCAGAGATACTGGAGAAGGTGACACCCTTTGGACAGAGACAGTGGTAGAACAGAGGGCTGAAAGATATAGTGGAAGATGACAGAGACCTGTTTTAAAATTAAACATTGTCATTTTGTATAACACTGAGTTCTTGCCTTCTCTTCAAAGCTTGTGGTCTGTGCAGTAACAGTAACAAGGTCAGCCAGGTCGACGTTATAGAATATGATTCCCTGATTGGGGGTATTAATCTGGTTCAATCAGGGAGCTCTGGCTGACAGATACAAACAGGAGTGTCAGATATCCTGACACTCTGAGAAAGCTGGAATAGTGTCAAGGACATTCTGCATGTAAATAAAGGGTGACTTGATAGTGGGATATGTCAGTGGCGATGAGAGCAAAGCTTGCTTCTGAAGAAATTCGCACACAGCAGTCATCTTTCATTTGGGGAAAGCATTTCTGACATCATGCCATCATTTAAGAAGCTTGACTCATTTGATGTTGCCATTAAAGACTGGGCCCAGTATGTGGAAACAATATGTTATTTTTTCTGGACAAATGACATTGAGGCTGATGAAAAGCAACAAGTAATTCACCTGACAGCTCGTGGACCCGTAGCTTTTTGGTTATTAGGAGCCTAACTTTCCCTGAGCCACCAGTTACCAAAACCTTTCAAGAGTTGATGGATTTAGTTAAGGAATATTAGATCCTCAAGCATCCTCTAATTCTGAGTTGTGACCAATTTTACTCAGCAACTCAAGAACCAGGGGAATCCGTATTGAGATCCTTGACTAAGTTAAGATGACTGGTGGAGGCACGTGGCTTTGGTTTAACCCTTGATGACATGCTGAAAGATTGTTTGATATGTTGGATTAGTGATGAAACCATGCTAAAGCATCCAGTAGCTGAAACCCAACTGGCCTTTAAACGGCACTACAACTGGCTTTATTATTGGAAAATGTGGCAAGTGGTGTATGTGTACTGCAGGGTTTGTCAATGGAAGTGGACACCCTCACCAATTTGATTGAGTTTGGGGAACACCACCTGAGTGAAGGTAATTGCATAGTCTCACTCAGGACATATCCTGGACAGAGGGACTCTATGTCTGCCCACAGCAAAACCCCAAAACAAACCCAAACCTCTGCCAAACAGTTAAAATTTTCTTCAGGATCTAGGCCGACAAGCCATTGTTGTTGCTTTCAGTAAAAAAAAACAGTCTGCAAACAGAGACAGTGAAAGAGTTCCACTGGACCGAAACTGAGTAAGAGAACTCATAGCTGAAAATGCGTTGCTGGAAAAGCGCAGCAGGTCAGGCAGCATCCAAGGAACAGGAAATTCGACGTTTTGGGCATAAGCCCTTCATCAGGAATGAGGAAAGTGTGTCCAGCAGGCTAAGGTAAAAGGTAGGGAGGAGGGACTTGAGGGAGGGGCAATGGAGATGTGATAGGTGGAAGGAGGTCAAGGTGAGGGTGATAGGCCGGAGTGGGGTGGGGGCGGAGAGGTCAGGAAGAAGATTGCAGGTTAGGAAGGCGGTGCTGAGTTCGAGGGAATCGACTGAGACAAGGTGGGGGGAGGGGAAATGAGGAAACTGGAGAAATCTGAGTTCATCCCTTGTGGTTGGAGGGCTCCTAGGCGGAAGATGAGGCGCTCTTCCTCCAACCGTCATGTTGTTATGTTCTGGCGATGGACTAAGAGAACTCATAGGCCGGTATCCAGGAAAGTGCACACCCTGGAAAGTCCACCATATCTGAACGGAAGTAAAGTTGTGATGATAATGGACGACAAACCCCTGCTGGATCTGCTTAAAGAGGACAAGGCAATGCCGCCCATAGCTTCAGGTCAAATTCAGCAGTGGGCTGTAACACTAAGTGTGTACAATTACAAGTTGGAACACCGTGCGGGAGGCCAAGTAATGAAAACGGATGCATTGAGTCATTTCCCGCTGGCAGATACACCCGAAGTGGTGCTGCCACTGGAAAAGTTGGTAATGGTTGTAAAGTTTCTGGACACACTTCCAGTCACAGCTGACAATGTCAGAGATTGGATGCAGAAAGACCTGGTCATGGCAAAGCTGAAACAGCTGGTGGTGATGGGGGAAGCCAAAGAGCTGTCACAACCAGAACTGAACCATTTTTGGGCCCAAAGCGACCAGATGACAATAGGGGATGGAATATTATTATGGGAAGCAAGGGTGATTGTCCTGAGCAAAGGTCACTGCCAGATATTGGCTTGACACCAGGGTCATTCAGGGGTTTCCAAAGTTGTGCCTGGTGACCAGGTTTGTATGCAGACATAGCTGCGTTGGTTGGGCAGTATCAAGAGTGTCAACAAGGATGAAAGTTACCACCAGCATTTGCCCCAGAATCATAAGAATGGCCAGGTAAACCCTGTACACATTGCCTGTGCAGATCCTTTCATAAGCTCAATGTTCTTAGTCATTGTGGACACCCACTCAAAGTGGTTGGATGTGCATAGAGTTCATTCATCAAACATGGGGACGACGAGAAAAAAGCTACACACATTGTTTGCAATACAGGGCCTCCTGGAAGTGTTGGTCACAGACCTTGGGCCATCGTTTACCAGCAGGGATATTGAATATTTCCTCAAGTTGAATCGCAGTTTTCATATAAGGACAGCTCCTTACCATCCATGATCCAATGGTCTGGCAGAAAGAGCAGTCCAAACTTTGAAGTCAGGCTTAAAATAACAGTCTACAGTTTCAATAGATACCAAACTGTCCTGGTTCCTTTTAGATTATAGGACTATCCCTAATGCAACTACAGGGATAGCTCCAGCAGAGTTGCTAATGGGGAGCAGACTCCACATCACGTTAAATCTGATCTTCCATGACCTGTGGATGAGGCTGGACACAAGACTTCAATAAGCAAAGGAAACAGTTTACATCAGAGAACGAAGCTTAGTATAGAAACCACAGGAATGGCCCCTCTTGAATAAGAGGTATGGTTGACATAAGGTCAGGTCCAGTGACATATAAACTTTGGATAGGTGTGACAGTCCTGAACAAGTACATGGACCATATGAAAGCTGCAAATTTGCAAACAAGGCAGGAGCAAAAAGTATCTGGTTCCTTGGAACATTCAGAAAGGCTGGCGGAATCCATGGGAACCCTCTCTGTCAAACATTGAAGATACCTTAGAATCTGAGATGGACGTAGTGGAATTTGCCACCTTAACTCCTTTGCCACCCGAAGGAGGGAATGAACTTCTTCCGAGAAGCTCCAGGTGTAAGAGGCAAGTTACTGTGCATTACCTGCTGCCCATATCCAAAGCAGATTTGGAGGAACCTAACCCAGTGCTAAAATGTTCCAGGAGGACATACAAGAAAAAGGACTGGTTTACATCCTCAGACTCAGAGGGGGAGGAATGTAATGTTTGTAACAAGGTCAGCCATGTGACATAGATTATGAGTTCCTTGATTGGGAGCTATTATTTGGGGACAATCAGGGAGCTCTGGCTGACAGGTATAAACAAGAGTGTCAGAGATTCTGTTTACTCTGAAAGCTGGCTCTGAGGAAGTTGATTCAGGCTTGAGGACTTTCCACATATAAATAACGGGTGGCTTGATACCAGCCTTTGTGGAAGTGTTTTAGCTTGGTCCATCTAGAGTCAAACAGTTTGGCAATCCGATTATCATTAAAGTGGCAAAGAGTTTTAAACTGAGGTTTTAGCTGATCTTCTGCAATTGTGACACAGAACATAATGAGATTGCTCACTCTGTGATCCTGAGTTTGAGTACATGAACAGACATCAGGATTCTGTAAGTTGTGAAGCCTGTTATCTGCATGACAAGGTATCCAGGAATCAAACTGGAAGTCAAGATGTCAGACGCTTAAGAGGTTTGCAATTTTGCAGGAATAACTAATCCCACAGAATGTTATTATCGTACAAAGCTTGCGATTACGAGAATTACAGCATGAGATTACTGCTAGTGATATTCTAGCATGAACGATTAAGATGTCTTTACAATGTTCCCGCCTGCTACTTTTGTATGGAAATTAATACATTTATTTTCAAACAGTAATTTGTTACAACAGGAGGTGGAAATGGTGCATAATAGACCAAGCTCTAATCTATTCATGTTGCCAACAATCACACTCTATTTCCCTGAAAGTTTAGAAGAGACATGGGTCTTTTATGCCTTATTTCAAAGCAACATTTCAATAATTGTAATTCAAGAATGTAATGACTGGAAACCTAGTGAGAAAAGTGGGTAAAATAAAAGAGATTCATGGGAATGAACATTCAAATGGTACTGAACCCTCATTTTCAAGTTCATAAGATGGGTTGGATCAATGAGTGTCATTTGCCGCTTGTATTGTGTTTTCCTTTTGAGATACAAAATGGCCAACAAGAGCTGTCCCTCATTTCATCTTGTTCAATTTAATCTGAATGATGGGAACTGAAAAACTATAGTGATCTCTCTCTTGGAGGAAGGTTGAAAGATGGGTCAGTTTGGGAGTTTGTCACTGAGCGGCTGCTGATGAGCTACAGTGGATGTAAGAGGATAATGCAAGACTCATTAGCATTTCATCATGGCAGCAGATCTCCTGCGAGAGTAGCTAAAAGGAACGGTAACAGTTGGCTAACCAGCCAACCTGAATTGCAAAGAATCAGCTTCAGTCAAAGGTTACATTCTGAGTCAGAAGATTGCGTGTTCAGACCCCAGGCCCCAACACAGTTGAGGCTAGAAAGTCAACACAAAGACATAAAATGCTGGAAAATATTCAGCATGTCAGCTCTGATGTTGGGTCATTGATCTAAAACATTGGCTCAAGTTTTTGGAAATCTCTGGAGGTCTTTAAAATTGTTTGTTAGTGTTTGGTTTTGGTATTCCTACTCCCAGTCATTATCTGGCAATTGTTACCAGTGCAAAATCGGGTCCAAATAACAAGCCCACATCCTGTAATCCTGTAAGAACAAATTACAGCAGATGCTGGAATCAGTGCTAAAAACAATAAATGCTGGAGATCACAGTGCGAAGCATCCATGGAGAAAGACGCTGACCTGGGCTGTCTCCATTGTGGAATTATCATCTTAAACTGCACACCAGGGCCTACCTCACCACCCTCCCTACCCCATTCCCTCAAAAGCTGCAACTTCACCAGAAAATCACTAATCAACCTGATCTCATTGCACATCACCAAATCTAGCCTAGCCTGTGCTTTAGTTTATTGCAGCACATACTGTTGTTGAAAAAAAACTATCCCAAAAACATTCTGTGAACTTCTCATCTAATGTCTCCCTACAGATTTGATATTTTTAGTCTTCCTGTAGAAGATTTCCCCTGATTATTGCTGTACCTTTCTGACAAGTTCTCACCTATGCTCTGCCCTAAGGTTACATTACTCCCATAGTGACTTCTTAACTTCATAATTTTTCATCTTACTTAATCACACCTTGTCTCTTGAATTTTGGTCATCACTTTTGTGCAAAAAGAATGATTAAATCTCAGAGCCAGCCCTCCATCTTTCCCTCGCTTCCTATTCACAGAGACATGTAATCGGAGAATTTTCTAAATATGCTTTACCTTCAATTTTCAGAATATCCTGCAGCCATGTTTATTTAATGGCAACCTGATCATACTTATTTTATTTGTGTTTCAGTTCATCTGTTTTGTTTCAAACTGTTTGGGTGGGTATGATGCCTCAGTGGTTAGCACACCTGCCTCACAGCGCCAGGGACCTGGGTTCAATTCCGGTCTCGGGTGACAGTCTGTGTAGAGTTTACACATTCTCCCCGTGTCTGTGTGGGTTTCCTCCAAGTGCTCCAATTTCCTCCCGTAGTCCAAAGATGTGCAGGTCAGGTAGATTGACCATGATAAATGTATGGTCATAGGGATAAGGATCGAAGGGTGGGTCTGGATGGGAGTCTCTTCGGAGGATTGGCTTGGACTCGAAGGGTCAAATGGACTGCTTTCACACTGTAGGGATTCTATGAAATATGACAGGCATTCTTTTAAAAGAGTTCAATGTCATTTCATATCAGTTCCATTGAGTTTCACAAAAGAGGTGAAACCTAGTGAGATTTCTCACCATATCTTACCAAACGAGCCTTGTTAACTCACTGGCCTGCCCCTCTCATTCGATTCTAGCCCTGTTCTGCCTCCCACCATTCGAGAAACGTCTCACCAGTCACTGGATAACTGGTGAGCCCTGGCACCCCCACCATCTTTGAAAACCCACTGTCCACATGGACAAGTTTTGGCAATCCAGTATTGCCCCTTGCTGGCAATACAATGGCACGGCAGCCATAAAGCCACACCGCCCATGACACACAGGCAGCCTGGCTGATACTCATTCACACTTACAACTCCATTCCCTCATCTTGGTGTCTGTTCAACTGTTTCACATAGTTTACGGGTCCTCAGCTACACCCTGTCTGAAAAGCTTCTCGAGATCACTACTGCTCTGTCCCCAGATGCCCACTGTAGACTCCCATCTTGTCATTATCCAGAAGGGGAACATCCAGTAGGGGAGGCAGTTGAATAATTCAAAATATAAGCTTATACGCATATTGGCTCAGTGGTCAGCACTATTGCCTCACGGCACCAGGGTTCCGTGTTCAATTCCAGCCTTGGGCGACTGTCTATGTGAAGTTTGCACGTCCTCTCTGTGTCTGCCTGGGTTTTCTCCAAGTGCTGTGGTTTCCTCCCATTGTCCAAAAATGTGCAGGTTGGGATGTAAATGGATTAGCCATTGGCAATGCATGGTTACAGTGATTGGGCGGAATGCTCTTTTGAGGGTCAGGGTGGACTTGATAGGTCAAATAGTCTGCTTCCATTGTGTAAGAATTCTATGATTCACGGCCATGAGAAATGGACAGAAGCAAAACAAATAGAAGTTGCAATTCATCCTCCACAATAGAAACTAAATGACCATGACTATTTTGCAATCCATGCTGGCCTGCTGCACCCAGCTTTAATTTACTAGAACCTGGTGTCAATCAGGTTCGAAACACAAAGAACTGCGGATGCTGAAAATCTGAAGCAACAACTGAAATTGCTGGAGAAATTCGGCAGACCTGGTAACATCTGTAGAATCAAAACAGAATTAACATTTCGAGTCCAGTGACCCTCGCCAGCACTGACTATTAGATTTAGATTACCTACAGTATGGAAACAGACCTTCAGCCCAACACGTCCACACCAACCTCTGAAGAGTAAACCACCCAGACCCTATCCCCTATCCAATATTTACCCCTGACTAATGCACCTGATACTATGGGCAATTTAGCATGGCCAATTCACCTGACCTGCACATCTTTAGATTGTGGAAGGAAACCGGAGCACCCAGAGGAAACCCACACAGATACGGGGAGAAATGTGCAAACTCCACACAGACCGTCGCCCGAGGCAGGAATTGATCCTGGGCCCCTGGTGCTGTGCCACACTCTCAACTGGTGCTGCCACACTTGCTGTGTTTCACAGCACTCTCTGGTTTTGTGTTCATGAGCTCTTGTATTGCCCCATGTACCAGCATGCCCCTGTTCAAAACATGGGCAGCATTGTATCTGAGCTCCATATCCTTGCAATTTGAACACTGGCATCTCGAGGATGGAGAAGTTGACAGCAATGACCTAAAAAGAGGTGAAAATGCTGGCGAGAAATGATCCATCTTTCGTGACACTTGCAAGTGGAATGGGAGGTCGAGATTGATGTGGGCCTGTGATAAGAAGGGAGGTGGAAGGCACCAGACCCTCCCTTTTTAAGGTGATACTAAGCCAGTGCAGCACCATCGCCATGTTGGTGCACATGCTGAAGCAGAAACTGAATGAATGATGGAGAGATGATCCTTGTCATTGCGATGCAGCATGCTTCTTTATGTCAGCCCTGGAACACTGTGCCAGAACTGTGATGGATGCTGGAGACTGGAGGAGTGGGAGTCTGGTTCCTCCCCGGGGCCAATGGGTGACCTGCGCCGGATCTCTGTCATTCACCCACAGTGCACCAGGGCAGCAATTGACGCCACATATGTAAGACCACACTGGCCATTATAATCCCCCCGATAAGGTCAGTTTTGCAGCCCAGGCAGTAGGATTTGAAAACATAGCTGGGTTCCCAAGGTGCAGTGTGGCATTGATTATGCACAAATTGCACGAAAGATGGATAATTTCTGGCCAGCAATCCCAGTTCTATTTAAGTCATTGCTGTCAACTTCTCTATCCTAGAGATGCCAGTGTTCAAATTGCAAGGATCAGTGACATGGTGTTAATTGCCTTTACCTGGCATTGGACCCCCAAGCATGTTCACTCTACATGAATTGCAAATGAGCAATGGAATGATTGCAAATTAAAATGTCTCTGCAAACACATGCTCCAGATCATACCCAGCTGCAGAACCCAGCATTCATAAAGGACCAAAAGACTGCCAATACCACTAGAGTAAATAATCACTTTAACAGAGGTATCTCCATGACAGCTTTCAAAATTGTTCGATCTTCTCCTTATCTGGATCATATTTTCATTTTCCTCTGTACTTATGCTGTATCTACAAATCCCATTTTGTGCCAAGCGATATCATGCTATCTGGGAAGTTGAAGGGTTCTCTTATCACAAACAGTGTCTTGCACACAGAGAACCTCTAGGTGGTGCAGAATGTGAGTAGGCTCTGCCACCACCCAACCTGACTAAGCAACAGTAAGAGATGGTGCTTCTGAAAGTATGAATAATGTGACCAATGGAATTTAGGATCAGAATCAATCCAGTCCTGCATTGGGAGTGAGTGATGGAGATCAGAGAGGGGTGGGGGAATAGGCAGAGCATTAGATCTAGTCCCCCAGGTATGGCCTCCTCGTCTGGTATTTCCTTCCCCACCACCCCTATGATGGGTAGTGAGCGGGGGCTAAAGAGAGGCCATTGGTGGCTGCAGAGGGGCAGGCTGTGGCCAGAGAGGGTGCGACTGTTGGCCATCCCAGGACATGTATGTGTTTGCGCTGACATCACTACCCATGAATGTGGTCACGGCAGGAAGAGGTGATGACCTGGTTGAATTGTTGTTGGATTATTAATCCAGAGACCCAGGTACTGACTTGAGAATCTGGGTTCGAATCCCATTATGGCAAAAAAAATCACCTGGAATTATGAGTCTTCTGATGACCATGATAGCATTGTCAATTGTCAGAGGGAAAACCCAACTGTTCACTATTACCCTTCAGAGAAAAACTCTCAGCCTTCCATGGTTTTCCTTACGTGACTCCAGACCCACAGAAATGTGGTTGACTCTTAACTGCCCTCTGGGAAATTAAGGATGGTCAATAAATGCTGAGCTAGTCATGAATGCCCATGTTCTGTGAATGAATAAAATTAAAATTGCATGGTGGGCTGATGCATCTTGTGGCTTGTCACAGGGCATGTATTTGTGACATTCAGAGTCATCACCTGGTCACGGAATGCCACTTTCTGAGTAGTGTGCATCTCTAATCATTAATATTGTCCCTCTATTATTGGAATGGCCACCATTTTGAGTTCATTAATGATATTACCACCATAGGGGTTATACGTGTGGAGAGTTTACTTCATTCTCGACTGATTTCATGCAAAGGTTAAGTCTCAAATCTCTGGAGTGCAGGAATATTTCAGCACAAGCAGGTCGTTGTCAAAATATGCTCTAAAATGAATAGAGGGTTTTTTGGTTGGGATCCTCTTGATGTTATGAACAAACCAGGGAGCGCTATTAGTTAGGTACTTCTACATAAAGACTAGGAATAGACAGGAGTTGAGGAAAGCCCTTTTGATCCAAAGAAGATTGGAGATAGTAGCCCGAAAGGGTGGTAGTGGCAGAAGGCATCATTATATCTAAAAAGCACTGGGAGATTCACTTGGATTGCTGTAATCTACAGGGCTACGGACCTAGGGCTGAAATGTGGGGGAAAAAAAGAGAATGATTCCAAAACTCAGTCTGGCAGTTTCTGTGGGGGGGAACAGAGTTAACATTTTGAGTCCAGTGATGCTTCTTAAGTGTTTGTCCAACATTTTCTGTTTTTAATTTCAACTTCCCAGCTTCTGCAGTGTTTTGATTTTAACTGGAATGTGGGGTTCAAATGGATAACACAGCACAGACACAGCGGGCCGAACGGCCACTTTCTTTGCTGTAACTTTCTGTGAACTTATAAAATTCCTGTTTCAAATATATTAATGAGTCCTGTGGACTGAGTGACATAGGTCACTTGATGTCAAAGCATAAAAGGTTAAATATGTCAAATGCTTGAACTAATTGGTAGCTCAGTGGTTAGCACTGCTGCCTTATAGCTCCAGGGAGCCAGGTTTCTTTCCACTCTTGGGTGATTGTCTGTGTGGAGTTTGCACATTCTCCCCCTGTCTGTGTGGGTTTCTTCTGGGTGCTCCGGTTTCCTCCCTCAGTCCAAAGATGCACAGGTTAGGTGGATTAGCCATGGGAAATGGGGATGAAGCTGGGACTGGCTGGGATGACCTTCAGGGAGCTGGCATGGACTCATTGGGTTGAATGGCCTGCTTTCACACTGTAGGGATTCTATAATCTGAAAACCTATTTCTGTCTAATGCTGATCCTTTTGGATCAAGTCCTGATGATTTTCCATATTGTACCTTTTATCTTTTATTGAGGGGTGAAGGATTTCTCAGTGGGTCTTGCTAATGGGTAAATTACAGACAAAATATTTTAGATGTTTAATTGGAGAGGAGGGATTAAGATAAGCACAATTAAGAGATCAACAAGTTTGCTAATCACAAAAGCATCAAAATATTAAAAAGCCTGAATTAGACCTGAACAAATGTGACTTCCTCAGGAATCTCTTCTGCCTCACTCAGTATTCCTGTTACTGATATTTGCTACAGAAACACTTCACTCCCTCTCATTGTCCCCAGCTAGGCAAAATATCATCAAACAGATTGTTGGAAGGACAATTCTTTCAGTAGGGAAAGCGAGTTTATCTGAACAGAGAGTGTAATAAGAAAAAAACGCTTATCCCATTATGTTTATCTCGAGATTTTATGCTGCAGGTTTCTGTCTGTCCACCTGGAACTGAACTGAGACAAAACAAAAATCACTGCACTTTCTGGGATCTTGAAAATAAAATTAGATTCTTTGACTGGGGTGGAGTCAACTTAGAGCTTCATAGGATAAAAGAACATCGTTTGAAAATACTCTGCATCCAGCCACATGATTTTAGATTGTGCAACTTAGCAAACATTGGCAGATTGGAAAGGTTTTTTTTTAAAAATAACTGCTTCCGAGATGTAGATATAAATACAATAAGATTCTGTGCTTATCAGACTGTCAATTATATGTTGCATTGCCCTTGATGTTGTTGAATGTGCTGAAAAACTCATTGATTTTGCAGCTTCTAGTGTGTCACCTCTGATCTTTACTGGGCTCAGTTTAAGGCATGTGATGTAAGGAGATGGTAAACTCTGGCACTGGTGGGGTAATGGGGAGTTGGTGGTGGGGGTGGAGAGGGATGCAGTGATTGAGATGATGTGGGAGTTGGTTTTGATCCATCACAGCTGTGTTTGTATCTTAAGCAGTGTCAATGGCAAACCCTTTGAACAAGCTATAAAGCATGTATTTCTGCCACTAGCCAGGATAATGACCCGTACTGCTCTAAGGAATTCATCGTTTGCAGTTAGGTCAGACAATTAGTCCAGAATTTCAAAAAGAAAAAAATGTAAATTGCCCATTTCATCGTGTCTGGTGGGTGATGTATCCGACCCAGGGCAGTGGAAACCACATTAAAGATTAAACACAAAGTGACATAACATGTAAAAGTATTTAAACCTGCTGCATGAGTGATAGTACTGCAATTGCCTACGGTAGTGAATAAGTCGCTAATCTCCTTCTACCTGAGGTACAGGACCCTTCGGCAAAATTCCACTTCCCAACCTCAAAGGACTTAGCCAATGCCACCAACGGTGCACTAAGAGCCAGAGAAAAACCTACTGAAGCGCAGGAAACTACACTTCAACAGCAAAGAAGCTCAGAACTACAAAGATGACATTGTCTAAAAAAGCTTACTTCTTGTTTTGTGTTGTCCAATCTCACTCAAATTATACAAATCACATTTGCACAGCAAAAATATAAATTGGTGCTTTGAAATGGAACTGTGATTCCTTTAAATATTATAGCATAAAAATTTGAAGCATCTCATCTATAAAAGCAATAAATACTAGTTCGAAAGCAAAATAATTTAAATATAACACAAATAAAATATTCATTCGACATTTATACTAATTACACATTCATATATGCCACACCATATGTCTCAGAAAGGTCTCATTTTTACTTTTGATGTGCTGTAGCTGTTGAAATGATAGAAAAAATGGTTAGTTATTTTGCACTCAGTTAGATCCCATGACAAGTGATTGGCCAGTTTTTTTAAATGGAATCTCTAATGTGTAAAAGCAGGCCATTCAGCCCATCGAGTCCACACTGACCCTCTGAAGAGCATCCGCCCCAGACCCACCCTATCCTTGTAACCTTGCACTTTCCATAGCCAATTCACCTAACCTACACATCTTTGGAAACTGGAGCACCTGGAGCAAACCCACACAGGCACAAGGAGAATGTGTAAACTTCACACAGACAGTCACTGAGGGTGGATTTGAACCAGGACGTCGGTGCTGTGAGGCAGCAGTGCCAACCACTCAGACACCATGCCACCCTAAATTGCTTATGGTAGTGTTGTTTGAAAAACTAACTTTTGGCTAATTCTTTTGTGCAATGTCACATTGCTTTTACCACCTCAAGTGGGCATAAAGATCCCATGATAGTCGGGTAACTCTCCAAGTGCCCTGATCAACTCTTACCTGTAAACTACTAACATCTGAATGGAGTAATTCTGTTGTTTTCCATTTGCTGTTTTGTCAAAGCCTGTCCAGCATCTACAAGGCACAAGTCAGGAGTGTGAGGGAATACTCCCCACTTATCTGGATTGGTGAAGCTCCACCAAAACTCAAGATGTTTGACACCATCCAGGACAAAGCAGCCCACTTGGTTGGCACGAAATCCACAAACATTCACTTCCTCCATCATTGATGTTCAATAGCAGCTGTATGTACCATCTACAAGCTGCAAGGCAGAAATTCACCAAAGGTCCTCAGAAAGTATCTTCCAAACCCACGTTAACTTCTGTCTAGAAAGACAAGGGCAGCAGGTACATGGAGACACTGCCACCTCAAGTTTCCCTCCAAGCCACTCACCATCCTGACTCATTAAAATTATTTTGCAGCACAGAGGCATCGCTATCTGGCCAGCATTTATTGTTTGTCCCAAGTTATACTCGAGAAAATGATAGTGAGCTACCTTCTTGAGTGGCTGCAGTCCATGTGCTCTGGGTTGACCCACAATGGCATGAGAGAAGGATTCCAGAATTTTGACCGAGCAATATATATTTCCAAGTCAGGAAGATGAGTAGCTTGGAGAGGAACTTGAATGTGGTGGTATTCTCATGTATTTGTTGCACGTGTCCTTCTAGATGGAAGTGGTCGTAGGTTTGGAAGGTGCTGTCTGAAGATCTTTGTGAGTTTCTGCAGTGCATCTTGTAGATATTCCTGCTACTGACCATTGATGATGGAGGGAGTGGATGCTTGTGGATGTAATGCCAGTTAAGCAGGCTGCTTTGCCTTGGATGGTGTCAAACTTCTTGAGTTTTGTTGGAACTACACCCATTCAGGGATTTGGGGACTGTTCCATCACACTCCTCATTTGTACCTTATAGGTGATGCACAGGCTTTGGGGAGTCAGGAGGTGAGTTACCACAGTTTTCCTAGCCTCCTAGTCTTATAGCAATTATGTTTATGAGTCCAGTTGAATTTCTGCTTAATGATAACCACAGAATAGTAGGGGTTCAGTAATAGTAACACCATTGGATTTCAAGGGCTAGTGGTAGATTTTCTCTTATTAGTGATGGTCATAGCCTGTGTGGAGTGAATGTTACTTGCGACTTGTCAGCCCAAGCTTGGCTATTGTCCAGATCTTGTTGCATTTGAACATGGACTGCTTCTATGTCTGAGGAATCGGAATGTTGTGCAATCATCAGCAAGCATCCCCATTTCTGACCTTATGATGGACGTAAGGTCATTGAAACTGAAGATGGTTGGGTCTATGACTGAGGAACTCCTGCAGAGATGTCCTGAAGCTGAGAGGACTGACCGCCAACAACCACAATCAAGTATGACTCCACCTACTGGGCAGTTTGATCCCTGACACTCATTGATTCCAGTTTTGCTCAGGATCCTTGATGCCACACTTGTCTGATGCATCCTTGATGTCAAGGGTTGTCACTCTCACCTCATCTCTGGAATTCAGCTCTTTTGTCCATCTTTGAACCAAGGTCACAGTGAGGTCAGGAGCTGAGTGGCACCTTCCATTATTTACTTATGACTGTGAGTAGACTGATGGGGTGGTAATCGGCTGGGTTGGTTTTGTCCTGCTTTTTATGTTACAGGACCTACTTGGTCAATTTTCCACATTGCTGTACTGGAACAGCTTGGCGAAGAGAGTAGCAAGTTCTGGAGCACATGCCTTCAGTATTTTTGCCAGAAAGTTGTCACGGCCTTGTAGTCTTTGCAGCATCCAGTGGATATCACGTGGAGTGAATCAAATTGGCAGAAAACTGGTATCCTTAATAGAGTCATAGAGTCATAGAGATGAACAGCACGGAAACAGACCTTTGGTTCAACTCATCCATGCTGACCAGATATCCCAACCTAATCTACTCCCACTTGGTAGCACCCTGTCCATATCCCCCAAACCCTTCCTGTTCATATACCCATCCAGATGCCTTTTAAGTGTTGCAATGGTACCAGCCTCCACCACTTCCTCTGGCAGCTCATTCCATACACATACACCCTCTGCATGAAAAAATTGTCCCTTAGGTCTCTTTTATGTATTTTCCCTCTCACCCTCTAGTCTGGACTCCTTCACCCCAGGGAAAAGACTTTATTTATTTATCCTATCTGTGCCCCTCATGACTGTATAAACCTCTATAAGGGTCACCTCACAGCTTTCAACACTCCAGGGAAAACACCCCAAACCTATTCAACCTCTCCTAACAGCTCAAAACCTCCAACCCTGACAACATCCTTGCAAATCTTTTCTGAATCCTTACAAGTTTCACAACATTTTTCCAATAGGAAAGAGATCAGAATTGAACACAATATTCCAGAAGTGGCCTAACCAATGTCCTGTACAGCTGCGACATCACCTCCAACTCCTGTACTCAATACTCTGACCAATAAAGGAAAGCATCCTGGGGACTACTGGAGGAAGCCAAGATGGATCACCCACTCAACACATCTGGTTGAAGATTGTTGCAAAAGTTTTAGCTTTATCTTTTGCACTGATGTGCTGAGCTCTTCCATCATTGAAGATGGGGATATTTGTGGACCCTGCTCCTCTGGTGAGCTCTTTAATTGTTCACCATCATTAACAACTGAATGTGGCAGGACTGAAGAGCTTATGTCTGACTGAGTGGTTGTGGGACCACTTATTGCTGTCTATCACTTGTTGTTTATGCTGTTTGGCGTGCCAGTAGTCCTGTTTAGTAGCTTCACCCAGGTTGACACCTCACTTTCAGGAATGCCTGATGCTGCTCCTGGCATGCCTTCCTGCAGTCTCCATTGAACCAGGGTTGATCACTCCACTTGATGGTAATGTTTCAGTGGGAGAATGTGCTGAGCTCTGAGGTTACAGATTGTGCTGGAGTACAACTTTGCTACTGCTAATGGTCCACAGCACCTCATGGATGCCCAGTCTTGAGTTAGTAGATCTGTTTGAACTCTTGCCCCATTTAGTACAGTGGTAGTGCCACATAACATGATGGAGGGTATTCTAAATGTGAAGGCGGGACTTCGTTTCCACAAAGACTGTGCAGTGGTCACTCTTACCAATACTGTCATGGAGAGATGTATTTGCCAGATTGGTAAGGATGTGGTCAAATATGTTTTTCTCTCTTGTTGGTTCCCTCACCAACTGCCAGAGACCCAGTCCAGCAGCTACGTCCTTTCGGACTCAATCAGCTCGATCAGTAGTACTGCTGCCAAGCTACGCTTGATGTTGGACATTAAAATCCCCCACCCAGAGTACATTTTGAGTCCTTGGCATCCTCAGTGCTTTCTTTAAGTGTTATTCCACATAGAAGAGTACTGATTCATCAGCTGAGAGAGGATGGTATGTGGCAATCAACAAGAGGTTTCCTTGTCATGTTTAACCTGAAGCTACAATACTTCATGGGGTTTGGAGTCAATATTGAGGACTCCCAGGGCAACTCTCTCCCGACTGTATACCCCTGTGCTGCCTCCTCTGCTCAGTCTGTCCTACCCGAGCGACAGGATATATCCGGGGATGGTGATGGTGGTTTCTGAGACATTGCCTGTTGGGTATGATTCCGTGATTATGACTGTGTCAGGCTGTTGCTTGATTTGTCTGCGAATCAGCTATCCCGACTTTGGTGCTAACACCCAAATTGCAGGGTTGACACAGCTGTTTCTGCTGTTGTGTTTTCCAGTGTCTAGGTCAATCCATCTGGTTTCATTTCTTTGAGAATTTTTAGCAATTGGTGCAACTGACTAGCTTGCGAGACCATTTCAGAGGGCAATTGAGAGTCAACCATTTTGCTTGGGTCTGGAGTCACTTTTAGGCCAGATCAGTAAAAGATGGCAGTTTCCTTCCCTGACAGGGATTAGTGAACCAGATGGGATTTTCCAACAATCGACAATGATTTCATGGTCATCAGTAGATTCTTAATTCCAGATTTTTCTTTAATTGTTGAAAAAGAAGATTATATTCACAGAGAGAAAGAGTAAAGTGGAAGAGTCAGAGAAGGGGAGTCCTCAATATTGACTGCAAACCACATGAAGTATTGTAGCTTCAGATTAAACATGAACGAGGAAACCTCTTGCTGCTTGCCACATACCATCCTCTCTCAGCTGATGAATCAATACTTTTCCATGTTGACTAACACTTAGAGGAAGCATTTTGGCCAATATTCATTCCTCAACCAACATCACAAACCTAAATCATCTGGTCCTTAAAGTATTCATTGTGTGAGAGTAGACTGCTGCTTTCGTAAATAGAAACAGAAATCACTGGAAAACCTCAGTAGGTCTGGCAACATTGTGAAGAGAATTCAGAGTTAACGTTTTTTGAGTCCAATGACTTTCAGAATAGTTCTCTCTTTAAACCTTGCTGAGCCTCTCCAATATGCTTGTCTTTAAAAAAAGAAGATATTTTCTGCTTTGGGCTATACTTCACTTTGCGAGCTAACTACTTGATCCACAGGACTCTTGTGAATTACATTTCTGATATCTGCTCCTGAAACTGAATGCCAATTTCAAACAGTTCATACATGACTGGGCTTTTAGACACAGAGAAGGACATGGGCACAAGTGAAGGAGTTTGATTTTTTTATAGTGTGACCCATATACCACAATCATACAGTCATATAGCGTGGAAACAGACCCTATGGTCCAACCAGTCCATGCCAACCATAACTCCAAACTAAACTGGACCTATCTGCCTGTGCTTAGCCTATATCTCTGCAAACATTTCTTATTCATCTAAACTGATCAAAACATCTTTCAAATGTGGTGACTATATCCACATCCACCACTTCCTTTGGAAGTTCATTCCACACAAGAACCACTCTCTGTGTAAAAATATTGCCCTTCATGACTTTTTAAAATTTTTGCCCCCCACCTTAAAAATGTGCCCCTTTGTCTTGAAATCCCCCACGTGAGAGAAAAGACACCTTCTATTCATCCTATCCTGCCCCTCCTGATTTTATAAACCTCTATAAGGTTACCCCTCAACTTCCTACACTCCACTGGGAAAAAAGGAGGCAATTAGCTGACTCAATTAAACGAGAAAAACTGGAACCTCTATCCATAGTGTGCTCACATCCCTACATGTTGGCATATATTTCCAAACTGACCATTTTACCCAACTGATTTATGATCTACGTAAGCTTAACCCCTTAGATCTCTTTGAACCTCTGTCCCAGATAAACACATTTTCTAAGGGATGACATCTTCTTGTTATTCTTCCCTGCTACAATGTACCACTGTTCACTGAATTGTAATAAAATGTACATATGCACCACCATTTTGAAAGTTGAGGAATGTCTTCTTATATTTGGTTATAATCCTCCTCGTCGACAATATCATGAAATTTGGTGCCAACTGCAAGACTTGAAATAGTCCCAGCTCCGAATTGTTTTTGAGACGGTTGTGTGATTGCATTCCTGTGACAATTTCCACGTTTCTACAAAACTTGGAAGCACTTTGGTGGACTCATTGGATCTCAAAAAAGTCAGAAGCCTTGCAGAAACCAGATTCTTTCTCTACTTAATATTCTTCACATTGAGTTGTTTTTAATTAGCAAAAACTGCTGGCTAAAACAAAATTACTGTGTGAAACAAGTGCCACCGCCCCCCCCCCCCCCCCCCCCCCGCCCCACCAACTCTCGTGAAATGAGAAAAGGAGAAACCTACCAAAGTGCGTGACCTGGCTTATCTGCTCTCTTTTTAAAAATGGGTTTCAGAAGCCCTGGGGCCTGGGGTTATGACCTTTAAGCCATGCCCCTGATGAGGACATGAAGCAAAGTATGAAAACAATCAGCATTACCTTTTTTCCCTTCAAGTCACACATTCCCAGTTTAAAGATGATGCTCACATTAAGGCAATCTCAAGAATGTTGTCGTACAAGATTAACCCTATGCAGACCAAACCTAATTTCAAATATGCACATTTGCATTGAAACCTTAATGAGACATTCCAAGTCTAAATATGTTAAGACTGTAAGGAGATTGAAAGGAATTAATGAACCTACACACTGGACAGCAGAACATAGACAAGTAGCAGACATCCATTAAGACCATGATCATCTCTAAAGAGGGCCTAGTAATCTTTCGGTTCTTCTCCTCAATCTTCTGGAGTACAGCGTCCAGTACTGGTGGCCCAGTTATCGAAATGATGTTATTAAGCTGGAGAGGGTTTCAGAAGAGATTTACCAGGATATAGGTATGAAAGGTTTGAGTTATAAAGAAAGGCTGGATAGAACATAGAACGTTACAGTGCAGTACAGGCCCCTCAGCCATTAATGTTGCGCCAACCTGTGAGAATGATCTGATGAGATGGGCTTCTCAAGGGAGGCGCGGTAGTAGTTTGGCGCACTGACCTTTACACCGCTGAGGCTAAACGCCAGCTCGTGGACACCTCCTCCTACTGCCCCCTTGAACATGACCCCACCTCCCACCACCAAACCATCATCTCCCAGACCATCCATAACCTCATCACCTCAGGGGATCTCTCAACCACCACCTCCAACCTCATAGTCCCACAACCCCGCACCGCCCGTTTCTACCTCCTGCCCAAAACCTGACTGCCCCGGCCGACCCATTGTCTCAGCCTGCTCCTGCCCCACCGAACTCATATCTCTGCATACCTCGACACTGTCCTGTCCCCCTTAGTCCAAGAACTCCCCACCTACGTTCAGGACACCACCCATGGCCTCCACCTCCTCCAAGATTTTCACTTCCCCGGCCCCCAACGCCTTATTTTCACCATGGACATCCAGTCCCTGTACACCTCCATGCCCCATGACGAAGGACTCAAAGCCCTCCTCTTCTTCCTTTCCTGCTGTACCAACCAGTACCCTTCCACTGACACCCTCCTTCGACTGACTGAACTGGTCCTCACCCTGAACAACTTCTCTTTCCAATCCTCCCACTTCCTCCAAACCAAAGGAGTTGCCATGGGCACCCACATGGGCCCCAGCTATGCCTGCCTCTTCGTAGGATATGTGGAACAGTCCATCTTCCGCAACCAAACTGGCACCACCCCACACCTTTTCCTCCGCTACATTAATGACTGTATCGGCACTGCCTCGTGCTCCCACGAGGAGGTTGAACAGTTCATCAACTTTACCGACACCTTCCACCCCGACCTCAAATTCACCTGGACCGTCTCTGACTCCTCCCTCCCTTTCCTAGACCTTTCCATTTCTATCTCGGGCGACCGAATCAACACGGACATATACTATAAACCGACTGACTCCCACAGCTACCTAGACTACACCTCCTCCCACCCTGCCCCCTGTAAAAACATCATCCCATATTCCCAATTCCTTTGTCTCCGCCACATCTGCTCCCAGGAGGACCAGTTCCGATACCGTACAGCCCAGATGGCCTCCTTCTTCAAGGACCGCAGTTTCCCCCCAGACGTGATCGACGATGCCCTCCACCGCATCTCCTCCACTTCCCGCTCCTCCGCCCTTGAGCCCTGCCCCTCCAACCGCCACCAGGACAAAACCCCACTGGTTCTCACCTACCACCCCACCAACCTCCGTATACACTGTATCATCCACCGTCATTTCTGCCACCTCCAAACGTACCCCACCACCAGGGATATATTTCCCTCTCCTCCCCTATCAGCATCCCGAAAGGACCACTCCGTCCGTGACTCCCTCGTCAGGTCCACACCCCCCACCAACCCAACCTCCACTCCCGGCGCCTTCCCCTGCAACCGCAAGAAATGCAAAACTTGCGCCCACACCTCCTCCCTTACTTCTCTCCAAGGCCCCAAGGGATCCTTCCACATCCACCACAAATTCACCTGCACCTCCACACACATCATCTAGTGCATCTGCTGCACCCGATGTGGCCTTGTCTATATTGGGAGACATGCCGCTCACTTGCGGAACATTTCAGAGAACACCTCTGGGACACCCGGACCAACCAACCTAACCACCCTGTGGATCAACACTTTAACTCTCCCTCCCACTCCACCAAGGACATGCAGCTCCTTGGACTCGTCCATCACCAGACCATAACAACACAACAGTTGGAGGAAGAGCCCCTCATCTTCCGCCTAGGAACCCTCCAACCACAAGGGATGAACTCAGATTTCTCCAGTTTCCTCATTTCCCCTCCCCCTGACCTTGTCTCAGTCAAATCCCTTGAACTCAGAATCACCTTCCTAACCTGCAATCTTCTTCCTGACCTCTCCGCCCCCACCCCACTCCGGCCTATCACCGTCACCTTGACCTCCTTCCACCTATCACATCTCCATCACCCCTCCCCCAAGTCCCTCCTCCCTACCTTTTATCTTAGCCTGCTGGACACACTTTTCTCATTCCTGAAGAAGGGCTTATGCGCGAAACGTCAAATCTCCTGTTCCTTGGATGCTGCCTGACCTGCTGCGCTTTTCCAGCAACACATTTTCAGCTCAAAATGATCTGATGCCCATATAACCTACACCGTTCCATTATTATCCATATGTATGTCCAATGTCCATTTAAATGCCCTTAATATTGGTGAGTCTACTTGGCTGGGAGTTTTTCCAAGGGAGTGTAGGAGATTGAGTTTAAAAAATCATGAGGGATATGGATAAGATGAATGGCAAATGTCTTTTTCCCCAGGACTAGGGAAGCATGTTTGTAAGCTGAGATGAGAGAAATGTAAAAAATGATACAAGGAGCAAATTTTTTACACGGAGCGTGGATCACATGTGAAATGAACTTCCTGAGGATGTGGGCACAATTACAACATTTACAGTCATAGAGTCATAGAGATGTACAGCATGGAATCAGACCCTTCGGTCCAACCCATTTATGCCGACCAGATATCCCAACCCAATCTAGTCCCACCTGCCAGCACCCGGCCCATATCCCTCCAAACCCTTCCTATTCATATACCCATCCAAATGCCTCTTAAAGTTGCAATTGTACCAGCCTCCATGACATCCTCTGGCAGCTCATTCCATACACGTACCACCCTCTGTGTGAAAAAGTTGTCCCTTAGGTCACTTTTATATCTTTCCCCTCTCACCCTAAACCTATGCCCTCTAGTTCTGGACTCCCCGACCCCAGGGAAAAGACTTTGTCTATTTATCCTATCCATGGCCCTGATAATTTTGTAAACGTCTATAAGGTCACCCCTCAGCCTCCAACACTCCAGGGAAAACAGCCCCAGCCTGTTCAGCCTCTCCCTATAGCTCAAATCCTCCAATCCTGACAACATCCTTGTAAATCTTTTCTGAACCCTTTCAAGTTTCACAGCATCTTTCCGATAGGAAGGAGACCAGAATTGCACGCAATATTCCAACAGCGGCCTAACCAATGTCCTGTACAGCCATATCATGACCTCCCAACTCGTGTACTCAATACCCTGACCTAGAAAAGAAAGCATACTAAACGCCTTCTTCACTATCCTATCTATCTGCGACTCCACTTTCAAGGAGCTATGAATTTGTACTCCAAGGTCTCTTTGTTCAGCAACACTCCTTAGGACTTTGCCGTTAAGTGTATAAATCCTGCTAAGATTTGCTTTCCCAAAATGCAGCACCTCGCATTTATCTGAATTAAACTCCATCTGCCACTTCTCAGCCATTGGCCCATCTGGTCCAGATCCTATTGTAATCTGAGGTAATCCTCTTCGCTGTACACTACACCTCCAATTTTGGTGTCATCTGCAAACTTGCTAACTGTCGAGGACCCAGCACCGATCCTTGTGGCAATCCACTGGTCATAGGTCTCCAGTCTGAAAAACAACCCTCCACCACCACCCTCTGTCTTCTACCTTTGAGCCAGTTCTGTATCCAAATGGTTAGTTCTCCCTGTATTCCATGAGATCTAACCTTGCTGATCAGTCTCCCATGGGGAGCCTTGTCAAATGCCTTACTGAAGTCCATATAGATCACATCTACTGCTCTGCCCTCATCAATCTTCTTTGTTGCTTCTTCAAAAAACTCAGTCAAGTTTGTGAGACATGATTTCCCACACACAAAGCCATGTTGACTATCCCTAATCGGTCCTTGCCTTTCCAAATATATGTACATCCAGTCCCTTAAGATTCCTTCGAACAGCTTCCCCACCACTGAGGTCAGGCTCACCGGTCTATAGTTCCCTGGTTTGTCTTTAGCGCCCTTCTTAAACAGTGGCCCCGCGTTTGCCAACCTCCAGTCTTTCGGCCCCTCACCTGTGACTATCGATGATACAAATATCTCAGCAAGAGGCCCAGCAATCACTTCTCTAGCTTCCCACAAAGTTCTCGGGTACACCTGATCAGGTCCTGGGGATTTATCCACTTTTAGCTGTTTCAAGACATCCAGCACTTCCTCCTCTGTAATCTGGACATTTTGCAAGATGTCACCATCTATTTCCCTACAATCTATATCTTCCATACAGATGCAAAATATTCATTTAGTATCTCCCCCATTTTCTGTGGTTCCACACAATGGCTGCCTTGCTGATCTTTGAGGGGCCCTATTCTCTCCCTCGTTACCCTTTTGTCCTTAATATATTTGTAAAAACCCTTTGGATTCTCCTTAACTCTATTTGCCAAGGCTATCTCATGTCCCCTTTTTGCCCTCCTGATTTCCCTCTTACGTATACTCCTAGTGCCTTTATACTCTTCTGAGGATTCACTCGATCTATCCTGTCTATACCTGACATATGGTTCCTTCTTTTGCTTAATCAAACCCTCAATTTCTTTCGTCATCCAGCATTCCCTATACCTACCAGCCTTCCCTTTCACCCTGACAGGAATATACTTTCGCTGGATTCTTGTTATCTCATTTCTGAAGGCTTCCTATTTTCCAGGCTTCCCTTTACCTGTGAACATCTGCCCCCAATCAGCTTTCGAAAGTTCTGGCCTTTCTCCAATTTAGAACTTCAACGTTTAGATCTGGTCTATCCTTTTCCATCACTATTTTAAAATGAATAGAATTATGGTCGCAGACCCCAAAGTGCTCCCCCACTGACACCTCCGTTACCTGCCCTGCCTTATTTCCCAAGAATAGATCCAGTTTTGCACCTTCTCCAGTAGGTACATCCACATACTGAATCAGAAAATTGTCTTGTGTACACTTAAGAAATTCCTCTCCATCTAAACTCTGAACACTATAGCAGTCCCAGTCGACGTTTGGAAAGTTAAAATCCCCTACCATAACTACCCTATTATCTTACAGATAGCTGAGATCTCCTTACAAGTTTATTTCTCCATTTCCCTCTGACTATTGGGGATCTATAATACAATCTCGATAAGGTGATCACCCCTTTCTTATTTCTCGGTTCTACCCAAATAACTTGCCTGGATGTATTTCCGGGAATGTCCTCCCTCAGCACAGCTGTAATGCTATCCCTTATCAAAAATGCCACTCCCCCTCCTCTCTCGCCTCCCTTCCTATCCTTCCTGTAGCATTTGTATCCTGGAACATTCAGTTGCCAGTCCTGCCCATCCCTGAGCCATGTTTCTGTAATTGCTATGATATCCCAGTCCCATGTTCCTAACCATGCCCTGAGTTCATCTGCCTTCCCTGTTAGGCCCCTTGCATTGAAATAAATGCAGTGTAATTTATTAGTCCTACCTTGTCCCTGCCTGCCCTGACTGTTTGACTCAGTTCTGTTCTCAGCTGTACCCGTCTCAGATCGATCTGTTTCCTCACTATCTCCCCAGGTTCCCCCCCACCCCCCCCCCCCCCCCACCTGACTAGTTTAAATCCTCCCAAGCAGTTCTAGCAAATTTTCCTGCCAGTATATTAGTCCCCTTCCAATTTAGGTGCAATCCGTCCTTCTTGTACAGGTCAGTTCTACCTCAAGAGAGATTCCAATGATCCAAAATTGTGAATCCTCAGCCATGCATTCATCTGCTCTATCTTCCTATTCCTGCCCTCACTAGCTCATAGCACTGGGAGTAATCCAGATATTACAACCTTTGAGGACCTCCTTTTTAAATTTCTGCCTAACTCTCTGTAATTTCCCTTCAGAATCTCAACCTTTTCCCTTCCTATATCATTAGTTCCAATGTGGACAATGACCTCTTGCTGGCCCCTCTCCCCCGTGAGAACATTCTGCACCCTCTCTGAGACATCCTTGATCCTGGCACCGGGGAAACAACACATCATTCTACTTTTTCTCTGCTGGCCACAGAAACGTCTGTCTGTGCCTCTGACTACAGAATCCCCTAACACAACTGATCTCTTGGAAGCCGACGTACCCCTCGTTGCATTAGAGCCAGTCTCAATACCAGAAACCTGGATGTTCGTGCGACATTCCCCTGAGGATCTATCACCCCCTACATTTTCCAAAACAGCATACCTGTTTGAAATGGGTATATCCACAAAAGACTCATACCCTCGGTACCTAACTCGCTTACCCTTCCTGGAGTTAACCCATCTATGTGACTGTATCTGAGACTTTCCCCCCTTTTTATAACTGCCATCCATCACTTACTGTTGCTGTTGCAAATTTCTCACCGCTTCTATCTGTCCCTCCAACCAATCCGCTCGATCTGGTAAGATTCACATCCAACAGTATTTATGGCAGATATACTGCGCTGTAACTCTTAAACTCTCTTTAAACTCCCACATCTGACAAGAAGTACATATCACTGCAAAGGCCATTATTGCTCCTTCACAATCTACAGGCCCAGAAAATAACACCATCTTATTCCTCTAAAAAACACTGCAGCAGGTTAAATTAATAGCTATGGCTTATATTTTAAGTTTAATCCAGAGACGTATTCCCAAAAACATATAATCAAGAAAGAACCCACTGTACTCACTAATACAGCCTTTCTCTTGCACAGCCTTAAAACAACAATGAACTTATCTGATTCTGTGTCGTGAACTTTGCCCAAACAGGTTCCTCCAAGATTAGTTGTGAAATTCACTGTTTGTGAATTTTCCCAGATGCACTCTGATGTCCAGCGACACATGAATTCAAAAACAGCAAAGGCAGTAACTGTGCAGGTTCTCTCTCCCTCTCTCCTCTGCACTGTCCTCACCAAGTGCTTCCTTTGTCTGTTCTTCTCCCTTTTAAAATTGCTGTTGTTTTTTGAAAAATATGTTTGGATAAGTACATGAGTAGGATAGATTTGGAGGGATATGGGCAAGTGGGGCTAGTTTAGTTGAGGATTATGTTCGGCATGGACTGATTGGACAGAATGGTCTGATTCTGTGCTGTATGGCTCTATGACTCTACGTCTCTGTCTGTCTTTTATCTTATTTAATACTAACAGATATGCTGTGTTCCACCAGAACATCAACTCCTTGATTCAGATTTACATTAACATTCAAGTTTGTTTGAACTGTCAAAGAAAGACAAATAGTTCTAGTTTCTCAGTTATTCATGTTTTTGGCGGTAGGAATGGGAAGGGAGAGTTGGAAATATATGTTCCTGAAAATGGCGGTACATGCTTAATAAAGCAGTGACCCCTTAAACCCAAAATGAATAAATGACAAATACACCACCCTCCCAACCAAAGCACAATTGATGGGGGACAAAATTGATAAAATGTTACAGAATTTATATTCTTCCATGGGCTTCACCAAAATACCCTCCTATGGTAAATAATGAATGAGATTTTATATCCCTATGATAAGCTGTACCTACAGGAATTACAGCTTTGGTGTGATATTTTCCTATTTCTTACACCCAGTTACAGAACTAGTTGCTCCCAAGTCATGAATGTCATGAACTAGCTGAACAATAATGGTTCCCTTGATCTGTTAAAGTTTTCAAACTCTACTGAGTAGTGGAACTTCTGCAATTATCAGTTCACTCCTGTGGAGTGCATAACCATAGACACACTCCCGGAATTACAGAAAAGTCTTCTGAAACTGTCCCATTAGCTACCTGACAAAGGAGCAGTGCTCTGAAAGCTTGACTTTCCAAATAAACCTGTTGGACTATCACCTGGTGTTGTATGATTTTTTACATCTTTGGAGTAGTGGTAGTGGATAGAGTGCTACCGATTTGCCAGTTGTGCCTGTGTGTTGTGTACCCAGACAATGGATTGCCAATTGATGACGCAGTGCTGACTAAAAGTCCATATTCATGGAATGTTTGTGCAAAGGCATAAAGGCAATGGGGCAAGGCACTGTGTTAGGGAATCCCAAGTGTCTATTATGTGTATCTCATTTTGCTTAGTTATAGCTTAAGGTCCCTGATCTTAGATTGTCTGGTCAGCAGGTAACCTCCAAGTCCTCTTTGTCAGAAGAGGCATCACATTCAGTGATGTCCTCATTGTCATGTCTGCCCCTAACTGTAGATCACCAACAATACGTGAGACTCTCACTGGGATATCCTGCAGACCAGCAACAATATGTGAGACTCCTGCTGGGACATAGCACAGGGCTCCAGCAAGTAGATGAAGAAACCTGAGTCCCTTGTTCAAAAGACCTGCACACTGGTCACTCTTGGACTCCTCCTCTGCTATAGTGCCTGAGTTCCTCACTGGTGTGAGTAGACAGGTCTTCAGTCAGGGAGGCCCTGTCTCCATCCCCACGTAAGAATTGGGGTTTGGGTAAGCTGTGACATCAGGAAATTCCAAAACCTATGCTTCTCAGGGAACCTATGCACGTATATACACACACACACACACACACACACACACACCAGATCACTGGCTGTTCCAGGGTAATTTGACAACTGTGTGTGTCCGCCTGTCCATCTGTGTGTGTTCCCCTGATTCTGAGGGAGTCCTGAGTTGGCTTCAAGTGAAATGGTTTTCCCCATCTGACTTGCTTCTCAGTAAGGTAGTGCTCATAACCACTTCCCCTCTTGAACAGGGCATTAGCTGCTTCCAAATGATGAGGCAATACTCTGTTCATGATTGTTTTCCCCAAAGGTTATCATTGGAAACGTCAATAAACGTCAGAGCATGTATTTCCTGATTTGGAATTTGCTAACATTTCTCACGTCTATTATTTAGAGACTAACCGGTGAGTCATGAAATTAAATTGTATTTGTCTAATTTTTCTCATCCTGTTCCCACTACTTAAAGTCAAGTCCATTCAATATATTGAGCCAAATGGCTCTGGGCTCGATATCAGTTGCAGCTAATTGCAGATTAGCAGAAGCCAAATATGAAGCTAAATCTGGGTGAAGAAACTTCTCCTCTGTCCAAAATAGCCTATCCAGTGGATCCCTGAAAAGATGCTGAGTGCCATGGTTTTAGATTTTAGATTACTTACAGTGTGGAAACAGACCCTTCAGCCCAACAAGTCCACACCGACCCGCCAAAGCGCAACCCACCCAGACCCTTTTCCCTTTGTTTACCCCTTCACCTAACACTTCGGGCAATTCAGCAAGGCCAATTCAACTAACCTGCACATTTTTGGCTTGTGGGAGGAAACCGGAGCACCTGGAGGAAACCCATGCAGGCACTGGGAGAATGTGCACACGGAGAGTCACCTGAGGCGGGAGTTGAACCTGCGTCTCTGGCACTGAGAGGCAGCAGTGCTAACCACTGTGCCACCCACCATGCCACCCATGGTGATCTACAGGACCCACCAGAACCCTTAGGTCTCAGTTTGTCCTGTGGTACTGAACAGTTTTTGCCTCCCTATGGAGTTATAGTCAATACCAATAATGCCACCCCTGTAATTTAGTGAAGTTGAGATGCTACACCTCTGCTGTGATCTTCTGCACACATGCACGCACATACACACACAAATGCATGACTGTTGATGTGTCCTTCTATGTCCTTCTGTACTTTGCCCATCCTGAGGCTGGCCCTCTTGCTGGTCATGAGTTTGATATCCCTGCTGGTGCAAAGGTTAGCCTTCCCCTGAGCAGCTCCTCGTCATCATGAGGCATAGGCAAATGAAACCCATGACAGAGGCCTCTATCTGAATCCTAGACACTGCGGAGTTGGGCCCAACTATGCCCCCACCCCCACCAATCTGTCCAAGTCCTCTCCATGGGTAAAGCCAAAGTTCTTATGTGATATTGACCACCAACCCCAACAACAGTTCACTGCTTCTCCCAATTTCTGCCACCCTTGCATTTCTCTTCATGACCCATTCTTCCTGATGACATACACTGTTTAGGAAGCTGGCGGGCTACCTTTTGCTGTGCCTGGACTTCACCATTGCTTTGCTTCACTGGACAATGCTGTGAACTCCCTACTCCTGCGCCTGTCTTGTTAAAACCCAAACCTCTTTTTAAGATAACACTTCATTGGCTTTTTAAATGTCTGAGCCGCTGCCCCAGCTCAATGTCAGCAGTGGCCCATCCTTCATTGCTTCTTCTGCTGATTAGATCCAGAATAGGAATCACGACATTGGACCTTGTGGCTGAAACCTGTGTACTCTCATTTTGCAGACCGCCTTGTCTCTGAGCTCATATTTAGTGGCTTGTAGAAGCCTGAACGCAGTCTCAGAAACCATCCTTCCACCCCTCTCACCTCCTTCCCTGAACCACACATTTGTGAACATTCATCCAAGGCAACATTATTCTTACTATTCCCTGAAAAAATGATAATCATGTGACCATTTGCATGGAAACATAGAATATAGCAGCAACACTAACCCATTTACCCCATTTGTCTGCCATTCAATTTGCTGATGGCATTGTCACCCTGTTCCTGCTTTCTCACCATCACACCCTTCAATTCCTCTACCCCCAAGACCTATATCCAGCTCCTTCTTGAAAACATTCAATGTTTTGGTTTCAGTCGCTTTTTGGGTGGCAGAGAATTCCAGAGACTCACCACTCTCTGGGTGAAGAAGTTTCTCCTTATCTCAGTCTGAAATGGCCTAAACTTGGATCATAGTTTAAGTATACTTAAACTATGATCCAGTTTATAGATTTTGCTCGGCCTAAATGTTTATCTGATTCTTGCTTTGAACTCTGTACCAATAAGAACTTAGGTTGATGTCAGTTCTCAATCAATTCACATGCAATCTTGGTCTGAGTCCAGGCTTGGTCTCCAAGATGACTCTGTCTCAGCATTTACTAAATGTTGGAGTTCATGTTGAGTCATCCCTGAGCTGCAACATGCAGCCTGAGGGTCAAGATGGTGTCACCGGAGTTGTATAAGAAACTGTGTGACCCCAAGTGACCTCTACGGCTGCTTGTCAAATGATGCAGCATGTGATGAGGAGGGTCATCGCTTGAATAGAGGATTGCCAAGTCACTGTGGTTAAACTGGTGCAGCCTAATGTCACTATGCAGACAGTGAGCAGGAGCTGTGTGGCTGTGAGGAAGTCACACGTTAAAGACAGGAACTATAGAAATATCATAGCCGCACCACAAGACCAAGGTTGTGATTGACTCTGTAACGCGGCCACACATTGACATGGATGTGAACTCTTTTTACTTCATGATGCAATGATACTTAGGCCCATTTAATGTTCCTGCCCATTTTCACTTAGATCAGTGGAGCATCTGTGTCATTATTCACAGGGGCTTGTAGATTAAACTCTTTAATGGAGGGTATCAATATGATCCAGCTTAGCAGGAGATTAATGTAATGCTTTTCATGGAGCAAAGCTCACTAGCATAATTGCATGGGGCATTTTGGTATTTTGTGTATTTCTATTCTGCTTTTTTTTATGATACCTTATAATTTACACACAAACTGAAATGTAACCAATTGTGAGGTGGACCAATGCCCTGAGCTGGTTGGTAGAAACATGGACTAGAAAGGCAAAGGGAACTCTGACCGAGATGGGCTTATAATGAACATTGTAAACTAAACACAAACACACACATCTTCATGGATTCACACACGTATGCACACACAAACACACACACAGAGGCTTACATAATCATACATACATGCACACACCCCCCCTCCAAACACACACATCTTTACACCCATGTACATGCTCACCACACATACAAACAAAAACACAGACACAAATACACACACAGAGAGGCAGACAGGCAGACAGACACGCGCGGGTACGCGCGCGCACACACACACACAAACACGCAGTGGCAGACAGACAGACAGACAGACACACACACATGTGCATGCATACACATACACATATACACACAGAGGCACTCATAAGCATGCTCACACGCACTTGCCCGCCCAAACACACACACATCTTCCCACACCCGTGCACGCACTCACACTACATACACACATGCACACACATACCTGCATGCACACACAGACAGACACACACATATACACAGGCATGCACAGACTCACACACATGCAACACATATCCACACACACCGCTGCATATGCACATACATGTATACACCCTTGTACACAGTCAAACACACACTCACAAGCACATAGTTGCTCTGTCTCTCTCTTTTTCTCTCTCTCACACACAAATACACACACACACATCATCAAGGTGGTGATCAGCCATCGCCCACCTTCTACAACAACCAGACTGGATATTTGCCTCTCAGCTTCGTCTGAATGGTTTTCTTCAAGGTACAGCTATTACATCCATTGCTGGAATGAATATGGAGTTGCCTCCTGCTGAGAGCATGTGATGACCACAAGAAGGTGGTCTTGTATAGCCAGCTAGAAGTAATAACCCTGTAGGATGATCTGGCTTAAGACATTATGTTATGTGCCAAGGGACGAGATTCAGAAAGGGACATAACTGCAGAGCTCTCAAGGACATTGCGGTGCAACCTGGAAGAGCAGCCTAGCTGCTTTTGGAGGAGTGATTATTCAGCAATGAGTTCTTGGCTATGCAATCTCACGAGTAACTTGTGTTGTAAGTATATGCTATTGTTTAGGGAGTATGTAAGGGGTTTCCATAAAAAGTTATGATTTTATCCATAGTTTTGTGGCTCCTTTATATAATAAATATTGTGTAAGGACCTTACAGGCTAGTGATACCATCTATTTATTAGTCTAATATACACTTCAACCCCCTGTGAGCAATACCACAGATGTTCCACCAATCCAAGTGGAAATTGGCAGAAACAATAAATGGCTAATAGCTAACTTTAAACCTCAAACAAAATTGAATTGAGTAAACGTAGGGGAGTATTCTCACAGTTTGCTTATAGCAGAGTACAAGTATGACTAATTTTGACCTTGATCCTTACTTGCAGAAGGGGTAAGTTTTTTTTAAATGTCTATTTCCCTTCTGGAGGTTTTAATTATTCTGAACCGGCACTTCCTGTTTCCTTTCCAAGGTTCAATTACCTATAATAGCCATAAAAATGCTTAACCTCGGCAGCCTATATCACCTTCACAGACAATTGCTCAATAATTTTTGTTTTTATATTCACTCATGGGATGTAGTGTCCCTGGCTGGCCAGCATTGATTGCTCATCCCTCATTGCCCTTTGGAAGGTAATGGTGCAAAGATGTTTCAAAGATAACTAAAATGTAATGATGTGGGGGTGCCGGTGTTGGACTGGGATGGACAAGATCAGAAATCAGATGACACCGGTTATAGTCTAACAAATGAAATCACAAGTTTTTGGAGTGTTGCACCTTAAACCTTTCAAATAAACCTGCTGAACTTTAACCTGGTGTCCTCTGGTTTCTGAACTAAAATATAATGTACCTTAAATGGGAAGGTGTTTGGAATTATACATTTGGAATGAAATTCAGCTACAGCTATCACATCCCCTCGGCTTCAAGTATTGTGGTCAACATGCATCATACTCATAAGATGTAATTATGTTTGATGACTGCAGTATGGCAAAGATAGTGACCAGCCAGGAATGGCAACCGATCTTAATGGGACCGGACAAAGTGGAGGCTCGATGGAACTGATTCCAAGAACCCCAGCACCTGTAGCCATGGCCAGTGCTAAAGACCCCATTGGGACCACACTCTTATCATTTGAAGCAGCAGATTTCCAACAGCGATGCCTGCGGTTGACCAGAAACTGACACCTTACCAGGAAATCGTGGGCGGCACGGTGGCACAGTGGTTAGCACTGCTGCCTCGCAGCGCCAGAGACCCGGGTTCAATTCCTGCCTTAGGCGACTAACTGTGTGGAGTTTGCATGTTCTCCCCGTGTCTGCGTGGGTTTCCTCCGGGTGCTCCGGTTTCTTCCCACACTCACAAAGATGTACGGGTCAGGTGAATTGGCCATGCTAAATTGCCCGTAGTGTTGGGTAAGGGGTAAATGTAGGGGTATAGGTGGGTTGCGCTTCGGCGGGTTGGTGTGGACTTGTTGGGCCGAAGGGCCTGTTTCCACACTGTAAGTAATCTAATCTAATACACTGGCCTGCAGGTAAGACTGAAACAATGTGATTTCAAGATCCCCTCCCACCCTCCCTCCCCAGCATACTCCTGGTAAATGTCCATGCCATTGAGAACAAAACTGCCCTGGGCAACTGTCTGTGTGGAGTTTGCACATTCTCCCTGTGTCTGCGTGGGTTTCCTCTGGGTGCTTCCATTTCCTCTCACATCCAAAAATGTGCTGCAGGTCAGGTGAATTGGCCATGCTAAATTGTCCATAATGTTAGGTGGCTTAGTTAGGGGTAAATATAGGGTAGGGGACTGGGTCTGGCTGGGTTACTCTTCGGAGGGTCAGTGCGGCCTTGTTGGGTGGGAAGGGCTTGTTTCCATACTGTAGGGAATCTAATCTAAAAGCTAGACTTACCTTCCAGAGGGAACTGAGAGATTGTTGTGTGCTGTGTTTTACAGAGACATGGCTTATTTCTGCTACACCTGACTATGCCTTACAGCCTGAATGTTTCTCTACCCTTAGGTTAGACCACACACTGTCCTCAGGCAGGCAAAGAGTGGTAGGGTCTGTCTCCTAATCAACACCTCCTGGTGCTCAGATGTGGCGACCCTGGTGAATTATTGCTGCCCTGACCTGGAATATCAAACAGTGAATCAAAGTCCCTTTTTTTTGTAAATATATTTATTAGCAAATTTTTTTAACTTTACAAACATAAAATTATTGAAAAATACAATCTATAACAAATATCAGTATAATAAAAAGAAAAAAGCACAAATTACAATATAACTACTGTTTACCAACTACTAACCTACCCTATAATGCAAAACAAATCCTAACACTGTGCAAAGCAACACCAAAAAAAAGCAAAAAAAAAACACACAAAATACAGAACAGCTATGCTCGGCACAGAGCTCCTAAACAAAGGAATGGGAGCATTGTATATATACCCGTATTAACCCAGGAGACCCCCTCCAGGGCCCAGGGCTTGACAAATCTAACCATCCTAATTAAACAAATGCCCTAGTTAAGATAACTGACAAATCTATATCAAAATAACTCACGTAGGGCTGCCATATCTTATAAAAATGGTCTGTTGTGTGGTGCACCATGTTTGTAAAAAGGTCCAAGGGAATGTATTCCATAATTAATGTCTGCCATCCCAGCAAGCCTGACGGGTTCTCAGACACTCAGTTCATCAGAATATTCTTCCGTGTACAGTATGCAGGAATATTAAATAGTTTCTTCCCATGCCCGTCTAAAGATGGTAAATTTGGTGGACCTAAGAGAAGAGATATCGGGTCTACTTTGACTTCAGTCCTCAATACCCTCCCTACCTCTCCCGCCACAGCGCTCCAAGAAACATGGAGCCTGTGCCATGTCCAGAAGCAATGGGTAAGATTATCTACACTTATTTTACATTTGGGGCACACTGAAGATGCCTTTTTTTAAACTTCGCCAGATGATCTGGTGCCAGATGAGCCCTGTGCAGAACTTTTAACTGCATGTCCTACTACAGATTGAGACCTTTTGAATATTCTCCCATATGTTCTCCCAAGTTCTCCCACAGTGAGATCTCCACTCCTAGCTCTTGCTCCCAGATCTCACATAACTGGTTAATATCCTGCCAGGCCCTGCTACCCAGTAGGCAATAGAGGGCACTAACCGAAAGGGTGCTTGTGAAACGTAGCAACAACCTCTCTGTATCGGGCTTGTAGGACTTAGTGAGAAGCGTAGTCTTTTTCTGGATGAAATCCCTAACCTGAAAAAAACAGAAAAGATCTCTGCTGGGCAACCCGTATTTGTGGCTCAGTTGCTCAAAAGACATCATAACCTCCCCCTCAAACAAGTTTCCCAAACTAGGAACTCCTTTCGCTGCCCATAATTTGAACCCTGATTCCATCATCCCTGGTTGGAACCCTGGCATGCCAACTATAGGTGTAAGTGGCGAAGCTTTGGATAACCAACCCTCACTCTGATGCATCACCCTCCATGCCTTGACTGTACTAATGACAATGGGCTTCTGGCAGTGGTCCACAACTGTCCTCATCTTATGCATGAACATCAGGTTAATAACAGAGCACTTTGCCTGGGAGGCCTCAATATCCAGCCATATTGAGTTTGGATCATTACCAATCCAATCACAGACAAAGGACAGCAGGGAACTCAATTGATACCTCCCCCTCCAATCAACTCCTCCCCCTCCTTGAGGCAACTGCAATTTAATAAGTTTGATGATGGGCCACCCACGTTGCCAGACAAAAGAGCCAAACCATCCCATAAGCTTCCACAGCATTGACCTGGGAAACATTATAGGGAACATATGCATGGGATAAAGCAAAGGAGGAAGAGCATTCAATTTAATGAGGAGATATTCGGCCCAGCCATGAAATTGGAAGAGCCGCCCATCTCTGGAGATCTCGCCGAATATTGTCGAGTAAGTGAGCAAAATTAGTCCGAAATAACAGATTAAACTTAGGGGTAATAAAAATGCCTAGGTATCAGAACCCTGCCCGTAACCACTTAAAAAGGCCACGGTTCCCCAAAGGCATTGCCTCCAATTTTGTAAAGTTAATCTTATATCCTGAAATAGCCCCAAATTAATTGATACATTGTATCAAATGGGTCATCGGGTTCGATAAAAACAGAAGGACAAAATCCACATACAGTGTAATTTTGTGCGCCCTCGATCCCACTTCCGGAGCGGTTATGTGGGCGTTCTGACAAATGGCCTCTGCCAGCGGCTCTATCACCAATGTAAACAACAATGTTGAGAGGGGGCAACCCTGCCGACTACCCCTTCCAATCCTAAAATTCCCAGACTTCACTCCGTTGGTGATGACTGCGGCCAGAGGGTGGCAATATAAACCTCCTCCCACCTCGCAAAGACCCCACCCAACCCAAACTGTTCTAAGACATAAAAAGGATACAGCCATTCCACCCCGTCAAATGCTTTCTCTGCATCTAAGGAAATCACCAATGTCTGAATCGATCGTTGCTGACAAACTTGGACTATATTCAGCAACCTTCTAATATTATTAGAGGATCTACGGCCTCTTATAAAGCCTCTCTGGTCCTCTTTAATAATGGGGCAACACCCTTTCCAATCTCAGTGCCAGGATCTTGGACAGAATCTTACAATCTTAATTTAGTAGGGAGATGGGCCTGTATGTGGCACAATCCTCAGGAACTTTCCCCTTCTTAAGAATTAAGGAAATATTAGCTTCTCTCAAAGATAGTGGGAGGCATTCATGCATATAGGAGTGATTGTACAACTCCAACATCAGCCCTAACAGAATCCCTATAAACTCCTTATAAAACTCACCCAGAAGATCATCAGGGCCAGGCACTTCCCCACTCTGAAGTTGTCTGGCTGCCTCCTGTATTTCCTGAACTATCAAGGGAGAGGCCTGTTCCAAGGTTACCCCTGGGAGGTCCAGGCCTTCATTTTAGCCCTCCTGTCCTCGCAACCTTCAGACCGATACAATTCAGAGTAAAATCTGCGAAAAGCCTCATTAATCTTTTTAGCATTGTATGTAAGGTCCCCGGCGTTGTCTCGCAGTAATGGCTTGGGGGGGGCACACTTTTACCTAGTCAGGTACACTAAATACTTCCCTGGCCTATCCCCATATTCGAACAGCCTTTGTCTAGCAAAAGCAAGTTCTTCCTTTGCATTTGTGTCAGTATTGAATTCAAAGAAGCCCAGAGGGCCATGATCTGCTGTAGCTTAGTCACTGAAGGCTGCGCAAAATGTGCCACCTCGGCGGCTTTCAACCGCATTTCAAGTAGACGCTGCTGTTCCTCCTTCTGTCGTATCCAACTAGCTGAATAGGAAATAGCTAATTCACTAGCAAAAGCCTTAGCAGTCTCCCAGAGCATAGATGGACTACCAGCCATGCCTGAGTTGATAGTCAAGACTTCCTGAAACTCCTTCAAAGGGTATTCCACAAATTTGGAATCCTTAGGGAGAAAAGGGTCCAAACGCCAATGCTGCAAACCTAGACTTTCACTCTTGGCCTTAACCTCCAAATATACTGCCGTATGATCAGAGGTAGCTATGTTCCCAGTTTTACAACCCAGAATCCAGAAAGGCCAAGAAAGAGGTCAATCCTCTTGTGACATTTATGTGGGTTTGAAAAAAAGGTGAAGTCCCTGCCGGTACGGTGAAGACATCCCCAATTCCTCATATAATTCAACCACCTGCTTGGCCTGCGAAGAAATAGTTGGGGGCTCACAAGGCATCCTGTCCACTGTCGGATCCAAAAGACAATTAAAATCCTCCCCCCCCCCATAATAATATGCCATGTTCCAAAAGCGCTCAACTTAGGGAAAGCACTAATCAAATATTTTGGGCCGCGCCAGAGGATAGTAGACAGTTAAAATGCCATATTCCTTGCCATGTATCAGGGCTTTAAGTAAAAAAAATCCCTGTTAACCTTCACCTGTTCTAATAAAGTGAATGGAAGATTTTACTGGCTAAGTACTGCCACTCCCCTACTTTTAGTAGTAAAGGATGAAAAGAAAGCCCAGTCATAACCCTCCTGTTGTAATTTCAGGTGTTCCCCAACATCAAGATGGGTTTCCTGCAACAAAGCGATATCAACCCTTTCCCTCTTAAGGCTAACAGGTTAATGACTTCCCTTAATGTTCCGGGTGCACGATTTAATAAGACACTTAGCCATATCCCCTTTCAGAGACCCTTGAACCCCTTGGAGGGAGAACCCTGCTTACAAAGCACCGAGCATAAGTAAATAAAGACTCGTAGAGTCAAAATGTGTATATACAAAAACTACTCTATCATAACTATAAACAACTATTACTACCAAAAAACTACAAAGAAAACCAACTATAAAACCTTGAATGGAAAACTCTCCCCCCCTGCCATAAAGGGTATTCACGCTACCCATCCTCTCCTTCACAGTTCCTTCAAACCTGGACTGTGCCCCAGCCTTAGGCCAGAAAAAAAACAAGGAGATGATCCTTAAATCAACGGAAAAAAGATGAGCACTTCACCCATCCCTGGCTTCATGTCACCCCTACTTGTGACTAAAAGAGAAACAGAACAAACAAAAAAAGGGGGAGAGACAACAAAGAACATCCACAAAATTTCCCATCAGAAAATCCAGTTATTAAAAAAAGAACAACTTATTCCAAGTTCTATTCCCCCCTTTCCAAAAAGAAAATTATTAGTGGGAAAGAAAGGAATATTAAAAAGGGAAAGGAAACATGGGGAAAGATAGAAAAGAGAACAAACATTAAATGTATTCTTCAGGCCAATCCATCTATTTTAAAGTGTCTACAAAATTTTTAGCTTCATCCGTTGAGTAAAATGTATAAACTGAGTCCTCGTGGCTGAAACAGAGCACTGTGGGGTACCTCACGGGGTACTGGATGCCCAGTTTCCTCAGCCTCTTTTTAACTTCATTGAAGGACTTCCTCTTTCAAATTACAGCTGCAGAGAAATCCTGGAAAAACATGATTTTCTTTACCCCTTGTACAGCAGTGCCTGTGGATCATTTCCAAGGGATCTAGAAGCTTTTATGACTTTTTGCTTGTCCGTATATGAGTGGAAGTGCACTAGGACCGAGCAGGGGTACAGCAACGGCCCTGATCTGTGCACTGTATCCCGATAAGCTCTTTCAATCTGCAGCTTGGGGGACTCGAAGTGAAGGCCCAAAAACTTCGGCAGACAGCTTTCAAAGAAGCTGATTGGCTGCTCACCTTCCTCACATTCAGGGAGACCGACAATTTGGAGATTTAACCTCCCACCTTGATTTTTGAGGTCGCCGTTAAGGTCTCGCAAGGCTTGCACCTCTCGCTCCAGCACCTGGATTCGACTGAATGAGGACTCCATTGCAGCTTCCGAGGCCTTAGTTCAACCCTTCACCTCTTCCAGCCATGCTCCGAGGCTCTGATTCTCTTGCTCATGCTTCTGCAGCATGGATATGATAGGTTGGACCTGAGTACTAATCTCCCCACAGAGCTCCTCAATCTCAGCCCCAAATTTCAAGGTAAGTCTCTTCATCACCGCAGCCAATTCCTGTGAGTCTGTCAGGTACCTGGGGTTTCAGGAGAGGCTGCTGTTGCTGCTGTCTCTGGTACGTCTGGTACTGTAGGGGAGTGTCCTCCCTGCTGCTGTTTGCTCACTCCTTTTCCCTTTGGCATCCTTCCCACTCCCAAATATTAATAAAGATGTGTTCTGTAAGGTTTTAAACTAATAATTCCATCACGTAAGTTGGCCAGGGATGGCAAAAGACACCAGTATGCTTTGGCTGTTAGGCAGAGCTGTCCACAGTAATTCTACAGAATCACCACCATCTTGCAGAGTTTAAAGTCCCTTTTAACTGTTGCGAGAGTTCACCACCCCTATCCTGACAGCAGCCCACCACCACCAGGGATATATTTCCCTCCCCACCCCTTTCCGCCTTCTGCAAAGACCATTCCCTCCGTGACTAACTGGTCAGGTCCACACCCCCCAATAATCTACCCTCTCGTCCTGGCACCTTCCCCTGCCACCGCAGGAATTGCAAAACCTGTGCCCACACCTCCTCCCTCACCTCCATCCAAGGCCCCAAAGGAACCTTCCACATCCATCAAAGTTTTACCTGCACATCCACCAATATCATTTATTGTATCCGTTGCTCCCGATGCAGTCTCCTCTACACTGGGGAGACTGGACGCCTCCTAGCAGAGCGCTTTAGGGAACATCTCTGGGACACCTGCACCAATCAATCACACTGCCCTGTGGCCAAACATTTCAACTCCCCCTCCCACTCAGAAGAGGACATGGAGCTCCTGGGTCTCCTTCACTGCCGCTCCCTCACCACCTAACTCCTGGAGGGAGAATGCTTCATTTCCGTCTCGGAACACTTCAACCCCAGGGCATCAATGTGGACTTCACCAGTTTCCTCATTTCCCCTTCCACCACCACACCCTAGCTCCTAACTTCCAGCTCAGCACTGTCCCCATGATTTATCCTACTTGCCTATCTTCCTTTCCACCTATCCACGCCACCCTTCTCTCTGACTTATCAGCTTCATCCCCACCCCCATTCACCCATTGTACTCTTTGCTACCTTCCCCCACCCTCCTCCCTGACCTATCACCTCCACCTGCACCCCCATTCACCTATTGTACTCTATGCTACTTTCTCCCCACCCCCACCCTCCTCTAATTTATCTCTCCACCCTTCAGGCACTCTGCCTCTATTCCTGGTGAAGGCTTTTGCCCGAAACATCGATTTTCCTGCTCCTCGGATGCTGTCTGAACTGCTGTGCTTTTCCAACACCACTCTAATCCAGCAGCCTACATACCCACCCTGGATGGAAGTGAAGAATGCTCTTGATGAAATAGATACTGCTACAAACAGACTTGAGACAGAATTCCCTGAGGCTTTGTTCATCACAGACGGTGACTTCGACCAGGCCAACCTCAAGAGGGTGCCACCAAATTTTGTCTTAATTCCATCTATAAGTTCACTGATGACACCACTATTGTAGGCAGGATCTCAAACAATGACTAGTCAGAATACAAGAGATCACAAGCTTACTAATGCAGTGTAAAGATAACAATGTCTCCCTCAAAATCTCTCATTGAAATAAAAGAGATGGTCATTGCTTCAGAAAGCAAAGTGAGGGCATATCCCCATCTACATCAATGGAGCAGAAGGAGAGATGGTTAAGAGTGGCACATTCCTAGAAGTGACGATCACTAATAATCTGTCCTGGTCCACCAATGTTGAAGCTAAAGCCAAGAAAGCAGAGCAACATGTCTACTTCCTCAGGAGGCTATGGAAGTTTGGCATGTCCATCAAGGCTCTTACTAATTTTTAAAGATGCATCCTACATAGAACCATAGAACATAGAACATTACAGCGTAGTACAGGACCTTCGTCCCTTGATGTTGGGCCGACCTGTGGAACCAATCTGAAACCCATCTAACCTACACTATTCCATTTTCATCTATATGTTTATCCAATGACTATTTAAATACCTTTAAAGTTGCTAAGTCCACTACTGGTGCAGATGGGGTGTTCCATGCCCTATTACTCCCTGAGTGAAGAAGCTATCTCTGACATCTGTCCTATATCTTTCACCCCTAATTTAAAACTATGTCCCCTTGTGCAAGCTATCATCATCTGAGGAAAACGGCTGTCATTGTCCACCCTATCTACCCTCTGATTATCTTATATGTCTCAATTAAGTCACCTCTCAACCTTTTCTCAAACAAAGCTAGCCTCAAGTCCCTCAGCCTTTCCTCATAAGACCTTCCCTCCATACCTTTCGTCCATTGACTCCATGTATACTTTTCCCTGCCTTGGGAAAGCAGCCAGCATAATCGAGACTACTTCCACCTTGGTTATGATCTCTTTCAACCTCTTCTGTTGGGGCAGAAGCTACAAATGTTGAAACGCATGTGCCAACAGATGCAAAAAAGGCTTCTTCCCATCTATTCTTAGACTTCTGAATCGACCTCTCAAATTTTAAATTTAATGTTGATCTCACTCTTTGTGCATCTTCTCTGCAGCCGTAACATCGTATTCCTCGCTCTGTTCTATTACCATAAAGCATTTTGAATGGTCTGGTCTGTCTGCTTTCCATGCAAAAAACATACTTTTCACTGTATCTAGGTACATGGGACAATAATACATCCAATCAAACAAAAACCCAATTCTGTGACCCCATTTATAGGGTTTCATAGTTTTCAACCTGTACTCTTCTGACAATATTTTCTATGGATGAGATTAGCACTTGGTTTACACTATCTCCAATTAAACTTTCCAATAACTTTAATATGGAGTTAACATTGAGTTAACAATATGCCATCAGTTGTCAACTCAGTGAGTCAGGTTAATATTCTCCTTCACATTTCTCCAGGTACAAAACGTTGGAATCATTTTACTAAAACAAAGAACTGTGGATGCTGGAAATCTGAAACAACAACAGAAATTGCTAGAGGATCTCAGCCGGTCTGGGAGCATCTGTGGGGTTAGAGAAACAGAGTTAACATTTCGAAACCAATGACCCTTCTTCAGAGAAGAATCAATTTGCCTTAAAATGGCCTTATCCATGAGCAATGTCATCCATATCTCTATGCACAAAGGAATATCTGAGTCTTTATTTCTTTTCTTAATTTAAGTTGTATTTATACTTCAATTTTACAACCAAAATGTACGATTTCACTTCTTTCTGCAGTGTCCCAGATCTCTCACCTGTTTTTCCATCCTGCGTCTGATGTGACATGACGTTAAGCTATTTTAGAAAGTAAATGATGACTGGTTTTGAGCAATTCTAGTGTCACTGCTCCTCTGTACTTTCTGCAATACTTAACAGTGGTCAAATAGTTGGTTAATCATTTTCCACTTGAGAGCTTCATTATTTCACTGGAAACAATGCAATTAATTTCAGATCACTGGATTACCCAAACAAGTCCACCCTCGCAAACACATTTCGGAATTTCCCTGAGCAATTCACATCTCCGATTATATTGTGATTTAGAATTTTTTTCTGGCTTTACATGATTAGTCACCTTAGTGACTCTGCTTGCATACAAAGCATTGCATTAACTTTCAAAAGAATTGTTCCCTGTGAGTCTTGCTCGAAGGAGGATGTCATGAGTAATGGAACTTTCCCGTTTATTCCTGCCTTCGCTCAACTGCGGGTGGGGATCTGTAACTTTGGTGTGGTGCAGGGGAAGAAAACATTCACATGGTGAAGTAATAGTGAATATTGTCTGAGTACTATTCCTGTGAAAAAAACTGCTCCATTTACTCATGATTTGACTTAAATGTTTTCATTGCCAGTGCTCATGAGGAATTAATAGGAAGATGGTTTAAATATTTGAAAATTTAACTTTGGTCGGAAAGGCCTTTAACTCAACAGTTCAATTTTAAATCTCCCAAAACCCATTCTCTAGGCAGAGTTAAAGTCGAGTCTAAATGGGGCAAACTTTCCAGGTTGCCTCCTGTCTGTCCCCCTGGACAAAAGAACATTTTTGCAGCCTGTTACAGGATTAGCATTTATTTTCTCTAGGGGTTGGTTTTGCACAGTTGACTGGACAGTTGGTTTGCAAAGCAGTATGATATCAACAGTGTGGGATCAATGCTCCCACCATGAGGAATTCTCTTTCTCAATCTCTCCCCCTTGCCTGATGGGCAGTGACCCTCAGGTTAAACTACCACCAGTCGTCTCTCTCTAACGAGAGAACAGCCCTATTGTCAGGTAAGACTTATGGTGACTTGACTTGATTTATTTTCTCTCTGGGTAAGTACTTGGGCCAAGAAATTCTATTTCTGATCCTAACCAGACCAAAAAAGGAAGACACTTATTTCTTTAGGGAACACAGAAGCAGCGAAGATCAGCTTGGAGACTGTGTGTGGCAGTAAGTGCCATATTCTGTGGTGTAAGAGCTTTTGTAGCCATTTTGAAAGCTGTGGAGAGAGGACATTTCTGGGGATGGGAGGTAGATGGAGGGCTAAGAGTGGCAAGTGGATAAGGGTCTGGGGGTTAGGTGTCAAGTAGGTGAGGGATTGGAAGTTAGGGTCACAGGTGTTTCAGTGGACAAGTGACAGTGGTTGAAGAGGCATAGGATGCCAGCTAGGTGAGTTGTTAGTGTGGTGGTGGGATAACAGGATAGATTAGATTAGATTAGATTCCCTAGGGTGTGGAAACGGGTCCTTTGGCCCAACCGACTCTCCGAAGAGTAACCCACCCAGACCCATTCCCCTCTGACTAATGCACCTAACACAATGGGCAATTTAACACGGCCAATTCACCTGACCTGCACATCTTTAGACTCTAGGAGGAAATCGGAGCACCAGGAGGAAACCCACGCAGATACGGGGAGAATGTGCAAACTTCACACAGAGAGTTGCCCAAGACTGGAATTGAACCTAGAACCCTGGTGCTATGAGGCAGCAGTGCTAACCACTGAGCCACCATGCCGCCCCACATGAGGTAGGAGGGCAGGTGGGTGAAAGCTTGGATGACATTGTGTGCTACCACCCTTGCATTAATGTCAAGGACGTGACAGAACAATTGTACAATAGACAGTTGGAAGGGGGAGCAGTCAGAAATTGTATTCCACATTAATACAAACAACATAAGTAGGAAGGGGCAAGTGGTTTTGCAATCGGAATTTAGGGAGCAGGTAGAACGTTAACAAACAGGACCTCAGAATATTCGTGCCCAGATTATTCCCAGTACTATATGCAAGTGATTACTGGCATATGAGGACAAGGCAGACAGACATGCGGCTGGAAATATGGTGCATGAGAGGGAGGGTTTTAGATTCCTGGGACACTAGAACTGGGTCAGGGAGAGATGTCACTTGTACAAGCCAGATGGGGTGCATTTGAACAAAGCTAGGACTGGGTTCCTTGTGCCCATTTTACCCATCCTCGTGGAGAGGGATTAGTCTAACTCAGCAGGGGATGGAAAGCAGGAGGGAATATTAGAAACCATAGCACTAGAATACAGAATAGTAAGCTAATAAGCAGAATCAGAGTAAGAGGGAAAGTAATAAAGTGTGTCAGGGTTACACTGCATATACGTGAATGCACAAAGATTAGTGAATGAGATTGAGGATCACAAGCGCTGATTATGGGATCATAACATTGTGATGGTAACAGAGACCTAGCTCAAGGAAGCACAGAGCTGAGTGTTAGCATAATAATTGTAACAAGGTAAGTCAGATGGACCACATGGAATATTAGTTTCCTGATTGGGCTGTTTACCTCGTCCAATCAGGGAGCCCTGGCTGACAGATATAAACAGGACCTGGCTCTGAGAGAACTCTCAGTGTCAAGGACTCTCCATGTATAAATGAAGGGTGACTTGGTGACAGGATATCACCTCTGTGGAGTTAGTTTTATAAGGTGTTCACAAAAGATAGGAAAACAAATGAAAAGAGAATGGAATTTCTGGTTAAGAAGAGCAATGCGGTACTGAGAAAGTAGCTGGTTCAGATGTTTTAAGGAGAGAACTGATTTGGCCAGGGCTAAGGAATGAGAAGAGTGTAATTATATTGCTTAGTGTAATGTATAGATCACCATGATAATGTCACTAGACTAGTAATCCAGAACCCCAGTCAAATGTTTGTGGGACTGGACTCAAATTTCACATAGTAGATGATGAAATTTGAATTTAATAAAAAAATTTAGTCAGAAGAGTCTAATAATAACCTTGTAACCATTGTTAACTGTCGTGATCTATCTGGTTCACTAATGCCATTAATGGAAGAAAATCTGCCATTCTTATCTGGTCTGGCCTACATATGACTCTAGACACATGGCCATATGATTAAATTTTAGATTAAATTGCTTACAGTGTGGAAACAGGCCCTTCGGCCCAACAAGTCCACACCGACCCGCCGAAGCGCAACCCACCCATTCCCCTACATTTACCCCTTTACGGAACACTACGGGCAATTTAGCATGGCCAATTCACCTGACTTGCACATCTTTGGACTGTGGGAGGAAACCGGAGCACCCGGAGGAAACCCACACAGACACGGAGAGAATGTGCAAACTCCACACAGTCAGTCGCCTGAGTCAGGAATTGAACCCCGGTCTCTGGCGCTGTGAGGCAACAGTGCTAGCCACTGTGCCACCGTGCTGCCCTGGTTGATTCTTAACTGCCCTCTGAAACCCAATCAGTTCAAGGGGCAATTATGGATGGGAAACAAATGTAGCCTGACTAGTGATGCTCACATCCCATGAGTGAATTAAAGAAATAACTAGTGAGAAGGACTTAGAGGAACAAGTCAGCAAGGAACTACAAGAGGTGGAAACATTGTTGAGTAGTTATATAGGGTGACCTGGATTAATTACCTAGCTCTAGATTGAGTTTATGGTAGTGTGAGGGGCAACAAGAGGTGAGTTCTTATGTGTATTCAGGAGAATTTCTTACAGCAGAATATGGACAGTCACTGCTAGACCTAGCTCTTGGGAATGAAGTGAGTCAAGTAGAGTCATGGAGTCATGCAGTACTGAAAGGTTGTTTCCAGTGCAAAAATCGATCAAGTGATGGGGATGATGGAGTACTTGTATGACAGTGATCATTATATCATAAGATTTAATATGATGGTGGAAAATGACATTGGCCAATCTAGAATGAAAACAAGCACCTGGTGGTGAGCAGACTTCATTGGGCAGGAAAGTAGATCTTTCTGTCTCTCTGTCTTGCTCTCTATCTCTATCTCTGTCTGTCTCTCTCTCACACACACGCACACACGCGATACCACTCATCTGCCCAGAAATGCTGCACAAAGCACTGCTTCTTACAAATTCAATATTATCCTACAATATTCCCAAGCATTTCAGGGTGATCCACAGCTACTTTAAAACATTGATGCGTGAGTTAAGGTGGAAAGGTTGAAAACAGAGCTGTCAGGATTCCTCCCAACTTTGTTGGCTTTGGTGACAGACTGTAGTGCACAATGCTTGCACATGATTTGCTGACTGAGCCATATAAATGATCAAACCTCAGGAACATGTGATGCTCGTTCACCTTCTCACTGACTGCTGTTCTTTCACAAAGAATGAGACACCAAGCATTTAATCAGATGAATAACTGCATACTTGTTGAGAACATGAAAGGTCAAGGACTCCAACAATAAGAAGCTGCAAAGGTTCTTTGCAGGGGTTGCTTGACAGATTAACAGCAGAATCTTCAACAATTAATCAAACTCCACACCCAGCTCATTCATCCTTGAAGTGGGTTTCCATCAGGTTCTCTCTGGCTTTTGATGCTGAATGGTGCATTGCTCTGTCATGATTTCTTTGACAGTTCTTCTGATTGATGTCCTGATCCTTATTATCACCATCACCCTCAGAGGATTACTGAGGATCTCCTATTTCTTCTGCATCTGAATAATTTTCTTTTTGCTGCCTCCAATTGTGAAGTGAACAGGAAGCTGTGTGGAAGCAGCACACTGTTCCTGGGCTATACTGTAAAATCCTGCCAGACCAGGAAAGATATTCAAACTCCATCTTAAGGAGGCCTTTATCTATTCCATGAAGCTCTGTTTGAAGTGTGAGCAAAATTGTATCTTCATTCTGTGTCAGTCTGAGGGCTTCACAAAGGCCTCATGAGCCACAATTGGAGTGGCAGCTCTTATCTTCCAACAACCATCCCACCATGGCCCAAGGCCTTGGAAAGAGGCAGGAACCTTTGAACAATTCTGTTGTGAGATATGGGATTGCTGGCTGGCCAGCATTTATTGCTCATCCCTAGTTGCCCTTGAGAAGGTGGTGGTGAGCTGCCTTCTTGAACCTACTGTGGGTTGACCTACAATGCCATTAAGGAGGGCATTCCAGGATTTTGACCCAGCAGCTGTGAAGGAATGGTGATATACTTCCAAGCTGGATGATGAGTGACTTGGAGGGGATCTTGTGGGTTGTGATGTTCTCATGTATCTTACTGCCCTTGGCTTTCTAGGTGGAAATGGTGGTGAGTTTGGAATATGCTGCCTAAGGATCTGCAATGCATATTGCAGATAGTACACACTGCTGTTGCTGCTGTGAACTCTTGTTTTCAATAATAGCTGTGCAATATTCTTCAGATAGGAAAAGCACAGCTGACGATTTTGGGTATATTTGTCTGATTAAATTTACTTAGATGACATGGCAAGGACATGACAATGTAATGTTCATAATTGTTGACTCAATAATTCTTCATGTGCATTCTTGGGTAATGAATGAGTTGCCAGTGAAATATATATTGAAGTCAAATGGATGGCATTACTGAATCACTGATGTCATGATTATTATGGATGTTCCACGCAGGACTTCAAATTCCAAATATTTATCCCACTCCCAAAAGAAAGAATCTGTAATCTCCTACACCCACTGTTCATGCTGTGCCAGCCATTTTTAGATTAGATCACTTACAGTGTGGAAACAGGCCCAACAAGTTCACAGTGACCTGCAACCCACCCATTCCCCTACATTTACCCTTTCACCTATAACACTATGGGCAATATAGCACAGCCAATTCATCTAATCTGCACATTTTTGGAGCATGGGAGGAAACCAGAGCACCCAAAGGAAACCCACGCAGACAATGTGCAAACTCCACACAGTCAATCGCCTGAGGCAGGAACTGAACCTGGGTCTCTGGCGCTGTGAGGCAGCAGTGCTAACCACTATGCCACCCATATTATTGCAATGTTGACTTTGCATTTGACTTGGCAAAGTTCATGCCCTTGATGGTTATGTACTCTCACCATGTAGAGGCCAGATTCACCGTGAGCTGTGACAAACACCACGCCCCATCCTCCTGTGAGCCTCTAGTCTCCTCCACTGCTCGAAGAGATTTCAACCATCTCTCTTGAATTAGCCACCTTTTATTCTAATCATTTTCTCAGTGACCCACTTCAATGGACCATCTCTAGATGGAGTTGATGACCTTCCCCAGGACTTCACGAACCGCCTTTAATAAACACATTCACTTTATTGCTCAAACCCACAAGAATAATGTTTCAAGTTAACCCTGAATCAAACCTGGGTCCCTGGAGCTGTGAGGTAGCAGGGCTGACCACTATACCACCTCCTGTAATGCTTTACAGTAACTTGCTCCTCATCATTCGAGAAATTGTTAGAACTTTCTTTCCTCCTTCAAGAGCTAGATATGAATCAGAGTAAGAAAGGTCTCACATTTATATGATGAATTTCACAATCTCAAAAAGTCCAATAGCATTCTATAATAAATTGAATACTTTGTGAAGTGTGGTCTCTGTTGTGATTTGGGTATTTGGGGCTGTATTTTTCTTTCCCAACACAGGGCGGATCTACATTGGGCTGAGGATAAAGTAGGCAGAGAGAGTGCTCGATTCCAGGATTCTCAAACCCATCCCTATCCTCTCTGCATTTAGCAATCTGAATGCAGGCAGTTTGATCACAGGAATGGTGATTTGCTGCAATTTTACTCCATCCAGGCCACCTTTAGAAAGGCCCTAAAGATGATATGTTTCTTGTCAGGTCAGATGGATCATGAACCACGAGAAGAGCCTGGGCCCATGTCTCAGTGAAGAGAGGCCTGATTTGACATCCACCCAGCTCTGATCCTGCACTTAGCCTGCTTCTGGAAGTACCAGCCCCAACCTCAGTCCCTTCCTGCCATCTGTTCATGAGAATGTGCTGCCAGGCAGGACCAGGGCATTGAGAAATCCCATGATGCTTGATCCAACTCCAAGTGAAAAAAGTAACAGTCAAATGTGGCCAATTTGTACACAGCAAGATTCCACAAACAGCAATAAAATTGCAAATAAATACTTTGTTTTTAGTTATGGATTAAGAGAGAAAGCTTGGCCAAGGGACCTCCCTTGGTTTTCTTGAAAAGCGAGCAATGATATCTTTAACACATAAAGTGTGTGTTAACAATCCACGTGAAGGAACTGAGGACATTCTGACTAAGTTTGCAGATGATACAAAGATAAGTTGAGGGACAGACAGCATTGAGGAGGTGGAAGGCTGCAGAAGGATTTGGGCAGGTTAGGAGAGTGGACAAAGAAGTGGCAGATGGAGGACAACGTGGGAAAGTTTGAGGGCATGCACTTTGGAAGAGACAATATGGACTATTTTCTAAATGGGGAGAAAGTTCAGAAGTCTGAAGTGCAAAGAGGCTTGGGAGTTCGGGTCCAGGATTTTGTCAAGGTAAACTTGTGGGTTGAATCAGTGATTAGTAAGGCAAATGCAATGATGGCCTTTATTTTGAGAGGATTTGAATATAAAAGCAGGAATGTACTTCTGAGGCTCTATAAGGTTTTGGACAGACCACATTTGGAGTATTGTGTGCAGTTTTGGGCCCCATACCTCAGGAAGGATGTACCGGCCCTGAAGCATGTTGAGAGGCGGTTCACGAGAATGTTTCCAGGAATGAAAAGTTTAACATATGAGGAACATTTGAGGACTCTGGGTCAATACTCAATGGAGTTTAGAAGGATGAGGGGGACTAAATTGAAACATACATAACACTGAATGGCCTGGACAGAGTAGAGTCGAAAAGTGTGGCGCTGGAAAAGCACAGTAGGACAGGCAGCATCTGTGTAGCAGGAAAATTGATGTTTCGGGCATACACCCTTCCTCAGGAATGATTCCTTATAAAGGCCTTATGCTCAAAACGTTGAGTTTTCCGCTTCTTGAATGCTGCCTGACCTGATGAGTTTTTCCAGCACCACACTTTTCGACTCTGATCTCCAGCACCTGCAGTTCCCTCTCTCCTGGACAAAGTAGATGTTGGGAAGATGTTTCCATTGATAGAAAAGACAAGAACCGGAGGACACAGGTTTAGAGTAAAAGGAAGGTATTTTGGAACAGAGATAAGGAGAAGCTTTTTCAGCCAGAAAGTGGTGAATCTGTGGAATTCATTGCCACAGAAGGCTGTGGAGGCCATGTCATTGAGAATATTTAAGACTGAGATAAATAGGTTCTTGAGTATCAAGGGGATCAAGGGTTACAGGGAGAAAGCGGAAGAACAGGATTGAGAAATTTATCAGCAATGATTAAATAATGGAGCAGACTCAATGGGCTGAATGGCCTAATTTCTGCTCCTATGCTTACATTCATATGGTCTTATTTAGAGGGAAAATGGGATCTTAGTTGAAATGCCTTATTAGACAGATATCTACCTAGCACCCCTTGCTGTTTGGTCAAGTTAGCAGTCTATGTTTTAGCAGCTAGGAAACTGCTACAAAGGCATTTAGCATACTTGCCTTCAGTGCTCAGACCATTGAGTATAGGAATTAGGACGTCATGTTAAGGTAGTACAGGACGTTGATGATGCACATTCTGGCATTATGTACAGTTCTGGTCATTCTGTTACAGGAAAGGTATTATTAAGCTGGAGAGAATTCAGAAGAGATTTGCCAGGATGTTGCCAGGAATGGAGAGTTTGAGTGATAAGGAGAGACTGGTTAGGCTGGGATTTTTTTCACTGGAAAGTAAGAGGTTGAGAGTTGACCTTTAGTGATTTATACAATCACAAGAGGTATAGATAAGCTGAATACCAAGTGTCTTTTCCTTCGCTTGCGAGAGTAAGACTAAGGGGCATATTTTTAAAGTGAGAGGAGAAAGATTTAAAAGGAACCTGAGGGGCAGCTTTTTCATATAGAGAGTGGTTTTTGTTTGTAATGAACTTCCAGAGTAAGTTCAAAGTCTGTGAGAAGATTAAGTGATGGATGTGGGTACAGTTACAACATGTAAAAGACATTTGGTTATGTACATGAATATGAAATGTTTGAAGGGATGAGGGCCAAGTGCAGGCAGGTCGAATCAGTTTAGATTGGGATTATGGTCGGCATAGACTGGTTGGATCAAAAGGTCTGTTTCTGTGCCGTATGACTCTATGACTACGTCACTTCTGACTGTGCAGTACTCCTTCGCGTTCTGGAGGGTCATTTTTGATTTTGTACTCAGGTCTCTGTGAGCAGACTGTAACCCACAGCTTTCAGCCTCAGAGGCATTTATCACCTTTAAAAGCACAGAACACATGTGAAAATGCAAAGAACAGATAAAAATGAGTAGAATAGAAAAGAGTTGTTAAAGGGAATGAAAGATAAATTGCAATAAGAAAACAGTGAAAGAGGCATTGCAGAGCTCAGGGAGTAGCTGTCACGGGACTAACATTATTTGCGGACTTTCAGTAATTGAAGTTGTTCCACCGTTGGGATTATTCCAGCTGAGCAAATTACAGCAACTGTTGTTTTAATTTGCTGTCCCTTATCAAATGTTGATTCACCTCAGTTTTCATTTTTATCTCGATGTGGAACTTCCTTCTGATAATCTGTCACTGTCACGGGTCAGAGCACCCTGGCTGGGAGAGGATTCTGATATGTACTGAGTTCTGGATACAATCATTCTCAATGATAGCTTGATAAACACACCTTCCCAGGTGCTGGAAGTCTGGAAAACTTATGAAAATGACCCATCCATTAATCCAGGAATGCAATGTTTGCAGAAACAGCATGCATTTTCCAGAAAGAATGTGCTAAAATCCTTCAAGTCCCGTCCGTGTCCCTGGTCACGTCTTTTGGGTCATGTAGCACATGCCTTTTGTCTACATCCCAGGATGGATGTTGCACTTGGCAGTACATTCGTGATTCACTGACAGACTCTGATGCAGAATATCGAACAACAGGAGGCTCCTTAGGATGACCAATGCCACACAGGTAGTAGCTGCAGGGAGTTGATGTGGTGCATCGCACCATGAGATATAAGGCTAAGCTTCACACACGGTCAGTGATTAAAGGGCCATCGAAGTGGCCAGTGGAACAACTGTCAAGGGTCAGAGGCCAGAGGCCATACAAAGTACTTAACACCGAATTCAACCCAAATCCTTTTTTTTGAAAAATTAGCTTTTATATTTTGAGTTGCAAAGAAAAACAGTTCATTCCACTCTTTTACATTTTATTGAATCACTTTCACTGTTAATTATATGCATTCAGTTATTAGTAAAAATGTTTTATCAATATGCTAATTTAAGAAAAAAAAGATGTTGCCAATTCAGTAACACGTACAGTGGTTAGTACTGCCACCTCACAGCACCAGGGATCTAGTTTCAATTCCAGCCTCAGGTGACTGTGTGGAGATTGTACATTCTCCCTGTGTTTAGGTAGGTTTCCTCCCACAGTCCAAAGATATACAGGTTAGGTGGATTGGCCGGGCTAAACTGCCCATAGCATCCAGGGATGTGTAGGTTAGGTGCATTAGCCATGGGAAACACAGGGTTATGAGGTAGGACAGGGCGGTGAATCTGGTGAGATGTTCTTTGGTGTGAACTTGTTGGGCCAAATGGCTTGTTGCCACACCGTATGGATTCTTTGTATAAAAGTACAAACATTTATAATTTATATCATGTTTATTTTACCTGTTTTTGCAAAAATGTTCCTGTCCAACTGTGATTCCACTGAATTTAATTTAACATCTGGTAAAGTCATAGATGACAGAACTTCCTGAACTATAGTCATGTTACTTCTTTAGAATATTAACGTGTGATCTAACTTCTTACACAACTTTCTCCAAACAGATTTGAGCTCTCTCCAACAACCAAGACATTTAATAAACTAGTCCATTAATTTCAGAAAGTATTGTCACTTCTCAAACAACCTAATTATTTACATACTTTCCATCCAACTCTTTGTAAGAGTGTATTGTAAAAGGATGGAGAATGTATTTAAAGTGTATTGGTTAATTGTGATTATATTATTATTCTCTTTGTGTTGCTTTTAATAGGGGTCAGTTAGCTCAGTTGGCTGAGTGGCCAGTTTGCAATGTAGAGTGATGCTAATAACGTAGGTATAATTACCTGCACTAGCTGAGGTTACCGTGAACATCTTCCTTCGCAACCTCATCTTTCAGCTGAGACCCTCAGGTTGAACCGTCAGCAGTCATCTCTCTTGAATGAAAGTGCAGCCCTCTGCTCTTCTCTGACTATGCTGACTCGACCTCTATATTACTTTAAAATCGTTTCATTGGTCTCCATGACTGACCCAATTGGTTCATGGTGAAAATGAAGTGATGTCAAGCAGCAATTTCAGCTAATCTTCCTTGAACAAATAGGCCTTTCAGTAAATTGTTGCAAAGACCAAATTGAATAAACAATGTCTTGGAGGAAAGACATAAAATAAAACAAAACCATACCAATTTCAGACTCATAGAGGTTTACAGCATAGAAACAGGCCCTTCGACTTGACTTGCCCTTGCCTCCCAGTTTTCACAATGAATCTAGTCCCATTTGCCTGCATTTGATCTATATCCCTCCATACCTATCCCATCCATGTACCTGTCTAAATGTTTCTTAAATGAAAGAATTGCAGTAGCCTCTACCACTATGTCTGGCAGCCCATTCCAGACACTCACCACCCTCTGTGTGAAAAAAAATTGTCCCTTTGGACCTTTTTGTATCCCTGCTCTCTTGCCTTAAATCTTTGCGTCTAGTTGTAGACTCCTCGACCATGGGGAAAAGCTGTTGAAACTTATCTGTAATGCCTGTAAGATTGTCTAATGGGAGAAAGTGAGGACTGCAGATGCTGGAGATCAGAGCTGAAAAATGTGTTGCTGGAAAAGAGCAGCAGGTCAGGCAGCATCCAAGGAGCAGGAGAATCGATGTTTCGGGCATAAGCCCTTCTTCAATCGATTCTCCTGCTCCATGGATGCTGCCTGACCTGCTGCTCTTTTCCAGCAACACATTTTTCAGATTGTTTAATGCCCTTGGAAGCATTTTTCTGATAATGTAGAGAGACCAATAAAGTGCAGTTCCATAATGCTCAGGATATTCCACAGTAGATTGTGATTGCCTATTAGCCCAGTCTTCATTGATAAACACGGTTCCCAGCAGGTCAAATTAAAATAAACTCACAGTGTTCAGCTTCTTCCATGGTTTCAAACCAACCCATCCTTAAAGCTCCTTTACCCCCATCTAATCACTCCATCCATTTGACTCAGACCCTTTTGAACATGAGCAGGAGTTGGCCATTTGGTCCACCTCCCAACTCCAACATTCAATGTGATCATGGATGATTTTCTATCTCAGCATAATCTTCCCACTCTTTCCCCACACCCCTTAAGACATTTAGTCCCCAGAAATCTTATTATTTATTAAAAGTATTCAATGATCTGGCCTTGACAGCCTTCTGTTGTAGAAAATTCCAGAGGCTCACCCCCCTTCGAGTGAAGAAATTTCCCCTCATCTCAGTCCCAAATGGCCTATACTGTATTCTGAGACCACGAATCTTTGTTCTGGACATCCAAACAGAGGAAACATCATCCCTGTATCTATGCTGTTCAGCCCTGTCAAAATTTCATACATTTCAATTAAAGTCCCTTAACTTTCCTCCAAACTGCACTGAATTAGAGTCATAGAGTCACAGAGATGTACAGCATGGAAACAGACCCTTTGATCCAACTCACCCATGCTGACCAAATATTCTAAATTAATTTAGTTCCATTTGCTAGCATTTGGCCTATACCCCTCTAAATCCTTCCTATTCACATACCCATCCAGATGCCTTTTAAATGTTGTAATGGTACAAGCCTCCATCACTTCCACTGGCAGCTCATTTCATACATACACCACCCTTTGCATGAAAACATTGCCCCTTATGTCCCTTTTAAATCTACCCCCTCTCACTTATGGCCTCCAGTTCTGGACTGCTGCATCCTATTTACACTATCCGTGCCCCTCATGATTTTATACTGTTCTATATAAGGTCACCCTTCAGCCTCCAATGCTCCAGGGAAAACAGCACCAGCCTATTCAGATCATTTGACCCAATCTCTCCTCATATGACAACCTTGTCATCCCAGAAATTAGTTTGGCAAACGTTTATGCATCCCTCTTTGGCAAGTATATCTCATCTTCAATAAGGAGACCACATTTGCATATAAAAGTTCAAGATGCTGTCAATAAGATTGTGTACATCTGCAGAAAGACATCCTTGTAACTGTACTCAGATCCTATTGTAATAAAGGCTACCATACTTTTTACCTACCTGACTGCTTGTTTCCTTGTAATGCTTAATTGCAGTGGACACCCAAGTCCCATTGCAACACTTTCAAATCTGTCTCCATTCAAACAATATGCTGCCAATTCTGTTTTTCCCACTGAGAGAGTGCAAATTCACTTTTCTCCATGTTATCCTGCATCTGCCTTATATTTGTCAGTTCACTTAATTTGCCTAAGTCACTTTGAAGTCTCTTTCCATCTTACTCATCACTCACAATCAGCAAAACTGGAAATTTTACAATTGATTCCCTCATCGAAATCATTCAGATGTGAATAGCTGCGGTACAAGTACAAATCACTGCAGTAACTCACTAGTCACTGTTTTCCACTCCCAAAAATATGCATTTATTCCTAGTCCCAGTTTTCTATCTGATAATCAGTTTTCACTCCATGCAGTTATATTAACCCCAATCCCAAGTGCTTTACATTGGTACGCTAACATCTTATGTGGGACTTTATCAAAAACCTTCTAAAAATTCAAATATACATTCCGCCAAGACTTTTGTTTCCCTGGCCTCCAACACCTTATCTTCACCGTCGACATCCAGTCCCTGTACACATCGATCCATCACAATGAAGGTCTCCAAGCCCTCCATTTCTTCCTCTCACGCTGACCCAATGAGTATTCTTCCACTGTACTCTCATTCGCCAGGCTGAACTGGTCCTCACTTGCAACAACCTCTCCTTCCAATCCTTCCACTTGCTCTAACCAAAGGCGTAGCCATGGGCACTCGCATGGGCCCCCGCTATGCCTGCCTCTTCGTTGGGTACGTGGAACAGTCCAGCTAGACCAGTACCATTCCCAACCTTTTCCTCCGCTACATTGATGACTGTATCAGCACCACCTTGTACTCCCACAAGGAGGTTGAACAGTTGATTAAATTCACCATCACCTTCTACCCCAATCTCAAGTTCACATGGACCATCTCGGACATGTCCCTCCCCTTCCTGGATTGCTCTATTTCCATCTCCGGTGACTGACTAAACATGGATATCTACTACAAACCCACTAACTCCCATACTACCTGGACTACATCTCCACCCACCCTGCCTCCTATAAAAACGCGATCCCTTATTCCCAATTCCTCAGCCTTGGACCAATTCCACCATAAAACACCCCAGATGGCCTCCTTTTTCAAAGACCTCAGTTTCCCCTCCCGCATGGTCAATGGTACTCTCCAGTGCATCTCCTCTACTTCCAACACCTCCACCCTTAAAGCTCACCCCTCCAATCACAACAAGGACAGAACTCCCCTAGTCCTCACCTTCCACACCACCAACCTCCGTATGCATTTTATCATCCTCCGCCACTTCCGCCACCTACAAATAGACCCCACCACCAGAGATATATTTCCTTCCCCACCTATCTACATTTCGGAGAGACTATTCCCTCCGTGACTCCCTTGTCAGATCACACTCCCCATCAGCCTACACCTCCCTTCTGGCACCTTTCCCTGCCAACGCATGAAGTGCAAAACCTATCCAAGACCCCAAAGGATAGTCCCACATCCAAAATCTATCTGTACTTCCACACATGTCATCTATTGCATCCATTGCACCCGATGTTGTCTCCTCTACATCAGGGAGACAAGATGCCAAGTTGCGGATCGTTTCAGACAACATCTCTGGGAAACCCGCACCAACCAACCCCACCAAACTCTTTAACTCCCCTTCCCAATCCACCAAGGACGTGCAGGTCCTGGGCTTCCTCCATCGCCAAACCCTAACCACCCGATGCCTGGAGGAAGAACGTTTCTACATCTGCCTTGGGACCCTGCAATCACATGGGATCAATGCGGATTTCATCAGTTGCCTCATTTCCCCTCCCCCCTACTTTATCCCAGATCCAAGCTTCTAACTCAGCACTGCCCTCTCAACCTGTTCATCTTCCTTCCCATCTATCCACTCCACCCTCCTCTGACCTATCTTCATTTTTCTCACCCCTCCACCTTCACATTTCCAGCTACCTTTCCCCTACCCCAACCCCATCCTATTTACCTCTCAGTCCCCGTCCCGCAAACCTCATTCCCAATGAAGGCCTACATCTTGATTCTCCTGCTCCTTGGACGCTGCCTGACTTGCTGTGCTTTTCCAGCATCAACTCTCAACTCTGATCGCCAACATCTGCATCTCTCATTGTTGAGTTAAAGCCAGTGTTGTAACTGTACTGGAACAGCTTGGCAAGGGGAGTGGCAAGTTCAGGAGCGCAAACCTTCAGTACTATTGCTAGAATATTGTTAGGACCCATAGCATTTGCAGTATCCATTTCTTCCAACTGTTTCTTGATATCACATGGAGTGAATCAAATTGGTTGAATACTGGTATCCGTGATGCTGGGGCCTACTGAGGAGGCCGATCTGGATCATCTGCTGGTAGTTCAGGCTGAAGATTGCTGGAAATGTTTCAGCCTTATTCTTTGCATTGATATACTGAGCACTTCTATCGTTGAGAATGGGAACCTTTGTGAGTTGTTTAGTTGTCCACCTAAAGCTCTGTGCATTGGGATGCAGTATCTTTATGTTTGTTTTAAAACATTTTTACATGTTGTTGTTGTATGGTCTTATCTATTGTTAGCTCTTGTTTCCACTTCCTTCAACTTTGCTTTCGAAAATTCTATGTTTCATTTCTATCTATGTTTCTATCTGTCTGTTGTGTTTTCCCACCCAAGTTCCGATAACCTGGCCACTCTAGTTTAAACCCTCCTCACAATACAACTAAGTGTCCCTGCGAGCGGTTTAGCCCTGGAGCTGCTGGATAGCAGTCCAGCTTGTACAGGTCCCATATTCCTTAGAATCATTTTCAAAGCCTCAGAAATCTAAATCCCCCCGCCCTGCGCTGTCTTTCCAGCTATATGTACTGGTCAGTTTATATCCCTCATTCTGATTTCACTAGCATGGCACTGGGAGTAATACTGAGATTACTACATTTAATTTCCTGCTTTTTTCAACACCCTACAGTCTGCCTGCAGGACCCCTGGCCTCTTTTTATCAGTGCCATTGGTACCAACATGGACAACAGCCACTGATTGTTGTTCGTTCATCTTCAGAATGCCCTGCAGCCACGCTGTGACTGCTTTGACCTGGCACCAAGTTGGCAACATACCATCCTGATGTCATATCTGCACCCCCAGAGATATCCATCTGTTCGCTTTATAATAGGATCTTCTGTCACTGTTACTCTTGCACTGTTTTATCTTCCCTTTCTCTTTGCCTGTAGTATGACCACCCCACTATACACACTTTTCATGAAGATCTCAGCCTTGTGGATGCTGCAAACAGCTCAGGTTGCTGTTCCAAAACACAGATTTTGAGGAGCTGTAATTGGAGATATTTCCTATATGCATAGTCACCCTGGACACTGGAGCGTCCCCTTCTTCCTGCATTGCACGGTGGGAATATTCCACGTGGCTGAGTTGTTTGTTCATGACCTATCCTTAAATTTCTCCCAGCATGTTTACTTCCTGCATGCTTACTTCCTTTAGTTTATGGAATATTAAATAAAATCTGAGGGCATTATCTGACTTGTTTTAAACACTACTTAATCTGAACTGAAGACCAAAAGTAGGTACTTAGCAACCAAAGCATTCCTGATTTTTCTGTGCTATCACTCATGAACTCTTTTTCCAATCCCAGCACAACCTTGGAACAGGTTTTGATTCCACTCGGCTTCCCTCCCCCCTACTTTTGGCCTTCCATTTATGGCAAAGCTTTTAAGTGGCTTGACCCTACTCTCCCTCCTCCCTAATTCTTAAAATGATCCTTCCTTTTAGACATTCCACTAATTTCTTTTCTTTAGTTGTTCAAGGGCAATAGATTTAGATTTAGGTTTAGGTTTCATTGTCATGTGTACTCAAATACAGGTGTGCAGGAATACAGTGAAAAGTGTACAATATTGCTATTTCTGGCACCATCTTAGGTACAAAGCCATCTCAGTACAAAATCTTAGGCACGAGAATAGAAAAATAAAGGAATAAGTTAAAAACTTAAACACTATTGTTCTTAGAATGTATAAGAACAATAAAGAAATAATGTTAAAAGTTAAACATTACAGTCCTTTCTTAAACCGTGGGCTGACAGATGCTCCATACTGGGCTTTCCCCACAAGAGCTCACTCTTCCCCAGGTTAGGCACACATCCACCCACGTTGGGCTAAATCACGTGCTGGTTCTCTGGCCGTTCGTGGCTAAGCCAGCACTTACTGCCAATGCCTCACAGAAGGTTCAGGAGAGCAAACATTGAGCAGGACAGGTGTGAGAGAGAGTTGGCCTATGTGAGAGGTGGTGACCAGAAGAATCAATGGGAGGGAGAGAATACTGGAAAAGATGCAAAGAAGATTGTTGATTCACTTGAACTGAAAGAATATATTTGACAAACAAAGGCTAAACAGACCAGTGCTATTGTCTCCAGCAACTCATTAAGATCATTAAGATTATGAAAGGATTTTATAGGTTTGATTTGAAAGAAAAAAATTGTTCCATTTGTGAATGTGATCAAAATTATGGACCATAAATAGGAAATAGTCACTGACAATTCCAATAACAAAGTTTGGAAAAGTTTCTTTACTTAATCTCTGATGAGAAAGTGTAGGTGAACTTATGAGGAACCTAGGTGGGTACATGAAAGAGAGAAGAATAGAAAACTATGCCAAGGAGAAGAAATGAAGTTGAAAGCGAAGAGGAAAATGGGAGGAGCTGTTAATCCAAGTGGCCTGTTTCCATGCTGAACATTCCCTGTTCTTCTATAATAAACCTGTTAAGCAGCCAGACAGTGTAGTGTGGGCTGGGGACTGATAGCCAAGGAAGCCGTGCACTCATCCGTCAGATTGAACGCTTGTTAGACCTACACAGAACCTTGGAAATGGTATTTAACTTGTATTTCGTTACTCAGCTGAAGAGCTGTTCGTTTCTGATATGAGAGACTCCTTTTTTGTCTTTGATAAATGAATGAGCCAAAGCAAAACACAGAGGAATATTTTGCAGATGTGTTTACAGTTTGTATGCTTGATGTTATGTCTAAAGTGGATGTGGTTACTGTGTAGATGATGCACCTGTGCTGATGTAGAACGTAATCTTCTACTCTTGGTAACTTTTCCTAGGGTTCAGTTTCCCAAGGATGATGAGAAATATCTGAATTAAATGTTAAGCTTTATTAGATCAGACTTACAATGCAAAACTCTGGATTTCTAATACCCTTTATTCTTAACAATAATGATACTCGAGCTCAAATATTTTCAAAATAAATAGTCATATTGCCATGAAATGGGAAACTCCTACTGACTGGGTATTTTTCTGACAATGGGATTCAACTCCATTATATATTGTTCCAACATTGAGCTCACTCTTTTTTAATATATATACTGAGCACTACAAAGTACTCTTCTGATGTTGCCATAGAATCCCTACAGCGTGGAAGCAGGCGCATTGAGTCCACACTGACCCTCCGAAGAGCTTCCCAACCAGACCCACCCCATCACTATAACCCAACCTTTCCCATGGCTAGTGAACCTAATCTGTACATCCCTGGACACCATGGACAATTTAACATTTCCAATCCATCTAACCTGCTTTTGTGTGGACTGTGGAAAGAAGCTAGAGCACTCGGAGGAAACCCACACAGACATCTTAGCAGGACTTATACACTTAATGGTAAAGTCCTAGGGAGTGTTGCTGAACAAAGAGACCATGGAGTGCAGGTTCATAGCTCCTTGAAAGTGGAGTTGCAGGTAGATAGGATAGTGAAGAAGGCATTTGGTATGCTTTCCTTTATTGGTCAGAGTATTGAGTACAGGAGATGGGAGGTCATGTTGCAGCTGTACAGGACATTGATTAGGCCACTGTTGGAATATTGTGTGGAATTCTGGTCTCCTTCCTATCGGAAAGTTGTTGTGAAACTTGAAAGGGTTCAGAAAAGATTTGCAAGGATGTTGCCAGGGTTGGAGGATTTGAGCTATAGGGAGAGGCTGTACAGGTTGGGGCTGTTTTCCGTGGAGCATTGGAGGCTGAGGGGTGACCTTATAGAGGTTTACAAAATTATGAGGGCATGGATAGTGTAAATAGGCAAAGTATTTTCCCTGGGGTTGGGGAGTCCAGAACTAGAGGGCATAGGTTTAAAGTGAGAGGGGAAAGATATAAAAGAGGCCCCAGGTGCAACTTTTTCACACAGAAGGTGGTGCATGTATGGAGTGAGCTGCCAGAGGATGTGGTGGAGGCTGGTACAATTGCAACATTTAAGAGGCATTTGGATGGGTATATGTATAGGAAGGGTTTAGAGGGATATGGACCAGGTGGGACTAGATTGGGTTGGGATATCTGGTCAGCATGGATAGTTTGGACAGAAGGGTCTGTTTCCATGCTGTACATCTCTATGACTCTATGACAGGAAGAACATTCAAACTCCCTCCAGGCATTCACCCAAGGCTGGAATCAAACCCGGGTCCCTGGCACTGTGAGGTAGTAGTGCTAATCACTGAGCCACCATGCCTCTGATGAATTGAGTTCCCTCTTTGCTGGCTTTCTCCTTACAGGTTCCTTTGCCTTTATTTATTTACTTACGTTGATGCTTCATGTTTCCATTCAAACTTTTTAATTCATAACTCAGATCTGTGAAGACAATTGATCAACTTAAATTCTGCGCTGGAACTTGAGTGCAGCTCTGAGGGAGGGTCGCATTGCCGGAGCTGCTGCCCTTGGATGAGATGTTAGACCAGACTTTGCCTACCCCGTCAGCTCTCAGGTTGTCCTGAAAAATCCATGGCTATTATTTTTGCCTCTGTCAATATTAGCAACAAAAACAAACAATAGATTATCTGATCAATGCCTCATTGCTGAATGTGACAACATTTCAAAATACTTAGTTGCATATGAGCTTGTAAAATAGAACAGATAAATGTAAAGTTTATTTCCATTCATGAAAAAATATTTAGGAGGCTTTTTTGAAGATAATCAAGTTGTTGCAGCATCCTATGTTAGAAAATTGGCCGACTCATGAATATTCTGAAGCAACATGTATAGCATCTCCACTCCCCTGAACTGAAAGAAAGGACTGCCCTACCCCTCTGGGTGATATTTCACTTTAAGAAACTTTCTGTTGTATAAGGTAATAGTTCTGAAGGAGTAGAGGTTGAAGCTGCATTAAGCTCCACCCAATCTGATGATACCATACAATTTTAAGTACAGACTGGACTCCTAGCATAAGGTTCCGATGACACAAGTTCTGGCTCAAGTTCCAATGCAGAATCGAAGTTGATCAATTGTCTTCACTGACCTGAGTTTTTATAATTATACCTAATTAATCAATGCAACTTGCACTGATTGCTCTCATGCAATAAACTATATATTTTGTAAGGTAAGGGGCGGCATGTTAACTCAATAGTTAGCACTGCTAACTCACAGCACCAAGGAACTGAGTTCAATTCCATCCTCTGGCGACTGTCTGTGTGGAGTTTGCACATTCTCCCTTTGTCTGTGTAGGTTTCCTTCGGGTGATCCAGTTTCCTCCCACAGTCCAAAGAAGCAGGCTACATGGATTGGGAAATGCAGGGTTTTAGGGATAGGGTACAGGGTGGGATGCTCTTTGGAGGGTCGGACTGGACTTGACAGGTCATATGGCCTGCTTTCACAGTGTAGGGATTCTATGATTCTAAGTGTATCCTCTCATTAAGACTCAGTAGTGGTTTATTCACTAGTATTGTTAAGTAGATAGACCCTTAGAATCAGCACAGAAGAAAGGCACAGGGGTGGTGTCCTACCTCTGGATCAGGAGACCTGGATTCAAATCCACCTGAACCAGAGAGGTCTAACAATACCTCTAACAGATCGACAAGAAGCAATCTAGAAGGATGGCAGCAAACTACTGCAACCAGAATCCACCACTGCCTGGTAGCACAACATATTCCACCTCACTACCAACCTTGGTAATGTGTACTCCTCAAGGATTTCCTCAAGACCAATAGATCAGGACTCAGAAACTCCACTTTCCATCAACACTGACAATCTCACGCTGGAGACTGTCAATAGTCTCACATACCTTCGATTAAGAAGCACCAGCAACTGCCCCTTGAATCAAAAATCAACATTACGATTACCCAAACCACAGAGGTCACGTCAAGTTGAGAAGACAAATGTAGATCACCAGCAACTGCTTGAACATGCACAGCTTTGCGAGTACAAGGCTTGTTTTCCCCAGACCTGCCATTACAGTAAAGATGCCCGGATAATTACTGAAGCTGGGAATAGCTTCTGAACAGCTGGCTCCTCGACTACATGAAACTAATAACGGGCATTTCCTGGCAAGACAGAGTGCTGAAAATGAAAGGACACCATTATGCGGGTATCGCTTCTCCCTCTTCCTGCTCAACACCACTGCCTGGTTTTACTATTTAAATGCCTATATTAGACTCTTATGTTAGCTGCCAGTCTGTGTCATATTCACTCTTAGCTTCTCCTGTTTGTTTTCCCAATTCCCTCTGAACCTTTTATATTCAATTTGGTTCTCAATTGTATTGTAGGGTCATTGAGTCATAGAGTCATGCAGTACAGAAACAGACCATTCGGTCCAACCAGGCTATGCTGAAGAAAATCCCAAACTAAACTAGTCCTACCCCCGCACCCCCGCCCCCCCCCCCCCCCCCCCCCCCCCCCGTTCCTGATCTATGTCCTTCCCAACCTTTCCTATTCGTGCAATTATCTAAATGTCTTAGAACATAGAACATAGAATATTGCAGTGCAGTACAGGCCCTTTGGCCCCTGATTTTGTGCCAACCTGTGGAACCAATCTGAAGCCCAACTATCCTACACTATTCCATTTTCATCCATATGTTTATCCAATGCCCTTAAAGTTGGTGATTCTAATACCGTTGCAGGCAGTGTGTTCTACGCCCCCAATACTCTCTGGGTAAAGAAATTCCTCTGACATCTGTCCTATATCTATCACCCCTCAATTTAAAACTATGTCCTCTCGTGCTAGCCATCATCATCCGACGAAAAAGGCTCTCAGTGTCCACCCTATGTAATCCACTGATTATCAAATGCCTCAATTAAGTCACCTCTCAACCTTCTCCTCCCTAATGAAAACAACCTCAATTCCCTCATTGCCTTTTAAATGGTATAATTGTATTTGCATCCACCACTTCCTCAGAAAGTTCATTCCACATTTGAACAACTCTCTGTGTAAAGATTTTGCCCCTCATGTTTCCCTTAAATCTCTCTCCTCTCATCTTAAAAATGGGCATCTAGTCCTCCTGTCACCTGTCATGAAAGCAGCTTTCCTTCTTCATTTTACTCTCCATTTCTTTTATCATATAGGAACTGTCGCTTTGGTTGATTTCCTCTGTGTGGGCATATCAGATTGTGCCAGAACTATCTCTTCATTAAAGGAAGCTTTTTGTAATGTTACAGTCTTGGCCACCATTCTTTGATTCCAACGTATTTGAGTCAGATTCAATCTTAGCCCGTTGAAGCTCAGTTCTGAGAAAGGGCCACCGGATTCGAAATGTTAACTTTGATTTCTTTCCACATATGCTGCCAGACCTGCTGAGTTTCTCCAGCAATTTCTGGATGATTCTTACCCCAATTAAGTTGCCTTTCACTCAATTAATTAATTGCTGCTTGGATTACCCCTTGATCAGGGAGTAAACCTTGTGATACAATGTTCGCCGTTCACTAAATGTTCTGACACTTGAACTTTTCCGTACATTCTCAATCCTAGGAGCCAAGTCCAACATTGCCTCCTTTCTCATTGAATTGGAAACATACTACTGTTCAAAATCTTCCTGAACGCACTCTAGAAACTCTTGTCCCTCGATGCAAACTAAGGTAGGATATGGATCAATTAGAATTCTCCATGATCTTTACTTCATAATTCTGCCATGCAACTGACCCTGGATAAAGGTACACTTTACAGTGCTTGCAAGGACAATCTGATTGTGTATTTGTACAGTAGATGTATTGGAGATGTCATTTTTGTCTAAGTTGATGTGCCAGACTCTGGGTGCACCTGTGGAGAGAGCACAATTTGAAAAGCTCACTTTGATTTCAGAATTCTCACACCCTCACCATTAAACAACAACTGATAGTACAGACGTAATAATTAGTGTTTTGTCTCTGCTGTGCACATTGCATCGAAGAGCTCAAATGTTGTGGCATGGTGTTATTAGCAGATACACAGGTGCGTGGGGAAAAATGTAGGTAATGATAAATTTCACTGAAACAAATTCCCATCTTGCCCTCCTTCACACCAGTGAGCAGTTATCCACCGCTGATGAAATTGAGAATTGTTGCAACTTCTGTACAGAATCACAGAATTGTTGTGGTGTAGAAGGAGGCCATTTGGCCCATTGTGCCTACACCAGCTCTTCAAATGAGCATCATTACTTAGTGCCAATCTCCTGCCTTTTCTCCATAGTCTTGCACACTATTTCAAGACAAGTAACCATCCCAAATCAACTCTTTTGAATGCCTCAATAAACCTACCTTCCTAAACAGTATGGTCCAGTCCTAACCACTTGTTATGTGAGAAAAGTTTTCTTTATTTAACTCTCACTTCTTTTGGACATCACTTTTAATCTTTTAGCAGCTCAGCCATCTCCTTTGGTTCCACAGACAGACAGTGAAATTGATCATTTAAGGGCCCTATTCTCTCCCTGATTACCCTTTTGCCTTTAATAAACTTACAGACTTTCTTTGGATTCTCATTAACCCTCTTTAGATGGGGGTAATGCAGGACCAGGACCTTCCCCAGGACCACGTATGGAGACCACAACACCAGACCATGTCAACTTAGTCTAAGATAGACCAGTGTCAGCTAAATGGTGTAATGTGCAGCTCTGTAGGATGAAGGTCAGGTCCACTCTGTCAGGGTAAAGTCTGCAATCTTCTCTCCAATATCTTACCCTCACTCTATCTCTGCTACTACATCCATCTCCCAAAAAGTCACATACTCTACCATTCTCGCAAGTGACCGTAATTCTATTAGTTTTAGATTAGTTATGAAAATGATAGAACTAAAGCCAATTTTGATGGTATTAGACAGGAACTTTCAAAAATTGATTGGGAGAGGCGATTTGCAGGTAAAGGGGTGGTTAGGAAGTGGGAGACCTTTAAAAATGACATAACTAGAGTTCAGAGACCATATATTTCTGTTAGTGTGAAGAGCAAGGCTGGCAGGTGTAGGGAATGCTGGATGGCTCGAGAAATTGAGGCTGTAGTCAAGAAAAAGAAGGAGGCATGTATCAGGTGGGAACAAGGGAATCCCGAGAGGAGTATAAGGGCAGTAGGAATATACTCAAGAGGGAAATCAAAAGGGGATTAAAAGGTTTAAGGTGAAAGGGGAATGATGTAAGAAGTTATCCTGAGGGGTAACTTTTTCAAACGGACGGTTGTGCATAGATGGAATGTGCTGCCAGAGGAAGTGGTGGAGGCGGGTGCAGTCACAACATTTAAAAGACATCTGGATGGGTATATGAATAGGGAGGGTTTAAATGGATGTTGGCCAAATGCTGGCAAATGGGACTAGATCAGATTGGGATATCTGGTTGGCATGGATGAGTTGGACCAAATGGTTTGTTTCCATGCTGGATGAATCAATGACTCCATTGCTTGCAACATCTTCCCTCAGTCACTCTTACTCAGACCTTGCTTTTCCCAATATCGAGTTTGTTTGGCAAGATTGGTTCAATAGGAGTCTGAATATTAATGAACTGAGCTGTGGCATTAACAAGACATTGAGCAAGTATTAATACCCACCAATTGGCATCTGACCGAGTGGGAATCTTACTCTGTTACTTGTGGAAGGCATAAAAGATGGAGCGAGATGATCGTAGCACAGTGTTAGACTTCGCTGCACTCGATTCTCCCACACATCTCGCCAGAGCCCATATTGCTCAGGCCCCTATAATATTCACCCAACATCTCCAGCCCTTTGGCTAATGACTGTTGACAACCATGATAGGCTTTGTGTCTGCGTTAAAAATCAAGACAAGATAAATACTCTGAGCATTTAATCACTGACCAAGAGGGCAAAGCACAACAAAACAAGACAGAGATGCTGAATTTCAGAGTAGATACAAAGTAAGTGAGTGCTCAGAGGGTAAGCAATTATCTCAAAGCTGTATCTTGGTCCAATCCATGAGATGGGTGCCTGTCTCTGGGAGCACTGTGGCCTTGAAGCTGCATTGCATAGGTGTATAGAAGTGGTTCCAAGGATGATCAACTTCAGTTACGAATTGGGACTGTTCTGTTTGGAGAGGAGAAGGCTAAGATAAGATTGATCAAGGTTTTCAAAACCATGAGCAGGCTGGACAGTGTAGACAGAGGAGAAACTGTTCCTGCACATCAAAGAATAAAAAACGAGAAGGCATGAATGGAAAGTGATGTGAGAAAAAGCTTTTCCACGCAGCAAGTTACTCGAGTATGGAATGCATTTCCTGGAAATGTGGCAGAAACAGGTTCAACTGAAACTTTCAAGAGGGCACTGGTTGATCATTTGAAATAGAAATGGTATGGAGGGACATGGAGATAAGGCAGATGATTGGGACAAGAGAATAGATCCAGTGCAGGCATGAAAGATTGAATGGCCTCTTTCTGTGCCCCAACAATTCTGTGATTCTGCAATGAAAGGTGTCATTGTGTTCCAAAGTGCAGCATGGAAGTGTTGACCCATGTGGTAAGTGGATCGGAGATGTGCATTGATGACGTGGTGAGGTTAATAACTATGGAATGCTGAGATCCATGGAAACCAGGGTGGTAGTGGTAGGGAGAGGGATATTGTCAGTTGTTGTGCATCTCTGCCCAGGGCATATGACCTCTGATGTTGGCGATTGGCGTCCAAAATGGCAGTCCGGAGGAGTAACAGCTAAGCTGGAGTTGCCAGATAGCCACTTGGACTGTAATGTTTGGAGTAGTCACCACGTTGTTTCTATTCAAACAGTGAGAGAATGAGAAAATGCATTTCATTGAGGTATTAACACCTGCATGTAGGCCTCTTACCACTCATTGGAAAATAAGCCTTTTTGCTCTCAGAGTAAAGATGCTCCTCACTGCCACTGCACATGGATTTCCCAACTTTGTTGTCATAGCCCATGTCATTTAGGGGCAGAGAATTTAGGGGCACAATGGGCGGCACGGTGGCACAGTGGTTAGCACTGCTGCCTCACAGCGCCTGTAGACCCAGGTTCAATTCCCGACTCAGGCGACTGACTGTGTGGAGTTTGCACGTTCTCCCCGTGTCTGCGTGGGTTTCCTCCGGGTGCTCCGGTTTCCTCCCACAGTCACAAAGATGTGCGGGTCAGGTGAATTGGCCAAGCTAAATTGCCCATAGTGTTAGGTAAGGGGTAAATGTAGGGGTATGGGTGGGTTGCGCTTCGGCGGGTCGGTGTGGACTTGTTGGGCCGAAGGGCCTGTTTCCACACTGTAAGTCTAATCTAAAAGAATTGTTTCATTTTGTCAGTTTCAGCTCTTCCTATACTCTTATGTCGATTGCGTGTTTAATTTTATTGTGTTTACTCAGATCTTTTACACACCAACTGGAGAGGGAAATTCCTAGTTGCTTCAAGAGTAACATTAACTCTCAAGCCTACGGAACTGAGATGGAATGGGAGTTAAAAATGAGGAACTCCATTTCCCATGAAGTGTGACGGTGTAGTAGCCTCTCTACTTCTGGGCCAGCAGTTTAAATCTGACTGCAGGGATGGTTGGCCATGGACTATGTATCATAACATGTCTATCCTTGTGGCATATCTATGTATAAGAGGGACAGAGTTTCTTGTTCAGACAGAACCATGTATTAGCTGCAGTACAACAGCATCTCATTTTAAAAGATGCCACTCACAGGGTCTTGCCATGTGAACACCATCTGCACACTGCCTGTCATACAGACTTATCCTCTGTCTGATTCCAAGCCCTGGGTAAGATAACTGCAGCTGATGGAGAGGGCCATCTGTAGCAGGTAATTGCCTCAATGATAGGTGCTATTTAGGATTCTAGATATTTTCCAATTAACCTACTCAGTGACGTTATGACACACCCCTGGAGCAGACAGGTCTGCTTGTCCAGAGGTAGAGGCACTACAACTGCACCATCAGAGCCACTTAAACTGGGAGCTTTTCATTCAGATAAACGTCTAGCAGTAGTTTTAATGACTGAATAGCCAGATTGACCACGTTGATGCTAACAAACTTGTATGTAGAGATAAAAAAAACCTGCAGATGCTGGAACCCAAAATACACAAGTAAAAGCCTGGAAGAACATAGTAAGCCAGGCAGCATCAGGAGGTAGAGAAGTCAACCCTTTTCAGGACTGGAGTGGGGACAGGGGGAGCTGCAGATAAAGAGAGAGAGACTGGGGGTTTGGGTGCGGAGGGGTTGGAGTTGTGAGATAGTGGTAGGTGAACATAGTTGGTGGATATAACTTGGTTGGTCGATGGGAAGAATGAATCCTGTTAGTAGGTAGAAGGAATCAGAACTTATTCCTCCCATCGACCAACCAGGTTGTACACACCATCTGTGTGCACCTATCATTACCTCACAACTCTACCCTCTCCCCACCCAAACCCCCAGCCTCTCCCTCTTTACCTGCAGCTCCCCCTGCCCCTACCTCCATTCTGGAAGAAGGTTTATACCTGAAACAATGACTTCTCCACCTCCTGATGCTGCCTGGCTTGCTGTGTTCTTCCAGCCTCCTGAATGTTAACAAACTCATAAGTGTCAAACACTTAATCCAAGATATAAATAAAAAAAACTCTAAAGAGCCGAAGTCTTCCTCTATTCCCTCCTTAATGGCTTCTGTCACCCCAAAGTTCCACCATTCACAATCTAACTCAGTGGGACCTGTTCCAGGTGGCGCCAGAAACTATTTATGTGGAGGCGGTGGTAATTGTCACTGACCAACAATCCAAGCATTCAGACTAATATTGAAGAGGCATGGCAGAATTTGAACACTGGTACCTAGCACATTACCTAGATCTCTGAATTAGTAGGAGAACATGTGGACTGCAGATATTGAACAGGGTGTAAAGGTATGACGCTGGAAAAGCACAGCAGGTCAGGCAGCATCTCTGGCGCAGGAGAGTCGACATTTCGGGTGTGAGCCCTTCATCAGGAATGTGGAGGTAGAAAGGGGCTGAGAGATAAATAGGGGGGTGGTTATGTGGCAGGGGGGAAGGTAGCTGGGAAGGTGATAGGTGATTGCAGGTAGGGAGTAATAGTGATGGAGTGATGGGGAGGGTGGAGTGGCTGGGAGGAAGGAACATGGACAGGTAGGTCAGATCAAGAGGGCAGTGCTGAGTTGGAGGGTTTGATCTGGAATGAGGTGGCGGGAGAGAAGATAAGGAAAATGGTGAAGTCGATGTTGATGTCGTGTGGTAGAAGTGTCGCAAAGTTTTTCCTCCAGTTGTCAGGTGGCTTGGATTTGGTGGTGGAGGCCCAGGACTTGCATGTCCTCGGTGGAATGAGAGGGTGAGTTGAAGTTGTCGGTCACAGGCTGGTGGGATTATTTGGTGCATGCGTCCCAGAGATGCTGCCTGACCTGCTGTGCTTTTCCATTGCCACATTTTTCAACACTGGATTAGTAGTTTAGTGATAATAACAATAGGCTATCACCTCCCCTGAGATACTTTCAAAGAGAATGTGCTTATGTTCTCACCATAAATAATTGCTGTTATGTCTCGCAGTCAGTACATATCGCAGCATGTTGAAAAGGCAGTATGACTTTCTTAACTTTACTTTTGATTGTGACTAAAATAGGAAAATATCTATTTTAAAAATCAAGGTGTGGAGGAGGAATCACTGCATTTCTTAAAACAAGGAAGTGCCACTCATTATGAGTTGTGTTTGCATTGCTGCTTTGCAAGCATAGGGCTGGAGGCTGGAGAAGAGAGCTAAGACACCATGACACAGAGGGGAGTGGGGTTTGGTTTTCAGAGTGAGATTTGTCCAGCATCCCATCACGAATTGGTTTGTGTAACTGTGACCAGTTATGGATACTGGACATCGTCAGCCTGATAATAACTCAGGTTGGCTCCTGGTCAAGTGAACAGCTTTGGTGTTTGTTAACTACACAGGGGGAAACGACTCAGAATTGCTGAAGGAATAGGCTCTGTATCTCTATCTCCTTGCTGTGAAAGTAACTAAAGTCTGAAGGAAGCTGATTATTTTCTGTACAAGTTGTTGGAACCTTTACCAGTAACTAAGAGTGTTTATAATTAGTGTACCAAACTCCCCAAGCCTCTTGCAATGAAGTGAAAGTATCTGGAGAAGGAGATCAGAGAACACTTGAAATGGGGAAGCAAAAGCACGATCTTACTAATTCAGTGGACAGGTGCTATTGATCTATGTTTCCACATGTTTCTCCCCTCCTTTTGTAACACAAATATTTTATTTTCTTGTTTGTGTCTTGTTTGTTGATGGACTTTAAAAAGGGTTTAGAATTCCAACAACTACAGTTATGTGTTGGTGAGGCTTCTTCTGGTGTACTTGACAGCGTCCTATCTCCCTTGGTCCAGGACCTCCCCACCTACATTCAGGACACCACCTACGCCCTTTAACTTCTCCATGACTTAGGTTTCCCCGGTCCCTAAAGCCTTATCTTCACCATGGACTTCCAGTCGCTGTACACAACGATCCACCATGGTGAAGACCTCCAAGCCCTGTTTCTTCCTCTCACGCTGATCCAGCCAGTACCCTTCCACTGACACTTCATTTGCCTGGTCCTCACCCTCAATAATTTCTCCATTGAATCCTCCCACTTCCTCCAGACCAAAGGGGTAGCCATGGGCCCCAGCTATGCCTGCCTCTTTGTCGGTACGTGGATCAGTGCACCGTCCACATCTAGATCGGCACTATTCCCAACGTTTTCCTCCGCTACACCGATGACTGTATTGGCGCTACCTAGTGCTCCCACGAGGAGGTTGAACTTCACAAACACCTTCCAACTGGACCTCAAGTTTACTTGGATGACCTCAAACACCTCCCTTTCCTTCCTGGACCTCTCCATCTCCATCAACAGTGACCGACTTAACACAGATAACCACGACAAACCCACTAACTCCCACAGCTACTTGGACTACACCTCCACCCACCCCTGCCTCCTGGAGAAACGCTATCCCCTATTCTCAATTCCTTTGCCTCCACTGCATTTGCTCCCAGGAGGACCAATTCCACCATACAACATCCCTGATGACCTTCTTCTTCAAAGACTGCAATTTCCCCTCCCACGTAGTCGATGATGCTCTTCAGCGCATCTCATCCACTTCCCACACCTCCGCCCTTGAACAACACCCCTCCAATCGCAACAAGGTCCTCACCTTCCACCCCACCAACCTCCAGATACATCACATTATCCTCCACCATTTCCGCCATCTACCAACTGACCCCACTACCAGGGATATTTTCCTCTCCACCCCTATCTGCATTCCAGAGAGATCATTCCCTCCGCGACTCCCTTGTTAGGTCCATGCACCCCACCAACCCACCCTCCACTGCTGGCAGCTTCCCCTGCCACCGCAAGAAGTGCAAAACCTGTGTCCAAACCTCCCCCTTAACTCCGTCCAAGGCCCCAAAGGATCCTTCCACATCAGTTAGAGATTTAACTGTACTTCCACACACATCATCCACTGTGTTTGTGGCTCCCGATGAGGTCTCCTCTACATTGGGAAGGCAGGACGCCAACCTGTGGAATGTTTCAGAGAACATCTCTGGGATACACATACACTAAACAATCTCACCACCTTGTGGCTGAATGCTTCAACATGCCCTCCCACTCCGCCAAGGACATGCAACTCCTGGGTCTCCTCCACGGCCAAACCCTAACCACCCACCGCCTGGACGAAGAGCACCTCATCTTCCACCTTGGGACCCTGCAACCACACGGGATCAATATGGATTTCTCATTTCCTCTGCCCCCACCTTTTCCCAGACTCAACCTTCCAGCTTGGCATTGTCCTCTTGAACTGTCCTACCCGTACATTTTCCTTCTCACCTATCCAACCCACCCTCCTCTCTGACCTATTATCTTCATCCCCACCTCCATCTACCTATCACATTCCCAGCTATCTTTCCCTAGCCCCACCCACCCCCTCCCATTTATCTCTCAGCCACCTTGGGCCACAAGCTTCATTCCTGATGAAGGGCTAATGCCTGAAGCCTCGATTCTCCTGCTCCTCGGATGCTGCCTGACCAGCTATGCTTTTCCAGCACCACACTCTCCAACTCCTTCCGGAGCACTATGCCCACTTCTGGTTGCCCTGTTATAGGAAGGATATTATTAAGCTGGAGAGGGTTCAGAAGACATTTACCTGGATGTTATTTGAAATGGAGGGTTTGAATTATGGGGAGAGGCTGGTTAGGCTGGGACAGTTTTCACTCAGGCATAGAAGGTTGAAGGGTGACCTTATGAAGGTTCATAAAATCATGAGGGGTGTAGATAAGATGAATAGCAGGTGTCTTTTTCTCTAGGGTGGGGGATTTCAAAACTAACTGGCATATTTTTAAGTGAAAGAAAATTTTTTTTAAAAGACATGAGGTGCATTGTTTTTACACAGGGCAGCACGGTGGCTCAGTGGTTAGCTCTGCTGCCTCAGAGCTAAAGAGCTGTGATGCTCATTAGAGGGTTAGTATGGACTTGTGGGGCCGAATGGCCTGTTTCCACGTTGTCAGGATTCTGTGTTCTATGCGTGGTGTGTGTGTGTGTGTGTGTGTGTGTGTGTGTGTGTGTGTGTGTGTGTGTGTGTGTGTGTGTGTGTGTGTGTGTGTGTGTGTGTGTGTGGTATGTGCTTCCAGAGGAACTGGTGGATGGGGGCACAGCTACAACATTTAAAAGATATTTAAAAGTACATGAGTAACAAAAGTTAGGAGTGACATGGAGCGGGTACAAACGGGTGGGACTAGATCATTTTGAGATTATGGTAGGCATAGACTGGTTGAACTGAAGGGTCTGTTTTCATGCTGTTTGACATTATGATTGAAATCATTTAACCACTGCTGATTCTTGTAAAAGCCAATCTGGTTCAGTAATGTTCTTCCTTACTTGGCCTGGTTTATGTGTGACTTCAGATCCATTGCAATGTGGTTGATTCTGAACTGTGGATTAATGGTGCTGGAAGAGCACAGCAGTTCAGACAGCATCCAAAGTGCAGCGAAATCGATGTTTCAGGCAAAAGCCCTTCATCAGGAATAAAGGCAGAGAGCCTGAAGTGTGGAGAGATAAGCTAGAGGAGGGTGGGGGTGGGGAGAAAGTAGCATAGAGTACAATAGGTGAGTGGGGGAGGGGATGGAGGTGGTAGGTCAGGGAGAAGAGGTTGGAGTGGATAGGTGGAAAAGGAGATAGGCAGGTAGGGCAAGGGGAAATGAGGAAACTGTTGAAGTCCAGCATTCCCCTTCCCCCACCTCACCCTAGTTCCAAACTGCCAGCTCAGCACTGTCCCCATGACTTGTCCGGACTTGCCCTACCTGCCTATCTCCTTTTCCACCTTTCCACTCCACCCTCTCCTCCCTGACCTATCACCTTCATCCCCTCCCCCACTCACCTGTTGTACTCTATGCTACTTTCTCTCCCCACCCCCACCCTCCTCTAGCTTATCTCTCCACGCTTCAGTCTCTCTGCCTTTATTCCTGATGAAGGGCTTTTGCCCGAAACGTCGATTTCGCTGCTCCTTGGATGCTGCCTGAACTGCTGTGCTCTTCCAGCACCACTAATCCAGAATCTGGTTTCCAACATCTGCAGTCATTGTTTTTACCTCATTGATTCTAAACTGCACTCTGGGTGATTTAGGCTGGTTTGGCTAGAGACACTCATATCCTATGATCAAACAAACAAATAAGGTACAAATTTGGAGTATGATGGAATATTATCTGCTTGCATGATTGAGTACAGCTGAAGTGGCTTGACCATTCAAGATTAAGCAGTCTGCTTGATTGATACATCCCATGTTTAACATTCACTCCTTTCAGCATCAACATATACTGGCAGCAGTGTGTAACACCAAGACATTCTGCAGAAATGCTCCCTTCTGAAGCCACGTACTTTCCTAATTTTGGAAATATATCACCGGTCCTTCACTGTCACTGGATAAAAGTCCTGGAACTCCCTCCCTATCAGCATTGTTGGTGGTACCGCCACCCCTAGGACTGCAGCGGTTCAAGGAAGTGAATTACCATCAGCTTCTCAAAGGAAGCTAGGCAAGCGCAGTAAATGCTGGACCAGCCAGCAACGATCGCATCCCAAGTATGAATATAAAAATGGGAACAGTCAGCCAGCAAAATCATTCTCTGATCCAATGCATCTTCACCTTAAGAGATAGACTACCTTTAAGAGTTGGAGGCTTTAAGCATTCAGTCACCTGCTTGCTCCACATAAAGTTAATCTCCAATAAGCAGTGAGCTGTATACATCGTGCTGGGCTGCACACAGAGAACATGGTCATGAGGCACTTACAAAACGTGTGTGTTTCCTGTCTCGATAGGCACAGTGGCTGCCAAATTGTAAATCACGGCCAGAAATGGCCAATTTTTAGTGTGCAAATTCATCAAACATGTGGCATGGATATAACCTCATGACAAATTGTTCAGTGTAAATAAATGCTACCATATCTTAGCCTGTTGTTAAAATGCATTTAAGTTATAGACAAGTGCCTGTATGCATTGTGTGCATTGTCAACGTGCTAGTAGTGTGTGCATGAAGTGATTATGCAAGTGTGCGTGTGTGTGTGTGCGTGTGTGTGTGTGTGTGTGTGTGTGTATGTGTGTGTGTGTATATATACTGAGGGTGACCACTGAGTAGAAAGCAACTGTGTGTCTTTTCACTTGAGAAGTGTGTGTACATAAGATTGAAAAGGGCTGTTTTCTTTGAGCTCAGCCAAAAGATATGGATCATGCTTAAAGTAAATGGAAACGGAAGATGTTCAGATAAGAACGCTACCACACAGGCAGGGACGGCTGCCTTGTTCTGGCTAATGAAGTTATCTCAATTGTGCTTAACTTTGTTCAATGGCAGGTGGATAATTGTGGGTGAGTGGGGTCAGTCTTGCCCTGCATTTGCCTCAGGGTCATTGTGTTAGATTGAGTGTCTGTAGATATCACAGCCCAGTCTCTGGACAGGGGCCAAGATATGCTCAGAGGAAGCTAAGTAGGAAGGAGGGACTGTGAAAATCAATTGTTTGAACTGAACTGTTTGTAACAATTAAAATTGGAGTTTGTCAGGAAGTTTATGTCTCATTTAAACTGCTTATTGCTTTCACAACAAATTGATGTGCCTGAAGGATCACACAGTCAACATTAAGATCAAAAACATTAATCTTAGTAGCATCAAGAGGACACAGTTATTCCAATTTAATGTAGTTTATTTAATTATGGCCACAACATATGCTTTTCTTGTGAGGTTTATAATTCTTGGGAGATTAAAATAAAATCGTTCTTCGAGAGAAGACAAAGAAGAAAAATATTTCAGACATAAAACAAACTAACTTCGGGGATGGCTGCGCAGTGTAAGTGTGGGTCAGTGAACATTACTCTTGCTTCTGTCTCAGATGGCTGAGGGTTCAAGTTCCACTGCAGACTTGATCCTATAATCTAGGATATGACCCTCTTGCTGCACTGAGGAAGTGCTGCAGTGTTGGAGGAACTGACTTTGCTGAAGTATTAAAGGAGGCCCTAGTCTGTTTTCTCAGCTTGATGCAAATTATTTCATGACACTGTTTCAAAAAAAGAGTAAGGGAAGATAATATTGTCATTATATGTCGATTGATCATTATCACTAAAAGAGATAATTTACTCATGCTTTAATTGTTTCCAGAAATTGGTCGTTGTTCCTCCTGCATTATGGTAGAGAATTATTTTCAAACGTGTTAATTGGCTGGAAGGTTCTAAAAACGTGAGAAGTGCTATCCAAGTGCAAATCCTTCTACATTATACAACTGTTGCTAAACTTGGAATGCACAAGTCTAAGCTGTGAGTGACAGTTTTGTGCACACCATTGCCCTCTAAACAAGATGAAACTTATTACATTGGATCAGTTTTGAAGGTATTTGTGGGTGACACAGACAAGGCTGTGTCCCCAAATGCCCTCAGAAGGTGGTGGGGGATCATTTCCTTGAGTTAATGCAGCTTCTTAACTGTTAGCCCTCCTGTGGATGTGTGAAATGGCAAATTCCAGGATATCAAGCTAGAATTGGAAAAACAATGTAATAATTATAATGATATTGGGCATTAGTTTATTAGTACACTGACCTTTCAAACTTAGACCTTGATTGGAGGAAAATGATAAATTCCTCTCTTTTAAGGGCAGAGAGTGGATAATTAAACCATGCCGTGTCACTTTCAGAACCTGAAACTGAATACAATCCAGGCTGATGAATGGAAGTTTCCTCTGGCTGTTAAATTATGTGGAATGAGTCTAGCCAATCACACAACATTCCTTCCTTATACTGTCAATATTTCATTTTGTGCTTGATTTTTATTTTCTAATTTTCTAACTCACAACCAGATATTTATTCAGCTTTCTCCTTACATTTCAATCAACTGCTTTTGGTTGGAAACTCTTTCTAGCTATTATTTCTTTCACTGTTTAGCATTGCTTATGGTGTGTGCTTATGTTATTTGTTTCTGTTCTCATTCTCCAATGCAAATCATTTATGTTGTCAGGTATGGAAATATTTGATACCAGTGGTCTCCAACCTTTTTAAGCACAAGATCAATTTTTGAACTGAAGTATAATCCCAGAATTTAATCCTAAGGAAATATAGAAAAAACAGTTGAATTTGAGTGTTATATAAATCCAAAACTAAGTTGATATAATTATTCATTTTGTCCTGTACTCACCAAGTTCCAGTGTAATACATGTGAGTGCACATTATTTGCCTGTGCCTTGAAATCTGGGTTGTAGTTTGAGATTGCCAGTCATACTGTCCATCAAATAGCTATCTGTGAGGAGGGAGCAAGACTTGGACTTGAGTATCGTCATTTGGAAGAGTACTGTCTCAGTGGGATGGGGAAGTGATGCCTGGTAGCATTATTGCTGAACTGTTAATCCAGGACTCATTCAATGCTCTGGGGACCTAAGTTCAAGTCCCACCTCAGCAGATGGGGTGGAATTTGACTTCATTAAATATCTGGAGTTAAGAGTCTAGATTGTTGAGCTTTCAAAATGACCTTCACCTTGTCAACTTCCTTTGTCAGAAACAAGGGAAGAATTTCCTCGAATTGGCTGGGAATTTTATGCAGTGTTGTTCTAAATTCCCCTTTCTACATATCAGTTTACTTTGGTGACATACAAGGCGAGCACTCTTTTCTTTTATAGTTTTGAACAGAAATATTATATTCCCGTTCCACATGTAAGTTGTGATTTCTTTCAAGTGATGCAGGTTTATCATTCATTATTATCTCTTCTCCTTTCAGTTTGTGACTTCATCTGCTATTGTTCAGACTGAAAGACGACTCCTGGATCCGAGCCTCTGGAACATCCACATGGCGCCAGCTACCTTCAAGTGTCGAGGCACTTGTGATTATTCCATAGTCATGTTTGTTTCCTACGGTCGGCCTGAGTTACTTGACCAACCAAACCATGGCAACAATGCAAAGCTGATATTTTTGCAGATGTGCAAACACCCACTAGCAATCAACACTTTTTTTTGGCTTGTTGTTCACAATCTTCCCAGTAATATCACAACCATAAAATAAGCCATCAGGTTCCATAACCATCACTTTGGGTCATTGACATTCTTGATAAGGCTGTTTCCAATGTGAGATTGACAAATGATTCCCTACCTCTTCCTCCGTAACATTTATTACTATATTGGTGCCACTACATGCTCCCACAGGGAGGTTGAGCAGTTCATCAAGTTCACAAACACCTTCCATCCTGACCTCAACTTCATCTATACCGACTCGGACACCTGTCCCCTTTTCCTGGATCTCTCAATGTCCATCTTCGGTGACTGACTCAACATGGACGTCTATTTCAAACACACTGATTCTTACAGCTACCTGGCCTACACCTTCTGCCACACCCCTGCCTTCTGTAAAAATGCCATCCCTTACTCCCAATTCCTCTGCGTCCACCGTATCTGCTCCCAAGAGGAGCAATTCCATTCCAGGACATCCCAAATGGCCTCCTATTTTAAGAACTATAATTTCCTCTTCCACATGATCAATAATGCCCTCCAGTGCATCCCCTCCACTTCCCGCACCTCTGCCCTTGAACTCCACCTCTCCAACAGCAACAGGGATAGAAACTCTGTGGTCCTCACCTTCCACCCCACTAATCCCTGGATACAGCGTATTATCCTGTGCCATTGCCGCCACTTAAATCAGATCCCAGTACCAGAGATATAGAATTATAGAGTCATAAAGATGTACAGCACTAAAACAGACGCTTTGGTCTAATTCATCCATGCTGACCAGATATCCTAACCTAATCTAGTCCCATTTGCCAGCACTTGGCCCATATCCCTCTAAACCCTTCTTTTTCATATACCTATCCAGATACTTTTTAAATGTTGCAATTGCATCAGCCTCCATCACTTCGTCTTGCAGCTTACTCCTATTAAGTCCCTTTTATATCTTACACCTAAACCTAAGCCCTCTAGTCTTGGACTCACCCACCTCAGGGAAAAGATCTTGTCTATTTACCCTATCCATGCCTTTCATGATTCTCTAAACCTCTTTAAGGTCACCCCTCAGCCTCTGACACTCCAGGGAAAACAGTCCCAGCCGATTCTGCCTCTTCTTATAGCTCAAACCCTCCAACCCTAACATCATCCTTGAAAATCTTCTCTGAACCCATATTTCCCTCCCTATCCCTATTTGCGTTCTGCAGAGACCACTCCCTTTTGAGGTACATGCCTCCCACAAACCCAGACTCCACACCTGAACCTTCCGTTGTTTTTTTTTGGATTTAGATTACTTACAGTGTGGAAACAGGCCCTTCTGCCCAACAAGTCCACACCGATCCTCTGAAGAGCAACCCACCCACACCCATTCCCCTACATTTACCCCTTCACCTAACACTATGGGCAGTTTAGCATGGCCAATTCACCTAACCTGCACATTTTTGGACTGTGGGAGGAAACCAGAGCACCTGGAGGAAACCCACGCAGACACGGGGAGAATGTGCAAACTCCACACAGACAGTTGCCTGAGGCGGGAATTGAACCCGGGTTGCTGGCTCTGTGAGGCAGCAGTGCTAACCACTGTGCCACCATGCCACCCACTGCCACCGTGCTGCCCATGCTGTTGCTGCAAGAGATGTAAAGCCTGTACCCACACCTCTCCCCTCATCTCTGTCCAAGGGCCCAAAGGATCTTTTCACATCCAGCAGAGATTTTCTGGCACATCCACCCACTTCATTGACTATGTCCTTCACTGGAGAGACAGGGTGCCAAATTGCAGAGCATTTGAGGAAACATCTCTAGGTCACATGCACCAAACAACCTCACTGTCATGTGGCTGACCACTTCAACTCTCCCTCCCGCTCCTCCACCATCAAATCCTAGCTACCCGATGACTGGAGGAAGAACACCTCATCTTCTGCCTTAGGACCCTTTAACACACACCATCATCATTGACTTCACTAGTTTCCAAATCTCCCCTCCCCCCACCTCATCCCAGATCAACCCTCCAACTGAGCACCATCCTCTTTAACTGTCCTACCTGTCAGTCTTCCTTCCCACCTGTCTGCTTCACCCTCCCCATTGCCCTATCACCATCACCCCTACGTGCAACTCCCTATCGCTTTCCCAGCTACCTACCCCAAACCCACCCCTAGCTCCCTATTTATCTCTTAGCCCTTGCCCCCTCCACATTCCTGATGAATGACTTATGCCTGAAACATCGACTCTCCTGCTCCTCGGATACTGTCTGACCTGCTGTGCTTCTCCAGTACCATACTTTTCAACTCTGACTCTCCAGCATCTGCAGTCCTCACTTTCTCCTCAATGAATTAAGGCCCAACTTTATGGACAATTTATGGACTGGTCACTGCCACGTGCCAAGACCAAGTGCTTCATGAAAAATAGAGGCAAATATTCAGGAGCCAGCAGTAGTTAAAACCCCATGGGCCAAAGGCTGAGGGCATGAAGGACTGCTCTTGACCAAGGCCTGCCTGCACAAACCTTTCATTTGTAATTTTGTCCCCTTAAGAAGGTGGTGGTGGACTCTCTTGATGTCTTAAATATATACAAATATAATTTTGTACAAATAAGGAATGCCTTTGGTTTGTTTGATGGATACAGTCACATTCCAATGTTTGTTTCTTCATATACTACTGTTCAGAACTGAATTGCTTTAGGGACTATATATGGATATGAAGATATTTTATGAACAAAGTATATTTTTGATATTTAAAAAATGTGGTGGTGACCTGTGTTCTTGAATTGCTGCAATCAATGTGTTGCTGGTTCATCACCAGACTTTACATGACTGAATCCCTTGCCAGGCCATTTCAGAAGATATTTAAGAATCATCTACATTGCTCTGAATATTGAATCACATGTAGGTCAAACTAAATGAGGATAGCAGCTCATCCCTTACCTAAAGGAAATTCAGGAATCTGATAAGTTTATATGACAACGGGTGAATGGTTACCATCAGGCCAGTTTTGAATTCCAGACTGAATTTAAATATCGGCATCTGCTAAGGCGGGATTTGAACCCATGCCTCAGAGTATCAGCTAGGTCACTAGACTGCTGGTCCAGTGAAAATATCTCTGTGTCAACACCTCCACTGCAGCAGTTCAAGGAGGAGGTCAGCAGATCCTTCTCCAGGGCAATTAGGAACAAACAACAAATGATGGTCTTACCAATGGAACCACTTCCCAAGAATAAATTAAACAAAAGCATGGCCTGAATGATGTGGTGATTTAAAAAATGGGAATGTACAAAATTCCAAAATTGGAAAGCTTTGGAGATCTCAGAGAGTTGTTCGTTTGTCAGGGGTTACAGACACAGAGGTAGGCCAGGCCATATTGAGATTTAAAAACAAGAATTGTTTTTCGCATCCTTAATTTCCTTACCTAGCCAACATCCAGTAGTGGGTGAGCAGTTTAATTTAAAATGTCTTTGGTTCCCACTATAATCTGTGTCCCCTGGTAACTGACTCCAGCCCCAATCTGGCTACTGCCTGAATCAGATTGCTCAAAATCTCAGTGAGGAATGAAGTGAAGATGAACATGCCCATCTATAGCCACTCTAGAAAGACAGAGACCTAGAGCAGACTGAGAGAAAAGACATCCCATTACTTCTCCCGGTGGAAGAGAGCATGAATACCTCAGAGCTAGAGCCAGCAAGACCGTCTTCTGTAGTGGACATACTGACACTCGGTGGTTATTTAAGTTAGATTAGTATTGGGAACACCTATTAGCAAGTACTGCAATGCCGTGTATCCGCAGCTGGTTGAGGGAGCAATGCCCTAAGTCACTGGCACTCAGAGGACGACTGCAGATCAGGCTCCTGCTCAGACCAATGCAGAGAAGACCCCATGGGGTTAGCAATTAGCAACTTCTTTCAAGTGTCCAAGCAGACACAGCTGGTAGGTTTGTCAGGAGCACTGGGCAAGGCAAGCAGGAGCATCCAGATAGACACAAAGTTAGTGAGCACTAAAAGAGCAAGCTTGCAGCCAATTTCCTGGGCACTTGGCCCTGCTCACACATCGTCCTTGCAACAACATTGCAATGAAAATTGCTGGTATGCTCCAAAGTCCAGCATTGAAGTGGAATGGATGAGTTGTAAATGGTTTTGAGATGGGCCCTGATGTTGCAGTGTAGCTTTATTGGATGGGGTCTATGCTGCCATTGCCAATGGAGAATGCCCTGAGATGTTGGTGCTGGCTGTCCAAGTTGGAGGTCTGAAAGAAAAAGTGGTGACCTGATTTCACCAGGTAATTCCTTTGACTTTCATGTCGGGAAGTCTCAGTATCTAGTTTCTAGCTGGCAGGTTGCAGAATGGGTGAGATTGAGTAATAATGAGGTGATAATGATGATCAATCATTAATACTTCTGTCACCACTCACTGGCATAAATCCCATCTCAATGTTTGGGACCTGGTAGGAAAATGTGACTTTTTTTATCCCAATATCAAGAGACTCCTTGCTTGACAGCTCAGACATATCCCAAATTTCTCACAAAGAGACCATGTCATTCAGGGCTTGGGAAGATTCCTGCCATTAACTCAGTTTCACTCTTCATTGATCCAGCATTTTCAGTTTTTGTCTCAGGCTTCTAGTATTTGCCATATTTTTAATTTTGTAAATCAATGAAATAACCAAGTCTGGAGACAATAAAGTCATGGATGAGAGTTTCAGAAGCAGTTGAACTGAGGTACGGTGGAGATAGGTGATACAAGTAAACTGTCAGTGCTCATAGGGTTAGAGTGAATATGGAGCCACATGTTATAGTGACAGAGTGAATAGAGCTGCAAGTTATAATGATAAAGTGCATATTGTGCTACATGTTATAGTGACAGTGTGAATATGGAGCGACATGCTATAGTAACAGAATTAAGATGGAGCTGCATATTATAGTGATAAAGTGCATATATATTGAGCTGCATGTTATAGTGCCAATGTGAATATGGAACTGCACATTATAGTAACAGTGTGAATATGGAACTGCTCGTTATAGGAATAGCGTGAATATGGAACTGCACGTTATAGTGACAGTGAGAATATGGAACTGCACATTATAGTAACAGTGTGAATATGGAACTGTATGTTATAGTGAGAGTGTGAATATGGAGCTGCACATTATAGTGACAGTATGAATATGGAAGTGCACGTTATAGTAACAGTGTGAATATGGAACTGCATGTTATAGTGACAGTGTGAATATGGAACTTCATGTTATAGTAACAGTGTGAATATGGAACTGCACATTATAGTGACAGTGTGAATATGGAGCTGCATGTTATAGTAACAGTGTTAATATGGAACTGCACATTATAGTGACAGTGTGAATATGGAACTGCACATTATAGCGACAGTGTGAATATGAAACTGCGCATTATAGTAACAGTGTGAATATGGAACTGCATGTTATAGTGACAGTGTGAATATGGAACTGCATCTTATAGTGACAGTGTGAATATGGAGCTGCACGTTATAGTAACAGTGTGAATATGGAGGTGCATGTTATAGTAACAGTGTGAATATGGAGCTGCACGTTATAGTAACAGTGTGAATATTGAGCTGCATGTTATAGTGACAGTGTGAATATGGAACTGCACGTTATAGTGACAGTGTGAATATGGAGGTGCACGTTATAGTAACAGTGTGAATATGGAACTGCACATTATTATAACAGTGTGAATATGGAACTGCATGTTATAGTGACAGTGTGAATATGGAGCTGCATGTTATAGTAACAGTGTGAATATTGAGCTGCATGTTATAGTGACAGTGTGAATATGGAACTGCACGTTATAGTGACAGTGTGAATATGGAGGTGCACGTTATAGTAACAGTGTGAATATGGAACTGCACATTATTATAACAGTGTGAATATGGAACTGCATGTTATAGTAACAGTGTGAATATGGAACTGCACGTTATAGTAACAGTGTGAACATCGAGCTGCATGTTATAGTGACAGTGTGAATATGGAACTGCACGTTATAGTGACAGTGTGAATTTGGAGTGACATGTTATAGCAACAGAGTGAATATGGAACTGCACATTATAGTAACAGTGTGAATATGGAACTGCATGTTATAGTGACAGTGTGAATATGGAACTGCACATTATAGTAACAGTATGAATATGGAACTGCACGTTATAGTGACAGTGTGAATTTTGAACTGCACGTTATAGTAACAGTGTGAATATGGCACTGCACATTATAGTAACAGTGGGAATATGGAACTGCATGTTATAGCAACAGTGTGAATATGGCACTGCATGTTATAGTGATGGGTGAATATGGAACTGCACATTATAGTGACAGTGTGAATATGGAGCTGCATGTTATAGCAACAGTGTGAATATGGAACTGCATGTTATAGTGACTGTGTGAATATGGAACTGCATGTTATAGTGACAGTGTGAATATGGAGTTGCATGTTATAGCAACAGTGTGAATATAGAACTGCATGTTATAGTGACATTGTGAATATGGAACTGCATGTTATCATGACAGTGTGAATATGGAACTGCATGTTATAGCAACAGTGTGAATATGGAACTGTACATTATAGTAACAGTGTGAATATGGCACTGCATGTTATAGTGACAGTGTGAATATGGAACTGCACGTTATAGCAACAGTGTGAATATGGAGCTGCATGTTATAGCAACATTGTGAATATGGAACTGCACGTTATAGTGACAGTGTGAATATGGAACCGCATGTTATAGCAACAGTGTGAATATGGAACTATACATTATAGTGACAGTGTGAATATGGCACTGCATGTTATAGTGACTGAATATGGAACTGCACGTTATAGTGACAGTGTGAATATGGAGCTGCATGTTATAGCAACAGTGTGAATATGGAACTGTACATTATAGTGACAGTGTGAATATGGCACTGCATGTTATAGTGACTGTGTGAATATGGAACTGCACGTTATAGTGACAGTGTGAATATGGAGCTGCATGTTATAGCAACAGTGTGAATATGGAACTGCATGTTATAGTAACAGTGTGAATAGGGCACTGCATGTTATAGTGACTGTGTGAATATGGAACTGCATGTTATAGTGACATTGTGAATATGGAGCTGCATGTTATAGCAACAGTGTGAATATGGAACTGCATGTGATAGTGACTGTGTGAATATGGAACTGCATGTTATAGTGACAGTGTGAATATGGAGTTGCATATTATCGTGACAGTGGAAATATGGAACTGCATGTTATAGCGACATTGTGAATATGGAACTGCATGTTATAGTGACAGTGTGAATATGGAACCGCATGTTATAGCAACAGTGTGAATATGGAACTGTACATTATAGTAACAGTGTGAATATGGCACTGCATGTTATAGTGACAGTGTGAATATGGAACTGCACGTTATAGCAACAGTGTGAATATGGAGCTGCGTGTTATAGCAACAGTGTGAATATGGAGCTGTACATTATAGTGACAGTGTGAATATGGCACTGCATGTTATAGTGACTGTGTGAATATGGAACTGCACGTTATAGTGACAGTGTGAATATGGAGCTGCATGTTATAGCAACAGTGTGAATATGGAACTGCATGTTATAGTAACAGTGTGAATAGGGCACTGCACGTTATAGTGACTGTGTGAATATGGAACTGCATGTTATAGCAACAGTGTGAATATGGAACTGCATGTGATAGTGACTGTGTGAATATGGAACTGCATGTTATAGTGACAGTGTGAATATGGAGTTGCATATTATCGTGACAGTGGAAATATGGAACTGCATGTTATAGCGACATTGTGAATATGGAACTGCATGTTATCATGACAGTGTGAATATGGAACCGCATGTTATAGCAACAGTGTGAATATGGAACTGTACATTATAGTAACAGTGTGAATATGGCACTGCATGTTATAGTGACAGTGTGAATATGGAACTGCACGTTATAGCAACAGTGTGAATATGGAGCTGCGTGTTATAGCAACAGTGTGAATATGGAGCTGTACATTATAGTGACAGTGTGAATATGGCACTGCATGTTATAGTGACTGTGTGAATATGGAACTGCACGTTATAGTGACAGTGTGAATATGGAGCTGCATGTTATAGCAACAGTGTGAATATGGAACTGCATGTTATAGTAACAGTGTGAATAGGGCACTGCATGTTATAGTGACTGTGTGAATATGGAACTGCATGTTATAGTGACAGTGTGAATATGGAGCTGCATGTTATAGCAACAGTGTGAATATGGAACTGCATGTTATAGTGACATTGTGAATATGGAACTGCATGTTATCGTGACAGTGTGAATATGGAGCTGCATGTTATAGTGACAGTGTGAATATGGAACCGCATGTTATAGTAACATTGTGAATATGGAGCTGCATGTTATAGTGACATCGTGAATATGGAACTGCATGTTATCGTGACAGTGGAAATATGGAACTGCATGTTATAGTAACAGTGTGAATATGGAACTGCACGTTATAGTAACAGTGCGAATATGGAGCTGCATGTTATAGTGATAGTGTGAATATGGAGGTGCACATTATGGTGATAGAGTGACTATAGATGGGCATGTTCATCTTCACTTCATTCCCCACTGAGATTTCGAGCAATCTGATTCAGGCAGTAGCCAGACTGGGGGCTGGAGTCAGTTCCCAGGGATGCAGGTGATAGTGGGAACCAAAGACATTTTAAATTAAACTGCTCACACAGTATTGGATGTTGGCTGAGTAACGGGACCAATCAGAGGCAGAGAATGGATCAATAGAGATACACCCGACACTGAATCATTGCACAATGTTATTGATGGGAAGCATTTAAATGAGAGAGAAGAGGCAGGCAAGAATAAAAAAAATCATATACTAGATATCAACAACTGAATCTCTTGAAGAGTATAAAGAGGCTAGGGGCAATCTAAAAAAAGGAGATCAAGAAGGCAAAGAGGAGATATGAGATAGCCTTGGTGGATAAGGTTAAAGATAATACAAAAAGATTCTACAAATACATTAAGAGACCAACTAGAGAGAGAGAGAGAGAGAGAGAGAGAGAGAGTAGGACCCCTTAAAGATCAATGAGGTTGACTTTGTGTTGAACCTCAGGAGATGGGAGAGATATTAAATGAATATTTTGTGTCAGTTTTTACTGTTGAGAAAGAAATGGAGGGTAGAGAACTCCGGGAAGTAAATATTGATGTTTTGAAAATAGTATGCATTACAGAAGAGGAAGTGCTTGGAGGCCTCGGAAAACATAAAGGTAGATAAATCTCCAGGACCTGACCAAGTGCATCCCAGGATGTTTTACGAAGTTAGGGAGAAAATTGCAGGGTCCTGAACAGAAATATTTATATCGTCTGTATTCATGGGTAAAGAACAGGAGGACTGAAGGATGGCTAATGTGTGTCATTGCTTAAGAAAGGTTGTAAGGAGAAATCTGTAAACTATAGACCTGTGAGTCTGACACCGGTGTTGGGTAAATTGTTGGAGGTATTTCTGAAAAATAGGAATTACATGCATTTGGATAGGCAAGGATTGATTAGGGATAGTCAGCACGGTTTTGTACGAGGAAAATCATGTACCACAAACTTGATTGAGTTTTTAAATGGAATAACCAAAAATATTGACAAGGGCAGAGCAGAAGACGTTTTTTTGACTTTGGTAAAGCCTTTGACAAGATTCCACATGCAAGACTAATTATTGTAGTTAAATCACATGGGATTCATAGTGAGCTTTCCAACTGGATATGAAATTGGACAGTAGGAGACAGGGGATGATGGTGAAGGGTTGTTGTTCTGACTGGAGGCCTGTGATTCTGTTGTACCCCAGGAATCGGTGCTGGGCCCACTTTTATTTCTCATTTATATGATTGATTTGGATGAGAATATAGGAGGCATGGTTACTACGTTTGTAGGTCACAAAAACATTGGTGGTATGGTGGACAGGGAAGAAGGTTAGCTGAGATTACAAAAAAAAATCTCGATCAATTGGGTCAATAGGCTGAGAAGTAGCAGATGGAGTTTAATTTGAAAAAATGTGAGGTATTGCATTTTGGTAAAACAAACAAGAATGGGACATATATAATTAATGGTAGAGCCCTGGATTGTGTTGTAGAACAGAGACCTATAGGTTCAAGTAGATAATTTTTTGAAATTTGTGTCACAGGTGGACATATTGGTTAAGAAGGCATTTAGCATGCTTGCCTTCATTGCTCAGACCTTTGAGTATAGGAGTTGGGGCATTGTGTTGAGGTTGTGCAGGATATTAGTGAGGACTCTTTTGGCATACTGTGTGCAGTTCTGTTCATAGAGTCATAGAGATGTACGGCATGGAAAAAGACCCTTCGGTCCAACCTGTCCACGCCGACCAGATGTCCCAACCCACTCCAGTCCCACCTGCCAGCACACGGCCCATATCCCTCCAAACCCTTCCTATTCATATACCCATCCAAATGCTTCTTAAATGTTGCAATTGTACCAGCCTCCACCACATCCTCTGGCAGCTCATTCCATACATGTACCACCCTCTGCGTGAAAAAGTTGCCCCTTAGGACACTTTTATATCTTTCCCCTCTCACCCTGAACCTATGCCCTCTAGTTCTGGACTCCCTGGCCCCAGGGAAAAGACTTTGTCTATTTATCCTATCCATGCCCATCATAATTTTGTAAACCTCTATAAGGTCACCCCTTAGCCTCTGATGCTCCAGGGAAAACAGCCCCAGACTGTTCAGCCTCTCCCAGTAGCTCAGATCCTCCAACCCTGGCAACATCCTTGTAAATCTTTTCTGAACCCTTTCAAGTTTCACAATATCTTTCTGATAGGAAGGAGACCAGAATTGCATGCAATATTCCAACAGTGGCCTAACCAATATCTTGTACAGCCGCAACATGACCTCCCAACTCCTGTACTCAATACTCTGACCAATAAAGGAAAGCTAACCAAATGCCTTCTTTACTATCCTAACTACCTGCGACTCCACTTTCAAGGAGCTATGAACCTGCACTCCAAGGTCTCTTTGTTCAGCAACATTCCCTAGGACCTTACCATTAAGTGTATAAGTCCTGCTAAGATTTGCTTTCCCAAAATGCAGCACCTCGCATTTATCTGAATTAATCTCCATCTGCCACTTCTCAGCCCATTGGTCCATCTGGTCCAGATCCTGTTGTAATCTGAGGTAACCCTCTTCACTGTCCACTACACTTCCAATTTTGGTGTCATCTGCAAACTTACTAACTGTACCTCTTATGCTCGCATCCAAATCATTTATGTAAATGACAAAAATTAGAGGGCCCAGCACCGATCTTTGTTATAGGAAGGATATTATTAAATTTCAGATGGTTTGGAAAAAAATTATTAGGATATTGCCAGGAATGGAAAGTTTGAGATATAAAAATAGATAGAAAAGACTGGGACTTTTTTCACTGGAGTAGGGGAGGTTGAAGGGTGACCTTATTGAGGTTTATAAAAGCATGAGGTGAATGATTGAGAAAGGTGAGAAGGAGGAGATTTAAAAAGGATATGAAGGGCAACATTTTCACACAGAGAGTGGTTTTGTGTGGAATGGACTGCCACAGGAGGTGGTGAATGCAGGTACAGTCACAGCATGTAAAAGGCATTTTGATAAGTTCATGAGTAGGAAAGGTTCAGAGGGATATAGGCCAAGAGCAGGCAGGTGGGGCTAATTTAGTTTGGGATCATGGTTGGCATGGACTAGCTGGACTGAAGGGACTGTTTCTGTGCTGAATGAATCCATGACTCTATGAGATCCATGAGGTACAAAAGAACAGAGTGCACGTGGGAAGATAAACTATTCAAAAAAAATTCTCTGGCCATGATGGAAAAGTTAAGAATGGAAATATTCACTCCCAATGGAGCAGGTGGTGTGGTCACTGTGTCAACAGCTTCAGACAAATTGAGAAGAATGACGTGGGATGGTATTAGTTCCATAAAATGTAATTTATGACTTTGTTAGTGGCTGTTTCTCAGCACTTCTCTGTCCCCAGCAAACAGTAATGGTGGATGATGCTAACGCTGGCTCATGGATCAGAAACAAAGCACAGCCTCATCACAGGAAAATCAAGATTTTCAGATCACAATCTATGGAGTGTGTGAGAGTGGGCAACTTGATGTTCATGTCGTATTGTTTCTACATTATTTCAAGTTTATACAAAATCATGTGGACGTACAAAGAAATAAACTGGGCTCTTCTCCATATGTTGCTGTTTGGAAAACGAGTGCCTTCTTCAGAATAAGTCATGAGAACTGAAATGCTTTAGGTCTATTCTGTGAGATATGAAAAGGCAAATATTTCTTTTTTATACATGTTTCAGGCCAAATTTCTGTCATTTTTGCATCATCGCCTGTTTCACAGTCTTGTAACACAAAGCTGTAAAATCATTCCCTTGCCTCAAAAATGTATTTACAAACTTCATTAAATATATTTTAAAAACTTAAATCATAGTTTCTTTTGACATTGCTGTTGAACAAATGAGTGAATATCTCCCGTGAAGCAGCTGTTGAGTTTGGCTGAAGAAATATGACATCACCAAACACATCATCCTTCAGGGCTTCTGATAAGGGAGGTCAGTTTTGGAAAAAGAGCAGATGTAACTGTAGCAGAGTCGATCACACAACACTCAGTGGGGAGATAAAAAAAAAATGTATTGGTGGATGATTTCCAATCCTGCAAACTCCTTCCATTACTATTGGGAGATATCTGATATTTTTATCATTGTCCATTTTGCAAAGCCAGCCTCACAGTATTGCCTTACTAAGAAGGAGGATACGCACATCAGTTTGTTACAGAGGTTCACAGGATGATCAGATCAGATCGACAAGGATTCTATCATTCTGCACGAGCATGAGCAATTCTGTATTTTGCATTTTCCTGCAATTGTCGACAATTGTCAACAATTGTCAACAAATCACAATATTTCATTTGTTGAATACTGATATTTGACAAGAGAAATAGTGCCATTGACAAAAAAAACACGAGAACTGTAGTTGCTGGAAATCAGAAACAAAAACAGAAATTGCTGAAAAGCTCAGCAGGTCTGGCAGCATCTGTGGAAAGAAATCAGAGTTAATGTTTTGATGAAACGTTAAACTCTGATTTCTCTCCACAGATGCTGCCACACCTGCTGAGCTTTTCAGCAATTTCTGTTTTTGCAACAAATTCTATTGTTGGATACTGATACATGACGCTGAAAATGTGTTGCTGGAAAAGCGCAGCAGGTCAGGCAGCATCCAAGGAACAGGAGAATCGACGTTTCGGGCATAAGCCCTGCTGCCTGACCTGCTGCGCTTTTCCAGCAACACATTTTCAGCTCTGATCTCCAGCAACTGCAGTCCTCACTTTCTCCTACTGATACATGATGTCTGGAGTCTGTATCACCAGCTTTCATCATCTTAAAACAGTAAAGAGTAAGAGGTCTGTTATAATAATTTCACATTTTTCTGGAAAGGTTCCAGTGAGTTTGGATGAGGGTAAAGCAGTAGATGTGGTGTATATGGATTTTAGCAAGGCGTTCGATAAGGTACCCCATGGTAGGCTAATGCAAAAACTACGGAGGTATGGCATTGAGGGTGCATTAGAGGTTTGGATTAGGAATTGGCTTGCTGGAAGGAGACAGAGGGTAGTAGTTGATGGACTAGGTTCATCTTGGAGTGCAGTTACTAGCGGTGTACCACAGGGATCTGTTTTGGGACCGTTGCTGTTTGTCATCTTTATAAATGATCTAGAGGATGGGCTTGAAAGCTGGGTGAGCAAGTTTGCGGATGACACAAAGGTCGGTGGAGTTGTGGACAGTGAAGAAGGATGTGGCAGGTTACAGCGGGATATAGATAGGTTGCAGAGCTGGGCGGAAAGGTGGCAGATGGAATTCAATGCAGCTAAGTGTGAAGTCATTCACTTTGGTAGGAGTAACAAGAAGATGGATTACTGGGCTAATGGTAGGCTACTTGGTAGTGTGGATGAGCAGAGGGATCTTGGTGTCCATGTACACAGATCTCTGAAAGTTGCCACCCAGGTAAATAGTGCTGTGAGGAAGGCATATGGTGTACTGGGCTTTATTGGTAGAGGAATTGAGTTCCGGAGTCCTGAGGTCATGTTGCAGTTGTATAAGACTCTGGTGCGGCCTCATCTGGAGTATTGTGTGCAGTTTTGGTCGCCATACTATAGGAAGGATGTGGAGGCATTGGAACGAGTGCAGAGGAGGTTTACCAGGATGTTGCCTGGCATGGTAGGAAGATCGTATGAGGAAAGGCTGAGGCACTTGGGCCTGTTCTCATTGGAGAAAAGAAGGTTTAGGGGAGATTTGATAGAGGTGTACAAGATGATTAGGGGTTTAGATAGGGTAGACACTGAGAACCTTTTACCGCTAATGGAGTCAGCTGTTACTAGGGGACACAGCTTTAAATTAAGGGGTGGTAGGTATAGGACAGATGTTAGGGGTAGATTCTTTACGCAGCGGGTTGTGAATTCATGGAATGCCCTGCCAGTAGCAGTGGTGGACTCTCCCTCTTTATGGTCATTTAAGCAGGCATTGGATAGGCATATGGAAGTTATTGGGCTAGTGTAGGTTAGGTAGGATTTGGTCGGCGCAACATCGAGGGCCGAAGGGCCTGTACTGCGCTGTATTTTTCTATGTTCTATGTTCTATGAGTTCCTTGGAGTCAATATTTTCAGGGCTCCTTGTGAAGTTCTGTAATATCTTTTTGGCAAACCTCTCTGCCTTGCAGCCTCTTTCTTTCCTAACGATGCCTGTTAAACTTTGCTTGAATGATCTGAATTTTGCTGTGGCAGTGCTTCTGCTGTGAGATAGATTAGTCCCTGGCCTTTCAGTTTCATCATCTTCAGCTGCAAAGTTGCTTAAACTGTAAGCTGATCTGGGCAGGGTGAGGGAAAACAGTGTCAGAGACCTGAGGGAACAAGACAGCTAACTGACCTTCAGGATTAGGAAACAAACAGTGGAAGAAGATAGAAAGATGTTGAATTAAACGGGGTGGGTAGGAGAGTGAATTCAACCTCAAAAGGAGAAGAGAAAGGGAGAGAAAGAAGAGGAAGAAAGATTGGATTAAGAAACAGAGAAAGAAGAAACTGAACGGAAAAGTAAGAAAAAAAAACTAAAATGCAACATTTTAAAAATTGCACCAAATAATTTAAAATCTGAAGAAAATGATTTCAGATTTGATTTCAAAAATGATTGCATTTTCCAAATTAGAGAGTTGAATGGAAGGAATGAACATTTAACATGTCAATGGATAGGTATTTACTGTTGAAATCTCAAGGTTTAACTTATTCTGGTGAGCTTACTTTGAATCCACTGCTTAAATACAGAAATGTCACTCTATTATATTGAGACAGCAAAATAAAGCAAAGGGGCAGTACAATGCAAAAAGAAACATAATTGAGATCACGCATTCAAACCTTTTTTAAAGTTATTTCACCATTTACCAATAAATAAAGGAAATACCATTTGTCACATTTTTACTATGACAGCTAATGCTGACTCAGTTCATTGGATGTAGTTTGGTATGAATCTTTGGTTGGATAATGTTCCTGTGATGTTGATGTTGATACTTTGTTAAGTCAAGAAGACAAATGCAAACTTTTGTTGAAAATGAGTGGACTAAACTGTAGCAGATAACACTCAATATTGGAGTCATCTGCTTTAGATCTAAGAAATGGAGGACCGAGTGTAGAAATTGTTAGAAGCATGCATATAGATATCAAAACGAAATGAAAGAGGCTAATTAAATGCAGCATATCTTCCATCCCACTTCTGAAGGAAGGTTTCAGTTTTGGCTAATAGTCATTGTGTTCTTGCTGAATTGGAAGGGTGTTAGCTCATACCCCTCTTCAGGCCCAGAGGATATAATGTCAGTCTCAGGGAACATGGCACCAGTAACCGTGTTGATTTTTGGGTGGGTCAAATGGTAGGATCATCAGATGGATGTGAAAGACCCCAAGACACCATTGAAGAACAGCCAGTGAGATCTTTCAATCCTGACTGGAATTTACTCCTTGACCAGCAATATCATTTCTTGCATTGCTCTTTGCAGAACTTGACTTGTGCAAGTTTGCTGTCAAGCCTGCCTGTAAAATGAAAGTGACTACACTCCAAAGTATTTCCTTGGCTGTTTTCTTTCTTTCCTGCTTGATGTTGTACAAAAGAACATGTGATCATACAAAAATAACAGCATAAGAAGCCACTTGCTCCCTTGAGACTGCTCCGCCATTCAAGAAGATCATGGCCAATGTTGTTGTGGCATTAACTCCACTTTTGTGCCTTTCCCCCATAATCCTGGAAGCTATTGGACAGTAGGATTTCCACAACTGGATGCCTAAATCACCCATCCCCACCCCTGATCTGCTAAAAGCCATGGATACTTAATATGCTGGCCAGTACCCAATAGAGATGATGCAGTGCTTTTCTCAGCTCTCTGCCCCTATTGCCTGGATAGAATTCCACCCTTCGTCTCTGCCTCACAACTTGTTCTTCTCTTGTATGTATCAATAACAAGTTTGATTACAATTGCTCCCCGTGTCCAAGAGATTAATATAGATCATAATTAATTGAGACTCCAGCATTAATTTTTGTGGCATGAGAACAGTTGCCATTTGCCAGTCTGAAAATGACCTGATTGTCCTGATTCTCCAGGCAGAATTTTTTATTCTAAATATTCAAAATGTTGTGTTGAACATCATGCATCTCTTTTTATCCACCAATTCCTGCGGTAAGTTGTTTCACATGATTAAATGCTTTTCAGAGCATTCTTTATGCAAGCATAATGTTGTCCTCTGCAAAATGTGTGGCAAGTAAGTTGGAAGTTGGGATCCACAGGAGGCTTATAAGAATGTATCTGGGGATGAAAGGCTTGTCATATGAGGAGTAATTGAGGACTCTGACTCAGTACTCGATGCAGTTTAGAAAGCTGAGGGGAGATCTGACTGAAACTTACAGAATAGTGACAGGCCTGGATAGAGTAGACATGGAGAAAATGTTCACTAGTAGGAGAGACTAGGACCTGAGTGCATAGCCTCAGAATGAAGCGATGATCATACAGAACTGAGCTGAGGAAGAATTTTTTTCAGTCAGACGGTAGGGATTCTTTGGAATACATTGTTGCAGAAGGCTGTAGTGGTCAAGTCATTGAGTGGATGAAAGACAAAGGTAGATTGGTTCTTTATTAGTAAAGGGATCATGGGTTATGGGGAGGCAGGAGAATTGGATTGAGAAACATATCAGTCATGATGGAATAGCAGAGCAGACTCAATTGGCTTGAAGGGACTAGTTTTGCTCCTATTTCCTATGGTCTTATGATCCTCATTTTCATCTTCCTCCTTAGAGGTTTCCTCTTGGTGCTACATCTCCTCCTTACCTGAGACAATCTCTCCTTCAAACACTGAGATTGGAGAGAGTGTGGCACACTGCTATGATGCAGGATAGCCCACAATTGGTGTTTAGAATTGGATCAGAATCTCAGCTGCAGGAGGCTGATGGTCTGACCTACAATGGCTCTTGTCAATGTGTACGCAGTTTTGTAACTGTCCCCATTATCAATAGGAAGGTGTCTTCAAGGTACCATTAGCCGAGTTTGGAGGGATCAAGGGCATGTGAAAGAGCCTTGCACCTGTGAGGGCTCTAAGTTGGATGGGCTATGACAGCTGTATTATGACAGGCATGAATCTGATGTCAGACGTTCACATACAACATTTAATTTCTTCATCTTCCATGGAAGGATCATTAACACCAGTGATAGAACCCACCAAGTAAGGAACAATCCTCTAGTTGCATGGCTGGGCAACAAACATCTTAGGTTTGTCAGTAAAGCAGCCAAAGGGGGTACATGTGAGTGACCAAGTAAATCAAGAAACTGAAGTACAAATTCTTCAACCTTTTGGCGTAGATTTTTTGGTACATCTATTTACTGACATAGATTAAAGATGGGCAGCACTGAGATGGGATCAGGGTATGGTGACAAAGAATTTGCTGAGATTAGAAATTCAGAATACTACAAACACAAAAGTACAGCTGTCCTCTGTGTGGGTGATTCATAAGATCTTCTGGATGAGGCAATAGAACAGCTGTCTGTTTTCACAGAAAAAAATATCTACTGCAAATGGCACTCGAGAGATAAAGCATCCTCCAGTTTAAAGGGCCTTTAGGGATCTCACTCTGTCAAGAACGGAATCAATCGTCTTCATGCAAAGACCTACCAATCTTCTCATTCCAACAGAATACACTCTGGCAGAGTTGGGAATCCACCAATCCACACAAGTTTGTGAAGTCAGAGACTTGGGTGGAGAGATAGTAGTGACTAATATAATTTTCTACATGAGTGTATAAAGATTATTAATCAATTAAAGGAAGATGCTGCATGAGGTGTTAGTTTTTGAGAAGTGCATTAAGCATCATCCAACATAAAGATGTAAGGAGGGCAGGAGCTCTGGATCTCCAAGAAAATAGAGCCCAGCATCAAGGTTTCCCTCACAGCCTTAGTAACAATGTCTATTGTACCAATTTAACTTGTACCTAACACCTTGTTCAAGTGAAGTCCTTGTTAGATTACTGAGCCATTTCCCTTGATCACACTAGACCAGTCAGGCCCTTTATATCTTGACCTAAAAGGAGTATAGTGTTCAGTGAGAATCAGCAGCCTTTCCACAGTCATTTTGCAGTCACTACAATCATACTGTGCCCAAGGAAAGGGACTAAGAAAATACATATAGGTAAATAGCCCAGTTTTTGATAGATCTCTGGAATTTCGGATTATGGCCAAGAGAACATTATGATAATGTACAGCAGAGTAATGGGAATTTGGGGAATTGTGGAGTAATGCTGATGGGGAATGGGTGAGATTTTAAGGGGATCAGTATCTGGATATCTGGCCATGAACATCCATCAGGAGAGGAAGGACCCCATGGGAAGGTGACAGCCCAGTGGTATTATTGCTGGACTTAAGATCCAGGTAATGTCCTGGGGAACTGGGTTCAAATCCTGTCATGGCAGGTGGTAGAATTTGATTCCAATAAAACCTGGAATTGAGAATCTCGTGATGACTGTGAATCCATTATTGATTGTTAGGAAAATCTCATTTGATTCACTAATGTCCTTTAGGGAAGGACACTGCCATCGTCATTTGGTCTGACCACATGGGGCTCCGTACAGACAGCAATGTGGTTGGCATTTAACCATGCTCTGGGCAATTAGGGATAGGCAATAAATGCTGGCCTAGCCAGTTATGCCCTCATCCTATTAATGAATGAAAAGAAGTACATCTCTGTCCCATTTCCCTTCTCCCAATGTGCCCTCGGAAATGCTGCTGACAGGCCTGATTGCAAGTTAGTGGTGGCTACAACAGAGACTTTGGTGAGTGCTGGACAGTTCACCATGTTAGTCCTGGAAGCAAAGCCATTATTCTTGATAGCTTATGACATGACATGCGTGCTGTCAGTATGGATCTCATTTTAGGTGCACTGTTCACAATGGTCAGCTGAAAGGGGAGGGGGGGTCATTGGGTCAATATTTTCTTAAACTCTGCACCAACAAAAGAAAGCCATAAACACCTCACATTGGCCAGCTGGTTATGATTGGCCAGAAGTAGATTTTTGGGGATGGAGGGAAGTGTCCCTCATTTACTTGAATGCATACTCAGCTGGGAATGAGTCATTTAAAGGGCAAAATGTCAATTTGTTTGCCAAATGAGCATATGACTTTGAGTTTGATTTAGTGTTGTCACGTATACCAAGATACAGTGAAAAGTGTTGTTTTGTGAGCCCTACTCAGTCTGCAAGCCTATGGTGCATGGCACCTGTACACCAACACCATTCCAAACATGGACTGCCCCATGGGCCACACTGGTAGAAGCCGGAAGAGATCAGGCTGACATCCTGGAATTCCGGATTCCTGTAATGGTTGGCAACAGTGGCAAAAGAGGAGCCAGAAATTTTACAGCTGACATTTTAAATCATTAAAATATTTGTGTACATTTATGAATGAAATATATCCTTAATGGTACTGGGTATTAAACCTAGTTGGTAAAAAGGAACTCAGAAATAGCCTCAGTTAGTGACAATGTATTAATCATGTTTTAGTGAGTACCCAGAGCTGAACGGAAGCCGAAAAAACAACAAACAAATAGGCCCCAGAGTCTGCAAAGCTTCCTGTTACTTCATACATACTGTTAAAGGTCGGTTAACCCTTTGATGGCCTTTCTCATTCTGTCTATGTTTCCTCTGCCATCTCCCACAATTATCCACATAATCAAGTTGGGCTTTAGGTTTCGGCTGCATTCAGTTCTTCAATTTTCTGTCTCACCTGAGTCCCAGGATGCCTCACACCACAGCACATGCACCACCTGTAGTCTGGCCAAAGAGCTGCACAATTCCTTGAGGTCAATTAAGGCAGAAATTGGCCTAAGTTTCCTTGATTTTCTTTTATCAACAATATCTGTTCATATGCTGTTTTGTGATATTGTTTGACCAGGACACTAGGGACAATTCATTTACCTCAAACAGTCATGGGATTTTTCATGTTTCTTCAAAAGGACAGATGGATATCAAGTTTAACATCACATCTGATATCCAGCAGCACTGCATTTTCTCAGTATTACCAAGAAATATTGTCTGCTCAAGTTGTCAGAATGGGTGTTGAAAAGACATCCTTCTTTTAATCCAGAAGGTCTGCCAAGGCATGATAGAGGCACTGGCTGAGAATTTCAGGTTTGTTGTACGGCATCGGTCACTAGTAGCCTGTGGTGTTAATGTAAAACGGAGAGAAGCAATGGAGTACTGAGGGAGTGCTGTAATGCTGCGGGTGCTGTTTTTCAATGTGACAGAAAATTGAGGCCTCGCCTCAGGCGGATTTAAAAATCTGCCTGGCTTTATTGGATTAACAGAGGGGAGCTGTCCAAATATCCTGATCAACATTTATTCCCCACCTACCACTACCAACGTATAAACTAGTTATCACAATCCAGAATGTTCTGCCTGAAAGAGGTGCTGGGGGCAGATTCAATCTTTGCTTTTGACAGAGAATTGAATAAGTCTGAAGCAAAAGAAAGGGGATAATTGTTGGGAAAGAAAAAGAGAGTTGGGCTGGACATGATGGGGTCAGTGGTCATCTTCTGTGATGTCACTGTTCTTTGATTCTAGGATCCTGTCTTCGTGCTATTCATGGCACATTGATGTGAACAAATCTGGAGCAACCTTTTGTACTGTATAGGAGTGACTAAACTTCAAAAGTAAGTAGGGGGCTGTAAAGCATTAAAAATTAGAATTAGGCTTATTGTCACAGGTACTCGAGTATAAAGATACAGGAATACAAAGAAACGTACAATGTTGTCATTCACAGTATCATCTGAAGTACAAAAAAGATAATGTAAGAAAATATAGTTAAAGTTCAATATTAAAATTCTTCTTAGTTTTAAGTAGAAAAATAAAGAAATAGAGTTAAATGTTCAATATTGGAACATAAAAACACAAGAACTAGAAACAGGAGGAGGCCATCTGGCCCTTCGAGCCTGTTCCACTATTCAATATGATCATAGCTGATCTTTTTGTGGACTCAGCTCCACTTACTCGCGCTCTCACTGGGTTGGTCCTTCTTGAACATTGCAGTCCTTGGAGAACTGGTTCGAAGGTAGAAGACAGAGGGTGGTGGTGGAGGGTTGTTTTTCAGACTGGAGGCCTGTGACCAATGGAGTGTAACAAGGATCAGTGCTGGGTCCACTACTTTTTGTCATTCATTTAAATGATTTGAATGTGAGCACAAGATGTATAGTTAGTAAGTTTGCAGGTGACACCAAAATTAGAGGCGTGGTGGACAGTGAAGAAGGTTACCTCAGATTACAACAGATTCTTGACAGATGGGCCAGTGGGCTGAGAAGTGGCAGATGGAGTTTAATTCAGATAAATGCAAGGTGCTGCATTTTGGCAAAGCAAATCTTAGCAGGACTTATACACTAAATGATAAGGTACTTGGGAATGTTGCTGAACAAAGAGACCTTGGAGTGCAGGTTCATTGTTCCTTGAAAGTGGAGTCGCAGGTAGATAGAATAGTAAAGAAGGTGTTTGGTATGCTTTCCTTTATCAGTCAGAGTATTGAGTATAGGAGTTGGGAGGTCATGTTGCGACTGTACAGTACATTGGTTAGGCCACTGTTGGAATATTGCATGCAATTCTGGTCTCCTTCCTATTGGAAAGATGTTGTGAAACTTGAAAGGGTTCAGAAAAGATTTATAAGGATGTTGCCAGGGTTGGAGGATTTGAGCTATAGGGAGAGGTTGAGTAGGCTGGGGCTGTTTTCCTTGTAGCATCGGAGACTGAGGGGTGACCTTATAGAGGTTTACAAAATTTTGAGGGGTATGGATAGGATAAAGAGACAAGTCTTTTTCCTGGGGTGGGGGAGTCCAGAACTAGAGGGAACAGGTTTAGGGTGAGAGGGGAAAGATATAAAAGAGACCTAAGGAGCAACTTTTTCACGCAGACGGTGGTATATGTATAGAATGAGCTGCCAGAGGAAGTGGTGGAGGCTGGTACAAGTGCAACATTTAAGAGGCATCTGGATGGGTAAATGAATAAGAAGGGTTTGGAGGGATATGGGCTGGATCCTGGCAGGAGGGACTAGATTGGGTTGGGATATCTGGTCGGCATGGACGGGTTGGACTGAAGGATCTGTTTCCATGCTGTACATCTCTGTGACTCTATAACTAACACAGAGAGTGTGAATGGGCAGTTTGGCATGGCCAATTCACCTGACCTGCACATCTTTGGATTGTGTGAGGAAACCCACTCGGACAACGTGCAAACTCCACACAGACAGTTGCCCTAGGCGGGAATCGAACCCGGGTCCCTGCCGCTGTAAGGCAGCAGTGCTAACCACTGAGCCACCATGCTGCCCCATGAGGTGCATGGATAGGATAAATAGACAAAGTCTTATCCCTGGGGTCAGGGAGTCCAGAACTAGAGGGCATAGGTTTAGGGTGAGAAGGAAAAGATATAAAAGAGATCTACGGGGCAACTTTTTCACACAGGGGGTGGTAGGTGTATGGAATGAGTTGCCAGAGGAAGTTTTGGACACTGGTACACGTGCAACATTTAAAAGGCATCTGGATGGGTATATGAATAGGAAGGGTTTGGTGGGATATGGGCCGGGTGCTGGCAGGTGGGACTAGATTGGGTTGGGATTAGATTGGGTTGGGATATCTGGTTGGCATGGACGGTTTGGACCGAAGGGTCTGTTTCCATGCTGTACATCTCTATGACTCTATGGCACTATGTGCTTAGGCATGCTGGGCTTACACTTCTTACAAGGGTTTGATCTCTCCATGCTAGCCTGGATCTCTCTGCACTCGACACCACTGCTGACCTCAGGAGACTTTAAGTTGCTTGCTTCTTCCACTGCCACAGATGCAGGGGACTGCTACCGCTGCCATGCTGGGTTTTAGCTCCCCTGTGCTGGGCTTGTGCTCTCGCTCTTCCCCATTTTCTGTCACTGTTCCCCATACTGGCTTGATTGCTCCACAAAACTAGACTAAAGTAAGAAAAAAAAACCTGTGAAGAAAGAAAGGTAAATGCGGACAGAGCAGATGAACTCTGGGCAGGAGTCCGCACACTGCGTTACTAGCCGCCGCCATCTTGAAGATCTTGGATTTGAGGTGTTTTGAAAATGTAAAGGAGATTTGATAAATGCAACTTCTTTCTTGCTGTACTGTTCTTAAAAGTAGTTTAAAGTTAAACGGAAGGCAAAACCTTTAAAAATAAATGTGGAAAGTTGTAGAATAGCAAAAAAAAACTTAACCGATCTGTCACAATTCTACTCTCTGGTTCATTAAATCCTTAATTATGGCATTGAATTGTATTTAGAATAATCCCAAACTTTCGGTTTCTATTAGTGAGGTGCAGTTTTGCTGAAATAAATCTCAATATATAGAATCAAAACTTCACAAATGTCAATTATCTGCAGATTCCCCTGAAATTAATTTAAAAGCTCAACTTGAAATCATTGAAAATTCTCTTCCTGAAGGAATATAAATCTTATTTCACTGACCACTGAAATTTGTGTAACTGGTCTGGCCAGTCAGCAGATGAATGACCAAAATAAGTATTGCTGCAAAGACACATTTTGTTGAAAATTTGGTCTTACACCCATCAGGACAATCCATGAGAAATGCCAAACCAAAAAGAAGACAACAGTTTTTTTTTGCCCTGGATGCTGTCAAGCTTCCCAGACATAACGTGGAGGTGCTGGTGTTGTACTGGGGTGGACAAGGTCAAAAGTCAGGCAATACCAGGTTATAGTCCAACAGGTTTATTTGAAATCACAAGCTTTTGGAGTGTTTTTCCTTCGTCAGGTGAAGTCATTTAATCTAACGAAGGGGCAACACCGTGAAAGATTATGCCATCTCTAGTGTTATTGGAACTACACTCAACCAGGTGAGTGGGGAGTATTCCATCACACTCTTGACTGGTGCCTTGTTCATGATGGACAGGCTTTGAGGAGTCAGGAGGTGGATTACTCACTGCAGGATTCCTGACCTGTTCTTGTAGCCAAATATTTATATGACGAGTCTGAAGATTTACGACCTCTCAAGAGGGGCCTCTTGGTTCGAGATCAGTCAAAAGAAGCAACGAATGCAGTCTGTTCAAAAGCAAGGGTCATTAGTTAATTGAATTAAGGTACCTTGACACAATTCTATTCAGCAATATAGAGGTTAAAGCTTCTGTGTTCCATGGTGAAGTTGCGCAATTACATTTGAAAATTACACATTATTTATATGTTTTTTTAGGAGACAGTACAGCCTTAATTACAAGAAAGACCAATCACATGTAATGAGGTGACATGATTTGCAGCAAATTAATCCAATGATATTTCCTGGGAAAGGGTTCTTAATTATGAGAAAAGTCCAATCAACTGTAATATGGTGACACGGTTGACAACAGGCTAATCCAATGGTATTCCTTGGAAAAGAAATCTTAGTTGTGTAAATTGTCATACCATGGTAGCAGTTCAAGGCTAGTTCAAATGATCAATTAATGTGTCAGTAACTGCTTTATGAAAACTCTATTGTCCTCTTATCTTTGAATTTCAGCTTAATTCTGCAAATCAGCAGCACAAGTTCACAGGGTTCAATCACAATTCTCAGCCATTTTATAGTATTCTTTTAAATTGTGATTAGTAAAATCTACATATACTTGTTGCTTCTAATAATAACCTAAATTCAAAATTTAGATCCTCAAGTCCAGTTCAGTTTCTGGCAGATGGTAACCCCAGGTTGTTGATAATGGGGAATTCAGCAATCTTAATGCAATTTAATGTAAAGAGGTGATGGTTAGATTCATACTTGCTGGATATGGCCATGATGAGAAAGTGAGGACTGCTGAAGATCAGAGTCAAAAAGTGTGGTGTTGGAAAGGCACAGCTGGTTAGGCAGCATCCGAGGAGCAGGAGAGTCAACTCCTCGGGCATAAGCCCTTTATCAGGAATGGTCATTGTGTGGCATTTGTGTAATACGAATCCCATTCGCCACTTGTGAGTCCAAGTATGGATGTTGTCCAGGTCTTGGTGAATTTGGACATACGCTTACAGTATCTGAGGAGTTGTGAATGGTGCTGAACATTGTACAATCATTGGCGAACATCCCCACTTCTGACCTTATGATGGAGGAAGGTTATTGATGAAGCAGCTGAAGATGGTTGGGCCTAGGACACGACTCTGAGGAACTCCTGCAGAGATGTCCTGGAACTGAGATGACCGACCTCCAACAACCATAACCATCTTCCTATTTGCCAGGTATAACTCCAACTAGCAGAGAGTTTTGGCACTGATTCTCATCGACATAAATATTGCTAGGAACCTTGATGCACACTCAGTTAAATTCAGTTTTTATGTCAAGAGTAGGAATTCTCATCACCTCATGGAAATTTAGTTCTTTTTTCTATATTTTTATAGCGAACATCATATCCGGATGCATCACAGCTTGATATGGCAATTGCTCTGCCCAAGACTGCAAGAAATTACAGCGGGTTGTGAATGCAGCTCAGTTCATCATGAAAACCACCCTTCCTTCCATTGACTCCGTCTATACTTCCCACTGCCTTGGGAAGGCAGCCAACTTATTCAAAGATTCCTCCCAACCCGGTCATACTCTTTTCCACTCTCTTCCATCCAGCAGATGATACAAAAGTTTGAAAACATGTACAAGAGGTTTAAAAACAGCTTCTTCCCCCTGTTATCAGACATTTGAACGGACCTCTTATATATTAGGTTGATCTTTCTCTGCACCTTCTCTGTAGTTGTGAAACTATTTTCCGTATTCTGTTCTATTAGCCTCATGAGCTTATGTAAGGCAAAAGTGGGTACTGAAGATGCGGGAGATTAGAGTCAAGATTAGAGTGGTGCTGGAAAAACACAGCAGGTCAGGCAGCATCTGTGGAGCAGGAAAATCAACATTTCGGGCAAAAGCCCGAAAGCCCTTTCCTGATGAAGGGCTTTTGCCTGAAACATTTCTAGCACCACTCTAATCTGAATAGCATGCAAAACAGTACTTTTCACTGTATCTCAGTACATATGACAATAATAAATCAAATCAAATTTCCATGGGCAGGGAAAAAGCAATGGTGTTTCACTGTGTTAATGAATTTACAGCTTGTTTCTTTCATTGATCAGTTACTTACTGCCATGTTCTCAGCTTGTTAACCCTGGCAAGTTCCACACAGCCTGGATAATCCATTTGCTGGCTGTTAAAACCAAAAATCTGGGTCAAAACCACAAGTGATTATTCATTTGGCAGTTTAAATGACTGACCTGGCAGTTCCATGGGGGTTTCCAAATCTTCTCAAAATCTACTGTAGTAAAACCCAAAAATATTGGAATAGTAAGGTGGTGTAGTGATAAATTGCCTGAAATGGTAATCCAGAGGCTATTGATCTGGGTACATTCTAATCCACCCCACACCCCCTCCTACCTCACCACTATCACTCCCCCATCCCACCCACCCCGTCAGTCGCTGGTGATGGAATTTAAATTTAATTGATAAAGTTTGGAAAAGTTTGGAATAAAAAGCTAACATTAGTAATGGTGACCACAAAATCATCATCAATTTTCATAAAAATCCACCTGGATCCTTTAGGGGAGGAAATCTGATAACATGTCTGACATGTGATTCCTGACCTACAACAACCTTGTTGACTCTTAACTGCCCTGAAAATGCCAAGCAAGCCTCTGAGTTTAAGGGCAACTAGGGATGGACAACAAATTCTAGCCTTGCCTGTGACACACATATCCCATGGAAAAAGTTTTAAAAAGCTATGGAAGTGAGCAGAATCATATTGGATTTCTGAAAAGCTGGTATTTTCAGCCATGTATTCCCATACAGACACCCAAAATCCCCAATGCCACTGTGTTTTTGCAGATGAAGTTCTGCTCAATGGCATTTGCTGTAATCACAGCTCAGGTATGATTGAGCTAACTGAGCTGTAAAACTGATTTTATTTTTCATTTCCTATACCAGTAAACATGAAGACTGCTATGAGTCAGATTTCTAATAAGTGACAAATTAGAAGTAGCTTTTGCATTGCGTGTCTTTAGTGTTGAAATGAAGTCAATATTTCATAGACTCCTTATAGCCAGCAGGGAGAGAGAAAGAGAGAGAGAGAGAGAAGGAGCACGAGAGAGAGAGCGAGAGAGAGGAAATTCTCATCTTATTGGTCCAGAGTAGGTTCAAGTGTCAACACAGGTCCAACATAATTGTATTAACACACTGCATTATTTTATCATTAATTTATAATCTCAATCTGAGCAAATCAGACATTAAATCAAAATTACAGGCCGTGAAATCTGTTTTTCTCTGATAGCTGCCCATGTTGCAACTTGCTGTCTCGTGTTAGGAATCTGGAATAATTTCAGAGAAATTTCTGGACCGCACTTTGTAACAGCTGTACAGGATCTGTCAGAGTATTAAAGGGTAATTTTATTTTCCAGTCATAATTATTTCTTCAGCCTCTTATTACCTGTCAGGTGGTGACAATAGAGATTTCAGTTTTCTCCTGTTGTGTTATCATGGCTGCAGGCGAGACAGATTCCACCATGGACTGTCAATGAGGCCTGTAGAGGCACACTGTTGTATTGCCCTTGTCCATGCATGTGGCTGTGTTCCTAAAAGTCTGATAGCATCTAAAATGTCTCATTTACGTGCCTGAAACATTACATAACTTTAAAGCAGGAAATAGAACCTAAAGTGGTTGGAATCAAGCATTGAGGTTTTTTGATGCAAGTCTATTCTCTGAATTTTAACAGAATCAAATCTTAAAAAGGGACTCACTATATCAAGAGTGACACTAAAAGTCAGCATGATTATATTAGGAGTAAATTACTGTAGATGTTGGAATCTATACTGACCTGGAAATCATAGCGGGTCAGATAGCATCGGTGGAAAGAGAAAGCAAGCAAATATTTCAAATCTAGATAACTTTTCATCAGAGCCCTAATGAAGGGACATCTCAACTCAAAATGTAAGCTTGCTGTCCCTCCATGGATGCTTCCTGACCCACTGTGATTTCCACCATTTTTTGTCCACCATAACTATATTGTTATTTTACTGAGTTGATTTGAAGACTTGCAGATAGACACCATCCCAGGATGTTTGAATAAATGTTCTGCTCCTCATCTCCCCATTGAGGTTGTTTCACTCCAAGAGATAAAAATACAATAATCTAATGGCTTTGGAATTGGACCAACCCCGACAAAGTTATGAATTCAAATTCCACCATTCTGAACTGTGAAACTGAATTCAATGGATTAAGAATTATATCATTGCAAAAACAAAAGGCCTTCAGAAAAGTGAGTTGTCAATTCTCTGCAGTTTAGCCTGCATGACTCAAGCTGCACACTATGTTGTTGACCCACAATGGCCTAGCAACACATTTGGTCCAAAGCATTACAGGATAGGATATAACCCATGCTCCACTATCTCAGCCCAAATTATCCTGCCAAACTCCCCAGTCACTAACTTCATGGAATCCATACAGTGAGAAAGCAGGCCATTCAGCTCATTGAGTCCACACTGATCCTCCGAAGAGCATCCCACTCAGACACACCCCATCCTTGTAATCCTGTATTTCCCGTGGCTAACCCATCCAGCCTGCACGTCCCTGGACACTATGGCAATTCAGTGTGGCCAGTCCACTTAACCTGTCTAACGTGGGAGGAAACCCAAGCACCTGGAGGAAACCCACACAGACATCAGGAGAATATACAACTCCATATAGATAGTTGCTCAAGGATTGATTTGAACCCGGGTCCCTGGTTCTGTGAGGTTGTAGTGCTAACTACTGAGCCACCGTGCTGCAATAATCTTTAAGATTATTGCACAGTTTAAAATAGTTAACATGGAATGATCACCATATTGTATCAACCAGGTAATTTACCTGAAATCACAGCCTACCCCAATAATATTGTATTCCTCCATGTAATGAACCTGTCAGCAGAAATATTCCACTTTCATTGTTCGCTGCCAATTTTCAAATGTTAATATCACTAGTAATCAAGCAAGGAACTGAGTCTTAAACAATACATCTGCCAAGCCCAACTTGTGTTGGCCAACATGAGGATGCTTTCTGATTGGCATTGACTTCATCATTCTGCCTGTCGCTATAAAACTGATAGAAATAGTGATAAAGGCAGCCTGAGGGCTACACATTGAAGGCTTGCAAAGCAGGCAACAGCACTGTACCTTACTGGATCCAGCTGAAGAATATTGATTTTTTAAAAATGGGCAGCTAACAGCAGGATGAGCAACAAAACAGAAATTCCTGGAGAAACTCAGCAGGTCTGATAGCATCTGTTGGGAGTCAATGTTTCAAGTTCAGTGACCCTTCTTCAGAACCAAAATAAATCACTTGTTAAGTGTTTCTGAAAGATCACAATTGTAAGTGGTGATGACATTTGGTATCCTGCTGAGGACCCTATCATCCTACTTGCCAATTTCTAAGTAATTCGGATCAGTCACTTCGATGTTAAGATGTGATCGAGTCCAATAGTCATGGGTCCAGACAAAATCTCATTCCTATGAACCCCTGAAGAATCTTATATGTTTCAATAACGTTGCTTCTCATTTTTTGAAATTCCAATGAGTACAGGCCTAAACTACGCAATCACTCCCCATAAGACAGCCCCTCCATACCCAGGATCAGCCTAATGAACCTTCTCTGGACTGCCTCCAGTGCGAACATATTCTCCCTAAGATAAGGGACCATAACTGTTCACAGTATTTCGGTAAGGGCTGGTTAAACCTCATTACATTTACACTCCATTCTCTTTGGAATAAAGGCCAACATTCCCTTTGCCTTCCCAATTACCTGCTGAACTTGGATTCTAGCTTTTTTGTGAATCATGCACAAGGGCTTTCAAATCCCTCTGCTCTGTAGCTTTCAGCAATCTTTCTCCATTTAATTAATATTCAGCTCATCCATTCTTCCTGCCAAAGTGCATAACCTCACGTCTTGCCACATCATAATCTATCAGTCAAGTTTTTCTCCCCTCACTGAGCCTGTCCATATCATTCTGTAGACCCCTAATGTCATCCTCAACACTTGCCTTCCCAGTTATTTTCGTATAATCCTGAATCTTGGCTCTAATACATTCATTTTCCTTATCCAAGTCATTAATGTAAATTGAAAATAATAATGGCCCAGCACCAATCCCTGTGGCATTTCACTCCAGGTTGCCATCTTGAAAATGACTCTTTTATTCCAACTCTTGATCTTCTTTTTGTTATAACTGCCTCAAGTACTCCCTCAGTTGTTCATCATGAAATCTCTCAGTTACTCACCAATAGCTTGCTAAATTACTTCCCCAAAACTTTCTCAGCTACTCATTAGCACATCCCTCAGTTCCTCACCAATAACTCCCTCAATTACTCACAATAATTCTCTCACTGATATTCAGGTTGTTTCCAGTAGAACAGTTCTTTATGGAAGTGAAGCTGTTAATGCTCTAGGAGAGTTCAACGAAGGTTGCCCTGACATAACAGCAGCACTGGACTAAATATGCACCTGAGAAGAACTGAATTCAATGTAGATTAAGGGGAATAAAACGCTGACAGTAGAAAATTTGTTGGATTCTTGGAGGCCAGTTTTCTTTGCTCCAGGACATCAACAGAGGATTTCTTCAGGATTGCATTCTTGGCTCAGCCGTCTCCAGTTCTTTCATCATTGACCTGCCCTGTATCATTAGGTCAGCAGATGAGCTCGTAACTGAGTGTTCAACCCCATTCATATAGCATTCCCCTAATGATGTTGCAGGAGTTGACTGAAAGATCTAGATAACATCCAGACAGAAGCTGGCAAGTGACAAGTAACATTAGTCCAATTTTCACACATTTGTACCACTGTTACGAGATCATCAATATTCAGATTTAACTCTACGGGCATATAGATACACTTGCCACAAGAGCAGGGCATATATTGGATATTCAATGATGAGTATCTCACCGTCCAGCCTCGTCTCAATTCTTCAATGTCTTGGATACTTTGATAAGTTCATGAATAGGTTTTGCAGGAATATGGGCCAAGTGCAGGCAGGTGGGACTAGTTTAGTTTGGGAACACGGTTGGCATGGAATAGCTGGACTTAAGGGTCTGTTTCAATGCTGAATGATTCTATGACTCAACCCATTTTGTTCTGTTGTGAACGGATCTTCCTTGAGCATGGAGTCTGATATTGGATTTGAACCTGGAGATTCTGGTTTAGAGACAGAAATTCTACCTATGGCTCCACAAGCCTTCCTAATTCTCTCCATTAGCAGATCAGGAGAGCAAGAAAACACAACGTTCAGGATTGAACAGGTCACTGCTGGGCTTTCATACTGAACTCTCCTACCTTGAAGACAGTTTTCCTTGGCTTCTGTGGTATCAGACTTGAACAAGTAGTCACTTTGTTTGATGACTTTTCCCTCCATTGGATAGAGCATTCATCCTCTCTGTCATCAGTGATGAGTGGAAAGGAAACATACAGTATTGACACCAGTGTTGGATGTTATGTTTGTTTTGATTCGATTTGATTTTTAAAATTTGATTAGATTAATTATTGTCACATGTATCTAATTGAAAAGTTTTGTTTTGCTTGCAGTACAGGCAGATGATAACATACAAAGACATAAAGATCATGGGGTGATTGAATAGAGCAAGGAATACAAAGTTATGGCTGCAAAGGAATTGTACAAAAAGCAAGATCAACATTAGATTTGAAATTTTGGGGTCTATTCAGAACAACGGGGATGATGCTGTTCTTGAACATGTTGGTATGTGTGTTTAAGCTTTTGTATCCGACAGAAGAGGTTGGAAGAGATTATAACTGGGGTGGGAGGGGTCTTTGATGATATTGGCTGCCTCAGTGGATATGCTGCCTCTGATGGATCAGGTGCTTGGCGGGAACAACTGTGTGAGAATTTACTTAGCCGATTCCCAAGGAGTCACTCCCAGTTTAAACAAATAGTCCAACTGAAATCCCTCAAGTATCACAGTTTTGCTGCATTTCACATCATGGGCACAAAGCTTTGGGAGTGGATCTTCCTCTGCAGTTTAATTATTACTTTGTTGCTACAGTGTAACATATTAAAAATAGCTTCGATTTGAGTAGTTTTTAATTATTTAGATGTTGCTTTTTTATTTCAAAACTCAATAGGCATTTAAACTCGGGAATTTCCTTTAGGGAGGTTTAACTGCTTGGAAACAGGGGCAGAGGTGACTGAAAACCTATGCTCTTGGCTCAAGCTCCTCTGTGGTCCAAGTTTGGACTCTGGAAATATCATTGAAGTGAGATTAGGAGATCACTTAAACATAATAACTCATTGTTAACTTGTAGCTTGACAAAGCGGTTCCAACAATCCAAGGAACCAGAAAGTACAATTACAAATTCTGATTGGTAATACTGCATTCAATTCACTAAACATAAAATAAGCAAAAACATTAAAATCACAATATATGAAAAAGACAAGCTGTCCATTTTATTAACTTGTCTCTCACATGCACATTGGGTTTAGCTGTTATCATAAAGTTGACTTGCACACTTTCTTAAAATTCTTGTTTCAGTACTTGAAATAAACATTATAAATATTTGTGTCTGGTAGCATTTTAATCAAGGAATCCAATCTCTTGGCCACGATCTAAGTGTGTGCTTTGACAGCCTCAGGGTTCTGAGGAGTTTGGTGAATGTATCACTCAAGCCTTGGAACTGAATGGAGAATAGATGGTGTGGTTTTTGGTGGTGTTGGTACATGTTGATGATGGTGGGGAGTGGAATGGAAAGGGAAAAAAACAGTTTATTTTTCTGAGAGTAATCGTCAGCTTTTCCAATTATGGCATACAAATTATTTGCCTACCAAAACTAAAGCTGAGCACAGACCCTCAAAACACCACGTTCTTTGTTTCGTCTTCTGGTCTGGTCAGTATCCTCCAACTGCAAAAACTAAGTGTTGCTATTACATGTTTTACAGCTACTGCTCTGATTTCCTATTTGAGGTGGGATTAGATTAGATTACTTAGATTAGATTACTTACAGTGTGGAAACAGGCCCTTCGGCCCAACAAGTCCACACCGACCCACCGAAGCGCAACCCACCCATACCCCTACATATACCCCTTACCTAACACTATGGGCAATTTAGCATGGCCAATTCACCTGACCCGCACGTCTTTGGACTGTGGGAGGAAACCGGAGCACCCGGAGGAAACCCACGCAGACACGGGGAGAACGTGTAAACTCCACACAGTCAGTCGCCTGAGGCAGGAATTGAACCCAGGTCACTGGCGCTGTGAGGCAGCAGTGCTAACCACTGTGCCACCGTGCCGCCCTAAAGCGGATCTGAGCTATGATCTCCAATTACACAGAATGGGGGTGATGAATTAATAAAGTATGGACCAGATTGAGCTGGGAAACAAGAAATGATTTTTAAAAGTGTTACAATGCTACTGGGGGGTAACTTTCAGTTGGGTTGCCAAAGTAATTCAGGAGATATTGGATCACGTGCTGATTATGCATCACTGCCCATTTTACTTTCAGCGAAGTCAAGAGAAAGAAACATTAAGAGAGGTAAAATGTACATAAAGTCAGATCTGAGCCTGAAGTACTTCCTTTGATTCAGTAGAAGTAAAAACCATGAGAGATTCACATTGTCACATTATAGGAAAGATTTGGAGACTTTATAGAGGGTGCAGAAGATGTTTACCAGCATGCTGCTTGGATTAGAGGGCATTAAGGAGAGGCTAGAAAAACATAGATTGTTTTGTCTGGAGCAGCGGAGGCTGAGGGGAAACTTGATAAAAGTCTGCAAAATTATGAGCTGCATAGATAGGGTTGACAGTCAGAATTGTTTTTCCTAGACTTGAAATGTCTAAAACTAGGGGCATGCATTTAAGGTAAGAGGGGGAAAGTTCAAAGGAGATTTGAGGAACAAGTTTTTCATGTAGAGAGTGGTAGAAGTGTGAAACATGTGCCGGGGTGGTGGTGGAAGCAGTAGGTGGGTTTAAGAGACTTTTCAACAAGCACTTGAAGTGCAAGGAATGGAGAGATATGGATCAAGAGGTTCATTTAATTTGGTGTAATGTGCGGCACACCATTGTGGATCGAATGGCCCATTTGTGTGCTGTACAGTTTTATATTCTAGATCTCTCATAGATGGTTGATCTCATCATGTCTATTATGTTATCCCTAATATCCTAAGTTACAATTGCCCACATTTAGTACAGATTCCACTGAAGATACTACCATTTGTATTGTTTATCATTATTGAAGAACACTTGCACAAATGTGCAAAGACCTTACATTCATGGTTTCCATAACTAGTGAGGATTTCAAGCCTCTACATAATTAGAATCGATAACACAACAATCCAGTACAACTGAACTGATGCAATTCAATTTGAATCTGTATTGCTCAAATAAAATCTGAGAGTCTGGCACAATGGACCAGGATTAGAGAATTACATAGATCTATGGAGCTGACAAAGGTCATTTGGCCCATTCAGTTCATGCTGGCAATTATGCTGAAATAAAATCTTCTCTGACATTTCCTCATCTACCTCAGTCAGTGTAACTCTTTGCCCCCTCTGCTCCAAATGTTTATCTGGCTTCCCTTTAATGAATATTCCCCTTAACTAATCCCCATGATAGAGAATTCCACACTCTTGCCAGTCTATGAGTAAAGGTGTTTCCTGTGAATTCCCTACTGGATTACTTGGTGACTATTTTGTTATAATTGTTAACTCTAGTTATGCTCCTCCCCAGGAGAGGAAACATCCTCTATCAAAACCTTTCCTAATGTTACAGACTATTATTAGGTCACTCTTCAGCCTTTTCATTTCAAGAATAATGAAACCTAGCCTGTTAACTTTTTTTTGTCAGGTGTAACTTCCCATTTCCGGTAACACCCTTACAAATTTCTTTATTGTTTCTATGTTTGATTTGATTTGATTTAAGCTTTATTGTCAAGTCAACTCACGTACAGAAATATAGGAGCACAGTGAAAAATGTACACTGTTGCCACTCATAGCACCACCTTAGATACGAAGGTACCTAGGTACAAATCTTAGGTACAAGTGGTAACATAGAAAAATAAAATTAAAGTAAAGCATTACTGCTGTTCTTAGAATTAAGCAGAAAAATAAAAGAATAAAGGTTAAACAATCTTAAGTGCATGCTCTGCAAGGGCTTAGTCTCCTCCGCTCTGGCCTACTGTCCAGGAAACCTCAGGCTTATGCTTATTACAATCCTTATTATGATATGGTTACAATTGTAGACAACGCTTGAACTTTGGTTCAATAAAGGTTTTGTGAAATAACTGTACAAAGGCCGGTATCTGTCACCAAGTCACCCTTTAGTTACATGTGCACAGCACACTGGCCGTAACCAGCCAGTTTGGAGTCAGTACCTGAAGTCAGAAGACTCTCCGAATCCCTAGTTTATATCTGTCAGCCAGGGCTCACTGATTGGCCCAGATTAACAACTCCAATCAAGGATCTCGTCAATAAGATTCACCTGACTCCACTCACTACAGTTTGATACAAATTTAACTTAAGTATCTTACTTTTCATTTTGATCCTTCTAGAAATGACCACTGATATTTGGCCTGCATTTTTATGGCCTTATTAGCTGTGTGATTAGTAAAGTGATTGGTACATTTATGGTCCCAGATCCCTTTGCTCCTTGACTCAATTTAGATTCTTAATTTCCAAGCAATATGTGAGCTCCTCATTTTTCTTATCAAAGTGGAGTTACCTATGATGAGATATATATGCTAATACTATATCAATCTTGCAAGTCATTAATGTCACCTTGTAATTTATTGTACCATTGAATAAGTGATGCCTGCAAATTTAGAAATTGTTTCTTTTGCTCTAAAGTCTATATCATTAACATACATTTTGGACAATTGATCCAGCTGACAGTTCCTTTAAAATGGATTTGCTTTGGCCCATTGGTTTTAGCAAGTGGTTCCTTTAACTTAGTTTGCCCAGTACTGCAAAGATCTTAGTTGTCACGGAATGAAACCTGTAGGTTTTTTGCACCTATTCACTAACCCCCTCCTCCTCACTACTCAGCAGTAATCATTGTGGGGCCTCACTGCTAGTCTGAAAAACTACCCTCACTCTCTGTTTCCTGTCTTGCAGCCAGTTAGATATCTATATTCACCTTTTCCCTTCCTCCACACACTCTGATCTGATTTCTGAATCTGTTATGACATACCCTACCAAAGGCCTTTGGGAAACCTAGGTGAGTTACATTTATTGTATTACCCTTGTCTACTTTGTCTGTTACTTGTTCAACAAATTCAGTGAGGTTAGTCAAGTAAGGCTTTTTATTTTGAAATTCATGGTGACTATATTTTATTGCATTTGTGGTTTCTAGATGCACTTCTATTTTGTTTGTAACAAGGATTCCGGTGTTTTATCTACTACATATGTTAAGTTAACAAGTCTCTGGTTGTCTGGGCATGTTCTATCTCCTTTCTTAAATATAGGTTTAGAATCATTGATTGAACATTGTCTATCCATCAGGTACTAGACCTTTTATCTCATGGTGCACTAATTGTTTGTAAAAGTGCTGCTTCTCTAGATTATTTTAAAATATTAGACTGTTCAAAAGAGAGAACAGCACCATTACTTAGAGGGTTAATGCTTAACTGGCTCTTTAGCTCTTTCTGGAACGTTTGATGGATGAGCTTCTTACACTCTTGTCAGGTTTATCCCCTGCAGTGGTGGAAGGCGTAGCTAGGACCTGTTTTGTGTAACAGAGACTGACAAAGCTGGGATGCGTCAGTCCATACCTCCAGGTGCTTCACTTAACGTATTCATCAGCCCTTTGCTATTCATTTCCCTCACTGCCTGCCCCAGGACATGAAGGCTCCTCCTGATAAAGCTCTTCATTTGTCCTCCTTCCTGGGTGAATCTGGTCAGAGAAATCACCTGGGGACATGCAGTACAGTGGTGGCCCACTGCTCCCTACATTCTAATCCTATTTACAATACATTGGCTTTATCTGACATGCTCCATTTGCCTGTTGCTGCTGGCTGTTGTGGCTGTGGGAACTGAGTTACTGACTAGCTCTGGTGTAAGGGGATTGACTGGTCTTGTGATGGATTTCCTGAGGTTCACTCCCACACACCTGTCCCAATGCAGCACCATCCTTCACACAGAAAAAAAAACAAACTTGGCATCATATTTTCTTACTTTGCTCTTAGTTTGTGCTTGAGTTATTTGTGAACTCCAAAAACAAGGGATTTGTAGCACAGCAAGTCAGAGATTTTCGTATATAGGGGAATTTCTGTCTGAGATCAATAAACATTTTCTATTCCACTCAGAATTTGAAGATTATTTGTCCATAACAGACACGGACTGTTGTGTACTTTCAGAACTTTCTGTTTCTACTTTCAGGCTTCCGTCATTTTCTTTTTATATTTACAAAGTCTAAGAATCAAAATGTACCCTGTTTTTATAAAGTTAAAAATCACACAACACCAGGTTATAGTCTAACAGGTCTATTTGGAAGTATTAGCTTTCGAAGCACTGCTACTTCATCAGGTGGTTGTGGATGAAGGAGCAGCGCTCCGAAAGCTAGTGCTTCCAAATAAACCTGTTGACTATAACCTGGTGTTGTGTGATTTTTAACCTTGTACCCCCAGTCCAACACTGGCACCTTCAAAAAAAAAGCCTATGTAACCTATTTTTAAATGAAAGGTAAATTTGACATTGTTCTTCTTCACAATTCATCTCAGCCAAGGCAGTCCCACAGCTGTCTGCTACCTGCATATGATTTCATACCTGAGCACTGCTCCAGCATTCTTTGGACGTCCATATATATCCCATTTATCTTAGCACCACCAGGGTATTATGCTACAGTTGCTGCCAGACCTTTGGTATCTCATCCATGTATGATTAAATAATCAGTCATCAGTAACTTGGTCAAATGTGGAAAAAGGCCCTTTGGCCCATCGAGTCGATGATGGTCAAAAACAATCACTTAACTATTCTAATCACATTTGCCAGCCCTTGGCTCAGTCCTGTACATCCAACCAAGAAACAAAAAGCCAAAGGACTGCAGATGCTGTAAATCAGAAACAAAATCATAAGTTGCTGGAAAAACTCAGCAAGGGCTGGCAGCATCTGTGAGGGGAAAGCAGCGCTAATGTTTAGACTTATACATTTAATAGACAATAGACAATAGGTGCAGGAGTAGGCCATTCTGCCCTTTGAGCCAGCACCACCATTCATTATGATCATGGCTGATCATCCTCAATCAGTATCCTGTTCCCGCTTTATCCCCATTACCTTTGATTCCATTATCCTTAAGTGCTCTATCCAACTCTTTCTTGAAAGTATCCAGACACTTGGCCTCCACAGCCTTCTGGGGCAGAGCATTCCATACACCCACCACTCTCTGGGTGAAGAAGTTTCTCCTCAACTCTGTTCTAAGTGGCCTACCCCTTATTTTTAAGCTGTGTCCTCTAGTTCGGGACTCACCCATCAGTGGAAACATGCTTCTGCTCCAGAGTGTCCAATCCTTTAATAATCCTATACGTCTCAATCAGGTCCCCTTTCAGCCTTATAAACTCAAGCATATACAAGCCCAGTCGCTCCAATCTTCCAGCATAAGATAGTCCCGCCATTCCGGGAATTGACCTCATGAACCTACGCTGCATTCCCTCAATAGCCAGAATGTCTTTCCTCAAATTTGGAGACCAAACTGCACACAATATTCCAGGTACGGTCTCACCAGGGCCTTGTACAGCTGCAGAAGGACCTCTTTGCTTCTATACTCAATTCCTCTTGTTATGAAGGCCAGCATGCTATTAGCTTTCTTCACTGTCTGCTGTACCTGCATGCTTGCTTTCATTGAGTGATGTGCAAGAACACTTAGATCTTGTTGTACTCCTCCTTTACGTAACTTGACTCCATTTAGGTAGTAATCTGCCTTCCTGTTTTTGCCACCAAAGTGGATAACCATGTATTTATCCACATTAAACTGCATCTGCCATGCATCTGTCCACTCACCTAGCCTGTCCAGGTCATCCTGTATTCTCCTAACATCCTCCTCACATTTCACCCTGCCACCCAGCTTAGTATAATCAACAAATTTGCTAATATTACTTTTAATACCTTCATCTATAACATTAATGTACATTGTAAAAAGCTTTGGTCCCAGCACTGATCCCTGTGGCACACCACTGGTCACTGCCTGCCATTCCGATAGGGAACCGTTTATCACTACTCTTTGTTTCCTGTCAGCCAACCAATTTTCAATCCATGTCAGTATTTTGCCCTTAATACCATGTGTCCTAATTTTGCTCACTAACCTCCTATTTGGGACTTTATTAAAGGCTTCCTGAAAGTCCAGGTATACTACATCCACTGGATCCCCCTTGTCCATCTTCAGAGCTGCATGCTCAAAAAATTCCAGAAGATTAGTCAAGCATGATTTCCCCTTCATAAATCCATGCTGACTCTGACCTATCCTGTTACTGTTATCCAGATGTGTCGTAATTTCGTACTTTATAATTGACTCCAGCACTTTTCCCACCATTGAGGTCAGACTAACTGGTCTATAATTCTCTGTTTTCTCTCTCCCTCCTTTCTTAAAAAGTGGGACAACATTAGCTGTGTTTGACAGCCTTCGATGTCAAAGGAGTTGAGGGTTACATAAGACAGAAGGTAGGGAACGTGGAGTTGTGGCCAAAGTCAGATCAGCCGTGGCACAGCAGGCTGGAGAGTTTACTCTTGCTCCTATTTCTTTGGATCCAATGATCACAACTGGAGCTTGAAAGTGGAAAAAAGACTCTCATTCGTATTTGTGGCACATGCAGTGTGGTCTGCAAGAAAGAATGCATGTGTATAGTTCTGAAAAACAGTCAACCGCACGGATTTGCCTTTCCAAATAGTAGCACCTTACATTTATCTAGATTAAACTCCATCTGTCACTCCTCAGCCCATTGGCCCATCTGATCATGGTCCCATTGTATTCTGAAATATTCTTCTTTGCTGTCCATTACACCTCCAATTTTGGTGTCATCTGCAAATTTACTAACCATATCTCCTGTATTCATACCCAAATGATTTATTTAGATGACAAAAAAAAGTGGACCCAGCACTGATCACTGCAGCATACCACTGGTCACAGGCCTCCAGTCTGAAAAGCAACCCTCCAACACTACCCTCTGTCTCCTACCTTCTAGGCAAATTTGTATCCAAATGGCTACTTTTCCCTGTATTCCAGGGAAATTTGTCAAACACCTTACTTAAGTCCATATAGACATAGTTCACTACTCTGCTTTCATTAATCCGCTTGGCCATTTCCTCAAAAGAATCAATCAAGTTAGTGAGACAAGATTTCCCACACACAAAGCCATGCTGACTATCTCTAATCAGCCTTTGCCTTTCCAAATGCATGTAAATCCTGCCACTCAAAATGCCCTCCAACTTGTCCACCACTGATGTCAGGCTCACTGGTCTATAGTTCCGTGGCTTTTCCTTACCACGTTTCTTAGATTATGACACCATGTTAGCCAATCTCCAGTCTTCCAGCACCTCACCTGTGACTATCGATGATACAAGTATCTCAGCAAAGGGCTTCCCTAACTTCCCACAAAGCTATAGGGTACACCTGATCATTTCCTGGGGATTTATCCACCTTTATGTATGTTATGACATCCAGCACCTCTTTCTGTGTAATTTGGACACTTTTCAAGATATCGCTACTTATTTGCTGGCAGGTGGGACTATATTGGGTTGGGATATCCAGTCAGCATGGATAAGTTGGACCGAAGGGTCTGTTTCCACGCTGTACATTTCAATGACTCTATGACTTTAAGTTCTCCAGTTTCCATGTGCTTATCCACAGCGAACAGTGATGCAAAATATTCATTTAGTATCTCATCCATCGCCTGCGATTCCACACATTAGAGTCTTGCTGATCTTTAAGGGGCCCTATTCCCTCCTGAGTTACTCTTTTGGATTCTCCTTAACCTTATTCCCCAATGCTATCTCATTTTCCCTTTTTGCCCTCCTGATTTCGCTCTTAAATATACTCCTACTACCGTTATACTCCTCTAGGGATTCACTCGATCCCTGCTGTCTATACCCGACATATGCTTTCTTCTTTTTCTTGACCAAAACCTCAATTTCTCTAGTCATTCAGCATTCACTACATCTACCTATCTTGCTCTTCACTCTGATTGGGACATACTACCTCTGCATTCTTGTTACCTCATTTTTGAAGGCTTCCCACTTTCCAGCTGTCCCTTTACCTGTGAATACCCTCCTGCAATCAACTTTTGAAAGTTCTTGTAGAATACTGTCAAAATTGGATATCCTCCAATTTAGAATTTTAACTTTTAGTTCAAGTCTATCCCTTACAATCACTATCTTACAATAAATTGAATCATGATCACTTGCCCCAAAGTGCCCCCCCCCCACTGACACCCCAATCACCTGTGGCATGTATTGTTAGAAAGTACAGATAGAAAGGGGTGAGGCCATGTGGGAATCTACTATTACTGCTGATCCCCTTCTCTGGTGATCCTCACCCTATGGTCCAGTTAGTTCCATCACTCACCAATACTCGAGTCTCTCCATCCCTGAGTCCTCAGTGGAGTGTCTTACAGGCAGTGACTACTGCCTCCCTAGTGACTCCCTAGAGGGTTGAGCCTCTGTTGGCCAAGTAGCTCATAGTAGATGGGACCTTAGGCCTGTGGGCAGGCACATCTCTGATCTGTCAAGTGGCTGAGATCTGAAGTTGTGGCACATCTTCTCAAAATGATACCAGCATGTCACCAGATCTCCAGTTGGCAGCTGACACCCCTCTATAATGTCAGACATTAAGGTACAGTCTAAATTTCTGAAGAATTTGTCTCATGTAGGAGCAGGCATTGCCATTCAGTCCATCAAACCTGTTCCACTGTTCAATAAGGCAAAAACATGGATGAGAGATGATGGCATCTTCCTCACTAACAGAAGACATTCCTACCCTGACTATTCCTTCCACTCTGACCTCAAGTTCACCTGGATCATCTCAGACACCACCGTCTCCTTCCTGGACCACTATATCTCCATCTCTGGTGACCGAGTCAACACGGTCATCTACTTCAAACCCACCAACTCCCACAGCTACCTGGACTGCACCTCCTCCCAAACCCCCTCCTGTAAAAATGTGATTGCTTACTTTCAATTCCTCCACCTCCACCATATCTGCTCCCAGGAGGCACAATTCCACTCCAAGACAGCCCAGATGGCCTCCTATTTCAAGGACCACAATTTCCCCTCCCATATGGTCAACAATACCTTCTAGTGCATCTCCTCCACTTCTCACACCTCCGTCCTTGAATCCCACCACTCCAACTGCAACAAGGATAGATACCCCCTTGCCTCTACCCCAATCCTCACCTTCTACCCCATTAATCTCTGGATACAGTGCATAATCCTCCACCATTTCTGCTGCCTATAATCAGACCCCACCACCAGAGATATATTTCCCTCTCCATCCCTATCAGCATTCCACAGAGACCATTCTCTCCGCGAGTGCCTCGTTAGGTCCATGCCTCCCCTCCCCCTCCTTTTAACAGAAAGTATTCTGTTAAAATCCTTTAACAGCTTTAGTCTACAAAGATCTATTGGTTTCCACGTTGAAATTTTCAATTGACCTCAAGATTCAACAGCATTTTAGGGATTTCTGCCACTGTTTGTATGAAAAGTGCTTCTTGATATCAAATCTAAATGGCTGAGATCTAATTCTAAGATTCTATCACCCTCTTTTTTGCTCAAATCCAAGCAACCCAACGTCTGGAGGAAGACAGCCTTGGGACCCTTCAACTACACAGCATCAACGTTGACTTTACTAGTTTTCAAATCTCCCCTCCCTCCAGATCCAACCCTCCAACTCATGACTGGCCTCTTCACCTGTCCCACCTGTCCATCTTCCTTCCCTCCATCTGCTCCACTCTCCCCACTGACCTATCACAATCACCCCCTCCCCACCTACATCCACCACCTTCCCAGATACCTTCCCTCAGCCCTCTTCCCCTACCACATTCCTGATGAAAACGTATGCCCGAAACTTTGGCATTCATCCTCCTTGGATGTTGCCTGACATGCTGTGCTTTTCCAGTACCACAGTTTTTGACTTTGTATCAAAAGAGCCATGCAATCCTTTCTATTCTGCATTCAAGGGCCTGGGTAATTATCAGTGCTGGAAGATAGACCATTGTACAACCCAATCAAGAACAGAATCTTGTCTTACATTACAAGATGGAGTTTATTGCATGATAGCAAATGATATAATTAACATTACTTATTTAGGCAGAATTATAACTGTCAGCAGCCAGGTACCAGATGTTTATATTCATCGGGACCTCATGGAAGACTAATTGTTTCCTCACCCAGATTTGTCAGATTGGGTGGCTCTAATACAACAGCAACATTTACTCTCTCAGAACTGATACCTTCTTGAACATTTGGGAGCTCAAATTAAAATAAAATGTTAATATAAAATTTCGTTCTGAAGGTAGGAATCGCATATTACAATTGCCAAAATTTTAAATTATCAATACCAATAAACAATAACTTAGTTGATGTATTTTGAATATAATTATTATGTGTGGGGTGTCAGTTGTGGAGAATTATATGTACTTTTCTGAATGAAGCAGCACAAAGCAGTCATCAACAAGTTTTAATAGGTAAAAACCTATTCCTATTCCTAAACCTAAAATTTCCTGGTGAAGGGCTTTTGCCCGAAACATCCATTTTCCTGCTCCTCGAATGCTGCCAGCACCACTCTAAGCTAGAACAAGTTTTAATATTGGAGTAAACCTGTGAGGCTTAGTGACTGCCACGGGGCATCATTCAACATGAACATGGTTTTGAGATAGAGGATTAGCCATGAGATCATACTGAATGGTAGACTGGGTTCAAAAGGCTGAATGGCCTACTCCTATTCCTATTCTTCTATGTGAGTGTGTAATGGACCCAGCCCATATCTAAGAGTGTTACCACTCTCTCCCTCTGATCTGTGCTCCTGGCCAGCAGAGCTCCAACTAGTTAAAAAAATATCCTTTTAACGAACCACTTCATTCATTCTCCCCCAGAACATGTTGAACCTAAACTCAAAGAAGTCAAGCTCTAATCCCACAGCAAAGATCTGACCACTTCCCAAATCAAGCATAGTGTCCCAGAGGGAGGTTTAGTTTGTGATTGCAGTTTGTCTTGATATATAAACTGTAATCCATATCTGCTGTGGTTGAATGAAAATGGCGTAAATATATTTACATAATATTCTTGCAATTGACAGGTATGTTTAAAGATCAATTAAATTCATGTTAGAGAATGAGTCATTGTGTTGGGCCGGAAGGGATTGTATACAAACCCTCCATCCCTCCCGGATTATTGGGAGTTAGCTCATCATGGAATAACATAAACAATAAAAATGTTTCTAAACAACTCCATAACAAAATACTAATAGTAATGTTTTGTTGCTGTTTGCTCAGATCACATTTGCAAGTCAGGTAATAAATGCGATTTTGAGAAGATTTGTAGCTCAGGTTGAGGTTCAGGTTGTAAGTTTGCTCACTGAGCTGGTAGGTTTGTTTTCAGACATTTCATCACCATGCTGGGTAACATCAACAGTGAGTCTCTGGTGAAGTGCTGGTGTTCTGTTCTAATTTCTATTTATGTGTCTTGGTCTCTTAAGGTGGATGATTTCGTATACACGAACACCAACTAGCCACCAAAAGACATGGCCCACTATCCAAGTATCCTTAAACACAGACGAAGAAGGACACCACTTTGACGGGGACAACACATCCATCCTAGGACAGGCTAAACCGAGACACACACAGGCATTCCTAGAGGCTGGGCATTCAAACTGGAATTCCTTCAATAAACAGATCAAATTAGACCCAATTTACCAAACTCTCAAAAAGAACTGGTAATGATATCACCCACAGTATCACACCAAGACACATAAATAGAAAGTGGGACAGAACACCAGCGCTTCACCGGAGAGTCACTGATGATGTTACCGAGCATGGTGATGAAACATCTGAGAACAAACCTGCCAGCTCACCTAGCAAATTTACAATCGGATAATATATATTGTGAAGCAGTTGTGGCAAGGATGGGTTAATGGTTCAGAACTCCCAAATGTACCAATCCTTGCAGGAAGAGCATCTCCTGAGCACCTGACCAATAGGTTTCTCTTCCAATCATTTATTAGGATCCAGAACTGCAGACTAAACCAACAATTCCTTCACTACAAGTGTTCATTAGGAATAATTGACCATTGTATTGCCTTCCAGCAGAACCTTTCTTCATATTTATCGTTAAATTAAGTTCTTGGGGCTGAAATTGGTCCTCATAACTTCTCATACGTGAGGACAGAAGGCCAGCATACTTGTGGTGCAATGGTAATGACCCCACCTGTAAGCTAGGAGGGTTTCATTCAAGTACAATCTGCTCTAGAGATGTGTAATAAAATCTCTGAATAATTTGATATGAAAATATCTATTCAGATGTGCCTAATTACAAAAAAAAAGTTACAAGGATTCATTTCAGGGAGAAAGCTCTGTTCCCAAGCAATCTTAGGTGCCAACATATTGGCATGTGCATCTGCACAGGCACATGTGTCACCTTTGTGAAACAGGAGTTAGATCCCTTTCGTATCGGAATGAGGGACCTATAGTGTCTCTTACAGAATTTCTGCATTAAATTAGGGAATGATAGAATAAACAAGTTCTGTGCCTGTGAAGGGGAACTAATCTTGCCTTATCTGTGACCACAGGAAATGCACTCTTGTTCCCCAAAATATGTTGGTGTGGAAGCAGAAATTCCTTGTCTAGCTCCACAGTACAATTACATCCTGCGGTTGACCTGCAAGTGGCTCTGCACCTGTTATTGTCTTCCTGTCCTCTGGGACTTAGCTGGGAGCTGTCCAGGCAGGTGCCTGAAATTTGATTACGGAAAACAGCTATCCTGTTCATTGGATAAGTCCAAGATCCACGTCTGGGGGCTCTTTGAGGGCCAGGACCCATTTAAAGACTCCAGTCTGGTATTGACCAACTGGGGTCTGTTGCTACATGGAGTGGACAACTAAACCTATGCAGCTATTCATGGAAGGGTCTATCAAGCAAAGACACTCAGTACCTGGTCAAGGGCTAGATGGGTGAGGCAGCTAATGACAGCCCTGTACCCTCTTCTCACAAATCCCAACGTGAGAAATCACACCCCTCCACCCCTTCCATATCAATGGCCTGGGTGACTCTGGGGGGGGGGGGTGCTGTCAAGTGTTCTTTCTCCAGTGGTGACCTCCTCAGTGGAACTATTGAGCACAAAAGCTGCTGGTCTCCAACTTACCGGCAACTCTTTATGGGTGAGGCTTCTGAGAGTCTTGATTCCAGGCGAAGGTTCAGGAGTGTTCTTACTACTACCTGATTGGCTCGATGTTTAATGGACCCTCTTGAAAACAGGCAGCATAGGTCACTCCAGCTGGCAAGCAGGCAAGACCCTGGGCAAAGTTCACCCTTTGTCCATCATTGATCAAGAACTTGGCTGACAGGAATCATTTCAGCTTTGTGTCTCCACACCCATAATAGTAATAATCTGATAACTCACCTCTCATACCTCTTTCACCACTGGCAACAGTGGAGGAATTTTCCATGGCGTTTTTAAGTGGAGTTGCAGGAAATTTCATCAGGGTGAGTCGGGCATGTACAACTCCTTTCCTGCAAATTTGATTCCACATCGTTTCTGAACTGTCTCCACCCTCACAACAACTCCCAACCAAACTGTTTCACTGCTTTTGTCATCAAATCTATACAATTTTTAATGGTAGGGTTTCTGGAGAGAAGTTTTATTTTTGGATAAGCCTTAGTTCTTTAGTCTGGGACACTCCTACAATGTGTCACTGAATTAACCACTTGCACATACATAATGTGGTGGAGAACCATGAGTCCAGAAGGTTTTGTGACGTTATTGCAATAACTCCTTCCACTTGACTTTTCCTTAATTTATTCACAGGATGTGGCCATTGCTGGCTGTGCTGTCATTCATTGCCCATCCTTAATTACCAGAGGGCAATTGAGAGTCACCCACATTGCTGTCAGTATGGAGTCTGTAGGCCAGACCAGGTAAGGATGTAAATTTCCTTGCCTAAACGACATTAGTGAACCAAATAGGTTTTTCCTGATAATTGAGTCATGGTTGTAATCATTAGACTTCTAACTCCAGATTTTTATTGAATTCAAATTCCACCATCTGCTGTGGTTTGTTTTACGCAAGACAGGAATAACTTTATTACTAATGAAAAGTACTTTACAAATTCTAGGAATGGCAATGACACAAGCTCGTTAAATAAAACCCACTCACTAACCACTCGGACCATAAGTCCAAAATCCCCCTTTCTCCCCGAGCTGGCACTTAAAATTGACTGACAAGTTAAAAGGTTAGCAGTGGAGGTTAGACTTTAGATTAAAGATAGAGAAAGGTGGTAAGCCACGTGCCTGGACCCAGAGTATTTGAATCTCAGGTTCGCAGTTCCAAGCTCTGAATGTGCTAAACCCCTCGAAGTAGCTCTATGATGGTTGGTGAGTTTGGAGATTAAACTTCAGATGGAGTTACTGAGATGTGTTGGTTCCTTCTTCTAGGCAGTCTTCTTGTGGCACCCTTACAACGTGACACTCACAATACGGCTTCTTGTTGAAGATGGTTTTCCAGTTCATTCTTTACTTCTCGAGTCACACTTATATGTTCTTTGCTTCAAGCAGTGTCCCCTGTGGTTCCTGACCAAGTGGGCACTCACTGCATGACTCCTGTCCAAGAGCAATCCTTTCTCGGACCTCACTGCTGAAGCTCTAGCAATCAACTCCCCACATGGTGCTTGGTTTTACAATTCCAGCGTCTCATTTTCCCTCACATTGTAACTTTTCTTACTGGTTGGGGGTGGGAGTGCTAGGCGCTGACTGAATCTTGTACCTCACACAGAATCCCAGTCTTTTGTGACAAAAAAAATTTCTAAAGCATGAATGTTAGAAGTTAATTATAGAAGGAAAGTTAGATAGAACAGATAAGGTTAGAACAAAACGAATCAAGGAATCATCAGGAGGAGCAGTATCACCAAGTAGTACCGGACAATATGGCTCCAATACTGTGAGAATACACATATAAGGATTGTTTGGTGCTGGAAAAGCATATCAGGTCAGGTAACATCCGAGGAGCAGGAGAATCAATGTTTCGGGCATAAGCCCTTCATCAGGAATCAGGCTTATGTCCGAAAAGTCGATTCTCCTGCTTGTCGGATGCTGGCTGACCTGCTGTGGTTTTCCAGCACAACATTCTTGACTCTGATCTCCAGCATCTGCATTCCTCACTTTCTCCACGTACAAGGATTGTCCCTATTGGTCTTATCCTTCCAGGGTACCAACCATCATGATCACCTGTTATAGTATACAGTTATTTTGTAAATCACTTCAGCATCCTGTTTTCAATTATTATTGCTGGGAACTTATTCCAGCTGTGAATCATTCTTTGTATGATGACTTAATCCTGATTTTACCTTTCCCAATCTTGAATTTGCCCTCTTGTTTTGTTCCTGGTGTACTTTCTCAAAACCATTAAGTCATAGAGTCATACAGCATGGTAACAAACTCTTCAGTTCAACCAGTCCATGCCAAACATAATACCAACTTAAACCAGTCCCACCTGTCTGTCCCAGCCCATATCCTTCCAAACCTTTCCCATTTATAGAGTTACCTAAATGTCTTTTAAACGTTTTAACTGTGTTGACATCCACCACTTCCTACAGCACATAGATGGGCCCTTTGGCCCAAATTGATCAATGCCAACCAAAATGTCTATCAATGCTAACCACATTTCCCTGCACTTGGCCCATATCTTTCTAATCCTTTGCTATCCATGTATTTGTCCAAATGCCTTTTAAGTGTTGTTAAAATACCTGCCTAAACCATTTCCAAGGGCAGCTCATTCCATTTGTTTACCAGCCTCTGTGTAAAAAAGCTGCCCCTCAGGTTCTCCTTTATTCTTTCTGCTTTAACCATAAACTGATGTTCTCTAGTCCTTCATTCCCTAACCCTGGGAAAAAGACTGAGTGCATTCACCTATCCATGCCTCACATGATCTTATACACTTCTATAAGATTGCCCCTCAGTCTCCTACGATCTAACGAAAAAAGTCCTAGCTTCTCCAATCTGTCCCTAGAACTCAGACCCTTGAGTCCTGGCAACATCTTTGTAAATTTCTTCTGCACTCTTTCCAGTTTAATAACATCCTTCCTATAGCAAGGTGGCCAAAACTGAGCACAATACTCCAAGTGCGGCCTCACCATAAAACTGGATCATAATTTCCCAACTTCTATACTCAATGTTTTGACTGATGAAGGCCAGTGTGCCAAAAGCCTTTTTCGCTGTTTTGTGTACCTGTGACTCCACTTTTCGAGAACAGCGCACCTGAACTCCAAAGTCCCTCTGTTCTAATACACTTCTTAAGGCTCTAAGGTTCAGCATGAAACTCCTGCCTTGATTTGTCTTTTCAAAATGCAAGACCTCACACTTATCTATATTAAACCCCATTTGCCATTTCTCAGCTCCTCTTCCTCAGCTGATTAAGGTACTGCTGCAAGGAAAGGCTGGTAGGTAGAGGGAATGCTGGATGACTAAAGAAATTGAGGGTTTGGTTAAGAAAAAGAAGGAAGCATATGTCACATATAGACAGGATAGATCGAGTTAATCCTAAGAAGAGCATAAAGGCAGTAGGAGTAAACTTAAGAGGAAATCAGGAGAGCAAAAAGGGGACATGAGATAGCTTTGGCAAATAGAATTAAGGAGAATCCAAAGGATTTTTACAAATATATTAAGTACAAAAGGGTAACTAGGGAGAGAATTGAGCCCCTCAAAGATCGTCAAGGCGGCCTTTGTGTGGAGCCACAGAAAATGGGGGAGACACTAAATGAGTATTTTGCGTCAGTATTTACTGTGGAAAAGGACATGGAAGGTATAAAGTGTAGGGAAATAAATGGTGACATCTTGAAAAATGTCCGTATTACAGAGGAGAAAGTGCTGGATGTGTTGAAAAGCATAAAGGTGGATAAATCCCCAGGACCTGATCAGGTGTACCCTAGAACTCTGTGGGAAGCTAGTGAAGTGATTGCTGGGCCTCTTGCTGAGATATTTGTATCATCGATAGTCACAGGTGAGGTGCTGGAAGACTGGAGGTTGGCTAACTTGATGCCACTGTTTAAGAAGGGTGGTAAGGACAAGCCAGGGAACTATAGACCAGTTAGCTTGACGTAAGTGGTGGGCAAGTTGTTGGAGGGAATCCTGAGGGACAGGATGTACATATATTTGGAAAGGCAAGGACTGATTAGGGACAGTCAACATGGCTTTGTGTGTGGGAAATCATGTCTCACAAACTTGATTGAATTTTTTCAAGACGTAACAAAGAGGATAGATGAAGGCAGTGCGGTAGGTGTGATCAATATGGACTTCAGTAAGGCGTTCGACAGAGTTCCCCATGAGAGACAGGTTAGCAAGGTTAGATCTTACGGAATACAGGGAGAACTAGCCATTTGGATACAGAACTGGCTCAAAGTAGAAGACAGGGGTGGTGGTGGAGGGTTGTTATTCAGACTGGAGGCCTGTGACCAGTGGAGTGCCACAAGGATCAGTGCTGGGTCCTCTACTTATCATCATTTATACAAATAATTTGGATGGGAGCCTAAGAGATACAGTTAGTAAGTTTGCAGATGACAGTGAAGAAGGTTACCTCAGATTACAACAGGATCTTGATCAGATGGGTCAATGGGCTGAGAAGTGGCAGATGGGGTTTAATTCAGATAAATGTGAGATACTGCATTTTGGGAAAGCAAATCTTAGCAGGACTTATACACTTAATGGTAAGGTCCTAGGGAGTGTTGCTGAACAATGAGACCTTGAAGTGCAGGTTCATAGCTTCTTGAAAATGAAGTCGCAGGTAGATAGGATAGTGTAGAAGGTCTTTGGTATGCTTTCATTTATTGGTCAGAGTATTGAGTTCAGGAGTTGGGAGGTCATGTTGCAGCTGTACAGAACATTGGTTAGGCGACAGTTGGAATATTGCGTGCAATTCTGGTTTCCTTCCTATCGGAAGGATGTTGTGAAACTTGAAAGAGTTCAGAAAAGGTTTACAAGGATGTTGCCAGGGTTGGCGGATTTGAGCTATAGGGAGAGGTTCAATAGGCTGGGGCTGTTTTCCCTGGAATGTTGGAGGCTGAGGGGTGACCTTATAGAGGTTTACAATATCATGAGGGGCATGGATAGGGTAAATAGACAAAGTCTTTTTCCTGGGGTGGGGAGTCCAGAACTAGAGGGCATCGGTCTAGGGTGAGAGGGGAAAGATATAAAAGAGACCTAAGGAACAATTTCTTCATGCAGAGGGTAGTATATGTATGGAATGAGCTGCCAGAGGAAGTGGTGGAGGCTGGTACAATTACAACATTTAAGAGGCATTTGGATGTGTATATGAATAGGAAGAGTTTGGAGGGAAATGGGCTGGGTGCTGTCAGGTGGGACTAGATTAGGTTGGGATTTCTGGTCGGCATGGACGGGTTGGACCGAAGGGTCTGTTTCCTTGCTGTACATCTTTATGACTCTGTGACTCTATAATTCCTGATAACCTTCCTCACTTTCTATGATGTGTCCTATTTTAATGTCATCTTCAAACTTACTAATCATGCCTTATACATTCTCATCAAAATGATTGATATAGATAGCAAATAGCAATGGGCCCAGCACTGACCCATGAGGCACTCCACTAGCCACAGTCCTCCAATCCAATTTGCATTTTTTGCACTATTACCCTCTGCTTCCTACCATCAAGCCAATTATGTATCCAATTTGCCAGCTCCCCCTGAATTCCATATGATCTAACCTCCCAGAGCAGCCTACCATGTAGAACCTGATCAAAGGCCTCACTGAAATCCATGTGGACTACATCTACTACCCTGCCCTCATCAACCTTCCTGATCACTTCATCAAAGGACTCTAACAAATTTGTGAGGCATGATCTCCCACGCATAAAGCTATGCTGATTATTCAAACCCTTTCTTTCCAAATGCATGTATATCTTATCTCTCAGAATCTTCTCAAGTAACAAACCTATTGTAGATGTTAGGCTTACTGGTCTATAGTTCCCAGGTTTTTGTTTAATAAGGGCACAACACTCGCTACCTTCCAGCCTAATGGGGCCTCACCCATACCTAACGATTACGCAAAAATATCAGCCAGGGCCCCACAATTTCTTCTCTAGCCTCTTGCAGTGTTCTTGGATGTATCTGGTCAGGACCAGGAGATTTATCCACTTTCATATATACATCCAACACCTCCTCTATTGTGATATGGACTGTCCCCAAGATATGACCACTAACTTCCCCAAGTTTCCAAGTCTTCATATCTTTCACTATGGTGAACACAGATGAGAAATATTCATCGAGGAACTCAACCATCTCTTATGGTTCTACACATACATGTTCCCTTGGCCCTCTGGAAGTTCCTTCCACAAGCAAACCATTGTCTGTGTACAAAAAGCATCCTCTGTGTATGAAATTCTTGATGCCTACTATCTCCCATTGTCAGTCATTTTTCACTCTCTCCCAGGTCAATGTTCTTTCAATACATGTCCTTCTATTAATGTAGCATAGATCTCAGTAATTACAAGCTATAAATAATATTCCTCTCAACCCGATTTGTAGCCCAGAAAGAACATAGGGAACTCTGGCCGTGGAAATGACGATCATGAGCAGGCAGCATGGAGTCTGTGTGCCGTCACAAATCACATGAACACAAGATTATTCGAGCTTATTTTAAATCATGTATTTTAAAACATGTTTATCCAGGCATGACATCTGATACATATTCATATGGTATTTTTCAAGGATGCAGGTGGTTGCTTGAATTATTCAGATATATTCATATGAATATATTAATATATCTGAATAATTATATTATCTGAACAACTAGCTGCATTCTTGAAAAATATCACTTTTAAAACCAGGATCATTATCATGAATGGCACAAGAGACTTGAGGGGCTGAATGACCACCTCCTGTTTCTAAAACACAAGCATTGTGGAGTGTTCACTAATAAATATGTGCCAATATGATAATTACACTATCTTATTTATGCAATTTCAAAGGCTTGGTTTTTCAATGCATCAACTGATGGCTTATTCAACATTACCCAAATATCATTCACTGCAGAGTCAAATAGTGATTTTACTGAGAGGCTGGAAACCGAAATCTGTTTCTCTCTGGAAACTGAAATTTTCTTCCCGAAGAGAAATTTTCTTCTCTTATTTGTTGTTTTAGGACCTGAAGACAGTGCAGTAACTCAAATCTGTCAATTATTGGAATAACATCAAAATTGAGCTGGATCTTTCAGAATTGAACCAGTTTGCAATTTTGTTAGGCAAACAGCTCTTTCATTTTTGAACCTGAATTTCCAATGCTTTCCCAATACTCATAAACATCTTGACTTCCAAAGAAAACAGTTATCCTTCATTTAAATACCTTACTTCATATTTTGACTCCATTTTTTGTCACATCAGTTTATATAGTTTTCTTCCAATCTTGTTAGATCATAAAAGACCAAGGTTTATCTGCTTACATTCTATAATTCCTGTGATACAACAATAATAACACCAGTAAGTCGGCTAAAACCTCACTGTAAATATCCTTTTTGGGGAAATGCAATTCATTTGAATATTTAAGAAAGGTGGTTTTACTTATTCCAAATGCAATTAGAGCAGTCTTAGATTTAATTTTACCAAAGTTTAAAATATGGAGAAGCATATAACTGATTTATTCAAAATCTTGACACAACTATTATTTATGACAAATTATATCATAAAATTTGGGCTGCAGTTTTCCACTGGCTAGTAGCAATCTGTTGCCGACATTTTGGAGCAAAACATGTTGTATTTAATGACATTGTTATGCATCATCAAATGTAGATAAGAGCAGAAACTGAAGCATCTGATGACTGTATTCTTCATTTATGCCAACTCCCATTTAGTCATCATACTCTACTTGCTCCTAGTTTATCAAAGTCTTGATTTCCATATTCTCATTGTCATGTTCAAATCCCTCCATGTTGCTGACTCTCTGTAATTTTTCCTCCAGGGTCTCTGTACTCCTATAATTCTGGCCTCCTGAACATCTTTGATTTTCTTTGCTTCACCATTGGTTGCCATCTAGACCGAAAGTCCCTCCCTAAATTGTCTACCTCCCTCTTCATTTAAGACACGTGTTACAGCTTAGCTGTTGGACCATGCTTTTGGTCCCCCACAATAATGGCTCCTTCTTTAAGTTGGAATCAATTTTTGGCAAGTACCTTGTGACATTCTATGAGTACCATGAAGCTTACTAGATAAATGTAATGTATTGTTATTGTTTGAACTGGGTTGTACCTATGGATGGTCAAAGTAGCTGCTTCATTCTCTTCTTTCTTAATGAAAGTGATGCCTTTTTGATAATTCTTCTGGAAGTACTAATGGGAATGTATGCTAAAAGTGAATATATAGGGCAGAACTTTTAGACCACAATTAGCTCTGACTCCATCCTGCACTCCACACTAGTATAGTTTTCCACTGGGAATGTGGAAACTCTCTGTATCATGTTCAGTGCAGTTATTCATTGCTATATGAAATGACCTTTCAGATAATCCTACCCTTCCTCTATTCTATTTTAAATCAGTATAATTAAAATTCCTCATAATAATCTTCTGCCCTTTACCCAATTCATTTCATATTTGTTCAAATAATTCCACATCGGTTTCCTCCACTTGCCCAGATGGACTGCAACAATCCCAATTATTAATTTCCTTTTGCGTCACATTTTTCCACCCAAACTGACTCATATCTCTCACCATCCAAAATCAAATCTCCTCTTTTGATAACACTCAGCTACTCCCTTTCCAAGAGTGCTTTCCCTCCTCCACCTCATTTTTCGCACCGCCTCGAAACAAAAAAAATTGTTTACGTAGAATTCTATAATTGCTTTGAGAAAATTTGTTTGCGGAACTTGAAAGGTATTACGTTTTTTCCTCTTTTTACTCTTCCGATCCAACTCTCCTCAAGTTGGCAGGTTGTGGTGAGATCTCCTTTGTATGGGAGCTGACCATTCTTTGACAAAATGAGAAAAAGGAACACTTGCATTTATATAGTACCTGTAATAACCTCAGAATGTCCTAAAACACTTTACAGATAATCAAGTTCTTTCAACTGTTGTAATGTGGGAAACATCAGCCAAATTGCACACAGTAATTCCCACAAGCAACAATGGCCAGAAAATTTGTTAGTTGAAGGATACATATTGACCAATAAGGGGAAAATTCTCCATCTCATCATCAAAAGAGTAATTTAAGACCTTTATATCCACTTCTGTCGATTGTTTTCTTTAAATGACTAAATATCTCTTCAGCTGACTCCACGTTCCCCTTTCAGTGGAAGGCCCAATTCATTGCCCTAATTATATGAAATGCTAGGACATTGATCACACCCCACTATAAGAGAAGCCCGAATGAGTGGAACAGATCCCCTGTCACTGATACCAGTGCCAGCCACCCCACACCCCCATGAACAAAATTCTCGAATAAAAGCAAATCGGTGGGGATGCTGAAGGTCTGAAACAAACACAGAGAATGGTGGAGAAAATCAGCAGGACTAAGCAGAGCTAACAGACCTGCTGAGTTTTTCCAGTATCCTCTATTTGTTTGTTATTTAATTCTCTAATCTGGTTCACCCTATGCCAACATGGTTAAGGTAATAATCCACAGAGTATTATTTCTGAGGTCTGGCCTTTAATGTAACTGTAATTGCTCGACCTCTTTCATGATTACTTGTGCCCTCAATCCATGAAGAAATATGAGAATTTACCACAGATTAATACCCCACTGTCAACATCTGGGGCTTACAGCTGACCAGAAACTGAACTGGACCAACAAGAGCAGATCAGAATAAAACGAAAGACTGTGCATGTGATGACCTGAAACACAAATAGAAATTGATTCAGTGTGTCTGGCAACATCTGTGGAGAGAAAGCAGAGGGAACTTTTTGAATCCAGTGACATTTCTTCAGTACCGAATAGTTGCTAGGAAATGACATGGAGAGAGAGGTAAAGGAGTGAGCAGACGGGTGGAGACAGAGCAGAGAGAGTGAAAGAAAAAAATTTAAGCAGATAAAGGATGGTTATTAGTAAAGCAGGGAAAGAGAAAAGCTGATAATGGGAACCCTGAGTGGGTGAAAATGGGTTGGCTATGCTGAAAGCAGCCCTTGTTATGACAGAGCCTAGGATGTAAGTAAAGGACATGGAAAAAGGTGTTCAGATTCTAAAATAATTGAACCTGATATTGAGTCCAGAATGCTGCCGAGTCCCCAAGTGGAAAATGTTGTTCCAGTTTGCTTCACTGGAGCACTGTAGCAAGCCTGAGACAGCAATGCTGGCTGGCAACTAGAAGCTCAGGGTCTTTTTTGCAGACAGAACATAAGCATTCTGTGAAGCAGTCACCCAGTCTGCACTTTGTTTCCCAATGTAGAACAAACCATGTTGTGAGCAGTGAATACAGTCGACTGAATGGAGTGAACTGTTTCACCTGGAAAGTGTGTTGGGTCCTTGGAAGTGAGACTGGAAAAACACAGCAGGCCAGGCAGCATCCAAGGAGCAGGAGAATTGATGTTTCGGGCATAAGCCCTTCTCCAGCATCTGCAATCCTCACTTTCTCCTTGGATACTGAGGAGGGAAAAAAAACAGGCAAGTGTTGCACTTTCTGACATTATATGGGAAGATGGTGTGGAAGTGTGGGGAGGTGTTGGGAATGGCGCAGTTGACCAAGGTGTATCAGAGGGAGTAGTCCATGTGGAATACTGACAAGGGAAGGGAAGGGAATATGTATCTGGCAGTGGCATCCTTTGAATGGAGATGCTGGTGGTGTGGTAAGTGAGGAAGAGGGGACCGTCTTGATCTTGTGGGAGGGAAGGGAAGGAGTGATGGCAGAAGTGCAGGAAATGAGACGGAAATGGTTAAGGGTAAAAAATGAGGTCTGCAGATGCTGGAGATCACAGCTGCAAATGTGTTGCTGGTCAAAGCACAGCAGGCCAGGCAGCATCTCAGGAATAGAGAATTCGACGTTTCGAGCATAAGCCCTTCATCAGGAAATGGTTAAGGGCCCGGCTGACTATGGTGGTGGGGAATCCTTAACTATGGAAAATGGTGGATATTTCTGAGGCTCCCCTATGAAAGGTAGCATCATCAGAACAGATGCAACAGAGATGAAGAAACTGGGAGAATGGGAAGGAGTCCTTACAGGAAATAGGGTGTGGGAATGTACAGTTGAAGGGCTTATGCCCAAAACGTCGAATTTCCTATTCCTTGGATGCTCCCTGACCTGCTGTGCTTTAACCAGCAACACATTTTCAACTGTGATCTCCAGCATCTGCAGACCTCATTTTTTACCTGTGGGAATGTACAGTCAAGGTAACTATGGGAATTGGTGGGTTTGTAATGGATATTGGTGGCCAGCCTATCCATAAATGGAAACAGAGATCTCAAGGAAGGGAAGGGAGGAGTCAGAATTAGACCAGGTGAAGGTGAGGGCAGGGTGGAATTTGGAAGGGAAATTCATAAATGTTTCCTGTTCGGGATGAGAGAAAGAAGCAGCAGCAATTATGCCATTGCTCTACTGGAGAAAGAGTTGTAGGTGGGGACCAGAGAAGGACTGGAACAGGAATGTTCAAAGTACCCCACAAAGAGACATAAAAACAAAACTGGGGGCCATGTGGATACCCAGAGCCACACCTTTGACCTGAAGAAAGTGAGAGGGGTTATTGTAGAAGTTGTTCAAAGTGAGGTGAAGCTTGGACAGGCGGAGAACAGTGACTGGTTCAGACTTACTTACCTGAAAGATTTGGAGATGCCGGTGTTGGACTGGGGTGTACAAAATTAAAAGTCACACGACACCAGGTTATCATCCAACAGGTTTAATTGGAAGCATACTAGCTTTCGGAGCGTCGCTCCTTCATCAGGTGGTAGTGGAGGGCTCAGTCCTAACACACAGAATTTATAGCAATGTAACTGAAATTATACATTGAAAAATTGATTGTCTGTTAAGCTTTTCATCTGTTAGGATACCGTGATAGTTTCACTTCTTTCATGTATAAATCACAAAACCTTTTTTTAAAAAGTTGCATTCTCAGGTTAGCTGTTAACAATGGTGATAGCTAGACAATATGTTGAAGGTGTTAGCCCCCTGTGTTCTCTGTCTATGCCATGATGTTTAAATTGATTCTAATCTAAAAAGTGAGATAACGGAGTTTTACATGAATTCATGCAGTTTTTGAGCTCAGAGTTCTACATGAATGAATGCAGTTTTTGAGCAAAGTACAATTTAACCCTGCAAGTACAAATTCACCCCACAAAATATATGTGTGCATGTGGGTCTTTGTCTGTGCGTGTGTGTGTGTGTGTGTGTCTGTCTGTCTGTCTGGGTTGGGGGTTGAGTCACACCATTCTGATGAGGAATGGATGTGTAATCCATGTGAAGAGGAGGCAGCTACTGATTAAAAAAAAGAGTAGAGGTAAAGAGAAATATGATCTGTGGGGCAGGAAAAGGCAGAAAAAATGAGTTTGTTATTTAATACAATGGTATTGTATTGAAGTGGGAGTTGACACTGGACATGCTGACATGGGCACACAGACACAAGAAGGCCACTGAGGCATAAGGTGGTCACTTAGCACACAAAATGGTCGCTGAGCCATTACATGGAAAAGTATAGCGAAGCATTCACAGATACTGCATGAAGCCAACAGGAAACCAGCACAATAGATATAGAGCATGTTTTCTTACAACCAGGTGAAACTAACCAAATAGGCCCAAGTAGAGGGGAGATGACGAAGGGAATCGTAAACCCATTATGTTCTGTCAATGAGCTTTTTAATTCAGCCAGGGTAATGACATCCTGCTTCTACATTTGTCAACCAATCAGAGAAGGTGCGATGGCTTAAATTCAGAAACTGTCCAGTTGAAGGCAGGTGATCACGACCAATTCCTGCAGCAGTGGACTTTTGCATAGCTGCTGAAACTGATAATGACTCTATAACATTTCTTTGAAACTGACAATGACTCTGTAAAGTTTTCTGTAAACAAAACATGCTGCGCAAAAAAAAAGACTCGATATCTGGACCATTATATCATGAAATGTATAAAATATCGTGACATGTACTCCGAGGGGGGGAGAAGGCTCGCAGCTGACAGCCGTGCTGCTGGACGTTTCTCTGTCCCTGGAGCTCCGGTTTCTTTGTACAATAAACTCTGTCGCTGAATCCCGATTCTGACTCTGAGACTGGAGATTTTCCCCACAACAATATTAAATAACTAATTATTATTTTGATGAAGATAAGCAATAGCAAGTTATAATCCCCTAGTTTGGAGTCAGAAGAAGAAGATGAAAACATTCCTGGCGGTAAATTGACTAGGATAGACAGCAGCATTCCCCTTTCTCCTTCAGCACCCAATTGACATTTGCACTAAATTCTCAATTTTAGCATTTGGTTAACAAACCCTTCATTTCACAGTCACTCTTTGCTCCGCAATGCATTGAGTCAAAAAGTCCTTTGGCGTATCCTTAGGTTGTGAAAGGGGTTCTAAACATGTAATTTATTTTTCTTCATTTCCTTCTTTCTTATATTGCCACAATTTGTGGGGTCAACATCATTTTGCCAATGATGTCTGGAAAAAAGTAGTTCTGATTTTAAAATGATTGCAGTATCTCATAACAGATAATATCTAATCTTTCAAGGCAATGTCAATGGAAGAAATATAGTCTTATGCCCGAAACGTCAATTCTCCTGCTCCTTAGATGCTGCCTGGCCTGCTGTGTTTTTCCAGTCTCATGTCAACTCCCATTGGACTTGATTGTAAAGGCATATTGTAGTCTATACATTTTGATAATAGCTAACTTATATTATTATTTATGATTCATTAAAAAACATCATTAATTTAGGAAGTAAAGCATTACAGTTGGTTGGAAGATAGGAGATCCACTCAGGCACAGATGATGATTTTGAGCTGCTATTGCCAGGCACTTGTTACTTCTTCAAATGGGCACTGTTTCTAAATAACACACACAGCAAAACCCCAAACACAACAGGCAAATCTTGCATGGATTGAGCCTGGTGAATGAAACCACTTAAGCAGATAGCACCAACTTTTGTAAGCGTGTAGCAGATGAGAGGGTGGGAATAATTGTCATTCACTCCCATGTTTTCTTACTACCAGGTGAAACTAACCAAATAGATTTTTTTTATTTCAAAAATATACTTTATTCATAAAATATTCATAAAATATTTGATACACTGTACATTTGGTAATGCCATACATATGTCAACATTTACATACACAGCTCAGAATTTTCATTATTACATACAGATCTGTGCATTTCTCACTCACATATTGAGCTGAGGCATCAGCAGAGCCCAAATGACTGCAGGGCCCCCTGATCTTCTTTAGACAGGCAGATGTTAAACGGTGGTCTTTCCCCACCTTGTCCTGGGAGCACTTTTTTTTATTTCAAAAATATACTTTATTCATAAAATATTTGATTCACTGTACATTTGGTAATGCCATACATATGTCAACATTTACATACACAGCTCAGAATTTTCATTAACCAAATAGATGCAAGTAGAGGGGAGGTGACGAAGGGCATTGTAAATCCATTATGTTCTGTCAATGAGCTTTTTAATTCAGCCAGGGTAATGACATCCTGCTTCTACATTTGTCAACCAATCAGAGAAGGTGCGATGGCTTATATTCAGAAACTGTCCACATTATGATTTCTAGATTAGATTAGATTAGATTACTTACAGTGTGGAAACAGGCCCTTCGGCCCAACAAGTCCACACCGACCCGCCGAAGCGCAACCCACCCATACCCCTACATATTACCCTTTACCTAACGCTACGGACAATTTAGCATGGCCAATTCACCTGACCCGCACATCTTTGTGACTGTGGGAGGAAACCGGAGCACCCGGAGGAAACCCACGCAGACACGGGGAGAACGCGCAAACTCCACACAGTCAGTCGCCTGAGTCGGGAAATGAACCCGGGTCTCAGGCGCTGTGAGGCAGCAGTGCTAACCACTGTGCCACCGTGCCGCCCACTAAGTTGCTGAAAGTTAAAGGGACCCTGGCAGGGTTCAAACTGCACATTGATTGCAAAGAATGAAAAAAAAGGAATGGAGTGATCTCCTTGATTTGTTTAAAGACATAACAAAAAGGATTGATGAGGCAGAGTGGTGGATGTGACCAATATGAATTTCAGTAATGCATTCAACAACTTTCTTCATGGTAGACTGGTTAGCAAGGTTAGATTATATGGAATCAGGAAGAACTTATTTAGAGAGCTATTTAGATACAGAACGGACTGGAATTTAGAACTCAGAGGATGGTGGTGGAGAGTTGCTTTTCAGACTGGAGGCCTGTGACCAGCAGTGTGCTACATGGGTGGGTGCTGGGTCCACTGCTTTTTGTCATTTATATAAATGATTTGGAGGTATGGTTAGTAATTTTGCAGATGACACCAAAATGGGAAGTGCAGTGGACAGTGAAGAAGGTTATCTCAGAGCACAACGGGACCTTGATCAGATGGGTAAGTGGAGTTTAATTTAGACAAATGCGAGGTGCTGCATTTCTGTTGAGCAAATCAGAGTTGGACCTCTACACTTAATGGTAAGGTCCTGGGGAGTGTTACTGAACAAAGAGACCTTGGAGTGCAAGTTCATAGTTCCTTGAATGTGGAGTCGCAGGTAGGCAGGTTAATGAAGAAGATGTTTGGTATGTCTTCCTTTCTTGGTCAGTACATTGAATGTAAGAGTTGGGACGTCATGTTGTAGTGGCACAGGACATTGGTTAGGCCACTTTTGGAATATTGTGAGCAATTCTGGTCTCCCTCCTATTGGAAGGATGTTGCAAAACTTAAAAGGGGTCAGAAAGAATTTACAAGGATGTTGCCAGGGATGAAGGAGTGGCTGAATAGACTGGGGCTGTTTTCTCTGGAGGTCGAAGATTGATAAAATCATGAGGGGCATGGAAAGGGTAAATAGAGAAGGTCTCTTCCCTTGGGTGGGGGGCTCCAGAACTAGAGGACATAGGTTTAAGGTGAGAGGGGAAAAATTAAAAAGAAACCTAAAGGACAACTTTTTCACACAAAGGGTGGTGCGGGTACGGAATGAGCTGCCAGAGGAAGTGGTGCAGGCTGGGACAATTACAACATTTAAAAGGCATCTGATTGGATATGTGAATAGGAAGGGTTTAGAGAGATATGGGCCATGTGCTGACAAATAGGACTAGAGTAGGTAAGGATATCTGGTCGGTATGGGCGAGTTGGACCGAAGGGTCTGTTACATCACTGTGACTCTATGACTTACCTGAAAGCTCCGTATTGGACTTGTGCTCACACCAAAATGAGTAGTAATAAAAATGGCTTTGGCAGTTACAAATCTGCGTTTACATTTGGCATTATTGTGATTCATGTTTGCCAGTAAAATGTAAACTTGCAGGTTTAATTAGGTATTCCTACCTATGATAGCACTGTTAGCCTCCAGTAGGAGGGAACATGAAATCACAATATGACAAGACTAGATTGGTAGTTTCCCATTAAGAAGCTGTCATGAAGGTTTGTGATGGAATCAATTGGAAGGAAGTATTGGCAAATACACATATTCATGTGTGGAATATTCTCAAGTCTTACTATCTGCTCTAATTCTGGCTTCACTGATTTCCTTTGTCTTGCAATTGATGGCCACGTCTTTAGTTGTCAAGATGAAGTGGTTCCAGTGTTGGACTGGGGTGGACAAAGTTAAAAATCACATAACACCAGGTTACAGTCCAACAGGTTTATTTGGAAGTACTAGCTTTTGGAGCATTACTGCTTCATCAGGTAGCCACCTGATGAAGGGGCAGCGCTCTAAAAGCTAGTACTTCCAAATAAACCTGCTGGACGATAACCTGGTTTTGTGTGATTTTTAGCTTTAGCTGTCAAGGTTGTCTCTGTACTGACTGTATGTTAATTTTGTCTAATTATATGCAGGCTATGGGCAGTAACTAGAGGTTCACTTTTGTGCCATCCTTTGTCAGAGGCAGGTTCTTTACGCAGAGAGTGGTAAGGGCATGGAATGCCCTACCTGCTAATGTAGTCAACTCAGCCACATTAGGGAGATTTAAACAATCCTTAGATAAGCACACGGATGATTTTGGGATAGTGTAGGGGGACGAACTGCGAATAGTTTACAGGTCGGCGCAACATTGATGGCCGAAGGGCCTGTTCTGCACTGTATTGTTCTATGCTGTGTAGTGATGGAAAAACACAGAAGGTCAGGCAGCATCTGAGGAGCAGGAGATTCAACATTTCAGGCATAAGCCCTTTGTCAGGAATTCCTGCTCTCAGACATCTGCAGTCCTCACTTTCTCCTGCCATCATACTGAACAAGTCAAAAGTATGCCTTTTCAGTTAGGAGGTGCTTGCTCGTCATGTGTAACTCCGCAAATAAACGCTTGTAGAATTGTGCAGAGTTTGACTCAATTGTATTCTTCACAGCACTGCTTTCTGGAGTATAATACAAAGTTCTGGAATTCTCCAACTGGACTTTCTGTGTCTTATATAGGAACTTTCCTAAAACCTACCGTATTGACTAAACTTTTGGCCATCTGTCTTACTCCTGTCTCTTATTCGCATTTGTTCCTATACCTGATCTAAATTGCTGCTATCTCTGATCTTGATCTGCTCCTGTCACTGGCCCTCTGCTGTTTCTTATCCTGATTTGCTCCTGGATCTGATCTGAATTTTCTTCAGTTGTGATCTGTATCAATAGCTGCTCCATTTTCTGATCCAGATATAGTAGGATGTATTCCAAATTCTGATGTGGAGTTGGGTCTACTTCAGCTTCTGATCTGAATTAAGATTTCCTCCGGTTTCTGATCCAGCGGCAGGATCTGAATCTACTCCAATTTCTGACCTGGATCCAAATCTGCACCAGTTTCCGATCTTATCGGTACTGGTTTCCAACCCAGTTCTGAATCTGCTCCCGTTTCTGATCAAAATCTGGAGCCGCTCAGATTTCCGATCGGGATCCGCTCCGGTTTCTGATCGGGACCCGCTCCAGTTTCTGATCCGGATCCGCTCGGGTTTCTGATCCGGATCCGCTCCGGTTTCTGAACGGGACCCGCTCTGGTTTCTGATCTGGATCTGCTCCGATTTCTGTTTGGGATCCGCTCCGGTTTCCGATCGGGACCCGCTCCGGTTTCTGATTGGGATCCGCTCAGGTTTCTGATGCGGATCCGCTCCGGTTTCTGATCGGGTTCCACTCTGGTTTCTGATCCGGATTCGCTCTGGTTACCGATTAGGATCCGCTCAGGTTTCTGATGCGGACCCGGTCCGGTTACTGATCAGGATCCGCTCCGGTTTCTGATCCTAATCTGCTCTGCTACTGATGTGGATCCGCTCCAGTTTCTGATCTGGATCTGCTCCGGTTTCTGATCAGGATCTGCTCCAGTTACTCATCAGGATCCATTCTGGTTTCTGATCTGGATCCACTCCGGTTTCTGATCCGGATTCGCTCCGGTTACTGATCAAGTACCGCTCCGGTTTCTGATCCTAATCTGCTCTGCTACTGATGCGGATCCGCTCCAGTTTATGATCTGGATCTGCTCCGGTTTCTGATCAGGATCTGCTCCGGTTACTCATCAGGATCCACTCCGGTTTCTGATCAGGATCCGCTCCGGTTTCTGATCTGGATCCGCCATGGTTTCTGATCTGGATCCGTTCCGGTTTCTGATCAGGATCCGCTCCGGTTTCTGATCTGGATCTGCTCCGGTTACTCATCAGGATCCACTCCGGTTTCTGATCAGGATCCGCTCCGGTTTCTGATCTGGATCCACTCCGGTTTCTGATCTGGATCCACTCCGGTTTCTGATCTGGATCTGCTCCGGTTTCTGATCAGGATCTGCTCCGGTTACTCATCAGGATCCACTCCGGTTTCTGATCAGGATCCGCTCCGGTTTCTGATCTGGATCCACTCCGGTTTCTGATCTGGATCCGGTCCGGTTTCTGATCAGGATCCGCTCCGGTTTCTGATCTGGATCCACTCCGGTTTCTGATCTGGATCCGGTCCGGTTTCTGATCAGGATCCGCTCCGGTTTCTGATCTGGATCCACTCCGGTTTCTGATCGGGATCCGGTCCGATTTCTCTTTCCGTGGCTCCCCCTCACTGCGGGAGTCGGGTCTCTGAAGCTGCTGCGAGAATCTTCCGAGAGCGAGACCCGGGGGGAGGCGGCGGGAGACACAGGCAGAGGCAGAGGGTGGGGGCAGGGCCCGGGCCTGGCCTGGACCCGGATCCATCGGGCCCGAGGCAGCGGCTGCTGACGTGTTCGTGTGAGAGAGAGAGAGAGAGCGAGCGGGAAATCCGGCCACAGCGGGACAGGGACAGGGACAGGGAGAGGGAGAGACCCCGGCCCCGGCCTGCTGCCGGGATGGAGACGCTCTACCATCAGACCAACAAGTAAGTGGAGGCCTTTGTGGGAGCTGGGGCTGGATTGTGGGCCATGAGGCCTCTCAGGATCCCCTTGGGCTCCAGGTGGGAACTGGAAGCTGATCCCAGAGTAAAGTTCAAACTGTAATTTATATTTAAAAAACTAGAGAGGAAGAGGGAGATTAATTGGATTTGGTCAAGGAGCCAGCACAAACCTGATGGAGCGAATGGTCTGCAGAGCAGTTAGATTCTGTGTCTGGCAGAATATGATGTTATTTTTGAAAATATATTTATAGGTAAACTTTCCCTTTTTTTATGTTGGCTGACATAAGGCTGTTACTTCTCCCTGGGCTAACACCGTTGCTTTCCTATTGCCTGACAGGTTAGGTGATGCTCGGGTGGGACTGAAAGGTGGGACTGCAGTCCCATGTAGTCCTTTTCTCCTGTACCACGCTCTCCCCACATAACAAGAAGTGCTTAAAAAGAATTGCTTGAATGCAATTACCTTCGAATCTATATTGAGCTCATCATAATTTGCAACAATTGTGCATGTTGCCACTCAGTTTCATCATCTAAATTTACAGTACTATTTTCAATTGTATGCTGTAACCAACTCCACCTAACCACTTGATCTCTGTATTGGTTTTGTGCTGTTATCCTGGATGAACTATATTTCTTCTAATTGACCTTAAGGTAGTTTATGAAATTAGGAGGGGCATAGATAGGATAAATAGACAAGGTATGACTCTATGACTACAAACATTGCAAGGAAAGAAGACCTTGTCCATGGCTCCCTCCACAATCTCTTTCCCAGACACTGATTCCATTTTTCTCTTGACACTATCTGCTAAATAAGAACTGTTGCAACTTTGGGACTGTGTTTCATATCGTTTTGAGCTTCCAACCTCATCCTCCCCATCACCAGTATGTCTCTACGCTTCTGGGATATCGCATGTCTTTCTCTAGTTCCCCTGCAGGCCATCTGCTTAAATCTTCATGCACAGTTGACTTCCAGAACTGTCAGAGAAGAGTCACACGGAAACAGACCAAGCATGATTCCAAACTAAACTAGTCCCACCTGCCTGTTACTGGCCCATACCTGTTCAAAGTGTTCCTATTTATGTACTTTTAAGGATTATAACTGTGCCTGGAGTCACCACTTCATCAGGAGGTTTATTCCACACACGAACCACCCTCGAAAACTTTCCCCTCACCTCCTTTTAAAATTTCTCTCTTATCTTAAAAATATGTTCCCATGTCTTGAAGTCTGCCGCCCCCCCCCACCCCAAGGAAAAAGACATTTCCCCATTTACATTTTAATGGTGGCTGTTCTTTTGTTGTCCATGGGGAATTGTCTCCCTGAATCCCTCTTCTCCTTGAAATCCATCTTTGACCAAGCTCCAAATCAAAATCTCTTTTTAAACTTCTGTTTGAATACACTTCTCTGAAGTGCCTTGGAACTCTTCTTCCCCAAACATGCTATGTACATTGTTGTGGTTCTATTCGCCAAGCTGGGAGTTTGTGTTGCAAACATTTCGTCCACTTTCTAGGTGACATCCGCAGTGCTTGGGAGCCTCCTGTGAAGCACTTCTGTGATGTTTCCTCCGGCATTTACAGTGGCTTATCTCTGCCACTTCCGGTTGTCAGTTGCTGTCCGCTGCAGTGGCCAGTATACTGGGTCCAGGTCAATGTGTTTGTTCATAGAGTCTGTGGATGAGTGCCGTGCCTCTAGGAATTCCCTGGCTGTTCTCTGTTTGGCTTGCCCTATAATAGTAGTGTTGTCCCAGTCGAATTCATGTTGTTTGTCATCTGCGTGTGTGGCTACTAAGGATAGCTGGTCGTGTCGTTTCGTGGCTAGTTGGTGTTCATGGATGCGGGTTGTTAGCTGTCTTCCCCTTTGTCCTATGTAGTGTTTTGTGCAGTCCTTGCATGGGAGTTTGTACACTACATTGGTTTTGCTCATGCTGGGTATCGGGTCCTTCGTCCTGGTGAGTTGTTGTCTGAGAGTGGCTGTTGGTTTGTGTGCTGTTATGAGTCCTAGTGGTCGCAGCAGTCTGGCTCCTGATGTGTGGTAGCTGAAAATGTGTTGCTGGTTAAAGCACAGCAGGTTAGGCAGCATCCAAGGAACAGGAAATTCGACGTTTCGGGCCAGATGACCCGAAACGTCGAATTTCCTGTTCCTTGGATGCTGCCTAACCTGCTGTGCTTTAACCAGCAACACATTTTCAGCTCTGATCTCCAGCATCTGAAGACCTCACTTTTTACTCCTGATGTGTGGTAGTGTGGCTAGTCCTTTGGGTTGCGGCATGTCCTCGTTCCGTTGTCTTTCCCTTAGGCATTTGTTGATGAAATTGCGCAGGTATCCGTTTTTGGTGAATACCAGGACGAAGGACCCGATACCCAGCATGAGCAAAACCAATGTAGTGTACAAAATCCCATGCAAGGACTGCACAAAACACTACATAGGACAAACGGGAAGACAGCTAACAACCCGCATCCATGAACACCAACTAGCCACGAAATGACACGACCAGCTATCCTTAGTAGTCACACACGCAGATGACAAACAACATGAATTCAACTGGGACAACACTACTATTATAGGGCAAGCCAAACAGAGAACAGTCAGGAAATTTCTAGAGGCATGGCACTCATCCACAGACTCTATCGACAAGCACATCGACCTGGACCCAATATACCGGCCACTGCAGCGGACAGCAACTGACAACCAGAAGCGGCAGAGACAAGCCACTGTAAATGCCGAAGGAAACATCACAGAAGCGCTTCACAAGAGGCTCCCAAGCACTGAGGATGTCACCTAGAAAGGGGACGAAACGTTCGCAATACAAACTCCCAGCTCGGCGAACAGAACCACAACAACGTGCACCCGAGCTACAAATCTTCTCCCAAACTTTGAATGCTATGTTCATACATGATATTGTTATTAGTCTTATTTCAGACACTAATGAACCATGTGTGTTCTGATATTTTTATTGTTACTTATTTTTAAATGTTAAATTAATTACGTTCCAAAAATATTTTGAAATGACTTCAAAATCCCAGAAGATATGACAATGTAGGTTCTGTAAGTTAATGTTTAACCTCAAACTCTGTACTTCCAGTGATTAAACTGAAGAACTTCTGTGGTAGTTACAGAATGAGCTCTGAATTAATGCATGTGTTCACATTGAACCAGCAATTTGCAATCAAAGTGAGAAATAATTTATTCTTGAAGAGAGTATGTTTTGGTTGTGAAATGTCTCGTCATTTGGTTCAAGAAAGTTGATGCTGAAAAATGGAATGCTTTCCATTTTGTGTATTTGGTCTCGAAATCAGACTCAGGTGTATAATATTAGAATCGAAGATCTTCTAATCTACCCAAGCTATAGACATTCCTATGTTTAAAAACAGCAGGTATGCTGTTGCTTCTTGGAGTAGACCTGCTAATTGAGCATCAATTTGGTACAATTTTGTATATTTGACGTATAGAACTGAAATTGAAACTGCCCAAACCCTTTTCATATCTTGTAGTCAATAGACTAGAGACTTTATTTCAATGGTCAGCTGTATGTAACCCCATATGCCAGATCCTGATGCCGTGTTCCAACCAGACCTGAGTTTCCCATGATCTCTGCATCACCAAGGCTGTTTTTATCCACTTGCACAAGATTTTATACATTTCCTTTGGTAACTGAAACAGGCTTTTCCCACCTCTGGAGTTGATTTCCATCCTTCATAAACTCAGTTGCAGCAACCTGGCACCCATCCTACACTAATCTCATTTACCAGTTCCTTCCCAATCCTCATGAACCTTTGTTGGCTCTCTTTGATACAATGCATTTTATATAAAATTCTTTTCTTTCCAGATTTCTTCTCAGTTTTGCTCCATCCTACCTCTGCAACTTCCTCTCAGCTTGTAAATCTTTGCTGCTCTGTATGTGGTCTTCAATACTGTTTTCTCCTTCACCCCTCCATAAGGAATGGAACTCTTAGCTACCTCTTACCTACTCTTTTGCTTTCAAAGTCGTATCCAAAACTGAACTCTCATTTTAGTTTTGATACAGCCTTCAACTCAGTTTCAGTTCACCTGTAATTGTTTCCTGCCTAAGAATGTTTTTACTTTTGAACTGTGATCTAAGTCATCAAACACACTACATTATAGTGTACATTGACATTTGTATGAATTCTCTGACCACTCTCCACCCTCCCCCACAGAAAAACATTTTCTCGGCATTAGTGTTCTCAGCAATAAAGTTGTGTGTTACAAAGCTATTCTGTTCTATGGGAAAGCAGCCATACAAAATGCAGTCATACATTTGTTTATGGAGCTATAACAGATAGCCCTGTTATCCATCTGTGTTGCCTTCAGCTGTACTTTGCACCAATATCTCTCAGGATTTGGTCTCGTGTTGCCTGTCTGCGTCAAGCTTGCGCTTGCCTCGATAGCCTGAAAAGTAGTTGATGAATGAGTTGCAGCTGCATTGGATCCACTGTTGGTTTTGGATCATCCACAGACTGTCTACTGATCCAGACAATTTGGAAAGTGGCACACCTGTAATTCAGCAGTCAGCAGCTATTCTGTCATTGTCTGTAATGCATTATGTTAGTAGCAGCCAGCTATATTGAATGGATTATTTCCAGAGGAGACCACCAGTGAAATCATTGCTTCATATCACGAGACCAGAGTACACTTCTATTAGACCATTGAAATGAATCAAACTATTTAAAGGAGTAGCTTGCTTAGTTTTATGGCCATCTGTTGTTGCCTTTCTTCGGTTGGAGAGAGTGGGTCTGCTTTGTGTTTTGTGCTCAGGATGTGGCCCACACGACAGATAAGTGGGATTCGACCAATCTGCCCATTGGAATCATAAAATTCATACCGTACAGGACGAGGTCACTTTTGACCCATTATGTTGAACCAGTGCTCTGAATGAGCATTTCACAAAGAGCAATCTCTTGTTTTCTCCCATAATTCTGTGTGTTGTTTCTTTTCAAGTAATGTGTAATTCACCATTGAATGCCTCCATTGAATTTACCTCCACCAAGCTCACAGGCAGTGCATTCTAGAACCACTTGCTGTATGAAAATGTTCTGTTTCGTATCACTTTTTTGCTACTTTTACGAATTCTCGATCCTTTCACAAATGGGAACATTTCCACCCTATTTGCACTGTCCATTTTGCATACTTCAGACCTTGTCTCAACTCTCTCTTCTTCACGGAATGCAATCCCAACTTCTCCAAACTGTCTTCACAATCTCATAACTGAAGTTACTCAACCCTGGAACCACTCCTTTTTGTGAAGTGGGAATTGCAATATTGATCCGTTGAGGAATGAGGCAAACATTGGCAACAGTGCTGTATTTTCTAGTGACAATGCTACATGAATAGAGCACTAACAGCAAACCTCTTTGTGCCTCAGGATTTAAGAGCTGTTTCATGCCTATTTATATTTCAAAATTCTGCATCTATCCCACTTGTACAATGTAGTACCATTATTGTCCCTCTATGAAAATGGCCTGCATGGTATTTGTATATTTTTTATTATGTGGGGCTGGGTTCATTTGGGATTATGGTCGCCATGGACTGGTTGGACTGAACGATCTGTTTCTGTGCTATATCACTCTATGAATGTGACTTGGTGCTGCTGGTTTAAAAATGTATTAGCAATCCTGAAAATCATGCAACGCCTGTATTTAGTACATTAAAAATAATGTTCTTGTCTTAACAGGCTAGTTGTAAGGAAAACTTAACAAAAGGAAACCTTTTTGGCTTTATTTTCTCAACAAGTCAGTGATACTTGTCAAATCGCTGGCGTAACTCACATTAATTGTTGATTCCTAGTACCCCTTAGTAAGGGTGGATCATTGCCTTGATTTCGATAGTGTCTGTGATTAGTGTCATCCGTGCTGTTGGGCTCAGTGATTTGACCTTGGGATGAAGGAGTGGAGATGTATGAATGATCCTGATAGTCACGATGGCGGTCTCATGAACCTGCTACTTTGATCCTATGTGTTTGTGTTTGATAGTTTTGGAGATGCTACTGAAGACGGCACAGTGACCTGCCATAGTGTGGATAGTACATACTGCAGCCAAGGTATGTCAGTGGTGTCAGGTCTGTGTGTGATAGACTAATGCTGTCGACCAAGGGGGCTGTTTTGTCCTGAATATTGTAGAGCCACTTCATTCACCCAGGCAATTGGACATTATTTCATCCTTCTGCCAAGCCTTGTAGATAGTTGGAGGAACCTTCAGCAAATTAGCCACCTGCCACAAAATATCTAGTCTTGGCTCTGCCTTAGCTTTTATGTTGCTGATTAGTTGAGGTACAGTGGAAAATAAAACAGAGTTGCGATAGTTTTCATTCAAGGATAGGCCCATGAGCAGGGAATAGAGCCCCATAACTCTAGTGATTTCTTCCAGCATGATTGCTCTCCAACATTTGAATTTTATGAGAATTCAAGTGCCGTTGAGTGTACCTCCTTGAGGTGGTGCTGCTGGTTCACTGATTGGCTGGCGGCTTTTACAAGCAGGCAGCCATTCGGGACTGGCCGTCAAACCTGATTAATGAGCCACTGTTGACAAAATTAAGGGTACGTCCCGCTGGCCAGCCATGTGTGTTGGTGACATATATTTCTGACTATGGTTAGAACTCTTAACACGTTTCTCAGAATTCTGCTCTCTCCCTTGTCCAGTATGAAGAACCTTCCCAAAGCCCCATTGCCTTATTCAAACCTCAGCTTACTGCTCCTAATTTCTCTCTCCATGACATGCAGTCCATTCTCTTACCTATTGCCTTTTCTTCTGTGGAGTCATTTGGAATGTTCTCCAGGTTAAGAGTGCTTTATGTGTAATTTCCAGAACTAAATTGTTTGTCGTTTAGTATTTTCTTGAACATAGAATGTAGAGCAGCACAGCACAGTACAGGCCTTTCGGCCCTCGATGGTGTGCCGACCTTTTATTCTACTCTAAGGTCAAACTAGCCTTCATACACTACATTTTACTATCATCCATGTGCCTATCCAAGAGTTGCTTAAATGTCCCTAATGTAGCTGACTCTACCACCACTGCTGGCAGTGCATTCCACGCACCCACCACCATGGGGAACCTTACTGTAGTTCATTCAGAAAGAAACAAGTCATGGGATACAGGGAAAATTTGCTGTCTGGATACAGAATTGGCTGGCTCACAGAAGCCAGAGGATGGTAGTAGATGGAAAGTATTCAGCCTGGTGCTCGGTGACCAGTGATGTTCCTCAGGTCTATTCAGGGAGCTGTGCTTTACGTGATTTTCATGCATGACTTGGATGAGGATGTGGAAGGGTGGATTAGTAAGTTTGTCGATGACATGAAGGTTGGTGGAGTTGTGGATAGTGTGGAGGGCTGTTGTAGGTTGCTTCTGCATCATTCAGAGACAGTATGTCCTTCCCATGATTAGATGAATTCTGTATTAAGTGGCATGTTCCTCTAACCAATCCTCTGATGTGATGTGTAGAGTTGATCTTGTTGTACCCCTCTAGGTAGCCTCATCTGATTTGATTTCTTATTGTCACATGTTCTGTGATATAGCGAAAAGTATGGGTTTACATGTTTACGGGATAAATCACACCTTATTGAGTACATCAGGGTAAAAGAGCGCTGAATATAGTGTTACAGTTACAGAAAAGGTGCAGAGAAAGATCAGCTCTTATGTATGAGAGGTCTGTTCGCAAGTCTGATAACAGTGGGGAAGAAGCTGTTCTTAAATCTATTGGTATGAACTTGCAAACTTTTGTATCTTCTGCCTGATGGAAGAGATTATAATCAAGGTGGAATGGTCTTTAATTATGTTGATGGCTTTCTTGAGGCAGCGGGAAGTATAGGTGGAGTCAATGGAAGGAAGGCTGGTTTTTGTGATGGATTTACCACTCTCTATAATTTCTTGTGGTCTTGGGCAGAGCAGTTGCCATACTAGGTTGTGATGGATATTTATTTTTAGGAATTTGAAGCTCCACCTCATTCCCATTGATACAGACGAGCCTGTTCTCCACTCCGCTTTCTGAAGTTGATGACCAGCTCCTTGATTTTGCTGACATAGAGGGAGAGATTGTTGTCTTTACACCATCCCAATAAGCTGACTATCTCTTTCCTGTACTCTGTTTCATCATTGTTTGAGATCTGATCCAATCCACTATTGTCATGTCGCCAGCAAGTTTGTAAATGGAGTTGGAGCTGAATTTGCCCTCACAGAGGTGAATGTATAAGTAATATAGTAAGTGGCTGAGTACACAGCCTTGTGGGGCAATGGTGTTGAGGATTATTGTGAAGGAAGTATTGTTACCTACCCCTATTGATTGTCATCTGCGGGTCAGCAAGTCGACGATCCAGTTGAAAAGGGGGGAAGCAGAGTCCTAGGTCATCTGACATGGTCGGACGTAGAGGTCCTTGAACCTTATAACTGTGCAATTTTATATTGTGAACCTCCCAATGAGTGCTGGTCTATCCAGTGATGCCCATATACTGTGAATGTATAAAAGCAAAAACTACCTTGAAAATAACCCAAACATATCTGAAAAGTGCTTTTGAAAGAACTGTCCCACTGAATTGGATGATGTTAACTCTTTTGAGGTTAATTTCTGTCCAATTTCTCCCATTCCTTGAAGATAAGCACTATTTTGCTTGACTGGCCTTTTAAACTTTTTTCTGTTGTAGATGGCCTTATCTCACCTATCCTCCCACAAATGAATTTTACCAGTGCATTTGCTGTGAAGCTGGCATACAGAAATTGCTCTCCTTTTCTCCAAAGAAAAAGAAAATCTCCCAATGTCTGCTGAAAGCCGTAATTTTTGTTGTGCTCGTTCACCACCGCAGTCATACCTCCTAAGGCAGTTTCTGTATGTGAGCTGAGGTACTGAGTGTTAACAGGCAGTTTAACCCTGGAGAAGGTTACAACTGAGATCAGTTCTGTTTTCACCATTCACTCTGAGTACATGAACTCTGCTGCACTGGACCCTGATCACAACTGGGAGACAGTGCCTGATTTATATTTTTCTAGCCACTTCTGCAGTAGGACTGAAAGTAGTTGTAGCAAACAAACTGCTGACTTGGCACAAACCAGTGATGGAGCCCCTCTGCAGGACTCAGTACTGTACCAGTGTGCTTGTTTTTAAAGATATTGGACTGTGATGTTATGCTGCTTCCAACACAATTTCATTAATTATGACTTGAAGATTTAAGATAAATGTTTATGCTTTAATTCTAGCATAAACAGCATTTTGTTGGCCAGAAAATGATATGATCACTCATACTATCAATACAAGAGCAGGTCACAAGCTGGCATTTCTGATGTACATAGCTCACCTCCTGTCTTCCCAATGCCTGACCATCATCCACACAGTGCAAGTCAGAAGTGTGATGGAATACTCTGTACTTAACTGGATCAGTGCAGCTTCAAGAACAGGCCACAGCAATCATCTTAATCATTACTGTATCCACCAATTTAAACTTTTAACTCCCTCCACCACTGATGCGCAGTGGCTAAATGTGTATCAAAGGCAGGTTTCAATAGAGTTACTTATCAAAACTCTTTCAACAAACTTGTGATTTCTATCACCTAGAAGAACAGGGACAAAGGATACATGGGGAAAACCATCACTTAAAAGGTTCCCTCCTAGCCACGCACCAAACTAACTGGGATCTATATCATCATTCCTCAACCGTCGTTGGGTCAAAATCTTGCAACCCTCTGCCCAACAGCACTGTGGATATACCTGAACTATATGAACTGCTGCGATTCATGCAAGTGGCTAAACACTGTCATCTCAAGGGTAATTCGAGATCAGCAATAAATGCTGACCTTGTCAACATTACCAAATCATGTGGAAGAATTTGAAAGAAAGCTTTTGTCATGTAGGAAAGCCTATAAATTCCAAATCCTGAAGCTAGTTCATAAGAGGGAGTGTGTCAACATTTAGGGAGAAACCATAATTGGATGAAGAACTGATTAAAGTTCACTGATCTGTCAGACAAAGTTTTCTCCTCCTTTAACGATTATTCAATATTCCTGAGGCATTAACTCTTCTTGGGACATTATTAAATAGACAATGACTATTATAAAGTTATTCCATAAAGGGTAGCTTCTCAGCCATGCATGATCCAGGCTTCAGACACAAGCTGTTCCAGTGGGATCACTGGATAGAAATCATTATTGTGTCTTTTTCTTTGGTCCTTCTCCACTGTGCCAACAAGCTGAGTTACTGGTGTCACAGGTGAAATCAGGCAAGATCACAGACCAGTGATCAAGCATGGGGAAACTTTGGTCAGTTTGCCTTAGTCCTATCAGTTATCTAATGAATAATTCTCAGTTAACCCAGAATTTGTTTGAGCTTTGAGTCATCCAGACTTGAAGCATTAGCTTGCTCTCTCTCTATGGAAGCTGTGATCTCCAGCATTTGTTGGTTTCAGTATAAATTCCAATGCCTGCAGTAGTTTGTTCCTAACCCAGAATGTATTTGTGTTAATATGACACCATGTTTTGTTTAACTTGTCCATCGGCAGAGATTTGCTTTAACATTGAGTCGAATATAGTACAAAGGGGAGTAGCGCCGCCTGGAATCAATATTATATTTCTTTTTACCTTATTTGATCTATGGTTATTTTGTAATTTTTAAATTGCATGGTGATCTCCTCAAGAGAATTGTCTGGGATGTAAAAGTGAGTACTGATTTTTTTTTCTCTGAAGATCTGGTTACTTAAACCGAGAGCTGGTTATTCTCTCATGAGGTTAATATATATTCATTGAACTTACTCCTAGCCCAAATCTTTTATGTCATCAACCGATCATAGGAAATACTTAAGAAATCAACCAAAAACCAAATCAAGATAGAGATAGGAAATTGATAGGAGGTATGTTTTAAGTTTAGTTCAGAGCTCCCAACGGTAATTGAGGTGAATGTTTAGTCCCACACGCATATTTACCTTGGAAGCTTAACCTTCAGATAGGTAGAAGTACACACCCTGGCCCCCTCTGGGAATGTCTTTGACACTGACCTTAACATTGAAATCTTGGGCTTGCTGCCCTGTAGTTAAGTAGAAATTAACCTCAGGGTATTTCCACTGTTAATCACAGGCATGGAACCTGGATTAACAGTGATCGATAGAAGGAATTGTATCAGGAAGGCTTATGCATTCACTTAAAACTAAACCTGAACAATTAACACCTACCCATGCCACCTCCATAGGAAGTCTGAGCCACAGTGCTGATAAAATGTATCAGTTTACGTGTAATCACTGTTGATTGTGGCATTATTTCTGGCTGGAAGATTTTGACCAAATTGTATCCGAGCAGCTGGCACGAATTTTGAAATACACAAGAAATTGACAAAGTCTTAAATATTAATTAGATTCAAATCAACATCGATTCAAATCTCCACACCTGATTGTTGTTCAGAGAGTAGCTGGACCTGGATTTCTGTTTGATCTGCATTTCTAGTACCAGGTATGGATAGAAGCAGAAAAGGGAGGATTGACTGTCCAGCATTGGCAGATACAAAGAAGCTGAGAGACCATGCAAGGTGTAATTCAGTTGCCAACTGTGATACACATTGCACTTGAAAAAAGGCTTGCTATCATTACTTAAAAGAGGAATATTCTCTCTTTGTGAAACTGAATATCACAAGCAAAAAACAGCATCTTTTACAGGATAGAGTGAACAAAACTGCATTTGAAGTCAGTGTTAGATGTATCAAGCTGAATCACGAAGCCCCTTACACTCATGTAACTGACTTGAAATCTGAGACATAGCTGGGATCTCTTAACAAACTTTGTCACTTTCTCTCAACAAGATTACCCATGCTTTTAGAAACTGAAATGTAGAAATTATGCAAATGGGATAACTAAGGTGAATGGATAACAACAGCAACTACTTGGACAGATTGTCCAATTACCCGGCATTCAATTATTTGAATATTTGATTATTTGGCAAGATCGCTTGCTCGCGATGCTTAGCTAAACTGTGTTATCTGGTATTCAATTATCCGGAATTCGATTAACCGAACAAAAGACTCCCCGCCTGTGTCCGTTGGGTAATCGAGGTTCCTCTGTATTTGTACAGCACCTTCAACGTAATCAACATGTCACAGTTATATTATAATGTGAAGATGACACTGAACTGCATACAACATAGTAGGACAGATGACCAAAAACCTTGGCCAGAGAGAGGGCTTTTGAGAAGCAACTTAACGTAGGAAAAATGCTGCAAATTTTCCAGTGAATTTCAGATCGTACAGCTGTGTGAGTGAAGGGAAGCTACCAATGACGAAATGATTAAAATCAGGGCTGCAATAGAATCTAGAACTAGAGGGATTCACTGCTTACTCTAGTGTTTGTTGCATAGCTGGAGACTTGAAAGACTAACTTCAATTGCATGTCCAGAGTTAGGGTGAAAGGAAAGGCTGATAGGTGTAGGGAAGGCTGGATGACTAGAGAAATTGAGCGCTTGGTTAAAAAGGGAAGCATATATCAGGTATAGATTGAATGAGTCCTTAGAAGAGTATAAAGGCAGTAGGAGTATACTTAAGAGGGAAATCATGAGGGCAAAAAGGGGGCATGAGATAGCTTTGGCAAATAGAATTAAGGAGAATCCAAAGGGTTTTTACAAATACATTAAGGACAAAAGGGTAACTAGGGAGAGAATAGGGCCCCTCAAAGATCAGCAAGGCGGCCTTTGTGTGGAGCCACAGGAGGTGGGAGAGATACTAAACGAGTATTTTGCATCAGTGTTTACTGTGGAAAAAGACATGGAAAATATAGAATGTAGGGAAATAGATGGTGACATCTTGAAAAATGTCCATATTACAGAGGAAAAAGTGCTGGATATCTTAAAACAAATAAAAGTGGATAAGTTCCTAGGACCTGATCAGGTGTACCCTAGAGCTCTGTGGGAAGCGAGGGAAGTGATTGCTGGGCTCCTTGTTGAGTTATTTGTATCGATAGTCACAGGTGAGGTACTGGAAGACTGGAGGTTGCCTAATGTGGTGCCACTGTTTAAGAAGGATGGTAAGGACAACCAGGGAATTATAGACCAATGAACTTGACGTTGGTGGTGGGCAAGTGTTGGAAAGAATCCTGTGGGACAGGGCATACATGTATTTGGAAAGGCAAGGACTGATTAGGGATAGTCAACATGGCTTTGTGAGTGGAAAATCATGTCTGACAAACTTGTTTGAGTTTTTTGAACAAGTAACAAAAAAGATTAGATTAGATTACTTACAGTGTGGAAACAGGCTCTTCTGCCCAACAAGTTCACACGGTTCAATTTCTGCCTCAGGCAACTGTCTGTGTGGAGTTTGCACATTCTCCCCATGTCGGGGCGTGGGTTTCCTCCGGGTGCTCCGGTTTCCTCCCACAGTCCAAAAATGTGCAGGCTAGGTGAATTGGCCATGCTAAATAGCCTGTAGTGTTAGGTGAAGTGGTAAATGTAGGGGAATGGGTCTGGGTGGTTGCTCTTTGGAGGACTTGTTGGGCAGAAGGGCCTGTTTCCACACTGTAAATAATCTAATCTAATTTAAATTAAATGTGAGGTGCTGCATTTTGGGAAAACAAATCTTCGCAGGACTTACGCACTTAATGGTAAGGTCCTAGGGAGTGTTGCTGAGCAAAGAGACCTTGGAGTGCAGGTTCATAGCTCCTTGAAAGTGGAGTCGCAGGTAGATAGTATAGTGAAGAAGACATTTGGTATGCTTTCCTTTTGCAGTAAAGAGTATTGAGTACAGGAGTTGGGAGGTCATGTTGCAGCTGTACAGGACATTGGTTCAGCCATTTAGAGTCATAGAGATGTACAGCATGGAAACAGACCCTTCTGTCCAACCCGTCTAAGCTGACCAGGTATCCCAACCCAATCTAGTCCCACCTGCCAGCACCCGGTCAAATCCCTCCAAACCCTTCCTATTCATATACCCATCCAAATGTGTCTTAAATGTTACAATTGTACCAGCCTCCACCACTTCCTCTGGCAGCTCATTCCATACACGTACCACCATCTGTGTGAAAAAGTTGCCCTGTAGATCTCATTTATATCTTTCCCCTCTCATCCTAAATCTATGCCGTCTAGTTCTGAACTCCACGACCCCAGGGAAAAGACTTTGTCTATTTACCCTATCCATGCCCCTCATAATTTTATAAGTCTCTATAAGGTCACCCCTCAGCCTCCGACGCTCCAGGGAAAACAGGGTGCAATTCTGGCCTCCTTCCTATTAGAAGGGTGTCGTGAAACTTGAAAGGGTTCAGAAAAAATTTACAAGGATCTTGGAGGGTTGGAGGATTTGAGCTATAGGGAGAGTTTGAATAGGCTGGAGCTGTTTTCTCTGGAGCGTTGGAGGCTGAGGGGTGACCCCACTGAGGCCTATAAAATCGTGAGGGGCATGGATAGGATAAATAGACAAAGTCTCTTCCCTGGGGTGGGGGATTCCAGGACTAGAGGGCATAGGTTTAGGGTGAGAGAGAAAAGATATAAAGAAGACCGAAGGAGCAACTTTTTCATGCAGAGGATGGTACGTGTGTGGAGCGAGCTGCCAGAGAAAGTGGTGGAGGCTTGTACAATTGCAACATTTAAGAGGCATCTGGATGGGTTTGTGAATAGGAAGGGTTTGGAGGGATGTGGGCCTGGTGCTGGTAAGTGGGACTAGATTGCATTTGGATATCTGGTTGGCATGGGCAAGTTGGATCAAAGGGTCTGTTTCCATTCTGTGCATCTCTATGACTCTATAACTAGGTGAAATGCTTCTATTGTAACATTATTTTCTGAATTTCTCCAAATCCCAAGATTGACACAAGTGTATTAGCTGTAATGTCAACAGTTTGCTAATCACACAAGGCCATCTACTTTCTCAGTTCTCTTGATTCTGCCTTGCCCGTTAGAATATAGAACATAACAGCACAGTACAGGCCCTTCAACCCTCGATGTTGCGTCACCCTGTGAAACCAATCTGAAGCCCATCTAATCTACACTATTCCATTCTCATCTATGTGCCTATCCAATGACCTTTTAAATGCCTGTAAAGTTGACCATTCTACAACTGTTGCAGGCAGTGCGTTTCACGCTGCTACTACTCTTTGAGTAAAGAAACTACCTCTGACATCTGTCCTATAACTGTCACCTCTCAATTTGAAGCTATGCCCCCTCGTGCTGTCCATCATCATCCTTGGAAAAAGGCTCCACTCGATCTAACGCTCTGATTATCTTTTGTGCCTCAATTAAGTCATCTCTCAAACTTTACCGAAAACAGCCTCAAATCCCTCAACCTTTCTTCCTAAGACCTTCCCTCCATAACAGGCAACATCCTAGTAAATCTCCTCTGAACCCTTTCCAAAGCTTTCACATCCTTCCTATAATGCGGTGACCAGAATTGCACTCAATACTCCAAGTGCAGCTACACCAGAGTTTTGTACAGCTGCAGCATAACCTCATGGTTCCAAAACTCCTGTTACTCCTTCCAAAGTGAATCAACTCTCGCTTTTCTGCATTAAACTCCATTTGCCACCGCTCAGCCCAGGTAAACATCTTACCTATGTCCCTCTGTAATGCACAACATCCTTCAGCACTATCCACAACTCTGCCGACCTTCGTGTCATCTGCAAATTTACTAACCTATCCTTCTACGTTCTCACTTAGGTCATTTATAAAAATGACAAACAGTATTGGATCTAAAACAGATCCTTGTGGTACACCACAAGTAACTGAACTCCAGGGTGAACATTTCCTATCAACCACCACCCTCTGTCTTGTTTCATCTAGCCAATTTTTGATCCAAACTGCTAAGTCACCCTCAATCCCATGCCTCAGTATTTTGTGCAGTAGCTTACCATTGGGAACCTTATCAAACGCCTTACTGAAATCCATATACACCACATCAACGGCTTTACCCTCATCCACCTGTTTGGTCACCTTCTCAAAGTACTCAATAAGGTTTGTGAGGCACAACCTACCCGTCACGAAACACTGTTGACTATCCCTAATCATCTTATTCCTTTCTAGATGATTATAAATCCTATCTTTTATAACCTTTTCGAACACTTTACTCACAACCAAGTACAGCTCACTGGTCTGTAATTACCAGGGTTGTCTCTTCTCCCCTTTTTGAACGAGTGAATAACATTTGCTATCCTCCAGTCTTATGGTATTATTCCAGTAGACGATGACTGCATATTCTTGTCGAAAAACAGGAGATATGGGTAGGCCATTTGGCCTCTTGAGTCTGATTCACATTCAGCCAGATCGCAGTCGATCTTCTATCGTAACTTTATTTCTGCATTATCTTAATTTACCTTTATAGCTACAGGTTGTTCTGTTGTAACATGAGTTATGTTAATGCAAATTCGCTCTAACCCAATTGACGAATTGGGGTCACTGTTTCTAAAGCACAAAGTTGTAAAACAGTTTGTTGGCTGTAACGTGATTACATCACCAACGTGCAATATATCTATAGTGCAGGGTTGCATAAGAATGTAAGCATCACATTATAGAAGAATCACCTGTATATTATCTAAACTGTAGGTTGTTGTATGAAAGTAACAAATATTTTGTGAAAAATCTATAGAAGAAAAGAATTGGCAGCAAAATAAGACATTCAATCTTGCAGTCTTAATGTTCGTAGATCCACAAGTTTAGTTCTCATTGTTTATGTTCGGAGAACTATTTGATTGAATCGCATTAAGCTGTTACTCATTGTCACAACAGTTGCCCTCTGTAGTCCTCTCTGTTGCTGTTGATAGATTTTGTCCCTGAGGCTACATGTACCTTTAGAGTTCAGTTATTTAAAGCAGGTATTTTTGTTGCAAGCCTGAAGCTGCAGCATCTCTGTTTACCAAGATTTAATTGCTTTCATTTCATCCAAATTGTAAATTGAGTCAGTAAATGAAACAAGTTTTGCCATATCTGTTAAAGATATGAGGAATCCTGGAAAGTACATCTGCTCGTAAGACAGGTGCTAGAAACTTTTCACTAATTTAACTGGAGCGAACTAACCAGGAGAGTTCATAGAATCCCTACAAGTGTTGAAACAGGCCCTTCGGCCCAACAGGTTTACACCGATCCTCCAAAGAGTAATCCACCCTAACCCATTTCCCTACCCTATTATCCTCTATTTACCCCTGACTAATTTACCTAACCTGATCATTATAGGCAATTTAGCATGGCCAATTCACCCATCCTGCACATGTTTGCATTGTGGGAGGAAACCGGAGTACCTGGAGGAAACCCACACAGACATGAGAATGTGCAAACTCCACACAGACAGTCGCTTGAGTTAGGAATCGAACCCAGATCCCTGTTGCTGTCAGACAGCAGTGCTAATCACTGAGCCACCGTGCCATCCCACTGAGCCACCGTTGCAGCACTGACCTCTGTCACAGGAACACTGAGACCACCTACTTTGAATGTCATTACTGCTATACACGTTTGGTACAGGTGAGATGGAAAAGAAAGTTACCTTAAATAATCTGCCCTAAAACTCACCTGTGCTTTACCTTCTCGTTGAGGGAGCTTTAAGGGTTACTATTTTAGGATTTTTAAAAAGATTACTTAATGAAAAAATGGCCATTGAAATAAAAACTGAAGCCCAAATCTGCAATTACGTTTATGCTCTGGCATTACTAGAGAATTTGATGTCATTTTTGAAATACAGGACTCCCGGATAAGAAATTACCTGTATTATAAGTGTGCTGATGTTTGAGATTCAGCAATGTGGAATGTGGTTAAATTGTATCTTGTTGGAGATGGTCATTTTCTGGCACTTGCAAGGTGTGAAAGTTTTGATTTTGTGAAGAAACTGAAATCAGACCATCTCAAAGCAATTTAAAAGCATTGAAGTATTTTTGACACATCTCTATGACTCTGTGTCATCACTGTTGTAATGGTGGAAACAGTTTGTATACGGGAAGCTGCCAAAACTTTAACAACAGATTAAGCAACTCATTTCACGCTGATACTCAGGACAGTCTTTGAGAGTAGTATTTTCCATAGTAGACAGCTAAACATTAATTATGTGAAAGTTATTAAACATGTTGAATGGACTATGCTGCAAGGCCATGGAGGCAGGTGGTCTGAGAAAAAAAAAAGATAATTGGATAAACTTAAAAATCACGCACCAGGTTATAATCCGACAGATTTATTTGAAAGTACAAGATTTTGGAGCTATTCCTTCGTCTGGTAGCTAGTGAGGCAGGATCATGGGACACAGAATTTACATGTAAAAGATCAAAGCGTCATACAACTAATACAATGCATTAGACAAACCCAGATAACTGTTAAGTCTTTAATCACTTAGAATGGGGATGCTGGATTCGATTGATTGATATGTAAATCTCAGAATTTCTTTCAGGTCACAGCCCCGAGATAACTTAAGGGTTTATCAGTGGATGAAAAAAGGTGTCATCTCAGCTCAGACAGTGCATTAAAGGTGTGAGGTTAGAGTCTGTCTGTGTCCCAACCTGGAGTCAGACTGCTGCACAGGACCTCCAACTAGCACAAGATACCAGATACTGGATTAGTGGTGCTGGAAGAGCACAGCAGTTCGGGCAGCATCCGAGGAGCAGTAAAATCGACATTTTGGGCAAAAGCCCTTCATCAGGAATAAAGGCAGAAAGCCTGAAGGGTGGAGAGATAATCCCCACCCCCACCTCCTCTAGCTTATCTCTCCACCCTTCAGGCTCTCTGCCTTTATTCGTGATGAAGGGCTTTTGCCCGAAACATCGATTTTACTGCCTCTCGGATGCTGCCTGAACTGCTGCGTTCTTCCAGCACCACTAATCCAGAATCTGGTTTCCAGCATCTGCAGTCATTGTTTTTACCAAGATACCAGATACTTTGATGACATTATCCTTCTCTGGATCTATGGTGAGCTGTGAAACAACTACACAGTGATATCATCCCACCATCAGACTTATTATGGACTACTGTTTAGGATCAGTCTCATTCTTGGACACATGCATCTCCATTAAGGACGGAAACCTCAGTAACTCACTTTACCACAAGCCTATTGATAACCTCATGATGCTGCACTTCTCTAGCTCCACCTTAAACATATTAAAACAGCCATCCCCTATGGACAAGCCCTATGCAGATACAGCATCTGTTCAAATGAGGAGGAATGAGGCGGACACCTTTTGGTGCTGAAGGAGTCGTCGTAAGAATGGGATACAGCGCTCAACTCATTGGTGGCCAGTTCAGACATGCTATAGTAAAAAAACCATAATGATCTCTTCAGAGGGCAGGCACAGGAGATCATCAATAGGATACTCTTCATCAGCCAGTTTTTCCTGGGAATGGAGAAACGATGCCATGTTCTTTGCAGTCTGCAACACATTATTGAAGAGTTGAGCACCTTGCCAGGATGTTCTCTCTGTCTCCCCTTCTCGCCTTCAAAAAAACTATCAAAACTTAAACAGACCAATGTTCACAGCAAAATACCCAGCCTTCAGGACAACATTGTCCACAGCAGTAAACAACCTTGTCATGGCAGCCAATGCAAGACACGCCAGAGCGTTGACATGGATGCTACCATTACACTTGGGCTCACCACCCACCATGTGCATGGCAGGTACTCATGTGACTCAGCCAATATTGCCTATCTCATACACTGCAGGCAATGATGCCCCGTGGCATGGTATATTGGCAAAACCATGCAGACACTGCGACAATGGATGAATTGTCAGTGTTCAACAATTGCCAGATAGGATGTTCTTGGGGAACACTTCAACGGTCATGGAATTTTGGCCTCTGATCTTCAGGTGACCATCCTCCAAGGGTGGACTTCAGAGATGCAACGACTCAGAGTCACCGAGCAGAGGCTGATAGCCAAGTTCGGTATCCATGAGGGCGACTTCAACTGCGACCTTGGGTTCATGACACAGTACAGGTGACCTCACCGCACTGTCCACTCTCTCTCTCTCACACACTCTCGCACAAACACACTCACACAGACCCTCTTTCTCTCATACATACACTCTCACTCAAGCGCGTGCACACAATCACAGGCATATATTCCATCCTACTTGTGAACTCCGTGCGCACACACATACACTCACACAATGTGCCTCTTTCTCTCTCTCTCTCTCTCTATCACCTGCACATGCACACATACATATGCATATATAAGTATATGGGGTGAATTTGATTTGCCAATATATTCTATTTTGTTCAAAAATGACACCATCTGTAGGCAGTCACTGTGACATTTTATAAATTCCTAATTGTAAATAATACCACTCTGACATCCAGGCTGGGATTCAAATAGGCTCTAACCTCACATCTTAATGTGTCTGCGCTGATGTGCCACCTTTATTTTTTATCCAATGATAAAAACTTAAGTGATCTTGGGGCTGTGACTTGAAAGAAATTCTGGGATTTACATATTGATCAATTGAAACCTACATCTCCATTTTAAATTATTAAAAACTGAACAGCCATCTAGGTTTGTCTAATACATCACATCAGTTGTATGACACCTTGATCCTTTACTTATGAATTCTGTGTTGAAAAATGTGGCCCTGGAAAAAGTACACCTGGTTAGGCAGAATTCAAGGAACAGGAGAGTTGACGTTTCAGGCATAAGCCCTTCAGAAATGTGGAGTGGACTAAGAGATAAGTAGGATGTGGGGGTGGGGCAGTGGGAAAGCTGGGTGGGATGGTGATAGGTGGGCTTTGGCCAACTACTTCAGCTCCCTCTCCCACTCGCTCAAGTACATGCAAATCCTGGGCTGCCTCCACCGCCAAAAACAAGCCCCTCTGAATGGAGGAAGAGCATCTTCCACCTTGGGACCCTACTACCACCACAGCGTCAAATTTGTCTAAACAAGTTTTGAAATCTCCCCACCTCATCCCAAATCCAACCCTTCAATTCGGCACCACCCTCTTGACCTGACTTACCTGTCCAAAGTCCTTTCCACCTATCTGCTCCACTGTCCCCACCGATCTATCACAATCACCTCCTACCTGCATCCACCTATCACTATTCCACCTACCTTTCCCATCCCCCTATTTATCTTGCAGTCCCCTTCCCCCTCCACATCTGCAGTCCCCAAGTTCCCCTTATAAATTCTGTGTCCTATGTACCTGACAAAGGTGCAGTGCTCCAAAAGTTTGTACTTTCAAATAAACTTATTGGACTATAACTTGGTATTGTGTGATTTTTAACTTTGTCCACCCCGGTCTAACACCAGCACCTCCACATGATAATTAGATAATTCAGTTAATGGGTGATTGAAGAGTGACAATCTGGACTGTGGTATTCTTTGCTTCCAGTGTTCCTATATACTGTATATAGAGAAAGAGAAACATCGCCAAGTTTAAGTGCATTTAAGTCGTCATTGGACAGGCATATGGATGTACATGGAATAGTGAAGGTGGGATGGGCTTCAGATTAGTATGACAGGGTAGCGCAACATCGAGGGTCGAAGAGCCTGTACTGCGCTGTAATGTTCTATGTTTATATAGTATCGTTGGCACTTTTCAGTCAGTGAAATAAATTTCGAGTTTAGCAGGAAATGTGTCAAGCAATTTTGAATACTGATGGGTTAGTGATTAGATAATCTGTTTTTCTGATTTGACTGAAGAATATACGTTCGCCAAGGCAATGGGGAGAACCCCCAAGATCTTCTTTGAGATAATGACCTAAGATCTTTTCCATCTCCCTGAGAGAGCAGAAAAGTACCTTAAATTAGTTTAGATTAGATTCCCTATAGTGTGGTAACAGGCTATTCGGCTCAACAAGTCCACGCCGTCCCTCTGAAGAGTAACCCACCCAGACCCATTTCTCTCTGACTAATGCACCTAACACTATGGGAAATTTAGCATGACCGATTCACCTGACCTGCACATCTTTGGACTGTGGGAGGAAAGCAAAGCACCCGGAGGAAATCCACACAGACACTGGGAGAGTGTGCAAACTCCACACAGACAGTTACCTGAGGCTCGACTTGAATCCAGATCCCTGGCGCTGTGAGGCAGCAGTGCTAACCACTGAGCCGCCCCGTGTAAATTCCAATTTTTAAAGCTGACATCTTTGACAGTACAGAACCCCCTAAGCACAGCCCTGGAATGTGAAGGTAAATTACACAATCGTGGTGGGACTTGAACCTTTGCTCTTCTGATTCAGGTGCTAAGGAGTAATTTGAAATTTGCAGCTACTAAGAGTTCTACTTAAAATGTGTTGATCCATTGTTGATATAGCTTGAGTATTGGTAGCAATAATTTATGGGGAAAAAGTAATCTTTGCGGTACAGAATGTGACATTCTCTTTCACCTCAAATTGCTCTCAGTTCTGATGAAAAGCCTGCAATGCCCAGGACTTCGTCCTTGTGTCACAGACAGCTAAAGTACATGTGCGAGAAATGATCCAAGTTGAGAACAACCAAACTTTCGGAGCGCTGCTGGATGTCTTTCACAGTTCAAGTAAACACAATTTGAACATTTTTATTACTCTTTACGAAACATTGTTGTTCTGTCATTGAGTTGCAATTCTACATTTTAAAAAACATGAAGCACGTGACTTTCAACTTCCATTGTTCTGAGCATTTGATTTTTGGTTTCCAAATGATTTTTGTCTCATAAATAGGAAAAGACAAATAAAAAATAACTAATGTACTGGATTTAAAGCTATTTCAATAGCCGTTTCAGAGCATTGGCACAGACACAAGGCACCTCCTATGTGATATGATTTTGAAAATTAATCTGACTTGTTTGGACTTGGCTTTATGTTTCATGAAAATGTCCCTCATGATCGTTGTAATGTAATACCGTATGAAAACTCTGTAAAGTTGTAAATAAGCTGTTAATTATACAAAAATACCTTTGTCGTGGAGGTAGCTTGTTGAATGTATTTAAAATCCTGCAATTGGTTGGTAATGTCAATCTGAAATTCTCAGGAAGTCCTGGCAACATGTACAACAACTGCTATAGAATAACGTTTTTGCAAAATATTGAAGGAATCAATAAGCATTTGAACGATGTGGATTAACCAGAAGACCTCCAGTTACTTTAGCCAGTTGCTCTAGAACTCGTCCTGAAATGCTATTTAAAAAAAGTAAAATCACCTCTTCTGAATGCAGATTTTTTTTTATTGTCAAGAACTTTGGTTCCTGTTTCTCAAACACTAACAGTCTGCTCTGTTAGGGTATTTTTTGGTTATGAAAACATCACTGGTCTTAGTGCTCTCCTACTCCCAAGATTAGAGAGAATCTGATCCCATCCCACCATACCTCCCAAAGGCAATATAATTCATAGGAAAGTATCAATTGATATCACAAGGCAGATATTTGTACTGTCGTGTCTGTGTTGTTATTTGTTTTCTGTAGTGACTTAGTAGTTCCATATCCACCAGTAATGAAACTACATATTCACTTCTACAATAATCTGTAAAGCAAAATCCAAATATCTTGTTTGTTTGTCAGACTGTGATGTATGGTTGGTCTTGGCAAGCTGATTCTTTTGTATCTAAATGAATAATAAGCCATTTCTCCAACTAGTGGAATGTTCTATGACTGATTAGGACAGATAAGTGTCTGCACAATAGAAATATAGTTACTATCACGTTGTGATGTAGGTAGGAAAGCTCAGCACATTCAGCAGGTAAGGTACTGCTGAAAGTGAAGGGGGAAATGTTAAGTTTCTTATCAAGTGCCAAGTTTTGTTTAACTTTCCGCATTGTTCATTTTCTCTCAGTTTTAAAAAAAATATTAACTTTGGTGATGTCTGTAGATTAAATAGCTTCATCCTCCTCTTTCATCCACATGTATTTCACTTCATTTTGATCCTAATTTGGAAGGTATGATTTTTAACAGAAGTGTTTATTGGAACTGCGAGTATCTGTGGTATTTCAGCGTTTGATCAGGGATGATTTGCTGAGCGCAGCACCAAGAGGAGCTACAGTAAACAGCAGTTCCTCTGGTCCACCCTCTGTCAGCATATTAAAAGATTCATTTCGATATGTGGCTTCTTATGCACCCACTCTGTCATCATCTGGCTGATTGTCAATAATAGGAGGAGAAAGTGAGGACTGCAGATGCTGGAGATGAGAGCTGAAAATGTGTTGCTGGAAAAGCGCAGCAGGTCAGGCAGCATCGAAAAAGCAAACTCCTTCAGGAAGGGCTGAAGAAGGGCTCATGCCCGAAACGTCGATTCTCTTACTCTTTGGATGCTGCCTGACCTGCGCTTTTCCAGCAACACATTTTCAGCTGTCAATAATAGGAGTCAGGACCTGCTTTGGATCTGTCACAGATGACCTGAATTAATACTTCTGCCCACTGCTTTCTGACACAAAAGCCTGCTGAAATATGTTGACTGAGATCAGGATAATTGGGATCCATTCAGAATTTAATTTTTTAATCTAATTGAAGTTCTGAGGTCTTTATAGCTCAACAGCTCATTCAATAACACTCTTTCTTGGAATTGCATTGACTAATTTCTGTGCTGTATGTTCTTCACGTCAACTGGTCCATGGCAGTGTTAATGTTCCACATGAGTTTCCTTTTGACTACAGTACCTTGTGTGACGTTCATATGTATGAGAGTAAGTTAGTGGAAATAAACACTTGAATTTTTTAAACTATGATTCTACTTCCAAATGGTTTGAGACAAAGAGAAGCTGAGGAAAATAGCATCGATATATTTGAGAGAAAGGTGGGTAAATATGTGTAAAAAAGATGAATATCTTGTTGGTTTTGGATGAAACCAAATGGGAGGATGCTTTCGTGGATTTCAGCACTAAATCTCCTGAGCAGTATATTGTATCCTGTGCTGCGAATACTTTCAAATAGTCATTTAAGTATGTAGGCTCATTTATTAACATAGCATTTTCTCTTAAAAGATACTGATAATAATATTTCTCTCGTGACTGTCAGTAGTGTTTGCTTGTGAAAATGTTTTTTCGCCAGCCTTGTTAACCAACCTGTCTCACAGTGACTTGGGATGTGCAGCTACTGATTTGTGTCACCACTGTGCCCTAGATTGTATGTTTACATCATTGCAATGCATGCTTCCAATCTTCCTCTATCTTTGCCATCAGCTGTGCCCTGAAAGCTGAGCCACTCCTTGTGCTTTTGTCTGGTTTTCCATGGACTGATAGGGTGTGCTTGCACAGAATACTGGGGGGGGGAGGGAGTTGGGGGTGGGGGGGGGGTGGAAATGTCCTCTTTCCTCCGAAGGGCTCTGCCCATGTTTGCAGATAGATGCTAACACACCCATTTCCTCCTGTCTCTCCTCGCAGGCAGATTCATGAGGTGCAAACTCACATGGGGCAGCTGGAGAAGGCGGATGCGCAGTCTGTTCACTGTAAGTATTCATAATTAGGAGATGTAAACAGAGCCAGCCTGGTGCCAAGGCAGGGGAGCGGCTGATGTGGGCATGAGGCTCTGCCAAAAGAAATAATGACATTATTTTTAGTCCTGGTGGGGCATCTTATTACGACATCATATTATTAGGGTATGGTCCAAACCTCTTAGAGGGATGTTACAGCTTTTCATGAAGACATTCTAAACAAACATTTTTTGATTTTTTTTATTCAGATACCCTCCAGAGCTAATCTATTATAGCTTTGATCTCATCTCTTCAAATGTTTTACATGATAAACAGTAAATTTGTTAATTTGGAACTCTGAGGACTATTTCAGACATTAATCACTTGGGGTGACTGTCTGCCTTCATGCTTCTTAACTGATCTTGCCATATATTCACTTGCTGCAGCCCAGTTGGATTGGGGGGGGGGGGGGGGGGGAGGGTTAAAAATTTCAGTAAATTTCAACTAAAATTTATATTTTAGTGGTAGTATTAATGGAAAGTATAGTAGGAAATGCATGGGTTGGGCTGTATGGCTCTACTTACCCTATAGCAGCTGCCCTCTGATCTTTTTCCCTTTGTGATTTGACCCAGGCCGTGCTGGACATGGAGTCAGACCTCCCGCTAACCTAATATCTAAAATGTACTGAATAATTTTAGCACCATATGCTGCAATATTGTTTTAGCAGTTGTTGCAGAGCATTGATTAGGAGCACTGGCTGAATGTTCTTTTCCCCTATTGTTCACCCAGGACATTGAGGCCTATTTGTAGCAACCATTACTGCCACCCCAGGTTAAGTCAGTTTAAATCAGCAGACTGGAATGGAGCCTTGTGACCTTATATCTCAGTTGCTAGTCACCAACTGAGCCATCAACGAGGCGTTCTGACATTCTCTTAATTGGAGTTTGTGTAATTTGGGATTGAAAGTTCATAGAATGCCTCTCTGAGCATGTTTTTATTTCATATTTTAAAAGTCAGTCCCAGTGTTGTCTTGTTATTTGATAGCAGTTGACCCTAAGGGTCTTAGCAGAAAATAAATAAATAAGGAAAGAGTGATGCATTTACATAGCCCCTTCACCGTCTCAGGACATCCCAATTGTCTGTAAAGTGTTTTTAGTACTTTTCTGCCAACAGTTGTAATCTAGGAAACAGGACCTCTAATTTGCACACAACTGCCTCCAGAGCAATGTGATCATGATCATGCTTTTTGAAATGCTGAGTGAGAGATAAATATTGGCTAGAACCACAAGTTAGGACCACTTGTGTTAGCACTTCTTAGAACTGGTACTGTAGGACCTAGTGGAGGGGCCTCATACTTTCTGTGCTACATGTGAGTACCTGGCTTGATTTTTATGTTGCAGATTCCATTCCCCCAGGTGCATTTCTGGCAAGGGCAGCATGTAAAATAAGGTGCCTTGCCCCACACCTCTATCATACAGGGGCTGGTGGACAGGCATTGAAATTGGTTAGCTAGCTTAGGTATATTGTTTTATAAATTTGTAATGTATAATTGATTTTAAATGTAAATATTATGAACTCCGTTGACCCTAATATGACCCTGAGAACACAGAACAGTACAGCACAGTACGATCCCTTTGGCCCTCTATGTTGTGCCCTGCCACAGCACAATATGTTTGGTGTATGCAGGTTTTTTGTTCATGTTTTCAAAATAACAGGAAGGAAGTTGTGTTGGCCCTGGAAGATGCCGTTTCCTCATCAGTGGTATGTACCCAGAAGATAGAGGCCTCCTTCATTCATGCACACAAGCACTCTCCTCACTTTCTTCTTTTACATTCTCTTCTGTCTTCTTTTTCTCCTGTCTTTCCCTCTCTCGCTTGCTCTCACACTTGCACTCTCGCATGGTCGCTCCCATGCTGTCGTTCATGTGCGCGTACCCTCTCTCTCACATGCAGTCTGTCTTTTTCTCTCTCAACAACCTTCTGACTCTGATGAGAGATGTCACCCATGCCTGACACTATAAATGTGCCATATTGACATTCAGACAAGTTGGTGTATTACATGTCTACAGTTTGGCTTTAAGAACTTGCATAGTTCATCTATTTCTACTTCTATTGTTTTAATGATTTAATAATTCTGTTGCTGCTGCAGTGGTGGAAAATGAAATACAAGCCAGAATAGATCAGATTTTCAGCAATCTGGAGCGCCTTGAAATACTGACCAGCAAAGAGCCTCCAAATAGACGGCAAAATGCTAAACTGTAAGTGTGATTGCTATTTCAGTACACATCATTCCGTTCTTTTGTAAGCTTATTTATTTGTGATATATGTTGAACTTTTTACAAAAGAGTCCTAGGTTTCAACAAGCTGCGTGAAGCATTGAGTTTTGTGTAGCTGTATTGTTCAGGAAATTCCAAGCCGGTGTCCTGAATCCAGTGTAACAGGATAGTTGCAGCATACATAAAAATATATACTTTTAATACATGAATCTCAATATGAAACATGCTGAGGTCCAAAACAGATGTCTCTGCAAAACACTTGTTATAAATCACATAGTGACGATGTTCTTCCAATTAAATTTTTCACCTTTTGTCAAATTTTAATGAGTTGGTTATAATCAAAAAGAACCTGTGTGTATCTGCTAATTGACTTAGAAATTGACATGCTTGTTTTTGTGCCAAAAGTTCAAAAGATATAGGATCAAAATCAGGCCATTCAGCCCATCAAATCTGCTCCACCATTCGATCATGGCTGATATGCTCCTCATCCCCATTTTCCTGCCTTCTCTCCATATCCCTTCAACCCATTACCAGTTCAAAATCTGTCTAGCTCCTCCTTAATTTTACTCACTGTCCCAGAATCCACTGCATTTTGGGGTAGTGAATTCCACACATTCACACCCTTTTGGGAGAAGTAGTTTCTCCTCAACTCTGTTTTAAATTTGCTACCCCTTATCTTAAGACTATGATCTCTTACCCTAGATTGCCCCACAGGACGAAGCAACAGCTTCACGTCTATTTTATCCACACCTTTTTATCATCTTGAATACCTTAATTTGATCTCCCCTCATTCTTCTAAATTCCAGATAGTATAAGTCTAAACTGTTCAATCTGTCTTCATATGGCAAACCCCTCATCTCTGGGATCAATCTAGTGAACCTCCACTGATCTGCCTCCAATGCCACTGCATCTTTCCTCAAATGAGGGGACCAAACCTGTGCACAATACTTCATATGCAGTCTTACCAACCCCTTGTATACTTGCACCAATACTTCCTTACCTTTATATTCTATTCCCTTAGCTATAAAGGTCAGCATTCACTTTCTCATTATCTGCTGTGCCTGTATGCTATTTTTCTGTGACTCATGAACGAGTACACCTAGATCCTTCCACACCGGAGCACCATGAAGTCCCTCCCCATTGAGATAATAGGTCATCTCATTTTCTTTGACCCAAATGCATGACCTCACATTTATCCATGTTAAACTCCAAATGCCACATTTTGGCCCACTCTCTAAACCTATTCTATATCCATTTGTAAGGTTCTTATTTCTCATTGCAGTTTAACATACTGCCAATTTTTGTGTCGTCCACAAATTTGGCTATAAAGCCTACTATCCCTGTATCCAAAATTTTAATCAAAATGTGAGGTTTCAGTGCTTCAGTTGTGTTAATGTTAGGAGTCAATCTGTTTTAAATTCAAATCTATTCCTTAATTCCCAATCGTAAAATTTCCAAAGTGACTGCCACCAGAATAAAATTAAATCACCTTCATCTTCCACCCTCATTTCCTACTGACTGTAGATTGTTGTAATATAACTCCATATAAAATAGGAAATCCTCCTGGTGTACCAGATTTATGCCACTGAATAATTTTATAAATGAGGGACTAATTATTTTGTAAACTGTATATTTTGCCTCTTCGCTCTGGGCCCCAGTCATGGATGCTTTAAATGGAGTGGGGAATGGGCAGTTGTAATAGCATTTCCTCTAGTGGAAAATAAAAGCTGCCTTTAGTAATCTGGGCAGCATTATGAATTCCAGAGTGCTGTGACTGAAATAAGAAAACCAGAAAGAAAAATTCACCTTGTAAATCTAAAGAAGAGTTGGTGATGTGGAGAAATTAATTTATCTCTTTATTTGAAGGTTTTCTTAAGATATAGTTAAGTAAAGAAAATTCTAAAACTATGATTGAGATGTATTAAAGTTTGTTCTGTAATGCTGGATTGTTTATTTCTTTATTTTACCTAAGAATTTGTATTTACGAATTTGTACGTTTGTGCCGAAGATCGCACCATAAGTGGCGACTTGTAAACATTTCACTGTACTCATGTGAGTACATGTGACAATAAAATTAATTCTCATTGGACAAAATTCTTGTGGAGGGTCTGAGCACATAAAAGGGGCAATGCAGCTGCATGTTATTACTTCGTTTTTTTCAATTCTGGCTGATGATGAGGATTGTACACCTGAAAAAGCAAATTTGGATTGAGCACTCGCCTTGCAGGCATGTGCATCAGTACATCTATTAGGCTGTGTGCATTTCAAAAAACTGTTGCAGAGGGCAGCAAGTTTTTGTCCTTGGAAAAGGTTGCTGTATTCAGTTATGGGTTGCTATAGGCAAATTGGCTTCTGTGTTTGCTGACAAAGCAGCAGTAATTAATCACAGTAGTTAATTGGCATTTGAAGTGTCTTAGTTGATCCTCAGGTTGTGAAATGTGTTATATAAAAAATAGTACTTTATCTCAACAACTTCATGTTTCTTCCTGTGCACTAACTAGATTCCAAGATCTTTGTGATTAACACTGTCCTTAGGCCATGGCCTACTGCATTTAGGTTTTGCAGTGAAATATTTTTTGATAGTTATTAACTTATTGTTAAATTTGGTATTTTTCTCTCCAGCAAAGTGGATCAACTAAAATATGACTGCCAGCACCTGCAAACAGCTCTGAAGAATTTTCAGCACCGTCGATATGCCCGTGAACAACAGGATCGAGAGAGAGAAGAACTGTTGTCACGCACATTCACAACCAACGTAAGGAGCTATTCATGCTGTTTAACCCTACAATTTTTTTAAGTTTGTGAAACCAGTTCAAATAAAGACAGGTAGTGCAATAGAAGGGAAGTGTGTGGTGTAGTTGTAATGTCACTGGACTAGTAATCCAGAGTTAATCCTCTGTGAATCTGGGAATCCTCTGGAAATCCCACCATGGCAGCTGTTGGAATTTCAATTCAACCAGTAATCTGGAAGAAAAAAAGACTAGTCTTGTTAATAGTGACAGTGAAGCTATCAGCAATTGTTGTAAAAACCATTCTGGTACAATTATGTACATTAGGGAAGGAAATGTGGCCTACATGTGACTCACTCAATGGGGTTGACTTTTAACTGCAATGGCCTAGCAAGTTTCTCCCATCAATGGCAATTGGGAAAGGGCAACAAAAGCTCATGTTTTAGGATGATTCCCACAACCCATTAGCTTATAAAGAAAAAAACAAGATTGGAGCACCAGGGGAAACATGGGATTTTGGTCAGTGCCTGTTATGTCTCCATATGTTGATGTGCAATGAAGTGTGGTGGTGGAGGAATCCATCCTAAGAGCAAAATACTGCAGATGCTCAAAAGCTGAATTAAATCAGAAAATGCTCACTGTACTTCGCAATTCAGGCAACGTTTATGGAAAGAAGGAAAAATAACTTTTTAGCTCCGTAACCTTGCATCAGAATTCGAAAATTAGAAATGTACGGAGTTTTGAGCAATTGAAAGCAAGGCAGGTTGGAACAAAAAAAAGTTGAATGTGTGATAGGTGAGGACAAGAGAGATTAAATGACAATTTTTATCGTATAACATCCACAGCGATTCATGATGGGATAAATAATGAAACAAAAGGAACATCTAGATGAGTATTGAATGACATAAAAGTGACCATCTAAATGCAAAGTAAAGGGATTAAGAAAGAAGCAAGAGAATAACCAAACTAGCAAAAAAAGGCTAAATCCCAAGTGGAAGTTATGATCTAAAATTGTTGAACTCTTTGTTGAGCTCGGAAGCCTGTAAAATGCCCTGTCAAAAAATGAACAGCTATTCCTCAAGCTTTCATTGAGCATTATTGGAGAACTATAGGAATCCAAGGGCAGAAAAGTTAAAGATGGTGAAGAATTGATTACGTGCTGAACAGAGGTATTTTGCAAAGTGGTCATCCAGTTTGCATTTTACCAATGTAGAGAAAACATATGAGATTGAAAGGAAATATAAGTTTAATTTGAAAGGGATATTTGATGTCAGTGATGATAATAAAGGGATAGTAATAGAGAGGGAAGGGTTTTCTATTTCTTGCGATTGTCAGGGTGAGTGTCGGATTTGAGGGAATGCTTGGGGGTGACTGAGCACTAGACAGTGGTGTGTGGAAAAATATTCCCTTCAGAGAGTGATAAATGGCAGGGAGCAGGGCAAGAGGGCCAAATGTTATACTTCTACAGTGTAACAATTCTGCAATTTGGCAATAGTCTTTGATGATGGCAGAAATGTTGGAAAAGAGATCTAACATTTCTCTAGTGGCTAATTTCTACACTAGTGATTGCTCGGAGGCAGCTCATTATCTGTCTAGCTGCATTGAGTAATGGTAGGAATTGAGAAGGAGTGAAAGAAAAATAGAAGGAATTTTGCCTTCAATGCAAGAAAAAAACTTCATATTCGCTGCGTGGATAATTCTACAGTTCAGCTTAAGAAGAAAAATGCTAGTGTTAGCAGATAATTGTTAGTGCTACTGCTAAAGTTCTGAAATCATTGGAATGTATACATGGTGTAAATCTTTGTATCCCCTGTGGTGAAGGATTCAGCGAAGGGTGAGGAGGGGTACAATGGAAGAGGATGATTATATGTTGAATGTTTGCCTTCAGGTAGTAAGTTGTAGTTTGCTGTAATACTGCAATGATGGTAATAACATACATACCTTCATTTCTACATTGTTCTGTAAAGAAGCTAAGAGGTCCTTGCAAAAGTATTTTAGTTCTGGTATATTTAATTATGAAGCTACTTCTATCTGGTGGAAACTAATGTAGGGGTTTCACAAATTATCTGGTCCTGTTGCCTTCTGCTTTAGTCTTTCATTGGCATTGATCCAAAATCCAGAGGAACTAACATTAACAAAAAATTGATGTCGGATTATCCCTTAAGATGATGGTGTTTAATATACATTATAATGTGACATTTTGAAAAATTCTTTTAGGCTTAAGTTTCCCTCCCACCCCAAAAGATTATTCTACACTCTGCAAATTTAAATTTTGGCTAAAAAAATTGGATTGTATTAGTAAATAATGATGCTAATTTTAGAGTATTGTTTAAGATCCAGTCTCCTCTTAGCCTACCAACTTGGACTGAAGTTGACATCACAGCAGCATGAAAGGTTATTCCAGAATTTTAGAAGTACTTGTTACTGAATCAGACTCCCTTATATAAAAGATCACTACTTTTCTGATTCTTTTTCGAAGGGAGAAAAATGCCTGCTTAATATCCCTTTGATATGGATTTAGGATTATTGGGCACCGTGAATACTGCAGCTTTAAGTCTCTGTGTTACTTAAAGTTTTAGGCCTTACTGAGAAAGTTTGGTCAATCCTCAGTAGAAAACGTGTTGTGATAGTCAACTGTGCCTGAAGTAAATTTAGAAAGATTTAGTCCACTTGAATCGCTAACTTTTGTCACAGAGTTGTGACACAACACTGATGCTTCTGAATGAAGCATGGCACATGGAAAATTGCACTTGTGCAGAGAATTTCAGAAGGAATGCTTCACTTGTTGAAGCTGGAGAATGGTTGAGTCCAATTTTAAAATTGCTATTATATCTTCCAAGTGCATGAGAATTGTTCTATACATTGTATATTTGGTTTGGCTGACCAATACTTTGCTGTGAAATCTGTTGTAGTAAAAAGTGAGGTCTGCAGATGCTGGAGATCAGAGCTGAAAATGTGTTGCTGGTTAAAGCGCAGCAGGTCAGGCAGCATCCAAGGAACAGGAAATTCGACGTTTCGGGCAAAAGCCATTCCTGATGAAGGGCTTTTGCCCGAAACGTCGAATTTCCTGTTCCTTGGATGCTGCCTGACCTGCTGTGAAATCTGTTGTGTTTGTATTAGAAGACCTGCAGCTACTTTCTCGAATGGGTGCAAGTGCTTCCTAAACTTCTGTTGAGAGATTTTGAAAGAATGAACTGGGTGAAGAATGTGTGCAGCTGGGAAGAATGGTGGCTGCTGACTGTGTCAGAGGGTGAGATTGAAAGAATGTTCTTGTAGGAAGGGAGAGTTCTATACAGCTATGAGATTAGTGTGGAATCAAAATCTTGGGAAATTGTTGAACTGAGAGGTGTTGGAGATGTGGATCATATTTTGGTGTTAGTGGTACCAAAGTAATGGAGAAGGGCACTAAAATTGCAGAGATTGAAACAGACACCCCAAGATACACAGGGATATCTGCATCGCTGAGATCTACTTCCACCTTCATAGCATTATGTGTCTCTACTTCTATCTTGGCTCATCTGCAGTTGAGAGTCCCATGTCTTTTGTGCCCTTTTTAATTCTGGAGGTGATTATTCCAGTGCTTACCTGGTCGATCAGTCATCTTCTGCTCTGCATAAACCTGATTCATTAGAAACTCTGTTTCCTAACTCTCACGAAATTCTCTTCACTCAATGTTCCAATGCTCACTGAGCTACAATAATTTCTAATATGACAATGCCTCACTTTTAAACATTCACTTGGTTTCAAACTCTCTCCATGAATTATAATCCTCCGATCTCTGCCATCTTCCAGCTGTAAACTTCTGAGAATTTGTGACTTTGTAATCTCAACACTGACAACCGTGCCTTCAACTGATGAACACTTAGGCTTGTATTCTCTGGAATTCCCCCTGAAACCGCTTGTCTTTTTATCTACTTGTTAGGATGGCATCCTTAATTTCTTTCCTCTTTGACCAAGTTTTTAGCTACCTTCTCTCTCTCTCTCTCTCTCTCTCACCTTATGTGGCTTAATGTTTAATAATACTCCTGAAATGCCTTAGTGAAAAATATCCTGTTAAAGATGCTGCATAAAAGCATGATGATGTGGGATTGAAATTTTACATCGTTAGTTCAGGCTAAACAAAGAGCTGAGAATGGGGATGTAGGAGCGAATTACTTTAGATGCTCAAATCTGTACAGAAGATAAAAAAATGCTGGAAATCACAGCGAGTTATGCAGTGTTGAAGGGTCATCTAACTTTGGCTTGCTCTTTCTCTATGGATGCTGCCTGACCAACCATGATTTTGAGACCGAGGATGTAGTTATATTTAAGATACAAAGATTTTGATGATGATGATGCCAAAGGCTGGCATCTAATGTTCCAGTCTTCAGCTGAAGCTGATTCTGGCTTCTTGTAACTAGTGAGCAAGTAATTGTCAAAGTCTGTGTAGTTCGGAGCACGTGCTCTGGGAAATAAAGCTGGATATCAGCAGTAAGGCTATAAATGGCTTGCAGTTGATTTGATTTCCTGTCTGGACCTATGGAAATAGAACTATGGCAGGATATTCTTATTAGAGAAGGTACACAGTCAACCATTAAACAGAATATGCAGTTATGACTGCATAATTATAACATTTGCAAAGGGTGCCGTTGACTTCTTGGTCAAAATTGTTTCCTATAGATGGAAGATTCCATGGCAACAATACTTGAGGCAGTTTTGGACAGAACTGAGGGATCCAGGATGGTTTCCTTTTTCAGAAAAGGAGAATAATGATATTTATTTTGAAAGACATATGAACAGTAGTAGATCAAGAATAATTAATTGTGATTAGCAGCTGAGCCAGGACAGTCAAGAGCATAGCTAGTCTGTCTACAGGAAGGGCGAGTTTGGCGACTGGCGTTAGGAGACTGGGATGGCTTGGACTAGGAGCTGAAGCAAGTGAATGGTCAGGAACAAAGGAAATGGTCAGAAAGATGGGCAACTACTTGAATGGCCTGTTCTGAAGACACGAATTGGTAAGTTCCTCCTCCTCCATCAAAGGTAAGGGTGAAGGTACAAAGAAGGGAACATAGTGGAATTGAACAATTAAACACCTTGGTGCTGTTAGTACAGACTGTGCAAGTATGAGCATCTAGTTGTACAAAGGATAGTAGTTCTTATCTACCTGAGAACTGGCTTTGTGTAGGTGGATAGTTTGGATAATGCTTTGTGTATCTGTTTATTGCTTGTCACTAATGAGCAAATGTTTAGAGTGAGTGACTGGTGCAGTTCTCATTGAGTCCTATCCTTCCAGGCACAAGTTCAAACCTGGTGAAGTGGAAGTGCAATTGATAAGGGTGGTTAATTTGACAGTCTTTTTAATGTACTGTTATTTGAACACTTGTAACCCATTAGGATTTGATTACTTTTGGAATAGAACCAAATTAGTGGGAGCATGAAATTCTTGCTACTGAGTCAGTTGTTGATGCTCTATTATTTAACGTCAGATTATCCCTTGCAAGTTTTTCTTAAAATAGAAAATTAGAAAATTTAGATCCCTGCTTATTTTCTTAGAATAGGATGCTGTTGGTTATCCATGTTGTTGGAGGAGTTGCTACATTAGAGATGAGATCTTTGAGCAAGTTCCTGTGCAGTTACAGAGGAGCATTGTATCACTTTGTCCCAGTATTCATTTTCTGAGATGCAAGGAGCTTATGGAAAAACAAAGAGGAACACTGAGAATCTTATATGTGAAATACAGAGTCCTACAGCACAGAGACAGGCCCTTTAGCCCAAATTGATCCATGCTGACCAAAATGTCCATCTACGCTAACTCCAATGAACACAAATCTCTGATAAATTTGAATGCAAAAGGTCTTTCAACCTGTAGATTAGCTATTTGACTGCACTAGCAGATTGAAGCACAGTCACGGCAATTATAGACTCATTATTTCAGACCATTGTGAAGTCACAACCTAAATCCAGAGTCAGGATTTAACTTGAGAGAAGCAGAGAGTCTCAATCAAAACATAAACTGGTTCAATACTGTAGTTGCTCTGTAAACACATTAAACATTATCTCCACTTTCACATGAACTACTTCAATGAATGATTGGAGATGTGCTGTTTGGTCCTAGAGAGTACGACACTGATAGAAGACATTTACCTAAGTTTGCAAATGCATTGCAGTTCTCATGTGTTTTAATAATGTTTGACAGTTCATTTACATTTTCATTACTTTATTATTTCTCAGCCCTCCTTTCTATTTTTTAAAAAAAAGTGATATTCTGACAAAGATTGAGGGATAGCCTATAATCAGATTTCCCTCATAATTGCATATTTGTAAACCCGTGCTGAGATGAACCATATAAACATTGTTTTTATTTGATACCGAAAGGAATCTAAGCAGGTAATGAGGACCTCCCATTTTTTATGCAGGATGCTGACACCTCAATAGCAATAGACGAGTCCTTGCAGTTTAACACTTCTTTACACAATGCACACAAAGGAATGGATGATCTCCTGGGGAGCGGGTCCTCTATTCTGACTGGACTGCGGGATCAACGGATGACTCTCAAGGTGGGACAAAACAGAACCTGCAGGATCTCTAAAAAGACCCTGTTATGTATAACCTTTTTATATTGAATTACCTGTCTCTGACTATTAACACAGTATTTCATACTAGGTATCGTTTTTTCATTGCCAGATTTTCTCTCCTCCCATTGCTGACTGATGACGTTAATCTACGAGACTTTTTTAATAGTGATCTGCACCTTTCGATTCAGTGTCTTCAGTCTAAGCAGCAAGAGTAGCTATGTCAAGTGATTTCCAATTATGTAGCGAGGGAATGCTTGTTGATACTTAAAGCGTCAATACTGGACCCCTATTGATGCTGCATTGCAGCATTTTTCATTTAGTGGGGTCTTTACCTGGTGTTTGTGCAAAGGTTTAAGATGTCTGCTTTGTTATAATTGAAGCTACAAATATTTTTGAGAAAAAGTAGTTAAGGATCACGATCATCAAACTTACATGTGGAGTCCAACATTTTTTGACTTGGACGTCCAAATAAGTGTCATATACATTGTCTCAATAAGGTGAATTTTTTCTCATCTAAAGGTCAGTATTGTCAAAACGTGAGGAATAATTTGTCATTTTCACAAATGTGGTTACACATTTGACATAATAGTTTTATTCTTTAAAGAATATTTTCAGATAAGTCCTTCCCAAACAGCTACAGAGAATGAAATAGAGTCATAGAGATATACAGCATGGAAACAGACCCTTCGGTCCACCCATCCATGCCGACCAGATATCCCAACCCAATCTAGTCCCACCTGCCAGCACCTGGCCCATATCCCTCCAAACCCTTCCTATTCATGTACCCATCCAAATGCCTCTTAAATGTTGCAATTGTACCAGCATCTACCACTTCCACTGGCAGCTCATTCCATACACATACCACCCTCTGTGTGAAAAAGTTGCCCCTTAGGTCTCTTTTATATCTTTCCCCTCTCACCCTAAACCTATGCCCTCTAGTTCTGGACTCCCCTCGCCAAGGAAAAGACTTTGCCTATTTACCTTATCCATGCCCCTCTGACGCTCCAGGGAAAACAGCCCCAGCCTGTTCAGTCTCTCCCTGTAGCTCAAATCCTCCAACCCTGCCAACATCCTTGTAAATCTTTTCTGAATACTTTCAAGTTTCACAACATTTTTCTGATAGGAAGGAAACCACAATTGCATGCAATATTCCAACAGTGGCCTCACCAATATCCTGTATAGCCGCAACATTACCTCCCAATTCCAGTACTCAATACTCTGACCAATAAAGGAAAGCATACCAAATGCCGCCTTCACTTTCAAGGAGCTGTGAACCTGCACTCCAAGGTCTCTTTGTTTTGCAACACTCCATAGGACCTTACCATTAAGTGTATAAGTCCTGCTAAGATTTGCTTTCCCAAAATGCAGCACCTCGCATTTATCTGAATTAAACTCCATCTGCCACTTTTCAGCCCATTGGCTCATCTGGTCCAGATCCTGTTGTAATCTGAGGTAACCCTTTTCGCTGTCCACTACATCTCCAATTTTGGTGTCATCTGCAAACTTACTAACTGTACCTCTTATGCTCGCATCCAAATCATTTATGTAAATGACAAAAAGTAGAGGACCCAGCATTAATCCTTGTGGCACTCCACTGGTCACAGGCCTCCAGTCTGAAAAACAACCCTCCACCACCACCCTCTGTCTTCTACCTTTGAGCCAGTTCTGTATCCAAATGGCTAGTTCTCCCTGTATTCCATGAGATCTAACCTTGCTAATCAGTCTCCCATGGGGAACCTTGTCGAATGCCTTACTGAAGTCCATATAGATCACATCTACCGCTCTGCCCTCATCAATCCTTTTTGTTACTTCCTCAAAAAACTCAATCAAGTTTGTGAGATATTATTTCCCACGCGCACAGCCATATTGACTGTCCCTAATCAGTCCTTGCCTTTCCAAATACACGTACATCCTGTCCATCAGGTTTCCTTCCAACAACTTGCCCACCACTGACGTCAGGCTCACTGGTCTATAGTTCCTTGGCTTGTCCTTACCACCCTTCTTAAACGTGGCACCAAGTTAGCCAACCTCCAGTCTTCTGGCACCTGACCTGTGAATATCGATGATACAAATAACTCAGCAAGAGGCCCAGGAATCCCTTCTCTAGCTTCCCACAGAGTTCTCGGGTACACCTGATCAGGTCCTGGGGATTTATCCACTTTTACCCGTTTCAAGGCATCCAGCACTTCCTCCTCTGTAATATGGACATTTTGCAAGATGTCACCATCTATTTCCCTATAGTCTATGTCTTCCATATCCTTTTCCACAGTAAATACTGATGCAAAATATTCAGTTAGTGTCTCCCCCATTTTCTGCAGCTCCACAGGGAATGGCAGGGAACTGAAACTTAACATTGGCAATAAATTCAGTGCTGTTTTCCCTTATACTTTTAAAATGATATTTTTGTTTTACTTAGCTCATAAACCTCTCACAGTACTTTTTATTATTTTATACGATTAGTTCATGATATTTTGTTTCTGTTTTTGCGTCAATATTTATATGTCTCTTCGGTCTCAAATTGTATAATGGTACCTTAGAAGAGCACCACCTATTGTTCTTTCACTTTGTATCCTGTCTATGTAATGCAGGTGCTTAGCCTTGCTCCATTTATCTTGGGTACCATATAATGTCTTGTACACATGGAAATTAATCCATGGAACTGCAGGTGAAAAATGCTCAGTAAGATTGTTTTCCTTGGGTGAAGAATTCATTTTATTTGTTTCTGTACAAGCTCGAACTGACATATCATCATCTTGATGGAGAGAATTCTCAGAACTCCAGGTCTCTCATGAAGATAGATAGATCATCTCAACAGTTCTTCTTTTGCCATTGGATGGTTGAGTGCATCAAGTACCAAAGTACATTTTTCGGGAAGGAAACAGAGTGACAGATTGAATGGTTGTTTTATTTGTTCCTCAGCTTAACTCAGTCATGTTCCAATTGATGACATATGGAAGAGTTATGAAGGAACCCTTGCTGCTTTGTGGAATCTAATTGTTGAAGTTTAATTGATGCCAATGGTTGATTGTTATGCCTTCTTCATCTTTAGGCTCCCATCTTCCAAATGTTATGCCACTTAATTGTGCTCTGTTTTGTGTGGAGAGTGTAGTTTGAAAAGGATGGATTGTCTACCTGTTACATAATATCTAAATGTTGTTCATCCTGCACCCATTTCCATGTAAACAAATATTGCAGCAGAACAGTTTTCTTATTGTGGGACAGAGTAGTTTTTTTATTGAAAAAGGTTTTTATATTTTACAAAATTATAAAAGTACAAAATGATAGTATAACAATCTTATATTACAAAAACATTAACAACAAACTACCTACTACTTTACAAAATAAATCAAAACTATCACAAAGTTTTGCGGAACAATCTTTCCATGTTACAATTCGATAAATAATTGAACTTAGCAAATGAGTTTAAATTAGCTTAAATTATATTAGCCTAACCTAACTTAATTTAGATGAGGTCAAATTAAATAAAATCAACTTAAAGTAATTTAACGTAACTTACATCACCTGATGCACCCCCACCGAAGCTCCCAACCATGGGAGCATCAGTTATTATACCAGTATTTATTCAAGCTTCTTCCCTGCAAGGCCCCTGGACCACCAAATCTGGCCTTCACGGCTATATAAAGGCCCAGGTCAATATGGCTGACAAGTCCGTGTCCATGCAATTTAAAAAGGGCCGCCATGTCTTATAGAATAGTTCCATTTTCTGGTGCACTACATTCATAACAAAATCCAGAGGAACGTTCTCCATCATTAATCTACGCCGTCCCATGAGACCTTGGGGAGTTTTCTGAGGTCCAGTTCATTAAAATGTACTTGCTTGCACAATACGTGAGAATGTTGAATAATCTCTTCCTGTGTTCATTTAGCGAAGGCAGATTCGGCAATCCCAAAAGAAGGAATACTGGATCTGCCTTAACTTCAATTCTCAGGATCTCCTTCACTTCATTTGCTATAGCATCCCAATACCTACGGATCTTATGACATGACTGCAGACAATATGTATGGGTACTGGTGCTTGTTTTACATTTAGGGCTCTCGAAATGAATTTTGCTAATCACTCTGGGGTCACATGGGCTCCATGGAGATCTTCAATTGCACAGCCTACGCTTTATTGCATAGAGATCTTTTTCATATTGTCCTGCCATGTTTCAGACTAAATTTATGCCCCTAGTTCCTGACTCCAGATTCCGTAGAATCTTTCCATATCTTCCAAGGTGCCCCCTCTCTGTAAATGGTATAGAGCACTGACAGAGAGTGCCCATGCACCAGAGCACTCTTCTCGCCATGTCGGATTTGTAGGGCTGAGCTAAAATTGTATGTAATCTTCCTCTGTATATAATCCCCAATCCGAAAATAATGGAAGAGGTCCCTATGAGGTAGCTAGTATTGGTGACTCAGCTGGTCAAAAGACATCAGGACCCCTCCCCCAAAAAGGTCTCCCTTGACCTCCCATGCTTTAAAGCCAAAATTTATTGATGCCAGCCTGAATCCTGGGGCTTCAACTAAGGATGCAAACAATGAGGTCTTATGCAGTTTGTCCTTACCCTGCCGCATCATCCTCCACATTTTAACTGTGTTTATAATAATTAGCCTTCTACAATGCTCAGCAACAGATTTCATCCTGTCCATAAACAGCAAATTAAGGAGGGGCAGTTGCCTGTGAGGTTTCAATGTCAAGCCATATCAACCTCTGATCCTTCCACACCCAGTCACTCACATAGAACAATATGGCGCTTATTTGGTATTGCTGAAAATCTGGGAGATCTAGCCCTCCCCTGCCCTAATCTGCCCCACCTCCCCCCCATACCCTGTGGGAGTTGCAACTTGGTGAATTTAATATGAGAGTGCCTATAACACCAAGTGAAGGATCCAAGCCAGCTATTGAGCTTCAGAAGCCTTCTCCTGAGGTATAGTAGCAGAGGAAGAACATCCATTTTAATTAGATTAGATTAGATTACTTACAGTGTGGAAACAGGCCCTTCGGCCCAACAAGCCCACATCGACCCGTCGAAGTGCAACCCACCCAGCCCCATTCCCCTACCCCTGCCCCTAACACTACGAGCAATTTAGCGTGGTCAATTCACCTAAACTGCACATTTTTGGAGTGTGGGAGGAAACCGATGCACCGGGAGGAAACTGGAGCACCCGGAGGAAACCCACTCAGACACGGGAAGAATGCGCAAACTCCACACAGTCAGTCGCCTGAGGCAGGAATTGAACCCGGGTCTCTGGCGCTGTGAGGCAGCAGTGCCGCCCACAAAATCAGAACTATTTGGCCTAACCATGATAATGGTAACCCCTCCAACGTTGACTATTCTGTTTTATCCTTTCAAACAATTGCACAAAGTTAGCTCGATACAGCTGGTGGAAAGCAGGGGTAATAAAAAGACCCAAGAAAGAAAACTTTTTGGTCACCACTGGAAAAGAAATTGTGTTCCACCCTCCAGGTCAGGCACTCTCACCAAGTCCTCTATGGGCATGGCTTCTGATTTTGTAAAATTAATTTTATACCCCAAGAAAATGCCAAATAAGTTAATCTTTTGTATTAACCGGGGTACAGACATTTCCAGGTTAGCCAAAAAGAGAAAAACTCATCAGCGTAGAGAGTAATTTTGTGCTCTCCCAAGCTTACCTTTGGGGCAACTATTTTAGAGTCCTTCTGAATAGCTTCCACCAATGGTTTGATTACTAAGGTGAATAGCGGTGGTGAGAGAGCACACCCTTGTCGGCTGCCTCTCCCAATGCTAATATTATTTGATGTTACGCCATTCATAAGGACCACCACCATAAGGTCGTTACTCAGCAGTACCATCCACCTAATGAATCCCCCAGGCCAAAATGTTCAAGAACACCAAAAAGATACGCCCACTCCACCCAGTCAAATGCCCTTTCCGCATCCAAGGAGACCACCAAGGCCGGAATTGACCTCTGCTGTCATACCTGTGCTATATTCAGCACTCTCCTGATAATACTGGAAGAGCTACAACCCTTAATAAAACCTGCCTGGCCTTCCTTTATGATAGTGGGCAGAACCTTCTCCAATATCAAAGCTAGCATCTTAGACAGGATTTAAAAACCTACGTTCAGCAGCGAGATATGTATATACGATGCACAGTCCTCGGGATCTTTCCCTCCCTTTAGAATAAGGGAGATATTGGCCTCCCTAAGAGGGTGGAAGGCAGTCCTGGCTGTATGAGTGATTTCTATACGCAATATTTGCTGGGCCAACATGTTTATGAACTCCTTTTCGAACCCATTCAGAAACCCATCCGGGCCAGGTGCTTTGCCACTATGGAACTGTCTTACCGCCTCTTGTGTTGTTACGGGTGCATTCGAAAGGGAGGCTTGCTCTGCATTCATACCTGAGAGGTTCAGATTCTCAAAAAAGGATTCCATCCTTGCTACTCCATCCTCACAACCCTCCGATCGATATAACTCTGCGTAAAATTTCCTGAATATTGCATTAATCTTTTTAGACTCGTGCGTGATAGTACCAGTTCTCTCCTGAATGGACACAGTGGACTGTGGGGCACTTTTCTTCCTGGCCAAATATGCCAGCTATCTACTTGGCTTATCACCGTATTCAAATAAACTTTGCTTCGCAAAGGAGACCTCTCTCTTTGCCACCTAGCTTGGCCACAGACAGTCTATTATAATACACCAATTCGACTGTCTTCAGCCAGGCATCAAACATATGTTGCTGTTCTCTCGTCTTTTCCTGCTCACTGAGTATGAAATAATTAAGCCCCTTAAATAAGCCTTGGTGGTCTCCCAAAGCATCGATGGGTTACTGGCCGTACCCGAGTTAATGTCACAGAAGGTCCTAAACTCCCTTGTGAAGTACTCTGTAAACTTGCTATTCTTCAAGAGACATTGATCCTTGCGCTGATCCATGTATCTATTCCACTACTTCTGACCTTGGCATCCAAGTACATTGCTGCATGGTCTGAAATGGTTATAGTCCCAATCCTGCAGAATAACACCTAATCCAGACAGATCGATAGAACAAAGAACATATCAATTCTCCTGCGGCACTTGCGTGAGTTGGAGTAAAAGATGAAATCTATACCATTAGGGTGATGACATCTCCAAGCATTCATCTGCTCCCACCCCCAAATAAGTCCACCAACTTTCTGGATTGCAGGGAAATACCTGAGGAACCCTTTGGCATCATGTCCACCTTGGGATCCATGAGATGGTTGAAGTTTCCTCTTATAATGTTGTGGCACACCCCAAGAGTGTTGATTAAGAATTTAAGGAGATGTGTCAGTGGTCTTATAGACATTCAGGATGCCAGACCCTTCCCTGTGTATTAAGGCCTTGAGGATCATGATCTGCCCATGTTCATCCTTAATTTGGTCTATTATCTGAAATGGGAGGTTCCTCTGTACTAAGATACCACTTCTCTGCTTTTAGAATTAAAAGTGGAAAAGAATACCCTCCACAGTTAAAGGAGAAAGTGAGGTCTGCAGATGCTGGAGATCAGAACTGAAAATGTGTTGCTGGAAAAGCGCAGCAGGTCAGGCAGCATCCAAGGAACAGGAGATTCGACGTTTCGGGCATAAGCCCTTCTCCAATGGGCTCCTGAAGAAGGGCTTATGCCCAAAACGTCGAATCTCCTGTTCCTTGGATGCTGCCTGGCCTGCTGCGCTTTTCCAGCAACACAATTTCACCTCCACAGTTAAAGCACAGTACTGCCAGGTACCTCACAAAAAATTGGATATTCAGGTCTCTCAACCTCTTCCTGACTTCATCAAAAGATTTCCTCTTCTTATTTACAACTCCAGAAAAGTCTTGAAAGAACATAATTTTCAACATCTTGTATACCGGGGCTTCTGAGTCTTCCCCCAGCCTTCTGGAGGCTTCCATTATCATTTGCTTCTCCTTGTAACACTGGGGTCGCAGTAGAACTGGGCAGGGGCTCTGATCTGACCCGGACCAGTGGGCATCGCTATCCGGTGGGCCTGCTCCAGCCTGACTCGACTCCCAGTCCCAGAAGCTGCGGTAGCCACTGCTCCAGGAGGCTACCGGGTTCTCACCACCTTCACGTTCCGGGAGCCTGGTTACCTGTAAATCCTTCCTTCGACCTCAATTCTTGAGGTCGTCGACCTGATCCAGCAAGGCCCAAACCTGGTTTTCCAACATTTGGATTCTTTCCTCCAAATTCTCCGCCACGGTCGTTTGTTCAGCCGCGTTGATCAAGTATTTGGATCTCCTGCACACGCTTTTGTAGCAGCGGTTCCAGTGCCGACTGGGTTTTCTCCTGCAGTTTTACGAACATCGAGACTAAGTTAAGTTGCTCCAATGGGTTCAAAGGCGCCGCCGCTGGCGTCGGGTCCATGACCACGGGTGTGCCTGGTACTGTAGGGGAGTGCCCTGCCTGCTGTGATCCTCGTGCTCCTATTCCTTTATTCGTCTTCATCTTGTTCCCAAATGTTAGGACCAGTATTTAAAAGGTTCTAGGGGTTTTGTTTTATTTTATTTTCCCAATTTTTCTTATAGATGGCTAGTGGGTCGGGGTATATGTAAAAGCACCACTTTACTTGGGTTATGGTGCAGAGCCCAGCACAGCAGACCTATCAGATCACCACCATCTTGGATCCCTCGAGTTTAGTTTCCAATTACAGTTAACTTTCCGAGATCCTGGAGGTGAAGAAGACATATGTGACGTGTACTGGTGGTATGCGTAACAAACATATATAAACTATCAGTAGGAACCGGTCCCTGCTGAGTGTGGGGAATGCTTATTATTTGATAGAGACTATACAAAACGGGTAATTTATTATTTTAATTGTCCACACCTCAGCTATGTTTTTAATTATTTTTCTACCAAATAATTGGTGATCTATCTTAGTTCTAGACTGGTGTGTGATGTTTTACTACCCATATTTTGATTCTCTATATGGCATCCAGATAGAGGAGACTTTAAAATTTATTTATGATATCTAGATGTCGCTGGTTTGGTGAGCATTTAGAGTCCATTCCTAGTTGCCCTTAAGGTGATGGTGAGCTGCCTGCTTGAACTGCCACAGTGTATTTGTTGTAAGTAGATTCACAATTCAGTTGAGGGTGAGGGGACAGTGACACTGAAGAAATGGCAAAGTATTTACAAGTCAGGATGCTGTCTTTTATGAGAGGAGGTAGAGAAAACTCTGAATGCTAACCTTGGATCAGGAGAGGCATGTACCGAAAAATAGAGGGAAGCAAAGAACTAATGAATAGAAAATAATTAGTCAAAGATGATCGATGAAAAAGCTTTTTCAAGTCGTTGATCAAAGAAGGAAAAGGAAATTAAGAAAATCAAAAAAGGAAAAAGAAGGAAATCATCTCTGATGGAGAGTCATCTAGATTTGAAACGTTAGCTTTCTGTCTCTCCACGGATGCTTTCTGACACAGTGATTTCCAGCATATTTTGTTTTCAGTACAGATTCCAACTTCTGCTGTAATTTGCTCCTAAAAAAGGAAAAGAGCTCAGTTAGTGTTTCTTTCACATGTAACTTCTTTTTACCACTTGAATGTGCTGAGGAAAGTTATCTGGCCTCCTGCTATATGTTCTTTACGAGTGCCATTTCTAGCAGCACGTTGGGAATGTATACATGACTGGCTTGGTGATTGCAAGCCGCCTTCTTTACTGTTTGAAGTGCCTTTGATTTGAATGCATAAGCAAAAGGAAGATGGTATCTCAAAGTTTCATGTCAGCCTGCCCAATATAGTTTTCAGAATTAATAATTGGATTTCCACAGTTGAATGGATTAGATCTACCTTGGTAACTGAATGAAAACTGACTGCAGTTTTAGAGAAAATACATTGTTCGGTACTAGCTTTTTTTCATGTAGCTGTTAAGCTTTGAATTTTCAAATGCTGTTTTCTTGCTTGAAATCACATTTCAAGCTTCCTACCTTTCAGTCTGAGAGGTCTCCTTTACTTTTTAGTCTCTCCAGAGTTAATGCAGATCATTTAATAAATGATTTTGAAAGGATTCCCATTATACTACTTTGCAAAATCATCATGGAAACATATTGGTATTTAAATAATTTACAGTAAGGAAAGTGGGTAATTGTTATGAACACATCTGTAAATTATCCTGAAGCAGCCCACTAGGGTTAATTTTCTCTTTTATCCAGTTCAGTTTGTTTTAAACTTTGAGTAAATCACTTGGTTTTCTTTTTGAGGCTCAAGTATACTAGTCCTTTGAAATATTGCAGCTTTTACCAGGCAAAATACGTTGGCTGCCTAAATAATTTCTATACCGAAGCAAACATGAGAAATCCAAGTGGGACTGCAAACCCAAAAAGATCCTGTTGCTTTATGTCTTTGAAGAGATATCTGTTGATGTCGATCCCAATTAATAACAATGACTGTTTTGGTTGATCTTTTTTTTTGTATTCTTATTTTGTTTTAAAAGTCTGCCCTGAGAAGATCCTGTGGAACATTCCGCATACTGGAACTAAAGTTTCTTCTTCATTGTCTCTCGGTCAAAATTTCAGGTGTTCTGTGGTTATGAACTGGATAAATGGTTCTGAGCAGTCACCTTAAACAGTGAGTGGCATTTACCTTAGATCTCAGGTGCCACAGGCTAGAGATCTAACAGTGAATAGTTTAAGTACATTGATACAATGAACTCTTTATGTAAGATAATATAAGCTTTATAACCTCATCATGACACTGGGAAGATTTGGAAACCTTGCTACTGGTAGTTCTTTCTTAATAAATCAACAAAGATTGTACAGTTTGAAAGAGCAGTTGATTAAAATTTATATCAATGTGAACATATCAGTTCCTTTTAATTTTAAAAATGTTCTTTATGTGAAAGTCTAGTTTTTCAGTAATTAGCCAACAACTTAATTATTTTCTCCACATGCTTGATATGATCACAATCTGTAGTTATGGGCTATCCAAAATGAATCTTCTGTTGAGTGATGTTCCATCTTTTCTCTCTCTCTCTGTCTTTTATATAAGTTTACAGACTGAATGCGGTTTACTCCTCTTCAGTTTCATCTTGTCTTGTGACTCACTTGTATTTGTGCAGTTCCATAGTTACTGGCACCTCTGCTATCTTGCTACAAAGGCAGCAGTTCATACAGGAGTCAAACCATTTGTGTCCTTGTGAAAATGCATGAACACGTTCCATGAGGGATGCGAGTCCAGCACAGTTTACTCTGCTTTTTTGAAATCAGGTAACTCTGGACTGACCACTGACTCCATCCCCTTCCCAGGCTACTATCTGAGGTTCACAAGACTGTTTGTAGATTTGGCTTTTATTTTATTTTACTATGGATTTGAATTCCAACCCCATTTCAACTTCATCTCCACTGTATAATTGCCCATTTTTAATCTTGCCTTAGCTCATCTACTGATTGTGCATTTTTTTACCTCTAGACATAACTATTTAAATAATCTTCAGTCTTCTATAAACTTGAGCTCAACCAAAAAAGCTGTGATTTTGTGATTACCATTTGTCTCTTTCATATACAAATGTACAAATTATGAGAAAGCATAGGCTACCTCTAGTCTGCTCTATCATATAATAAGATCATAGCTGACTGATGACTCCATATTCCAGCCTACCCACAATAAAGCATCTGCAGTCCTTGTAAACATTTGTCTACCTCTGTTTTCAAAAAAATTCAAAGACTTTGCTTCCATTGCCTTTCAAAGAAAATGTTCCAAAGACTCAAGATCCTTGTGAGAAACAAAGTCTCCTTATCGCTGTCTGAACTGGGCAATCCCTTTTTAAAATAGGAAGCCCTCATCCTAGGTTCTCTTACAAGCATCAAATCATCATCTTTCAGCCTGTCTTAGCCTAACCCTCATCTGACTGCCTTGATCACACTTCGTACCTAGTTCCTGTGAAGACCTGACAGCACTCTCTTTTTTTTTTCTCTCTGGCTTTGTCAACATCTGCTGTTTGCATCTTCTATGCCAGTACTTTTACGTATCTTTTCCTTTCTCCTGAAACAAAGATACATCTCCATGCTGGTTGGTAGGTACTCGATTGAATCCATTGCATTCCTAAGCTTCTCTCCATCCCTCCCACAATCATGACGAAATTCCTGTTTTCATCACCTTCCAGCCCATCATGTTCAACAGACCATTTTACAGCATGACATGACTATCAATTTTCCTATTCCTTTCCCTACACTTACTTACAACATTCTGAAAGGACTGCTTTCATTGCTGTATCTTGGTTCATGCTGTAATCTCTTCTTTCCCTTGGCAGCTTTCCATGCAAATACAGGAGATGCACCAACTGCCTTTTCACTTGTTCCCTTCAAGACATCCAAGACCGTAAACTCTCCTTCCAAACAAATTAGGAATTGACTTAATTTTGTTTTCAATTGTACTTGATGGTCATGTTACAGTTTCTTACATTTGGGAAACCAAATGCAATTTGAGTGATTGGCTGGGAACAGCATCTAACCAATCAAGTTGGCACTTTAATGATCTTTCCTGTCAACAGTCAGATAATAACCACCTTGCTTTCCTTTCTGATAGCATTGGTGATGTTTCTGTTCTTGGTAGTTAAATTTCTGTTAGACCATGTTTTATTCTTATCTGACAAACTACCAGCTCTGCTTTTGTCTTACATCATAATTCATTTGTCATTTAATCAATTTTGCATTTGACCCTACAAGCCTTCCCTTTTGTTCTTTTGTCCCCCTTTCTCCTTTTCTTTGTCTCTGTATTTGTGCAAAACCTGTTGCAGATTGTTCCAATTCTGCTATGATACCTACAGGGAAACCAGAGACTAAAGTAAATAAATTTACTGAATGGCCATCAAAATAAAGAAGTTGCAAGGAAGATTTTATATTTTGTAACTTTGACTTCAGTATAAATTAGAATCAGCTCAAAATAAGCATAAGCTAATAGGCCTGAGATAGCAGATATAACAGAGACTGTCTTTCTGAGTTAGGACAGAATTGATCTATGTATAGAGCTTATATTTTGTCTTTCACTTTAAACATCATTCCAAATTCTTTTTGGTCAGTTGTAAATTGTCTTTTCAGAGCTTCTGGACATTTGTTTTCCTCCATGATGTCAAACAGAAAATTGACCGTCGCATAGAGAGCCTTGAATGCTTCTCCTTAACAAAATTTTATGTTTTTTTTGTCTCTGCTTTCTTATCGTGTCAGAATCTGCTTGATCACCTTCTGCCCACATCCATCCTATCTTCAGCAGTAGCTTTTTCATCTGTCTTCCCTGTGTCTGGCCACATAACTTTCATAACTACTCTCCTTTTCTGCTTCCAAGTCAAATGGACCAGTATTTTTTTAATTAACCAAGAAAAGTACAATTTAGTGCTTGACAATTCATGTAAACTCTTAAAAATCCTTTTCAGATACTTGGAAGATAATTACAGCTATTCCAATGATATATTAGTAATTAAAGCTCTTTCACACTGCCAGCTTCTCGTTCAAAAGATTGTCACAATTTTGACTAACAGTTTTAAAAAGTGAAATGTCAACCCTATTTCTCTGCTACAGTTACTGCCTTACCTGCTGGGTATTCTTAATATTTTCTATGTCCCTATCCTAACTTGCACCTGGCATCATTTATTCATCAACCTTTACTGACTTTCAGTCCAATGATGCTTTGATTTAAAAATTCTCATTTAACCCTAACCCTAATCAATTTCCCCTCCCTATCTCTTTTACCTCCTTCAGCCCATCAGATTCTCGTGCCTTTTGGTCTTTTGCACAATCTCGATTTTCATCACTCTACTATGAGGATTCCTCTGGGTGGTATGAGACTTAAATGCAGATCTTGGACATTGCTTGTTTCAGGAGAGTGTTCAGCTCAGCAAATAAATTAATCAGCCAAAATTCTATATTCTACATTGACTTCAAGTACACATTGGCTTCCTTCAGTTTCCCACATTTGTTCAGAACTACCCAGATAGACTATCAGCCCTGTACAACACATTGCTCACACTAGTCTCAACATTCTTGCACAGATGTCCATACATTATCAGAGGGAAAAAAAAACCGAATGATGTACATTTCTTTTGAGCTTAAATAAAACATATGGCAAAATTTAGCTGTCAGCTCAATAATCAGGCAGATTTCAAGCTGTGAGTAATGCGAAATAAATCTTAGTTAAATCATGGTTGACGTATCTACAACTGTTAGATAAGTTGATTCCAAATAGGAAAATAAATAGAACAGACACTGTTTTCAGTGATTGAGCCTAACAGCACTTGAAACACTGATTGATATCCCTTGATTTAGCTAAAAGCCAGGTAAATTGTTAAATCCCTCAACCCAAAATGCCTTGCTGTGTTCTTATTGCAGTTGTCAGTGATCTATACAATCTAATTATTGATAACTGGTGTCACCAAACTGTACAGTGAAAATTGTATCAGAGAATCTCACGGTGTATTTGGTTTCACAGAATCCCTACAGTTTGGAAGCAGACCATTTGGCCCATCGAATCCACATTCCCCCTCTGAAGAGCATCCCACCCAGACCCACCACCCTACCCTATCCCTGTAACTCGGCATTTCCCATGGCTAATCCACCAAGCTAGCACATCCCTGGAAAGTACGGACTGTTTAGCATGGCCAATCTACTTAACCTACATTCCTTTGGACTGTGGGAGGAGCATGCAGAGGAAACCTGCGCAGACATGGGGAGAATGTGCAAAGTGCATAAGACATAGGAGTGGAAGTAAGGCCATTCGGCCCATCGAGTCCACTCCGCCATTCAATCATGGCTGATGGGCATTTCAACTCCACTAACCAGCATTCTCCCCGTAGCCCTTAAATTCTTGATGTCACAAGGAATTATCAATGTCTGCCTTGAAGACATTTAGCGTCTCGGCCTCCACTGCACTCTGCAGCAATGAATTCCACAGGCCCACCACTCTCTGGCTGAAGAAATGTCTCCGCATTTCTGTTCTGAATTGACGCCCCCTAATTCTAAGGCTGTGTCCACGGGTCCTAGTCTCCTTGCCTAACGGAAACAATTTCCTGGAGTCCACCCTTTCCAAGCCATGTATTATCTTGTAAGTTTCTATTAAATCTCCCCTTAATCTTCTAAACTTCAGTGAATACAATCTCAGGATCCTCAGCCGTTCCTCATATGTTAGACCTACCATTCCAGGGATCATCCGTGTGAATTTCCGCTGGACACGCTCCAGTGCCAGTATGTCCTTCCTGAGGTGTGGGGACCAAAACTGGACACAGTACTCCAAATGAGGCCTAACCAGAGCTTTTTAAAGTCTCAGTAGCACACCGGTGCTTTTATATTCCAACCCTTTTGAGATCAATGACAACATTTGCTTTCTTAATCACGGACTCAACCTGCATGTTTACCTTTAGAGAATCCTCGACTAGCACTCTCAGATCCCTTTGTACTTTGGCTTTACGAATTTTCTCACCGTTTAGAAAGTAGCCTATGCTTTTATTCATTTTTCCAAAGTGCAAGACCTCGCATTTGCTCACGTTGAATTCCATCAGCCATTTCCTGGACTACTCTCCCAAACTGTCTAGATCCTTCTGCAGCCTCCCCACTTCCTCAGTACTACCTGCCTGTCCATCTAACTTCGTATCATCGGCAAACTTCGCTAGAATGTCCCTGTCCACACAGACAGTTGCCTGAGGGTGTAATCAAACCCGGGTCCCTGGTGTTGTGAGGCAGCAGTGCTAACCAGTTTGTGCCAGCTCCTATGAAAGAGCTACTGATTAGTTTTACCCCGCAATATTTTCTACAACCCTGCAAATTTTTTGTTTGCATCTAAATATCTATCTCCTTTTTGATTGTTACTGATGAATCTGTTTCAGCTGCCCTTCATATAGAGCATTCGGTGTAATAACCCATCTGCATAGAATAAATAAAACCTTTCCTCCTGGCTTTTTTGCTAATTATTTTAAATTTTCCCTCCTATCTGTGACCGCTTCACTTTTCCTTGTTCCAACGAATGGTAACGGATCTGAAATGTCCACAGTTTCTGTATCAAAATATACTGTGAGATAGACTGAATATCTCTAGCATTTTTTAAATTTTAACCATGCATTTGGAAACTGATCCTCCTTATTTAGTCAGTTAAAATCCTTTATGATTTTGAATGCCTCTATTAAATATAGCTTTGTCTGCTCTGATGAGAACCATTTCAGGTTTTTTAGTCTATCAATGTAACACCCCTTGTATCACCATTGTAAAATGTGCATACGTTTTTCTGAATCAAGTTAAAAAGCCTAAGGCGCTCAGTAGTGGTTCAGCTACTGTTTCAAGTTGGCCAACTGCACGTGGAAATGAGTTTTTTTGTTCAGAATTGCACCGTGATCATCATATAAATGGAATACATATTGTTCCATTGTAAAAGTAGAAGGTAAAGTTGCCATTGTTTACCACTTTATTGGTTCCCCCCTGAGATGAATCCTCAGACTCCTTCCTTTTTTTGGCAATTTCTTAAGTCTCTTTCTTTGATCTAATACAATCTTTCCTTTTTCTTGTAAGCCAGAGGTAGATCATGTTTGATTTTGTGTCTCAAACGATTGTAGATTTGTTGTAATTCTCCATGTATTCTCTAAGTGCATGCTATTGCCTGCCTACTGTTATAACTTTTAATGTAATTTCTCAGTCTACCACAACTAACTTACTCATCATACTTTCATAGTTCCTTTTATTTCATCTAATGTGCTATATATCTGCTTGCCAACATTCCTGTTGCTTGCCCTCGCCCTCTCTGATCGCCGTTGCCCTCTCCGATCGCCCATTCCTGGTGGGTAAGTCAATAGCTGCGATTGATTGTATTTTTCTAAGTATCTCTACTTTAAGCAAAATTCCTTTTATATCCTATTCCTGATTAAATCTTCCGCCGGCATCCTACCCTTGAAGCAGTTTTCTCTTCCTGACTGGGTTTCCTTGCTACTATTTATTTCTGTTCAAAAGAGCCTCCTAAAATCTGTCCTTTCCTTAAAGTTGCTAAATATGGTGTCCAGATCAGGAGGGAAAGAGAATAGAACTGTCTCACTTTTCTCTTTGATGATGAAATCTATTAGCTGAATTCTGGTGTTATAGTCAATCACATTTGTCTTCTTAAAGCTAAAAGCTTTGAGCAGATGCTGTTAGGTAAAATTATGCAGTGATATATTTTTGTGAAACAGTTAAATAATCTGGTTATATTGGAGAAAGGAAGCTCAACTTGCTTGGTTTTGGTGAACCTTTGTATTTAGTATACATGGTCTTTTATTACAGATGGTTGGCCTTATACTGTGAATCTTTGAATTGAGTAATGTTCTGGGGGCTGAACCACTGTGAGTGCTGAGTTTGCACAGCAAACATGGCCACGTTCACTATTCTATCTATCTGATGGGTCATTTGGGATAAGGTTTTCATTGTGTTCACAGGAAAAAGGTCCTGTCAGGTATTATAATATATCATCATCTGTTATTCAAAGCTTCAGAACTGGCCAGTGTGCATTTTGTTTAGGTCTGTTCTGATAACTGGAATTCCTCACTAAAAACACTTCTTAATTGGGGATTAATTTGAATGAAGTTAAGGAAGATAAGACTTCGGTGGCTAATGTGCTGCAAGAATTCAAATTGTGTATTCTCCAGATTGCACAGCAAAAATCAGCAGTGGAGATTCAATCCTTCAGTTAACCTCCTGTGAGTGACATGTGCAATATATTGGCCATATTGAGACAAGTTAAACTTGTGATTATTGCTCAATTGCTCCTATTCCTCAAATGTTCAATTTTTTTTACAGCAAAAGCTAGTGCAATATTGTCACTTCAGCTGTGAATGCTTTGGAACCTGCTTTGATAGTCTTGATATAAGTCATAAATGTCAAATCTTGCAGTGACCGCTCCGCCCAGTCTGTCAATCTTGGTGATAAGGGTTCTTTTATACATATTTAAAAATGATTGCAAGAACACTTATCAAACCGTGTAACTTTTCCATTGATTGATCAGTACATTTCCAACAATGACAGTACTTGTTATGTCACAGGCAATTAGCAGATTATAAACACTTAATGGATTACTTGAAGTTTGAATTGTTTTTAAATTTTCGTGGTGTATGGAAAAAGGCTGCCCAATTGCCAAGGTGGGTGTGAGAATGTGATTTGGCCCTTTTTTTGTGTTTGTTCACCGTTCAATTCAGTTTTGCCCTCCCTCCACTTCTGTCATTGCGCCTTCCTCTATCTGTGTTGGCGGCCAGTTGGAAGCATGTCACTGTCTTTATCTAAGGTGTGGTCCCTGGGAACTGAGGAGCAGAGCTGTGAGAAATGCAAGTCCTGTCTGCTTCTGTTAGGGAGCAGAGAAGTAAGTGAAGTCAGGATCACTTGCAGTATAACGTACGCAGCAGGCTGGAATTTTCTTGCCAATAATATGCTTTCTACTTTTTAAATTTAACAGTCTGAGAACAAAAATGTATGTACTACAGTTTTTGAAAAACCTGGGAACAAGAAAGTCCAGATGATCCAGTTGTTGGTTTGGATGTGGTTCTAACCTGGAATTGGGTTCCAGGCTATCTATTGATCAGTTCCCACACTGTAGGTTTAATCATCTATTCCAAAGCGGCTGCCTCCCACTGGAAAACATCTGTGTCCTTGGGTTGTTTTTCCAACTTCAGAAATGATCTGAGCTGTAAACTTTGTAAACAACAGATAGCATATAATCACAGTTACGTGGCCACTACAGAACTTGCTGCATCCATGGAGAGGGTTCATTTCATATTCTTGTTTTGTCAGCAAACTCTTATAGTGAAAGTGATTCTGATCTTTGTTGCCATTTTTCTAAATAGAAAGACATTCTTCCTTTCTTCATTATGTTGCTTCCTCATGAGGTAGCACTAAAGTTGGGCTTCTGGTAAAAATATATGTTGAGCAGAGTTATAGTCAGGCAGTTGTCTCCCTTATATCTTATAATGCCCCAGAATCTGCAGTTGTAATTGATTCCCTGGAAGGATGGAATACCCATCTGCCAGGAATTAGTCCATCGCAACCAATAAAAAACAGCTAACCTTGCACATCAAACACCTGGAAGTGAAGACAGTGGCTCTGGAATATTTCAAGTGCTTAGTACAAAGCAAATCATTACATGGGCAATTCTAGAATACTTTGCCACATCATCAAGTAGGAGGGACTTATAGCCAAAGTTGAATGGGGAAGTGAGGGATCTTATTTCTGCCACCTGCATAACCAGCTTCTACATTTCAATGATAGCGATCTTGTCAGCCTGAAAGCTGGATGATCACCCTTTGTTTTCATATACTGTATTCCTGGATCCGATATGAGTTATAGGATTGTCTACTGAATGTCATCTCTGGTGTGTTCACTAAGATGCTATCTACATAGTACATTTTTATGATAGTGACTTTAATGCATTATAATCTCGTCTTTGGAGTCTACCTTCTGTATTTTCAATTTTCTGCACTGTATTGAATTGTCACTATTTTATATCGTTGATATAGAGAAAAGTAACTTGTTCCACTGCTTTTCTCTATACCATCCTCGCTGTGTGGAACGTGATTATTCATCTAAAACTGTGTTCAAGTTGACTGATGTACTTGTGGCTTTTACACTGGTACAGGATTGCATTAACGTTAGGAACCAAACTGTGATGTACCATATTCCTTACATTGTAGTGCTTCTTTATCATTTTTATTTCATGTAATAATGTGACTCTGTGGAGTTGTCTTGTCTTTTTTTATACATCTTTTCTATGTTGAGTGCTGTATCTGTTACTCCTTATATTTGTTAAACCTTTTATGTTCAATTTGATAATAGGAAAAATGGTTTAAAAAGAATCAGCATACGTTACCACATTGCCCTTTCTGTGTTCAGGAGTTGCGTTTCTAATGTTGGGAGTTCTATACCATTTAGCATTACACTGGTTAGAGACAACCTGGGAGAATCCTTTCTATAGAATGCTCTCCTGTTTGTGACATAATGCTGTCCCCGAACGTGCTCATACTCCTGGGACATTAAGAAATTTTGGACTAAGTGTCACCGCTGACTTCAGTCAGTGTTAAAGTTATAAAATCCTACATTTGATCAGGATGCTGATCGTACTTGTCTGAAAGGGTGGTGAAAGCACAGATGATAGTAACTAGGAAAAAAGGAACTGGAAAATAACTTGAAAAGGGAAAATTTGCAGAACTATGGGAAATAGACCATAGAGACTAGTGGATAAGTCTTTCAAAGATCTGGCACAGAAACAGTGGGCTGAATGGTCTCTTTCTGAGCTGCACAATCACATGATGATTCACGGTCAGTCCAGCCAAAAGTCCATTATAATCATTTATCCTTATTATCTCTGCTGTTGAGCTATGCTTATCAGTGTGCTGAAGCAAACCTAATCAGTTCACTGTCACTTTATCAGTGCAACCACAGCTGTAGAACCTTGCTGTGAATATCCAGAAGGAACTTGGGAAGAGGGGAATGTCATTTAGCCCCTCAAGCCTGTATATCATTTGCTGAGATTGTGGCTGATTTGTGACTGAACTAAAATAATTTTTTTTGTCCTTTAATGCAATTGTTCAACAAAAATCTCTGTTTTACAATTAACAATTGATTTGACATTATTTGTCATTTGTGAAAACGAGTTCAAATTTCTGATACCCATTATGTGTTGGAACATTTATTAACTTCAGTGTGAAAGGCTTGGCTCTACTTTTTCAACTGTCTCTGAAGACAAAACTCCCAAATCTGTTAGAAAGTATCTTTCTCCTTTCCCCTTAATATCCTGAATATTTTAATTAATGACCCCATCATCTTCAAAATTCCTATAATACAAATCACGTTTGTATAATCTTGCCTCAATATAATTTTTGGAGTCCAGATACCATTCTGACTAACCCGTACTGTGCTCACAATGCCAATTTTTCCTTCTGTGATATGAAGAGCTGCATTCCACGTATGATCTACTCATTAATGCAGATGATTCCTGTCCCCTTGTAGTCCTCTAGATATGTAGCCAGTTTTCTGTTGTGACTAATCTTTCTGTTTGGACTTACAGTTTTGGTTGGGATGCTGTTTGGAGGTTCGGGGTGGCCTCGATGAGTCTACTGGCTGCTCCCACATTGTAGGGATTCTATGAATGGCAATACTGAGTAATTGGTGAAGCTCTCCTATGGCCTCCTTACTCCCTGCTCCCTCCACTGCAATCCGTTTGCCATCATCTTGCAGAAGTTGTGGTGCGGCTTGCTTGTAGAGGAAACCTGGTCACCCGGGGTAGCAGCTACCCCTGACTGTTCAGCACTTGGTGAGGTAGTGAGCCAATCCCTTCTCCCTGTGACTCAGTTCCAGCCAAGGGCCGGCTCTCTGTACGCTGCAATTCCCACACTCTCCATGTTCCTGGCTGTGCTCTGGCACAGCCCTGACAACCTGCAGTAGCAGCGGTGCACACTCCAACTGGCTCGGCTCAGCAAAGGATAAAAGTGACAGAATCATTGGACCCATGCAGTGAATGACAACATGATCCAACAATTGTACTGGAACTATTCCCCTCCTCCCCGTAATAGGGGCGCTCGGTGTCAGCAGGTAAGGTTGTACTGCCATCCGAAAATATCACGGCAAACCTCTTGCTTTGTCGTGACACACTGGTTGAAAGCCATTGCTGCAAAGTACTTCTCTTAGGAAAGAGTTCCTTCAATGCAACCATGTGATTTTACAAGTCTTGTTCTCTACAACTGGAAAAATAAGTTCCAATTTTTAATCAAATGTCATTGGAATGTTTTGCTAACGCTACTTGATATTTTCAGTCAGGCAAGTGATTTGTTTCAGTAAAAAGTAAGGTCTGCAGATGCTGGAGATCAGAGCTGAAAATGTGTTGCTGGTTAAAGCACAGCAGGTTAGGCAGCATCCAAGGAACAGGAAATTCGACGTTTCGGGCCAGAGCCCTTCATCAGGAAAGTGATTTGTTTCAGCAAGGCAGTTTGTAAAGCTACCAAATGCAGGGTTTTGCTTCTTGTATATAACTCTGTTTAAACCTCTTTAATTTCAGAGCGATAAATCACTGGCCATGTTGACCACCAATTAAACTTCAACAACATTGCTGTTCTAGCCCTTTCATCATTTGAACCCGTTTCCTTTTCCAATATTTACAGCTTTATATTTATCTACATCTGGATACTTGAGTATTACAGATTATAATTTATGCCAACCCACGATTGTACACTGTTGCTGTGGGAAGAATTGGCAGTATTGTTTGCTTTAAATCTATGCAGATTTGAAGATAATTTTATGTTGATGAGTATGGAGTTCTATAATTGAACCTCAGCAGGAGTGAATGAAGATTTGCCAAAATTAGTTCTAACAGCAGGAAGTTTGCAAATTGATTTACTTAATGACCTTATAATATAATGTGATTCCACTGATAACTGAAACAATCTAATAGATGCGAATTGCTGAAGCATTTCATATCGTTGTACGCTGAATTAAATCTTGACTCTCAAGCTAATGGAAGCAAATTGATGGCAGTTTTGCAAGCATGAGGAAAAAGGACATTGTCAAACGTAAACTGCTTAATCTATAAAACCTTAACCTCACTATTGATGTCCATTTAAAAAAAAAGTGTTTTAAAAATGATATGCATAGTATTGTGAAAGTCTCTTTCGCCAGTGAAATTGCAGAACTAGAAATGCTATTTCTTCAAACGCTCGCTCACATCCCAAAACTGAGTGGATCCCAGAACCTCCTTTCCTTTCAGTCATTTACCTGAATCATCTCTGCAGTATCACAATATTTTTTCCCTGATGCCAACTTGCATTCTATAAAGCATAATGTTGTCAGTCAGCCAGCGTTGTTACTCTGATTATACAATATACAGAAAGCATTGTCAATGCAATTTGTTGACTTTTGAGGATGTAGATAGCAAAAAGCACAAGCCTAGCTTTGTGTATTGATTGTATCTTCCATGGTGCTCAGCAGTACTTTCTTGTGAAGCGTGATGGCCTTCTGAAGGATTTCCCTTACCGGGTAATGAGTAGGGTGTAGGAGGTTGAGGAGTGACCTTCTAGAAATTTATGAAATCATGATGGGTGAATAGCAAAGATCTTTTCGGAAGGCTAAGGAAATTCAGTTATTCTGGTCCCATTTGCCAGCACTTGGCCCAGGTGAGGAATAGGTTTAAGGTAAGCAGGGAAAGATTTAAAAGGGACTTGAGAGGCATGTTTTCACCCAGAGGTGGTTCGTATGTGGAATGAACTTCCATAGGATGCGGTAGATGCAGGTACAGTTCCAACATTTAAACAACATTTGGAAAGGCCCATGAATGGATAGGATAGTGAAAAAATAGTTTGGTATGCTTTCCTTTATTGGTCAGAGTATTGAGTATCGGAGTTGGAAGGTCCTGCTGTGGTTGTGTAGGACATTGGTTAGACCACTTTTGGAATATTATGTGCAATTCTGGTCTCCCTTACAGGAAGGCTGTTGTGAAATGTGAAAGGGTTCAGAAAAGATTTACAAGGATGTTGCCAGGGTTGGAGGGTTTGAGCTTTTGGAAGAGGCTGAATAGCCTGGAGCTGTTTTCCCTGGAGTGTCAGAGGCTGAGGGGTGACCTTATAGAGGTTTATAAAATCATTAGGGGCATGGATAGGGTAAATAGACAAAGTATTTTCCCTGGGGTGGGGGAGTTCAGAACTAGAGGGCATAGGTTTAAAGTGAGAGGGGAAAAATTTAAAAGGTAACTAAGGAGCAACTTCTTCACACAGAAGATGGTGCATGTATGGAATGAGCTGCCAGACGAAGTGGTGCAGGCTGGTACAATTAAAACATTTGAAAGACATCTGGATGGGGATATGAATAGGAAGGGTTTGGGGGATATGAATGAAGTGCTGGCAAATGGGACTAGATTAATTGAGAATACCTGGTAAGCATGGACAAGTTGGGCCAAAGGGTCTGTTTCTGTGCTGTATATCTTTATGACTCTGTAGTAGGCAAGGTTTAGAGGGATATGGGATTTGGAAAACTTGTTTGGAATGGACATGTTGGATCAGAGGGTCTGTTTTTGTGTTGAGTGATTGCTTGGCCTTTTGAATTATGCTGCTGTAGAAACAGATTATTCACATGTAAGTCTAATTTACTTTTTGTTGGTCTTGAGTGCTGTTGTGTTCAGAGTAGAGACTAAGTATAATCTTCAGTTGAAATAAGTTATAATCAGACCTAAACATGCTGACATATTCCATTCTCATTTTAAAGTCGTACATTCTGTTGTCAGTTTTTTCTGATTCTATTATGAAACGCTCCATGGTCACTTTTATAATGGAAGCTGTAATATGTAAACTTGTCATACAGCAATTACAATGCCAGTGGTGCCACACTGCGTCCACTACTGAGAGACTCAAATCCTAAAGGTAATTACTGTAGTCCTATTCATATCGTGATTTATCATAAACCTCATAAGGCACTTTGTACGATCACTTATTCTAACGTGCAGTATTATGTAAGCAAATGTTCCGCCATTGTCAGCCAGTAGTGCAACACAGATAGTAGTAGAAAAAATAGTAATTTAATTTACTAGCACAGGTACTTCTGGAATAATGTGCGTTTTGGCAGTAAGATTTGGCTATAATGTTGCTACAAATTTAAGGAATGGTATTTTGGGGAAGGCTTACCTCTGTTGGCAATAGCATGATTGCAGCAGGGATTAGTTTACGCACTTTGTTCTGCACGTGCTCTGAAATCTGTGTGCCATTCTGCGCATGCGCCGGTGTTCTTGGTGTTCTGCGCATGCACTGGTGTCTGTGCATTTGCAGTGTCAGTGCTGGTCTTCGAACCATTCTGTACATATGCCAAAGTCTCTGTGCTGTTCTGTGCATGCATCATGTCAATGCTGGTCCATGTGCCATTCTGCACATATGATGTCAGCTTCCAACAGAGTAGCTTTCTGTGAGAGATACTGAACAGAGCAGCTTTATTCCATTTTTCAAACCTACTGTGTTAAATTTACTTTTGCTTTGCTAATAAATATGATTTCAACCTCCATTTAGGCTGTACTATACTTTGCACTAGACTTTTGGATGATTTTTCAGCGATCATGAGTGATATTCTTTGTTAGTCTACCTCTAAATCCACTTTTCCCAAAGGTCTCATTATTTCTATTAAGCAAGGTTTGGCTGCAACGCAACGATGACATTATAGGAGAACGACTGGTATTTGTTGGTGGTATTAAGTATCATCTCATGGTTTTGAATAGTATGGGCAAATTCTTTAACTTCCTGTTCAAGAGCTGCTCCACTGACCAAGGAGTCTTCTGTACTTCCAAAATTACTATTACATTAAGATGAGGAAGAAATTGCATTTATAGAGCACCTTTGAGGACTTCTTTTCTCATGGACATCTTTTCTTCTTCATAGATATGAGCATCATTGATCATCGTGAGGATATATAATCTATATCTTCAATCATACTGCTCGTTCTGAATTCTTCTTGAAAGAGATGGTGCACAACTGTTAAATCAGTGCAGCCTACATCACTGTCAGAGAGAGTATTCCAGGATTTTAACTCCATGGCCATGAAAGAACAGTGATAGATTTCTGAAATAGGATGGTATGTGATCAAGGGGTGGGGGTTGGGTGAAGAGGGGTTGAGGGGTGTGCTCTGGATGATGGGAAGGTACATCTACTGCCCTTTTTCTTCCAGGTGGTTGAGGTTCAGGGTAAGATCAGAGTTGAAGAGTAGTCACAGTTTTTAAAGAAAGAAATGAGACAGGCGATTTACACAGCGAAGTCCCACAAAAAGTAGTGCGATAATGAGGAACTAAACATGTTTCTTTCATGTTTACTGGTATTGGTTACTGTTTGTCAGGACAATGTGTACAACTCACTTGCTGATCGTATGAATAGTGCTGTAGGATCTTTTTGTGTCTACCTGAGAGAGTGAGTGTTGAGTCATTATTTTTGTTAATTTATGTACTTGAAATGATATCAGGATGAGAAAAGAATGATCCTGTCCAAGTTGTTTTGAAGCTATCTGTTGCTTCACTCTTGTGCTCTGTTTTTTCTGACTGTAGCATTTTGTCTAATATAGTATCTGTCATTGCAGGGAGCACAGAAGAAGATCCTGGATGTGGCAAATATGTTGGGAATGTCAAATACTGTGATGCGTCTAATTGAGAAGCGAGCGTTCCAGGACAAGTTCATTATGATTGGTGGGATGGTGGTCACCTGCATTATCATGGTCTTGGCGGTTAAATATTTGACATGAGTCAATTTTGTCTTGTGGACTCTGCTTCAGGGAAAATAAAGAATCAGTATTTCCATGAAAAGACTGCCCAAGTGATTGTCTGGCTCGTTGCTTTCAGACTCCTTCCCCTCCCTCCCCCAACCCCCCATTGCCCTGAAACTATTTCAGGTTAATGACTACTAGTCTGGACAAAAAGCCTTTACACAATCTGTAACAATGATGCCAATTCTTTTGGCCAGCACCATTGATCAAAGGTTTGATAAAGGCCAATAATTTCAAATCTAATAAATAAAAATGATGCATTATAATCATTTTAATTTTGTAGTACCTGGAGGAGGGAAAAAAAATCTTTGTTTAATAAAAAGAAACCTGTAAAAAATGCTGAATTTGATGATACTGCCAGGAAGCCACTTTGTACTAATTGCTCCTATCCCATCTCCAGGCATTTTCCTGCAGAAATAAACAAGTAATTTCAGATAGCTGACGTGACCTTCTCAGAAATAGCATTTTCAACCTTTGATGCATTCAAATGAGGCATTCCATATTTCCCACGCCAAATGTTGCAACCTGGTGTTTCAGGTAATAGCCAGGTGCACTGTCCCCATTTGCCACCCGTTGAGCTCTCAATTCTTGTGAGAGCAAGTTCCAGATCTCAGCCAAGTTTTGGAGGCAATTGTTGACTTGAAGGTGTATTTGCTGCATAGTCAATGAGAAACTCTTGAGGATGAGTGAACCCAGGCTACTTACATAGATCATCTAATAGTGGGCTCCAAACAGCATCACAGGGAAAGTGTGTAAGGTATCCTCTTCCTGTCCCTAAATTCATCCAGTGGCAATTTTTTTAAAAATCTCATCCGAAGAAAAACTGGAATTGGACTTAAAGGAAAAAGATACAGCTCTTACTATTGAAAGTTTTTTTCTATTGCTGTTGGAGGCTGTATTTATTATAAAGCAGCAAACTACGTTTACTTATTCAGTCTAGATGGTGCCCAAGTGACATCATATTCACTGTGAAGCTGAGAAATGGTATCCTTAGTCCGTTTGCATTAGTGGGAAATGGATGTGATGTGAATTGTTTCTCATTGGAATAACCTGTATGCTTACTGTGCATCAAATTGTGTGGTCATATTCCATGATATTGACTCTCAGCCTACAGGATACTTTGGAATAACTGAAAGATAGTTTCTGTACTCAATAAAAGAAAAAGCTAAATTGCCTCACCCTCATTGCTATTTTGTCGTTAGTTCAATGTTCTTTTGTCTGTGTTCGATACTTATAGCACGTGTATTGCCAGTTTCACTGTAGGCTGGCCCTAAACTATACTTAAAATTATTAAACCAAGCTCCATTCAGTAGATATCCAATGACTCCTGTAAATCTGTTAAAGATTCTTCTACTTTCTGAATGTTAAGGTGCAATGTACATCCTGCATTATGGTTTGAAATGCAACTGTGTATATATGATTAATGGTTTAATGCTTCCGATACACAGATATGGGTTGTAATTTCTTTTGACATTCTGTCTATCAGACTGTGAATCCTGTCTTTCCACCTCAATAGGTTTGAGTAAATAACGTAAATTTCAATCCAAATCTTATGAGGCAGGCTTTCCTCTTCCTGTGCCTGGGACTATTGGATTGCTTGGGCTGTGAGAAATGAGAATACACAGGAAGTCAGGCTGGGAGGAGTGCACAGTCATAAGGGAGCTTGTCTGATCTTTTGTCTATTTAAAGTAATTGTGGAAATTAAGCTGACTCCAGTAGGGTGTGCATACTTCCCACCCAATTTTCCTGTATTCACTACGCCCAGGTGATCCAGTAGCCCAAAGCACGGGAACATTTGCCCTGCAAATAGTTGGCTTGCCATATCTTGATTAATTTTGCAAATGAGAGTGCATTGACCTGTCCCATATGATATGTTTGTTTAACTGTTCCCTTTTGGTAATTGATTGTCAATGTTGATGATGGTTGAAAAGTCCATTTGCTTTCCACTGATCACTTCTGGTTAGAATTATTAAAGAACTTAATGTAAATGCAAATATTCTGTACTTTAAAAACTGTTTCATCTCAATTATTGAAGAACATTTCAGTACGTTGTTTAATAAGTTTGATCCTGGATACTTATCAAGTGAGCTAGACATTTTGCAGCATTTAAAGCATTGTAGTTAAATCTATGAGCTTTAATGTTGTTATGCTCTCTGTCTGTCACTACTAATTGGTAATGAATGGTTGTGAAACTTCTGGTTCTAGTGGGGCCTGTGTGTTGTCCTGGTTTCTTTTAGTTCCAGGTAAGTTTCCAGGATATTTTCCGACTACCTATTTCAAATCTTCACCAACCACTGTTCTGGAAAAGTTTCTCTCACCATTTTAATGGACATTCCCAAAATTATAAACTCTGCAGGATTGAATAAAATCAAAACCATGAATTAACTATATGTTTGCGCATATAGGTACAGATGTTCATAAAGATAGAGATAAAAGACAGCTGGACACATCATTGCTTATCCTGCAGGATGCAACCTGTGTCAAATCACTGTCCAACTTTAGCAAACTTACTTGGAAAATATTCCCCTCCTGCTTTGGTGAATCAATCAAGCAAGGTGACTATTACGGTTTGCAAACAACATGTCAGAAATTCCTGGACACACTGCATGACTTCCTACTACAATGATTAGAAGTTTGTGTACAGCAGACAACATTGTTTATAATATGCTCTCAATGAACTGAGCTCCATGGTGTCGTCTTCCAGCTACCCTATCACAAGGACAATTATAATAATCCGCCTGTCCTGGGAAGTACTGATAACTGAAAATTTATCCGTAAAACTGAAAAGTACACAAAAACTTTGCTTCAAATTATTTCAGAAGGTATCGCAAACATGATAACAGTGCAAGTTTCACAAAGTTAATAGTTCCAAATTAATTTAGGTGTAGTTTTGACCTATGATTACTTTGTTGATACTGCTGCTTTGGATTTCTGCAAAGATTAACTATGTAAAGGTACATTGCACACACAAATCTTAAAATGCATTCAGGAAGTCTTCTACCTGCGATAAGAGAAGAAGCAGCTGCAGGCTTAGTTTTAGAGAATGAGTTTGGGCAGGTGTGAATGGTCAGAGGGAGAGCATCTTAATGAGGTGTTTCATATAGACTTAGAGTAGTTATGGAAAAGATGAAAGATAAAGGAAGAATCGGGGTGGCATGGTGGCTCAGTGGTTAGCACTGCTGCCTCACAGCGCCAGGGACCCAGGTTTGATTCCAGCCTCTGGTGACTGTGCAAACTCCACGCAGACATTCTCCCTGTGATTGTGTGTGTTCCATCCGGGTGCTCTGGTTTCCTCCCACAGTCCAAAGATGTGCAGGTCAAGTGAATTGGCCATGCTAAATTGCCCATAGTGTTAGGTGCATTAGTCAGAAATGGATCTGGGTGGGTTACTCTTTGGAAGGTCGGTGTGGACTTGTTGGGCTGACAGGCCTGTTTCCATACTGTAGGGAATCTAATCTAACTAAAGTTTTAACATTTTGCAGGGAAAGGCTAGTTTACAAAGCAGAGATGAAATTTGACATGTGGACTAGAAGCAGCTACTTGAAGACAAATCAGTGTCAGAACTGTGAGAGGTACTCACGAAAGAAGTTGAGGGTTCAGAATAAATATAAGCCAAGAAAATGTGTGGCTCTCTTACATCTGAACTCCAGGGATCTTTAGACAACATCGAGCTTGGATAAAACAAAGGGAAAAAGTTTATTTCAGATGTCCCAAGCTCAATATTGCAGAAAGCCTAGTGTCCTATTGAAAGTGCAGGAGGGAAAATAAAAGGAAATTAGGAAAGCAAAGAGGCGACTTTTTTTTTAAAAAAAATGCAAGTTAAATCACAGAAAACCCAATATGATTTAAAAATCCAAGAAGATAGCTAAGGTTAAGCAAGTTAGAAACTTGTTTGCAGATGTGATCCAGAGTGGGAGATAATCTCATTGAAGCTTACAAAATACTGAAGTGTTAGTTTGGGTAGATGCACATAAAATGTTTCAGTTGATAGTAGCATCTAAAACTAAACAGAAATTTAAAAATAAGGGGGATTTCACTTTGGTCTGAGATGCGGAGAATTCTTTTTTTTACTCATTGTTGTTAACCTTTGGAATCCTCTGTCACAGAGGACTGTAAAAGCTCTAGAGGCATACTTTTAAGGGAAACGGTAGGTGGCTTTAAAGAGATGGGAGGAAAAAACTATCATCCAAAGTTGGTGGGAATCTGGAACTCACTGCCTGTAAGGGTGGTAGAGACATAAACACTCAGTATTTAAGAAGTATTTGGATGTGCACTTGTGATATCAAGGCATGCATGCTGGAAAATGGGATTAGGATAGGTGATCATTTTTGTTCACCATAGACCTGGGCCAATGGATTTTTTTCTGTACTATAGACTTCCATTACTCAGTCTTTGAGTATGTTTAAGATGGGCGTTGATAGATTTCTGATTGCCAATAGAGTCCAGGGTTATGGTGATAGTGTGGGGATAAGACATTGAGGAGTTTGATCAGCCATGATTGTGTTGAAGGATGGGGCAGGCTCAATGGTACAGAATAGCCTACACCTTTTCCTATATTCCTGATGTCAGGGATGGTATTGTTGTTACATACAGTGCCAGCCTTGTCTCACTGATAGCAGTCTTGACCTTGAGCCATTAGGTTTTGTGTTCAAGCTCCATTTCAGTGATTCAAACATATAATTTTGGCTGACACCCTAGTGCTATACCTTATGAATGCTGTACTATCTTTCATTTGAAATGTTAAATAGAGGGACGATGTGACCTTTTTTCTCCACCTAGTGTGATCCGTTCATTTACAGAGTTGGTATGACCCAGAAGGAGGCTATTTGTTCCATTGTGTCTACACTGGCTCTGAGCATTTTAATGCAATACCAATCTCGTTCCTTTCCATGCAACTCTACACATTGCTACTATTTAAGTAATCATCTAACGCTCTCTTAGATTCTTAAATTGAGTCTGACTGTACCATGCTTCCAGGCAGTGCTTTCCAGACCCTAAGTACTTAGTGTGTGAAAAATTTTCCTCACTTTGCATTTGCTTCTTTTTGCTAAACATCTTAAAACTATGCTTTCTGATTCTCAATCCATTTAAGATCAATTTTTCCCTATCCAGTCTGTCCAGATGCCTCATGATTTTGATAATTCGCAGAGAAAAGGTACTCTTATCCTTCTCCTTTCCAAAGAAAACAGTCCCAGATTCTCCAAACTTTTCTCACTATGATGTTTCTTTTAATTCATTCATTGAATGAGGATGTCACTGCTGGCCCAACATTTATTACCCATCCCTAATTGCTGCAGAAGGCCATTAAGTGTCAACCACGTTTCTGTCGGTCTGGAGTCATTTGTAGTCCAGGCTGGGTAAGGAAAGCAGATTTCGCTCCCTTGAGGACATTGGTGAACTAGATGGACTTTTCCCAACAAACAGCAATGGTTTAATGGTCATTGTTAGACTCTTAATTCGGGATTCCACCTTCTGACGTGGCAGGATTTGGACTCGGGTCCCCAGAACATTACCCAGGTCTTTCGATTAATTTTCTAGAGATCATAGCACTAGGCCATTGCCTCCCTCTCTCATTCCTGAAACTATTCTGCATTCTCTCCGATGTGTTCACACTCTTCTAGTGTGGCTCCCGGTATTGAATGTTTTCTATGAGTTTTGGGCAGCATGGTGGCTCAGTGGTTCGCACTACTGCCTCACAGCACCAGGTTCAATTCTCACCTCGGGCAACTGTCTCTGTGGAGTATGCACAGTCTCCATGTGTCTGCGCGGATTTCCTCCGGGTACTTCAGTTTCCTCCCACAATCCAAAGATATGCAGGTCAGGTGACTTGGCCATGCTAAATTGCCCATGGTGTTAGATGCATTAGTTAGGGGTAAAGGTAGTGTAGGGAATGGGTCTGGGTGGGTTACTCTTTGGAGGGTTGGTGTGGACTTGTTGGGCCAGTGGCCTGTTTCCATACTGTAGGGAATCTATTCTATAACTTCCTTGTTCTTGTACTCTGTGGCCCTATTAGTGAAGTGAAGGAGATTGTAAGCTGTATTAACAGCTCTCTCTGCCTGTCCCGCTAACTTTAATATCTTCTGTACATTTATGCTTTGGTTAGTCTGGTCCTGAACACCATTCAGAATAGTATCCTTCATACTCTCTCTCCATGTTCCTTGTACCAAAGTATATCACTTCATGCTCGTTCACATTGAGCTTCATCCGACATGTTGTGAATGTCCTTTTGAAGTTCTGTAGTGTCTCTACAGTGAACAAGTTTAGTGCCATCTGAAAGCTTTGAAATTGTCTCCTGCACATCAAGATGTAGATCACTCGTGTATACCAGGAAAAACTATGATCCTAATACTGTCCCTGGGGAAATCCACTCCAAACAAGCTTCTGGTCTGGAAAAGGCCCATTAATCATTGCTCTCTCTTTCCTATCCCTCAGGTAGTTTTGCATCGATCGCTCTTTTATTCATGACCTTTAATTTCCATCCTAAGGGTTTTATGTGGCACTGTACTAAAAGCCTTTTGGAAGTCCATGCAAACCACATTTATCAGCCCTCCCCACATCAACCCTCCCTGTTACTGCTTCAAAAAACCTCAAAAGGACATTGCCAAGTTGGTGAAGTGGAGAGAAAGGTGGCAGATGATGTTCAACATGGATAGGTGTGAGATGAAATGCTTTGGTACAAGGAACATGGAAAGACAATAATAAAGGGTACTATTCTAAATGGTGTGCAGGAGCAGAGTGGCCAGGATGTAAAAGTACATATAATCCCTGCCTCCTTCAACATCATGTTACTTACTCTGATCACTTAACCATGAAGATGCTAAAAGGCAGTGAGGAACATTTAAAGAGAGGTATGAGGGTATAGTGGAAGGAAGTAACAGTCACATGCATTGTATTTAATATCAGTGTGTTTATTTAGTTTTGACAAGCCAACGTGTTTTGGGTATTGCTTTCTACAATATTTAATTGCTTTTGGTATTATCTTGATTTGAATTTCATAGCTTGTTATTATCTCTTTTTAAGTGCTTGTTTAAAATATTTAGTTTGTGATAAATTCTGGGGGATTATATTGAAGATAAATATATTTCTTAATAAACCCATTGATGCCTTTGAGCTCGCTGCCACAGCTATGAAATAGAAATCAAACGAGGATTAAAGTAGCAGTAAAATTAAATGCTTTCTTATTGGCGGTAGGGCATCTTGACCTTTGCTCAAAATGGATGTGGGGTTGAGAAGATCAAAACGTCTTCTGCAAATATATAAAATTAATAGACAGGACACACAGTTGATCCAACAATTTTGCCCACACTCATGGAGTGTCGTGACTGGTCACTACCTTGGGATCCAGGCTACATGTGAATGACAGCAATGAGATATGAGTATGTGCTGTGGCTCATCTATGGGAAAGCTGGACATAGGCTCTCTATCATACTAAACTGGATGGATAGGTATGAAGGGAAAACAGGCCCTATAGGGCATCAAGTATGGTGTTGAGTGGCCTGAGTATTACTGTGAGAACTGTAACAGCACTCCTGATTCTTGCAAACTTTCTCCCAGAGAAACGTATAGCGTCATATATGAGTCATACAGCATGGAAACAGACCCTTCGGTCCAACTAGTCCACACCAATTATGTTCCTAAACTGAATTAGTCCCACTTGCCTGCATTTGGCCCATATCCCAACAAACCCTTCTTGTTGTACTTATCCAGTGCCTTTTAAACGTTGTAACTATATCTTATCCCTTTTTCTGCAGCAATCCCTATTGTTCCTCAAGATTATGCTAGTGTGCTACCATAATTTGTACCTTGAGGAGACACCAGCTGGAAACAGGCCAGACAACTCTGGCAGACAAGAAATTGGTGGCCTACAGTTGCGATTGTTAACTAAGAGTTTTAACTGTGATCTGGAGAGTCATGACTGGTAACTTCTAAAAATCATTTTATAAAATTACCAGAGAGGGAGACACCCATGGACTGATACCTTGGGGCCTTCACAACAGATTATTCAGAATTTCATAAGCTTGGCAGCATCTGTGTTTCAAGGGAGAGGCACTGGCTTAGTGGTATTATCATTGGATTATTAATTCAGAAACTCAGCTAATATTCTGGGGACCTGGGTTTAAATCTTGCCAGAATGGCAGAATTTGAATTCATTAAAAAACCTCAGGAATTAAGGGTCTAATATGACTGTGAAATCATTGTTGATCATCAAAAAACCCCATCTAGTACAATAATGTTCTTTACTACTTTGGGGCGGCACGGTGGCTCAGTGGTTAGCACTGCCACTTTACAGCGCCAGGGTCCCAGGTTTGATTCCAGCTTCAGGCGACTGCTAGTGTGGAGTTTACACATTTGTGTGGGTTTCCTCTGGGTGCTCCGGTTTCCTCCCACAGTCCAAAGATATGCAGGCCAGGTGAATTGGCCATACTAAGTTGCCCATTGTGTTAGGTGCATTAGGCATAGGGAAATGGGTCTGGATGAGTTACTCTTTGGAGGGTTGGTGTGGAGTTGTTGGGCTGAAGGGCCTGTTTCCACACTGTAGGGAATCTAATCTAATCTACTATCCTTACTTGATCTGGCCTATATGTGACTCCAGACCCATAGGTATTGGAGGGTTTGAGCTATAGGGACAGACTGAATAGGCTGGGGCTTTTATTCCCTGGATCATCGGGGACTGAGGGGTAACCTTCTAGAGGATTATAAGATCATGAAAAACATGGATAGGGTAAATAGCCAAGTGTTTTTCCCAGGGTAGAGAAGTCCAAACCTAGAGGGCATAAGTTTAAAGTGAGAGAAAAAAAATTAAAAGGGACCTGAGGAATGACTTTTTTCATGCAGAGGGTGGTATGTGTATGTACTGACCTGCAAGAGGAGATGGTGAAGGCATTTGGTCAGTTACATGAATAGGAAAGGTTTAGAGGGAAATGGGCCAAATGCTGGCAAATGGGACTAGATCAGTTTTACAATATCTGGTCAGCACAGATGAACTGGAAGGGCTTGTTTCTGTGCTGTACAACTCTATGATTACGACTTTTAACTGCCCTCCGGGTAATTGGGGATGGACAATAAATGTTGGCCGAGCCAGAGTCCCCCCCACCCCAACACACACACCTCCCCACGTCCTGTCAGTGAATTTTAAAAAATTATCCCAATAATCCCTGAATTTGCTTATTCAGATTTAGCATCCAAATCCAAACCATTTCTGCTATCTTTTTTCCATTTTCTAAATAATGATATCACTACTGAGGGAATCTTCTAGTTGACATGAGTAGGGTAAACCGTGGCTTATTCTCATGTCTGAGTCAGAAGCTTGCACTGTGCAGTACTAAGCAAGTGTTCCACTTTTCAAGGAGCTGTCTTTCTGCTGAGCTATAAAACTATGGCACAATTACCCTTTCAGGTGGTTGTAAACAAGCTAATGCAAAGAGAAGCAGGGACAATGCCTGCAGTGGCTAACCAATATCTCTTCCCTGAACCAACAGCATTAAAAGAGATGATCTGTTCATTACCTTAGTGCTTTTCAGTGGATTTTACACAATTTATCTCTGTGTCTGCATTACAACAGTGGCTACAGTTAAAAGATGTTTAATTGATCATAAAGATCATCAAATGCACAATATTAATGTAAGTCTGTTTGCTGTCTACCCCACCAGTCACTTTATTTAAATTCAGTTCTGTCTTTTCTTTTGTCCTATTTTCTTTGAAAAGATCTTTATTTCAATAACATTTGGCCTTTTGATATTCATATGACTTGAAGCCATGAGCCTTAATGCCTCCGGGATCTCATTAATTTCCATTGTTTTTCCTTTATTGTCCAATAACACTGTATCCTTTTGCATGTAATAAAATATTCATTGGTTGAAGTAATTAGAAAGTTATTAGCCAAGCAGTCAAAGTCTATGTTCTTAATGGGGACTTTACTTCCTCAAACCGCTCTTTTCAGGTACAACAATTGGAAAATATGGGGAGTGTTAATGTTTTCAAAAGATCATAAGAAATTAGAGCAGACCAATCCATTCAATCTATCTAGGTTGATCAACTATTCTGTATGATTATACCGGAATTGATTGTGGCCTTAACTCCAATTTCCTTAATAACCCTTAATTTCTTTGTCAACCAAACATCTGTCTAACTTAATCTTGAATATATTCAATGAACCAGTCTCCATTGCCTGCTGGTTCAAAGACTAATGGGTCTCTGAGAGGAGTTCATTTTTGTGCCCATCTTAAATGGGAGTTCACATATTTTGAAACGGTGCCTCCAGTTTTAAATTCTGGTATGAGAGGTCACATTCTCTCAGCATTAAACTCATCAAGATTCCTCCGAATCCCGGTGTCTCAATAACCATTCTTTTACACTCCATGATCACGGGCCCATTTTGCTTCATTTTTCCTCAGAAAACAGCTCCCATATTCCAAGTATCAACCTTCTTTGAACTGCCTTCTGTGTAATTTTCACTGACTGTCATCATTAACATTAATTGATTCAAATAGTATAAAACCCTCAAACTTATTTCACAATATTTTGGGTTGTTGTGCCATTCTTGTCAGAATAATGACTATCTTTGAGGCCCTTATCAATGCGAAAATACATTAATTGGCTGTTTTACGTTATTGATCTGTTTAATGTTCACAAGAATCACGCAAAATTGCTTCACTTCAAGCTTTACCCCAATTTTTCCACATGGACCTTATTGTAAATTTCTTTCAAGGGCTTCTTGAGAGTTGTTCTAATTGTGCTAGACTGACCTCTGTTTTTATCCCACCATAAATCTGATGTATATGTGTCTTTTCCAAATGCTCAATTCCCTAAACATTGCCTTTCTGACTTGGTGAACCACATTCGTTACAGGTAACCTTGGCCATACTTGAAAAGAACAAATTGATAATTTGCCTTTTTAATAGAGTCCATTCAAGTATTTTGGGAATAGTTTCAGACAATTTCCCCATGAGTCAGAATATCTTTACTTTGCCATTTTAAATATGTTTGATCATCAATTGTTTGTGAACATTTGGTGCCTGATAATTTTCAATGATGAATGGAAATGCAGCAAGTTTAAACAAGATTGTGCGTTATTAATATCCTGAACAAACAACACAATCAGCAATAGCAGCGATTCAATTGTGAAAAGGCTTATCAATCAATACTTGGCATTGCAACACCAAACTATTGAGTTCAGGATGTCTGCTTTTTGGCTCTCGTCACATACGGAGCTCTTCGAAATTGTTAAAGGTAGGACAGCGAGCACAGAGACGATGGATGAAAATGGGCAGGTTCAGAGTGGTGGCTGACTTCAGGTTTATGAAGGGGAGAATGTCAGAAACCAAAAGGATCGCTTTGGGTTTGACAAATCTGGAGGTAACAAAGGCATGGATGAGTGTTTCAGAATCAAATAAGCTGAGGCATGGTAAGATTGTGCCTTTCACAGAGGTAGAAATAGAAAGTCTTAGTGAAGGCATTGATATGTGGATGGAAAAATCACTTTAGGGTCATATAAGATATACCAGGGTTGACTGAGCCTCTTTCGGTTGCTGGGAGAGGTTGGAGTCAGAGGCTTAAGAGTTGAATCAGGGCTGAAGGCAATAGCCCATACTTAATTGGAGGAAATTTCAGTATTGAATGTCTGAGAAGCACTTTGATAAACTGAGAGGTAGTGCCATGTCAGTGTACGTATACTGTCTTTTCAGATAATGTTACTGATAGGCAGCATTCAAATGAGAAACAGCAGGAGGCCAAGGATAAATCTTGTGAAATCTAACCCTCAACCTGAAGTTGAGGGAGAAGGAAGAGAAACCATAGCAGATAATTTTCTGACTATGATAAGATGAATAATAATGGAATCTGGTGAATGCAGTCTAGGCAGCTGGACATTGAGAGGAATAGAGGAGGACAATGTTATCAGCCCTGTCAAAGGATGCAAACAAGAGCCAGGAAACATGGACATGGATTTGAGGGGATAACATCTTCAAGGCCTTTAGAAAGGAAAGGGCAGTTGGAGTAGTATTTTACAACGTTGACAAGCCCAATAATCCTTTTGGGGGATAAGGGTCATGATGGCAGATATGCAGGCTATGGAGATAGTACCGCAGGAAGGAGAATGATTCAGGAGATGTAGGAGTAAGCAAAGGAAGTTTTTTTGTTGGTAGTTTAGTAGAAATTGGATCAAGACAGTACGAGATGGGTCTCATGGGCAACTTGAGCTCAGAGAAAAACTCGAAAGTTGCAAGATCAGGGATTGGGCAAGGAGAGGAAGTTTGGCCCATGGGTTGGGAGAAAGAATGGAAGGGCAATGAACTTTGGACAAAAAATGTGAAATGTTGAGGTTGGAATCAAGAATGAGAATTAGTTGGAGCAGAAGCCAGGAAGAAAAGCAGTGAACTCTGAGCAATTTGATGTCCTCTGGTGGGTGGTAGAGAATGAGGGTTTTAAATGAGGGATGAAAAGGAAAGAGTGGAACAAGACAAGTTGCTCAGAGGAACAGAAAATATCAGTTTGGGGGCAGAGCAAGGTGTTACTTTATGATAAGATCGACAACAGAACAGCGAGACTCTGGGCAAGTCAAGGAGTGGAGTATGTTGTTAGGAGGGAAGGCTTCAGTTAATGGGGAATTGTCATCACTCTTCAGCCATATCTTCTTCTGCTGCGGGCATCTGTAACAAACTGCTGGAGTTATGGGCTTTGTTCCTGACTGACTGGGCATTCTGAGGGGAGTTGAAAGAAGGGATATTGGGATGACTTGCTGACCTCAGGATCACCACAGGAGCAGTGAGGTGGACTGGACAGATTATTCTCCAAGTTGGGAGTTTAGCAAGAAGCTGAGTCAGTCTTGGATTCTAGTAGAATGGAAACAGCACTCCGTAGGCACTTTGGAGGATACTAAAAGAGACAGAGAACGGTATCTTTATCCAAGAAGGTAACAAGCCGGGGATGCTGGTAGAAGAATAGACTCATCATAGCCTATAAATAGTGGAATGCCACAAGGATCAGTTCTGGACCTCTACTATTTTCAATCTCTATTAATGGCTTATCTTAGATTCATTTCGCTCTATTTCTTATGTTTTCTGACAATACAAAGGTGGGACTTCAAACTATGAGAAGGACTAAGAGAGGCTGCAAGGAGATATAGACATTAGATAAGCAGGAGGCTGGAAGAACACAGCAAGCCAGGTAGCATCAGGAGGTGGAGAAGTCAGCGTTTTGGGTGTAATTCTTCAGGACTGGGGGTGGGTGTAAGGAAAGCTGCAGATACAGGGACATGTGAAGGTGGGGGACGATTTTGGGTGGGGAGAGGGGTGGGATGGTAGGTTGGATTAGGTGAACACAGGTGGAGGATATGACCTGGAGGTCGGTGGGAGGAGTGAATCCGGTTAGTAGCTGGAAGAAAGGGTTGGTCAGAGCAATGGAAGGGATGGAGAGGGAGGTTATTTTGAAATTGGAGAAGTCGGTGTTGAGTCCTCCAAGCTGTAGGCTGCCCAGATGGAAGATGAGGTTGTGTTTCTCCAATTTGCGGTCTGATTCATTCACTGTGACAACGGAGGAGGCCAAGGGTGGTCATATTGGAAAGGGAGTGGGAGACGGAATTAAAATGGACAGTGACTGGGAAGTCAGGTTGGCCCCTGTGTGCCTGACTGAGATGCTCGGCGAAACGTGCCCTGAATTTAAGTTTGGTCTCACCGATATAGACAGATGAAGCAGCAATTGGAGTGTAACGTGGGAAAAGTAGACACTATTTGGTCATAGCAATAGAAGAGCAGTTTTTTTAAAGCTGTGAAACTTGTAAGTGTTGACTTGAATTTCTTTTAGAAGGAATACAGATAGCATACAGCAAGCAAGAAGGCAAATTGTACATGGGCATTTATTACAAGAGAATTGAAATATGGGATTTAAGATAATTGATACAATTATCCTGGACTTTGCTCTGACATTTGTAATATTGTGTGCAGTTTCAGTCTTCATAGGTAAAGAAAGACTTGTAATGGGGGCAGATAGCAAAAGTTCCTGGGCTGAGGAGTTGATGTGAGGAAAGACTGAGTAGATTATGTCTGTGTCCTCAGGAGAATGAGAGGCAATCTAATTGAGGCATACAAGATTCTGAAGAGACCGGAGAAGGTAGAGGTTGAGGGACTCTTTCTGCTGGTTGGGGAATCTGCAAGGTCAAAAAGTATGGTGGTGGAGAAGCACAGCCAGTCAGGCAGCATCTGAGAAGCAGGAGAGTCGATATTTTGAGCATAAGCTCTTCATCAGGAATGTCACATTGGGTGCTGCCTGACCAGCTGTGCTTTTCCAGCAGCACACTTTTTGACTCTTATCTCCAGCATCTGCAATCCTGTCTTTCTCCTGGAAAATCTATAACAGGATGCCATCTCAGGATAGTGAGTTGATCATTTAACACTGAGTTAAGGACAAATCGTTTCACTGAATGTTGTGAATGTTGGGAAGTCTTTACCCAAAAGGATGGAGGATGATTGATTGCTGATTGTTGTTAAGGCTGGGATAGTTTATTTGGTTTAACATGGAATCAGTTGGAGCCATTGATTAGATTAGATTAGATTACTTACAGTGTGGAAACAGGCCCTTCGGCCCAACAAGTCCACACCGACCCGCCGAAGCGCAACCCACCCATACCCCTACCCCTAACCTAACATTAGGGACAATTTAGCATGGCCAATTCACCTGATCCACACATCTTTGTGACTGTGGGAGGAAACCGGAGCATCCGGAGGAAACCCATGCAGAGACGGGGAGAACGTGCAAACTCCACACAGGCAGTCACCTGAGACGGGAATTGAACCCGGGTCTCTGGCGCTGTGAGGCAGCAATGTGGAATTGACACCCAAGCTCAATCTAGGTTGTTTTTGATGTCAGGCAGGCTTGCCTAGCTGAATGTCTATCCCTGCTCCTGTCTCTAAAGTTCTAAAAGATTAGGACTTGGGATGGCAGAATAACCAAGTGGGAGAGATGAAAGGAGGCATGATAGCTGGTATGAAGGTATTAAATATACACTTTTTAAGATCACAGGGGAGACATAGATGAGCTGTTGTCTACAATAATTTTGGTAGTTACACCTGATAAAGAAACAAATATTTCGGGGAAAGGAATGTGTAAACCCAGATTTCTGGCTGTGACATCAGGTGTTTGGGAAAACATTCTGCAACTTTTGGTTGGAAGGAAAATTAAACTGATTGTGGAGAAAAAAAGGCTGAGATCAGATTTCACCAGGAGTTCAAGGTAACAGATTTTGAGGAGCTGTGCGTGTGAGACAGCTAAGCAACAATGGAAACTGAAGACTTGGTTTAGAAAGGGGAATGGTATAACTTGGTTACCACCACGACTTCAGTTTTTACCAGATCCAGCCATGCAGTGTACTGGGGTGGTGTTAAGTGGTCAGATGACTGTGACTGTGGGAAATCTAAGTCATTGGGGCAGTTATGAAAGAGTGAAGGATGTTCTGTACCTTTTTTGGTGATGACTATATCTGTGGACCTTGATTAGAACATAGATGTTGGCAGAATCAAATTTTGTGTAACAAAAAATTAAAGTCTACCAGTCAAAGAAAGAGCTGTGAAGGACTTTGAGCTGTGCATAGCATCACATGTGCTAAGGGGGTTCCAGTAAATCTATGAAAGCTGTCTTTTTTGTATTAGCTTTTAAAAATATTTCTTTATAGCAACATAGCAATTGAAGAGCTAAGATATGTGAATATATTGGCAATTTTACATGGACCTTGCCCATCATTGTGCTATTTCCAACTGTTCAGATGATGAACACTCCAATCTTTAAATATCATCACTTGACTATGATTTGCTGGACACTTGTATCTACTCCTCAAGGCATGTGGATTGCATAGAAAAGCTCATGGAATATCCATTTATGTCTAAAACTGATATCATAACTGCTTATGTGAAGAAATGGTGTCCTGTATTTCAATCACTCACTGCTATGAGCAATTTGCAGATTTAATGTTGAGGTTGTAGAAGGCTCACTGTTAGGGTTTTGTAGATCTGTGTCATGTGAAGAACTGAATCCTCAAGCATACTGAAATGGAATCTCTGCAACACTATGGTAACTCTGAATTAATTTGAAACATCAGCAGGATAGAGTCATGCAGTTTTACAGCGTGGAAACAGACCTTTCGGTCCAACTTGTCCATGCCGACCAGATAGCCTAAATTAATTGGCCAGCATTTGCCAGCACTTGGCCCATATCTCTAAACCCTTCCTATTCATATACCCATCCAGAAGTCTTTTCAATGTTGTAGTTGTACCAGCTTCCACCTCTTCCTCTTGTGTAGAGTGGTTTATTTATCAAGTCAGCTTTAGGTTTAACTAATCGTGCTATTGTTTTCATATTCTTATTTCTTGCATTAATTTCCACCCCTCTCCCTGTTTAACAGCTTCAAGTCTGTGTCTGTAATGGTTAGTCCACAGGTACGTCAGCTCTACAGCAACACTACTGGCCACTTAAACACAGGGCGACTGCTGTATCCGTGGAATCTGTTTCAGTGACCTGCGATTCACTGCAGCCCGAACATATTACAGGGAAATTTCCAAAACCAGGGACCAGGTGGCTACTGGGAAGGTGGCTACTGAATGGGTTTGCTCCTATCCGTAGTTTTGGTTTCTGAGGTAGGTCTTGGGATGTATCCCCCATGGGTATGGAGGGGAATACTGTAACTGCAGCAGGTGCGAACATGCTCAACTTGTTGCTGCTGTACCTTGACCTGACAGTAGTGTTGCTGTTGAACAGATCTATTCGTTACATGGAAAAGGCAAACTACTTAAGGTGCCTTGGAAATGGAACAAATAGCAAGGTATTATGATTTCACAGCAACAGCAGAATGCAAAGAAAACTGATATCATGCCTTAAGAATTGCCATACACCAACACATAACCTTGTGTACTTTAATGTTGAGGTTAATTTTTCCTGACTGTTCAAAATGGAGTTAAAAAAATCACAACACCAGGTTTAATTGGAAGCACACTAGCTTTCGGAGTGACGCTCCTTCATCAGGTGATTGTGGAGGGCTTGATCGTAACACAGAATTTATAGCAAAAATTTGCAGTGTGATGTAACTGAAATTATTCATTGAAAAATTGATTGTCTGTTAAGCCTTTCATCTATTAGAATAGAGTGATAGTTTCACTTCTTTCATGTGTAAATCCCAAAACCCTTTTTAAAGTTGCATTCTCGGGTTAGCTGTATAACAATGGTGATAGCTAGACAATATGTTGAAGGTAAAAACAATGACTGCAGATGCTGGAAACCAGATTCTGGATCAGTGGTGCTGGAAGAGCACAGCAGTTCTTTGGATGCTGCCTGAACTGCTGTGCTGCTTCCAGCACCACTGATCCAGAATATGTTGAAGGTGTTAGCCCCCTGTGTTCTCTGTCTATGACCTGATGTTTAGATTGTTATCTCACTTTTTAGATTAGAATCAGAGTTTTACATAAATTCATGCAGTTTGAGCTCAGTTCTACATGAATGTGTGCACTTTGCTCAAAAGCTGCAATGTAACCCTGCAAGTACAAATTCACCACACAAAATATGTGTGTGCATGTGGGTCTTTGTCTGTGTGTGTGTAGTGGGTGCAGAATGTCTTAAGTCTGTGAGGGGTGCATATGAGAGTGTGGGTATGTATATGTCTATAAGGGTGTGTGTGGGTGTCTGTGTGCGCGGCTGTGTGTACCTGTGTCCGCGTGTATGTGAGACTGTGTAGGAATATCTGTGTGTAGTGCAATGGTGATCACCTGTAACGTGACATGAACCCAAGGTCCCAGTTGAGGCCCTCCCTATGGGTACCGAACTTAGCTATCAGCCTCTGCTCGGCCACTTTCCTCTGACCTCGGATGGTCACCCGAAGGTCTGAGGCTGAATGTCCTGGACCACTGAAGTTCCCCAACTCCTGTCTGTTGATTGTTGTGCGGTGCCCATTCATCCATTGCTGTAGCCTTTGCTCAGTTTCCCCAAATGTACCATGCCTCCGGGCATCCTTGCCTGCAACGTTGGCTGAGTCACATGAGTACCTGCCATGTACAAGGTGGGAGGTGTTCCCACACTCCAGTTCAAAATGGAGAATTGAATGGCATTTAAGATCAGAAGCATCTCAAACGTACTGAAAAACAAACACTGCAGCATTAGTGGTTCACTAATTTCCTTAGGGAAGGAATCTTGTGCTTATTCAGTCTGTTATATATGTGATTCACAGTCTCACAGCACCATGATTAGTCAACTGTCCTTTGAAGTCACCTAAAAAGCCCTTCAGTTGCATCAAGTTTGGGGCACTAATTGATGGATAGTAAATGCCAGATAATATATGCTACATATTGACAAGTATTAAAACACGTTGTCTTGTGTTATATTTCTCACTGATGGGGATACTGGATATGTCAGAACCCAGAGTAGAATCTGGCTTGATAGACCATAGTTTTACTTTCCATTTTGTTTATCATGGGGACCAGTCAGTGAACATAATCAAAAGAGGCTGCAAGTGTACTTTCAACAAAAGCATAAAAATTGATTGCACAGAGGACAATATGAACAAGAACATGAGCTATTGTCATCTGAATTCCAAATTTCAGAAAGAAAGATTAAATTCCTTTTGCCCAGAAATGCCCTGACACCTCAGTGAAGAGCCATCCTTCTCTCCACATGAAAGCTGATAATCAGTTTTGTTTTGGCAAATTTCTCTGCATTCATTCAATGCTATTTTCTTCAGGTAATGCTTCTTCCTCAATCCTTAAAACAAGCTACTAATTTCTCTGTCTATCTTTCTCCCTCTTGCTCCTCACCCCCTCTCCCTGTCTTCCTCCCTTTCCTCTCAGTCAAAAAATTGAAGTCAGCAAACACCTTGGTGTCCTGCTGGTCGTTTAGCTGACATCACATGACTTTTATAAATGCGGTTTAGAAATCAATATTCAAAATAACATTGACCCCTAAAATAAAAGTCAGACCTTCACAGACCAAAGAAAAATCCACTTTCTCCACTTAGCACCCAATATCATGAACATGTTATTAATTTTTATTACACTTGTTAAATAATGTTAGTGATTGTCACTTCCTGTGAAGGAGGTTCAATTGGTTTATCTATTTGTATTTACTGAAGTGGCTTCAGTTATATACCAATGATGGAGTGGCAATAAAACTCAGGACACAAACTGGCGAGTTTAAGGTCCTAGACGTCAGACTTTGTCTTAGAGGCATGTTTTGAGTTTGGTTGACTGTGGTTTAACTCCTGCCTAAGTCTCAAAGAAAAAACACCATTCAATCTAATAAATCTGCCCAAGACCAAAATTCCAATCAACTTACATAAAAAGTGGGGAAAAAAAATGAAATTTAAAATCCTTCAAGCCTTGTTCTCAAGAATAAGTTGAAAAATTATTCATTAGAACAAATCTAAAGCATGAAACTGACTGTTGTCTAACAACCTATTAACTAATAGAGACTAGATTCTAAAATATACCATTCATTCTTCATTGATATCCTTGCTGAATCCCTCTCAAGTTTAACTGTGTAATTTAGTTCTGTACTTTTATTCAGTTTTGTAGGTCATATAAATTTGAGTTGACATAATATGTGCTCCATTGTGCAATGATTTCCCTTTCAGATCTGTCTTCTCCAGATTGACTGCACTTTGTTTTACTGTCTGAATGATTGGTAATATTTGTGATAATTTCCTGCTGGTGTAAACTCCTAAAAAGCACACAATTACTGTTTTCTGGTTATTAGTTAAGACCTTAATACAATACAACCACTTTAACCTTCTGTTCTTGTCTGTCTATTCTTACCCTTAGAATTTGGTCTGTTGAAGGTTCTATTCTAGACTGTACAGAGGCTGACTAATCTCCTTTAGAAAATGATCTTCCTGCTGTGCCAAAGATCTATATAGTAATGTGCTAAAATGGTTAGCTGCCTCTAGCATCCTACAAGACACATTGTGGGCTATTTTATTTCATTGTATTTGCAAGCTTTACAATTTACACATGTACCACAAGAATTAATTTACTTTTACCACAAACTGCACTTCTGTAGATCATAGTGTTTCTAGAATTCATATAGTTATCTGGCAGTGATCTTAGGTGTAAAGCAATACATACTAAATGCTTAAGATTCTATCCTGCAGTCGAATGGAACAAAAAGAAATCGTTCAATTTTTGTCATGATTTGGAGATGCCGGTGTTGGACTGGGGTGTGCAAAGTTAAAAATCACACAACATGAGGTTATAGTCCAACAGGTTTAGTTGGAAGCACTAGCTTTCGGAGTGACGCCTGATGAAGAAGAGTCGCTCCGAAAGCTAGTGTGCTTCCAATTAAACCTGTTGGACTATAACCTGTTGTGTGATTTTTAACTTCAATTTTTGTGTACTTTTTTGAGCCTTCACTTCTGTCACTGTGATTAAAGGAAGGCCACAAAACAACTCATTGACTTCAAGCTTTGAATTGAAATTTCCAAATGAAATCTATTTATGTTATCTGTTCTTTCTCAGCTTTAACAATCCGCTCTATGATTTTCCCAGTGGAATCTCTGTGAATCTTTCTTTATTAATCTCAAAGTTCTCCTTAAACCAGTTTTACATTTTTTTTATATTAAGTTGCCTTGATAGGATGCCCAAACATCAGATGTATGATTCACACACCTGGAATAATATTTCATAATTTGGATTGTATCTTGGGTGGTGGAGATCATTCAAGTGATAATTTACAAAATCCATGTCAATATTCAACATGAATCTCAGCAGTGGTTTACACAAGGTGAGAATAACCTGCTTCTGCTTGAATTTGAATGCCCTGCAGATATTCCTTATAGCAATTTCAAGTATATATTGATATGATACAATATAATACAGCACAGGAGCAGGGCCTTCGGCCCACCAAATATACGCCAAATCCTAATCTTTATTTAGACCCGCTACATTTTGTGTGATTCCTATCCCTCTGTTAGCTTCCTGTTTATGTGCCTTAAATGTTGCTAACATGTCTGCTGCCACTAGCTGTGTGTTCCAGGCACCCACCACCCTCTAGGGGAAACATTTTCCCCACACTTCTTCCCCAAACCTTCCCCCTCACCTTGAACCTGTGCCCTCTTGTAGCTGACCTTACCACCCAGGGAAAAGGCCCCCGACTATCCATGCTTCTCATCATTTTTTTAAATACAAAAAAAATTTACAGCCCACGAACAGGCCCTTTGGCCCTCCAAGCCTGAGCCAATCCAAATGTACTGTCTAAACCTGTCAGTCAATTCCCAAGCATCTGCTCCCCACCTACTCATGCATCTGTCCAGACGCATCTTAAATGAATCTACCGTGCCTACCTCTACCACCTCTGTTGGCAACACATTCCAAACGCCCACCACCCTCTGTAGTACTTGCCATATGTATCCCCCTTAAACTTTCCACCTCTCACCTTGAAAGCATGACCTCTCATTATTAAATCCTTCGCCCTGGGAAAAAGCTTGTCTCTATCCACTGTCTATACCCTTCATGATTTAGTAAACACAATCAGGTCCCCCCTCAATCTCCTTTTTTCTAGTGAAAATAAACCTAACCTACTCAACCTCTTCATAGCTAGCACCTTCCATACCAGGCAACATCCTCAAACCTTCTCTGCACCCTTTCTAAAGTGTCCACATCCTTTTGGTAATGTGCCAACCAGAATTGTACACAGTATTCTAAATGTGGCCGAACCAATGTTTTGTACAATTTTAACATGATCTGCCAGCTCTTATACTCCATACCCTATCCAATGAAGGCAAGCATACTATATGCCTTCTTGACCACTCTATCCACCTGTGCAGCAACCTTCAGGGTACAATGGACCTGCACTCCCAGATCTCTCTGTGCATCAATTTTTCCCAAGGATCTTCCATTCATTGTATAATTCGCTTTAGAATTAGACTTGCCTAAATGCATCATCTCACATTTGTCTGGGTTGAAATCCATCTGCCACTTTTCCGCCCAACTTTCCAGTCTATCTATATTCTCCTGTATTCTCTGACAGCCCTTTATGCTACTCCACCAATCTTTGTCTCATCTGCAAACTTGCTGATCATACCAACAGTGCCCTCTTCTAGATCATTTATGTATATTACAAACAGTGGCCCCAATACTGATCCCTGTGGAGCATCACTGGTCACCTTTCTCCATTTCAAGAAACTCCCTTCAACTACTACTGTCTCCTGTTGCTCAAGCAATTCTTTATCCACCTAGCTAGAACACCCTGCACACCATGTGACTTCACTTTCTCCATTAATCTACCATGGGGAACCTTATCAAATGTCTTACTAAAGTCCATGTATATGACATCAACAGCCCTTCCTTCATCTAACAACTTCCTCAAAGAACTCTATTAAGTTGGTCAGGCACAATCTCCTGCACGAAACCATGTTGCCTATCACTGGTAGGATCTATTTATATTTCAAAAAGAATGAGCTTATCTCTCAGTACCCTCTCCAGCAACTTCCCCACCACCGACGTTAGGCTCACTGGTCTGTAGTTTCCCGGAATATCCCTGCTACCCTTCTAGTACAGGGGACAACATGAGCAACCTTCCAGTCCTCCGGCTCCTCACCTGTATTTAAGGATGCCACAAAGCTATCTGTCAGGGCCCCAGCTATTTTCTCTCTCTCCTCCCTCAGTACCCTGGGATAGATCCCATCCGGTTCTGGGGATTTGTTCACCTTAATAACCTCTAGCATACCCAACACATCTTCCCTACTTATGCCAATGTGATCCAGACTAATCAAACTTCTATCTCTAATCTCAAGATTCATAATTTTCCTCTCCTCAGTGAATACTGATGCAAAGTAATCATTCAGAATCTCACCCATTCTCAGGTTTGACACACAGCCTTCCTTCATTATCTTTTAGTGGACCAATCCTTTCTCTAGTTACCTGCTTGCTTCTTATATAAGAATAAAAGGTTTTGGGATTTTCCTTAATTCTGTTCGCTAAAGCTATTTCATGACCCTTTTTAGCCCACTTGATTCCTTGTTTAAGACTTGTCCTACTCTTCCAATATTCCTCCAGGGCCCGTTCTGTTCTTAGCTGCCTAAACCTTATGTATGCTTCCCTTTTCCTCTTGGCTAGTCGTACAATCTCACCTGTCATCCACTGTTCATGAATCTTGCCCTTCCTATCCTTTGCCTTCAATGGGACATGCCTATCCTGCAGTATATTTGAAAGGTTCCCACATCTCAAATGTGGACTTCCCTTCAAATAGCTGTGTCCAATCCACATTTCCCAGCTCCTGCCTAATTTTGATATAATTGGCCTTGGCCCAGTCAATGTTGGGAAAATTAAAATCTCCCATCACCACTACCCTATTGCCTCTACATCTATTCATAATCTGTTACATGAGATTACAACTTTGTGCATCTAATTTAGCGTCTATCAATTTGTACTCTTCCCTTAGGACCACTGACTTTATCTTTGAGTATTCTAAAACTTACAGAATTGTGTTCACTGTTCCCAAAGAAATCCCCCACCGCAACTTCTACACTTGTCCTGTCTCATTCCCCAGTACAAGGTCCAATATGGCCCCTTCCCTCGTTGGACTATTGACATACTGTTTTAGAACACTCTCCTGGACGCTTCTTACAAATTCTACTCCATCCAGACCTCTGACTCGGAGCGTAGCCCAGTCAATGTTGGGAAAATTAAAATCTCCCATCACCACTACCCTATTGCGTCTACATCTATTCATAATCTGTTACATGAGATTACAACTTTGTGCATCTAATTTAGCGTCTATCAATTTGTTTCATGTGGCCTTCAAATTGTTGAAATTTTTAATTCCAATTTTCTTCTTCAATAGCTGTGGCTTTAAAATTAAACTTGGCTAATGACAAGTTCTCTTCACCGCCTTTTAACCTCATTTCTATTTCACTATGGGCCTTGGACTTTCATGAAGTTTTCCCAAAATATTTACCTGTCCCTTATTTGGTCCAAAGCTCCACTATGTTAACTTTGCAGATTTTTTTAAAAACAATGCCAAAGAGTGAGTTTTGCCAAGACTTTTTAGGTGTCTATGTCAGCTTGATTGAGTTTGGGAGTCATATATTCAAGTAAAAAATGAAGTCTGCAGATGCTGGAGATCACAGCTGAAAATGTGTTGCTGGTTAAAGCACAGCAGGTTAGGCAGCATCCAAGGAATAGGAAATTTGACGTTTCGGGCATACGCCCTTCATCAGGAATGAGGAGAGTGTGCCAAACAGGCTGTTTGGCACACTCTCCTCATTCCTGATGAAGGGCTTATGCCCGAAACGTCAAATTTCCTATTCCTTGGATGCTGCCTAACCTGCTGTGCTTTAACCAGCAACACATTTTCAGTCATATATTCAAGCTCTACTCCAGGAACTAAATGTATAACCTGAGATGACAGTTCAGTGTATGAGGAGGGAGTCCACCCTGTTAGATAAAACTGATTTTGGTTAAAATAATTTCCAATTTGCCTGTTAGGAATGCATAAAAGATCCCATGGCAATATCTGTAGAAGAGCAGAATACTCCCAATGTCCTGGTCATCATTTACCCCTTAAATAACATCACTAAAAGCAGGTAGAAAGTTTTGTTTAATAATTTCTTTCCTATTTGTGGGTTTGTGCTCTGTGCATTATGAGAGTGATTAAAAAAAATCCTTTACTGGGCACTCGATGTGAGGTCCTTTCAGACACCTGGAGGTCATAAGAGGCACTTTATGTATGAAAGTCATTGTGTAGATATACAAAAACAACAACCGCTCTGCAGCACTTCATTATATCTAATAAACATAGTTCTGCACACAGCAAACTGGGAAAGAGTTCCAGAAGATACCACTCTATTTTAGTTGTTGTGACAAACAGGTTGTATATTCTGAATTTATTTCAATAACGAAAGAAAAATAGCTTTAACGTCTTCAAAATGTCCCAAAGTACTATACAGCCAATTATTCAGAGAAAACTCATTCTCTGATATCACGCATTTCGACAGTGCGATTTGCTTTTAATGTTGCTGAGGAACATTACCTCTTTTTGAGAACGCTTACCTCTGTTCGCAATAGCGTGATTCCAACGGTGATCGTTTCACTTGCTTTGTTCTGTGCATGTGCCAATGTCAGCTGCCCACAGAGTTGCTTTCTGTGAGAGTTAATGTGCAGAGAGCAGTTTCTTGTGAAAGGTTAACTACTCCTAGATTATCCACTTTTTTGAAAAAAAATGGAGGGGCAGAGTGACAAGACTGTTAGCAAGAAGCGTCTTGGTAACAAAATAGTGGGTGGTAAATGCAAAAGAAAGGCTATAACACTGGAAGAGAAACTCTATATTATAAAGCATTGAGTGTAAGGAGGCAATATGTGATATAGCTCACATAACAGGAATGAGGGAGTCTGCCATATGCACCACGATGACCCACCGTCCCTGTGTAGGCAATATTTTTTAAATGTACGGTGTTAAATTTACTTTTGGTTTGTTGATAAATATGATTTATACTTTTATTCAGGCTATGCTTTGATTTGTGTTGGACATTTTTGAGTGATTGAGAGTGCTATGTTTTTGCTGGTCTGCCCCCTAACCCCACTTTTCCCATAAGCCCCATTATTCTATTGAATGATTTTCTATTAAGTGAGATTTCACTGGAATGTAATTATGGTATTACAGGAGAACTACCTGTACTTTTGAGACAAACATAGCAGCCAACTTACATGCAGTAAGATCCCACACTAGGCATCACAGTAACGGCATTAGATTACCAATTCTACTCCTTTCCTGCTGCTATACTTTCTCAGCCCCACATAGATGTGTCAGTATAGATGCTGACATACATTTGGAGTTACATTCTGACACAAGGTAAGAGTGCTACTATGGAGTATCTAGATGCTGCATATTGGAGTCTCTATTCAACAAGCAACAAATAAAGGGTTCTTTGAACAGGAAGCTTAGGTTCAGGTCTTACTTATTTCAGAGGTGTGTTATAACAGGTTGCATCAAAAAAGTATCAAGCTACAAATGTTTCTCCTTGGAGAGGGAATATGTGGTGTCCACCAATACTGGTGATGCTTTTAGAGACCGCAAGATGGGCTCTGCAAGGGCAGGGTGAGGATTGCCTTATTTCCTGTTTGATTTGATTTATTCCATTTGATTTATCCCCATACCTCTCCCTCAATTTTGGGGAGATTGAATTCTCCTTAATGGGCTCTGCAGGTAAATTGAACAATTTGAATCGGATTGATTTTAAGGCATGGCTAATAGATGAACATTGCTACAGATGTGGTGATGGAATAAGCTGTTTTGTTGTGCTTAATAACTTTTCTGGACATAAAAAAAACCCCATAAGTATTTGCACTGTCCCCAGTGGGCTTTGCAGGTAAATTGGTTAATTAGAACCACAAGTAATTAGTGGTGGCAAAATCCTGTAAGTAAGAGCATTTCTGGTTTTAAAAAAGAAAAAAAAATACAGCCCACAAATAAATTGGATGTTTGGAATATTAGTTCAATGACAATATCACTAAGTTTCAGCCTGATCTTCTGGATTCAGGTGTTCAAATTCCAGGATGGTAGATGGTGAAATTTGAATTTAATAAAGTCGGGGATTAAAGACTAACCTTTCAGCGATCATGTAGTTAAAACCCATCTAGTTTACCCATACCTTAAAAAAGGGGAAAAAGTAAGCCACAAATGCTCTGTATATCTATATAACAGACCAATGTTGAGGTGAAGTGTACTACATTAGGTAGTAAGTACAATATATTTAGCTATTCCTTCAACATGATCCAATACACTTGGATAAGAACCAGTTGGCCTGCAGCCTTTTACTGTAACACTTAATGGACAGAGGCGGGTTTACACTCTGTTCCAGAGAGAAGCAAATTCATCTTCAAGCGAATGTCTTTAGTTCAGAGCCACAGAAAATTCTTTTCGTTTGCATTAGCAGCTTTGCTGCCTGAGGGTTTCTCTCTCAGACAGTTTCTCACCACCCTCGAAGATAAAAGCTCAGTCTGGCCAAGTCCTGACTGGAGAGAAATTCCTTTTTATTTTGGGGATTAAAAACATCAATTATTGAGGATTGTAAAAGTTAGCCACTGCCCATCATTGGTTCTTTACTGAATTTAGACATCAACTATCAGTGGACACTGGCACTGAACAACAGGAAGCAGCCACCTTCAACCAGTTCGATCTTGTAAAATATTCAAGCATCACATCTTAGAGAAATAGGTAACTGTCACAATTGTTTTACATCCCCGTAATTTATTTGACATGATGAACAATTGTACATCAATCTTACTCCCTTGATTGTTCAATAGTAGGGTAGGGGGTCAGAGACTTATTTAAAAATATTGGGGCTGTTAACAGAGCATATGACCCTGTATTGGGTGCAAATACAGAACTGATTACATCAGCCACAGGCAGTAGTGTAACAAACAACACAGGATACAGGTCCAGTGTGAAAACCTGCATTGAGTGCAACGCTCTTCTCCCCCGAAGACCGGTACTTTTTTTTCCCCATTTGATTTATTATTGTCATGCAGTTGGGTACAGTGAAAAGGTTTGTTTTGTGTGCAGATCATTCCATACAAAGTGCAAAAGGTTAATAGAACAGAATGAGGAATACAATGTTAAAACTGCAGAGAAGGTGCTAAAAAAAAAGTGAGGCCAACATTAAATTTGAACTTTGAGTTGTCCATTCAGAAGTCTAATAACAGCAGGGAAGAAACGGTTCTCTAATCTATTTGTACATGTAATTAAGGTTTTGTATCTTCTGCCTTATGGAAGAGGTTAGAAGGGATTGTAACTGGGTGGGAGAGGTCTTTATTATGTCCATGGGACCATGTCCAGTTTAAGACCTCCACAATCATGGTTCACTTTACATCTGTCCAGAAGAGAATTGAGGTGCAATGGCATCAAGAGGCAATAAAGAAACAACCAGGGCTGGATCCAGATAATACAGGAGCCAACTTGTATTAACAAACTTGAAATTTAACAAACAAGTCGCATGCAAAAGAAAAGAAAAATGCAATGAGAGGTGTTCAAATTATTTTAAATACAGTCCATTGGTGCGAGGTGGCTAAACCATCTATAAAATATTCCAAAAATAACTTCCAACTCAGTGCCACTCATGAGCATCTTGACTCCCTTGGTTCACTCCCCCATTCTGTCTCTCTCCCAGAGGCGTTACAATTCCAGTAATTTTAAATTATGGAGATTATTCTATCCTCTGAATGTGCCATCTCTCAGCCAAGTAATCCACAGAAGGGAAATGATCCAAATGGTCAGGAAGGAAAACAAACAACATCAACAACAACTTGCATCATATAGTGCCTTTAGTGTTGCTTAGGAGCATTACTAATTAAAACTTCATAAGCCATCCCATTGGGTGATACTAGAAATAAAAGCAGAAAATGCCAAAAAATACTCAGGTAGCAGAAAGTGTTGAAAATACTCTGGAGAGAGAACCAGAGTTAATATTTGAGGACAATGATCCTATCAAAACTGGGAGTAGTGCTGGAGATGTAACAGGTTTTAAACAATAACAGTGGTCTACATTAGGGTTAGGGTTAGAGTTAGCTTAAAGTGTGGGCTTGGGAGGTCGACATTAGACTGGAAGATAGATTAAAAGAAGGGATGATGGTGGGAGGAAAAAAGGAGATAGCACGGACAAAGTGAAAGATGATGGGTCTGGTGGAGGTGTGTCTGAGAACAGTAGAGTTGTTAACAACAGTTGCTGAAAACATTAGCATCAGAGGCTATAGTCTGGACTGTTGAACTCAATGCTGAGTCCAGAGATCTGTAAAATACGATTTAAAGATATTGGAACAAGTGACCAGATGATCAAAGAGGCTGGTTTCAGATATGCCTTAAAGAATGAGGGAGGAAGAGTGCTTTCAGAATGGATTTCAGAATATCCAGAGAACAACAGTGAAGTATTGTACAAGGGGCCTGGGTCAGATGAGTATAATCAGTTGTAAGGACAGTTTATAAATTCAAATCCAACCTAAATAGTTTGTCTCACAGTGAGATCTTTTTCCTGGTGCCAGTGGTATCGCTGGATTCTCATGCACCACATTCATGTAATGTCAGTAAAAGAGGCATCTTTTGTCTCATCATCCACTTCAACCAATCAAGTATCTGGGTCAGTATCAAGGTAATCCTTGATCCTTGCTATCTACACATTCAATTAATCAATCAATTAGCTATTCTGGTCAGTGAGCACTTGTTATTCAGTTTGTAGTTATTGATTGTTTCTACCTCAATGTAAAATGTCTTTGAATCTAGCACTGAAGAATCACAGTACTGTTATAGCACCGAAAAGGGCATTCAGCACATTATGAATCGGCCAACTCTGAATACGTTATCCATTTTGTAACACCCAGCCTCCTCCTCTCTGTAGACTTGCACATTCTTCCTTTTCAGATTGTACTGTAACACCCTTTTAAAAGTCTCATTTGGACCAGCCTCCACCTCACAATAAGGTAGCATATTTCTAGACATTGTGCTCCTAGGTATAGAGCATTCTTATTGCAAAATGTTTAGCAATATTGTAATCGTTTTTGAACGTATTCTTGTGTGCAGATGCTTGATTCCTTTTCATAGATTGCCCTCTTGCTGTGGGAAAAGAGGCTTGAGGGTTCCATTATTCCTGAAAACGGTGGTGTCAGGAACTCTTGCTCTGGGCAGGTGACCCATGATGGTGAGGTCAGAGGGCAGGCACCTGACAAAGCGCAATCGAAACAAGTCCAAAATGGTGATCCAGGCAGAAGATACTTATGATATCAATGGCATCGATAAGGTGTATAGTCAAGGTCTTTACCTCAGGGTAGGGGAATCTAAAACTAAAGGACATAGGTTTAAAGGCAAGAGGGGAAAGATTTAAAAAAGGACCTTAGGGGCAACTTCTCCACACAGCGGATGGTGTGTGTATGGAATGAGCTGCTAGAGGTGAATACAATTACATTTAAAAGACATTTGGACAGGTACAGGAATGGGAAATGTTTAGAGGGATATGGGCCCAATGCAGGCAACTGGGACTAGTTCAGTTTGGGAAACATGGTCAGTGCAGAGGAGTCTGTTTCTGTGCTATGACATGCTCAAGGTTTACCTGGTCATTCGCACAAATGTGGGGAAGCTGCTGACAGTGTGTCCTTGTTGGCACACTGAGCACTGCCTCACCAACACAGCTATGTCAGCATCCAATCCTGGGCACCAGATATAACTTCTCATCAACATCTTCACTTTGGAAACTCCTGGACGTTTCTGGTGGGAGTTCAGCCAATGTCTGGCAGCGATCAATGCTCAGGACAACCAGTCTTGCTCCCTGTAATAGCATGCCATCCTGTACAGTGATCTGGTCTCTGGGTCCAAATGTTTTCAATTCTGGTTGTATGGCACTTTGATTTCTGCCATCACCACCAGCTGTTTCAGTTTTGCCTGGACCGAATCTTTCTGCATCTAAAGTCTGATATTGTCAGCTGTCTGGAAGAGGGTCCAGAAAATTTAAAATCATTACAGATTCTTCCAGTGGCGGTACCACCATAGGTGTGTCGGCCAGTGGGAGGTGGCTCAATACATCCATATTTGCGACTTGGCCTCCTGGATGGTGTCAGTAGAATTAGTTGCTGCTTTTCATATGCCCCAGTGTTTTTTGCCCAGAAAAATGACTGCATTCTTTCCACATACTGAGCTCAGTCTTTGCCAGCAAGATCAAATGAAGCTTCCCAAATAATGGTATGATGCCAGAAATAACCCCCCAACTCAAAGATGACTGTTGGGAGTGAATGTCTTCAGGAGTGACCTTTACTCTCATTGCCACTGACATACCTTCACAGAGGTCAATATCCCATCACCAGGACACCCTTTATTAGTCCTTGACATGGATCCAGCTTCCTCAGAGCCAAATCTCAAAGCGAACAAAATCTGATACCCCTGTTTGTATTTCTTTTATTTTAATAAACAGTTACAAATTACAAACACAGTTAACAGTGAACAGCAGTTTACAAGAAACAGCAATTTACAGGGGAAAGGGGCAGCAAAGCCAGACCCCCAAACCCCAGCGTATGACCAGTTCACAGGGAAAACAGGACAAACCTCAAATCCCACCTTACCATATCAAAAAGGAATCAGCAAACGCAATCACATACAAACAGTCTGATAAACTGATAAATAAAACAGGGCATATATCACAGACACCCCACAACACAGCAAACACCCTATCCCTCCCACTTTCCAGCCACTCAAAGGCATCCCACTGCAAAAAGACAGAGTCAATTACCAAAAAGAGTCCCCTCTTGTACACAGTCTATTACCATAAACCATTCTTATCAGACTGCAGAGTCCGTTCCCAGGAATAGAGTCCACTCTAGTATGCGGAGACCATTGCTAAAAACAGAGTCCACAACTGACAGCAGTCCATTCCAGAAGACAGCAAATGCACACCCCACTGCATGCGCGCGCACACACACACACACACACACACACACACACACACACGTACAGTCTCCATTGAGGCCTGGCCCATCTATTGAGAACCAGACCCACTCACAGGAACACAGTACATTGTAAAGGTGCTGTTAACTCACAGGTGTTTGGTCCACTCCCAAAGGCAGAGTCCACTCTAGAATGCAGCAGATGTTCATCTCCCAGTGCACACACAGGTGGTCAGTCTTTACAGAGGCCTAGTCCATCCATAGAAGAACAGTCATTCCATATTGTTTCACACACACACCATCCACTATGTGGAGAAGTTGCCCCTAAGGTCCTTTTTAAATCTTTCCCCTCTCACCTTTAAACCTACATTAGCCCAATAACCTCCATATGCTTGTCCAATGCTCGCTTAAATGCCCGCTACCAGAGGGTAGTAGTTGATGGTATAGGTTCATCTTGGAGCGCAGTTACTAGCGGTGTTCCACAAGGATCTGTTTTGGGACCATTGCTGTTTGTCATTTTTATAAATGACCTGGAAGAGGGGCTTGAAAGCTGGGTGAGCAAGTTTGCGGATGACATGAAAGTCGGTGGAGTTGTGGACAGCGAAGAAGGATGTGGCAGGTTACAGCGGGATATAGATAAGTTGCAGAGCTGGGCAGAAAGGTGGCAAATGGAGTTCAATGTAGCTAAGTGTGAAGTCATTCACTTTGGTAGGAGTAACAAGAAAATGGATTACTGGGCTAATGGTAGGCTACTTGGTAGTGTGGATGAGCAGAGGGATCTTGGTGTCCATGTACACAGATCTCTGAAAGTTGCCACCCAGGTAAATAGTGCTGTGAAGAAGGCATATGGCGTACTGGGCTTTATTGGTAGAGGAATTGAGTTCCGGAGTCCTGAGGTCATGAGACTCTGGTGCGGCCTCATCTGGAGTATTGTGTGCAGTTTTGGTCGCCTTACTATAGGAAGGATGTGGAGGCATTGGAACGAGTGCAGAGGAGGTTTACCAGGATGTTGCCTGGCATGGTAGGAAGATCGTATGAGGAAAGGCTGAGGCACTTGAGGCTTTTCTTATTGGAGAAAAGAAGGTTTAGGGGAGATTTGATTGAGGTGTACAAGATGATTAGGGGTTTAGATAGGGTTGACAGTGAGATCCTTTTTCCGCTAATGGAGTCAGCTGTTACTAGGGGACACAGCTTTAAATTAAGGGGTGGTAGGTATAGGACAGATGTTAGGGGTAGATTTTTTACTCAGCGGGTTGTGAGTTCATGGAATGCCCTGCCTGCAGGTGGACTCTCCCTCTTTATGGTCATTTAAGCGGGCATTGGATAAGCATATGGAGGTTATTGGACTAGTGTAGGTTAGGTAGCTTCAGTCGGCGCAACATCGAGGGCCGAAGGGCCTGTACTGCGCTGTATTTTTCTATATTCTATGTTCTATGTTCTATGCCGTTTGGTTTTAGACTCCCCTACCCTGTAACCAGCCAATGAAACAATAGTTCCCTGAGAACTGAAATACATCTGTAACACATTGACTGTATAAATCAGCCAGTTTAGACATCAGTCCTCAATAAAAAAGGAATACCAGTTAACAAATTGATTATATAGTTCAGCCAGTTTAGGAATCAGGTTCCCCAAACAATACTGAAGCCAACAGCAGTAACACACTGACTGTGGGTGGCCAGCTCAGAGTCAGTCCCCTCCCTGAGGCAAATGGAGAGTCCTTGGCACTGATCCAGCTCTGTCAGAGCCAGTTCTCCGAGTGAACAGAATCTCTGACACTCCTGTTTGTATTATTTTAGTAAACATTACAAAATACAGTTAACAATAAAAATAAATCAGCAGTTCGCAAAAAAATCCACTACATACAGGGCAGCAAAGCCAAACCCCAAACCCCACCGTTCAACCAGTTTTCAGAGAGATGAGGACAAACCTCAAGTCCCACTTTCAGTCAACAATAACAATAACAAACACAGATAAGACAGTGCAATCAAATGAAAAACAGTGCATAGAACACAGACCCAATGTAGCTGTATAAAAAAATCTGACACCCGTCCGCACTGTACGTTGATCAGACCGAGCTTGGCTAGCCTTTCTGCAGGACAGTTATCAGCCTTCCTGTCTCTAGCTGCCCTGCATACTAACTGACCCTCCCCAGCCCGCTTTCCTCCAGGACGGACATTAGCCACCAGCTGCCGGTCAGCTGGCAAACCAACCCGACCGGCTTTCCTACAGTCGGGCTGAGGGCCTTCCAGCACACAGCCACCCCATGTCCAGCTCACTGGTCGGCCTTCCTACGGGCTGCAATGGCCACCTGACTCAGCCTCTCTGCATATTGACCAGCCTGCTCTCTACTGACCTTCCCGCGAGGATGCTGTCAGTTGTCTCACCCCACTACTGATAGGTTCCTCCTGGCCCACTTCCTTCCAGGCTGGCCATTGACCGTGTGGCCCCTAGCCACCCTGAGTACTGGCTGCCCCTCCCCTGACCAGCTTTCCAATGGGCATGCTGTCGAGTGCTTAGCCCCCATCCATCTTGCGTACTAACAGACACCCCCAGCATGTCTTTCCCTAGGCCAGTATTGACCTTCCAACTCCTGGCCACCCCACATACCGACTAGCCCACTCTAGCCCGCACTCAGATACAATCAATTACAAAACCCACATTCATTAACAGAATTCTCAAAGTCCTCACAATACAGTTTCCAGTACCAAGGTAGAGTCTACACCAACAGACAGCAAATGCCCATCCCGTAGCGCACACACAGGTGTTCAGCCTCCATAGAGGCGTGGCCCATCCACAGAGAACCAGGCCACTCACAGGAACACAATACATTGTAAAGGCGCAGTTAACTCACAGAGGTTTGGTCCATTCAGGATGCAGAGTCCACTCCAGGATGTAGCAATTGCTCACCTCCTAGCACACACACAGGTGTTCAGTCTTTACTGAGGCCTAGTCACCCACAAAGGGCCAGGCCTACTCACACAGGAACAGCTAATCTGGAAAGATGTATTTTCTCACAAGGGCTCAGTTCAAACATTAAAAAAGTGAAAACATGTTAAAATAAAACAAAGAAAACCAGAATGCAAGGGTTCAGTCCTGCCACAAAATCAACATAGTCCTTTTCTCAAAATAAAGGAGAAAAGAGTAATACCGGCTGTAATTTTCCAGTGAAAGAACAGTTCCCTAATGAAAACCGAAATACACCTGAAACACATTGACTGTGTAAATCAGCCAGTTTAAAAGTCTGCCTTCAATAAAAAGGAATGCCAGTTATCAAACTGGCGATATGGTTCAGCCAGATCAGGAATCAGGTTTCCTCCAAAACAAAACAAACAGAAACTAACAGCAGCAGTAACACACTGGATGTAGGCAGCAAGCTCAGAGCCTGTGCCCTCCCTGACACAAATGGAGAGTCCTTGACACTGATCCAACTCCCTCAGAGCCAATTCTCAGAGTGAACAGAATCTCTGACACTCCTGTTTGTATCTGTCAGCCAGGGCTCCCTGATTGAGCCAGGTTAACAGGCCCAATCAGGGAACTGGTATTTTGTAAGATCCACCTGGCTGACCTCATTACAATCACTACAGGAACAAGAGTCAGAGATACAAAGAAACAAAGAGCAAAAGAATATAGATACTGGATGTGATGAATTACTGATGTAAAAAAAATCCGCTAGCAAATCTATGGCATTAAAAGGTGAGGCTGATGATTCAGATTGACAATGCTTTGTCAGTTCTGCAGAGAACTATTTGAGTTGAAATGTCCAACCTGTTGCTTTCTCTCCAGAGATACTGTGGATTAGGGATTATAATGGAGGATAGCTTAGGGAGGGAGGAAGGGAGGGAGGTTAAGGACATGGACAGGAGAGAAATCTTCAGACTCAATCCCTTTCCCTTGGAACAATGTGAGTTTAAGTCAGTCTGTACACAACCTTTAGCCTTGAGAGAAACTTCCAACCTCATGGTAGCCCCTTCACGACGACTGCCTATATCCTCCTCTGAAGTGCTCAATGTCAGCCTTGCCTCAGCTCCTCTGCTGCTTAAACCCTTATCTGTGTCTTTGATAGCTCTGGACCCAGCCCATTCCCTGCTGGTTTCCCACATTCTACCCCATGTAAACTTCAGGTTGTCCCAAACTGTGTTGGGCACAACTCACTGCCCGAATCCTGTATCTCTATCCACGCAGCGCACATTGATTGATGTTGCTTCCTTGTCACACAACATCTTTGATTTTACAATTGTTATCCTTACTTTGAAAATTTTCTATGCTTCCACCTCTTGAACAGCAATATCCACCAGCCTGACAATCCTCCAAAGTATCTATACTCCTCTTATGCATTCCCAATCACTGTTGCTCCACAATTGGTCACCATGCCTTGTGTTGGTTAAACCCCAAGCTCAAGAATTCCCTTCCTACATCTCCCCACCTCACTTTCTACTGTGAAGAAACTCCTCAAAAGTTAATTAAGCAAAGAGCTGTGGATGCTGGTGATTTGAAACAATACAAACAGGAAGAACTGGAAAACTCAATAGATCTGGTGTGGAGAGAGAAAGCAAGTCAAGTAACCCTTTTCATCAGAACTGGTCTTTCCTTAAACTTTATTTCTTTAGACTCATAGAATCTTAGAGATGTACAACACAGAAACAGACCCTTTCATCCATGCTGACCAGATACCCTAAACTGATCTAGTCCCATTTGCCAGTATTTGGCCCATATCCCTCTAAGTCCTTCCTATTCTTGTACTCATCCAGGTGCCTTTTAAATGTTGTAATTGTACTAATTTGACTATACATTTTATCATGTGATCTAACGTCTCCTCATGTGGTTAGGTATCAGTCTTAATTTTATATTGATCTTGTGAAACACTTTGGGACTTTTAATTGTGTTAAAACTACTACATATAAAAAAGTTATTGTTGTCTTGAGAAAGGTGTTAAAGTCAAGCATTTGGACTTTGATATTTGCATGTTGAAATGTGAACAATCTGATGATTTCTGTCAGATGCACATTTTGCATGAATATTGATTTAAATTTATCGTCAAATAAAGGTTTAAGACATACCCAAAATAAATCAAACATCCTCTGAAGTGGGAGGAAATGATTGCTCTGGGAGAATATGCCCAGTCCTTCCTGTTTATGATGTTTTGTTTTGAGAATTGCTTTATTCAGTAATCATCTTGTTTTGAGAAAGTTTGGATGATAGCTAATTAGAAACTGATTGTGTAGAAGAAACACAAAGATTGGGAGCCTCTCCCTCTGCATTCATGTAAATGAACTCACTGCAAAACCCAAACAAACATGAGCATTAGTCGAAAGCTAGGAGGCATTTCAGATCCTTTTCTTAAATTCGGGAACTTTCCTAGCGTTAGAAACATAGAATCCCTACAGTGTGGAAACAGGCCCTATGACCCAACAAGTCCACACCAACCCTCCAAAGAACAACCCACCCTGACCCAATCCCCCCCTACTCTACATTTACCCCTGCCTAATGCACCTAACCTACACATCCCTGAACACTATGGGTAATTTAGCTTGGCCAATTCACCTAACCTACTCATCTTTGGTCTGTGGGAGGAAACCAGAGCATCAGAGAAAAACCATACACACACACACAGACTGTTACCCAAGTCTGGGATTGAACCCGAGACCCTGGTGTTATGAGGCAGTAGTGCTAAGCACTGAGCCACTGATTGTATTGCATATGTAACCTGAAGTAGAATGGTCACTGAAACATTTGGAAAAATTTTAGAAGAGCAAGGGGAGATTGTGGTGTGGTATAGTGACAGTGCCATTCTGCTAATAATTCAATGTCTTTGAAATCTTCAGGATCTAGGTTCAAATCCCAAGGTAGCAGAAGGTGAATTTTAATTCCATAAAAATCTGGCATTAAAAGCTATCTTAATCGTGACTGCTTTTGTTAAAATCCATCTGCTGAAAAATGTGTTGCTAGAAAAGCACAGCAGGTCAGGCAGCATCAAAGGAACAGGAGAATCGATATTTCGGGCATTAGCCCTTCTTCAGGAATCCTAAAGAAGGTCTTCTGCCCGAATCGTTGATTCTCCTGCTCCTCGGATGCTGCCTGACCTGCTGCGCTTTTCCAGCAACACGTTTTCAGCTCTGATCTCCAGCATCTGCAGTCCTCACTTTCTCCTACTTAAAATCCATCTGGTTCATTAATGAAAGGAAATCCGCTGTCCGTCCTTGGTCTACCCCCTAGATGTGGATTCAGTAATGTTGCCGACTCTTTAATGCTCTCTGAAACTGCCAAGCAAGCAGCTCAGTTCATGGGCAATAAATGATGGTCCATGAATTAATGAAAATGAATAACATCCATATTTAATCAGTGTCTGTCATCCTTTGGCAGCATTCTATATTTCCAACTAGATTTTAACTATCAAACTTGGCATGACAGACATTAGATAAAACCCCAGAGAGAAGCCCATTGAGTGAGCATTGTCTGACAGTTCATCAGTGATTTGAAAGTTTTCAGCCCAGAGGCTTGGACGAATTGGTGGCTCGAATAGTGGTTAACACTGCTGGCTCATAGCTCCAGGGACCCAGTTTTGATTCCACCCTCGGGCAACAGTCTGTGTGGAGTTTGCACATTCTCCCTGTGTCTGTGTGGATTTCTTCTGTGTGCTCCGGTTTCCTCCCACAGTCCAAAGATGTGCAGGTTAGGTGGACTGGCCATGTTAAATTGCCCCGTAGTGTCTAGGCATATGTTGGCTCAGTGGATTAACCATGGGAAATGCAAGGTTATGGGGCTGGGATCTATTTGGAGGGTTGGTGTGATCCTAATGAGCCAAGTGGCCTGCTTCCACACTCCCGAGATTCTATGATTCTAAGCTTGGGACTTGTATCACCACTGGCTCAGATGCTGTTGAGTCTAATCTCCAGTCAAAGACATGAGACTCTAATGTATGTGCAGCATGGAGGGAGCCCTGACTTGCTGGAGGTACCACTCTATGGGTGTGAGCTCTGTGAATAGCAGGTTTTGCAGAGACTGGAAGCACATCTGTCAAGATATTTCACTGGAATGGAGTCAGTGCTGCACAGTCAGACATTCTGACTCCCCAATACAATATTAAATCATGGCCTAGTCTGTCTCCTTTCAGATAGATGGAAATGATTGCACCTACTATTTGAAGAAAAGAAGGCATCTTTTCTACAGAACAGTAGTGACTACACCATGTGCTTACAGCACTTTGGGTTCACTCAACATCATGAGAGGTGCTCTGTAAAGACATTTTGTTTAGTTCTCCCTATTATGCTGACAAATTTTAACCAACGTCACTAAAACAGGTAATGTGGTCATTAAAACAATCAAGGAGTCTGACCTGTAGAGAAACTTGGCTGACTAATTTTAACAATCCTTTCTGCCACAGTTCTGGATTGGAGTGGGACTTGGGTATAGGATCTAAAATAGGGACACAACTACAGCCACCACAACAGCCTTTCACTGACCATTGCTTCAGATAACACAGTGACTAACAGCTCAATTTGCAAAACTTTGTTTTGAATGACTTGCCTGGAGTTCTCTAATCAATTATTAGATCCTGGATTAGTGTCCTCCCCATTTACTTTTGTACCTAATTTGCAGGGAGTTTATTTTGATATGTTGCTTCTCTGGCTCTGTTCTGTCCATTTTTAAAACTTCCCAGACAGTTGGTTCTCATTGGGGCCAAAATAGGGAGAGGTGGGAAGGAGAGACCCTGGGTGTTTGGCAAGAGTTTGTGATCTGGAGTATTGAAACAGCCTCAAAGGGTAAGTGAGGTGATGAGTTCATTGTGTGACGAAAAATATTTATTTAGTTTGTAGCTCCTTACCCTACTTGATGTTTGAATAATTTCTTCATCCAAAGCCAGGTATACTGTATCAAATATATAGTTACTCCTTGCAACTCTAGGAGTACCACATGTGTGCTGAATGTGGAGATAATACCCCTCAGTTCCTGTTCTTAAATGATCTGCCAAATCTGTCGCCACAAGATGGAAGGGTGATTGGCAGCACGACTGGGGAAAATACACAAGTGTCTGGTGCCATCTCACCATCTTCAATCCTAAACTGAGTTTGCTAGCTTTAATTCCTCCCTATCTTCACCCTCAGCTGTCAGCTAAGGTGAATTTATCTTTGAGAAAGAACTTGGAAGGTTCAGATCCTACACTCGTGGAGTTGAGGTTGGAATTTTCACCTTGGAAGCAGGAACCAGGAGCCAGCTGTCAGTGAATCAGAAATCTGCAAGTGATGGGAAACTGATTCAAGTTCAGATTTTCACAGGGATGCATCCTTAATTCACTTGGAAACAGGTTTTCTGCCCATGTAGAGCCACTATGGATGGGAATGGAGGCAGTTCAGATGAAATATAGGAATGATTTTCACTTCCACGGTAGCCTTCCCTGAGGCAGCTCAATTTTCATGGTATCACCATATTCACAAGAAGCTGTCAATGTATTTTTTAATAAAAGATCTATCAAAGCTCATTACACATAAAGATAGCGACTTGAAACAGTCTCACTACAACTATCAAAAATAAAGATTCATTTTTTTCCCCAAAATTACCAAATACTCAACCTGAGTGAAGAATCAACTCCCTTTCCATTTTAAAGTTCCTTGTTCAGTGGGAATGTTTCTTTCCAGCAAACCTCTGCATCTTCTTTAGTTCTTGTCTCTTCCTGAAACCTTAAACAAAATTCTACCTCAGCTCATTTATTTCTTCAAAATGTGGTCCTTTAGCTCATGCATTCGGCAGCCTTGTAGAGAATGTCTTCTTTTTTGACACTCAAAATCTTCAATTTCTGAAGGTTGTACACCACTCAGTTGGTTGTTCTCAGTCATTCAGGATGGTTTTTTTGTATGCTGATGGTTTTGGAGACTGCTAAACTATACTGTTAATGTTACAGACCTCTTTTGTTTAAATGAGCCTGCTTCTTTTTGAAAGAAGTTTGTGCTGTCACGAACCTTCCCAAGAATAGACTCTTTCCAAAAGGTATGTTGTTTCTGTCCCTGTCCCATTGTGTCATTGGACATCTTGTTGCTCAGTTACTGCCCATTTTTTGCCCCTTACTCCTACCTTAATTTTTGAAGAATGAAAATACTTATCTCAAGGTTTTCTGTGAGGTCTGATTTCAATTTGTAGAACCAAGTGTCCAAACAACCAAATACCTCTCATGGAACACAAAAAATGAAACTTAGAACATTTTAACACACACAGCATAGAAATACAAAAAACAAACCTATATCTATACATGGCTCAGCCTACTTTAGAACCCAAGTTTCATAATAATACGATGTAAAAGCTTCACATTTTTATTTCTGTCAATGGACTGAAAGTGGGAAAAATGGACACTGCTTTAAAAAAGGAAAAAGTGTGCAAGAAGTTTGTTTGCAATTGGGAAAAAAGAACTGAAGTTAAATAATATAATGTTCCTCTTTTTGCATGCTAAGTCCAGACAAATGGCACCACCTGTTGTGGGTTCAGGGGAGCTCAGCATAGTAACAGGGTTTAGATTGGTCCAGCTGCAGCTTAGCACAAAACTCCATAAGCCGGTTGCATCAGCATCCCTCTGTCTTTGCTGAGTGCTCTCTCCCTTTCTCTGCAAAGAAAATAGAAGAAATTACAGTCTAGAAGGCTGGCACGGTGGCTCAGTGGTCAGCACTGCTGCCTCGCAGCAGCAGGGACTTGGGTTTGATTCCATCCTTGTGCAACTGTCTGTGTGGAGTTTGCACACTCTCCCCGTGTCAGCGTGGGTTTTCTCCGAGTGCTCCAGTTTCCTCCCACAGTCCAAAGATGTGCAGGTTGGGTGAATTGGCCATGCTAAAGTGCTCATAGTGTAGGCATGTGTAGGTTAGGTGCATTAGTTAGGGGAATGGGTCTGGGAGGGTTACTCTTTGGAGGGTCGGTGTGGATGTTTTTGGGCCCAATGGGCCTGTTTCCACACTGTAGGGATCCTATGAATTTGAAAACATAAAAAGAAAAGGAAAGCAGACTCCCGGTTCAATTGATCAACCAATGAAGTAAAGAATGTGCATCCTTCTTTGTTGACATCATCATATTATCATTGCTGATCATCAGAGAATTGTGAGAACCGCCCATTCTATTTTTATGATGTGGACTAGTGACACAGACCTATGTTTTCTGCAATAACTTTTCTCCCACCAATAGTATTTGGGTCAAACTGTCTGTCTGTTATTTGTGAATTAAATTGTATTTGAGGTAAAAGGTATAGTTTTAGTTTAATAGTATTAGTTTAATAATTAATTATCTATTTTTGTCATTTTATTAAACTGTAAGTGTTTTTAAGAAATAATTATTTCTCTTGTTCATGACAAAACTTGATGTCTATTACTACTAGTTTTGAATTTCAGCCAGTCATTCAGGTCAATTGATCTTTGTGATTCAATTAGGTTCATACACATGGGGAGGATTATCTATTATCAGAGCAAAAAGTAACAAAACAATACATTTTCTGCTTCCAAGATGCCAGGTACAGACTCCAGGCTTTATCACCTGCATTGCAGCGCACATCCATTTAGCAAGTATGGTATTGATCAATGCATTGAGTATAGGAGCTCAGAGGTCATAGTGTGGTTTTGCTGGACATTGATTAGGCCGCTTTTGGAATATTGTGTCCAGTTCTGGCCTCTCTGCTATAGGAAAGATGTTGTGAAACTTAAAAGGGTTCAGAAAAGATTTACAAGGATGTTGCCGGGTTGGGGGGGGGAGGTGGTGGTGGAGGGGGTGGTGGGGTTGAGGTGTAGGCTGTGGCTATTTTCCCTGGAGTGTTTGTAAAGTCATGAGGGGCATGGATAGCGTGAATAGTCAAGATCTGTTCCCCAAGGTAAGTGAGTCCAAAGCTAGAGGGCATAGGTTTAAGGTGAGAGGGTAAAGATTTAAAAGAGACCAAAGGTGCTAATGTTTTACGCAGAAGGTGGTGTGTGTATTGAATGAGCTGTCAGAGCAAGTGATGGAGGCTGGTGCAATTACAACATATAAAAGGCGTCTGGATAGGTATATGAATAGGAAGGGTTCAGAGAGATATGGGCCAAAAGCTGGCAAATGGGACGAGATTAATTTAGGATATCCGGTCAGCATGGATGAGTTGGACTGAAGGGTCTGTTTCCATGCTGTAGAGTTCTATGACACAATGTACCTGGTCCTTATCTTACCACTGACCTTGTTATCATTCAGGATGATTCAGTGAGACAGCTGTGATTGGCTTCTCACTCTGTACCCCACCTCACCTGATCTGTTTCTGAATAAACCATGTGCAACCCTTTAAAATTTAAATCTCGAACCTGGACAAGTTTGTCATGAGCTTTTAATTTGTATAATTAATAGTTTAATGAAACTTCTATCCTACCTTGCCTCTCCCCTGAACCTGTCACTGATGGAGTGCCACTCTGTCAGAGGTGCCAGCTTTGAGATACTCAGCTGCAGGTAAGAGATATCCGGGCATTATCTTGAAGGAAACCAGAGATTCTCCATCTAACATGTTCTATATTAACCCTTCTATCGACATCACTGTAGCAAATGGGTTAGCTCATTCCTGTGCTGAAAATGTGTTGCTGGAAAAGCGCAACTGGTCAGGCAGCATCCAAGGAGCAGGAGAATCAACGTTTCGGGCATAAGCCCTTCCTCAGGCTCATGCCCGAAACGTCGATTCTCCCAGTCCTTGGATAATGCCTGACCTGCTGCGCTTTTCCAGCAACACATTTTCAGCTCTGATCTCCAGCATCTGCAGTCCTCACTTTCTCCTAGCTCATTTCTGTGTGTGGGACCTTGTGTCCAAATGGTCATTAAATTTCCTACATTCAAACTGTGACTATGTCATGAAAGTTTTTCATTGGCTAGGAAGCAACTTGGGATGTAAAAGAGGCTGCAGAAAGGTAAATCTGATTGACTAAATGAGAGCTAAATATCCAAGCAATGTAGCTGTTCAGTAGACATCCCCTAGAGGGCACTCTTTACTACAGAATGCAACTTGTAAGCGTACAATACATACAAAACTCGTGCTCAGGAAGTTATCACTTATCCATAACCATTCTTTTGGGGAGTAGAGGGCAGGAACGAGTCGATAACTGTTCTGTGGAGAGATGGGGAGGAAATGGATCAAATTTGTGTTCATAATAGTTTCACTGCCTTGCAAACCAGCTGTAAAATGCTATGGCAAAATTTATCAGCCCGCAAACTGCCTGATAATCTGAATATGCAATGACTCTGCCTATAACAGTGAAACATAACCACAGACACTACGATGCCCTTGCTTGAATCTTGTTGCCAATGCACCACAGAGAGGTGCTGGGAGGTTGTAGTGCGGTGATGAGGCTTCAATGAGGTGTTGCAGGAGTTGTGCAGGTGAACTTCCAAAGGACAGTCGATCAATCTCACAGTATATTTGGAAAAATAGAAACACGTGAGATTGAAGGGGCAGCAGCAACATTGGTAGATAAGTTATTAAGGAATCGGAAAGTAGTGGAAAGGAGACAAATAGTGAGTGATTGCTCCGCAGTCTGAACAAAATTTGGATGAAGAGCATGTTGTGAGGGAGCCATTGCTTTTGATAGATCTATCATCACTGGATCTGGAGATACTGGGCATCATTTCAAAGTTTATAGGTAGCGCACACCTCAGCAATGCCATAAACAGTGAAAGGAAAAGGGGCAAACTTCAGGAATACACATGCAGGCTACTGGACAGATAAGATGTAATACAGAAAATGTGAAGTGATTCACACTGGTAGGAAGAATGGAGCGAGGCAAAATAAAATGAGTGATACGATTTTAAACGGGATACAGGAACTGAAAGACTAAGAGTACATGCACACAATTCATTGTTTGGGGTCAAGACAAAGTGAGGACTCTGTTGTTATAGTCTGTAACATTTAAAGATCAATCTGAGCACATTGTTTTGACCAATAAAACGATGCTACAAGATTTATTTTTAAATAAAACAAACTTCATTGCAAATAAAAGAATTAAACAAATCAAGCACTATGACCTTAATAAGATAATTTACAAGCATCAATAATATGCAGTCCAGATTACTTCTTATGTTTCCTAAGAATTCTCTCATAAAGCAAATCAATCTTAACATGATTTACTTTTGTAGGGACCACCCTTGAAAAGGTGTGAGGGACAGAGCAAATACAGGTCAGTTGGTTTCTTGTCCCTTGTGGATAAATTACTGCATTCAATATTAAAGAACCGGACTCAGTGTTACTTGAAAAGGCATAAATTAGTCAGGGATAGTCAGCATGGTTTTGTTAGGGGAAGAGTCGAAAAGTGTGATGCTGGAAAAACACAGGAGGTCAGGCAGCACCCTAGGAGCAACAGAGTTGACGTTTCGGTCATAAGCCCTTCATCAGGAATGGGGGAGGGGGAGGCGGGAGGCGGGGGGAGGAGGCTGAGAGATAAATAGGAGAGTGAGATTGGGGATAGGGGGAAGGTGATAGTTAGATGAAGGTAGGGAGTGATTATGTTAGGTCATAGAGGAGGGTGAAGCAGATAGGTGGGAAGGAAGATGGACAGATAGGACAGTTCAAGAGAGTTCCTCAGATGCTGCCTGGCCTGCTGTGCTTTTCCAGTGCCATACTTTTCAACACTGATCTCTGGCATTGCAGTCCTCTCTTTCTCTCTTTGTTAAGGGAAGCTCTTACTAACTAAATTACACTTTTTTGGAAGTAATGAGGAGAGTTGATGAGGTAGTGTGGTGGATGTTTGACAAGGTTTCACATGGCCAACTTGTCAGAAAAATTAAAGACTCTCTGATTCAGAGAAATGTAACAAGGTAGATCCAAAATTGTCTTAGTGATATTAAACAAAGGCTGATAGTCTATGGATGTTTTGTTGTCAATGGATCCTGGTTTGCAGTAATGTTCCATGGGGCTCCATATTGGCTCCCTTGCTGTTTGTGGTAGATACTCATGATTTAAACTTGAGTGTGAGAGGCATGACTAGGAAATTTTCAGACTGCATTGATATTGACCAAGTGGTGAGGTAGATGGTTGATGATGCAGGAAGATATCAATAGTTTGGATGAGTGAGCAGGAAACTGGAAATGGGATTCAATCTAGAGAAGTGCAAGGTTATGCACTTGAGAAGGCAAACAACGTGTGGGAATACACAGTAGACAGGAGAGTAATGAGGGTGAAGGAAGTGTGAAATTGTGAAATGAATACCCTGAAAGTGACAGGATGAGTAGATAAGGTGGTAAGGAATGCATATGGGATGCTTCTTCCCTTCATTGAGCAAGGTGTTAGCTGAAGCAGAGATAGAATGGTCGACTATATGAATCATTGGTTACGCCCCAGCTACAGTTGGTGCATGGTTCTGGTATATCGCATTACAGGAAGACCATTTGGTCTAGACAGAGTATGGAGGAGATTTACAAGAATGTTACCTTGAAAGTTGCAGTTATGAGGAATGATTAACAGACATAGGTTGGTGCCACTTGGGGTGGCTCAGTGGTCAGCACCGCTGCCTCACAATGCTGGGGACCTGGGTTTGATTCCAGCCTCGGGTGACTGTCTGTGTGGAGTTTGCACATTCTCCTTGTGTCTGTGTGGGTTTCCTCTGGGTGCTCTGGTTTCCTCCCACAGTCCAAAGATGTGCAAGTTAGGTGAATTGGCTTCGCTAAATTGCCAACAGTGTTCAGGGATGTGTAGGTTATGTTCATTAGTCAGAGGTAAACGTAAGGGAATGGGTCTGGGTAGGTTGCTCTTCAAATGGTCGGTGTGGACTTGAGCCAAAGGGCCTGTTTCCACACTGTTAGGATTGTAATTCCGGTTCTATTCTTAGAATATAGGAGAATAAGGGTTACCTTACAGTGCCAGAGACTTAGGTTCAATCCCAGCCTTGGGTGACTGTCCGGCTGGAGTTTGCACATTCTCACTGTGTTTGTGTGGGTTTCCTCCCACAGTCCAAAGATGTGCAGGTTAGGGTAGATTGGCTGTGGTAGATGCAAGGTTATCAGCTTAGATGGGGTGCTGGGATTGGATGGGATGCACTTCGGAAGGTTGGTGCAGAGCCAATGGGCCAGATGGTAGGGATTCTATGATTAATTGAAGAGCTCAAAATAATGAGGACCAGGCAAGCCCTATTTCAATTTTTTTTTAGATTAAATTACTCACTGTGTGGAAACAGGCCCTTCGACCCAACAAGTGCACGCTGACCCTCCGAAGAGCAACCCACCCAGACCCATTCCCCTACATCTAACACTACGGGCAATTCACCTAACCTGCACAGATTTGGACTGTGGGAGGAAACCGGAGCACCCAGAGGAAACCCACGCAGACACGGGGAGAATGTGCAAACTCCACACAGTCAGTTGCCTGAGGCTGGACTTGAACCCAGGTCTCTGGCGCTGTGAGGCAGTAAGGCTAACCACTGTGCCAGTAAAAAGTGAGGTCTGCAGATGCTGGAGATCAGAGCTGAAAATGTGTTGCTGGTTAAAGCACAGCAGGTCAGGCAGCATCCAAGGAACAGGAAATTCCTGATGAAGGGCTTTTGCCCAAAACATCGAATTTCCTGTTCCTTGGATGCTGCCTGACCTGTTGTGTTTTAACCAGCAACACATTTTCAGCTTTAACCACTGTGCCACCGTGCCTCCCACAGTGGAGAGGTCAATGTACAAGGAGATCCAGATTTAAGGCTTATTGGATTAGAGGGAACATAAGGAAAACTCTTTTCACTGTGAGGTTGCTGGGTGTCTGGAATTCACTGTCCAGTTTGGTGGTGGAGGAAGAAACTCTCTACTCATTTAGGAGGAACTTGGATCTACACTTGGAGCTCTGGAATCCGCAAGGCTATGGACCAGATGCTGGAAATTGGAAACAGAATGTGCGGCTATTTGATTCAACCAGCACAGACAGAATGGCCTCTTTCTCTGCTGTAATGTTTTGATTGTTAAAGTGTACAACAGTCCTTTGGAGAATTCTCCTCAGCTCCACCTCTTCTGAAAGGTAACCTTTCACTTTCCCTCTCTTGACCATACAGTCATTTGCCATGTTTGTTTTTCCAATGAAAACTTAAGCGGGACTATGTTATGCAGCTTGCTGAGCCTGTGTTTGTGACAAGTTTATCCGCCCTTAGATAAGGAGATCAAGAACGCCAGGTGAGGTCTCACCAAATCCATACAACTGCAGCAAGACACCTTTACTTTAAGACTAAGAGGCCAGTTGCCTTCCCAGTTGCTTTCTGCAACTGTGTGTTAGTTACACATGCACAAGAATATCCAGGCCCCTTTGGGCATCAACGTTTCTCAGCTTTTCACCAGTTAAGAAATATTCTATCTTTCTGGGTTTTCTTTTGCTGCCAAAGTGGATTTTCAAAAAATTTATTTGTGGGATGTGGGCATCACTGGCTGACCAGCATTTATTGCCCGTTCCTAGATGCCCTCGAGAAGGTGGTGGTGAGCTGAACTGCTGCAGTCCACCTGCTGTGGGTTAACTCACAATGCCCTCGGGGAGGGAATTCCTGAATTGTGACCCAGCAACAGTGAAGGAACGATGATATATTTCTAAGTCAGGATGATGAGTGGTTTGGTGGGGAACTTGAAGGTGATGGTGTTCCCAAATACCTGCTGTCCCTGTCTGCCTAGATGGAAGTGGTTGTGGGTTTGGCAGGTGCTATCTAAGGAACCTTGGTGAATAAGCTCACACTTATTCACATTATATTTAATCTGACTGTACTTGCTCATTCTCCTAACCTCTCCAAGTCACCTTGTATCCTCCTCCCAATTTACATTGTTGAGTCATCAGAAGACTTAAAGTATTATTGAAGTCCCCTCAAAATTATTTACCTAAAGTATGAACAGTTGTGGAACTAACATGACCATTGTGGTCCCTACAATTCACAACTTGCCAATTTGAGAAGTTATTCCTGCTCTCTGTTTTTTGTCTGTTACCCAGTTCTCAATCTCTAGCAGCATGTTACTCTAAAGTCCATGTTCTCTTAATTTTTATTCACTAGCCTGTTGTGTCTGACATTATCAAAAATCCTCCTGAAAATCCACATAGATCATATCTACGTGTTCTCCTTTATATGCGGCAAGTAACTTCTTCAGAAAACTCTCATTCGTTTGTCAGACATCATTTCCTTTTCATGAATCAAGTTGATTCAGCCCAGTTAAATCATTATTTTCCATATTACCACAAGCTTTATAATTGATATTAACATTTTCACTACTACTGATGACAAACTAAAAGTTGATATTTCTTTGTATTTTTCTCTCTCCCTCCTTTATCAAACAGTGAGGTTCCACTTGCTAATTCTATCGTACGTACTGTGATGTTTTCAATGGCAGCTTGTATTTGGTGTAGTTCATTATCACCATCCACTTTCCTTGACTGGGTCTAAGGCCCTACTTGGTTTACAATGCAGAAGGAAAACTACTAGCTAGTCTCATAGAGAAGAGGTCTTGTCTTAGATGTAGTCTGTTGTATGGCAGCAATCAATTACAAGGTACGTTGATAAGTTAGACTTTTGGTACTGTACTGATTGGAACTAGGTGGAACTCATTGACTGAAATCCTTGATCGGAAAGCCCTGGCTGAACAATATAAACAGGGGACACTTTGTGTCTCTCACTGTGTCTCACAACTGCACACACACACACACACACACACCATGGGTGCTGGGGAAAAATAAGCACTACCACAGTTAGGCGGTAGTGTGGGGGTAAAAGAAATAAAAAAGAAAAAAGAAAAAGAAAAAAAGAAAATATAAACAGGGGTTTAGAATCTCCTCAGTTCAGGAGACTGACTCTGAGCTGGACAGTTGGACAGACAATGTGTTTTTTGGGTGGGAAACCTGATTCCTGATTCCTGAACTGGCTGAGTTTCACAGTCAGTTTGTTATCTGATGTTCTTATTTTATTGAGGACTGATTTCTAAACTGCTTGATCCACATAGTGTAACAAGTGTAGATCCTGTTACAAGTGTAATTCAGTTCTCATTAGGGAACTGTTGTTTCACTGGCTGGTTACAGCCTGTGTGTTACTCTGTTTACTTTGAGAAAAAGACCATACTGATTTTATGGCAGGGCTTAGTCTTTGCACTCTGGCTTTCTTTTCTTATATGTTTTCACTTTTTTTTAATGTTTGGACTGAGCCCCTGTGAGATACTGCACCTTTCCAGATGAGCTATTCCTCTGTGGGTAGACTGGGCCTTAGTACAAACTGAACAATTGTGTGTGTACTGGGAGGTGAGCATTTGCTGCCTGTTTGAGTGGACCATCCCTTGTGAATTAACTGTGCCTTTTACAATGAACTGTATTCTGTGAGTGGGCCTGGTCCTCTGTAGATGGACCAGGCCTCAGTGGAGACTGAACACCTGTGTGTTTGCTGTGGGATGTGCATTTGTTGCCTTCAGGAGCGGACTTTGCTTTCAGCTGTGGACCCTATTTCTGACAATGCACTTTGCACACTGGAGTGGACTCTGTTCCTGGGATTGGACTCCGCATTCTGAAGAAACTGTTTATGGTAATGAACCCTGTACCAGAAGGGATTCTGTTTGTTCATAATTGACTCTGTCTAGCTGCTTAGGAGAAACAGAGGACTGCAGATTCTGGAGATCACAGTGGAGAATATGGTGCTTGAAGGGCTACCTGGAATGGATTCGTGATGAAGGGCTTATGCCTGAAACATTGATTCTTCTCCTCAGATGCTGCGTGACCCGCTGTGCTTTTCCAGCACTACACTCTCAAATCTGTCTTGTTGCTTGTTGGGTTTATCACCTGCACTATCTTGTGTGTCCCTGGGATGACAGACTTTACTGTGAGTTGGGAGGCTCATGGGTTGTCCTGAAAGCTGTTATCCCAAGGGTGGGTAGGCCTGCCTGAGAACCAAGCTCAAAAGCCGGAAGTGGGTAGGCTGCCCTGATGCCAGTCTCCCTGAGTGCCGGAAGGTGGGTAAGCTGTTCTAAGCGATGTTGTCCCAAGAAGGGGTCATCGGGACGGGTTGTCTGCAAGGTGGTTGGAAAGTGTCAAAGTGGCTGAGAGCTGGAAGGTGCATAGGCGCAGGCTGAGATCTGGAAGGTTTCTGGGCTACCCTGTGCGCCGTTGTCCCAGGGAAGGGGACAGGCTGTCCTAGAGGTGGCCGAGAGATGCGGAAGGCCTGTAGGGAAGCCAGAAGGTGTCTTGGCTGTCCAGACTGCTATTGTCTGTGGGGGGGAGGGGGCATGGTGGTGGTGGCTTTCCTAGAGGTGACCAGAAGGTGTGTTAGAGCAGACAGAGCTGAAAGAGGAGTGGGGCACACTGAGAGCTGGAGAGGAAGTAGGGACTGGCTGTCTGTGAGTGGCCGGAAAGTGGGAGGGAAGGATAGGTGGGTTGCTTGAGAGGGGGGGGTGGTGCTGGCAGCGGAGAGGTCTGCATTATACGCATTGTTCGGTTTATTGAACTACTTGTATGTGATTGCATTCTCTATTTCCTTCTTGATAATGTAAGGTGGGATTCCATGTTACACCAGGTTATTTCAGACTTTTACAATAAGGCATTTGATCGGGTTCCCCATGGTCAGCTATCGCACAAAATACGGAGGTATGGGATTGATGGCGATTTAGCTGTGTGGATCAGAAATTGGTTAGCTGAAAGAAGACAGAGGGTGGTGGTTGATGGGAAATGTTCATCCTGGAGTTCAGTTACTAGTGGGATACTGCAAGGCTTTGTTCTGGGGCCACTGTTAGTCATTTTTTTATAAATGACCTGGGTGTAGAAGGATGGGCTAGTAAATGTGTGGATGACACTAAGGTTGGTCGAGTTGTGGATAGTGATGAAGGATGTAGCAGGTTACAGAGGGACATAGACAAGCTGCAGAGCTGGGCTGAGATTTGGCAAAAGGAGGTTAATGTGGAAAAGTATGAGGTGATTCACTTTGGAAGGAGTAACAGGAAGGCAGAGTACTGGGCTAATGGTAAGATTCTTGGTAGTGTAGATGAGCAGAGAGATCCCTGTGTCCATGTACATAGATCCCTGAAAGTTGTCACCCAGGTTGATAGTGGAGTTAAGAAGGCATATGGTGTGTTGGCGTTTACTGGTAGAGGAATTGAGTTTTGGAGTCACAAAGTCATGCTGTAACTGGACAAGACACTGGAAAGACCACACCTGGAGTATTTTGTACAGTTCTGGTCACAGCATTATAGGAAATATTGTGGAAGCTTTGGAAAGGGTTCAGTAGAGATTTATTAGGATATTGATCAGAGGGTTATAAAGAGTGGACAGCGAGAACCTTTTTCTTTGGATGGTGATTGCTATCATGAAGGGTCATGGCTTTAAATTGAGGGATGATACATATAGGACAGATGTCAGAGGTAGGTTCTTTACCCAGAGTAGTAGAGGTGTGGAACACACTGCCTGCAACTTGCCAAATTTAAAGTCATTTAAATGGTCATTGGATAGACATATGGATGAAAATGGAACAGTGTAGGATAGATGGACTTCAGATTGGTTCCACACGTTGGCACAACATCGAGGGCCAAAGGGCCTGTACTGTGCTGTAATATTCTGTGTTATCGCGTTTTCCTGCAAAGTGGTTGTGTGGCGGGGTTTGGGGTCTGGCTTTGCCACCTCTTTTCCATGTAAATTGCTGTCTCTTGTATATGGCTGTTAATGTTAACTGCTTGTAATTTGTACTTTTTAATAAAACTGAAAAAAAACATAACCGGAGGATTTAAAATTTCCTCAGTTTGGGGGACCGACTCTGAGCTGGCTGGCCACAAATAAATAAAGGGTGATTTTGATGATAGGATAGCAATCCTGTGCAGTTATTTCAGTTACAAAGGCAATGGAAGACCTGGGGATAACACGTCTGTCATTCTCAAGGCTCTCGTTTTGCCTTTGCCCGTCCAAATCTTTATGACATTATCAGATTGTGTGGAGGTTAATAGTCTCCAGCATTAACCATTTCTGAGCCATTACCTTATCTACCATGTCTCCCAAGCAGTTCTCCATCTTTAACATTTATACATCCATATTTACAGATTTACAGCTACTCCATTCCTCCTAACTTCACCCCTCCTAACTTTCTGACTTCGCAAATTCAGTTCATCTGAGATTTTACAATTTGTTCAGAATGCATTTGTATCAAGATTAAAAGAGTGGTTAGACATTGGTTTGCGAACAGTTGACTGTAATTCTGGTCTTGCCCCTGCAAAGTTGGTAAAATATAATTTTAGCACCATCTAATTCTTGGATACCATTCACTGAGGATATTATTCCCGCTAAACCAAATAGTCAATCCATTACTTTATTTGGACACCCTTATTCTCCTGTCTTTCTTTCACAGAGGAGTTTTTTACTGCTGAAATGTTGGCTCCTTAACATCATAAGGGAACCTTTAATCTCATTGATATACTTTCTGGAGTGTGGCTGTTCTGTTAAAAAGGTAATTCCTTTTTTTTTGCAGTATCCTTGAGAAGTTTTCTTAACCATTGTATGGTGGATCTTGGATAACACTGCCTCAATGTTGGCCCCATGGAGTGGTAAATCCTCTACCTTCGATCTGTGGGCAGCATGGTGGCTCAGTGGTTAGCACTGCTGCCTCACAGCAGTGGGGACCTGGGTTCAATTACAGTCTTAGGCAACAGTCTGTGTGGAGTTTGCACGTCATTCCCATGTCTGCATGGGTTTACTCCATGTGCTCTGGTTACCTCCTACAGTCCAAAGATGTGCAGGGTAGGTCTCAGCGATGCTGAATTACCTATAGTGTATAGGGTAGATGGGTTAGCCATGGTAAATACAGGGATATGGTATTGGGCATGTCTGAGTGGGTTGCTCTTTGGAGGGTCAGTATGGACTTGATGGGCAGAATGGCCTGCTCCCACATCATAGGGATTCCATTATGATTTCTGTATAAACAAGTCTTCATTCACAAGCTGGTGATACGTTTGTTGTGAAGTGACCTCTAATTGAAATTGAATATCTTCCCTCGGTGGTGATCTTACTATTGAACAGAACACATCAATGTCCTCAACGGCTGCTGACCTAGGTTTATCAACGGTACTGATCATTCATTCTTGGCTGATGACAAATTGAAATATTGTTCTTGGACTTTTCATTTTATCATCTGACATCAACTTCAAATTTTCTTTTACAATTTCTTCAGGTGGTTATGTTGATGCCTCACAATTTCAGTCGAACATTGATGGAAGTGCTGAAGTGGATTGTGACTGGTTAATCCTTTACATTTTGTCTGCATCTTCTCACAACCTGTGTTGGTCTCTGTCTTTGAAATTTTCTAAACTTTCTTCAGTGATGAGAATTGTTTTCTAGACCTGGCAATCCATTACAATCGCAGATTTCATAATGAGTGGGAAACCTTCAATTTCTTTAGAGATCTCTGGTCATCACACCACTGAGCCCTGACGGTGCACCTGGCAATATCCAAGTATCCCTGATGTATGGTTTCCAGGCCACCTTCCTGAAGAGAGGCTGGAAAAATTAGTCTTTGATCACCAAGCAGTAAGTTGCCCAAATTGTGAAACACAATCAGTACTCAAACTAGATGTTCTCAAACAAACCTCAGGTCTTTTAGCCTGGCTATCTTGCAGTACAGTATCTATGAAAAGTAACACATTCTTAGTTAAATTTTTTGCTCTTATCGATTTTTGCGTACGTTTATTTTGGCTTGTTGGCTTACTGGTTATTCATGAACGTAAGAAGTATATTTCTTAGCCACGGAGCCATAGAGTCCTCGAGTCCTCAAGTTCTGCAGCCACAGAGCCATCAAGCTATAGATTCATAGAATCATACAGCCACAGAGTTATATAGTCGTAGAACCATACAGTCATAGAGCCATACAGTCATAGAGCCATACTGTCATATAGTCCTACAACATGGAAACAGACCATTCAGTCCAATCAATTCATGTTTGCATAAATATTATTAGATATTTTGTAGTCATGAACTTATCCAAATGTATTTTAAACGTTGTAACTGTACCAGCAACCATCACTTCCTCTAGAAGTTTATTCCACACACAAACCACTCTGTGTTAAAAAGTTGCCTCTCACATCCTTTTGGAAACCTTTCTACTCTCACCTTTAAAATATGACCCCTACTCTTAAAATTCTTCACAATAGGGAAAAGACAACTGCCATTAACCTTGTATATGCCTGTCATGATTTTATAAATCTCTATAAAGTCACTCCTCAACCTGTTACACTTCAGGGGGATAAAAAACACTGTCTATCCAGCCTCTTCTTATAACTCAAACCCCCCATGCAGAGGTAATTTCAATGGATTCTTTCTCCTTTTTGGGTTCAAACATCAGTCCAGCAAGACCAGTGAAACATTCTACCTGTTGTCCCCTTGACCGGTTATTCAATAGCCGTTCATTCCTGGACAAGTTATTTTCTAATTGGCTTCTCTTTGGACAGATTTGCATCACTTGGTCTCTCCTGAGCTCTTCGTTATCTACTGTTTCTACAAATTCAAATTCGGGAAAAGATTTGTGAACATACTTCAAGTGTTTGTTTTTTTTATATCAAATTACTCCCATACTACTTTACAATCTTTGTGTTGCTGTGTTGCTTGTAGAATAATTTAATTGTGAAAGTTCTTCTGATTGGACCACGCAGATTCATCTCTGCAGGTCATAACGTTTGTTACTTCAAACAATCTGATAAGATGGTGGCACCCACTTGTCTATCCATCAGGAAGTTAGTGAGCTGTTCATTGACATCAATAGGTTCAGTCAGACTTGCGCTGGTTCTTGTAGGTATGCGTTGTATATTCTTTTACAGTGGTGGTGGCTCACTCACATTAATATCTGTCTGAGTAGTCATTTAAGATTTGTTATAACTGCAGCATATTTCTCCACATTTTCTGGAAGAGGTAAATATAATATTCTTAATACATGGATACCTGCTTGTGCCTGTGTCTTGTTGTTCCACAGTACTGTTGATGCATTGGCACACAGGCACAGATTCAGTTGAGGGGGATTAATGTTTGTTAAACACCTTATTAATGCCAAATTGTCTCATTAATATTCAAGGTTCTACCTTACCAAATGCACCAAACACACTTGACATCGAGAATTCTTGTCATTGAAGCCAGAGCAGAAACCTGGTGACTGCAGCTCACCACCTCGTCCATAGCACCTCCATGTCACTCAATACCCAATACAATCTAAGTGCACAATGCATGGCACCAGTGGCATGTACACTTCATCCATAGACATTGGCATCTGACATTTGCCAACCACTCAGCATCCTCCTGGCACCTCTCCCAATCACCAAGGCAGTTTTTAAATTTGTTCATGGGATGTGAGTATCATTAGTTAGGGATGGCCAATATATACTGACCTAATTACCCAGAGGGAACTTAGAAAGCACTAATTGGCATTGAAAGGCTGCTGCAAGGATACATTATGTGCACCCAGGTTAAATGTTGGACCAGGCTGCATCTCGTAACTGCTCACTTACTCCCTGAGCAGTTGGTCACTTCATTCCGTTCTGCTTGCTCACAGCATTGCTACCTTGCTCTGCCACTGAGTAAAGTCACACAACCAGCCAGCTTGCCTTGCTCCTCAGCAGCCTGCAGTAAAGGAGGCAGATTGCTGCAAAGCAAGCTATGTACTATATCCATCTCACACCTACATCACATACAAGCGCCTCTATATTACAAACACATCGCCCTTCCAGCAAACAGGCATGGAATTAATCAGGGTACAGGAAGTCAAGAACTGCCTCCGGTGGGGAGGCAGTGTGCAGGAGCAGTACGGGGGGGGAGCAGGGGGGTGTGGCAAGGTGGTGTGGGGGGTTGAGTCAGCATTCACTGTGGGGGGAATGTAGTGTATAGGGTGGTGTATATGGGGGTGTGGAATGGCATGGGTGCAGTGTGGGGTGGTGCAGTGCATAGGGTGGTGTGTGTAGGTTACAGTATGGTGGGGGTGCCATGTGGGGACACTTTGGGTGATATGGCTGCTGTTGCTGTGGTAGGGAGACTGGAGAACCTATTCACCATGGGATTGGGGCTGCAAGTGGGGAGGAAGGGGGACTACAATTGTGAAGGAGGAACAACCATATTCAGAAGGTGGGGATATGATACAAAGTGGGCGAGAATGGGTTCACGCAGGCGTGCATAAAAACAGAAATTGCCGGAATCAGAGCTAATGCTTCTGGTTCAATGACCTTTCCTCAGAACTGTTCTGAAAAAGGGTCACTGAACCCAAAACATTAACTTTGATTTTTTTTACCAGAGATGCTGCCAGACCTGCTGAGACTTTTCAGTAATTTTTGGTTTTTGTTTCTGATTTCCAGCATCTGTAGTTTTATTGGTTTTGATTTAATATTTCATCCAGGAGGGGGAATATTCTCTGGTCAGGATCATCCTGGCTTCTAGAGAGGGTTAGTGAATGACCAGTCCCTGGAATTTTCACCAGGGGTTGGGGTAAAAGTGGGCAGGTGAAGTTTCATGTCAATGGTTTGGGTGTGAACTCGACCAAGTGTGAAGCTTTTACTTTAAAGCTTTCCTCTTGTCCAATGAGGCTTTTTAACTTTACTCAATGTTTGTTTGCTTCCTAGCTGAACAACGAATCAGGACTGCTCCTCCAGATCCTTGCTTCCTGAATGATTGGGAACTGACCCCCAAGTTGTTTCTGCTCTTTCCTTATCAGATCTGAAGTAAAAGGCTTTGCCATTAAGTGCTGTTTATGGAGCCGTAGTCATAGAGTCATACAGCACAGAAACAGACCCTTTAGTCCAACCAGTCCATGCTGACCACAATCCCAAGGGTAAAAATGAGGTCTGCAGATGCTGGAGATCACAGCTGAAAATGTGTTGCTGGTTAAAGCACAGCAGGTTAGGCAGCATCCAAGGAACAGGAAATTCGACGTTTCGGGCATAAGCCCTTCATCAGGAATGAGGAGAGTGTGCCAGGCAGGCTAAGATAAAAGGTAGGGAGGAGGGACTTGGGGGAGGGGCGATGGAGATGTGATAGGTGGAAGGAGGTCAAGATGAGGGTGATAGGCCGGAGTGGGGTGGGGGCGGAGAGGTCAGGAAGAAGATTGCAGGTTAGGAGGGCAGTGCTGAGTTGAGGGAACCGACTGAGACAAGGTGGGGGGGAGGGGAAATGAGGAAACTGGAGAAATCTGAGTTCATTCCTTGTGGTTGGAGGGTTCCCAGGCGGACGATGAGGCGCTCCTCCTCCAGCCGTCGTGTTGTTATGTTCTGCCGGTGGTGGAGTCCAAGGACCTGCATGTCCTCGGTGGAGTGGGAGGGAGAGTTAAAGTGTTGAGCCACGGGGTGGTTGGGTTGGTTGGTCCGGGCGTCCCAGAGGTGTTCTCTGAAGCGTTCTGCAAGTAAGTGGCCCGTGTCCCCAATATAGAGGAGGCCACATCGGGTGCAGTGGACGGGCCGCTTACTTGAAGAACTCCTCTATATTGGGGAGACGGGCCGCAGATTCCCTCCAGACGTGATCGACGATGCCCTCCACCGCATCTCCCCCACTTCCCGCTCCTCCGCCCTTGAGCCCCGCCCCTCCAACCGCCACCAGGACAGAACCCCACTGGTTCTCACCTACCACCCCACCAACCTCCGTATACAGCGTATCATCCGCCGTCATTTCCGCCACCTCCAAACGGACCCCACCACCAGGGATATATTTCCTCCCCTCCCCTATCAGCGTTCCGAAAAGACCACTCCTTCTGTGACTCCCTCGTCAGGTCCACACCCCCACCAACCCAACCTCCACTCCCGGCACCTTCCCCTGCAACCGCAGGAAATGCAAAACTTGCGCCCACACCTCCACACTCACTTCCCTCCAAGGCCCCAAGGGATCCTTCCATATCCGCCACAAGTTCACCTGTACCTCCACACACATCATCTATTGCATCCGCTGCACCCGATGTGGCCTCCTCTATATTGGGGAGACGGGCCGCCTACTTGCGGAATGCTTCAGGGAACACCTCTGGGACGCCCGGACCAACCAACCCAACCACCCCGTGGCTCAACACTTTAACTCCCCCTCCCACTCCACCAAGGACATGCAGGTCCTTGGACTCCTCCATCGCCAGAACATAACAACACGACGGTTGGAGGAAGAGCGCCTCATCTTCCTCCTGGGAACCCTCCAACCACAAGGGATGAACTCAGATTTCTCCAGTTTCCTCATTTCCCCTCCCCCCATCTTGTCTCAGTCGATTCCCTTGAACACAGCACCACCCTCCTAACCTGCAATCTTCTTCCTGACCTCTCCGCCCCCACCTCACTCCGGCCTATCACCCTCACCTTGACCTCCTTCCACCTATCACAACTCCATCGCCCCTCCCCCAAGTCCCATCTCCCTACCTTTTATCTTAGCCTGCCGGACACACTTTCCTCATTCCTGATGAAGGGCTCATGCCCAAATTTCCAGTTTCTTGGATGCTGCCTGACCTGCTGTGCTTTAACCAGCTCTGATCTCCAGCATCTGCAGACCTCACTTTTTCATAGAAAAATACAGTGCAGTACAGGCCCTTTGGCCCTCGATTTGCGCCGACCCAAGCCCACCTAACCTACACTAGCCCACTATCCTCCATATGCCTATCCAATGCCTGTTTAAATGCCCATAAAGAGGGAGAGTCCACCACTGCTACTGGCAGGGCATTCCATGAACTCACGACTCGCTGAGTAAAGAGTTCCCTTCCTTTGCATTAGACAATGTGGAAGCATTTATTTCCAATTGGGTGATTCTTCACTTCTATTTCCTCACAAAATTCAAACTACAATTAAGCCTCATTTTGACTCCATACAATTAATGATAAAATAATTCCTCCCGGTGTTCGGGGCCGGTGGCAGCAAATGGATACAGCAGTGCCATTGGCAGTGGACTATTCAAGGTGGCAGTGCCGGCAAGGGGACATTTGCAGCCAAAGTGGGGCTGTTGGCCCAGTGGCAGCCTGGCTTGGCAGCAGAGCCAGGGATTGTTGGTTGTGAGAAGATGGTCGGTTTAGTGGCATCAGTGAACTGCACCCATTGGTGAAACAATGGCACTTAAAGTAGGGTGACTCCTACGTTAGTGGATCTGGCACAGGTGGCAGTAAGGTGTTGGAGGTCTCCCTTAAAGCCAAGTGCCAGCATAGACTGGTCAGAAAGACTGATATTCTGAACTTTTTACTATTTTATTTTGCTAATTTTATTCCGACACTGGACTATTTATTTTTTTACTTTTCTAATTTTTTTGTTTCCTAAGAATTTAATCTTAAGTATCTGTACCTAGGTACCTTTATCTAAGATGATGTAATGCAGCAACTATGAACTTTTCACTGAAATGATTTGATTTGGCACAGTAGTTAGCACTGCAGCCTTACAGCGCCAGGGGCCTGGGTTCAATTTCAGCCTTGGGCGACTGTGTGGAGTTTGCACATTCTCCCCGTGTCTGTGTGGGTTTTCTCCGGGTGCTCTGGTTTCCTCCCACAGTCCAGAGATGTGAAGGTCAAGTGAATTGGCCATGCTAAATTGCCCATAGTGTTAGGCGCATTAGTCAGAGAGAAATGGATCTGGGTGAGTAATTCTTCGGAGGGTCGGTGTGGAGTTGTGGAAACAGGCCCTTCGGCCCAACACATTAAGGAATCCAATCTAGACAGTGAAGCTCATTCAGTAAACTAATTCATTCATTATTTACACTGTTTACCATGAGGTTGATCTGACTGTCATTTCTTTTTGGTTTCTGTTCTTGAGCTGTAAACAACACAAGTTCCAAGGTGCAACTAACTGTCTCAGCAATCACCCAGAGAAATTGAAGCCAGAGAAAATCTTTAAGTTATACCCATGTCCATGATGATGTAGCCTGCTCTGAGCAGTCCTCAAACCAACCATTAGATCCTTATTTACAAATTATTCTTTAATCTGATGAAATAAGTGATCTGATGAAGTAAATGGGCAATATTTATTGAATACTTTTAAACTGATCTAGTTCTAACTCCCAAAAGGAAGAGAGAAGCCAAACTGAATCTAACCTCTTTGAGAATGAATTTGGGAAAATAATAATTAGAAAATGGCATTCCAAAAGTGGATGCATATTGATTCCAGAATTATAGAGAGACCTGGAAGATAGGAGAGTGGCTTACTTCACTGAAGAACTGGAAACCAGATACTGCAATCCTTGCTGTAATGGCTGTCCAGAGAGATGGTTTTGTTTTGACCATAAGATGCAGAAGCAGACGTAGGCTGTTGAGCCCATCAAGTCAGAGGACTTGAAGAAACATGTTGCACCAGTCTTCATAGGAGTGAATAACATTTTGAAAATACTAAATAATTAAGGTGCAAAAGGACGAGAGGAAATAAATGCAGTAACAAATATCATGAGAGAAAATGTACTAGGGAAACTAATGAGACTAAAGACTGGTAAATCCCCTGGACCTAATGGGCCACATTCTGGGATAGTAAAGGAATTAGCTACAGAGATAGTGGATGATGCAATAATAGCAGCTTTGTTAGATTTTGGAAAAGTTCTAGAGGATTTGAAAACTTGTAACATCTTTATTTTATAAAGGAATGGGGAAAAAAGAAAGCAGAGTCAGAACTGCCTCATGCATGAAATCTTGCCTGAAAAAAATTACCAGAATTATTTGATGAGGTAACAAGGAGGATAGATACAGGGGAAGATGTGGATGGAATATATTCAGATTTCAGAAGGTGTTTGATAAGGTTCCACACATATTTAGTAAGATATGAGACCAGGGTGTTGGAGTAAGATTTAGCATGGAAAGAATAATGGCTAACTAATTGAAGATAAAGAGTTAGGATCAATTAGATTACTTACAGTGTGGAAACAGGCCCTTCGGCCCAACAAGTCCACACCGACCCACCGAAGCGCAACCCACCCATACCCCTACATTTACCCCTTACCTAACACTATGGGCAATTTAGCATGGCCAATTCACCTGACCCGCACATCTTTGGACTGTGGGAGGAAACCGGAGCACCCGGAGGAAACCCACGCAGACACGGGGAGAACGTGCAAACTCCACACAGTCAGTCGCCTGAGTCGGGAATTGAACCCGGGTCTCAGGCGCTGTGAGGCAGCAGTGCTAACCACTGTGCCACCGTGCCGCCCAAAAGAACTTGAAGGGTTCATGTTGAGAGATTCTGGGAGAGTCTAGGACCAGAGAACATAATCTAGGAATAAGGAGAAGCACATTTAAGATGAGAAGGATTTTATTTCAGAGAGTAATGAATCTGCGGAATTCTTTGCCACAGAGGGCTGTCAATCCGGGGTTGTTAAGTATATTCAAGGCAGAGATAGTCAGATTTTTAATCAGTAAGAGCATCAAGAATTGAGGGACAAGACAGGAAATTGGTATTGAGAGTTTCAGATCAACCATGATCTCATTGAATGGCAGAGCAGACGTGATGGGCTGAATGGACTACTTCTGCTCTTGCGTCTTATGGTGTTACGGTCAAAACCGAACCATCTCCCTGGGGATGTTGCTGGATCTTTAGCTAAGTAAACTGACGTACTGATTTTCAGCTCTTTACATTCTGAAACCAAAAATGCATCCCATTTTGAATTGTAATTTCTTATGGTATTTTGGCACTTTCAAAAGCTCAGACTTCTACTGGCCTTAGCTGTACAACTTTAATCTTCCCATGAATAAAAATTCCTTTTAAAATATTAACATAAACCATGAATTAGATACTAGCAACACAGTCAAACATGCATTCAGATTGCTTGAGACATAAAACTGGAGACATATTTTAGCAAGCAAGTAAGTTCTGCTAAACATTTAGTTAAGTATTGGTTATACCTCAGTCGGAATGTTGTGTTCAGTTCTGGGCATCATGCTTTAGGAAGAATTTGAAGGTCGTGCACAGAATGTGGAAGCGATTGATTATAGTGGTTCCAAGGATGGGGAACTTTAGAGCAGAGGAAGTTAAAAATGAGACCTGATAGTAATACTTAAAAGTGATGAATGTTTTATGATGTTACTTACTTAAAGCAAGTCAAGAGAAACAATTTACTCTGGCAAATGGCACATAACCAGAAATCAGAGCTTTGAAATAGTTAACAAGATAGCCAGAGGATTTGATCATTGCACAGTGGGTTGTTATAATCTAGAGGAAATTGCCAAAAATGGTATTGTTGTAGAGATCATGGAAAATTACAGAAACCAATTGGATATGTGCTCAAAGAGGACAAATTTGCAGGTCTTGAGAAATCATCTGGGATATGAGGTTAAGTTGGGGAGCTCTTCCAAAGATTTGCCATGAATGTTATGGACCAAATGACCACTTTATGTAGCTGCAAGGTTCTTCGATTTTGTTTTGTGGAGGTTGAAATGTTCAAAGCCTCACAAAATCAGTATCATTCTTGATTCTGCTGCTGATTCTCATAAAAAGTAGATTTTCTCAGGTATAGGCACCACCTCTTGAAAAAAATACAACAGTTCTTTCTTAGTGCCATCTGTGCCTCACTGTGCCTCACTTTCTTAGTGCCATACCTCACTGGGTACAGATGCTTTCTCATGGTATGGGTACTGTTGCCAAGTACAGCTATCACTTGTCCTGTTGTTTCTTGATGCTACAGCTTTCATATTCAGCTCCATTGCTGTTTGAAAGTGTGTTAATTTCTACTGCACTGATTGTCCTTTTGATCAATACAAATTATTTTAATGAAAACTTTTTCTGATTTATTAATCTGGAATTTTAGCTGGAATTTTTATTAAAAGGGAGACCTGAAATCTTGAATCCCATGTGTGCAGATGTTGAAAAGGACAGCCCCCAATTTCCCAGAGAATAATACATTAAATATAAAGTAGGCCTATAGAATAGGTCTTGGGTTCTTGAGAAATTGGCATTAAACTAACATGTCAGATTAAAATGCCCTGATTCCTCATTCTATTCAGATTCATTGCAGACAAATTACTCATTATTTGCTTAGTTGATTTTATACATTCAGAGAAAGGATGACAGAGTCACTCTATACATGGGAAACAGTTACATCCTTCACAGCTACTGCTTTTTTTGTTACGTGTTTGAGTGCTCAGAACAATTAGATAATGGAGTAGCTCAATTACAAATGGTCTCTCCTCCCTTTACAACATTAAATACAATCAGGCTTCAATTGTTTTGTATGGCACCTTTCACAAAGCCCTGTACCATCAATGAAATACTTTCAAAGTCTATTCACTCTTGTAGCGCAGCAAATGCTGCATTAATCTTCAAACACTAAGATGCCACAAACAGCAATGACAGAATAAGCTATGCCTTAGCAACAGAAACAGAAATTGCTGGAAAAACTCAGCAGGTCTGACAGCATCCGTGGAGAGAAAGCAGAATGAATACTTTGGGTCTAGTGGCCCTTCTTCAGAATTGATTGTAGCTGGGTAAAGGCTGGTATAAATGCCAAAGGTTGGTGTATTTTAGTAACTTTGTCTGGTATTGGTGAATCACAGAAAATCAAAATCGCAGAAGTGTTAGAAGGAGATGTTGGACTCCAGTGATTGAGGGCACCATCCAAGTTGATATTCGAGTACTAATGATGGTGCTCTAGTTTGCCATCTCAGTTGAATGCAAAAGATTCCATGGCACTGTTTAAAGAGGAATAGGGGAGTTCTTTCTGTTGTTGTGGCCAGTATCCATCCCTCCATTAACTTCACTGTTACAGATTATCTGGTGATTGTCACATTGCTATTCGTAGGAACTTGTTCTGTGCAGTTTGGTTGCTGGGACACCTAGCTCTCATTAGTGATGACATGGCATGTTTGTTCAATTAGCTGTAAGGTCATCTGGGACATTTTAAAGTCAGGAATAGTGCTTCCTATTTTTTTTGCTGATGTCCATCCCTTTCTCAGAATGGTTGTAATAGGTAAATAATGATTCAGATGTAGGATAATCTTGTTTTGGTATCATAGAAGTCAGTATTGAAAGTAAAAAGAAGCCAAGTCATTCACTCACGATACACAATTTGAAGCCTACTCCTGCCAAGAAAGTCACTCCTTCAGCATTCGTGATCCTGCACAATGAGAAGAGAACTAAAATGTTCCATTGCCAGCAGAGCGAGGTACCATGGGAAGGGAGTGTTGGTTGTGATTAAAGGTTGAACAAATTAGCCTGATTGGCACAGCAGTCTGGAGCTGATTGCTGTTAGCAATTGCACTGTGATTTGAGAAAAAGGTCAGGCATTTTCTTTAGGCTTCACTCTGAGTTCTGGCCCAGAGCCTGAAATCTCCAACAAGAATTCTGATTTACAAGGGCCAATTTGTGTAGGTCAAAAATAACAATCTCATTCCTAAACCATTCTTCTGTTTTCACGCTTCCACAAACCTTTAATATGTAGAGGTTGTCAATTAGGATATTGCAAATCTTCATATAATGTAGCCAATTTCATTTTGACTCTTTCCAACAGCTTGCTTAGTTTTATTGATTCAATGATGATACCGAAAGCAAGTATTGTAGCTATTTCTATAGAGTTTACAGAACAAATGGAATTTCATTGGTTTTGGTGATATTTAGGTAATTGTTGATTTTGTAACTTCCTAAAAAAGTTTCTTTTGTCTTAAGATCTGAATGTCAAGAGTGCTTCCATAGTGGGGTAGACAGATTACCAAAGACTTGGTCTAACAATCTTGTTTACTCAAGGCTAGAAGCTCGAAAGCTCTGAAAACAACCGTATGGATTACAACATTTAATTCCTGCTATGTTGGAATGGATCTTAGGGAAGGTTGTGTTCTTGATCTAGGTCAACAGACTTCTGTATGCAAGGCAGTTGCAATGATTACCATTCATTTACAGGATAAGGTTTACATGATACTTAATACAGAACCAATATCATGTGATTGAAGAATAGAAATTGCTGGAAAATCTCAGCAGATCTGGCAACATCTGAAGAGAGAAATCAGGTGAAGATTTCAGGTCCAGTGACCCTTCTTCAGAGCTGATGGTCAGTAGGGAATGGATGTTTGTTTTGCAGAAGGAGGAGTAAGAGGAGGGGTGAAAAGTAGACAATATGTGATGACAAAGCCCAAAGAGAGATAAAAGAACAGTTGGACAGACAAAGGACTGTGTAAAGGTCAGTTTGGCAGAATAAATAGCTAATAATGAGGGCTTTTAATGGCTGACAATGGATAGTGTGTTGTAGCCTGTGTAATGCCAAGGCCTGGTGTGCGGGGTTGGGGAAAACATGGGGAAAGCTGCTCAAGCCTAAAATTGTTGAACTTGAAATTAAATCCAGAAGGCTACAGAGTTCCCAAGCGGAAAATGAGGTGCTTATCTTCCAACTTACACTGAGCTTTGCTGGAGCACTGCAGCATCCCTGAGATGGAGATGTGAGCCAGGGAACACGGAGGGGTGTTGAAGTGGCAAGCCTTGAAACTCTGCAAAAAATCCTCTTGAGCATGATTCCAATATAGGATCATGTCAGTGATTAACCTCAGTCCGTGAGGAAACCAATTGTGGTTCTTTTCGTTCCTGGCACGTGAATGATTTAATTTGAAATGATTTCTGCCAGTGATTTTCAAATGCTTGGCCACTGCATGGAATGTTATGCTGTGGACTGTTTACTTGGTGATGTCCAAGTGACCTTGGTGGATTGATATAATTGAGGTCAAACAGCAGGGAAATCAGAGCACGCCTTAAAGTATTGACTTCAATTCCAAGAAGCCATAGGGTAAACCCTTTACAAACCACAAAGTGTCCCAACAGTTGCATACTTTCCAGTTTTTCATAACACAAGGATGAATTCTAAGATTTGCTTTTTTTTGGCTAATCAATGGTACAACTCTTAATGATTGTATCCTTCTACCCTGACGTTCCTTTATCCTTTTCCTTCACTCGTACCTTCCAAATAGAATCATACCATAGAATCCCTACTGGAAGCAGGTGATTTGACCCATTGAGTCCACAACAACTCTCCAAAAAGCAGCCCAACCAGACCCATCTCCTTACCATATCTCTGCATTTCCGTTGGCTAATACACCTAGCCTATGGGAAATTTAGCATGGCCAATCCACCTAACTTGTGCATCTTTGGACTGTGAGAGGAAACCCACACAGCCATGGGAAGAATGTGCAAACTCCAAACAGACAGTCATTTGAGGGTGGGATTGAATCTGACTCCCTGGTGCAGTGAGGCAGCAATGCTAACCACTGAGCCATCTTGCTGCCTACAGAGGGGTGATAATAATGGTCTCCTTCTTCTGCCTATCAAAATGTACTAGTCCAATGTATAAAACCCAAAGAACTGTGGATGCTGAAACAAAAACAGAAACTGTTGGAAAAGCTCAATAGGTCTGGCATCATCTGTGAAGAGAAATCAGAGTTAACGTTTTGGGTCTGAAACATTAACTCTGATTTCTCTTCACACATGCTGCCAGACCTGCTGAGCTTTTCCAGCAACTTCTGTTTTCTGTATCTCACTTTTATCTGTGCCTAAGTTTGCCAATTATTCGAGCATTCTGCAATTTATGTATCCTCCTGTAATTTGTTATGGTCCTCCTCAGTATTGAGTACGTCCTTAACTTAGCATCATTCACAAATGTAGATGTTGTGTTTTTGAATTGCAAAGTCTGAATCATTCTTGTAAATTGCAAACACCAGTGATCCCAGCAGTGAATCTTGTGAAGGATAACTTTCCATCTTCCGCCACTCTGAGCAATGAACAATTCTCTCTTTCTGCTTTCTGTCATGAAGCCAGCTCACTCCATTTGCCTCCTGGCCCTGACTGCACATTCTCTCTCCTTACTCTATAATTTATTGTTGAGGCACCTTATCCAGGCATTTGAAATCCAAATAAATTCTAGCTACTCAATTAGTCAATCAAAATAATCAAATAAAATCAGGTTTATTATATCTGTGGAGAAATATAAAGAACTTTAAGATGAATGTGCTGATTCCATCATGCAATGTCCAGAATTCTGCTTACATTGCCCACTCAGTATTTGCTGCTCCTCATAGATTGCCACATGTTGCAAATTTGGTGATTTTGTTAAAATGTCCCTTCTAGGTAATTAGTATATATGAAACAGCAACAGTGCCTCATCCATGATAGCCAGGTCATAGCACTGTTCACTGACTAAAGAGGCTACTTGGATTTGATGTTTTCGTATAGAATCCAAAATTGCTTCAACAGCTCTTTAAGAGCTTACAGTTGTGAGTCTGTCCTATTATAGAATGTCCTCAATACAGCTAGGATATCAATAATTTACGGTATTCAGGCTGGCTGAGCCGGAATAAAGCAATGTTACTGCAGTAAGACACTGTCAACTGCTCTTTCATGTTGAATCACTAAAGTAAATGCCATGAAAAATTTGACCTTTTGACAATTCCAAGGAGACTTTCTGAGAGAGGATAAAAATTGATAGAAAAAAGGACAAAAGAAAAGATAACTACGACTGGTCAAAAGGAGGAATAGATATCTTGGTTTCATCTTACTTGTTCACAAAACATCCAAATAGTTTGTTTTGTAATACTGATTCCATGTTTTGCTCAATTAAATTCAGTTGGGGCAGGAGAGGGAGAATGGTGATTTTTTAAAATCTAAGATTTGTCTTCTTTGATTTCACTGTTTGAAATAACAGCAGAGAGGCCTGTATCCCGTCACCAAGTTATTCTTGGGCACAATACATGGGGTCTGACCAGCCAGCTCAGAGCTAGTTCCTAGACTGAGAAGACTTTCTGGCTCTCCTGGTTTTTTTTAACTACTTATTTGGACAATGGGATCATGTCCAAATGATGGGCGGCATGGTGGCACAGTGGTTAGCACTGCTGCTTCACAGCGCCTGAGACCCGGGTTCAATTCCCGACTCAGGCAACAGACTGTGTGGAGTTTGCACGTTCTCCCCGTGTCTGCGTGGGTTTCCTCCGGGTGCTCCGGTTTCCTCCCACAGTCCAAAGATGTGCGGGTCAGGTGAATTGGCCATGCTAAATTGCCCGTAGTGTTAGGTAAGGGGTAAATGTAGGGGTATGGGTGGGTTGCGCTTCGGCGGGTCGGTGTGGACTTGTTGGGCCGAAGGGCCTGTTTCCACACTGTAAATCTAATCTAATCTAATCTAATGTGGTAAGGTACCATCTTTGCTCAATGCTTCAAGGTTGTAGCAGATTTTAAGTCAGTAGTCAAGAGAATTTCATCAGATAGAATCTGAAATAACTGCCAAGAGGCTGGTATCCCATCACCAAGTCACCCTTTATTTACTGTGTACTGTCAGCCAGGGCTCCCTGATTGGCCCAGGTTAACAATCCCAATCAATGAGTTCCACCTGATCCTGGTTCCAATTACTACAATGTTAGAAACCAACAACATTCAGAAAAGAATGTTGCAGCTCACTTGTTATGTTTTGCTGCAATACGCTGGGTGGGAAATGGATAAGACAATAGACAATAGACAATAGGTGCAGGAGTAGGCCATTTAGCCCTTCAAGCCTGCACCACCATTCAATATGATCATGGCTGATCATTTCTAATTAGTATCCTCTTCCTGCCTTATCTCCATAACCCTGATTCCACTATCTTTGAGAGCTCTATCCAACTCTTTCTTAAATGAATCCAGAGACTGGGCCTCCACTGCCCTCTGGGGCAGAGCATTCCACACACCCACCACTCTCTGGGTGAAGAAGTTTCTCCTCATCTCTGTCTTAAATGGTCTACCCCGTATTTTTAAGCTGTGTCCTCTGGTTCAGCACTCACCCATCAGCGGAAACATGTGTCCAATCCTTTCATAATCTTATATGTCTCAATCAGATCCCCTCTAGTCTTCTAAACTCAAGAGTATATGAGCCCAGTCACTTCAGTCTTTCATGTAAGGTAATCCCGCCATTCCAGGAATTGACTTCGTGAACCTACACTGCACTCCTTCAATAGCCAGAATGTCTTTCCTCAAATTTGGAGACCAGAACTGCACACAGTACTCCAGGTGTGGTCTCACCAGGACCCTGTACAGCTGCAGAAGAGCCTCTTTGCTTCCATATTCAATTCCTCTTGTTATGAAGGCCAGCATGCTATTAGCCTTCTTCACTATCTGCTGTACCTGCATGCTTGCCTTCATTGACTGGTGTACAAGAACACCCAGATCTCTCTGTACTGCCCCTTTATCTAAATTGATTCCATTGAGGTAGTAATCTGCCTTCCTGTTCTTGCCACCAAAGTGGATAACCATACATTTATCCACATTAAACTGCATCTGCCATGCATCTGACCACTCACCTAACTTGTCCAGGTCACCCTGTAATCTCCTAACAACCTCATCACATTTCACCCTGCCACCCAGCTTAGTATCATCAGCAAATTTGCTAATGTTACTGCTGATACCATCTTCTATATCATTAACTTATATTGTAAAAAGCTGCGGTCCCAGCACAGATCCCTACGGTACCCCACTGGTCACTGCCTGCCATTCCGAAATGGAGCCGTTTATCACTACTCTTTGTTTCCTATCAGCCAAACAATTTCAATCCAATCTAGTACTTTGCCCCCAATACCATGCGCCCTAATTTTACTCACTAGCCTCCTGTGTGGGACTTTATCAAAAGCTTTCTGAAAGTCCAGGTACACTACATCTACTGCATCTCTCTCGTCCATCAAGTAACTCAATTCAAACACAAACATGATGCACAATTTGTTCAAACTTGTCTTTGAACTATCTTTTGCCATTTTGAATTTTTGCTGTTATTTAAATTCGGTTGGAGACAAAAAGCTGCAGATGCTGGAATCCAAGGTAGACAAGCAGGAGTCTGGAAGAACACAGCAAGCCAGGCAGCATCCAGAAGTGGAGAAGTCAACGTTTTGGGTGTAACCCTTTTTCAGGACTGAAGAAGGTTATACCCAAAACATTATTTAAATTCACCAAATGTTTGATGCCATATTGAGGGGATTTAACCAATCAGAGAAGTTGAATGGGATTTTGAGGCCCTCGTGGTGATCCCTGAACCAGGAGGCTGTGGTTCAAATCCTTTCTGCTCCAGAGGTGTGCAATTATATCTCTGAATAAGTTGATGAGGAAAAGTAGGTTAATTTTTTAAAAAATCTCTTTGAACTAAAGATACAGAACTAAATCGGATAACCTTGTGGGAATGAGAAAATGAGACACAAGGTGATTAGATTAGATTAGACTTACAGTGTGGAAACAGGCCCTTTGGCCCAACAAGTCCACACCGACCCGCCGAAGCGCAACCCACCCATACCCCTACATTTACCCCTTACCTAACACTACGGGCAATTTAGCATGGTCAATTCACCTAACCCGCACATCTTTGGACTGTGGGAGGAAACCGGAGCACCCGGGGGAAACCCACGCAGACACGGGGAGAACGTGCAAACTCCACACAGTCAGTCGCCTGAGTCGGGAATTGAACCCGGGTCTCCGGCGCTGTGAGGCAGCAGTGCTAACCACTGTGCCACCGTGCCGCCCACTATGTTTGCGTAAATCAATTAATGAGTAGTCAGAGAATTGCATTTCTAATGACTATTGATACTATAATAAGAAACTATCAAAGGTCCGTAACCATGGGTAACATACGTACTAATGATACTATTTACTTCTGCTATTGCTGATTAATAAATCTATTCTGCAGTCAAAGATGGATACTGTGTCTACTCTATTGTTGTTTTGTCACAATCAAAGGCTGAGAAAAATCAAATTGGAGCTTTGGGACAGCTCCTGGAAAGCCATTGAAAAGGGGTTTATGGGGGCGGAGCTTTATGTCACTCCTCCCCCACCCCGCCATTGTAATGATGGAAGGGGGTACGTAAATAAAAGGGTGGTCTTTCTATTGCTCTCTCGCCCACTCCTGAGCTACTTCCCATGTCACAGCTGGTGGATGAGGGGTTAGGCAGTTCCCCTGTCCTTAGGCTGATTGAGTTGCCAATTAAAATCCTCTTGGGGGAGACAGCAATAAACCAATCCACTACTTTCTCAACTTGATGTAAAAGGTGGAAAGGAAGTGGAGTATCTACTTTAGAAGGATCCCAGTAGCCATTTAATAGAATTCCCTACAGCGTGGAAGCAGGCCATTGGGCTCATTGAGTCCACTCTGTACCTCTAAATAGCATCCACCACCCTCCTGTAATTCTGTATTTCCCATGGCTAATCCACCTAGCCTGCATATCCCTGGACACTGTGGGCAATTTAGTGTGGCCAGTCCACCTAACTTGCACAAATTTGGATTGTGGGAGGAAACCGGAGCCACCTGGAGGAATCTCATGTAGACACAGGGAGAACATGCAAACGCCATACAGACAGTCACCTGAGGCTGAAATCAAATCCAGGTCCCTGGTGTTGTGAAGCAGCAGTGCTAACAACTTAGCTACTGTGCTGCCCAATTGGAGCCACCACCACCCCCACAAGATGGGACCATACTTTTGTAGCTCTCCTGATCTCTGGAACCTCTGGACAGTCCCACACCCTCTTGCTAGGGTCACTGGTTTGTCCCCAACCAAACCTTACCTAACATCCAAAACAAAGCAGCTACCTTGACTAGCATCACATCCACAAGCATTCATTCCCTCCACCATTGACACTCGCCAATAATAGTATGTACGATCTACAAGGCACACTGCAGAAATTCACCAAGGCTCCTAATACAGCACCTTACTAAGAAGGACAGTGGCAATAGATACATGGGACACCAGCACCTGCAAGTTCCCCTCCAAGCTTCTCACTATCCTGACTTGGAAATATATTGCTGTTCCTTCACTGTCACCGAGCTGAAGTTCTTCCTAATGGCATAGTGGGTGTACCTGCACTAAATAGGCTGTAGCAGGTTAAGAAGGCAGCTCACTACCACCTTCTCAAGGGCAATGAGGGATGTGCAATAAAAACTGCCCAGCCAATGACAGCTACAACACATGAATGCATTAAAAAGAAATAAAAATTCAAAGATCTTTAGATGATAACAAATGGGAAAGAAACATGCTTTGAGAATTTTCTTGAAGATCAAATCAGAGCCAATGATTGCAGTTAATGGCCTCGGTTTATATCTCTGCCTGACTTCCTAGCCATTGATTTTCAAGATTGGATGGACAATCCACCACTGCCCTTTTCTGTTCCTATTGTAAATTACAACCGGTTCTTCTGGCTGCCAAATACATTGTCAGAATCGACTATTTAACATCAATGTGGGATTGCTATCATTACAATGACTCCAATGAGTCATGGAGAAAGCTCACTACCATTTTCACAAGGTAATGAGAGTTGGGTAATTAATGGAGCTTTGTCAGCATTACCCTCCACATGAAGTGTAAGAGCTCATGGGCATTTTGGGGAGATGTAATTTACAGCACTCCCTGGTATGTTTAAAGGTGGTGGAAGGATCATGTTAAATAAAATAAACACCTTCCTGTTCAACTTCAAAATGAACACCATTATATGGTGGATGGATAACGTGTCAGCTGTCTGCTGCTCTTAGAGCTCCTGAGACAGTGAAGCAGTCAATTAATGTTCATTTAATGGCCTCATTCTACCTCTGTCAGAAAAGCTTTGTAGCTGGGGACAGTGGATAAAGGAAGCTAATCAACTATTTTTGCAGCTCAGGCAGAAAGGAAGGAAGGGGGTAGGGAGCATGTTCGAAGTCCAGTGACCTCCCCAAGGGCATAGTTTGTTCAGTCCAACCTATTCTGTGGATCCACTTGGAATAAAGCCCAAGGAAGAGGTTCAGTGCCAAATGGTCTCCTTCGACGGTACAGGAATTCTGTGATTCTAAGATTCTAAGAACTGCACTAAAACAGGACTTGCTTTTATTTACAGTTTCTAATACTGTTTACAGATTGCCTGCTGTGATTTAATGAGCCCACTTGAAATGTGGACTCTAGCTCCTTGCTGTTCTCTTCATGAGAAAATGATAATGGGATGCAATATCAAACTTTATTGTGGCTGCCTGCTTCTGGAGGTAATTTAATATCTGTGTTAGTCAGCCACAGCATACAGCCAGCATAAGAAATTGAATATATTCAGTCTCCTGGCTCACACACAACCCCTCCAGAAACCTGGCTCCACAGCTTTTAAGCCACCAAGGATTTTAGGTAGATATTGTCAAGCTCAATAGATTGTAATACTTGAAGGTCACTGGGTGACTATTGGATCTGTAACTGGGAGGTGACCAAAGGAATCAGAATGGTGGAGTAAAATGATGAGAGGGAGGCAATTATGAAACAATCACAAAGATCTTGGGAAGTTACTTTGGGTAGGATTTTCCCCACGTCCCTGCTGTCAATTACGGCTGAGATCCCACACTATGTGGAGAAAAGTCACTAATCATACCTTTGGGATATTGCGTTCAATTCTGGTCTCCCTACTATAGGAAAGATGTTGTTAAACTTGAAAGTGTGCAGGAAAGATCTACAAAGATGGTGCTGGGGTTGGAAGGTTTGAGCTACAGGGAGAGGATGAATAGGCTGGGACTATTTTCCCTGGTGCATCAGAGATTGAGGGATGAAATTATAGAGGTTTATAAAGTTATTAGGGGCATGGATAGGTTGAATAACCAAGGTCTTTTTCTCAGGGTAGAGGAATCCAAAACTAGAGGGCACAAGTATAAGACGAGAGAGGAAATATATAAAAGGAACATAAGTGGGCAACGTTTTCACACAGAGGTGGTGCTTGTATGGAATGAGCTGTTAGAGGAAGTGGTGGAAGCTGGTCCAATTACAACATTTAAAAGACATCTGGATGGGTACATGTGTGCAAAGGGTTTAAAGGGAAAAGGGCCAATTGCTGGCAAATGGAACTAGATTAATTTAGGATTAATTTAGCGTGGATCAGGTGGACCAAAGGGTCAGTTTCTGGGATTTACATTTCTATGACTCATTTGTGACTTTTCCAAACTGGCCAATGAGTGACCAAGGGGTGAGCTTACTATCCAGTTGAGGATAGCAAGTGAACTCTTGAAGCTGGTGGTTTGATAGAATGACCTCCAACTCAGATGTCCAGGAATTGGCAATTGTCTGGCAACATGGGATCCAGCTCTGCTCCCACCCTCTCCCCCATAGAAATCCATCTCTTTGTCTTGACACTCCCTGTGATGGTTGGCAGTTATGTGCAATAACATGGAGACCGGACCGAGGCATTGCTTAGATTAAGCTGGACTCTCAGGATCACTGAAGGAGGGAGCACCTCAAAGTTTAAAATGAAAACAAAATGTCTTTTTGCAATTAGCCTTCCTCAAGGGCAGGGTGCAGATCAAGCTGAATCCAGATCGGCAGGAACCAAAAGAGAAAATGCTGGAAAATCTCAGCAGGTCTGGCAGCACCTGTAAGGAGAGAAAAGAGCTGACGTTTCGAGTCTTACTGACCCTTTGTCAAAGCTAAAAAAAAGGGCAGAAATAGGGAGGTATTTATACTGGGCTGAGAGAAGGTGAGTCATGGCTCCAGAAGCAAAGGTTGCAATAAAGAGGTGATAATGACAGTGCATAGAGAGATGATAGAGAGATTAGGAGCCAAGAATGACCAAGGCTGAAGCCAGTGCTATGTGATAAAATATGTGAGGGATGGGGGGGGGGGGGGAGGAGTGAAGCAGAGGCAAAATGGAAAACAGAGGAAAAGGGTAGCAAAGGGGGAAGAGGAGAGGAAAAAGGTGATGAGAGAGTGGGGAGTGAGAGAGAGAGGGACAATCAAGAAATAAGAGGTACAGAACAGTGAAAAAAAAATTTAAAAATAAATGAAATAAAATTATGGAGCAGAATGAAAACAGAGGGGTCGAGATGGGATAATCATCTGAAGTTGTTGAATTCAATGTTGAGACCGGCAGGCTGTAACGTGCCTTGTCGGAAGAGGAGATGCTGTTCCTCCAGTTTGCGCTGAGCTTCACTGGAACATTGCAGCAGGCCAAGGACAGACATGTGGCCATGGGAGCAGGATTGGGTGCTGAAGTGACAAGCCACGGGAAGGTCCAGGACTTGACTGCGTGCAGACTGAAGGTGCTCAGCAAAGCGATCACCCAGTTGGCGTTTTGTCTCTCCGATATAGAGGAGACCACATTGGGAGCAACGAATGCAATAGACCAAATTGAAAGAGGTGCAAGTGAAATGCTGCTTAATCTGAAATGAGTGTTTGGGGCCTTGGATGGTGAGCATGGAAAAGGTAAAGGGGCAGGTGTTGCACCTTCTGCGATTGCATGGGAAGGTGCCATTTGTGATGGGAGGTGTTAGGTATGATGGAAGGTGCCGTGTGCGATGGGAGAGGTGTTAGGTGCGATGGAAGGTGCCGAGTGCAATGGGAGAGATGTCAGGTGTGATGGGAAGATGCCGTGTGCGATGGGAGAGGGGTTAGGTGTGATGGGAAGGTGCCGTGTGTGATGGGAGAGGGGTTAGGTGTGATGGGAAGGTGCCGTGTATGATGGGAGAGGTGTTAGGTGTGATGGAGGAGTGGACTAGGTTGTCCTGGAGGGAACGATCTCTGCAGAATGCAGACAGGGGGAGGGAAGGGAAGATATGTTTAATGGCGGTGTTGTGTTGGAGTTGGCGACAGTGGCAGAGGATTATTCTTTGCATGTGAAGGCTGGTGGGGTGAAAGGTGAGAACAAGAGGGACCCTAATCTTGTTCTGGGAGGGGAGGGAGGGGGTGAGGGTTGTGGCCCGGGAGATGGACCACATGCTGTCGAGAGCCCTGTCAACAACTGTAGGTGGGAAGCCATGGTTGGAGAAGAAGGAGCACATTTTAAGAGCACCAATTTGGAAAGTGACCTCATCGGAACAAATGCGGCGGAGGCGAAGGAGCTGAGAGAAAGGGATTGAGTCCTTATAGGATGTTGGGTGAGAACAGCTATAATCCAGATAGCTATGGGAGTCAGTGGGCTTGTAATGGATATTAGTGGATAGACTATTGCCGGAAATGGAGACGGAAAGGCCAAGGAAAGGAAGGCAAGTGTCGGAGATGGACCAGGTGAAGGTGATGGGGTGATGGAAACTGGAAGTGAAGTTTATGAATTTTTCCAGGTCAGGACAAGAGCATGAAGCTGCACCGAAATGTCACCGATGTACCAAGTAAAGCAGTTGTCGGAGGGGACCTGGGTAGGCCTGGAACAAGAAATATTCCACATACCCCATGAAAGGGCAGGTATAGCTAGGACGCATGTGGGTACCTATTGCTACACCTTTGATTTGGAGAAAATGGGATGAGTTGAAAGAGATTTTGTTGAGAGAGAGAACAAGTTCAGCCAGGTGGAGGAGAGTGGTGGTGGATGGAAATTGTTTGGACCTCTTTTCGAGAAAGAAGCGAAGAGCTTTCAAGCCATCTTGGTGTGGGATGGAAGTGTAAAGAGATTGCACATCCTTGGTGAATAGAAGGTGGTTAGGGCCTGCGAATTGAAAGCTGTCAATGTGTCGCAGGGCATCAGAGGAATCCCGGATGTAGGTGGGGAGGGAGTGAACCAGAGGAGTGAGGATGGAGTCAAAGTAGGAGGAAATAAGTTCAGTGGGGCAGGAGCATGCTGACACAATGAGCCTGCCGGGCAGTCCTTCTTGTGGATTTTGGGGGGTAGGTAGAAACGGGCTGTCCTGGGTTGGGAGACTGCAGTTGGAAGGTGTGGGGGGGAGGCATCCGGAGGAAATGAGGTCAGTAACAGTGTTGGAGACAATGGCTTGATGCTCAGTGGTGTGGTCATACTCCTTTATAAGGTGGTTGTGGAATATGAGATTGTAAGAGAGTTTATAGCAAAAGTTTACAGTGTAATGCAACTGAAATAAGACATTGAGAAAGACCTGGATTGTTTATTAAGTCTCTCATCTTTTAGAATGACCATGCTGATTCTAAACATGGTCATTCTAAAAAATGAGAGACTTAAACAATCCAGGTCTTTTTCAATGTCTCATTTCAGTAGCATCACACTGTAAACTTTTGCTATAAATTATGTGTCTTATGATCTTATACTCCACAACCATCTGAAGAAGAATCAGTGTTTCGAAAGTTTCGAATGGAGCAGTGTTTCCAGATAAACCTGTTGGATTACAATCTGGTGTCGTGTGATTTTTAACGTTGCACACCCCAGCCCAACACCGGCCCTTCCAAATCATTTCTCGTTTGTGTACTTATCCAAATGTCTTTTAAATGCTGGAACTGTACCTGCAGCCACCACTTCCTCTGGAGGTTCATTACACACAGGAACCACTGCGTAAAAGGGTTGCTCCTCATGTCTTTTTAAAATCTTTCACCTCTCACCTTAAAAATATGCCCCCAGTCCTGAAATCCTCCATAACAGTGGAAAGACACCTGCCACTCATCTTGTCTATACTCCTCTTGATTTTGTGTCAGTCCTCAACCTCCAGTGAAAAAAGTTCCAGCATATCCAGTCTTTTATTTATTGAAATTTGAACTCATACTTTAACAGGGGAAAGTGAGGAATGCAGACTCTGGAGATCAGAGACAAGAGTGTGGTGCTGGAAAAGCACAGCAGGTCAGGCAGCATTCGAGGGGCCAGATATTCAACGATGCGAGCATAAGCCCTTCATCAGGAATGGCTTTCCTGATGAAGGGTTTATCCTGAAACATCGATTCCTCTGCTCCTTGGATGCTGCCTGACCTGCTGTGCTTTTCAGCACTACGCTCTCGACTCATACTTTAGCAGCATGAATCCCACCCTCTAAGTCCAGTATTACCATGTGCACTGATCTTATTTATGTGAAGATATAGTAAAAAATTTGTACCTCTGTAATGTTAGTATCAGAACTGAAGGAGTGCAGCAGCAATTGGTACATTAATTTGTTGTAAGCAGATAGGTTGGGACCTCAATATCCAGAGTACCAAACACTTTGTACTCAAGGTAAGAGGGTGATACCATTTTGGCCTCATTACCATAAATGATTGCTTTATGATATCCCCCGTCTCCTTCCGCTCTACTTTTCTCTTCTTTCCCAGAAAATCAATCTCAGTCCCTCCAGGTGAGATAGAAATATAATCCCTGAAAACCTAAAAAGCCATGCTTTGTATTTAGCATGTTGCTTTTTAATGAAATTGAGACCAAAAAACAAAACTTGCAAACGGAACCAGAATGTTTCTGTTCCTCTTGTTACAATCCCACCTTTCAGATATTTTCAGCAATCAGGAATGAGAATTATAAAGGGAATCAGATGTAGAATCTCTCCCATGCACATGGCTATTTGGCTTGAGGCAATAGAAAGCTAATTAACAAAACTGGGATCTAGTTAGTTTCCCCCAAGATGATTTGCCAATATCTTCAACCAAATGATCTATACATTCCTGACAACATAAATCACCTGAGAATGTAATAAACCACCAAGTATAAATTCATTCAGTTCCTTTTTTAAAAGGGCATTGCCACTGATACAATCTTGTAATAGTTTAACGACAAGGCAGAATAGACCATTCAACTTCACTATGTTGGCCATTGTCTTAACTCAGGTGCCTCTGTTTCCACATCCCTTCTCATGCAAGCTCTTATTCAGAACTATTGATAGGGGCTGGGAAATCTGACATTGTTGCTCCTTATTTGTTGCCGTAACTCAGCTTGCTAGCATCACTTTAAAAAATTCAGTCATTAGATGAGGGTATCACTAGCTACTTTGAACACAGAACAGTACAGCACAGCACAGGCCTTTCAGCCTTCGATAGCATGCTGGCCTTTTATTTTACTCTAAGATCAGACTAACCTATATTTACTTCATTTTACTAACTTCCATGTGCCTGTTCAAGAGTTGCTTAAATGTCCCTAATGTATCTAACTCTATTACCACTGCTGGCAGTGCATTCCACACACCCACCACTCTGTGTTAAAAAATCCCTTAAACCTTCCTCCAATTACCTTATACATATGCCCCCATGTGAAAGACATTTTCGCCATGGGAAAAAGTCTCTGTCTATCCACTCTCTCTATGCCTCTCATCTTGTCCACCTCTATCAAGTCACCCCTCATCCTTCTTTGCTCCAATGAGAAAAGCCCTGGCTCCCTCAACCTTTCTTCATAAGACATGCCCTCAAGTTCAGGCAGCATCCTGGTAAATTTCCTCTGTACCCTCTCTAAAGCTTCCACATCTTTCCTATAATGACGTGACCAGAATTGAACACAATATTTAAAGTGTAGTCTAACCAGGGCTATATAGAGCTGCAGCATAACCTCATGGCTCTTAAACTCCTGCTAATGAGAGCCAACACACCATATGCTTTCTTAACAACTCTATCAACCTTGGTGGCAACTTCGAGTGCTCAATCGACATGGACCCCAAGATCTCTCTTTTCCTCCACAACACAAAGAATCCTGCCTTTAACCCTGTATTCTACATTCAAATTTGATCTTCCAAAGTGAGTGACTTCATACTTTTCCAGGCTGAACTCCATCTGCTACATATCGCCCAATTCTGCATTCTGTCAATGTCCCATTGCAACCTACAACAGCCCTCTACACTATCCACAACTCCACCAACCTTCATGTCATTAGCAAACTTACTAACCCATCCTTCCACTTCCTCATCCAAGTTGTTTATAAAAATCACAAAGACCAGAGGTCCCAGAACCAATCCCCATGGAACACCACTGGTCACCGAGCTCCAGGCTGAAGACTTTCCATCTATCACCACCCTCTGACTTCTGTATCCGGACAGACAGGTTTCTCTGAATCCTATGCCTCATTACTTTCTGAATAAGCTTTCCATGGGGAACCTTATCAAATGCCTTGCTAAAACCCATGTACACCACATCTACTGCTCTACCTTCATCAATGTGTTTTGTCACATTCTCAAAGAATTCAAGAAGATTTGTGAGGCATGACCAGCCCCTCATAAAGCCATGCTGACTATCTCTAACCAAACTATGCTTTTCCAAATAATCATAAACCCTGTCTCTCAGAATCCTCTCCAATATTTTGCCCACTACTGACGTAAGATTGACTGGTCTGCAATTCTTAGGATTATCCTTATTCCCTTTCTTGAACAAGGGAATAACATTTGCAATCCTCCAATCATCTGGTACTACTCCAGTGGACAGTGAAGATGCAAAGATCATCACCAAAGGCGCAGCAACCCCTTCCCTCATTTCCTGTAGTAACCTTGGGTATATCTCGTCTGACCCAGGGTATTTATGTATCCTTATGTTCTTCAAAATTTTCAGCACATTCTCCTTCTTAACATCAACCTGTTCAAGCATATCAGTCTCTTTCACATGATCCTCAGAAAAGTCAAGGCCCTTCTTAGTTGTGAATACTGAAGCAAAGTATTCACTAAGGACCTTCCCTATCTCCTCCCACTCCAGGTGCAAGTTCACTCCACTATCCCTGATCAGCCCTACCTTCACTCTGGCCATCCTCTTATTCTCACATAAGCGTTACCTTAACCCTAAGCAATAAGGCTTTTTTATGCTCCCTGGAAGCTCTCCTAAGTCTATTCTTCAGTTGCTTCCTGGCTACCTTGTAACCCTTTAAAGCCTTGTCTGATCCTTGACATCTTCAACTAGATGTTCCACATCTCTTGCCAGCATTTACTGCTCATCCTTAATTGCGCAGAGGGCAGTTGAGAGTCAACCATGTTGCTATAGGTCTGGAGTGACGTGTCGACTGGACCAGGTCAGAACAGCACTCATGAATCAAGTAGGTTTATTTTTACAATGGTTTCATGGTCATTATTAGATTCTTAATTTGAAATTTTTGTTGAATTCAAATTCTACCATCTGCTCTGGTGATATTCGAACCAGTGTCCCCAGAACAATTTTTCAGATTAGATTACTTACAGTGTGGAACCAGACCCTTCGGTCCAACAAGTCCACACCAACCTGCCGAAGCGCAACCCACCCAGACCCATTCCCCTACACCTAACTCTACAGGCAATTTAGCATAGCCAATTCACCTAACCTGCAAATTTTTGGATTGTGGGAGGAAACGGGAGCACCTGGCGGAAACCCACGCAGACACGGGGAGAATGTGCAAACTCCACACAGTCAGTCGCCTGAGGCAGGAATTGAACCTGGGTCTCTGGCGCTGTGAGGCAGTAGTGCTAACCAATGTACCATCATGCCGCCCAACTTGAGTTTATGAAAAGACAGTCTAAGTAATAATGACATCACTTCCTGTTCGCATTCATCTAACATGAATCTGATTTTCATCTTGTAGACCTGCAGCTGGGCTTGGGAGACATCCTGACTTGACATAGCTACCTTGGTAGAAAGTGCCTTGTCAGACCCAATGTTTGGTCCAAGGTTGGAGAGTGTGAGGATGCAGACAACCTTCAGAGGTAGATTGGAGATGGTCAAAAGGGTGGGGTAGGGGAAGCTGAGTGCTAAGGCCTATCTGGATCTTTGCTCCTTCCTCATTCTTCACACTGCTGCCCGTTCCTCATGCCACCTCCATGGCAACACATTCAAAAGCATACTCCCATCAACCCCCTCATTCTTTCCATTGGAGTTTCCCCAACCATTCACCTCTAATAGGTTTTTTGAACCAATGAACCTTTCTGGAACAATGGCATATAGTGAACTGCTTAAAACAAATGTTCATCATTTTATTTTTATAAATCATGCTGTTTCTACAAAGCTTTCAAAAGTGTCAATCAAGCAGACCTTTAAATGATCAAAAACAGAAACTATAAATACTTTGACACCTCTTTATCTTATGATAAGTAAACATTGAGTCATTGACAAAACTAGTCTCCCAAGAATTGTTTATTGTAATAATGTGAAGTGGTTAACTAAGCAAAGTTTCCCCTTCACTCCAGCTGTCTCAAAAAGTAAACAATTACATGGGAATTTGGGCTCTCAGCTGAGCCTCACATTATTGAAGAATACTTGGTAGAAGTGGCTACTGCAGTTGCTGGAGATTAGAGTCAAGGTTCGAGTGGTGCTGGAAAAGCACAGCAGATCAGGCAGCATCCAAGGAGCAGAAAAATCGACATTGTGGGCAAAAGCCCTTCCTCATGAATGAGGAATTGAAGAATATTTGCCTATTTTAAAAGACTTTTACTCAATCTTAACTTTTATAGAAACAGAGAAAGATTATTTCTGCTGATTGTGATTGTTTCAAATCCTTCCTACTTGCTTTCTGACTGCTCTGTATTTTCTTCTGAAAAGAATCTCGCTCTCAGGCCCATTTACATTGCTCTCTTAAAGGACCTTCCCTTGTATTTTAATCTGTAACTTAATTAGCATTTGATAGAAAGGTTTTAGCTAATATCTTAACTTTTCATTGTGCATCCTCTGGTATTTTAACTCTTGAGCTTACTCCTATCAGCCAAAATCTATTCTGCCAGTCAATTTGATCAGTGGATTTGGGACATCTAGCTGATGTACAGCGTAGTTCAGTGTAGCCATTCGGTTCACTAAACTGAGTTATCTTTACTCATAGTAACTATGAACATATACAAACAAAGGAAGGGGAAAAGCCAGTTGGTTCACAAACCTGATTTGTTGATTTTAAGGGTTTTTTTTGTGATCACACTTATGTAATATACTCAATTGACAATTTGTAGCAACTTTCTGATGGATCATTGAGTTTTTTTGAGAAGCAGTTTGGATAAAGTAAGTGTATTGCTGAGACAGACGAGAGCACTTCATTGAACCTTACGTTGTTCTATAAAATGATGGAATATTTGGCTCTGACATCATGCAGTCTTTGGTGGTAACAGTCTTTGTTCTTGCCTCAGGCTGATGTTGGGGACGTCTTGATCTTTTCTCAGAAAGATGGTGGCTCATTCCTTAGATCCTCATGCTCCTCCTCTCTCTGTGCCATCTATAACTCTGAGTGTATCAACAGGGATAGAGTCGTACAGCAGGGAAACAGGCCCTTCAGTCCATCTCGTCCATGTCAACCTAGTTTCCTAAACTGAACCATTTGCCTGGATTGGGCCCATATCCTTCTAAACCTTTCCTATCCATGTACCTGTCCAAATATCTTTTAAATGTTGTAATTCTATTTGCCTCTACCACTTCTGCTGGCAGCTCATTCCATACATACATCACCCTCTATGTGGAAAGGTTTCCTATTAGATCCCTTTTAAATCTTTCCCCTCTCACCTCAAACACATTCTGTGTAGTTTTAGGCTTCCCTGAGGAAAAGATGGTATTCACTTTATCCGTGCCCTCCTTATTTGTTAAAAAACACACAATGCTAGGTGATAGTCCAGCGGGTTTATTTGGAAGCACTAGCTTTTGGACCACTATTTCTTCATTGGGTGTTGTCCACCTGACAAAGAAGCAGCGCTTCCAAATAAACCTGTTGGACTATAACTTGGTGTTGTGTGATTATTAACTTTGCAAAAGAGGACTGCAGATGCTGGATATAAGAGTCCAGATTACAGTGGTGCTGGAAAAGCACAGCAGGTCAGGCAGCATCCGAAGAGCAGGAACATCGACATTCCGGGCAAAAGCTCTTCATCAGGAATGATTTTTAAACTTTGTCCAACCCGATCCAACACCAGCACCTCAAAATCACTCTTTATTTTGACTAGACAGGCAGGAGGCTGAAAGAACACAGTGAGCCAGGCAGCATCAGGAGGTGCAGAAGTTGACATTTTGAGTGTAACCCCTCTTCAAGTCCTGAAGAAGGGTTACACCCAAAACATTGACTGCTGCATGGCTTGCTATGTTCTTCCAGCCTTCTGCCTATCTACTTTAGATTCCAACATCTACAGTTTTTTTGATTTTTTTTTAATCCCCACACTGCCGACTAACTGCGGTAGTGCTTATTATTTTACCCCCCTGCACCCATGTTGTGTGTGAGACACAGTGAAAGACACAATGTGCACAAATCTTTATTCAGTTTCCACCACCAGGAAGAAAGGAAACACCCAAATGGCCAGTGACAAGCAGTGCCCTTCACATCAAAGGGCAATGCTGTGTGATCAAACAGTGAAGGGGAGGGCAGGGATTAAATCAAAATAGAGTTGGAGAGGGAAATAATGCACTCCACTCCCTGCAGTACCCACCTCTCCCTGAACAACTCCAGGGTGTTGGTGGACACCGCATGCTCCTTCTCCAAGGACACCCGGGCCCTAACGTAACCGCGGAAGAGGGGCAGGCAGTCGGCCCTAACGACCCCCTCCACGGCCCGCTGCCTGGACCTGTTTATGGCCAATTTGGCCAGGCCCAGGAGCAGACCCACGAGGAGGTCTTCAGAACTTCCCTCCCTCCTGCGTACCGGGTGCCCAAAGATCAGGAGTGTGGGACTGAAATGCAACCAAAAGCAGAAGAGGAGGTTTTTGAGAAAATCAAAAAGGGAGTGAAAACATCCACACCCAATATATACATGGTCCACGGACTCCACGGCACCATAGAACAAGCAGTTGGACTGGGAGTCCGTGAACCACCGCAATCTGATTGCAGGGGACCGCTGCGTGCAGCGCCCTCCACCCCAGATCCCAGAGAGAAAGGGGGAGGACCCCTGCGTAGAGAGCCCTCCACTGGAGGCTCCCCACTGCCCTTTTTGATCTTTTTATTTTGAGGACAGACAATCTATGATGTGTCCATCTCCTGTTTAAACCACATGCAACTGATGACGATGCTCAGATGTCTATTGTCCCTGTGCCCACCTCCATTTGAAGGTTAGTTCATATTTCTTCTCAGAATAAGGATATTTTATTTTCCAACAACACTGCATTCACAAGCAGATAGTGTGGCATCTGATAAATATTTTATGCATATTTGTAGAAGGCTATTTGCTATTGTAACACTGTTAAATAAGATCTCATGCAACAAAGAAATCACTAAATATGGAATATTACAAGAGCTCAGCTTTGATGGGGACCCAAATGACATGTCCCGGCTGTTTTTCACACTGCTCTCAATTCCCCAATTACCTAGGGGCATATGAAAAGCCACAGATAAAGCCTTACACCAACAAAGCGGAATAAATACCTGGGGTTTTCTCCTTTATTAACCCTCCTCCCCCACAATGGTTATCAAACAAGCAACAGGAGACAATGGAGATTGAGAGACATGGGCACCAGCCCACGCAACCTGACCTAGCTCAATATCCTACTATCTTCTATAAGTGCCTGTATTGTCGATAATCAGAACATAGTCAAGCTTCCTCTTGATTGTTTGAAAGCCTGGGGAAGCAGGTGACTGAAATTCCATTAACCTCTATTGATGGGAGGGGGGCTCGTAACATTAAACCTGTTGTGTTGAATGTAAGACACAGAACACTAAACACTCTACAGACTTGTCAGCACATGCAATTCCTCTGGGCACGATAGTAAATAAAGTGCTTAGTTCCTGTTTGATATTAATGCATTATCATATCCAGGACTGTTATTTTAGCTAAGTGTTGGATAGATAATAATTTAAACTTGTTTGTAGGATGTGTGTTTTCACTTATCAATAAATATTAGCGACTTCCTCTCCCAGACCATCAATACCCTGATCCAGCTGACTCAAAGCTGACACAGAATGGTTACAAAACAAAATGAAGCCATTTAGCCCATTCTGTTCATACTGACTTTCTGCAAGGGCCAATTTGCCAATTTCTAATCCAATAACTTTCCTAAAACTCTATAGCAGACAGCTGGAAGTTGGCTTCTACTTTGGCCCCAATCACACAACTCATGTGTTTAGGAGCAAATTACTGCTGATGCTGGAATCTGTACTGAAAACAACAAATGCTGAATATCACAATGAGTCAGACAGCATCCATGGAGAGAGTGCAAACTAACATTTCAAGTCACCTAGACTCAAAACATTAGCTTAGTGTTTAATAACATTCGCTGTTATAAAAAGCTAAAAGTATCCAATCCCACTAAAATCACTGTTTTCTCAAAGTAACCTAAGCCAACCTTATGACCTTGTATTTATATAACTAGGTATTATTCTAGTGGCTCTCCTCTGTGTCATTATCAAGGCTTCAATATCACTCAGTGCATGAGGGAATAAAGCACAATGTCTTATGCCATGTCTAGTTTGGGGAAAACAAACAGAAAAAGACATTGCTGCGAAGAGCTACATAACTGTCCCTTTGTTTGAGAGGAGTAATAGGGCTGCCTCACAGCGCCTGTAGACCCGGGTTCAATTCCCGACTCAGGCGACTGACTGTGTGGAGTTTGCACGTTCTCCCCGTGTCTGCGTGGGTTTCCTCCGGGTGCTCCGGTTTCCTCCCACAGTCCAAAGATGTGCGGGTCAGGTGAATTGGCCAAGCTAAATTGCCCGTAGTGTTAGGTAAGGGATAATGTATGGGTGGGTTGCGCTTCGGCGGGTCGGTGTGGACTTGTTGGGCCGAAGGGCCTGTTTCCACACTGTAAGTCTAATCTAATCTAAACATATGAGCAGGAAGGTTATGTTGGAGCTGCATAGGACTTTGGTCAGGCCAAGCACTGTGTGCAGTTGTGGCCACCACACTACAAGAAGGGTGCAGTTGTATTGGAGGGGGCGCAAAGATGATTCAACAGGATGTTGCCCAGTTTCGACCATTTTAGGCAATGCAAGGGGCTGGATAAACTTGAACTGTTTTCTTTGGAGTAGAGAAGGCTGAGATGGGGAGCCCAATAGAAGTGATTAGGATTATGAGTGGTATGGACAGGGTGAAGAGGAAGCAGCTACTCCCCTTTGTTGTATGGTCAATAACAAGGAGATATAATTTGAAAGGAAAGGAAGGTTTAGAGATTATTTGAGGTAACAGAGGGTGCTGGGTCTAGAGTGCACTGACTGAGGGGATATTTGAAGTGGGAAACCTTACTTTAAAAAGTACTTGGATGAACACTTGAAGGCAATAGACCTAATGTGGGGGAAAAGGACTAGTGCAAAAACTGAAAGAAATGTGGATGCTATAAATCAAATAAGAACAGAAGTTGCTGGAAAAGCTCAGCAGGTATGACAGCATCTGTGAAGAGAAATCAAAGTTAGTATTTTAGATCTGGTGACCCTTCCTCAGAAGGACTAGTATAAATTTTTTTAGTTTCTTGTCAGTACAGAGACATTAGGCTGAAGGCCGCTCTACTGTATGATTCTATGATTGAGTTAGAAGGGAAATCTGGACAAAGTGAAGACCTGATAGGAGATGACTGAAGGGATATCATTGAATTTGACAAGATAGGAAGTGATGTCAATCTGACTACGTTGGAGTATTACCCAAGGTACTCAGGAATATGAGAACAAATTACATGGATTAAACTAATAAGAGGACAATTTAAAACAAATATTAAGAAGAAATTAGTACAAACAATACATGACTTGTAAAAATTGAGTAATGATCAATAAAATGATGGGTGGCACGATAGTTAGCACTGCTGCCTCACAGCGACAGAGACCCAGGTTCAATTCCCGCCTCAGGCGACTGTCTGTGTGGAGTTTGCACATTCTCCTGGTGTCTGCTTGGATTTCCTCCAGGTGCTCCGGTTTCCTCCCACAGTCCAAAAATGTGCAGGTTAGGTGAATTGGCTATGCCAAATTGCACGTAGTGTTAGGTGATGGGGTAAATGTAGGGGAATGAGTCTGGGTGGGTTGTTCTTCGGAGGGTCGGTGTGGATTTGTTGGGCTGAAGAGCCTGTTTCCACAGTAAGTAATCCAATCTAAAATGTTTGATTTTATCATGTGACAGTTAAACAATCTGATGACAAACAGTGTAGTTCCTTTATTCAGGAGGAAAGCGAGATGAACCAATTAAACTAGGTGGCATGATGGCTCAGTGGTTAGCATTGTTACCTCACAGCACCAGGGACCCAGGTTTGATTCCAGGCCTCGGGTGACTGTCTGTGTGGAGTTTGCAGCCTCCCTGTGTCTGAGTGAGTTTCCTCCCACAGTCCAAAAGTGTGCAGTTTAGGTGAATTGGCAGTACTAAATTGCTTATATAGTGTTTATGGATGTGTAGGTTAAGTGCATTAGTCAGGGGTGAATACAAGGTAAGGGGGAATGGGTCTGGGTGGGTTACTGTTCGGAGAGTTGATGTGGACTGGTTGACCCGAAGGGCCTTTTTCTATAATGTAGCGATTCATTTTCTATAAACCTAGCTAGCAATTTTGTAATAGCCTTCAAAGAGGCTAGATTAAGTTCATTTTAAAAAATTATTCTCCATCTGCTTTTCACTCTCACAAACACAGTCAGTTCAGTAAGCAGACAAGTCAGACTTCTCTGAATCTCTTTCCCCAGAGGGCCCTATCCAGAAAAAAAGAAAGAAGGGATTACTGCTACATTCTTCCCCTAACAAGCTCATAAACCTATTTTTGAAGACTGAGATTATAGATGTCATCTTCAGTTTGATTGATTTCATCACAAAACCATTTTGGTTGGTTTGCCTCAGAATTAGAAAAATGCTTGAATCTTCTAGGTAGATTAATGTAGAAGGATTGCTTATGATTCAATGATTAATAATCGCCAGGCATATTGTATTGCTCCATCCTCCCCAAAGCCCACTGCTCCTTAACAGAGAGCTAAAGAGTAGAAATAACATATTGGACTAATATATGTTGCTGTAGACTTGACAAATGATAGCAGCACTGTGCCAACTCCGTGACTTGGGTCTATAATTTGTCCATTAAAATGTTATAAGTTCCAAAAGCTGGACTAGCCTCACATTCATGCTAGTTTAAAGTGTTCCTTCTGCTTACTGTTTAAGAATTGGGGGTGTACTGGCTTCTGTGCTGTCATCAAATGATGTTAGCAAATCAGTTGTCAGTTTTACAACCATCCCAGCTTTAACAGTAAAACTCCCACTTCTGCAGAAGAGCACCTTTCACTGCTTAGTCTTAAAGGTGGGATGTAGGTAATTCCTAAGCTTCTCAGTTAGGCACAGTAGAGTCAGCCATCTTGTTGTGGCCTCCTAAACATGCGCCCCAGCCTCCAAACTTTTTGCCTTGGTGCTTTTCTTCCCATTTTTTTCAAAACTCTCTCACACAGGATACCCTGCCACTGTGCCATTAATCAATCAATTATTCCTACATAGACTACTTAGTTGGCTGATGGTCAATTGGTCAGCTGACAACATTGAAGGTTCTAAAGAAATTTATGGATTTATTGAATTAGATAGCACAGATGTAGGCCATTTAGCCCATCATGCCTCTTTGTGGGCAGCACAGTGGCAGGGTATCCTGTGCTACCTCACTGCACCAGGGACCCAAGTTCGATTCTATTCTCGGGAGATTGTTTGTGTGGAGTTTGCACATTCTCCCAGTGTCTGCATGGGTTTCCTCCCAAAGATGCGCAGGTTCGGTGAATTGGCCATGCTAAATTATCCATGGTGTTCAGGGATGTGCAAGTTAGGTGCATTAGTCAGGGGTAAATGTAGAGCAGCAGGGGAATGAGTCTGGGCGGGGTTACTGTATGGAGGGTCATTGTGGACATGTTGGGCTGACGGGCCTGTTTCCACACTTAAGGGGTTCTATTCTATGATTCTTTGAAAGCACTATCCAAGCAATTCCCTGATTTTTCTCAATAGCCTTAACACCTAGGAAACCATGTGGCACATTGTGGGAAGCTAGCAAAGAGCTTGTGGGGCCCCTTGCAGAGATATTTGTATCATCAACAGCAACAGGTGAGGTGCCAGAAGGCTAGAGGGTGGCTAATGTTGTACTATTGCTTAAGAAAGGCTGTAAGAAAAAGCCAGGGAACTATAGACCAGTGTTGGGAAGTTGTTGGAGGGGACTCTTTGGGAGGCAAAATTTACATGCAGATTTTTGTCTGCATCAAAAACAAAACTAGAATGAGGCACTTGCACTTAGTTTACATTCTGTTTAGTGATTTTATATAATGCACTAAAAGTAAGAAATAACTTATGTCATTCAATCGCAAAATGTAGGCGCCACTGATCACACCAATATGTATCACCCATTCATAATTTGCCCTTTGGAATGTGGTGGGGAACTGTCTCCTTGAATACAACTGAATGGTTTACTGGGCTATTTCAAAGGATAGTCAAGAGTGACTCATATCAATGTGGACCTGGAGTCACATGAAGCCCAGTTTGGAGAACAAAGATGGATTGTTTTCCCTCACATACATGAGTGAATCAAAAGGATTTTTATGATGATCCAGTAACTTCATTAACCAGATTCAAAACTGGCACTTTATTTTTCATTTTTCTATCACCTATTAGATACAAACTTTCCAAAGTTGATTGAGGAAGGCTGCTCACCGGTAAAAGACTGTCTGGCAAGTGAGAGTTCAGCGACAAGTATGTTGCTGTTAGTGTAGGGAACACTGGATGACCAGAGAAATTAAAGGTCTTGTAAAGAAAAAGGAGGAGGCATATGTCAGGAATAGATGTTGCGATTAAGTGAATTCCTGGAGGACTATACGTGGAGTAGGAGAAAACTTAAAAGAGAAATCAAGAGGGCAAAAAGGCGACATGAGGTAGCTTTGGCATTTAAGGTTCGGGAGAATCCTGAGAGATTCTACATGTACATTTGGTACAAAAGACCAACTAGGGAGAGATTAGAGTCCCTTTAAGATCAACCAGACATGTGTGGAACCATAGGAGATACTAAATAAATATTTTACTCTGATATTTACTGTGGAGAAAGATATGGTGGCTCAGAAAACTGGAGAAATAAATAGTGATGTCTTAAAAAAGATTCCACATTAAAGAAGAGGACATACTGGAAGTTGCATAACAGTAGATAAATCCTCAGGACTTTATCAGCTGTATCCCAGAACACTGTGGGAAGCTAGGGAAGAGATTGCGGGACCCCTTGCAGAAGTATTTGTATCATTGAAAGCCATTGGTGAGGTGCCGGAAAACTGGAGGATGGCTAATATTGTGTCATTGTTTAAGAAAGTCTGGAAGGATAAAAAACAAGGAACTGTAGACTGGTGAGCATGAAGTTAGTGGTGGGTAAGTTGTTGGAGGGGATTCTAAGGTATAGTATTTATATGTATTTGGAAAGGCAAGGACTAATTAGAGGTAATCAGCTTGGCTTTGTTCATGTCTCACAAATTTGATTAAGTTTTTTGAAGAGATTACTAGGAAGATAGATGAAGGCAGAGCAGTAGATGCTGTCTACATGGACTTAGCAAAGCCTTTGTAAGGTCCTGCATAGAAGATTGGTTCATAAAGTTAGATTATATGGGGTCCAGGAAGAGAGACAGCCAATTGGATGCAAAATTGGCTTGATGATAGAAAACAGATGATGACAGTAGAGAGTTGTTATTAAGACTGGAGGATTGTTGACCAGCAGTATGCTGTAAGAATTGGTTCTGAGTACACTGTTGTTCTTCATTTAGATCAATAATTTGAATCAGAATATAGGAGGTATGATTCATAAGTTTGCAGATGACACAAAAATTGATGGAATAATGGACAATGAAGATTATCTAAGAGTACAATGAGATTTTGATTAGATGAACCAATGAGTCAAGAAGTGGCAGATGGAATTTAATTTAGATAAATGCTAAGTATTGCATTTTGGTAAGGCAAACCAGGGCAGAACTTGCACAGTTAATAGTAGAGCCCTCGAGAATGTCGTTCAGTAGAGGGACCAAGGGGTGCAGGTTCATAATTCCTTGAATGTGGCATTTCAGGTAGACAGGATGGGAAAGAAGGTATTTGCCACACTTGCCTTTATTGGTCAGCGGATTGAGTATAGGAGTTGGAATGTCATGTTGCGGCTGTACAGGACAGGTTGCCGTGCCATAGGAAGGATGTTGTTAAACTAGAACAGGTACTGAAAACATTTCCAAGGATGTTGCTGGGACTGGAGGGTTTGGAGTTATAAGGAGAGGCTGGATAGATTGGGATGTTTTTCCCTGGAGCATTGGAGACTAAGGAGTGACCTTATAGACATTTATAAAATAATGAGGGGATAGATAAGGTGAATAGCCAGGGTCTTTTTTCCAAGATTAACGGAGTCCAAAACTAGAGGACATGGGTTTAAGGTGAGGGAGGAGATTTAAAAGGGACCTGAGGGACACATTTTTCACACAGGGTGAAATGTACAGAATGAGCTGCCAGAGGAAGTTGTAGAGGCAGGTACAATGATAACATTTTAAAGCTTTTTGAACAGGTATATGGATAGGCATTGTTTAGAGATATGTGGGCCAAATGCAGGCAAATGGCACTAGTTCAGTTTAGGATAGTGGTCAGCATAAATGAGTTGGACCGAAGGGTCTGTATCCATGCTGTATGATCTATGACTCGAACATCTGGACATTTTTGTAAGAACCAATGTAGACCAAAAATGACCTTTTTTTAAAAAAAAGGTTTGACAAGCAAGCGCTGATGAATTGGTAAATGGACTCTGAACAGGCATTGCAATGGAGAATGCAACAGTTAGATAATGACTACCATCCAACTGCTAAATTTTGTTTAAATTTTAAACTGGGCAGGTTGACTGATCAAGGCAAATGAGAAATTAATGATCACATGTTTTGAAGGTTGAAGTAGTACAGTCTGTGATAAAGTACTTTCAGTCTGAAAACAATTCCTCTTTTGTAGGCATCTAGAACAAGGGGTCACTGATCATTAAATGATCCCCCAAAAACACGTTCTCATTAGGATTTTATATATTCTCATTGCGATGGCTTGTGGAACAATAGGGCATAATTATCAATATGCTGTCATCCTGGTTATGTTTTAAAATTATACATTGCCATTTCAAGTCAAAGTTGAGGAGAGATTTGGTCTCTGAGGATTTTGGGACTCGAGGATGTCCTGCCTCAAAAGGCAATGGAGGAGTGGTCATGAAATACTCTTAAGGCAGAGGTAATTAGATTCTTGCTAGGCAACAGAATACAAGTTATTGGGGTTAAAGAAGTTGTTTTATTCAGTCACTGGATGTGGGCCAGCCAGAGCAATGGCTATTGCCCATCCCTCATTGGCCAAAAGGCAATTAAAAGTCAGTCAATCACATTGTTGTGGACCTGGAGTCACATCAGCCAGATCAGGGAAGAACAAATTTCCTTTCCTAAAGGGCAAGAAGCTAATTGGGTTTCATTGACAATGTTGGATTGCTAGCTCCATATTTTTATTGAATTAAAGCTTCTCCCCCCACCCCCACCACTACCATGAAAGGATTTGAACCCAGAACATTTCCTGGACCTTTGGATTAATTTGTCCAGTGATATCATTGCTCTCTTTATGTGGAATTCAAAACACAAACAGATCAGCCATGATCTTATTGTTTGGTGAGATAGGTTCAAGGGCCAGAATTGCAACTTTTTGCTTCTTTGTTGAAAGAATAAACTACTAGAATGCTCATTGCCAACACTAGACCTCTATGCCATTACTCCTTAGAGGATTCTTACACTTTCTGCCCTTACTGAAGCTCTTGCAGATTTTAGTTCTTTGACCATGCATCAACTTCAATAAACTGCACGCATCCAAAATATCCGTCTCATGTAACAGTTTTAAAACTGGGGTCCAATCTCTCTCAACATTACTTTACCAAGAGAGGTACTTGCAATTCCCTGAGTCTCTGACTCTCACACATTCCAGAATTACCCTTGGAATTTCCTTCCAAACTGTCTGCAATACATACCATACTTCAAAGACATGGTTCAAAATGTCTTCCAGAAGGCAGGTTCTATAAATCATCCTCTGCTTTTAAACTGCAACCTGAACAGATGTGAGTTATAAATGGAACACAACATGGTGCAATTAAACTTGATGGGACTAATGATGATTTAATAGAAAATAGAGGCTCGACCAACTCATGTCCCTAGTTTGTTTTTTTGACTAAGTTTTCAAGAAATGGTAGTTGAGGTCCACTGCTGATTCCAGACCACATTAAAAACACCACCCTATCAGAATTTAAGCAATTACACAGTCACAAGAAACCAATCTATGTTGAAAATTAGCAGATCCAGTGCAGGATAGATGTAGGAGAAAGTGAGGACTGCAGATGCTGGAGATCAGAGCTGAAAAATGTTGCTGGAAAAGTCCTGAAGAAGGGCTCATGCCTGAAATGTCGATTCTCCTGCTCCTTGGATGCTGCCTGACCTGCTGCGCTTTTCCAGCAACACTTTTTCAGGATAGATGTAGCAAAGTTACAAAGCCTCGGCAGTTCTTTCCTGCAACTTTTGCCCAGATGAAAAGCATGAGATGAGAAAGGATACTTCACAGTGTGTCTATCAACACCGGCATGTACCACAGCAAAGTGAAAGGACTGCTGGAGATTATGGGGCCCTCTCAACTCAGGGGCAAAAATCTGATAGCATTTAGCTGCTGAATCAAATGTGGAGGATTGAAACCCTCCCCTTGAAATCCCCAGTGAGTTTGTTCTCTGTGGCAGTTTGCTGTGTGCTCTGATTGCTTACAAAACAACAGTGACTTCAAATATAATTAATTGGCTACAAAAACCTTCCAAGGCACCTGAGGGTGTATATTTTCTTTCAATATTCTTGCTGCGTCTAAGTCTAATTAAAAATTGATATGAGCAACTAAAGTACAGCGGCATTTTATATTTAGATCATGCTGCCACATTGAATTCAAACTGAGACCAATGGCATCTAGACCCTTCTCGCATCATTTTATCCAATTGTTTGAATTCACTTTCATGGCAAGAATGAAGGTTGAAGGGTCATCCAATAATGTGCTCAACCTTGCTCACCCAGCCCTTCACTTGAAATTTCTGAGCAGCATAATTAGATCTCACTATGCCATTATATGGAGGAATGGAGTCATGTTCCGATGAGAGACAGCATCAGGACTGAATGAATTCTCATCAATCAGGTTTGCCAAATAAGGAGGTAGTGCAGAATGTATCAAATACAATAACTTAGATCAGATGAAAACCTCTGAAAATGACTTCTGAGGAAACGGAATTCAGCTTGCTGTGAGAGACTGATTATTGGTCATCAACATTATGCATGGATTTTCCTGTTATACCATACGGCCCCAACTTGAGTATTAAAGGAGGTTGGGGGGTATATAGTAGCAGGGAGTTTGGGTATAGTGAGAACCTTTTGAAGGCTGGCACAATTACAGCATTTAAAAGGCACCTGGATGGGTATATGAATAAGAAGGGTTTAGAAGGATATGGTCCAAGTGCTGACAAATGGGACTGGATTAGGTTGGGATATCTGGTTGGCATAGATGAGTTGGACTGAAGGGTCTATTTCCGTGCTGTACATGTCTGTGACTTTATGATGCTAATCCCAAGCACTATTAATCAGGCAGGAGTTCAAGTATATAATAGCGAGGACAATGGAAGGCCATGCACCCGATTTGGTGACCTTCTGCCCTGATCGCAACCCAGGAAACTCCAGATCCTTCATGTTGTTCCCTTTTGGAAGGTGTATGCTCCTGCAGTGGGCACCTCTCCTTCTCCCTAGATCCAATCTGTCTAGTGGTGTGCAGAGAGAGAAGTGGAGTGTGTATTGGGCAGGCTAGTTACAATGCCTACACAATATAGTAAATTGTCAGGCCACTTGGCATAGAGGTGGCCACTAGTAAGTAATCTAATCTAATCTAATCTAATCTAATCTAGGGTGAGTCACTTCCTAAACATTCCCAAGAGATAGATGTTTCCCTCCAATTCCTGAAATGGAGGTTGAATGTCGCAACATTCCCTTTGGAGTAGGTTGGAGAAGTTATGTGATGAGTGCATTTTTTGCTTATTGCAAAAGGCAGTTATAAGTTAATCACATTGCTGTGTGTCTGGAGTCATGTATCGGCCAGACCTGGTAAGGATGGCAGATCACTAAAGGGCATTAGTGAATTAGTTGGGTTTTTCCTGCTAACCATCAATGGATTTGTGGTCATTATTAGACACTTAATTTCAGATTTTTACTGAATTCAAAGTCTATCATCTGCTTTGGAAAGGACTTGAACCCAGGTCTCTGCACTGACAGTTCAATGATAATACCACGAAGTCATCACCTTCCTTGTGATCCCCCCACCTGAGATTCATGTCAGTGCATGTGAAAATGATGATGGGCTTCTAATTACCTCTTAACATTTATTATCTGAATGAGACTTCTGTATCGAGAGTGTGGAGTTGGAAGAGTACAGCAGGTCAGGCAGCATCTAAGGAGCAAGAGAATCGACATTTCCCACATAAGCCCTTAATCTGGAACAAGGCTTGTGGGTCAGGGCTGAGAAAGAGGGGTAGGGTTGCAGGGAGGTAGCTGGGAAAGTGATAGGTGGATAAAGGTGAGGGAGAAGGTGATTGGTCAGAGGGGGCATTGATGGACAAGTCTGGTGCTGAGTTGAAGGCTTGGGACTGGGATAATGTGAGGGAAGGGGAAATGAGGAAGCTGTTGAAATCCACATTTAGCCAGAATGGTTGCATTGTCCCAAGGTGGCATATGAGGCGTTCTTCCTCCAGCGCTGGGTGGTAATGGTTTGGCGGTGGAGGTGGCCCTGGACTTGTATGTCCTTAACAGAGTGGGAGGGGGAGTTGAAGTGTTCAACTCCAGGGCAGTGGGCTTAGTGTACGGGTGTCCCAGAGATGTTCTCTGAAACGATCCACAAGAAGGCCTCCTGTCTCCCTGTTGTAGAGGCGACCACATCGGGTGTAACAGATGCAGTAGATGACATTGGTAGAGGTGCAGGTAAATTTCTGATGGATGTGGAAGGATCCCTTGGGGACTTGGATGGAGGTGAGGGCGGTGGTGTGGGTGCATGTTTTGAACTTCCTGCGGTGGCAAGGAAAGGTATCAGGAGTAGGGTGTGGGCTGGTGGGGGTTGTGGACCTGACAAGGGAGTTGCGGAGGGAATGGTCTCTCCAGAACGTTGATAGGGGTGGGAGGGAAATGTATCTCTAGTGGTTTGGTCTGTTTGGAGGTGACGGAAATGGCAGAAGATAATGCGTTGTATACAGACGTTGGTGGGGTGGAAGGTGATGACCAGGGGTAGGAGGGCTCTATTCTTGTCGCGTTGGGAGGGGTGGGGCTCAAGGCCGGTGGTGTGTGAAGTGGAGGAGATGCATTGGATGGCATCGTCAACCACGTGGGAAGGGAAGTTGCGATCGTGGAATTGGTCACCTGGGAACAGATGTGGCGAAGGCAGAGAAATTGAGAATAAGGGATGGTGTTTTTACAGGAGGTAAGGTGGGAGGAGGTGTAGTCTAGGTAGCTGTGGGGAGTCAGTGGGCTTGTAGGAAATGTCTGTGGTTAGTTGGTCACCAGAGATAGTGATGGAAAGGTCCATGAAGGGGAGGGAGGTTGCTGGGATGGTCCAGGTAAATTTGAGGTCAGGGTGGAAGATGTTGGTAAAGTTGACAAACTGTTCAACTCCTTGTGGGAGCAAGAGGAGGCATCGATACAGTCATCAATGCAGCAGAGGAAAATGGTGGGGGTGGTGCTGACATAACTGCAGAAAAGGAGTATTCATGGACACTCGCATGGGACCCAGCTATGCCTGCCTGTGTGTCGGATATGTGGAACAGTCCATCTTCCACAGTTACACCTCCGCTACATCGATGACTGTATCGGGGTATCTGATACAGATCTGATTAATCTAATTCAATAAATGAAGATTAGGCTCTAATTGCAGAATGGCCTCCTACATTTCCTGTATTCCACCCTGCAGTCTCCTGCTGTTGGGTGCGAATGGACTGAGTTGGGTCACCGAATGATGGTAAAATATGGAGGGACTGAATGGACTGAGTTGGGTCACCTAATAGTGGTAAAGGATGGAGGGGCTGAATGGACTGTGTTCTGATAATCCTATTTAAATCAGGCTCAGATGGAACCCCAGGTGAGTGGTAATGGTTTTCTCACAAATCCAGACAGGAAGCAGTCTTGTGACAGGATCAATTTCTGAAGTTCGGTGGCAGTAATGTTTTTGGTCAGGCCACAAGTAATGCTGCAAATCAAAGAAGCTCTCTGTTGGGGAAAAGTTAACATTATTTGTCTGGAAGCCATTTTCCTAATCCGGTTGAGAAACCATTTTGTAACCCCAGTCAGAACTTTGCTGGCTGTGCATTCCTTACTATGAGGTAATGTAAAAGGTAGGCCTTATCTTCCTAAGGTGTCAAGATAGTGTTTCCTCCCTTTGCTGAATGATCAGCGCAGGCTGTAGCAAGCTGACATAGACTTGCCAATTAGTCCCACGTCCTTTGGTCATGCAGCTAATTAGGGATATCTCTGCTTCGTGTTAGCAATCTGTGTAACTAGAATGGATGGCGATACCATTTGTTCTGTCCACTTGTGGAATGCATAATCGTGCTTATTTTTGAACTTAATGACTAACCTCTAATTTAATACCAACTTGTAAGCATGCCAAACTGTGTAATTAATGATCAGCTACTATCTGTTTTCTCTATATAATCCTGTAGTATCCTGGTGCACTTCAGAATAACACCGAGCCACAGTTAGGACGGTGTATTCCCCATGATGTATCATGTAATAAACTAATCAGCTCGCAAGGTCCGAGACTCGAGAGTTTTCTGCAACAATTGGTGTAGTCGGTTCGGCCTCTGTTTTACGAGGTTAGCCGGACCTGCAGTTTCATTTAGTGTGGGGTTTGTCTTCTAAGAGACGGTGCTTTAAATTCGTGTTCAGTTGGCTGTTAGAGTGTGAAGGGTCACTCGAAATTACTTTTATTGGCCACATGCGTGCTCCTGACCTGAGCGTTGCAGGTTGATCCCCTGAGGGCAAGACGGAATAAGGGAAAGATCGCATTAAACTTATTTTTAATTTGACCTGAGCTCGCAGGCTGATCCCTTGGGGTGAGATGGAGGACGGTCTGTGGCCCAGAACACAGCTTCTGTCAGGACCTTGAGGAGTGGTTGCGGTGCTGCTATTAGTACTGTTCAGTCGTTTGTCTTTGTGTGTTCTGGTTGTTTTGTTTCTTTGTTTACAGGTGATTGTTTGTTTGTGATTCCGGGTAGGGGCGATGGGTTTGTGTATCTACGGAACTGATTGAAGTACCGGCCCCCGGGACAGGTCAATCCTGTTCCGCTGTGTAGGCAGGACCCTGTCCTTTTGCCCCCTCGGGGGCTATCATAAAGGGTAAAAAATGAGGTCTGCAAATGCTGGAGATCACAGCTGAAAATGTGTTGCTGGTTAAAGCACAGCAGGTTAGGCAGCATAAAGGGCCATGGTAAATATGTTCAATGCAAGAGTAAGGTAGGAGACCCTCCCGTTCCCCTGGGATCACTGGCTGACACTGTCTGGAAGGAGACTTCCACCTCCCATCTGTACGGATGGTTCCATGGTAATTGGCCTTATGGGGGCTCTTTTCAGTTGGATAAGGTTGATTACTAGGAGAAAGTGAGGACTGCAGATGCTGGAGATCAGAGCTGAAAATGTGTTGCTGGAAAAGCGCAGCAGGTCAGGCAGCATCCAAGGAACAGGAAATTCGATGTTTTGGGCATGAGCCCTTCAGGAATGAGGAGAGTGCGCCAAGCAGCCTAAGATAAAAGCTACGGAGGAGGGACTTGGGGGAGGGGTGTTGGAAATGTGATAGGTGGAAGGAGGTTAAGGTGAAGGTGATCGCCTGGAGTGGGGGTGGGGACGGAGAGGTCATGAAGAAGATTACAGGTTAGGAAGGTGGTGCTGAGTTCGAGGGTTGGGACTGAGACAAGATGGGGGGAGGGGAAATGAGGAAACTGGAGAAGAATGAGTTCATTCCTTTGTTGCTATAGACAACAGGTGCAGGAGTAGGCCATTCTGCCCTTCGAGCCTGCACCACCATTCAATATGATCATGGCTGATCATCCTTAATCAGTATCCTGTTCCTGCCTTATCTCCATAACCCTTGATTCCACAATCCTTAAGAGCTCTATCCAACTCTTTCTTAAATGAATCCAGAGACTGGGCCTCCACTGCCCTCTGGGGCAGAGCATTCCACACACCCACCACTCTCTGGGTGAAGAAGTTTCTCCTCATCTCTGTCCTAAATGGTCTACCCCGTGTGTGTAAGCTGTGTCCTCTGTTTCGGCACTTGCCCATTAGCAGAAACATGTTTCCTGCCTCCAGATTGTCCAATCCTTTAATAATCTTATGTCTCAATCATATCCTCTCTGTCTTCTAAACTCAAGGGTATACAAGCCCAGTTGCTCCAGTCTTTCAGTGTAAGGTAATCCCCCCATTTCAGGAATTGACCTCTGAATCTCCGCTGCACTCCCTCAATAGCCAGAATGTCTTTCCTCAAATTTGGAGACCAGAACTGCTCACAGTACTCCAGGTGTGGTCTCACCAGGGCCCTGTACAACTGCAGGAGAATCTCTTTGCTTCTATACTCGGTCCCTCTTGTTATTAAGGCCAGCATGCTATTAGCCTTCTTCACTACCTGCTGTACCTGCATGCTTACCTTCAGTAACTGGCGTACAAGAACACCCAGATCTCTCTGTACTACCGCTTTACCTAAATTGAATTCATTTAGGTAGTAATCTGCCTTCCTGTTCTTGCCACCAAAGTGGATAACCATACATTTATGGAGATTCGACATTTCGGAAACATCGAATCTCCTGTTCCTTGGATGCTGCCTGACCTGCTGCGCTTTTCCAGCAACACATTTTCAGCTCTGATCTCCAGCATCTGCAGACCTCACTTTCTCCTCAACCACATTAAACTGCACCTGCCATGCATCTGACCACTCACCTAACTTGTCCAGGTCACCCTGTATTCTCCTAACATCCTCATCACATTTAACCCTGCCACCCAGCTTAGTATCATCAGCAAATTTGCTATTGTTATTACTAATACCATCTTCCATATCATTAACATATATTGTAAAAGCTGCGGTCCCAGTACTGATCCCTGCGGTACCCCATTGGTCACTGCCTGCAATTCTGAAATGGAGCCGTTTATCACTACCCTTTGTTTCCTATCAGCCAACCAATGTTTAATCCAATCTAGTACTTTGCCCCCAATAACATGTGCCCTAGTTTTGTTCACTAACCTCCTATGTGGGGCTTTATCAAAAGCTTTCTGAAAGTCCAGGTACACGACATTTACTGGATCTCCCTCATCCATCTTCAGAGTTACATCCTCAAAATATTCCAGAAGATTAGTGAAGCATGATTTCCCCTTCATAAATCCATGCTGACTCTGACCTGTCCTGTTACTGGAGGGTTCCTAAGCAGAAGATGAGGTGCTCTTCCTCCAGCCGTCGTGTTGCTATGGTCTGGCGATGGAGGAGTCCAAGGACCTGCATGTCCTTGGTGGAGTGGGAGGGGGAGTTGAAATGTTGAGCCACGGGGTGGTTGAGTTGGTAGGTCCGGGTGTCCCAGAGGTGTTCTCTGAAACGTTATGCAAGTAGGCGGCCTGTCTCCCCAATATAGAGGAGGCCATATCGGGTACAGCTGATGCAGTAAATGATGAGTGTGGAGGCGCAGGTGAATTTGTGGCAGATATGGAAGGATCCCTCGGGGCCTTGGAGGGAAGTAAGGGGGGGGAGGTGTGGGCGCAAGTTTTGCATTTCTTGCAGTTGCAGGGGAAGGTGCCGGGAGTGGAGGTTGGGTTGGTGGGGGGTGTGGACCTGATGAGTGAGTCACGGAGGGAGTGGTCGTTTTGGAAGCTGATAGGGGAGGGGAGGGAAATATATCCCTGGTGGTGGGGTCGATTTGGAGGTGGCGGAAATGATGATGTGATGTATATGGAGGTTGGTGGGATGGTAGGTGAGGATCAGTGGGGTTCTGGCCTGGTGGAGATTGGAGGGGTGGGGCTCAAGGGTGGAGGAGCGGGAAGTGGAGGAGATGTGGTGGAGAGCATCATCGATCACGTCTGGGGGAAATTACGGTCTTTGAAGAAGGAGGCCATCTGGGTTGTACAGTATTGGAACTGGTCCTCCTGGGAGCAGATGTGGCGGAGACGAAGGAATTGGGAATATGGGATGGCGTTTTTACAGGGGCAGGGTGGGAGGAGGTGTAGTCTAGGTAGCTGTGGGAGTCGGTCGGTTTATAGTAAATGTCCGTGTTGATTCGATTGCCCGAGATAGAAATGGAGAGGTCTAGGAAGGGGAGGACCCCACCACCAGGGATATATTTCCCTCCCTTCCCCGATCAACATTCTGAAAAGACTACTCCCTCTGTGACTCCCTCGTCAGGTCCACACCCCCCACCAACCCAATCTCCACTCCTGGCACCTTCCCCTGCAACTGCAAGAAATGTAAAACTTGCGCCCACACCTCCCCCCTTACTTCCCTCCAAGGCCCCAAAGGATCCTTCCTTATCCACCACAAATTCACCTGCACCTCCACACTCATCATTTACTGCATCCGCTGCACCCGATGTGGCCTCCTCTATATTGGGGAGGCAGGCCGCCTACTTGTGGAACGTTTCATGGAACACCTCTGGGACACCTGGTCCAACCACCCCATGGCTCAACACTTCAACTCCCCCTCCCACTCCGCCAAGGACATGCAGCTCCTTGGATTCTTCCATCACCAGGCCATAGCAACACGACGGCTGGAGGAAGAGCGCCTCATCTTCCGCCTAGGAGCCCTCCAATCACAAGGGATGAACTCAGATTTCTCCAGTTTCCTCATTTCCCCTCCCCCCACCTTGTCGCAATCAGCATCACCTTCCTAACCTGCAATCATCTTCCTGACCTCTCCGCCTCCAGCCCCACTCCGGCCTATCACCCTCACCTTAACCTTCCTCCACCTATCGCATTTCCAACGCCCCTCCCCCAAGTCCCTCCTCCCTACCTTTTTATCTGAGCCTGCTTGGCACACTCTCCCCATTCCTGAAGAAGGGCTCATGCTCCTTTGAATCTCCTGTTTCTTGGATGCTGCCTGACCTGCTGCGCTTTTCCAGCAACACATTTTCAGCTAAGATTGATTACTGGCATGCGAACATTGAGAGTGGTTATGGGGATCCCTCCTGGGACACAGGTACATGCTTGGCTGCCTGGATAAGTTTTTAAGGAAATTGCTAAAGGCCATCAGCCCCCCCAAGACTAAAACCTCTCTCAGCATTCCAGTGAAGCTGCCGTCCCTTCCGCTCCTGCGGATAGCCCTATATCGCCCCTCCACCTTATTCCACCCAGTATCCCTACCTCAGACTCCGACTCCCAGGTTGATGAAATTGCTGCTCTTGTGGCCTCCCGCCTGCCCGGTCGGGATGCTGCTGGAGCGGCTGCCCTTCCGCACCAACCCAATACCCCACTTGCTTCCCATGGTCCTAGTGCTCAGCCTGCTGATGGGCCTGTCCCTGATTCCAGCCCGGGGGCTACTGTCTCCTCTTCCACTGACGGTGCCGCTCCTGGGCAGAGTGGTCACTTCGCCCAGGACACGGTGAAGTTCTCCACCCAAGGCTCCCCGTCTCATAGTTGGGGATATCCCTTTTTGACAAGCCTTGGACTCATGCTGAGCTCTAGGGTGCTCCCGATCCGATTAAGCGCCCCACTTCCTTCTATGGTTGGCTTTTTCAGGTCTGCGATATTTACAACTGTTTGCCACAGGATGTTAACACTTTGCTGCATTTGGCGTCCGCGGCTCGCTGGGTATTTGCCCAGGGCTCCCTGGTATTCCCTGCAGAGATGTGGGTCAATGGGGAAACGCGGGCATACTGGCTTAAAGACTAGCTTCAACCCATTATTTTGGCAGCAGGCAGATTTTAGTGAGGTCACTCACTATCTGCAGAAATCTGGTGAATCCTTCCCTGATTTTCTCGCTCGCTTTAAGGAGGTTTGGGAGTCCTCTGTGGGCATCCCTCTCACAACTAATGACAGATTGGCCTCTCAGACCCTTACTCATTGCATGCTGCCCTGACATGCCCATACTTTTAAGTCTGTTAATTTAGATTAGATTAGATTTACAGTGTGGAAACAGGCCCTTCGGCCCAACAAGTCCACACCGACCCGCCAAAGCGCAGCCCACCCATACCCCTACATTTACCCCTTACCTAACACTACGGGCAATTTAGCTTGGCCAATTCACCTGACCCGCACATCTTTGGACTGTGGGAGGAAACCGGAGCACCCGGAGGAAACCCACGCAGACACGGGGAGAACGTGCAAACTCCACACAGTCAGTCGCCTGAGTCGGGAATTGAACCTGGGTCTACAGGCACTGTGAGGCAGCAGTGCTAACCACTGTGCCACCATGCCGCCCACAATCTTGATTGGCAATCTAAAACTTGGGATCAACTCCTTACCTCTGTCACTAACATGGATCAGCAGGGCCTTTTCGACACCCAAAAGGTGACAGAGATGTCATTTCCCCGCTTGAGGCAGGGTTCTAGAATCAGGCCAGTGGCTTGAGGAAGGAGGCCAGCATGGATGGAGACAGCCACAGTGGGATATTAGCCAGGATCAGTGCAGGTCGTGTGGGAAGTTTGGTCACTGGGCACGGGACTGCCACGCTTCACCCCCTCAGCGGGTTTTTTTAGATTAGATTACTTACAGTGTGGAAACAGGCCCTTCAGCCCAACAAATCCACACCGACCTGCCGAAGCGCAACCCACCCATACCCCTACATTTACCCCTTACCTAACACAATGGGCAATTTAACATGGTCAATTCACCTGGCCCGCACATCTTTGTGACTGTGGGAGGAAACCCACGCAGACACGGAGAGAACGTGCAAACTCCACACAGTCAGTCGCCTGAGGCGGAAATTGAACCCGGGTCTCTGGCGCTGTGAGACAGCAGTGCTAACCACTGTGCCACCGTGCCGGTTCCTCAGTGGCAACCCATTTTCCTAGTGCAGCGGCAGCCTTTGCCAACCAGCTAATCTTTTGACGACCCCTTCACCCCTGCCCCACAAGCTAGGGCTGCCGCATGCGGGAGGTTTGCAGGCCGCTTCCATACAGCTCTCCCACTGCCCGTCCGAGAATCCTATGATGGACGTTGAGATGGGGGGCCATATAGTTTTGGTTCTGGTGGGCTCTGGGGCCTCCCATTCCTCTGCACCCCCCTCAGCAGTTCTTCTTGTCAGCTCTGATACTGTTCACTCTGCGGGTGTCTCCGGAGTCCCTCTCGAGGAATCTCTCTCAGATCCTACCCTTATTGGTGTTGGTCCACGCACGGTGCCTGACCGGGCTATAATTTCCCCTTCCTTCGGCCTTTTGGGGCACCAAACACCATTCAAACGTAATGCCTGTATTCACTGTTCCCCTCAGGGGCTTACGCTGGAGCTTCCTGGCTCCAATTTGCCCCTGTTGCATGCTGCTTTGGCTAATCTGTCATCCCCGCCCAGCCCCACTCCCTCACTTTATGCTTGGGCGTCCCCCAACAACTCTGTGCACGTCTCTTTTCTCTCCCATCTCCCATCTTTACTGCATGCTCCACCATTCCCCACGATTTCCTTCCTTCACTGGATCCTTCAGACAAGTCATTTTCTACGTGACTTCTACTGCGCTGTGGTGTACTTCACCTTCCCTGCACCATCCTACCCCGCTCTTGCCTTGATCTGCCCTCTGCCCTACAGTTGACTGGGCTTCGTTATTCTGGATTAGTGGTGCTGGAAGAGCACAGCAGTTCAGGCAGCATCCAACGAGCAGCGAAATCAACGTTTCGGGCAAAAGCCCTTCATCAGGAATAAAGGCAGTGAGTCTGAAGCATGGAGAGATAAGCTAGGGGAGGGTGGGGGTGGGGAGAGAGTAGCGTAGAGTACAATGGGTGAGTGGGGGAGGGGATGAAGGTGATAGGTCAGGGAGGAGAGGGTGGAGTGGATAGGTGGAAAAGGAGATAGGCAGGTCGGACAAGTCCGGACAAGTCATGAGGACAGTGCTGACTTGGAAGTTTGAAATTAGGATGAGGTGGGAGAAGGGGAAATGAGGAAGCTGTTGAAGTCCACATTGATGCCCTGGGGTTGAAGTATTCCGAGGCGGAAGATGAGGCATTCTTCATCCAGGCGTCTGGTGGTGAAGGAGCGGCAGTGAAGGAGGCCCAGGACCTCCATGCCCTCGGCAGAGTGGGAGGGGGAGTTGAAATGTTGGGCCACAGGGCAGTGTGGTTGATTGGTGCGGGTGTCTCGGAGATGTTCCCTAAAGCGCTCTGCTAGGAGGCACCAGTCTCCCCAATGTAGAGGAGACCGCATCGGGAGCAACAGATACAATAAATGATATTACTGGATGTGCAGGTAAAACTTTGATGGATGTGGAAGGCTCCTTTAGGGCCTTGGATAGAGGTGAGGGAGGAGGTGTGGGCACAGGTTATACAGTTCCTGCAGTGGCAGGGGAAAGTGCCCGGATGGGAGGGTGGGTCTAGGGGGGCGTGGACCTGACCAGGTAGTCACGGAGGGAACGGTCTTTGCGGAAGGCGGAAAAGGGTGGGGAGGGAAATATATCCCTGGTGGTGGGGTCTTTTTGGAGGTGGCGGAAATGTCGGCAGATGATTTGGTTTATGTGAAGGTTTGTAGGGTGGAAGGTGAACACCCGGGGCATTCTGTCCTTGTTACGGTTGGAGGTGTGGGGTCTGAGGGCGGAGGTGCAGGATGTGGACGAGATGCGTTGGAGGGCATCTTTAACCACGTGGGAAGGGAAATTGCGGTCTCTAAAGAAGGAGGCCATCTGGTGTGTTGTATGGTGGAACTGGTCCTCCTGGGAGCAGATATGGCGGAGGCGGAGGAATTGGGAATACGGGATGGCATTTTTGCAAGAGATAGGGTGGGAAGAGGTGTAATCCAGGTAGCTGTGGGAGTCAGTGGGTTTGTAAAAAAAATGTCAGTGTCAAGTTGGTTGTCATTAATGGAGATGGAGAGGTCGAGGAAGGGGAGGGAGGTGCAAGGCTTGTCAGTGGAGGCCCAACTTGCTGCCGATCAGCAGCCACTGTTCCGCTCTGACACAGTCTCCTTCTGCTACGCACCGGTTGCGGTTAAAGCCCCATCATGCCCACAGGACTTGGGACACATGGTGCTCTAGCTCCGGGAGTTGCTGAGGCAATTTCGGCCCCGAGACCTGTCCGACCCTGACTCCCAGCAGGTTGCTGAGTTAGGACCGGAGGAATTGTGCATTCGTTGCCGTCTCTTCTCGGTTCCTACAGTTTTTGTCCTGGGAAAAACCACTGCCCACCCTCACCTATGACAGCCCTATGCTGCTTGAGGCTCTCCCTCTGTCATTGTGGGCGCGACATTCCAATCATGTTCCACCTCACACGGTCACTGTCAAACCAGGGGCAACCTTACCGTCTATAAGACAGTACAATCTGTCACCGGCTGCAGCTGAAGGGATTAAACCTGTTATTGACTCTCTCCTGCAGCAAGGCAACTTGGTCCCTACTGTGTGCCCCTGCAACACACCTGTACTCCCTGTCCTCAAACCAGGTAAACCGGGCCGATGGAGGTTTGTGCAGGACCTGAGGGCGATTAACGCCATCGTTGTTCCCTGCACTCCAGTGGTTCCGGATGCTAATGCAATCCTTACAAGCCTTCCTGCTACCGCTACCTGTTTTTCAGTTATAGACTTTTTTCTCCATTAAATTGTCCCCTAAAAGTCAGTACTTTTTTACCTTTACTTAAGGCGGTCACCAATATACATGGACACGGCTTCCCCAAGGGTACACAGAGAGCCCCCACTGTGTATGCCTCTGCAGTGCACCGGACCCTGAAGGACCTCTGCCTGCCAGATCACAGTACCTTGATCCAGTATGCTGATGATTTGCTTGTGGCTTTGGCCTCGCCTGCGGCTTGCATGATGGACACTGTAGTACTGCTCCACTGTCTGGCTCAGGATGGACATAGAGTCTCACTGGAGAAAATGCAGCTTTGCTAGAAGGAAGTGCAGTACCTGGGTTACGAGCCTACACACGGTCTCAGAGGTTTATCTCCGGATCACGTTGCAGCCATTGTCAATCTCTCTCCTCCTGCTTCATGTACTGAACTGCTGTCTTTCCTGGGCATGGTGAACTATTGCAGACACTGGATCCCAGACTATCGTCTTGTTGATGTGCCTCTCCATGAGGCTTCCTCACCAAAGCAGCCGACCCGGTTGACATCGACGCCTGAGATGTCATGGGTCTTTGACACACTTGAACAATGCCTGGCCTCGGCTCCTGCTCTGGGCATACCTAAGTATACACTGCTATTTCAGCTTTATGCACACGAAGAAGTGGGGTATGCGTCTGGCATTTTGGCACAGATGTATGGGGACCTCCGGTGACCTGTAGCCTTTTATTCTGTACAGTTCCCACCTGTTGTAAGGGGAATGCTGGCCTGTTTGCGTGCTATGGTAGCTGCCACTGTAATGATGGAAAAGTCCACCCCTATTGTGATGGATTATCCGTGCACTGTTCTTGTGCCTCATTCGGTCTCCCTGCTGCTAAATGCAGCAGCATCCCAACATTTTACAGCATCACAGAGAACTGGCAATGAGGTCATCTTACTATCCCGTACCAACCTTACATTGCAACATGCACCTGTGCTGAACCCGGCCACCCTTCTCCCAACCTCCCGTGACCCACCTGAGGTGGACTGTGACTGCTTGAATGTGGTCCAAGAGGTTGTCACCCCCCCACCCCGGCCCTGATCTCTCTGAGACCTTTACACTCTCTGGAGCCAATTAAATTGAACTACGGGACTAACTCCCTTTGAGGTACTCATGGGCCGCCCGATGCCCATGAGGCTCCGACCCTCCCAAACTTCCTGCAGATGTGGCACTGCTTCTCACTCATGAGTCCCTTCTCGACTATGCCAAATCGTTATGCCAGATCATCACCCGCAACTATGAGTTGGTCAAGGAAGCTGTTCCCACACCATGCATCTGTTCCACAGAGGGGAATATGTGATGATAAAACCCTTTGAAAAGAATTCTTTCTCCTAGTTGGAAAGGCCCATACCTCATCCTCCTAGTGACCTGAACGGCTGTCAAGGTCAAAGGAGTACCTGAGTGACACACGCCATCCATTGCAAAAGAGCGCCTTCGCCTGAACAACCTGACCAGAACAACCCTGAGCAACAGACACCAGAAGCAGCAGCATGGCCGCTGGCTGTACTATCTGGGGAGTGACTGTCTGCCTCTTCTCTGTATCCCCTGGTGGGGTTTGAATGGGATCAAGGGAACAGAACACAGCCTTTTATCGTTCGCGAGTTACATACTAACACCTTCCTGTACGTGACTTATACGTATGCGATAGAGATTCATCGTTCCCACTGTTGGGTATGTGCTCACATTCCCATTCATTCTCAAGGGGGAATCCCCCTCTGACCCATCCCATTCAACAAATCTAACACCACTGAATGGTGGTTGGAACGGAATCGGTCCTCTGAGGTGGCCACAATGTGACTTCCCAATGGGTTTGAGAGATTGGGCCTTGCCCAGAAAGATAATAGTCATCCTCGCTGGAAATCAGTGGGTTATACTTTGGATAAGTACAAAGGCTGGTTCTAGCCCCGATACAACCTCTCTTGTACACGTCCTGCCCTGGTCCTTACGAATACCACGGGGCTGGGTACACCCCTGGAAAATATTTGTTTTAAGAGCGACTCTCCCGGTGGGTGGGTTGCTAGATACAGCACTTGCAGCCTTACCTCAAAGGCTATCCTGTCCACTATAAGAGGCAGTATACTCAACCTTAAGACCCCCAATAAGACTTGAGGTAACACCATTTTTAGGACCTTTCGGACTGGCACTCAGACAGTCCGTCTAGGTATCTATAATGGCACCTATTTCATTTGTGGCTATAAGGCCTACCTTTGGCTGCCAGTCTCCTTGGTTGGCAGCTGCTATGTTGGGTATGTTGTCCCCTTCATCTACCATTTCCACTTATCCCCATTCGAGCAGCTCAGGATTCGCTCCAAAAGAGCTTGATCTGCATTTGAGCAGTTCCCAGCTGTATCCCCCCCTTTCTATGGGACAACCTGGCTGACCATTGAAGCCAGACACCTGGCATCCCTCCTAGAGAAGGTGGCCAATGACACAGCCTTAGCCCTAAAGGAGATTAATGCTGAGATGGTTGCCCTTCGTATGGTTGCCCTCTAGAAGCGATGGCACTGGATTACCTATTGGCCCAGAAGGGGGGCACATGTGCCCTCATTGGCTCTGCCTGTTGCACCTATATCACTGATGCCAGTGGAAATATCACCAATATTGCTGCCCACATCCGAGCGGCAGCCACCAGGCCTCATACTGCCAACTCCCATTAGGATCTTTGGATCTGAACGAGCGGGTGTTCGGATCTAGGGGGAGTGCCATTGTTTAGGGTCTCATAGTGCTGGTTATTGCCCTAATGGTCATCACGCTCCTGATTATTTTCCTCAAACAGTGCTGTGCACACTGCAGCTCATTGCTGCTACCCTCAACCCCACCTATAGCCCAATTAGTTAAGGTTACCTTCCTGATGAGCACTCGTGTCACCTCTAAGTCTCTCAGCCCTAGGCCCTCAAACCCTGGATTTGAGGAGGCTATCGGCTCAGAGTCCGAGGGTTACACGTCTGACTCAGAACCACCCACTCCAGATAATCCCCCTGCTTTAGGATACATTCCCCCTTTTGTTGAAGCCCCAGACCTACTTTTCTGATTATGAAAAGAAAAAGGAGGGGATTGTTGGGGGAAAGTTAACATTGTTTGCCTGGAAGCCATTTTCCTAATTCGGCTGAGAAACCATTTTGCGACCCAGCCAGAACTTTGCTGGCTGTGCATTTCTTACTATGAGGTAATGTAAAAGGTAGGCCTTATCTTCCTAAGGTGTCAAGATAGTGTTTCCTCCCTTTGCTGAATAGTTCGCAAGGTCCGAACCTCGAGAGTTTTCTTCAACAGTCTCTCTACCTTTTTTTTTATTCAATGGTGGGACTTGGGTGTCACTGGCTGGCCAGCGTTGATAGCCCATCCTTATTTGCCCTTGAGAAGGTGGTGATGAGCTGCCTTCTTGAATTGCTGCAGTCCACTTGCTATGGGTTGATGTTGATCCAACGACTGTGAAGGAATGGCAGTATATTTCTAAGTCAGGGTGGTGGTGGCGGCTTGGAGGAGAACTTGCAGGTGGTGGTGTTCCCAAGTACCTGCTGCCCTTTGTCTTTTTGGATGGAAGTCGTGTGGGTTTGGAAGGTGCTATCTAAGGATCTTTGATGAATTTCTGCAGCGCCTCTTGTAGACAGTACACACTGTTGCTACTGAGCACTGGTGGTGGAGGGATTGAATGGTTATAGATGTGATGTCAATCAAACAGGTTGCTTTGTCCTGATTTTGAAAAAGTGTTTAAAAGACACATCATTTCCACAGGCTCTGTCTTTTCCTATGTCAACAGGCTGTAGCTCCACCATTTTGGGGTCTCTCCTTTTGGCACCACACCTGCATGCCAAGCTTCCAGATGCTGCACAGTGCCTGTAATTCGATAGTGAATGTGCATTTGTTGCTAATTCACCTTTCAATCAAAACCAGGGTCTCCTTGGCCCGGGTGAGTGGGGTCAGGATCTGGACATGATCCTGATGCTAGGCTCCAACCTCTAAATAAGAAACCAACCCACTGCTTTGCTCAATTGCTTCAACTAGGTTCCCGCCTGCATCTTCAAACAGGCAAAGAGAATCTGTGTTCTGTATTATATTTCATAAGCTCTCGTTATGTCCCAAAGTGCTTCCCAGTTGACGAATTACAATCATTATGTGGTCATTCACCTCATCGCTGCTTATGGAACCCTGCTGTGCTCAAAATTAGCTATTACACTCACCTACAAAATAACAGTGACAACATTTCAGAAGGAATTCACTGGATGAAAAGTGAAGGGATTTTACAAATACGTTAAGGACAAAAGGGTAACTAGGGAGAGAATAACACCCCTCGAAGATCAGCAAGACAGCCCATGTGTGGAGCTGCAGAAGATGGGTGAGATACTAAACGAATATTTTGCATTAGTATTTGTTGTGGAGAAGGACATAGAAGACATAGAATGTGGGGAAATAGATGGTGACATCTTGAAAAATGTCCATATTACAGAGGAGGAGGTGCTGGATTCTTGAAATGCATAAAGGTGGATAAATCCCCAGGACCTGATCAAGTGTACCCTAGAACTCTGTGGGAAGCTAGGAAAGTGATTGCTGGACTCCTTGCTGAGAAATTTATATCATCGATAGTCACAGGTGAGGTGCTGGAAGACTGGAGATTGGCTAATGTGGTGCCACTATTTAGGAAAGATGGTAAGGAAAAGCCAGGACCTATAGACCAGTGATAGGCAAGTTGTTGGAAGGAATCCAGAGGGACAGGAAAGGCAAGGACTTTATGCATGGGAAATCATGTCTCACAAACTAGACTGAGCTTTTTGAAGAATTAATGAAGAGGATTGATGAGGGCAGAGTGGTAGACTTAATCTATATGGACTTCAGTAAGGCGTTCGAAAAGATTCCTTATCGGAGACTGTTTAGCAAGGTTGGATCTCATGGAATTCAGGGAGAACTTGCTATTTGGATACAGAACTGGCTCGAAGATAGAAGACAGAGGGTGGTAGTAGAGGGTTGTTTTTCAGATTGGAGACTTGTGAGCAGTGGTGTGCAACAAGGATTAGTGCTGGTTCCATTGCTTTTCGTCATTTATATAAATGATTTGATGTGAACGTAGGAGGTATGTTTAGTAAGCTCGCAGATGACACAAAAATTGGAGGTGTAGTAGATGGTGAAGAAGGTTACCGCAAAGTATGACGGGACCTTGATTAGCTCTGTGAGGCACTATGTTGGCTCAGTGGTTAGCACTGCTGCCTCACAGTGCCAGGGACCTGCGCTCGATTCAAGCCTCGGGTGACTGTCTGTGTGGAGTTTGCACGTTCTCCCCGTGTCTGTGTGGGTTTCCTCCCACAATTCAAAGATGTGCAGTTTAGGTGAATTGGCCATGCTAAATTTCCCATAGTGTTCAGGGATATGCAGGTTAGTTAGGGGTAAATGGAAAGTAATAAGGTAGGGGAATGGGTCTGGGTGGGTTACTTTTCGGAGGGTCAGTGTGGAGTTGTTGGGCTGAAGGGTCTGTTTCCACATTGCAGGAAATCTATATATAGATGAGCCAATGGGCGGAGGGGTGGCAGATGGAGTTTAACTTAGATAAATGTGAGGTGCTGCATTTTGGTAAGGCAAATCAGGGCAGGATTTATACACTTAATGCAAGTGTTGCTGAACAAAGAGGTTCATAACTGCTTAAAAGTAGAGTTGCAGTTAGATAGGATAGTGAAGAATGTGTTTGATATGCTTTCCTTTATTGGTCAGAGCATTGAATATAGGAGGTGGGGAGGTCGTGTTGCAGTTGTTCAGTACATTGGTTAGGCCACTTTTGGAATATTGCATGCAACTCTGGTTCTCTTCCTATCAGAAGGATGTTGTGAAACTTGAAAGGGTTCAGAAGAGATTTATGAGAATGTTGTCAAGGTTGGAGGATTTGAGTTCTAGGGAGAGGCTGAACAGGCTGGGGCTGTTTTCCCTGGAGCATCACAGGCTGAGGGGTGACCTTACAGAGATTTATAAAATCATGAGGGGCATGGATAGTGTAAAAAGCAAGGTGTTTTCCCTGGGGTGGGAGATTCCAGAATGAGATGGCATGGGTTTAAGGTGAGAGGGGAAAGATATAAAAGGGATCTAAGGGGCAACATTTTCACACACAGGTTGGTGCGTGTATGGAATGAATTGCCAGACGAAGTTGTGGAGGCTGATACAATTAAAAGGCAACTGGATGGGTATATGAGTAGGAAGGGTTTAGAGGGATATGGGCCAAGTGCTGGCAAATGGGACTCGATTAGGATATATAGTCGGCAGGGACGAGTTGGATCGAAGGGTCTGCTTACTTTCTGTACATCTCTATGACTCTTGTGTTCACAGACCCTGTAATTGGAATGTTGTTTGTTGGGAGTTTGCTCCTTCATTGTGAGGGAGTGCTACAGAATCATCTGGTTGAGACTTTGATCCAAGAAAGTTTATTTTGTCAAGTGTAGTGTGGAAAAGCACAGCAAGTCAGGTAGCATCCAAGCACAGGAGAATTGATGTTTTGGGCAAAAGGACTTTTGCCCGAAATGTTGATTCTCCTGTTCCTCAGATGCTGCCTGACCTCCAGCACCCCACTCTCAGCTCTGATCTCCAGATTCTGCAGTCCTCACTTTCTCCATCATTTATATTGTGCTCAGTCATGTAGCAAGATATGCCAAAGCACTTTCACAACAAACTTTGAAGCATCTGTGGTGAGAAAAACAGATAAGACTAAAGAGAAGGCATTGGCACCTCTAACTGGTGAGGAAAGACAATGAGATGTTATGTCCATTGTCTTCCTGCTGTCAGGCCATTTGGTCAGTATCAAGGATATTGCTTTAATCAACTCATCCAGACTTGCTTTGGACTTGAACCTGAACCACCTAGCCCAGAGGTAGTGGCACTACAACTGTGTAACTTGAGCCCTAGCCAATAGCAGTGAAGTTGAAATGGCCTGAGCACCCATAACCCAACTGAGGCACTGAACTAACCATTCAGGACATTCTCCTGCCTCTCCTGGCATTTGAGGGCGGCACTCTTTGCCTATGGCCAACAGCAGGCCTTTCCTTGGTCAATGTGAACCAAAGTGTGTTGGGAACTGCCTTTCCATCCTCCATCCAGAGTCTAGAATGAGGTCACCAGCTTTTACTGCATGGCTCCACCATATGGTCTACAATTTCCACCCCATCACTCCACATTGATAAAATTGACTTTTTAAGGATCCCAGTTGGCCTACGGAGCAGGAAAGTCAACTTGGACAGTTTCCATCCTGGATCTAAAGGGGGTCAGATTGGGACCCTCCATCCCACACTCTCTTACCCTTATTCAATCTGCTCATTTCCCAGACTGCTCCCAGGAGGGTGTTAAATACTGCCCGCCCCATCCCCCAACCCTTTGTGTGCCATTGCCCTTTCTATGCTCTGGTTAAAATGTTGAGCTGTTAATGAGTTTGTAGACATTGATTTGTTCTGATCGAATGTGTGCTAGATGTGAGGGCAAAGGGTAATGCTGAAACAAAGACGTTAGCGACAGAAGTAGGCAGTAGCCAGGTACGAAGTTGTCTATGATTATTACACATTGCTGTGCAGTGATTAAATTAGACAGGACATTAGTTTCTAAGTTGAATGAGAAGCAATTACATTTTAATCATTCAAAATTGTCTACAGTTCACAGATTACAGAAATGTTGCTGAGGATATTTGCTCCAGTTCTGATGTTAAAAGCAAATCCAGAAAGGTTTCCCTTGGTCACCTCCTGCAAATGTTACACATATTCAGGCTCAGTGTTTGCTGCAAAGATCAAGAAAATGAGATCTTTCTGAATTTGCTTCCTGCTGTGAGTGCAGAAGGGACGATTACGAGAGCATTCAATGGCTCGTATGGACTGTCAGTTTGAACTCCTTTTCTATTGAACTGCAACTCAATGCTTTACAGAGTTTCATGATTAGATGTGTTTGTAGCTGTTCTGAATATAATTCAACATCTCTGAGCTGTGGGATTTGTAAAGTCATCATTTGTTCCATTGAAATGCAAGACCTTCCTACCCAATGTTAGTGTGTTATTGCATTGACATGGGCATGCAGTCACAAGCACTTCCTGAGAGAATGACCATGCTTACATTCAAGGTAGAGGCACCGGAGTCCCAGAGGACCATTACTCTCTCTCACTCGAGACAGATGACTGATGGTGAGCTTAACCTAAGGATCACCATGCCTCAGGTGAGGGGCAAGTTTAAGAAGAAGCATGTTTCATAATAACCTTAGCCAGTGTAGGAAACTTGTGCCTTTGCAGTTACTCTGCATCGCAAACCAGCTAGCCAACCAATTGAGTTAACCAATCCTCTTAAGTTTCTGTTATACTATCTTTGACAAAATCTGATTGAAGATTTGTAGCTTGGGTATCCGTTGTTGTGGTTCTGCTCGCCGAGCTGGAAGTTTTTGCTGCAAACGTTTCGTTCCCTGGCTAGGGAATATCATCAGTGCGGTGGGAGCCTCGTGTGAAGCGCTGCTTTGATGTTTCTTCCGGTATTTATATTGGTTTGTTCTTGCCGCTTCCGGGTGTCAGTTTCAGCTGCAGTGATTTGTATCTGGGGTCCAGGTCGATGTGTCTGTTGATGGATGTTCTTGCCGTTTCCGGGTGTCAGTTTCAGCTGTAGTGGTTTGTATATGGTGTCCAGGTCAATGTGTCTATTGATGGAGTTTGGGGATGAATGCCATGCTTCTAGGAATTCTCTGGCTGTTCTCTGTCTGGCTTGTCCTATGATAGTGGTGTTTTCCCAGTCAAATTCATGTTGCTGGTTGTCTGAGTGTATGGCTACTAGAGATAGCTGGTCGTGTCGTTTTGTGGCTAGCTGATGTTCGTGGATCCGCATCCACGAACATCAGCTAGCCACAAAACGACACGACCAGCTATCTCTAGTAGCCATACACTCAGACAACCAGCAACATGAATTTGACTGGGAAAACACCACTATCATAGGACAAGCCAGACAGAGAACAGCCAGAGAATTCCTAGAAACATGGCATTCATCCCCAAACTCCATCAATAGACACATTGACCTGGACACCATATACAAACCACTACAGCTGAAACTGACACCCGGAAACGGCAAGAACATCCATCAACAGACACATCGACCTGGACCCCAGATACAAATCACTGCAGCTGAAACTGACACCCGGAAGCGGCAAGAACAAACCAATATAAATACCGGAAGAAACATCAAAGCAGCGCTTCACACGAGGCTCCCACCGCACTGATGATGTTCCCTAGCCAGGGAACGAAACGTTTGCAGCAAAAACTTCCAGCTCGGCGAGCAGAACCACACTATCTTTGACAAGCAAATACCTTTTATGTTGTTGGTCGGTATCTTGTGTGTAGTGTGAAGATGTATGAACTGAAAATAAGAAGCTGGAAGGATGTGTGAGAGCTTAGCATGGATAATCATTCAATTATCCAAAAGGTGAATCTGAACTTCCAATCATAATTGTGTCAATTAGTAGTTAATGGAGAGTGATGTCAGTAGATGGCCAATCAGAAATTGGGCATACACGACCCACCCGATCCAAGACTGACAATCAACTCTATATACTGATTGGTCTTTTAGATATTTTTCTAATCAACCTGTTCAGTAATGTTATTATATGTCCTTGGAGCATGTAGACTTGAACCCAGACCTCCTGGCTCAGAGATCGGGACAATACCAACAAACCACAGGAGACCCAAAATTTTCACATATATAGATATTTTCTAACCAACCTGTTCAGAGATGTTATTACTGACCTCTGGAGCAGGCGGAACATGAACCCAGGCCTCCAGGTCCAGAGGGAGGAACGCAACCATGATGCCACAAGAGGGCCCCTAAATATTTCCCGAAATGACCTGCTCAGAGATGGTAGTAAACATTTCTTCAGTAAATGGGACTTGAACCCAGATGTCCTCATTCAGAGGTAGGATCACTACCACTATACCACCAGAATACCTTTTGGTTTTAAGACACCACTCACTGTTGAGGTCATCTCCACTCATTTTAGCTTTACATGTTATTTCATTGATTTATAATGGCTTGCCAACGAGATAGGGAAATATATCATGATATTGTCTTTACCTATTTGATTCAGGATTGGGTCATATGTGACCATGTCCTCCTGATTGGTACTCTGAGCTCATTGTTTAAGTGGTAAGATACCCTCATTCAATCAAAAGCCTTTATCAGGGAATGTTTGTTTATCAAGAGGCCAGCTGATGTGCAGTGTCTGAAATGAGTTTCTACATATTGAAAACTTTTTTTAATAGTGGAAAAGTTGTTTGTAACCTTAACGCTATAAAAACAAAAGTTTAAATGTAAGTAATACTGAAGTGAAATAGAGTCTATAAAAAGTAAATAAACATTACATAAAAGGTGAGGTAATGAGATATTCTTATACATTTTGTTATTATGTAGCCTTGAGTATTATAAATTCTAAAGGATCATACAGTCTCAAACAGAGTTAACTGTACACAAAGATTAGAACTAGTCAAATGTAATTGCTTCCTCATAAAACACAATAAATCATAAAAGAACTGGTGTAAACGACAAACTGAATTACTTTGTTTCTCATTTCACCCATTAGTAAAATTTTCAAGCCATTCTTCATTGATAATCCCAGAACCTTCTGATAAGGGTTCAATGATTTGGGAGAATTTGAGGTTTGGAAGTTCTCACAGTGTAATTCTGTGAAATCCCATGATTTATTTCTTTGTCAAGTCAGGTTAAGCAGAGTCGCATGATATTAAATTTATTATATCCATATATTTTACAGTTAGGCAAATTTATCTAATGTTAAGTTAGTCAACGAATATGCTTTATGTGATAATAAATAAACTAAATGCCCGAAATGTTCTTCAGATGCCGCCTGACCTGCTCTGCTTTTCCAGTGTCACACTTTTCGATTCTGACTCTCCAACATCTGCAGTCCTCACTTTCTCCTGCTAACATTATGAAGGAAACCTAAATACTGGGTCCAACTCCTTCAAGATCCAGTGCTGTGATTCTGACCAAATCCATACAAAATCATCGTATTGAGCGATGCTTCATGCACTCCTTGACATTAATCATTTTAGAACTTAACACATTCTTTAGCTTCTCCCCAAACCTTTTTAATGCTATTACCAATTACACGTTCCTGTATAGAATTATTTTTACCACTTTTCCATTACCCTCCCCCCACTCTCTTTCGTTATGAATTTAGTCAGTCTAGTCAATTCAGTACTTCATCAGAAAGTATTGACTTTGTACTCGAAAAATTGGAAAGTCTTTGGCTTTCAGACTGTCGACCTTAATCCTGTTCTTGACTGTCTGAGATCCACAAGTCTCTTTAAAACAAAGGATCTTTTAACTTTTGAAAGAGGAAATCTTTCTTGCTGAAACAAGCAACTACTCCATTGTATCATCTCAAAGTCGTTTAATCTCCTGTATTTTCCTGATTGAAAGCACTTACCCTCATGAAGCAGGCATTTCCTTGAAGAAGAATCCTGAATTTCAGAAACAAACAATTCTATTTTGATTCTGTCCTGAATCTGTGAACTCTGGTTACCAGAGTCTGGTGCTTTCCATGAAGTATCATGTAACTTATCTTCAATGTGTGTGATCAAATGCCTCACCCCAGTCTCCCCCAGTAACTTTAAGCTGAAATGAGTAGGTTCTGATCTTCTTGGTGATCAGATTGCATGCCTTGAATTAACCTCAGTGTTTGTAATATTGATGAAATCAATATTTAACATCCTCAGTCATGTTAATCAAGGATTGCTGCTTACATACAGGATATCTTTCACTGATATGATGATTCTTCCTCTGACGATCAGGAAATGTGATATTCCATTTGAACTGGCTCCTTCTTAATATCTGACATCATGTTTGAGTCTATCATGAGAATTTGTTCATGAGTAAAAAATGAGGTCTGCAGATGCTGGAGATCACAGCTGAAAATGTGTTGCTGGTCAAAGCACGGCAGGCCAGGCAGCATCTCAGGAATAGAGAATTCGACGTTTCGAGCATAAGCCCTTCATCAGGAATGAGAGAGAGTAGCCAAGCAGGCTAAGATAAAAGGTAGGGAGGAGGGACTTGGGGGAGGGGCGATGGAGGTGGGATAGGTGGAAGGAGGTCAAGGTGAGGGTGATAGGCCGGAGTGGGGTGGGGGCGGAGAGGTCAGGAAGAAGATTGCAGGTTAGGAGGGCGGTGCTGAGTTGAGGGAACCGACTGAGACAAGGTGGGGGGAGGGGAAATGAGGAAACTGGAGAAATCTGAATTCATACCTTGTGGTTGGAGGGTTCCCAGGCGGAAGATGAGGCGCTCCTCCTCCAGCCGTCGTGTTGTTATGTTCTGCCGATGGAGGAGTCCAAGGACCTGCATGTCCTCGGTGGAGTGGGAGGGAGAGTTAAAGTGTTGAGCCACGGGGTGGTTGGGTTGGTTGGTCTGGGCGTCCCTGAGGTGTTCTCTGAAGCATTCCGCAAGTAAGCAGCCTGTCTCACCAATATAGAGGAGGCCACATCGGGTGCAACGGATGCAATAGATGATGTGTGTGGAGGTACAGGTGAACTTGTGGCGGATATGGAAGGATCCCTTGGGGCCTTGGAGGGAAGTGAGTGTGGAGGTGTGGGCACAAGTTTTACATTTCCTGCAGTTGCAGGGGAAGGTGCCGGGGGTGGAGGTTGGGTTGGTGGGGGGGTGTGGATCTGACGAGGGAGTCACGAAGGGAGTGGTCCTTGCGGAACGCTGATAGGGGAGGGGAGGGAAATATATCCTTGGTGGTGGGGTCCGTTTGGAGGTGGCGGAAATGACGGCGGATGATACGTTGTATGCGGAGGTTGGTGGGGTGGTAGGTGAGAACCAGTGGGGTTCTGTCTTGGTGGCGGTTGGAGGAGCGGGGGTCAAGGGCGGAGGAGCGGGAAGTGGAGGAGATGCGGTGGAGGGCATCGTCGATCACGTCTGGGGGGAATCTGTGGTCCTTGAAGAAGGAGGCCATCTGGGCTGTGCGGTGTTGGAACTGGTCCTCCTGGGAGCAGATGCGGCGGAGACAAAGGAATTGGGAATATGGGATGGCGTTTTTGCAGGGGGCAGGGTGGGAGGAGATGTAGTCCAGGTAGCTGTGGGAGTCAGTTGGTTTATAATAGATGTCTGTGTTGAGTCGGTCGCCCGAGATAGAGATGGAAAGGTCTAGGAAGGGGAGGGAGGAGTCTGAGACAGTCCAGGTGAATTTCAGGTCGGGATGGAAGGTGTTAGTAAAGTTGATGAACTGTTCAACCTCCTCGTGGGAGCACGAGGCAGCGCCGATACTTTCATCGATGTAGCGGAGGAAAAGGTGGGGGGTGGTGCCAGTGTAGTTGCGGAAGATGGACTGTTCCACATATCCTATCGACTGACTGATCTGGTCCTCACCCTGAATAACTTCTCTTTTCAATCCTCCCACTTCCTCCAAACTAAAGGAGTTGCCATGGGCACCCGCATGGGCCCCAGCTATGCCTGCCTCTTCGTAGGATATGTGGAACAGTCCATCTTCCGCAACTACACTGGCACCACCCCCCACCTTTTCCTCCGCTACATCGATGACTGTATCGGCGCTGCCTCGTGCTCCCACGAGGAGGTTGAACAGTTCATCAACTTTACTAACACCTTCCATCCCAACCTGAAATTCACCTGGACTGTCTCAGACTCCTCCCTCCCCTTCCTAGACCTTTCCATCTCTATCTCGGGCGACCGACTCAACACAGACATCTATTATAAACCAACTGACTCCCACAGCTACCTGGACTACACCTCCTCCCACCCTGCCCCCTGCAAAAACGCCATCCCATATTCCCAATTCCTTCGTCTCCGCCGCATCTGCTCCCAGGAGGACCAGTTCCAACACCGCACAGCCCAGATGGCCTCCTTCTTCAAGGACCGCAGATTCCCCCCAGACGTGATCGACGATGCCCTCCACCGCATCTCCTCCACTTCCCGCTCCTCCGCCCTTGAGCCCCGCTCCTCCAACAGCCACCAAGACAGAGCCCCACTGGTTCTCACCTACCACCCCACCAACCTCCGCATACAACGTATCATCCGCCGTCATTTCCGCCACCTCCAAATGGACCCCACCACCAAGGATATATTTCCCTCCCCTCCCCTATCAGCGTTCCGCAAGGACCACTCCCTTCGTGACTCCCTCGTCAGATCCACACCCCCCCACCAACCCAACCTCCACCCCCAGCACCTTCCCCTGCAACCGCAGGAAATGTAAAACTTGTGCCCACACCTCCACACTCACTTCCCTCCAAGGCCCCAAGGGATCCTTCCATATCCGCCACAAGTTCACCTGTACCTCCACACACATCATCTATTGCATCCGCTGCACCCGATGTGGCCTCCTCTATATTGGTGAGACAGGCCGCTTACTTGAGGAACGCTTCAGAGAACACCTCAGGGACGCCCGGACCAACCAACCCAACCACCCCGTGGCTCAACACTTTAACTCTCCCTCCCACTCCACCGAGGACATGCAGGTCCTTGGACTCCTCCACCGGCAGAACATAACAACACGACGGCTGGAGGAGGAGCGCCTTATCTTCCGCCTGGGAACCCTCCAACCACAAGGTATGAATTCAGATTTCTCCAGTTTCCTCACTTCCCCTCCCCCCACCTTGTCTCAGTCGGTTCCCTCAACTCAGCACCGCCCTCCTAACCTGCAATCTTCTTCCTGACCTCTCCGTCCCCACCCCACTCCGGCCTATCACCCTCACCTTGACCTCCTTCCACCTATCCCACCTCCATCGCCCCTCCCCCAAGTCCCTCCTCCCTACCTTTTATCTTAGCCTGCTTGGCTACTCTCTCTCATTCCTGATGAAGGGCTTATGCTCGAAACGTCGAATTCTCTATTCCTGAGATGCTGCCTGGCCTGCTGTGCTTTGACCAGCAACACATTTTCAGATTTGTTCATGAGGCCATGTTGCAATTTGAATAACTTCAGTGGAAAATTCATCATTATGGGTTATACAGTGTGTTATACAGCTCATTATCTTTCCCTTTATTTGTATCTCCTTGCAAACTGCTCTGATGCCTGCTGTCAGGACTCTCTTTAATAGAAATGACAAAGCATTTCTTCCAATCTTGTGTAGTGCAGATTTTAATCTGATAATGTGTAACAATTCTCTTACATGAAATAGATAAGTTCAATAGATTCTGTGTCCATTTTTGCTTACAGGAAGCCAAATGACATTGTTTACCAGTTCTTTTTTCACTGGCTGCCCAACAGCTAGTTGCTCAACAATGTTCTTGACCTATGGTTCCAACACTAGCTGTTTCTTAAACAGTTGTGGCCTGACTAGCTGCTTCCCTGTCAGTTCTCTGTCCATTGTAACAAGTTGAACTCCAGCATCCATTTGAAAAAGGTTGAGGTTCATAGTGAAGAGTGAGAAGTCGCTTCACCTGATGCTCTGAAAGCTTGTAATTTCAAATAAACCTGTTGGACTGTAACCTGATGTCATGTGACTTCTGACTTTGTCCACTCCAGTGCAACAAAAGCACCTCCACATCACGGCACACATTGACCATGTAATTTCACTGTTAATGGCTCTAAACAATTTCTTTGCCCATAGTATGATATCTGATAATACAGTGTCACTTGTCTCTGTATTCACCTTCAAATTATTGGGATATCCATTGACATAAATACCTTTCTACCAAAAGCCTTCGCTTAAATTTGCTGTTTCCTGTGTCTTGTCTTCTCCTGTAGCGGGAATAGCTTTTTGTGTATACTTATTTCACTTCCCACTGTTCAACTCCAGATCAGTGTTGAAGTGAGCATGTGTTGCATTTATTGGGGCAATTTGTGAAAAGCTAATTTAAATTGTAATTTATAATTTACTTAAAGAGTAATGAACAGTTTTTAAATTCTGTAGTTGGCAGCTGTTGAGCAGGATTATTTTCAAGGGGTGCATTGGGAGTAATTAAGGACGGGCTGAATTTGTAACCTCATTTACTGAATAGATGGCAAGTTTCTGTTCAGAATGTAGATAAGTATTCAACCCAGTATGACGAAGCACTCAGGTGAAGATTGCAGGGCTTAAGTATCTCAGGGAGTTCAACGGAGGAAGCAGAGTGCTATTTGGTTGACTTTTGCCTCAACAAAGCAGCTGGTGAGTATTGTAGTCTTCAAAGTGAAAATAAACTCTACATTTGTGTTCAGCTCTCCACTCATTTTATTCTCTCTCTTTTCTCTTTTTAAAAACAGCTTCTTACATATAGGGTTGATACTAGTGCATTTAACAAGGGAAATTATACAAGAAAGTGGAAAGAATGGGGTTATATGACAGATTTTAATCAATAATTTAATTAAATACAACAGAGAAGGCAAGTCAGATGCGTTGCAGCTGCAGCATGTAGGAGCTGTTGGACACCAAGGTGATCTACCGTGATCATACCTGTAGTAAGTGTTTGTAGGATGAGCAACTTCAGATAAGAGTGGAAAGGAGGTTCTGTTGAAAGATTTGAATAGATAGGAGCTAAACTAAAATGCAGAACTCCCAAAATGCTATTCTCAGTATCATTACCCGAGACGTCGGCAACAGACATAGGCTAAACTAACTAAAAGAGTTAAGTATATAGATAAAAGATTGGTGTGAAAGGAATGGGTTTCATTTTTTGGGGCATCTCTTTGGGTGATGAAAATCCATTTGGGTAAGAAATAAAAACAGGACGAAGACACTGTGAGGCACAGTGCTCAGTGGTTAGCACTGCTGCCTCACAGCGTCAGGGACTCAGGTTCGATCCCATTCTTGGATGACTGACTGTGTGGAGTTTTCACATTCTCCCTGCGTTCAGTTGTTCATTCTGGTTTCCTTTCACAGGGAATCATAAACAAAATCAGGAATTACTGGAAAAGTCTCAGCTCGTCTGACAGCATTTGTGAAGAGATATCAGTGTTAATGTTTCGGGTCCAGTGATCCTACTGCAGAAATGGTTAACCAGAGAAGTTCAACACGGTTTGAAAGAAAAAAATATGCCATATGGAAAAAGATTAATGATAAATCAAAGGATTGGTCATAGCCAGCAACAAATTATTTAAAAAACCCTCAATTGGGGGGAGTCCAGAGAATCTCTAGGTTAATCCCAGATATAGAATGATTGCCTCATGAGGTGTTATTGAGTAGGTTGTGCTTATTCATTGAAATTTAGAAGAATGTAAGTAGTTTTTATCAAAACCTTGAAGTTGTTTTCAAGGATCGACAGGGTAGATGCAGAAAGGCTGTTGGTCTTTGTGGATGAGTCTAGAAGCAGAGGGCATAATCTCAGAATAAGAGGTCACTCCTCTCAGATGAAGACGAATTTCTTCTCTCAGACCATAATGAGTCTATGGAATTCTTTATTGCAGAGGGATGTCAGGTCTGCATTATCAAATGTATTCAAAAATGAACTAGGCAGATTTTCAATTGATACTGGATTTAAAGGTTTTGCTGAAAAGGCAGGAAAGTGGAGTTGATGATTATCAGATCATCCATGATCTTATTGAATGGCAGAATGAATTTAGTGGGCCAAATGGCCTACATCTGCTCCCACATCTTACGATCCTATATTGACACTTCTTGTAAAGGTGGTCTCTTGTTTTACAGATGAAGCATGCCTTCTTAATAACATTTCTCCACAGTGCTGATACTAATTCTTAGGATTTGCTCCCTGGCATATTCTCTGTACTGATTTATTATCTGTGTCTCTCAGGCTTTTGTACTTTTAGGACTGAATGGGTTCTACTCATCCACTGTGATAATTATGATTCTCTCCTCTTAGTATTGTTGCTTCTAGACATTTGCTTCACTTACTGTCTGAATGGCTTTCTCCAAAGTTAGTCTTCCTTGGACTGCCATAAATCTGCCAAAGCCTCAACAAAAATTCCAACAACAATTCTATCTTTTATGAATTTTGACTTCAAAGCTTCATCGCCATATTTATGCACAAATATGTAGAGATCACTGAATGAATGATCTCTAAATTCCCCTGGATATTGAAACCTTCTGTGGTTGCTCTTTCAAGAATATATTTGCTCTAAAAATAAACTGCCAAAAACTTGTGGCACTTCATAAAAGGTATATGTGCTTTATTTTCTGTTTGGCAAGCTATAATGTCATTAATATGGTTTCAATTGAATATAAGAGTGTATTAGGACCTGATTTATTGATTAGTTTCAAAGCAATATAGTATCTTAGGAATCATTTTCTTCAGGTTGTCATATCTTGTGTTCTATTCAGTCAATCTCTGAAACTAAATCTTTTCCCCTTGAATGTAAATTCTGCCTTGTTAAGTTTTTCCACGAGTTGATGTCCTTTTGATTTCTGAAATTTCAGATCTTCCAGCCACGGATAGTCTATAATAATAGCTTTCTTACAGCTGTGACTAAAAAATTCTTCTGAGCTTAAGGGAATACACACTGCTTCCCACTATATTGTATAAACTATCTGAACTATTAGTCACCATATGGTAGATTTGCTCCTAACATTGTCCTTTTAGGCCGGTATCTACAAAAAAAGGTTTTGTTTGAGATAGATTATTAGTTAGTTAGTCTAATGAGAAGATGTGCTTGTCCTAAACAAGATCTAGTTTATTAAGTTAGATACAAATTACTTTGGTATGATTGACTTTGCCATTCAGATTACAAAGGAAACCTCGCTGATAGGTCCAGCTCCTTCAAGATACAACGCTGTTTCCCACCCAAGTCCAGAAGACCTTGTCGTATTGGGCAGTATTTAATGCAGCATCAATATTTTCAGAGTTTAACATCTTATTCAACATAGTTTTCCCTCAATACTGGGCTGGAATGTCAGTGTGAACTATGCGCTCAAATTCCTCACCAGAGTCTTGAACATGCAACCTAAAGAGGAGAGTCAAGAAGCGTTAGTGTCACTGATGACATTTAAATACCGGTGACATGGTTCCACATGTGACCTGAATGTATCCACTTGTATAGCCTCTGAAGACAAAAACTTGAAACTGCTATAATGGATTAATATGCTGGTCAGTACTTTCTGAACCAATGGTCGTAAATACTAACTATTAAACTAAATAGGTCATACAACATGGTGAGCTGCGGTGTGGGATTCCAGTGAACTCCAAACGTTTTTTCAGGTACAGCTTTAAGAGAGCAAACATATAAACAAGATGGACAGGAATAAATAAAGTAGTTTATCAACCGCGTGGGACAGTGGTTAGCACTGCTGCCTCACAGCACCAGAGACCTGGGTTCAATTCCCACCTCAGGTAACTGTCTGTGTGGGGTTTGCACATTCTTCCCATGTCTGCGTGGGTTTCCTCTGGGTGCTCCGGTTTCCTCCCACAGTCCAAAAATGTGCAGGTTAGGTGAATTGGCCACGCTAAATTGCCTGTAGTGTTAGGTGAAGGGGTAAATGTAGGGGAATGGGTTTGGATGGGTTGCTCTTCAGAGGGTCGGTGTGGACTTGTTAGGCCGAAGGTCCTGTTTCCACGCTGTAAGTAATCTAATCTAATCAAGCACCCATACAGAAGTGAATAGCTTTAATTGCTGCTTAATTCCAGTCACAGCAAGAGGTAACTCACTGTTTAGATTCATAGATTATAGAAAATAAGTGTAGGAATAGGACTTTCAGCCCTTTTAGTCTGCACCACCATTTAATATGATTATAGCTGATCATGAAATTTCTGTATTGCCTTGTTCCTGTTTTCTCTCCAGACCTTTTGATCTCTTTAGCTGCAAGGGCCACATCCAGTTCCCTCTTGAATATGTGGGAGAGAATTCCACAGGTTCACAATTCTCTGAGTGAAGAAATTCTTCCTCATCTCAGTCCTGATTGGCTTGCCCCTTATAGTTAGACAGTGACCCCAAGTTCTAGACTTCATCAACATCGGGAACATTCTTCTGACAGGACTGGGGAGGAGGTTGGTTTATCAGCGAGCTTTCTTCTTCAAGATTGCTATCTTGCTTTGTAATTGTCTTGACTGTGGTGTACAAGATGATGAGTGGCATATATAGAGATGATAGTCAGAGACTTTATCCCAGGGCAGAGATGGCTATCGTGAGGGGGCATCATTTTAAGGTGATTGGAGGAAGGTTTATGGGAGATTATCAGAGGTCAGTTCTTTACACACAGAGTAGTGGGTGTGTGGGATGCACTGCCAGCGGTAGCAGTAGAGTCAGATACAAAGGGACATTTAAGCGACTGTTGGTTAGGCACATGGATGAAAGTAAAATGTAAGATATGTAGGTTAGTTTGATCTTAGAATAGGATAAAAAGTCAGCACACCCTCGAGGACCAAAAGGCCTGTACTGTACTATACTGTTCTATGTTCTGTGCAGAATCAATGTAAGGTCCTCACAGTTAGCCAGTCTGAAGGAATTCAGATAAAGATTTTCCACTCCTGGAGTGTTCGGAGTAGCAGAAATGGAAGCATGCAGGGAAATGGGCACTTCTGCCCTCATGCCCAAGCTCCCATGGGGCATGTGGAGGAGGTGCCAGCAAGATTCAGCATCTGGAGAGAAGGTGCAGGAGATATATGGGTCTTAAAACAAAGCCATTTTGCAAAGCCGGGAGCTCAAGGTGAACATCCCACACTGTTTGGAATAATGGATAATGTCCCTCTGTGGGTTGTGAGCATCAAATAGTCGTGTAGCAATCCTATCTCCACTGTTTAACAATACACTTCTACCCATTTATTTCAATAAAAATAGGGAAACCCTTGTAGTAATAGGCAGAGAACTCATTTACAGCGCATCTGTCACTCATGACCAGTATTACTGATAAAACTCTCCACAGTTTGAAGTGTGTCATGTTTTGGGGGGAAAAAACTTTATGCTTAAAAGCATTAACACTTCTTATGTTAAAAGGAGCAAATAAACTGAAGCTTGTGAGTGGGAAGCAGCCTTTACAAGCTTAAGTCAGCAAGTTAAATGCTATTAGTGTTTGTCAGCTTGAGAGATAATATTCAATTGTAGGAGGAACATGCTGTTTAACTCTTGTGATGTGAATTGGATCACAGCCAAACCAGATTACATTTAAAACCTCAACAACACATTACGAGTGAATTCTATAATTGTTTACTTGTTTACATTCTCAGGAATCCAGCTCCAAGTGCAAGTAGAATTTTGTTTTCTGATTTATTGTGAAGAATTTGTTGAGGACATGTATGGGAAAACACCATTCAGTCCATCCATGTTATCCCATTGAATACTTCCAATCCCATAATATATCCTATTTCCACCTCACCTCAGCACATCTGCAATCATTTTCTAACCTCTAAATAGCCTAGAGGCATTGTTGATCAACTTCTCAGATCCCCTATCATGTTAATACAGCCCCCACTGTAATGGAGTATGTTAGACTAAGCACCAGTCATGGAGAGAAGTGATAGACCTATTCCTGAGAGAAAGAACCTAATGTAAGTACTTTCACAACTGTTGTACATTCTGATCAAGTGCTTGATAGCTAGCTATCTTCACCAGCTAATGATACTACTCCAGCCCAGTAGCATATCGACATGCTGCATTCTTTAACCAATACTATTGTTCATTTTTGACTAGATTATTTCAAAACTCTTTAGAAACCTCTTACTTTTTTTTCCTGTAAATGTCAGTTGATCTAAAATCCTAACTCGCCTCAGTTGTCATTGAACATTTGTTTACCAATACTTGCTTCCAGTAATTATATTCAAATTTCTCCATCGTTGTCTCCTCCTCTCTTACTATCTCTGTCATCACCTGCAGTCCTTCAACCCTGTTAGAATTTCTCCAATTCTGGCCAATTGAGCATCCCTGACATTCATCACCCCATCATTGGTGTCTGTACATGTTGCTGTCAAGGACTGAAGGTTTTTATTTTCCTCAGCTGCTGCCTCTCTTTCTTCCTTATATAGGATTGCTTAGGTTAACTGTGGAAACTGGCCATTTGTTCCATCTAATCCATGTTGACCCAATTGTCTTCTCACCTTTCCTCAGCTAAATCTAACATCATAAACATTTATTGGCTTCTTCAGCTTCCCATTGATGGATCTATACTATTTGTTTCAGCCACTCTCAGTGGTAGTGAGTTCCTCATTCCTAGCATCTGCTACTGTGAAAGTCCCTGTTGGATTTCTTGGTGACTGTTTTATATTATAGGTTTCTAGTTATGCTCTTCCTCACAATGAGAAACGCTCTCTCTACATTGACTCTATCAAACCTTTCATTGTTTTACAGAGCCTTATTAAATCACCCCTCAGCTTCTTTCTTCAAGAGAAGAGATCCATTTTCTTCCTGATATGTATTTGCATACTCTTCTGAGATTATCTTTGCCAATCTTCTTTGCACCCTCTTCAATGCCTCTGCTGATACTTCTAAATCAACTTGTTCAGGCACATGTCTGGCACCAGTCAGTCTTGAAAGGGTCTATGGGAACCCTCTAATTGTGCATATTTTAATCAACCTGTTTGGACACACGTTCAGGGCCAGGTAGGACTTGAATCCAGACCTGTGACCCAGAGGCAGAGGCACTGAGCAGCAAGACCAAGTTGCTGCAATGCCACTATATCCTTTTCACAAGAGAAGATCATTTCTCCACTGATTGTAGCTGCCTCACAATTGAAACAATAAGATTCACAATAAGATTGAATGTTCGATCAACCCATTGCCTCTTTATGGTATTGATGCTGCTTAAAACTAGCTTTAACCTAGCTATTTGTCCCTTGTCTTAACGCCTCCTAATTGACTTGATGTTAATTTTTGTCTGATTAATACTATTGTGAAGCACTGTAGGGTGTGAGGTGAGGTTGAAAGGTACTTTGTACTGCAGGTTTGTAGGAATCTGTGTGCAATATGACAGTGCTTTGTTTCTATATCTTAACAGTAATGGCACCTTAAAGGTACTTTATCAGCTGTGCTTTGCAACATCTTGACATCATGTGAAGTGTTGTATAAATGCATGCTGTCCCTTTCTATGTCACCCTGTCAGACTCAAGAGTGCACTTGCGTACTGAGGCATCAATGAGCCCATTGAACCACAACAGCTCCTCAGAGCCACCTTAGCTGTAAATTTGTTTCTTTGTTAGAGAATCCAAGTGGGAATTAATTACTGAAAATTGAATGCTTTATGTTAAAGTCATCAAGCGTAAAACTTTCTGACAATCCAGCCTCAGATGTATCAAGAGAATACAAAAGGAATTATCCAAGTGATACATTGATTTTTCGAGAGGCTTTGCATGAAATTTATTGATTACAGCAGTTCCAGGGGTGATTAGAGAAGAAATGCTTAAAAATGCCAAGGTCTAGTCTGGATCTCACGTGACTTGAGACCCATTGCAATATGTTAACTCTTAACTGCTCTCCAAAGTGGCTCAGAGTTAAAGAGTGTGGTGCTGGAAAGTCAGGCAGCATTGGAGGAGCAGGAAAGTCAATGTTTCGAGCATAAGCTCTTCATCAGGAATGAGGCGGTGGACCAAGGGGACTGAGAGATAAATGGGGGTGGGAGGGTGGGCCACAGGGAAGGTATCTGGGAATGCAGTCAGTAGATGAACGTGGGGGTGAAGGTGATAGGTCAGAGAGGAGGGCATCATCGGCCTCGTGAGAGGGGAAATTGCAGCCTTTGAAGAAGAAGGTCAGTCCCTGTACACATTCACCTGGCATGACGAAGGCCTTCAAGCCCTCCGTTTCTTCCTCTCACACCAATCTAACCAGTACCCTTTCACTGACACTCTCATTCGTTTGGTTGATCTGGTCCTCACCCTCAACAATTTCTCCTTTGAATCCTCCTACTTCCTCCAGATAAAGGGGTAGCCATGGCACCCGCATGACCCTAGCAATGCTGCTTCTTCGTCAGATTTGTGGACCAGTCCATCTTTCGCAGTTACACCGCCACCATTTCCCACCTTCACATTGATGACTGTGTGGGCGCCACCACATGCTCCCACGAGGAGGTTGAACAGTTCATCAACTTCACAAGCATCTTCCACCCGACGTCAAGTTCACCTGGACCATCTCGGACACTTCCCTCTCCTTCCTGGACCTCTTCATCTCCATTTCTGGCAACCAACTCAACATAGACATCTCCTACTAACCCACTGACTCCCACAGCTACCTGGAATGCACCTCCTCCCATCTTGCCTCCTGTAAAAATGCTATCCCTTATTCCCAATTCGTCTGCCTCCGCTGCATCTCTGCTCCCTGAAGGACCAATTCCACCATAGAACATCTCAGGCGGCTTTCTTCTTCAAGGACTGTAATTTCCCTTCCCACATGGTTGATGATGCCCGCTATGGCATCTCCTCCACTTCTTGCACCTCTACCCTTGAACCCCATCCTTTCAACAACAACAACAAGGACAGAACCCCTCTGGGCCTCACCTTCCACTTCACCAACCTCCAGATACATCCACCAATTCCGTCACCTACAAACAGACCCCACCACCAGGGATATATCTCCCTTACCACACCTATCCGCAGTCTGGGGAGACCATTCAATCTGCATCTCCCTTGTTGGGGTCACACCCCCCTCCAACCCACCCTCCACTCCTGCACCTTACCTTGCCACAGGAAGTGCAAGATCTGCCCCACCCCCACCTCAGTCCAAGGCCTGAAAGGATCCTTGCACATCCAACAGAGATTTACCTGTACTTCCACACAAGTCACCTGCTGTGTCTGTTGTGCTCGATGTTGCCTCCTCTACATTGGGAAGACAGGACGCCAACTTGCGGAACATTTCAGAGAACATCTCTAGGACACAAATGCTGAACAACTCCACCACTCTGTGGCTGAACACTTTAACTCCCCCTCCCACTCTGCTAAGGACATGCAACACCTGGGCCTCCTCCACCACCAAACTCTAGTCACCTGATGCCAAGAGGAAGAAGGCTTCATTTTCCGCCTTGGGACCTACCAATCACATGGGATCAATGTGGATTTCACCAGTTTCCCCATTTTCCCCTCCCCTCACTTTATCCCAGATCCAACCTTCCAACTTGGCACTGCCCCCTTGAACTGTCCCTACCTGTCCATCTTCCTTTCCACCTATCCTTTCCAACCTCCTTTCTGACCTATCACCTTCCCCCCACGTTTATCTGCCTATCACATTTCCAGCTATCTTCCTCCCAGCCCCAACCCCCCATCTCCCATTTATCTCTCAACCCCCTTGGTCCACTCTCTCATCCCTGATGAAGGGCTTATGCCTGAAACGTCGATTCTCCTGTACCTCGGATGCTGCCTGACCAGCTGTGATTTTTCAGAACCACACTCTTCGATTCTGATCTCCAGCATTTGCAGTCCTCACTTTCTCTAAAGTGGCCCAGCAAGCTAGTCAGTAGTATTAAACCACTACAAAGTCTAATTAAAGGAATAAAATTGAATGAACCATGTAGTATTGAGTTAGGGACTGGAAACGGTAATGCAAAACCCACCCCAGTTGAAACTGCAAGGTCCTCCCTACCAATATATCAGGGCCTGTATGGACATTAGGAGATTCACAGACTAGTCAAGCAACAGCTGGATATGGTAATTCTCATAGAATCATCATTTATGGACAACCTCCTAGAAACTACATTACTATTCTTAAGTACATCCTGTCCACCTGGCAGGATAGACCTGTCAGAGATGGCCTTCCAGAGCTTAATGTCAGAAAGGAGTCTCCTAGGATTCTTCAGCATTGACTCTGAATTCCATCAAGTCTCATAGCATCAGATCAAATATGTGCAGTTGTATGTCACATGCCCCACCTCTCCTATCCTCTCCAGGTTGATGAATCCATAATTCTCCACATTAAACATCAGTTGGAAGAAGCACTGAAGGCGGCTAGCATGTAGAACATACTTTGGCTAGGGGAGTTATAAAATCCAAAGCCAGGAGTGGTTTAATAGCACCGTAACTGACCAATCTGATCAAGTCCGTAACGATAGAGCTACTAGACTGGACCTACAACAAATGTTGAGAGAACCAAGAAGAGGGAAAAATATTTTTGACCTCCTGCTCATCAATCCACCGATCACAAATACATCTGCCCATGATAGTATAAGTGACTATCACTCAGTCTTTGTGCTGACTTGGTGTACTGAAAAAAAAAATCTGGTGAAACTATAACACAGGACTACTTTTATGCAAAATGATGGACACAGTATGCAATCAACAGGGCTAACAGTCTTACAACCAATGGATCATCTAAATTCTGAAATCCTGCCACATTCAGTCATGGATGGGGGTGAACAATTAATCAACTGACTGGAGGAAGTGACTGCACAAATATCTCCATTCTCAATGTCAGAACATCCCAGCATTTCAGCCCAAAAAATAAGGATGAAGCTTTTTCAACAGTCTTCAGCTAGAAGCACTGAGTGGATAATTCATCTCAGCTTCCTTCAAAGGGCCCCAGCATCACAGATACCAACTTTCAATTCATCTGATTTACTCAACCCAATACTAAAAATTACTTAAACGTGGCAAAGGCTGTGGGTCTTGACCACATTTTGGGCAATTGTACAGCAAGCTTGGACTTTGGTGTTACCATCACAGAAGGCCCCATTATCAACATCTTGGGGGTTAGCATTGACCAGAAACTGAACTAGACTTCCCATATAAATACAATGGTTACAAGAGCAGGTCAGAGGTGAGGAATACTATAGCACGTAACAGCTCCTGAATCCCCAAAGCCTGTCCAAAATCTATAAGGCATGATACAGGAGTGTCATGGAATACTCTCCACTTGCCTAACTGAGTGAAGCTCCAACAACACACAAAATGTTTGACACCATCCAGGACAAAGCAGCCCTCTAGACTGACACCCCACCTGCCAATTTCAACAATCCACCATAGCAGTATGCACCAATTTCCACAAGCACTGCAGTAACCTATCAAGCTTTTTCTGATGGTACCTTGCAAACCTACAATATAAATCACTCAGAGGATGAAGACAGGAGATGCACGGGAACAAAACAATCTTTAAGTTCTCCAAAAAGACACACACTGCCCTGAATTGGAATTATATTGTTGTTGCTTCACTGTCACTGGGTTAAAATCCTGGAATTGTGTTGTTAAAACTGTGGGTATCTTTAGGAGTTTTGATAAAGCATCCTACAATCATAGAAACCTTTAGTCATTCAACCCATTTTGTCTGGCCTATCTCTTTGATAATGCAGCCATGCTTGTAAGGAAAATAAGCATTTCCCTTCTTGAGGAAGCTCAGAACAAGAATGCATACAGAGTTATCGAGTCTTACCGCAGAGAGAGGGCCATACAGCAGAGATGACTGGCAAAGGTAATCTCAGAAATATCTGCAAATGCATATCTGGAACAGACTGAATCTCATCTCTTGAAGAAAGAAACTGAGGGTGACATAGTAGAGCTCTTTAAAACAACAGAGAAACAACACTAAACTGTGAGTACAGATAGAGAAACAACACACTGAACTGAGAGTATAGACAGAGAAACAACACTAAACGGTGAGTACAGATAAAGAAACAACACACTGAACTGAGAGTACACTCAGAGAAACAACACTGAACTGTGAGTACAGATAGTGAAACAGTACACTGCACTTCTTCAAAAAAGGTTTGATAAAGTCGTTGTAGACAGAGTGTTTCTCATTGTGAGGAAGAATGTAACTAAACCTACAATATAAGAAAATCCCCAAGAAATACAACAGGAACTTTCATGGAAATGTGGGGTAAAAATGAAGAACTTCCTACCATTGAGAATGGCTGAAACAAATAGTATAGATGCATTGAAGGGAAGTTGGAGAACTGACCTGCTCAATGCTTCTTGAGACAGGAGGAATGGATATTTGAAGTGCTGTCCCAAGAATTGAATAGTTGAGGCCTTGAATCAGTTGGATACTTACAAACTGAGATTGATAGACTTTTCAGGTGACTGCTTTAATGTTTCTGGTACCAAAGTGAGAAAGTGACATTATATTGTGAATCTGCCACGATCTAATTAACTGGTGAACAGGCTCAAGGAGCAAAGTGTGCTACTTGTGTCCATAGGTTCTGTCGTGATTTGGATATGAAAAACGGCACAGAAAATGACCGATCAGCCGATCATGTCTGCATTGGTTGGTAACACCTACCTAACTATTCTAATCCCATTTTCCAGCACTTGTTCCAGAATCTTGTATGCCTTGACATCACAAGTGCACATCTAAATACTTCTTAAATGTTTTGAGGGTTTCTGCCTCTCCCACCCTTTCAGGCAGTGAGTTCCAAACCCTAACTCTCTAGGTGAAAATGTTTTTCTCAAAGCCAATCTAAACCTCCCGCCCTTTAACTTATATCTATGTATCAGCTAATTAAGGCAAGTACTTCATATGTCTCTTTAACCTCTTTATCCATCTGTCCTGAAACATTAAGGAACATACACACCAAGGTCCCTCTGATGCTCAGTGCTTCCCAGGGTCTTTCCGTTCATCATGCACTCCCTTGCCTTGGGTTTTTTTTTGGCCCAGTGAATAAACTCAAATATATTCAGATTGACTTCCATTTATCACTGATCAGCCCATCTCACCAGCCTGTCTATATCAAACTGTAGTCTGACGCTATCCTTCTTACTATTTATCACCTCACCAATTTTCAGATCATCCGTGAAATTACTGAGCAACCATCCTTCATTCAATTTCAAGTCATTTATATGAAAAAAAATGCAAACTGCAAGATTTCCTGCAGAACACCCAGATCTCCTCAAACATCACCTTTTGCTTCCTGCAAATTCTGGATCCAATTAGCCAAATTTCCTGTGTTTTTGTTGGAGCTGCACTCATCTAGGTAAGTGGGGAGTATTCCATCACACTCCTGCCTCGTGCCTCATGGAGAACAGTACTAAGTTACTCTTCATAGAATTCCTGGTATTTGACCTCTGTAGATCCTCAGACAATGAGTTTGAATCCCATTATTAGAGCTGTTTAAATTAATTTGTTTAACTTAATTTAGTTAAATTCATTAAAGTTCTGGAATCGGAAGATACATATAAGAAAAAAGAAAATATGGTTCATCAGCGTTCTTTAAGGAACAACATGCCCTTTAAGAGTGGCGCAGTGGTTAGCAATGCTGCCTCACAGTGCCATGGACATGGGTTTTGGTTCTGACCTCAGGTGACCGTTTGTGTGGAGTTTGTACATTCTCCCTGTGTCTGTGTGGGTTTCCTCCCACAGTCCACAGTTGTACAGGTTAGGTGGATTGGCGACGCTCTTGTGGACAGGCTAGGTGTGTTAGCCATAGGAAATGCAGAGTTACAGCGATTGGTCTGGGGGGAATGCTCTTTGGAGAGTGGGTATGGACTGAGATTAGAATCCCTACAGCATGGAAACAGGCCATCTTTGGATAGTGGCAAGAAACCGGAGCACCCAGAGGAAACCTATGCAGACACAAGGAGAATGTGCAAACTCCACACAGACAGTCGCCCAAGGCAGGAATCAAACCCAGGTCTCTGGTGATGTGAGGCAGCAGTGCTAACTAATGAGCCACCATGCCACCCCACTGACTTGATGGACCGAATGGTCTGATTCCACACTGTAGGGATTCTAGAAGAAAATCAACCATCTTACCAGGGGTCTGGCCTACTTGTGACTCTGCAATTTAACTGATGTAAAGATTAGTCTAATTGTTGCCTTGACACCCAAGGCATGTTAAAGATCCTATATAGCAATGTTTCAGAGGTCAGGGAGTTCCTAACCAGTCTTCATTTTCAACAAATAACTCACCATCAGATTAAGATTTTTATAACCATTTTCAGGAGGACTCCTATTATTATGAGTGCTTTGTATAAAATGGCCAATGTTGGGTTCTTTGTTTAAGCCATGGGATGAAAGCCCACCCTCAAATTACCTTCTATCTTCCCTGCGCTGCTCAAAGGTGCTGTTTCTGTTTGTCATGGCCAATTCCATAACTTTCTTGGGTATAATTGTCGACGTCACAAATTCAGTGGCATTATTGTTAGTGTTTGCCTATTACTTGTTATTTATGCCCAAAGCAGTTTGTAAATCTGTAATGAACTTCTCATGACGTCAAAAGATCCAACATCACTTTGAGGTAAGGTTACTAGTTGATTTAATGGTTTGTAAGTCTCCAGGCTATACCTGCAGGTGTTCTGATTTGTTACCCAGTAACAGTTGGAGTCATTGTGGCCTCTCTCAACAGCAGCTTTAGATTTAGTTCAAAAAGTCATTTCGGGCTGGAGTAAGGCTGATGTAAGGCTGTAAGGAGAAGCCTGGAAACCATAGACCTGTGAGGCTGATATTGGTGGTGGGTAAGTTGTTGGAGGTGATTCTGAAAGATTTGGGTTTATATACATTTGGAGAGGCAAAGATTAATTAGGGATAGTCAACATGGTTTTGTGCAAGGAAAACTGTGTCTTACAAACTTGATTGAGTTTTTTAATCAAGTCATCAAAAAGATTGATGAGGGCAGAGCAGCAGATGTTGTTTACTTGGGCTTTAGTAAAGTCTTTGACAAGGTTCTGCATGGTAGACTAATTAATAAAGTTAGATCTCATGGGATTCAGGGTGAGTTTGCCAACTTGGCTTGTTGTGAGGAGACAGAAGGTGATGGTGGAGGGTTGTTTTTCAAACAGGAGGCCTGTGACCAGTGGTCTTCAACAGGAATCGGTAAGGGTAAACTTTTGTTTAGCATTTTTCTAAACGTTTTGGATGAAAATACAGGCAGAGTGCTTAGTAAGTTTGCTGATGACACCAACATTGGTGATATAGTGGATAGTGAAGCAGGTTACCTTAGAGTACAGCGGGATCTTGATCAGATGGGCCAATGGGCTGAGGAGTGGCAGATAGATTTTAATTTGGATAAAAACAAGAGACAAAGGAACCTGGATTATCCAAACGAGATGGGCGGGCACTATTTTGTTTGGATAATTGATTATTCTGTTAATCGAATCAATGCCTTTCTTCTGGGGCTTGGAGTTTTCTATTACGTCTGCTCCCTGTTTAGGAGACTAGCAGCAGCACAATGCACGCAAGCCCTCGCCTGTCCCCAACATTGTCCCCGCCCACCCCACAACTCTGTCCAACACTGCCCCCAACACTGTCCAAGACCATCCCCACCCGCCCATCCAATACCGTCCAACACCATCCCCCAAATCCCATCCAACACCACCCCGCCCACCCCAAACCCTGTCCAACATTGCCCCCGCCCACCCCAAACCCTGTCCAACACCGCCCCCCGCCCACCCCAAACCCCGTCCAACACGCCCCCGCCCACCCCAAACCCCGTCCAACATTGCCAACCGCCCACCTTCCCAAACCGCGTCCAACACCGCTCCCCCGCCCACCCCAAACCCTGTTGAACACCGTCCCCCCAAATCCCATCAAATATCGCCCCTGCCCACCCCAAACCCTGTCCAACACTGCACCTCCGCCCACCCCAAACCCAGTCCAACACTGCCCCCCCCATCCATCCCAAATCCTGCCCAACAACGCCCACGCCCACCCAAACCCTATCCAACATTGCCCCCCCGCTCACCCCAAACCCCGTCCAACACTGCCCACCCCGCACACCCCATAACCTGTCCAACACCGCCCCGTCTACCCCAAACCCCGTCTAACACTGCCTCCGCGCACAGCCCAAACCCTGTCCAACACGGCCTCTGACCACGCCCAGCCCCGTCCAACACTGCTCCCCCTGCCCACCCCAAACCCTGTCCAACACCACCCCCGCCCACCCCAAACCCCGTCCAACACTGCCCCGGCCCACCCCAACACCGCCATCCCTGCCACCCCAAATGCCATCCAACTCTGCCCCCACCCACCCCAAACCCTGTACAACACCATCCCCACCCATCCCAAATACTGTCCAACACCACTCTCTGCCTGCCCCCAAACCCTGTCCAACACTGCCTTGGCCCATCTCAAACCCCATCCAACACCGACCTCTGTCCGTGCCCCCCAACCCCATCCAACACCGCCACCGCCCACCCCAACACCGGCCCTCTGTCCGCCCACCCCAAACCCCGTCCAACACTGCTGCGGCCCACCTCAAACCCCGTCCAACACCGCCCACCGCAAACCCACAATCCCCGTCCAACACCGCCCCCGCACTCAAACCACTGAACCCCGTCCAACACTGCCCCTGCCCACCCCAAAACCTGTCCAACACTGCCCCCTCACCCACCCCAAACCCCATCCAACACCAGCCCCTGCAAACCCCCAAACCCCATCCAACATCGCTCCCGCCTTCAAACACCGCCCAACACCGCCCCCTGCAAACCCCCAAACCCCATCCAACACCGTCCCCCAGGCCACTTCAAACCCCTTCCAATACCGCCCCCAGCCCGCACCTCCGTCCACCCCACAAACCCTATCCCACACTGCCCCCTGCACCCCATCCATCGCTCAAACCCTATCGAACGTTGCCCCCCCCACATGCCCGCCCACCCCACAAACCCTATCCAACACCATCCACCCGTACCCACGTCCAACCCACAAGCCCTATCCAACATCACCCTCGCTCACCCCACAAACCCTATCCAACACTGACCCCACCGGCACCCCGTCCACCCCACAAACCCTATCCAACACTGACCCCACCGGCACCCCGTCCACCCCACAAACCCTATCCAACACTGACCCCACCGGCACCCCGTCCACCTCACAAACCCTATCCAACACTGCCCCCCCCGGCACCCCTGTCCACCCCACTAACCCCATCCAACGCTGCCCCCTCTGCACACCACTTACCCCAAACCCTGTCCAACACCGCCCCCCCGCCCACCCCAAATCCTGTCCAACATTGCCCCCCGCCAGCTTCCCCAAACCGCGTCAAACACTGCCCCCCCACCCACCCGAAACACTGTCCAACACCGCCCCCGCCCACTCCAAACCCCGTCCAACACCGCCCCCGTCCACCCCAAATCCCATCCAACACCGCTCCCGCCCACCCCAAACTCTGTCCAACAACGCCCCCCCTGCCCACCCCAAACCCCGTCCAACACTGCCCCCCCTGCCCACCCCATAACTTGTCCAACACCGCCCCACCCACCCCAAACCCCGTCCAACACTGCCCCCCTGCCCACCCCAAACCCTGTCCAACTCCACCCCCACCCACCCCAAACCCCATCCAACTCCACCCCCACCCACCCCAAACCCCATCCAACACTGCCCCGGCCCACCCAAACACTGCTCTCCCCGCCCACCCCAAATTCCATCCAACACTGCCCCCACCCACCCCAAACCCTGTCCAACACCACCCCTGACCATCCCAAACCCTGTCCAACCCCACCCCCGCCCACCCCAAACCCCATCCAACACTGCCCCGGCCCACCCCAACACTGCCCTCCCCGCCCACCCCAAATCCCATCCAACACTGCCCTCCCCGCCCACCCCAAATCCCATCCAACACTGTCCCCACCCACCCCAAATCCTGTCCAACACTGCCCCCGCCCACCCCAAACCCTGTCCAACACCGCCCGCTGCCCGCCCCCAAACCCTGTCCAATACGGCCCTGGCCTACCTCAAACCCCATCCAACACCGGCCTCTGTCCGTGTCCCCCAACCCCATCCAACACCGCCCCCGCCCACCCCAAACCCCGTCCAACACTGCTGCGGCCCACCTCAAACCCTGTCCAACGCCGCCCGCCGCAAACTCCCAAACCCCGTCCAACACTGCTGCGGCCCACCTCAAACCCCGTCCAACGCCGCCCGCCGCAAACTCCCAAACCCCGTCCAACACCGCCCTCGCACTCAAACCACTGAACCCCGTCCAACACTACCCCCGCCCACCCCAAAACCTGTCCAACACTGCCCCCCCACCCATCCATACAACACCAGCCCCTGCAAACCCCCAAACCCATCCAACATCGCTCCCACCTTCAAACACCGTCCAACACCGCCCCCCCAGGACACTTCAAACCCCTTCCAATACCACCCCCCCTGCCCGCACCTCCGTCCATCCCACAAACCCTATCCAACACTGGCCCCCTGCACCTCCGTCCACCCCACAAACCCCATCCAACACTGCTCCCGCTGCACCCCCACCCACCCCACAAACCCTATCCAACACCACCCACCCGCACCCACGTCAAACCCACAAGCCCTATCCAACACCACCCCCGCCCACCCCACAAACCCCATCCAACACTGCCCCTTCTGCTCCCCGCCCAACCCAAACCCTGTCCAACACCGCCCCCCACACACCCCAAATCCCGTCCAACATTGCCCCCCGCCCGTCTCATCAAACCGCGTCCAACACTGCCCCACCCGCCCACCCGAAACACTGTCCAACATCGCCACCCCCACCCACCCCAACCCTGTCCTACCCTGCCCCCGTCCAACCCTGCCCCGGCCCATCCCGAACCCTGTCCAACCCTGCGCCCCCCGGCTCACCCCAAACCCTGTCCAATACTGCCCTCTGTCTGCTCCCCCAAACCCCGTACAACACCTCCACCTGCCCACCCCAAACCCTGTTCAACACCGCCCCCAGCCCAACCTAAACCCCGTCCAACGTTCCACCCCCGCACACCCCAAACCCTGTCCAACACTGCCCTCTGTCCGCTACCCCAAACCCTGTCCAACACCACCCCTGCCCACCCCAAATCCCATCCAACACCACTCCCACCCACCCCAAACCCTGTCCAACACTGCCCCTGCCCACTCCAAACCTTGCCCATCACTGCCCTCTGTCCGCACCCCCCAACCCCATCCAACACCGCTCCCGCCTTCAAACACCGTCCAACACCGCTCCCTGCAAACCCCCAAATCCCGTCCAACACCGCCCCCCAGGCCACTTCAAACCTCTTCCAATACCGCCCGACACCCGCACCTCCACCCACCCTGCAAACCCGATCCAACACCGCCTTACCACACCTCCACCCACCCCACAAACCCTATCCAACACTGGCCCCCTGCACCTCCGTCCATCCCACAAACCCCATCCAACACTGCCCCCGCTGCACCCCCGCCCACCCCACAATCCCTATCCAACACCACCCACCCACACCCACGTCCAACCCACAAGCCCTATCCAACACCACCCCCGCCCACCCCACAAGCCCTATCCAACACTGACCCGCCACACCCCCGTCCACCCCACTAACCCGATCCAACACTGACCCCCCTTCACCCTGTCCACCCCACAAACCCTATCCAACACTGCGCCCCCGGCACCCCTCCCCCCCAACCCCGTCCAACACCGCCCCCCGAATCCCATCCAACACAGCCCCTGCCTTCCCCAAAACCTGCCCAGCACCGGCCTCCCCGCCCACCCCAAATCCCATCCAACACCTCCACCCACCCACCCCAAACCCTGTCCAACACTGCCCCCCCGCCCACCCCAAACCCTGTCCAACACCACCCCCGGTCCACTCCAAACCCCGTCCAAAACCACGCCCCCTGGCTCACCCCAAACCCCGTCCAACATTGTCCCCCCCGCACATCCCAAACCCCGTCCAACACTGCCCTCTGTCCGCTCCCCCAAACCCCGTCCAACACCTCCACCCACCCACCCCAAACCCTGTCCAACACCGCTCCCGGTCCACCCCAAACCCCAGCCAACACCGTGCCCCCGGCCCTCCGCAAACTCGTCCAACATTGCCCCCCACAGCACACCCCAAATCCCGTACAACATTGCCCCCGCCCGCTTCCCCAAACTGCGTCCTATACGGACCTCCCACCCACCCCAAACCCTGTCCAACACCGACCACCCCGGCCCACCCCAAACCCTGTCCAACACCGCCCCCGGTCCACCCCAAACTCCGTTCAACACAGCGCCCCCCGGCTCACCCCAAACCCTGTCCAACATTGCCCCGCCCCGCACACCCCAAACCCCGTCCAACACTGCCCTCTGTCCGCTCCCCCAAACCCCGTCCAACACCTTTACCGCCCACCTGAAACCCTGTTCAACACTGCCCCCCCAGCCCACCCTAAACCCCATTCAACACTGCCCACCCGCCCACCTCAAACCCTTGTTTTTACCACCCCAAAACCTGTCCAACACCACCCCGCCCACCCCAAACCATGTCCAACACTGCCCCCGCCCACCCCAAACCCTGTCCAACATTGCCCCCGCCTATCCCAAACCCTGTCCAACACCGCCCCCCGCCCACCCAAACCCCTTCCAACACTGCCCCCCCGCCCACCCCAAACCCTATCCAACACTGCCCCCGCTCACCCCAAATCCCAACACCACCCCCCCGCACAGCCCAAACCCTGTCCAATCCTGCCCCAGCCCACCCCAAACCCTGTCCAACACAGCCCCCGCCCACCCCAAACCCTGTTCAACCCTGCCCTTACCCACCCCAGACCCTGTCCAACCCTGCCCCTGCTCACCCCAAACCACGTCCAAACCTGCCCCACCCCACCCCACTAACCCCGTCCAACACCGCCCCCGCCCACCCCAAACTCCGTCCAACATTGCCAACCGCCCACCTTCCCAAACCGCGTCCAACACCGCTCCCCCGCCTACCCCAAACCCTGTTGAACACCGCCCCCCCAAATCCCATCCAATATCGCCCCCGCCCACCCCAAACCCTGTCCAACACTGCACCTCCGCCCACCCCAAACCCTATCCAACACATCCGCCCACCCACCCCAAATCCCGTCCAACACTGGCCCCCCGTTCACCCCAAACCCTCGTTCTTACCACCCCAAACCCTGTCCAACACCGCCCCGGCCCACCCCAAACCCCGTCCAACACCGCCCCTTCCACCCCAAATCTCATCCAACACCGCCCCCGCCCACCCAAACCCTATCCAACACCGCCCCCGCCCACCCCAAACCCCGTCCAACACCGCCCCCGTCCACCCCAAATCTCATCCAACACCGCCCCCGCCCACCCAAACCCTATCCAACACCGCCCCCGCCCACTCCAAACCCCGTCCAACACCGCCCCCGTCCACCCCAAATCTCATCCAACACCGCCCCCGCCCACCCAAACACTATCCAACATCGCCCCCCCTGCCCACCCCAAACCCCCTCCAACACTGCCTCCCCCGCCCACCCCATAACCTGTCCAACACCGCCCCGTCCACCCCAAACCCTGTCCAACACTGCTCACGCGCACAGCCCAAACCCTGTCCAACACGGCCTCTGACCACGCCCAGCCCCGTCCAACACTGCTCCCCCTGCCCACCCCAAACCCTGTCCAACACCGCCCCCGCCCACCCCAAACTCCGTCCAACATTGCCAACCGCCCACCTTCCCAAACCGCGTCCAACACCGCTCCCCCGCCTACCCCAAACCCTGTTGAACACCGCCCCCCCAAATCCCATCCAATATCGCCCCCGCCCACCCCAAACCCTGTCCAACACTGCACCTCCGCCCACCCCAAACCCTATCCAACACATCCGCCCACCCACCCCAAATCCCGTCCAACACTGGCCCCCCGTTCACCCCAAACCCTCGTTCTTACCACCCCAAACCCTGTCCAACACCGCCCCGGCCCACCCCAAACCCCGTCCAACACCGCCCCTTCCACCCCAAATCTCATCCAACACCGCCCCCGCCCACCCAAACCCTATCCAACACCGCCCCCGCCCACCCCAAACCCCGTCCAACACCGCCCCCGTCCACCCCAAATCTCATCCAACACCGCCCCCGCCCACCCAAACCCTATCCAACACCGCCCCCGCCCACTCCAAACCCCGTCCAACACCGCCCCCGTCCACCCCAAATCTCATCCAACACCGCCCCCGCCCACCCAAACACTATCCAACATCGCCCCCCCTGCCCACCCCAAACCCCCTCCAACACTGCCTCCCCCGCCCACCCCATAACCTGTCCAACACCGCCCCGTCCACCCCAAACCCTGTCCAACACTGCTCACGCGCACAGCCCAAACCCTGTCCAACACGGCCTCTGACCACGCCCAGCCCCGTCCAACACTGCTCCCCCTGCCCACCCCAAACCCTGTCCAACACTGTCCCCGCCCAACCCAAACCCCGTCCAACACTGCCCCCCACCGCACACACCACACCCTGTCCAACTCCACCCCGGCCCACCCCAAACCCCATCCAACACTGCCCTGGCCCACCCCAACACCGCCCTCCCTGCCACCTCAAATGCCATCCAACACTGCCCCCACCCACCCCAAATCCTGTCCAACACCATCCCCACCCATCCCTAACCCTGTCCAACACTGCCCTGGCCCATCTCAAACCCCATCCAACACCGGCCTCTGTCTGTGCTCCCCAGCCCCATCCAACACCGCCACCGCCCACCCCAACACCAGCCCTCTGTCCGCCCACCCCAAACCCCGTCCAACACTGCTGCGGCCCACCTCAAAACCTGTCCAACACTGCCCCCTCACCCACCCCAAACCCCATCCAACACCAGCCCCTGCAAACCACCAAACCCCATCCAACGTCGCACCTGCCTTCAAACACCGCCCAACAGCGCCATCTGCAAACCCCCAAACCCCGTCCAACACCGTCCCCCAGGCCACTTCAAACCCCTACCAATACCGCCCCCAGCCCGCACCTCCGTCCACCCCACAAACCCTATCCCACGCTGCCCCCTGCACCCCATCCACCACACAAACCCTATCGAACATTGCCTCCCCACATGCCCGCCCACCCCACAAACCCTATCCAACACCATCCACCCACACCCAAGTCCAACCCACAAGCCCTATCCAACATCACCCTCGCTCACCCCACAAACCCTATCCAACACTGATCCCCCCGGCACCCCTGTCCACCCCACAAACCCTATCCAACACTGACCCCACCGGCACCCCGTCCACCCCACAAACCCCATCCAACATTTCCCCCCCTGCACCCCGTCCACCTAACAAACCCAATCCAACACTGACACCACCGGCACCCCGTCCACCCAACAAACCCCATCCAACATTTCCCCCCCTGCACCCCGTCCCCCCCACAAACTCTATCCAACACCATCCACCCACACCCACGTCTAACCCACAAGTCCTATCCAACACCACCCTCGCCCACCCCACAAACCCTATCCAACACTGCCGCCCTGGCACCCCTGTCCATCACACTAACCCCATCCAACGCTGCCCCCTCTGCACCCCACCTACCCCAAACCCTGTCCAACACTAGCCCCCCGCCCACCCCAAATCCCGTCCAACAGTGCCACCCCCGCCCGCCTCTCCAAACTGCGTCCAAGACCGACCACCCACCCACCCCTAACCCTGTCCAACACCGCCCCCGGTCCACCCCAAACCCCGTCCAACAACGCGCCCCATGGCTCACCCAACACTCGGTCAAACACTGCCCCCCCGCCCACCCCAAAGCCCGTCCAACATTGCTCCTCCGCCCGCCTCCCCAAAACGCGTCCAACACCGACCTCCTGCTCACCCCCAACCCTGTCCAACACCACCCCCGGTACACTCCAAACCCCGTCCAACATCGCAACCCCCCCCCCTCACCTGTCCAACACTGCCCTCTGTCCACTCCCCCAAACCCCGTCCAACACCTCCACCCGCCCACCCCAAACCCTGTTCAACACCGCCCCCCAGCCCACCCTAAGCCCCGTCCATCACTGCCCCCCCGCCCACCCCAAACCCTCATTTTTACCACCTCAAACCCTGTCCAACACCACCCCTGCCTACCCCAAACCCCATCCAACATCGGTCCTCTGTCCGCCACCCCCAAACCCGTCCAACACTGCACCCCCAAATCCCATCCAACACTGCCCCGGCCTATCCCAAACCTGCACAACACCACCCTCCCCGCCCACCCCAAATCCTATCCAACGCCTCAGCCCACCCACCCCAAACCCTGTCCAACACCGCCTCCCCTGCCCACCCCAAACCCCATCACACACTGCCCCACCTGCCCACCCCAAACCCTGTCCAACACTGCCCCCCTGCCCACCCAAAACCCTGTCGAACACTGCCCCCGCCCATCTCAAACCCCATCCAACACTGCCGCGGCCCACCTCAAACCCCGTCCAACACTGTCCCCCGCAAACCCCGAAGTCCAGTCCAACACTGCCCCCAAACTCAAACCTCCGAACCCCATCAAACACTGCCCCCGCCCACCCCAAAACCTGTCCAACACTGCCCCCCCCCCCCACCCCAAACCTCATCCAACACCAGCCCCTGCAAAACCCCAAACCCCATCCAACACTGCTCCCGCCTTCAAACACCATCCAACACTGCCCCCCCTGCAAACCCCCACACCACGTCAAACACCCGCAGGCCACCTCAAACCCCTTCCAATACCGCCCCCGCCCGCCCCACCCCACAAACCCTATCCCACACTGCCCCCTGCAACTCCGTCCAGCGCACAAACCCTATCCAACACTGCTCCCCCACACCCCTGCCCACCCCACAAACCCTATCCCACACTGCCCCCTGCAACTCCGTCCAGCGCACAAACCCTATCCAACACTGCTCCCCCACACCCCTGCCCACCCCACAAACCCTATCCAACACTGCCCCCCCGCACCTCCGTCCACCCCACAAACCCCATCCAACACTGCCCCCCTGCTGTACCCCGTCCAGCCCTCTAACCCTATCCAACCCGGATCACCCTGGGCCGCTGTCCACCCCACAAACCCCATCCAACACTGCCTGCGCTGTACCCACGTCCACCCCACAAACCCTATCCAACACCACCCCCCCCGCAACCCCCTCCACCCCACGAACCCCATCCAAAACTGGCCCCTGCAATCCCATCCACCCCACAGACCCTATCCAACTCTGCACCCCAGCCCACCCCACAAGCCCTATCCAACACTGCCCCCTCACCCCCGTCCGCCCCACAAACCCTATCCAACTCTGCCCCCCCGCACCTGCCCACCCCACAAGCCGTATCCAACACCAACCCCCCACCCACACGTCCGACCAACAAGCCCTATCCAATACCACCCCCGCCCACCCCACTAACCCTATCCAACACTGACCCCTCCCCATCCACCCCATAAACCCCATCCAAGACTGCTCCCCCTGCACCCCGTCCACCCCACAAACCCCATCCAAGACTGCCCCCCTGCACCCTGTCCACCACACAAACCCCATCCAATACCGCCCCCCCCGGAACCCCCGTCCACCCCACAAACCCCATCCAACACTCCCCCCCCCCGCATACCACCCACCCCAAATCCCGTCCAACATAGCCCCCCGCCCGCCTCCCCAAACCGTGTCCAACACCGACCCCCCCCCGCCCACCCCAAACCCCATCCAATACCGCCCCCCCCGGAACCCCCGTCCACCCCACAAACCCCATCCAACACTCCCCCCCCGCATACCACCCACCCCAAATCCCGTCCAACATAGCCCCCCGCCCGCCTCCCCAAACCGTGTCCAACACCGACCCCCCCCGCCCACCCCAAACCCCATCCAATACCGCCCCCCCCGGAACCCCCGTCCACCCCACAAACCCCATCCAACACTGCCCCCCCTGCATACCACCCACCCCAAATCCCGTCCAACATTGCCCCCCTGCCCACCTACGCAAACCCTGTCCAACACCGACCCTTCCGTCCACCCCAAACCCTGTCCAACACCGCCCACCCCAAACCCTGAACAGCACTGCTCCCCACGCCCACCCCAGACCCTGTCCAATCCTGCCCCGGCCCATCCCAAACCCTGTCCAACACCGCCCCTGGTCCACCCCAAACCCCGTCCAACCCTGCCCCTGCCCACCCCAAACCCTGTCCAATACCGCCCCTGGTCCACCCCAAACCCTGTCCAACCCTGCCCCTGCCCACCCCAAACCCTATCCAACACCGCCCCCGCCCTCCCCAAACTCTGTCCAACACAGCCCTCTGCCCGCCCCCAAACCCTGTTCAACACTGCCCTGGCCCACCTCAAACCCCATCCAACACCGGCTTCTGTCCCCGACCCCAACTCCATCCAACACCCGCCCACCCCAACACCAGCCCTCTGTCCGCCCACCCCAAAACCTGTCCAACACTGCCCCCCGCCCACCCCAAACCCATCCAACACCAGCCCCTGCAAACCCCCAATCCCCATCCAACACTGCTCCCGCCTTCAAACACTGTCCAACACCGCCTCCTGCAAACCCACATACCCCGTCCAACACTGACCCCAGGCCACCTCAATCCCCCCACTGCATCCCCATCCACCCCAGAAACCCTATCCAACACTGCCCCACCGCACCCTCGTCCACCCCACAAACCGTATCCAACAATGCCCCCGCACCCCCGTCCACCCCAGAAACCCTATCCAACACCGCCCTTCCGCACCCTCGTCCACCCCACAAGCCCTATCCAACACCGCCCCTTCGCACCCCGTCCACCCCAAAAACCCTATCCAACACTGCCCTCCCACACCTCCGCCCACCCCCAAACCTGTCCAACACTACCCCCCACCCACTCCAAACCCCATCCAACACCAGCTCCTGCAAACCCCCAAACCCCATCCAACACTGCTCCCGCCTTCAAACACCATCCAACACCGCCCCCCCGCAAAGCCCCAAACAGCGTCCAACACCGCCCACTACAAACCCCCAAACCCCGTCCAACACCGCCTCCCGCCCACACCTTCGCCCTTTCCCACAAACCCGATCCAACACCGTCCCCCCGCACCTCCGTCCACCCCACAAACCTTATCCAACACTGCCCGCCGCACCCTCGCCCACCCCACAAACCCTATCCTACACTGTCCTCGCACCCCTCATACACTCCTCATACCCTATCCAACACTGCTCCCCCCTGCAACCACGTCCACCCCACAAACCCCATCCAACACTGCCCCCCTGCACCCCGTCCATCCCACAAACCCCATCCAACACTGCCTGCGCTGTACCCCATTCCAAACCACAAACCCTATCTAACACCACCCCCCCGCCACCCCCTCCACCCCACAAACCCCATCCAAAACTGTCTCCTGCAATCCCATCCACCCCACAAACCCTATCCAACTCTGCACACCTGCCCACCCCACAAGCCCTACCCAACAGTGCCCCCTCACCCCTGTCCGCCCCACAAACCCTATTCAACACTGCCCCCTGCACCCCCGCGCACCCCACAAGCCATATCCTACACCACCCCCCACACCCTCGTCCATCCCACAAACCCTATCCAATACCACCCCCCCACACACACGAGCTACCCAAAAGCCCTATCCAACACCACCCCTGCCCACCCCACAAGTCCTATCCAACACTGCCTCCCGCGCCCCCGTCCACCCCACAAGCCCTATCCAACACTGCCCACCCGGCACTTTCACCCACCCCACAAACTCGATCCAACACTGCCCCCACACTCGCCGTCCACCCCACAAACCCTATCCAAACACTGCCCGCCATGCACCCACGTCCAACCCACAAGGCCTATCCAACACTGCCCCCCTGCACCCCACAAGCCCTATCCAACACCGCCCCTTCGCACCCTGTCCACCCCACAAACCCTATCCAACACTGCTCCCCTGCACCCCGTCCAACCCACAAACCCCATCAAAAGCTGCCCCCCTGCAACACCATCCACCCCACAAGCCCCATCCAACTCTGCAACCCTGTCCGCCCCACAAGCCCGATCCAACACTGCCTGCCCTGCACCCACGTCCGACCCACAAACCCTATCCAACACTGCCCACCCGGCACTTCCACCCACCACACAAACCCGATCCAACACTGCCCCCACACTCGCCGTCCACCCCACAAACCCTATCCAAACACTGCCCACCCTGCACCCACGTCCAACCCACAAACCCTATCCAGCACTGCCCCCCCGCAACCCCGTCCACCCCACAAACCCCATCCAACAATGCCCCCCCCGCACCCAGTCCACCCCACAAACCCCATCCAACATTTTCCCCACGCACCCTCGCCCACCCCACAAACCCCATCCAACACTGCCCCCCACACCCCTCGCCCACCCCACAAACCCTATCCAAAACTGCCACCCCGCACCCATCGCCCACCGCATCCAACACTGCCCCCCCGCACCCTGCCCATCCCAAACCTAGTCCAACACTGCACCCCGCCCACCCCAAATCCCGTCCAACATTGTCCCCCGCCCGACCCCGCAAACCGCGTCCAACACCACCCCCCCGTCCAACACAAACCCTGTCTAACACCGCCGCTCCCATGCCCACCCCAGACCCTGTCCAACCTGGCCTCTGTCCAACCCTGCCACGGCCCACCCCAAAACCTGTCCAATATCACCCCTGGTCCACCCCAAACCCCGTTCCACATTCCCCCCCGCCCACCCCATACCCTGGCCAACACTGCGCGCCGTCCGCTCTCCCAAACCTCGTCCAACACAGACACCCGCCCACCCCAAACCTTGTCCAACACTGCAACCCCTGCCCACCCCAAAACCTGTCCAACACTGCCCCCTACCCATTCCAAACCACATCCAACACCAGCCCCTGCAAACCCCCAAACCCCATCCAACACCACTCCTGCCTTCAAACACCATCCAACACTGCACCCCGCAAAGCCCCAAACCCGTCCAACACCGCCCCGCCCACCCCAAAACCTGTCCAAAACTGTCCCCCACCCATTCCAAACCCCATCCAACACCAGCCCCTGCAAATCCCCTAACTCCATCCAACACCGCTCCCGACTTCAAACACCATCCAACACCGCCCCCTACAAAGCCCCAAACCCTATCCAACACCGCCCCGCCACCCCAAAACCTGTCCAAAACTGTCCCCACCCACTCCAAACCCCATCCAACACTGCCCCCCACACCCTCGCCCACCCCACAAACCCTATCCAACACTGCCCCCCACACCCATCGCCCACCCCACAAACCCTATCCAAAACTGCCACCCCGCACCCATCGCCCACCCCACAAACCCTATCCAACACTGCCACCCCGCACCCATCGCCCACCGCATCCAACACTGCCCTCCCCACACCCTGCCCAGCCCAAACCCAGTCCAACACTGCAGCCCGCCCACCCCAAATCCCGCCCAACATTGTCCCCCGCCCGACCCCGCAAACCGCGTCCAACACTACCCCCCCGCCCACTCCAAACCCTGTCCAACACCGCCGCCCCCATGCCCACCCCAGACCCTGTCCAACCCGGCCTCCGTCCAACCCTGCCACGGCTCACCCCAAAACCTGTCCAACATCGCCGCTGGTCCACCCCAAACCCCGTTCAACATTGCCCCCCTGACCATCCCAAACCCATCCAACATTGCCCCCCCGCCCACCCCATACCCTGGCCAACATTGGCCTCTGTCTGCTCCCCCAAACCTCGACCAACACCTACACCCGCCCACCCCAAACCGTATCCAACACCGCCCCCCTGCCCACCCTGTCCAACACTGCAACCACTGCCCACCCTAAACCCTGTCCAACACCACCCCCGCCCACCCCAAAACCTGTCCAACACTGCCCCCCACCCACTCCAAACCCCATCCAACACCAGCTCCTGCAAACCCCCAAACCCCATCCAACACTGCTCCCGCCTTCAAACACCATCCAACACCGCCCCCCGCAAAGCCCCAAACCCCGTCCAACACCACCCCCGTCCACCCCAAAACCTGTCCAAAACTGTCCCCCGCCCACTCCAAACCCCATCCAACACTGCTCCCACATTCAAACAGCGTCCAACACCGCCCACTACAAACCCCCAAACCCCGTCCAACACCGCCTCCCGCCCGCACCTTCGCCCTTTCCCACAAACCCGATCCAACACCGTCCCCCCGCACCTCCATCCACCCCACAAACCCTATCCTACACTGTCCTCGCACCCCTCACCCACTCCTCAAACCCTATCCAATACTACTCCCCCCCGCAACCACGTCCACCCCACAAACCCCATCCAACATTGCCCCCCTGCACCCCGCCCACCCCACAAACCCCATCCAACACTGCCCCCCTGCACCCCGTCCACCCCACAAACCCCATCCAACACTGCCCCCCTGCACTCCCGCCCACCCCACAAACCCCATCCAACACTGCCCCCCTGCACTCCCGCCCACCCCACAAGCCCCATCCAACACTGCCCGCGCTGTACCCCGTTCCAAATCACAAACCCTATCCAACACCACCCCCCCGCAACCCCCTCTACCCCACAAACCCCATCCAAAACTGTCCCCTGCAATCCCATCCACCCCACAAACCCTATCCAACTCTGCAACCCTGCCCACCCCACAAGCCTTATCCAACATTGCACCCCACCCCTGTCCTCCCACAAACCCTATCCAACACTGCCCGCCCTGCACCCATGTCCGACCCACAAACCCTATCCAACACTGCCCCCTGCACCCCATCCACCCCACTAATCCTATCCAATACTGACCCCCCCCGGCAACCCCGTCCACCCCACGAACCCTATCCAACACTGCCCCCCCCGCACTCCCCATCCACCCCACAAACCCTATCCAACACTGACCCCCCGCATCTCCACCCACCCCACAAACCCTATCCAACACTGCCCCCCTGCACCCCTTCCACCCCACAAGCCCTATCCAACACCGCCCTCCCACACCCTCGTCCACCACACAAACCCCATCCAACACTGCGCCCCCGCACTGCCATCCACCCCACAAACCCCATCCAACACTGCGCCCCTGCACTGCCATCCACCCCACAAACCCTATCCAACACTGCCCCTGCTGCACACCCGCCCACTCTACAAACCCTATCCAACACTGCCCCGCTGCACCCCTTCCACCCCACAAGCCCTATCCAACACCGCCCTCCCACACCCTCGTCCACCACACAAACCCCATCCAACACTGCGCCCCCGCACTGCCATCCACCCCACAAACCCTATCCAATACTGCCCCCCTGCACCCCGTCCACTCCACAAGCCCTATCCAACACTGCCCCCGCACTCCTCGCTCATCCCACAAACCCTATCCTACACTGCCATTCCACAACCATCACCCAACCCACAAACCCCATCCAACACTGCCCCCACTGCACCCCGCCCATCCCAAACCGCGTCCAACACCGCCTCTGCCCACCCCAAACCCTATCCAACACCGCACCTCCTCCACAGCTCACCCCAACATTGCCCCCCCCGCCCACCCCAAACTCCGTCCAACACTGCACTCTGTTCGCTCCCCCAAACCCCGTCCAACACTGCCCCCCTACCCACCTCAAACCTTGTCCAACACTGCAACCCCTGCCCACCCAAGACCCCTGTCGAACACCGCCCCTGCCCACCCCATACCCTGTCCAACACCGCCCCTGCCCACCCCAAACCCTGTCCAACACCACCCCCCACCCACCATAAACCCTGTCCAATGCTGCCCCCCCGCACGCCTCAAGCCCTGTCCAACACTGCCCCGCAACCCCAAACCCCGTCCAACACTGCCCCCGCACACCCCAAACCCCATCCAACACTGTGCCCCCGCCCATCCCAAACCCAGTCTAACACTGCCCCGGCCCACCCCAAAACCTGCCCAACACCGCCCACCCCAAATCCCATCCAACACCGCCCCCGCCCACCACAAACCGTGTCCAACACCGCCCCCGCCCACCCCAAGCCCTGTCCAACACTGGCCTCTGCCTGCCACCAAATCCCATCCAACACCGGCCCTCTGTCCACCCCCGCCCAACCCCGTCCAACACTGCCCCCCGAATCCCATCCAACACCGGCCCCGCCCACCCCAAACCCTGTCCAACACTGCCACCTCCGCCCACCCCAAACCATGTCCAACACCGCCCCCCGCCCACCCCAAGCCCCGTCCAACACTGCCCCCGCTGCCCACCCCAAACCCTGTCCAACACCGCCCCTGTCCACCCCAAATCCCGTCCAACACTGCCCCCCGCCCACCCCAAACCTCGTCCAACATTGCCCCCCAACCCACCCTAAACACTGTCCAACACTGCCCCCGCCCACCCCTAATCCCGTCCAACACTGCCCCCCGCCCACCCCAAATCCCGTCCAACAGTGCCACCCCCGCCCGCCTCTCCAAACTGCGTCCAAGACCGACCACCCACCCACCCCTAACCCTGTCCAACACCGCCCCCGGTCCACCCCAAACCCCGTCCAACAACGCGCCCCATGGCTCACCCAACACTCGGTCAAACACTGCCCCCCCGCCCACCCCAAAGCCCGTCCAACATTGCTCCTCCGCCCGCCTCCCCAAAACGCGTCCAACACCGACCTCCTGCTCACCCCCAACCCTGTCCAACACCACCCCCGGTACACTCCAAACCCCGTCCAACATCGCAACCCCCCCCCCTCACCTGTCCAACACTGCCCTCTGTCCACTCCCCCAAACCCCGTCCAACACCTCCACCCGCCCACCCCAAACCCTGTTCAACACCGCCCCCCAGCCCACCCTAAGCCCCGTCCATCACTGCCCCCCCGCCCACCCCAAACCCTCATTTTTACCACCTCAAACCCTGTCCAACACCACCCCTGCCTACCCCAAACCCCATCCAACATCGGTCCTCTGTCCGCCACCCCCAAACCCGTCCAACACTGCACCCCCAAATCCCATCCAACACTGCCCCGGCCTATCCCAAACCTGCACAACACCACCCTCCCCGCCCACCCCAAATCCTATCCAACGCCTCAGCCCACCCACCCCAAACCCTGTCCAACACCGCCTCCCCTGCCCACCCCAAACCCCATCACACACTGCCCCACCTGCCCACCCCAAACCCTGTCCAACACTGCCCCCCTGCCCACCCAAAACCCTGTCGAACACTGCCCCCGCCCATCTCAAACCCCATCCAACACTGCCGCGGCCCACCTCAAACCCCGTCCAACACTGTCCCCCGCAAACCCCGAAGTCCAGTCCAACACTGCCCCCAAACTCAAACCTCCGAACCCCATCAAACACTGCCCCCGCCCACCCCAAAACCTGTCCAACACTGCCCCCCCCACCCACCCCAAACCTCATCCAACACCAGCCCCTGCAAAACCCCAAACCCCATCCAACACTGCTCCCGCCTTCAAACACCATCCAACACTGCCCCCCCTGCAAACCCCCACACCACGTCCAACACCCGCAGGCCACCTCAAACCCCTTCCAATACCGCCCCCGCCCGCCCCACCCCACAAACCCTATCCCACACTGCCCCCTGCAACTCCGTCCAGCGCACAAACCCTATCCAACACTGCTCCCCCACACCCCTGCCCACCCCACAAACCCTATCCCACACTGCCCCCTGCAACTCCGTCCAGCGCACAAACCCTATCCAACACTGCTCCCCCACACCCCTGCCCACCCCACAAACCCTATCCAACACTGCCCCCCCGCACCTCCGTCCACCCCACAAACCCCATCCAACACTGCCCCCCTGCTGTACCCCGTCCAGCCCTCTAACCCTATCCAACCCGGATCACCCTGGGCCGCTGTCCACCCCACAAACCCCATCCAACACTGCCTGCGCTGTACCCACGTCCACCCCACAAACCCTATCCAACACCACCCCCCCCGCAACCCCCTCCACCCCACGAACCCCATCCAAAACTGGCCCCTGCAATCCCATCCACCCCACAGACCCTATCCAACTCTGCACCCCAGCCCACCCCACAAGCCCTATCCAACACTGCCCCCTCACCCCCGTCCGCCCCACAAACCCTATCCAACTCTGCCCCCCCGCACCTGCCCACCCCACAAGCCGTATCCAACACCAACCCCCCACCCACACGTCCGACCAACAAGCCCTATCCAATACCACCCCCGCCCACCCCACTAACCCTATCCAACACTGACCCCTCCCCATCCACCCCATAAACCCCATCCAAGACTGCTCCCCCTGCACCCCGTCCACCCCACAAACCCCATCCAAGACTGCCCCCCTGCACCCTGTCCACCACACAAACCCCATCCAATACCGCCCCCCCCGGAACCCCCGTCCACCCCACAAACCCCATCTAACACTCCCCCCCCCCCCCCCGCATACCACCCACCCCAAATCCCGTCCAACATAGCCCCCCGCCCGCCTCCCCAAACCGTGTCCAACACCGACCCCCCCCCGCCCACCCCAAACCCCATCCAATACCGCCCCCCCCGGAACCCCCGTCCACCCCACAAACCCCATCCAACACTCCCCCCCCGCATACCACCCACCCCAAATCCCGTCCAACATAGCCCCCCGCCCGCCTCCCCAAACCGTGTCCAACACCGACCCCCCCCGCCCACCCCAAACCCCATCCAATACCGCCCCCCCCGGAACCCCCGTCCACCCCACAAACCCCATCCAACACTGCCCCCCCTGCATACCACCCACCCCAAATCCCGTCCAACATTGCCCCCCTGCCCACCTACGCAAACCCTGTCCAACACCGACCCTTCCGTCCACCCCAAACCCTGTCCAACACCGCCCACCCCAAACCCTGAACAGCACTGCTCCCCACGCCCACCCCAGACCCTGTCCAATCCTGCCCCGGCCCATCCCAAACCCTGTCCAACACCGCCCCTGGTCCACCCCAAACCCCGTCCAACCCTGCCCCTGCCCACCCCAAACCCTGTCCAATACCGCCCCTGGTCCACCCCAAACCCTGTCCAACCCTGCCCCTGCCCACCCCAAACCCTATCCAACACCGCCCCCGCCCTCCCCAAACTCTGTCCAACATAGCCCTCTGCCCGCCCCCAAACCCTGTTCAACACTGCCCTGGCCCACCTCAAACCCCATCCAACACCGGCTTCTGTCCCCGACCCCAACTCAATCCAACACCCGCCCACCCCAACACCAGCCCTCTGTCCGCCCACCCCAAAACCTGTCCAACACTGCCCCCCGCCCACCCCAAACCCATCCAACACCAGCCCCTGCAAACCCCCAATCCCCATCCAACACTGCTCCCGCCTTCAAACACTGTCCAACACCGCCTCCTGCAAACCCACATACCCCGTCCAACACTGACCCCAGGCCACCTCAATCCCCCCACTGCATCCCCATCCACCCCAGAAACCCTATCCAACACTGCCCCACCGCACCCTCGTCCACCCCACAAACCGTATCCAACAATGCCCCCGCACCCCCGTCCACCCCAGAAACCCTATCCAACACCGCCCTTCCGCACCCTCGTCCACCCCACAAGCCCTATCCAACACCGCCCCTTCGCACCCCGTCCACCCCAAAAACCCTATCCAACACTGCCCTCCCACACCTCCGCCCACCCCCAAACCTGTCCAACACTACCCCCCACCCACTCCAAACCCCATCCAACACCAGCTCCTGCAAACCCCCAAACCCCATCCAACACTGCTCCCGCCTTCAAACACCATCCAACACCGCCCCCCCGCAAAGCCCCAAACAGCGTCCAACACCGCCCACTACAAACCCCCAAACCCCGTCCAACACCGCCTCCCGGCCACACCTTCGCCCTTTCCCACAAACCCGATCCAACACCGTCCCCCCGCACCTCCGTCCACCCCACAAACCTTATCCAACACTGCCCGCCGCACCCTCGCCCACCCCACAAACCCTATCCTACACTGTCCTCGCACCCCTCATACACTCCTCATACCCTATCCAACACTGCTCCCCCCTGCAACCACGTCCACCCCACAAACCCCATCCAACACTGCCCCCCTGCACCCCGTCCATCCCACAAACCCCATCCAACACTGCCTGCGCTGTACCCCATTCCAAACCACAAACCCTATCTAACACCACCCCCCCGCCACCCCCTCCACCCCACAAACCCCATCCAAAACTGTCTCCTGCAATCCCATCCACCCCACAAACCCTATCCAACTCTGCACACCTGCCCACCCCACAAGCCCTACCCAACAGTGCCCCCTCACCCCTGTCCGCCCCACAAACCCTATTCAACACTGCCCCCTGCACCCCCGCGCACCCCACAAGCCATATCCTACACCACCCCCCACACCCTCGTCCATCCCACAAACCCTATCCAATACCACCCCCCCACACACACGAGCTACCCAAAAGCCCTATCCAACACCACCCCTGCCCACCCCACAAGTCCTATCCAACACTGCCTCCCGCGCCCCCGTCCACCCCACAAGCCCTATCCAACACTGCCCACCCGGCACTTTCACCCACCCCACAAACTCGATCCAACACTGCCCCCACACTCGCCGTCCACCCCACAAACCCTATCCAAACACTGCCCGCCATGCACCCACGTCCAACCCACAAGGCCTATCCAACACTGCCCCCCTGCACCCCACAAGCCCTATCCAACACCGCCCCTTCGCACCCTGTCCACCCCACAAACCCTATCCAACACTGCTCCCCTGCACCCCGTCCAACCCACAAACCCCATCAAAAGCTGCCCCCCTGCAACACCATCCACCCCACAAGCCCCATCCAACTCTGCAACCCTGTCCGCCCCACAAGCCCGATCCAACACTGCCTGCCCTGCACCCACGTCCGACCCACAAACCCTATCCAACACTGCCCACCCGGCACTTCCACCCACCACACAAACCCGATCCAACACTGCCCCCACACTCGCCGTCCACCCCACAAACCCTATCCAAACACTGCCCACCCTGCACCCACGTCCAACCCACAAACCCTATCCAGCACTGCCCCCCCGCAACCCCGTCCACCCCACAAACCCCATCCAACAATGCCCCCCCCGCACCCAGTCCACCCCACAAACCCCATCCAACATTTTCCCCACGCACCCTCGCCCACCCCACAAACCCCATCCAACACTGCCCCCCACACCCCTCGCCCACCCCACAAACCCTATCCAAAACTGCCACCCCGCACCCATCGCCCACCGCATCCAACACTGCCCCCCCGCACCCTGCCCATCCCAAACCTAGTCCAACACTGCACCCCGCCCACCCCAAATCCCGTCCAACATTGTCCCCCGCCCGACCCCGCAAACCGCGTCCAACACCACCCCCCCGTCCAACACAAACCCTGTCTAACACCGCCGCTCCCATGCCCACCCCAGACCCTGTCCAACCTGGCCTCTGTCCAACCCTGCCACGGCCCACCCCAAAACCTGTCCAATATCACCCCTGGTCCACCCCAAACCCTGTTCCACATTCCCCCCCGCCCACCCCATACCCTGGCCAACACTGCGCGCCGTCCGCTCTCCCAAACCTCGTCCAACACAGACACCCGCCCACCCCAAACCTTGTCCAACACTGCAACCCCTGCCCACCCCAAAACCTGTCCAACACTGCCCCCTACCCATTCCAAACCACATCCAACACCAGCCCCTGCAAACCCCCAAACCCCATCCAACACCACTCCTGCCTTCAAACACCATCCAACACTGCACCCCGCAAAGCCCCAAACCCGTCCAACACCGCCCCGCCCACCCCAAAACCTGTCCAAAACTGTCCCCCACCCATTCCAAACCCCATCCAACACCAGCCCCTGCAAATCCCCTAACTCCATCCAACACCGCTCCCGCCTTCAAACACCATCCAACACCGCCCCCTACAAAGCCCCAAACCCTATCCAACACCGCCCCGCCACCCCAAAACCTGTCCAAAACTGTCCCCACCCACTCCAAACCCCATCCAACACTGCCCCCCACACCCTCGCCCACCCCACAAACCCTATCCAACACTGCCCCCCACACCCATCGCCCACCCCACAAACCCTATCCAAAACTGCCACCCCGCACCCATCGCCCACCCCACAAACCCTATCCAACACTGCCACCCCGCACCCATCGCCCACCGCATCCAACACTGCCCTCCCCACACCCTGCCCAGCCCAAACCCAGTCCAACACTGCAGCCCGCCCACCCCAAATCCCGCCCAACATTGTCCCCCGCCCGACCCCGCAAACCGCGTCCAACACTACCCCCCCGCCCACTCCAAACCCTGTCCAACACCGCCGCCCCCATGCCCACCCCAGACCCTGTCCAACCCGGCCTCCGTCCAACCCTGCCACGGCTCACCCCAAAACCTGTCCAACATCGCCGCTGGTCCACCCCAAACCCCGTTCAACATTGCCCCCCTGACCATCCCAAACCCATCCAACATTGCCCCCCCGCCCACCCCATACCCTGGCCAACATTGGCCTCTGTCTGCTCCCCCAAACCTCGACCAACACCTACACCCGCCCACCCCAAACCGTATCCAACACCGCCCCCCTGCCCACCCTGTCCAACACTGCAACCACTGCCCACCCTAAACCCTGTCCAACACCACCCCCGCCCACCCCAAAACCTGTCCAACACTGCCCCCCACCCACTCCAAACCCCATCCAACACCAGCTCCTGCAAACCCCCAAACCCCATCCAACACTGCTCCCGCCTTCAAACACCATCCAACACCGCCCCCCGCAAAGCCCCAAACCCCGTCCAACACCACCCCCGTCCACCCCAAAACCTGTCCAAAACTGTCCCCCGCCCACTCCAAACCCCATCCAACACTGCTCCCACATTCAAACAGCGTCCAACACCGCCCACTACAAACCCCCAAACCCCGTCCAACACCGCCTCCCGCCCGCACCTTCGCCCTTTCCCACAAACCCGATCCAACACCGTCCCCCCGCACCTCCATCCACCCCACAAACCCTATCCTACACTGTCCTCGCACCCCTCACCCACTCCTCAAACCCTATCCAATACTACTCCCCCCCGCAACCACGTCCACCCCACAAACCCCATCCAACATTGCCCCCCTGCACCCCGCCCACCCCACAAACCCCATCCAACACTGCCCCCCTGCACCCCGTCCACCCCACAAACCCCATCCAACACTGCCCCCCTGCACTCCCGCCCACCCCACAAACCCCATCCAACACTGCCCCCCTGCACTCCCGCCCACCCCACAAGCCCCATCCAACACTGCCCGCGCTGTACCCCGTTCCAAATCACAAACCCTATCCAACACCACCCCCCCGCAACCCCCTCTACCCCACAAACCCCATCCAAAACTGTCCCCTGCAATCCCATCCACCCCACAAACCCTATCCAACTCTGCAACCCTGCCCACCCCACAAGCCTTATCCAACATTGCACCCCACCCCTGTCCTCCCACAAACCCTATCCAACACTGCCCGCCCTGCACCCATGTCCGACCCACAAACCCTATCCAACACTGCCCCCTGCACCCCATCCACCCCACTAATCCTATCCAATACTGACCCCCCCCGGCAACCCCGTCCACCCCACGAACCCTATCCAACACTGCCCCCCCCGCACTCCCCATCCACCCCACAAACCCTATCCAACACTGACCCCCCGCATCTCCACCCACCCCACAAACCCTATCCAACACTGCCCCCCTGCACCCCTTCCACCCCACAAGCCCTATCCAACACCGCCCTCCCACACCCTCGTCCACCACACAAACCCCATCCAACACTGCGCCCCCGCACTGCCATCCACCCCACAAACCCCATCCAACACTGCGCCCCTGCACTGCCATCCACCCCACAAACCCTATCCAACACTGCCCCTGCTGCACACCCGCCCACTCTACAAACCCTATCCAACACTGCCCCGCTGCACCCCTTCCACCCCACAAGCCCTATCCAACACCGCCCTCCCACACCCTCGTCCACCACACAAACCCCATCCAACACTGCGCCCCCGCACTGCCATCCACCCCACAAACCCTATCCAATACTGCCCCCCTGCACCCCGTCCACTCCACAAGCCCTATCCAACACTGCCCCCGCACTCCTCGCTCATCCCACAAACCCTATCCTACACTGCCATTCCACAACCATCACCCAACCCACAAACCCCATCCAACACTGCCCCCACTGCACCCCGCCCATCCCAAACCGCGTCCAACACCGCCTCTGCCCACCCCAAACCCTATCCAACACCGCACCTCCTCCACAGCTCACCCCAACATTGCCCCCCCCGCCCACCCCAAACTCCGTCCAACACTGCACTCTGTTCGCTCCCCCAAACCCCGTCCAACACTGCCCCCCTACCCACCTCAAACCTTGTCCAACACTGCAACCCCTGCCCACCCAAGACCCCTGTCGAACACCGCCCCTGCCCACCCCATACCCTGTCCAACACCGCCCCTGCCCACCCCAAACCCTGTCCAACACCACCCCCCACCCACCATAAACCCTGTCCAATGCTGCCCCCCCGCACGCCTCAAGCCCTGTCCAACACTGCCCCGCAACCCCAAACCCCGTCCAACACTGCCCCCGCACACCCCAAACCCCATCCAACACTGTGCCCCCGCCCATCCCAAACCCAGTCTAACACTGCCCCGGCCCACCCCAAAACCTGCCCAACACCGCCCACCCCAAATCCCATCCAACACCGCCCCCGCCCACCACAAACCGTGTCCAACACCGCCCCCGCCCACCCCAAGCCCTGTCCAACACTGGCCTCTGCCTGCCACCAAATCCCATCCAACACCGGCCCTCTGTCCACCCCCGCCCAACCCCGTCCAACACTGCCCCCCGAATCCCATCCAACACCGGCCCCGCCCACCCCAAACCCTGTCCAACACTGCCACCTCCGCCCACCCCAAACCATGTCCAACACCGCCCCCCGCCCACCCCAAGCCCCGTCCAACACTGCCCCCGCTGCCCACCCCAAACCCTGTCCAACACCGCCCCTGTCCACCCCAAATCCCGTCCAACACTGCCCCCCGCCCACCCCAAACCTCGTCCAACATTGCCCCCCAACCCACCCTAAACACTGTCCAACACTGCCCCCGCCCACCCCTAATCCCGTCCAACACTGCCCCCCGCCCACCCCAAACCCTGTCTAACACTGCCCCCGCCCACCCCAAACCTCGTCCAACACTGCCCCCCAACCCACCCTAAACACTGTCCAACACTGCCCCCGCCCACCCCTAATCCCATCCAACACTGCCCCCCCGCCCACCCCAAACCCAGTCTAACACTGCCCCGGCCCACCCCAAAACCTGCCCAACACCGTCCACCCCAAATCCCATCCAACACCGCCCCCGCCCACCACAAACCGTGTCCAACACCACCCCTGCCCACCCCAAACCCTGCCCAACATCACGCCCCTGCCCACCCCAAACCCTGCCCAACATCACGCCCCTGCCCACCCCAAACCCTGTCCAATACCACCCCCGCCCAACACAAACCCTGTCCAACACCGCCCCCGCCCACCTCAAAACCTGCCCAACACTGCCCTCCCCGTCTACCCCAAATCCCATCCAACACCGCCCACGCCCACCCCAAACCCTGTCCAACACCGCCCCTGTCCATCCCAAATCCCATCCAACACTGCCCTCCCGCCCACCCCAAACCCTGTCCAACACTGCCCCCGCCCACCCCAAACCCTGTCCAACACTGCCACCGCCCACCCCAAACCCTGTCCAACACTGCCACCACCCACCCCAAACCCTGTCCAACACTGCCCTAAACACTGACCAACACCGACCCCGGCCCACCCCAAAACCTGCCCAACACTGCCCTCCCTGCCCACCCCAAATCCCATCCAACACCGCCCACGCCCACCCCAAACCCTGTCTAACACCACCCTTGCCCACCCCAAATCCCATCCAACACCGCCCACGCCCACCCCAAACCCTGTCCAACACCAGCTCCACCCACCCCAAATCCCATCCAACACCGACCCCCCCACCCTCCCCAAATCCCATCCAACACCGCCCCCGCTCACCCCAAACCCTGAATAAACACTGCCCCCGCCCACCTCAAACCCCATCCAACACCGGCCTCTGTCCACACCCCACAACCCCATCCAACACGGTCCCCGCCAACCCCAACACCAGCCCTCTGTCCGTCCACCTCAAACCCCGTCCAACACCGCCCCCCGCAAACTCCCAAACCCGTCCAACACCGCGCCCGCCCACCCCAAAATCTGTCCAACACTGCCACCCTACCCACCCCAAAACCCATCCAACACCAACCCTGCAAACCCCCAAACCCCATCCAACACCGCTCCCGCCTTCAAACACTGCCCAACACTGCCCCCTGCAAACCTCCAAACCCTGTCCAACAGCGCCCCCCCAGGCCGCCTCAAACCCCTTCTAATACTGCCCCCCTGCCCGCACCCTCACCCACCTCTCAAACCCTATCCAACACAGCCCCCATGCACCCCTCGCCAACCCCAAAATCATATCCAACACTGCCCCCCGCAACCCCTCATCCACCCCACAAACTCTATCCAACACTGCCCCCCCGCACCCTCGCCCACCCCACAAACCCTATCCAACACTGCCCCCTTCACCCCATCCACCCCACAAACCCTATCCAACAGTGCCCCCCCGCACCCCCTGTCCAATCCACAAACCCCATCCACCACAAACCCCATCCACCCCACAAACCCCATCCAACACCAACCCCCATTTCCCCCCCCGTCACCCCCTGCCCCCACCTCCCCTCTCTGGGGCAGATGGACTGGACATCAACAACAAGACTGCTGCTACTGTCTTTTGGGGTTTGAGTCTCCAAATAGCACGCGCGCAGACACACACGCACACACAACTTTTTTCTGCACCGTTTTTTGACAGGTTCCACCTCTGCCCTGTACAGAACAAGGTTAAAGACATTATTTGGGGAAGGGGGGTTTAGGGTTCGCACCTGTGTAGAACTCCAGGGAAAGTGTGGGAACAGAGAGAGAGGGTGGGAGGTCAGTCATTTAGAGATGGTGCCTGCGCTCCCATCAGTCCAGGACTGTTCTCGGCAGCATTTTCAATCAGTGTAAACAAAAGACGTGATCAGTATTGGACACACATCTTTGATGTAATCTTTCTGTGGGGACCTCAAGATCTTCTTTGGATAATCCAATTTTGGGATAATTGATATTCAGACAATCAAGGTTCCCCTGTATTGCATTTTGGTAAAACAAACAAGGGCAGGGCTTATACAATTAATGGGAGAAAGTGAGGACTGCAGATGCTGGAGATTAGAGTCAAACAGTGTGGTGCTGGAAAAGCACAGCCGGTCAGGCAGCATCTGAGGAGCAGGAAAGTCGACGTTTTGAGCATAAGTCCTTCATTAGGGCTCTGAGTCATGTTGTAGAATGAGACCCCTAGGGGTTCAGGTACATAATTCTTTGACATTTGTATCACAGGGAGACAGGATAGTTAAGAAGACATTTAGCATGCTTGCCTTCATTGCTCAGACCTTTCAGTGTTGGTGTTGAGATGTCATGTTGAAATTAAACAGGATGTTGATGAGGTTTCTTCTAGAATACTGTATCCAGTTCTGGTTGTCCTGTTATAGGAAGTATATTATTAAGCTGGAAAGGGTCCAGAAAAGATTTACCAGGATGTTGCCAGGAACGGAGGATTTGAGGTATCAAACTAAATTGGAAAGGGGCTTTTCTCACTGGAACATAAGAGGCTGAAGGGTGACATTATTGAGATTTATAAATTCATGAGGGGCATAGATAAGATGAATTACAGGGGTCATTTCCATAGGATAGGGGGGTTCAAAACTAGTGGGTATATTTTGAAGGTGAGAGGAAAAAATTTTAAAAAGGACATGAGGGACAACTTTTTTAAACAGACAGTGTTTTGAGTGTGGAATGAGCTGCCAGCTACAGTGGATGCAGCTACAGTTACAGCATTTAAAAGACATTTGGATAAGTTCATGAATAGGAAAAGTTTGGAGGGAGATAGGCCAAGCACAGGCAGGTGGGACTAGTTTAGTTTGGGAACATGATCAGTGTGGACTGGTTGGACCAAAGGTTCTGTTTACATGCTGTATGACTGTATGATTTGGTGGCTTTGCAAAGCAGTCTGGGAGATCAAATTTGGCCATTCCAAATCATGACCAGCTGCCTGATGAGATCTAAACTTCTTATAGTGTTCGCTTAACCAGGGAAGTACACTTTTAAAAGTTTATTGTCATCTGTGAGACACTGTTAAGATATCCTAAAGAGATGCTAGATAATTCTTCTTTCCATTTTTAATTTATTATTGGTTTGTTCTGAATGATAGAAAGTTTTATGCTAGGAATTTGTATTCATACACAAGTTTTTTGAAGTTACTCTAGGTTTGTCAAACATGGTGAGACGAGATATACTTTGCTTCTGGTGTGGACTAGGTCTCACCATGTTGTACATTCACCTCTTAGTTAAGCTCAACTCCAAAGGCTTGAATAAAAATCGAGTACTGTGGATGTTTCAAATCAGTAACACAATAGAAACTGCTGGAAAAGCTCAGCAGGTCTGGCAGCATCTGTAGAGAGAAATAGGAGTTGGATCGAGGGGATGTTAATTTAGTCCAATCAGGGAGCTCTGGCTGACGGATGAAAAGAGGAGTGTCACAGATGCTGATTCTCTGAGAGCTGACTCTGAAGAAGCAGTGCTAAAGTTAAGGACTGCTCATGTGTAACTAAAGGATGACTTGGTAATGGGATACTGGCCTCTGTGAAGTTCTGAGGAAGGGTCGCTGGATCCAAAGCATTTACTTGGATTTATCTCCACAGATGTTGCCAGACCTGCTGAGCATTTTCAGTAATTTCTGTTTCTGGTTCTAAAGGCTCAAATCTTAGCTGACACCCCAGTAGAAAGAAAATCAGTAAAACTGGTTAATGAAGCATATTTGTCTGACTTAGAGTCATAGAGATATACAGCATTGAAACAGACCCTTCGGTCCAACCCGTCCATGCCGACCAGATAGCCCAACCCAATTTAGTCCCACATGGCCCATATCCCTCCAAACCCTTCTTATTCATATACCCATCCAAATGCCCCTTAAATGTTGCAATTGTATCAGCCTCCACCACATCTTCTGGCAGCTCATTCCATACACGTACCACCCTCTGCGTGAAAAAGTTGCCCCTTAGGTCTCTTTTATATCTTTCCCCTCTCATCCTAAACCAATGCCCTCTAGTTCTGGACTCCCCCACCCCAGAGAAAAGACTTTGTCTATTTATCCTATCCATGCCCCTCATAATTTTGTAAATCTCTATAAGGTCACCCCTCAGCCTCTGATGCTCCAGGGAGAACAGCCCCAGCCTGTTCAGTCTCTCCCTGTATCTCAAATCCTCCAACCCTGGCAACATCCTTGTAAATCTTTTCTGAACCCTTTCAAGTTTCACAACAAGTTTCCGATAGGAAGGAGACCAGACTTGCACGCAATATTCCAACAGTGGCCTAACCAATGTCCTGTACAGCCGCAACATGACCTCCCAACTCCTGTACTCAATACTCTGACCAATAAAGAAAAGCATACCAAATGCCTTCTTCATTATCCTATCTACCTGCGACTCCACTTTCAAGAAACTATGAATCTGCACTCCAAGGTCTCTTTGTTCAGCAACACTCCCTAGGACCTTACCATTAACTGTCTATGTCTTGCTAAGATTTGCTTTCCCAAAATGTAGCACCTCGCATTTATCTGAATTAAACTCCATCTGCCACTTCTCAGCCCATTGGCCCATCTGGTCCAGATCCTGTTGTAATCTGAGGTATCCCTCTTCGCTGTCCACTACACCTCCAATTTTGGTGTCATCTGCAAACTTACTAACTGTACCTCTTATGCTCGCATCCAAATCATTTATGTAAATGACAAAAAGTAGAAGGCCCAGCACCAATCGTTGTGGCACTCCACTGGTCACAGGCCTCCAGTCTGAAAAACAACCCTCCACCACCACCTTCTGTCTTCTACCTTTGAGCTAATTCTGTATCCAAATGGCTGGTTCTCCCTGTATTCCATGAGATCCAACCTTGCTAATCAGTCTCCGATGGGGAACGTTGTCGAATGTCTTACTGAAGTTCATATAGATCACATCTACTGCTCTGCCCTCATCAATCTTCTTTGTTACTTCTTCAAAAAACTCAATCAAGTTTATGAGACATGATTTCCCACGCACAAAGCCATGTTGACTATCCCAAATCAGTCTTTGCCTTTCCAAATACATGCATATCCTGTCCCTTAGGATTCCCTCCAACAACTTGCCCATCACCGAGGTCAGGCTCACCGGTCTATAGTTCCCTGGCTTGTCTTTACTGCTCTTCTTAAACAGTGGCACCACGTTTGCCAACCTCCAGTCTTCCGTCACCTCACCTGTGACTATCGATGATACAAATATCTCAGTAAGAGGCCCAGCAATCACTTCTCTAGCTTCCCACAGAGTTCTCGGGTACACCTGATTAGGTAAAAAGTGAGGTCTGCAGATGCTGGAGATCAGAGCTGAAAATGTGTTGCTGGTTAAAGCGCAGCAGGTCAGGCAGCATCCAAGGAACAGGAAATTCGACGTTTCGGGCCAGAGCCCTTCATCAGGAATTGCTCTGGCCTGAAATGTCGAATTTCCTATTCCTTGGATGCTGCCTGACCTGCTGCACTTACACCTGATTAGGTCCTAGGGATTTATCCACCTTTAACCTTTTCAAGACATCGAGCACTTCCTCCTCTGTAATCTGGACATTTTGCAAGATGTCACCATCTATTTCCCTACAGACTATATCTGCCATATCTTTTTCCACAGTAAATACTGATGCAAAATATTCATTTAGTAGCTCCCCCATTTTCTGTGTCTCCACACAAAGGCCACCTTGCTGATCATTGTGGGGCCCTATTCTCTCCCTAGTTACTCTTTTGTCCTTAATATATTTGTAAAAACCCTTTGGATCCTCATATTTGCCAAAGCTATCTCATGTCCCCATTTTGCCCTCCTAATTTCCCGCTTAAGTATACTCTTACTTTCTTTATATCCTTCTAAGGATTCACTTGATCTATCCTATCTATACCTGACATATGCTTCCTTCCTTTTCTTAACCAAACCCTCAATTTCTTTAGTCATCCAGCGTTCCCTATACCTACCTGCCTTCCCTTTCACCCTGACATGAATATACTTTTCTCTGGATTCTTGTTATCTCATTTCTGAAGGCTTCCCATTTTCCAGCCATCCCTTTACCTGCGAAAATCTGCCTCCAATCAGCTTTCGAAAGTTCTTGCCTAGTACCGTCAAAATTGACCTTCCTCCAATTTAGAAATTCAACTTTTAGATCTGGTCTATCCTTTTCCATCACTATTTCAAAACAAATAGAATTATGGTCATTGACCCCAAAGTGCTCTCCCACTGAAACCTCAGTCACCTCCCAGAGTAATTCATACAGACCAAGGACCTGGCTTTAAAAACCAGGACTTTAACATGTGGTGTACCGCTCATGGGATACAGCTTGAGTTTAGCACACCTTACCATCCTGAATCGGCAGGAAAGGTAGAACGGAGAAACCAAGATGTCAAACTAGCCTTGGCAAAATTATTGTGCACTCGCGGTGGTAGTTGGAGTCAATGGTTGAAGGAGGTGCAGCTGGCCATCAATAATACACCCATAGATCTCTTAGGAGCAGAGAACCATATAACTCCGCACTATTTGAGATATGGAGTACAAATGAATACAGAAAATAAGCCTGAAATAGAAACCCAAACTAAACTTAAAAAAGAATGGATAGATCTCCTAAAAACTAAAAAAGAAGAATTAAGACAACAAAGGGAACAGAAAATTCAAGAAGACAGAAAATTTTGGCAACCTAAAGTAGGAGATTGGGTACAAGAGAAAAAACAAAATAAATCAGGAAGAGCCTTTAAAGCCCGCTATCATTTGCCTCAACAGATAATCCAAGTAGGAAATAGGACAGTGACAGTCGGGAAGGAAGGCAAGGAAAGGACTTTATCTGTAGATAATATAAGACCAGTTAACAAAGACTAAGAACATGGCAGATTGGATGGCTGTATATTTAGGAGAAGAAGAGAAACACAGGGAACAAATGGAGGGATTTTTAACCTCCAAGAGAGATGTAAACAGCAGAAATGAAAAAAAATTGGAAACAAATATTTAAAGAAAAAAAAAACAAAAACAGAACAATATGGAGTTAGGACAATTAGGGAAAGGCAAAAGGATACCAAAAGTAAAGAAACCCTCCTAAACTTAAATCAAAAAAACAAAAAAAAAACCAAGAAAGAAGAGACTAAGACGATTAAACAAAAGAAGCTCACGGCAGAACACTGCTCTAAGTGTAATATAGTTCAACACACCCTACTATTTATAGTATTAGCCTTTCTAACTAAAGGATGGATACTTCAGGCAGTAATAAAGCGCAGCCTGGAATGTAACACAGGTAATAACCCCGACAGCAACAGTAACTCGACAAATTCAGCAGGAATGCCTCTAATAATAGGAGGATTAACCCTATCTAACATGGCCCTAGTAATGTTAGGACTAATTGCGCAAGCTCAAAAATATGAAACTTGGACAGATCCAAGACCCTCAGCAGAAATAATAGGAGAAGAAATTATAGGACACACATACACCTTAGACATAATAGGCTTAAAACAGGAGCTTGGGAATGAAAACCAAGAACAAGATCAAAGAATAGATAATCTTATACAAAATTGGATAGACAAATTACTATCTTATAGTATACAAAATGTTACAACAAATGAAGAAACCTCAGAGAGAGATAGATGGCTCTACTGTTTATACAAAACGTATAACTGTTCAGACTATCAGAGTCCAGGATCGAAAAACCACTATAACTGCTCCTATCCACATATTGGCAACCCCCTAACTAATATGAACACTCACCAACCGATAATACTATATGCAAACTCTACTTGGCACTACCAAGAAGGAGGTGACCAAGGACAAAGATGAAATGCCAGTGGTGACACGGATCAGGCTTACCTCACCCTACTAAGACAAGATGATACGCAAGTTCAAGGATTAGGAACTTATTACCTTAAGAAAATGTTTAAAGAAAATGAAACACTGATAATATGCGATCCTACCATCTTTAACCAATCCAAGTCCAGAGAACAAATAGGAGAATTACTAAAGAAACCAGTAAACTTTACGAAGTTATTCAGACAAGATATAGATGTCTGTAACCACTTTGCCTTAGGGTATGAAGCAGAATTATCCTTACCTAAAGAGACCAAGGGAAAGAATGGGAAGATGTAAACCACAAGAGACAAACAAATGAATCCTGTTACTATTATTATAAAAATAACACTCATATAATTGGATGCACCGATAAAGCCACACAATGTTATAGTCCATCAGGATACAATACCGCTCTCCTCCAAAACTGCCCAAATGATAATAGAGCAAAAAGAAATGAAACCCATGGACCATGGTCCTGCAAAATTCCCAACTCAGGAAAAGTAGTATATATAGAACACGGTAGATTTAAATGTGGATACACTTATGAAGTTCCTTAGGATAATTACTATGAAAATAATACCAAACAGTATAACACTGAGGCAGAAAACCCAGATGGAAATCAAACATCTAAATGGAAATCAGTATATCAAGACTGGAAAAAATTAAAATACTTCTTAAAAGACCCACAAAGACAGGGAACTGAAATAAAAGTAGAAAATACAACTCTGTACTGCTACCATTGGGGCAGGATGTACTGCTACAAAACAAAGCAGAATGCCACCTTTTGGGAACAATCTTCTCCTGATAGATGGCTGGTGATAACCACAAATCAAAAAAAGCAGTAACAGCAACGATAATGATAATAATAATAATAATAATAGACAACAACAGGCAGAAGCATATATTAAGGATTTATTCAAAAATCAGAAAATACAATGGGAAAACTCAAAAAACCTAATAATAGAAGTGATAACAATCAAAAAAGACCAAGCCTGGCAAATTGCCTTTAATGACCTTAGAAATCAATTAAATGTAATAACTAGACGATGGTTGCATAACACCGTAAGAACAGAAAACAGGACAATAGCTGACTTAACCTCAAGGGTATACAGATCCCACGTGGAAAACAAAGATCAACAACTAAAGATCTCACTAGTAGAGATCAAATCCATTCTCACAAACGAAAATTACGAAACTAAAATAAAACAACCAATTTGGCAAAGCCTAAAAAATGGGTGGCTAAAAAAGGAAAAATGTATTCAAATTAACAATCAGCCTCAACTGATCGAATTCTCTAATTTAATCCTATTAAAACCCTGTGATAATAACAAGGTTCAATATGTTAAAAAAGATTGCCAGATAGAGTACTTCCATCTGGAAATACCTGGCTAACAAACCAGTCAGGAGAATTTAATGTTACGACAGGACATGTCGGATGTAATGACAAAATTATGAGACAAAACAGAGAAACTTATAAGAACCCGGCAGAAAAACATTAATCTAAAAATAGAAAAACCCAAACCTGACCTAGAACATTTTGAAAGAATGCTAACCATCTATTCAGAAAAGCAATGGATGGAGATAACCTTCTCGGGCCCAACGGATGACGAGAAGCTAAAGACCCTCCAGAACCTAATATCAAAAGAAAGGAAGGCTGACCAAAAAACTCTACAGGAAGAGATAAAAATATGTGTAGAAGAATCAAGAAAAAATTGGTATGATAACTTGCATATTAATGCAGGGACTATGTCAGCATTACAAACTACTGCAAACATTTGGGTGCAAATCTATGATTGGATTTATTGGATTCTATCATGGCTTGGCCTAGAACAACATACACCGCTCTTAGTGAGACTTATCCTACTCTGGGTGTTTGTGGTCGTAATTTGGCCATTTCTCAAGCCATTAATCAAGGGATTGATTCCAGAACGAAAATAAACCACATTCTGCTTCCTCGACCGGCAAGCATGGATGAAACCACAACCAAATACCAAGAAGTCCTAGACTTCCTGGGAAAACAAAACCAAGACTTACTTGGGACTCTGAACTATTGTGAAGGAACGGGAATTTCTCGAACCAATGTGATATTTTCTCCCACATGAAAGAACAATTTAGCCCTGTAGTCATGCCCGTAAGTCTATGGGACGCCTACTGCCACCACCTACCCATTATAGGAGGAAACATTCTGAAAGGACTCCAGCTCCTTTGGGGCTTGGTAGAATATAAATGGGTCCATTTGACCCTAGGTATAGGACTAATTCTCACAATTATGATTGGCTTTGAATTTAAACGAAGAAAATTTGAAATTACTAAGGGAGAATGGGGATCGTTTTTAACACTGATCTCCTCAACCATAATCATATCTTTTAATTACGAACCAGAATGGGCCATTTCTTGTGCTACCATTCACTTGATTCTAAAGACATTAATTGTCTGTCATTCGGTCTTAACACAGACCTCAAACCAGGATAAACCTTCGTTTGTCCAAACCAAAAACCAAACCAAACCTTTGAAACACAGACGCGACCCGTCTTTGGGTGACGCTAAATCAGAAAAACAAAATAAGTCCAAGCAACTACCACCTTGGAAGAAACCAAAACCACAGAAAACCTGCGTACCAAAATGGAACCAAAAACTTACATTACTGGAACTCAACAAACCCTCTGCATCTATGCGGAAAAAAAAACCTCAATATTCCTTTATCAATATCCAAAAATTAAAGAATGGGTAACTAGAAAGAAGGAAACCAACACCACACGGAATACGGATGGTGGACTGAGCCAAGAACAGTTCTAAAAGAACACAACATTGGACAATGTTTAAATTGTAATGGACGTAAAAAGGCACAGAGACTAATATGCACATTTTGCTCAATGCTATTCGAAGAATTGAATATGAACATATTACTTTCTGTATGCAAACCAACAAAGATGTTGCCAGACCCAGATTTGATCAAAGGGGAACGCATTCGACAAACACCCCTTTCAAAAGAATATATGGTACAGTATGACCGTAGAAGAGGCCATAACCTGGCTGAACACTTAATGATACTCTCCAAAGGAAAATATACCTTTGTGGACTGTCTGAACTATGTTGCAAAACTACAAAAGCGGAATGAAGAAAACCTAACTGACCTAAACATGCTCCGATCCAACATAAAACAAGACGAGTTTAATTACGTAACCAGAGAAGCCAACAGACCGTTACCTCATCCACAAATCGATATGATAACCGAATGGTCAAAATGGACATGGTCACCTAAAGCCATAGAAACGGTGGTAACTTATACATCACCGACCCATGATTGGAAATGGACGGAAAGAGAATATAAGAACCCACCTGGATACAATGACTGCCTCCTGAGGGAACTCCGGAGAAAACACAAAATATCCCCCTACATGGCATGCGAAAGAGACCGCAAACAGGATCTCAAAGACTACCATGAGTACAAAATGAGGATTCTGAATGAAAGACCAAAACGGATGGTCCAACAAACTTCATGGTACAGTTGGAAACACGATGGCTGTCAAGGCCCCGAACCAAAACCAACATGGAAACCAGAGGTCCGGCTCTTTGACCACCAACATGATTGGAAACGAAATCCACTGATGAAATTCGTCGGAACCCCAACAACTGAATCTGATCATGAAACCCGCCATGGGAAGTCTGACTCAGAATAATTTCGCATAATTAAATGAAATGTATGCGTTGATTTAATGTTGCCTTTTCCGCTTTACTCACAATAGCTCTCATAATAAGAGCGTCAACTGCAACAAACTACACCGCTGATGAATAAAGTGAAGATAATAATAATGGAGCGCAGAAAAACGAAAAACTCCTGATACATGCTGCTATTGGTACAACAATCATTGTAGAACTCTGTTCAGCTATCATTTGAACTTTTTAAAGACACATGGGGAAATCTCGCTTTTCAAGAGGGGGATGTCACGGGATCCATTACTTCTTCATGAAAAGACTCGATTCCTCTGTGGAATTTTACCTGATTATATTATATTGTATAAGATTAAGCTTGTGGGCGGCACGGTGGCACAGTGGTTAGCACTGCTGCCTCACAGCGCTTGAAGACCCGGGTTCAACTCCCGACTCAGGCGACTGACTGTGTGGAGTTTGCACGTTCTCCCCGTGCCAGCGTGGGTTTCCTCCGGGTGCTCCGGTTTCCTCCCACAGTCACAAAGATGTGCGGGTCAGGTGAATTGGCCATGCTAAATTGCCCGTAGTGTTAGGTAAGGGGTAAATGTAGGGGTATGGGTGGGTTTCGCTTCGGCGGGTCGGTGTGGACTTGTTGGGCCGAAGGGCCTGTTTCCACACTGTAAATCTAATCTAAATCTAATCTTAACAACAATGATGCTATTAACTCGTTAAGTGTCATGGGATCCGTCTACTTCTTCATGAAAAGACTCGATTCCTCTGTGGAATTTTACCTGATTATATTATATTGTATAAGATTAAGCTTAACAGCAATGATGCTATTAACTCGTTAAGTGTCATGGGATCTGTCTACTTCTTCATGAAAAGACTCAATTCTTCTGTGGAATTTTACCTGATTATATTATATTGTATAAGATTAAGCTTAACAGCAATGATGCTATTAACTCGTTAAGTGTCATGGGATCTGTCTACTTCTTCATGAAAAGACTCAATTCTTCTGTGGAATTTTACCTGATTATATTAGATTGTAGCAACAATGATACTATTAACTCTTTATTGTATTTTAGCCTAGCAACAATTAAGTATAACTATGACTATGTGGCAACTGCTCTCTACCAGCTACTTATCAGCTACTTATTGTTTTCTCAGCTAATTAAGTGTTTAACGCGACCTTTAAACAATGCTGACCGAGGCACAGTTTGAGATTCCAGTTCTTTAAACAAATGATGTAATTGCTTAACTTAGACTATAAGGGATATAAAAGCAGAGCTAAAACAGACAGAACTCACTCTTGTCTTGAAACATAGACAATGAGTCACCCAACCATCCTCTGAACCACCAGGCTTGCAGAAAAGACACATTTGTGCAAAATACGGACCGATCGGATGAAACATACGGACGGCTAAGAGCTTGCTGAAATACGCCTGCCTAAAAGATTCTCGGTTGAGGCACTGCATTCTAGCCTGAAGAAGATACAATCTGAACCAACTAGCTGATACACGCTAGTCTATGAAGATCCCATTTGGGACACTCAGGTATTAAGCTCTGCTTTTATCCTAGGTATCTTTTAAGAACATTCAAAAAGGCTGTAACGATTGTGATTAACTGAAAACATCTGATTGTGAGTATTCAACTTATTATATTGATAAATTTCTATTATATTTTACACCACACACTTCGTATTCGCCGAACCTTTATTTGATAAGATATGTTTACCATTGTGTTGGTATGTTAAGTCTAGAACTTAGCTGAGAAGGCATTAGGATTGACTTAAAGTGAATCCCTCTCACTCCTAGGTGAAAGGATAAACTGAAGGGACCTAGAGACCTGCGATAAACCCAGCCGAGTTTGTAGCTATCAGGACCATACAGTCAATAGGGACCACTGGTAAACTTGACAGGTAACGGCCTCAGGTATATGCCCGAGGTACTGTAGTTTAATCCGGTAGTAACCCATACCTATTGAGGATATCCACCTGAATAACATAACAAGGTCAAGTTTTGCACCTTCTCTAGTGGGTACATTGAAATACTGAATCAGAAAATTGTCTTATACACACTTAAGAAATTCTTCTCCATCTAAACCTTTAACACTATGGCAGTCCCAGTCGATGTCTGGAAAGTTAAAATTCCCTACCATAACTACCCTATTATTCTTACAGACAGCTGAGATCTCCTTACAAGTTTGTTTCTCAATTTCCCTCTGACTATTGGGGGGTCTATAATACGACCCCAATAAAGTGATCATCTCTTTCTTATTTCTCAGTTCCACCCAAATAACTTCCCTGGATGTATTTTCGGGAATATTTTCCCTTAGCACAGATGTAATGCTATCCCTTATCAAAAATGCTACTCCCCCTCCTCTCTTGCCTCCCTTTCTATCCTTCCTGTAGCATTTGTATCCTGGAACATTAAGCTGCCAGTCCTGCCCATCCCTGAGCCATGTTTCTGTAATTGCTATGATATCTCAGTCCCATGTTCCTAACCATGCCCTGAGTTCATCTGCCTTCCCTGTTAGGCCCCTTGCATTGAAATAAATGCAGTTTAATTTATTAGTCCTACCTTGTCCCTGTCTGCCCTGACTGTTTGACTCACTTCTGTTCTCAGCTGTACCCGTCTCAGATTGATCCGTTTCCTCACTATCTCCCTGGGTCCCACACCCCCACCTTACTAGTTTAAATCCTCCCAAGCAGTTCTAGCAAATTTCCCTGCTGGTATATTAGTCCCCTTCCAATTTAGGTGCAATCCGTCCTTCTTGTACAGGTCACTTCTACCCCAAAAGAGATTCCAATGATCTAAAAATGTGAATCCTTCTCCCATACACCAGCTCCTCAGCCATGCATTCATCTGCTCTATACTCCTAGTCCTCCCCTCACTAGCTCATATCACTGGGAGTAATCCAGATATTCCTACCTTGAGGACCTCCTTTTTAAATTTCTGCCTAACTCTCTCATCTCCCTTCAGAGTCTTAACTTTTTCCCTTCCAATGTCATTGGTTCCAATGTGGACAATGACCTCCTGCTGGCTCCTCTTCCCCATGAGAACATTCTGCACCCTCTCTGAGACATCCTTGATCATGGCACCAGGGAAACAACACACCTTCTGCTTTTCCTCTGCTGGCCACAGAAACGTCTGTCTGTACCTCTGACTACAGAATCCCCTAACACAATTGATCTCTTGGAAGCTGACGTACCCCTCGTTGCATTAGAGCCAGTCTCAATACCAGAAACTTGGCTGTTCGTGCTACGTTCCCCTGAGAATCCATTGCCCCCTACATTTTCCAAAACAGCATACCTGTTTGAAATGAGTATATCCACAAAAGACTCCTGCACTAGCTGCCTACCTGTCTTACCCTTCCTGAAGTTAACCCATCTATATGACTGTATCTGAGACTTTCCCCCCTTCCTAAAACTTGCCATCCATCACATACTGTTGCTGTTGCAAATTCCTAATTGCTTCTATCTGCCTCTCCAACCGATCCACTCAAACTGATAAGATTCGCATCCAACAGCATTTATGGCAGATATAATCCGCAGTAACTCTTAAACTCTCTTTAAACTCCCACATCTGACAAGAAGTACATATCACTGCAAAGGCCATTTTTGCTCCTTCACAATCTACAGACCCAGAAAATAACACTGTCTTATTCCTCTACAAATACTGCCCCAGGTTAAATTAATAGCTATGGCTTATATTTTAAGTTTAATTAAGAGACTTATCTCCAAAAACATAATCAAGAAAGAATCCACTATACTCACTACTGCAGCCCTTCTCTTGAACAGAATTGAAACAAGTAACTTATCTGATTCTGTGCTGTGAACTTCGCCCAACAGTTTCTCTAAGATTAGTTGTGAAATTCACTGTTTGTTAATTTTCCCAGATGCACTCCCATGTCCAGTGATACATGAATTCAAACAGCAAAGGCAGTAACTGTGTCAGTTCTCTCTCCCCTGCACTGTCCTCACCATGTGCTTCCTTTGTTTGCTCTTCTCCCTTTTAAAACTGCTGTTGTTTTGACTTTTTTTCCCAAAGTTCCAAAACAATGCAATAGCATATGAAACAGTAATTGCTGCTCCTGGAATTCAAGGAAATCACCTCCAGCACCTAAAATACCTCCAAAAAAGGAGCAGTTCTTACAGCCAGAAATTTTTCCCGTCCTCCATCTTGGATTACCCAGCATCCTCCCCTTGCATGTTTCAAAGCGAAACACCAGTACAACCAGAACATTAATTTCTAAGTATTGCTATGTTTTTTTACCCTCTGGGACCTCAGTGTGAGATAACTTCGCTTATCAAAGGTGGATAGCATATTCTGCTGCCTCAGCAGGAAAAAAACTGGCACTTTTCAAAGAAGAGCAGGGGAATTATCCATTGTGTCACTTATTTCTCAACTATTACTAATCAAACATTTTGTCCACTCACTGATCTTTGTGGAAGTTTTGTAGTGATTGTAAAAAGGTCAGCCAGATGGATCTTATAGAAAATGAATTCCCTAACTGAGGCTGTTAACCTGATCCAATCAGGGACCCCTGGCTGTCAAATACAAACAGAGTGTCAGACATCCTGATAATGGCCCCTGTGAAGTTATGTCATCCTCCATTGTCACTAATACTATTTGGGTTGTTCTGAGGATGTGAAAGTTGTTATGAAAATGAAAGTTCTTTCATTTTGCCATTTGCTGACTTTACTGACATAGAGGAATTAATGTGAGAATGTAAACATAATTGAACAAACGTCATTGATTCTATTCATCAAAAAGCTGAAGAGACCGAGAGGGAATGAGAGTGGTAAGAGAGTGAGTGAGTGAGAAAGAGAGCGAGAAAGAGAGAGAGCTAATCCACAGCACAACACAGTCCTCAATAAGTTATAGGTTAAAATAGCTACCTATCACACTTAAAGGAGAAATGCAGTTAATTAATGAGGAAGCTGTTAAATTGCATTTATAACATAAACACTGACTGCTTTACTCTACTGAAATTATGCCATTTTCATCCTGAGCAATAACTGAGAGGGTCCTCTAACTCTTGTGTGTCTGGCATTGAAAAGATTGCTGCACTCAGATCAAGAACTCCTGGAGGATTATGCACTTTAACAGGATACATTTCATCGACTGCTTGGCATTGCCTACCCTGCGGCCTCCTTTCACACTTCCTCTACCCATCTGTTCTCGTCCTTGGCTCTCCACAAAAAGCTCTTGATGCTGGTGAGCAAAGCTATGATTTTGCCCCTTAGGGCCCATGGGGCTGAACGTTGGTTCAGCCATCTGTTATACAACCAGCCTGACTTTACTCTTCACTAAAGGCAAGTAAGCAGGGAGAGTGGAAATAGGTGGGGTGTAAAATGGAGAGTGTTAGTCAGGGGAAGCATAAAATAAGTGGAGTACAAATGTACAAGAAGTAAAATAAATTTTGTAAAATTGGTGGGATTTAAACATGGAGGAGAGAGATGTGAATGGGTGAGGAGTATAATGGCTAATCTAGCTATAAAATAAATATGATTAGGTATTAAATAGAGGGCTTCTTCAACTGGAATGCCAGGAGATATTTGCAACTTGAAATCTAAATGCTCCATGCTTTTAGTTGTGATGAACAACATTGCATTTCGAAACAGTGAGAGACAATTTGAGACTGAGCAGCACAGAGAATCATTTGAATCATAGAGTCAGTAGAGTCACACAGCTTGGAAACAGACTCATCAGTCCAACCAGCCAACCATAATCTCAAACTAAACTAGTCCCAACCGACTGCGTTTGGCCCATATCCCTCCGAAACTTTCGTATTCGTGTACACATCCAAATGTCTTTAAAATACTGTAGCTTTACTTGCATCTGTCATCTTCTCTGGAAGTTCATTCCACACATTAACCACGCTCTGCCAAAACAAAATTGCTCCTTGTGTCTTTTAAAAACCTTTTCTCCTGTCACTTTGAAATATGCACCGTAGTCTTGAAATCCCCCTCCATCCTAGGGAATGGCACCTGCCATTCCCCTTATCTGTACCCTCATGATTGTACAAACCTCTATAAGCTACCACTCAACCTCCAACACTCCAGTGAAAAAAGTCACAGCCTATCCAACCTCTCCTTATAACTCAAACCCTCCATTCCCACCAGCATCTAGGAAAATCTCTTCTGAGCCCTCTCCAGCTGAATAATATCCTTCCCATAAAAGGTGACCAGAACTGTACACAGTACTCCAGAAGAGGCCTTACCAATGTACTGTACAACTTCAACATAATGTCCCAATTCTCCAATCAAAGGTCTGAGCAATGAATGCAAGCAAGATGGATCATGTGGTAGCATGGTTGTTAGCACAGCTGTCTCACAATGCCAAGCACCGGGGTTCAATTTCTGCCTTGGACGGTTGTGTGGAGTTTGCACACTCTCCCTTGTCTGTGTAGATTTCCTCCCACAGTCCAAAGATGTGCAGTTTAGGTGAATTGTCCATGCTAAGTTGCCCATAATGTGCAGGAATATGTAGGTTAGGTGCATTAGTCAGGGGTAAATATAGAGTAATAGGGTAAAGGAATGGGATAGTGTCTTGATGTGTTACTCTTTGGAGGGTCAGTGTGGAGTTGTTAGGCCAAATGGCTGGTTTCCACACTGTAGGGATTCTATGCTAAATGCTTTCTTAACTAATTAATAGATAAATAATAACTTACTAATGGTTAAGGATATTCTGCCTGACAACTCTCTGATTGACCAGAGCAGCAAAGAGGAAGAAAGCTGTCAGTACCAAGGCAGCAGAGAGAAACATCCATAGTGTGCAGACTGAAAGTTCTCCCTCTCTCCCTCTCTGTCTTCCTAAGAAAAAGCCAACAAAGGTTAAAACAAAGAAAAAAATGCCTATGTCAAATAAAAGCAGAATATTGTAGATGTTAAGATCTGAAGTAAAAACAGAGAGTGCTAAAGAATCTCATCAGATGTAGCAACTAATAACTTACAGATGGAATTACCTGCCATAGCAAAGAATGTAGAGGCAATTGAAATATTGACAATCTCAAATAAGGACATTTTAAATTCCATGCACGCCCTACCAAAATTTGAAGAAAAGGATGTGGAGGCAATCATCATGGCATTTGAGAAATAGCAAGACGAATGATTTGGCCAAAGGAAAGCTGGACAATATCCCTGCAAAACAAGTTGACACGTACAGGACATAAAATTTATGCATCACTATTGGAGGAGATTTCTATGTATTATTAGATTAGATTACTTACAGTGTGGAAACAGGCCCTTCGGCCCAACAAGTCCACACTGACCCGCTGAAGTGCAACCTACCCAGACCATTCCCCTACATTTACCCTTTCACCGAACATTATGGGCAATTTAGCATAGCCAATTCACCTAACCCGCACATTTTTGGACTGTGGGAGGAAACCGGAGCACCCGGAGGAAACCCACGCAGACACGGGGAGAACGTGCAAACTCCATACAGTCAGTTACCCAAGGTGGGAATTGAACCCAGGTCTCTGGCGCTGTGAGGCAGCAGTGCTAACCACTGTGCCACCATGCAGCCTGTGTATTATGATATGGTAGAAAAGGTTATTCTGCTTGGGTATTTGTTGGTTCCTGGGGCATACAGGCAACCATTTCTAAGTTTGAGGAAACAGCCTTGGTGATCTGAAATAGCTTCACAGAGGTCGGTGTTTTGTTACCAAGCCATCCTTTATTTCCACATGCATAGTCGTTGACACTGGTTTGGCTTCTTCAGAGCCAACTCTCAGCATGAACAGAACCTTTGACACTCCTGTTTATATCTGTCATCCAAAATTCCCTGATTAGATCAGATTAATAAACCCATTTGGGGAACTAATATTCTATAAGGTCCACCTGGCTGACTTTGTTACACAATCCAGAAAAGTAGCTCAGTGGTTAGTACCACAGTGCCAAGGACTTAGGTTTGATTCCAGCCTTGGGTGACTGTGGAGTTTGCACATTCTCCCTGCGTCTGCGTGGATTCCCTTAGGGTGCTCTGGTTTTCGCCCACAATTCAGAGAAGCACATCTTAGGTGATTTGGCTATGCTGAATTGCCCATAGTGTTCAGGGGTGTGCAAGTTAGGGGTAAATGTAGAGTAATAGGATAGTGTCTGGGTGGGTTAATCTTTGGGCCAAATAGCCTGTTTCCACACTGAAGGGATTCTATGATAATCCTACATTGAATTTGAAGAAGAAAAGCAAAATTAATATTGAGAGAGATGAGTGGGCATTAGGATTAATGCTACTCTTGGAGTTCCCAGAAAAATAAATTCTTGAAATAAAAACACATCACTACCTTAGTAACTGGAACTCATATTGAAGACTACAGTGTGACAACTGCTGGACAGGTCAGAGTGATGACTAAAAATAGTGAACTGATCCATAAACTGGCCAAGAAGGAGAGAGGGTGAGAGAGTGAAAGGAAGCTTGAGTTGAAAAAGAGGTCAGCACAGTCTGCCCCCCTCCCCCCCTCCTCTCCATTTCCCTCAGATCACAAAACAAAGTGTTGAGGGAAAGGCGAAAATCTAAGGCCTAAGTGATTCCACTCCAATAAAGATAGGCACCTTTGTGCGGAAAACTGGAGGGTGCATGGAAAGTATGTAGGATTTGTAAGATTAAGTCAGAAAAGAGACTTCACAAGGAAAATATCTTCATATTGTCACAAAAGCCTTCGGACAAAAGATTAGATTTCTTAATATTTGCAAGCAGAAATTCTCTAAGTGGATCTACTGGTCTTAATCCATTCAAACTGAATTATGGTCGTGAGATAAAAGGTTCATTAAAATTGATTAAGTGAAAGTTTCTAAGATGAATCCTTTATGGTGGATAATAGTCTACATTTCTTGAGAGACACATAGGACTAAGCAAAATAACACAAGAGCATTTCTAAAAAATCACTGGCAATGGTGAAAGAAGGGATAGATGAATATGCCACAACTTGGGCCTCTGCTCTTTGTAGTTTTTATAAATGACTTGGATGAAGAAGTGGAAGGATGGGTAGTAGGTTTGCCAATGACAAAAAGTCAGTAGTGTTGTAGGTAGTGTCAAGAGTTGTTGCAGACTACAACAAGACATTGATAGGATGCAGAGCTGGGCTGAGAAGTGAGAAATGGAGTTCAACCTGGATAAATGTAAAGTGATTCATTTTGAAGGTCGAAATTGAATGCTGAATACAGGGTTAAAGTCAGAATTCTTGGCAATGTGGAGGAACAGCGGAATCTTGGGGTCCACGTAAATAGATCCCTCAAAGTTGCCACCCAAGCTGACAGGGTTCTTCAGAAGACATATGGTGTTTTGGCTTTCATTAATAGGGGATTGAGTTTAAGAGCCACAAGGTTTTGCTGCAGCTCTATAAAACCCTGGTTCGACCACACTTGGACTATTGTGTCTAGCTCTAGTAGCATCATGATAAGAAGGATGCAGAGGAGATTTACCAGGATGCTGCCTGAATTGGAACTTGTCTTATGAAGAGAAGTTGATTGAGCTAGGGCTTTTCATACTGGAGAGAAGAAGGAAGAGAGGTGATGTGATAGAGGTGTACAAGAGGCATAGATAGAGTAGCTGATGAAGGGCTCTGGCCCGAAACGTCGAATTTCCTGTTCCTTGGATGCTGCCTGACCTGCTGTGCTTTAACCAGCAACTGTAGGGATTCTATGCTAACCAGCAACACATTTTCAGCTCTGATCTCCAGCATCTGCAGACCTCACTTTTTACTACAGATAGAGTAGCTAGCCAGAGACCTTTCCTCAGGGCAGAAATGGCCATCACGAGGGGTCATAATTTTAAGGTAATTGGAGGAAGGTACAAGGGTGATGTCAAAGATAGGTTCCTTATGCAGAGAGTGCATGGAATGCACTGCCAACAGTGATAATAAAGTCAGAACCATTAGGGATATTTAAGTGACTGCTGGAAAAGTACATAGGCAGCAGTAAATTGAGGGTTCTGTATGTTAGGTTATATGTTAGGGCCTAAACTGAGCTGTACTGTTCTATGTTCTACGTTCTAATTTGTGCATTTCCAACAGGAGATGGGCTGTTAATGTTTTTACCTCCCTGATGGAAGAATCTGTTGTAGGAACTTTGATAATGTGCTATTTGCAGCAGATAGATAATACACACTGCACCATTGTTTGCAGTACTGGAATGAGAGAATTCTTAAGGTGATGGATGAGCTTTGATTAAACTGATTGCTTTATCCTGGATGGAGTCAAGCTTGTTGAGTATGTCAACCACAATGAAAGCATATTTGACTTATAATTGTGCTATATATAACTTTTAACAAGAACCACATTCAGTATATATATTCCTAGAGCTCCATTTTATTTTAATAAACACACTAACAAGGTTAGGTAGCTACTAATTGTCAGCTAACTTCAACAATTTTTGCATTGACTCAGAAGTATCTGAGATAGTGCAATGAAAGTACAACAGACTGATTCTTAGGATGGCAGGTTTGTCTGGACAGGCAACATTGTGCAGACTGAGCCCACATTGTTTGGAATTTGGAAGAGTGAGAATGAGCTTATTGAAGCATACAAAATTGTTCCAGGGTTGAACAAGGTAGGTACAGGAAAGATGTTTCCCCTGACTGAGAGTTTTAGAACCGAGGACACAGTCTCAGATTCGGGCATTAGCCATTCAAAACCGAGAACAAAAAGAATTTCTTTATTCAGAGGGCAGTGAATCTTTGGAATTCTTGACATCAGAATGCTCAGTCATTGAGTATAATGAAGATGGAGATTGATGCATTTCTGGATGTTAAAGACATTGATATTAAATGCATCAATCTCCATCTTCATTATACTCAATGACTGAGCGTTCTGATGTCAAGAATTCCAAAGATTTACTGCCCTATGAAAAGTGTGTTGAGGTGGAAGATTGGGCAAGATCTGGTTGTGTGGTGGATTAGGCTGAATAGCCTACCCCTATTCCTAGGCATTTCTACAGGCCCTGGTCCATGGGAGTTTTGACAAGCCCCGGTACTCAGTGATTTCAGTACGCCTGAGGTCCTCAGCAGTTTCAATAGTCCCAATTCTTGGCAAGTATGAGAGGCCCTGAGTCCTTGGCACTGGTGGTTCATGAAACCAAGAGGCCATGGAATGAATAAAAAACGGTATTTATTTTAACTTTGTCTCTTTTCTAATGTAATTTATGTAATTAAGTTTTGTGACAACTTACTGTACTGTACTGATGATAATCTTACCACACGTTCACAAAATCAAGTAACAACCAGTCTATTGTTATTTATCGCTATCTTTCCAAGCAAATTCTGTCTGGCACAGATTACATTGTCAGCATAATGGATCCAATGTACTCAGCGATCCAAACTACCGAGAGATGTGAAGCCATTTCTGAGCTGCAGTACAATTCAGGCCAGGCTGCTTCCATTCATTCAGCTGTTGTTTACTGTTGAGCCTGTAACACAAAGGCAGCTAAAATAACAGTAAAACATTTTAACAATGTTATGCCAAGGATCTGGTTTTAAACTGGTTACTTTAAAAACTCTTGGTTTAATTGAGTCAAACAGCCCAGGTTAAATTGGACAAAATAGTTAATCTCCCCTACCATGGCATGGTGGTACAGTGGTTAGCAGGACCAAAGACCTGGGTTCGATTCCACCCTCAGGTGACGGTCTGCTTGGAGTTTGCACATTCTTCCCATAAGTTTTCTCCAGGTGCTCCAGTTTCCTCCCACAGTCCAAAGATGTGCAGATTGGCCAATGCTAAAAACTCCATGTGTGGATGGGGTGGTGGTATGCTCTTCAAAGGGTCAGTAAGGTTCAATGGGCCAGATGGTCTCTTTCTGCACTGTCGGGAATCTATAACTACAAAAAGATCTCCCAGTAGAACATCTCATTGAATTTTGAAAAGTCCAAATGCTTTAGCCTCTATTATCCTGTTTGGTAGACCATTCCATTAATCACCCCTCAAGAAATGTGATTTAAATGTGTATTTTATTTAGTTTCACTTCTAGTTCATTTCTATTTTATAGCACACTATTTATAGTGCACAATCTTTCTCATCATGCATTGTAATAACAATCTGCATCGACTCTATCTACAGGAATTAATAATTTACATAGCGAAATGAAGCATTTCTTTTAGATTTTTCTTACTAGACTCTAAATCATAATCTTTTTCTAAACTTTCCGCACAGCTTATTTGCTCTGACTTGGATAAAATTTGTCCTCACTTCTGCCAACCTCCCAGAGACCAAAGTGGGGCTGAGGTGATTGGATCTGTTCCTGTGCCAGCCATTCAGGTCAGTTAACACGTTGGAAGCAAATGAAAAGAGGCTGTCCCTTTTAAAAGTGGCATGTGTATCTATTTATCTCATTTATATTTAAATAAAATTAAAATTGACATTTTGGAGTCTGTCTGATTACCTGAAATCCCTGAGTGGGATTTTAAGGGCAGCACGGTGGCACAGTGGTTAGCACTGCTGCCTCACAGCGCCAGGGACCTGGGTTCAATTCCCGCCTCAGGTGACTGACTGTGTGGAGTTTGCACATTCTCCCCGTGTCTGCGTGGGTTTCCTCCGGGTGCTCCGGTTTCCTCCCACAGTCCAAAGATGTGCGGGTCAGGTGAATTGGCCGTGCTAAATTGCCTGTAGTGTTAGGTAAGGGGTATATGTAGGGGTATGGGTGGGTGGTGGGTCGGTGTGGACTTGTTGGGCCTGTTTCCACACTGTAAGTCTAATCTAATGTTGGGGGATGTAAGTACTGGATGAAACTGTGTTGCCTATTGTTATTTGATGTCCATTTGATGAAGATTTTGCTAAACTTGAGAAATTGGTGGGAGAGATTTGAAGGGGAGGAGGCGATTTAAAGGTACCAGAAACAATGGAAACACTGAGGCCGTAATTTCTCTCCCAGACTCTGCTCCCAACCCTCAAAGCACAAAGATAATGCTCTATAAAACCTGCTCTTACGATTTGGAAACTCTCAATGTGGAACTAAATGTGATATAACAGAAAGCAGCAGAGATTGAGTAATGGAAAGTCAGCTCATCAGTCTTAATTCCATATGCCTTGTATAATTTGTCACACAGATTATACCGTCTGCTATTCTTATACTGGAGATGTGGACTACCTTATTTAGCAGTCAAATCCTGAACACCACAACCATGACCTGCACTCAAATATATAGATCCATCACTTTAAATACTTTAAGAATTTTAAATAACCAATTTTCATTTTCACCTCAGTGTTGATTCCCAATGCAACTACTTTTGAAAGTAAAAAAGTTCAAATGGTTAACATCACATTTGCATGGAGATCTTGATCTCAGTTGTTTTACACTGATGTAAACCTGATGCTCCCATAACAATTACCTTCCTGAAGCCCGTTGGAATAATTTGCCACTTTAATATTAAGAGGAAGATTATTCTTTAATTTTTCAATTGCTGTAGGAGAATTTTAAAATAATTAGTAGAAGAAATGATGGTGACATGAGGAAAATTTGTTTTTTGCACAATGAGTGATTAATGTTTGGAATGCACTGCCTGCAAGTATAATGGAAGCAGGTTCAATTGAGGTTTTGAAGAAGGATTTAGATTATCTGTAAAAGAAGATTATGCAGGGTTCCAGAGAGAAGGCAGGAATGGTGAATTACTTCTTTAGCTAACTGGCATAGAACAATGGGCCAAATGGCTTTGTTCTTTGCTGTGACAATTCTGTGATACATAGAATGTACCTGAAGTCAAATCTTGAACCGTTGTGAAGAGCCTGTTTCAACCAGAATCCTTTTAAATGCATGTGTTTGCCATTAGGTGGAATTCATGCTGAATGCCAAAGCCAGTAGCTATCTGTTTGCCCTCATTATCCTGAGCTCACAGACTAGGTTTCACAGCTGACTTGCCATTCATTACCTTGAAATTTTATAAATTTGATTGCCTTCTTGGAAAGTAACTGCTGCAGTAGTTTGAGCCTCGTCAGAGTATTGTGTTTGTCTTCTGACCATTGCTGCTCAGAAAGGGTAACCTAGTTTTGGAAAGCTGTAGCATGGAGCCACAGAGAGGAGATTATACAGATTAACCACTCAGAGGGAGCCGAGAACTTGTGTGTTTGTTCACTAACAAATATAGTACTGGAACTCACAGAATTCATTTATGTGGCTAGATTCAATATAAAGGGAAAGTTGTCAGTCTTATCAGATCATAGGCTGCTCTCTTATTAGACAGAGGCGACTGGTAGGGGTTTAATCTGAGAGTCACCACAATTCAAATAAAGGGGGAAGGCTGAGAATCATAGAATTCTTACAAGGTGGAAGCAGGCCATTTGGCCCATTAAGTCCACACCAACTCTCTGAAGAGCACTCCACCCAGACCCACCCCATCTCTGTAACCCTGCATGGCTAATCCGTCTAGTTACACTCCCCTGGACACTATGGACAATTTAGCATTGCCAGTCCAACTAACCTGCACATTTTAGACTGTGAGAGAAAACCAGGGCAGGCACAGGGAGAATATGTTTACTCCACACAGTCACCTGGAGGTGGAATCAAACCCAGGTTCCCATTGCTGTGAGGCAGCAGAGCTAATCACTGAGCCATTGTGCCACTGCAGAGCAGCAGAGAGAAAGAAAGTCCTTCGTGGTAACCTCAGCTGGAGGTGGGAATTGTTGTTGGTGTCAATTTGTATCACAAAGTAGCTGACCAGCCAGATGAGCTAACCAAACCCAAGAGCTGGCTTAACCATACCAAATTTATTAGAATAATTCAGGGTTTACTTCATTGATATGTTTAAGATGGTTCAAAATTTATCAGTTTTCATAGATAAAAAAAAACTTCCTCCAGTCGGAGAATTCAGGACAAGAGACCTGTTGAGGAGGTGTGTCACAAAGTATCTGTATACAAAAATAGGTTACAATAACCTGAAAATGTCTCCTCAAAACACAAATGGCAACTTGAGGCCAATAAAAAATTTGAGATCTGACTTTTCGTTAAGTGAGAGTGTGTGGAACTATGGAACCAAGAAGAGATACCAGATTTAATTGAATATTAATACAGGGTTGAGGAGTTAAATGGTCCTGCTTTTATTCTAATAGATTTGGTTAAATGTTGACTGACTAACAAAGCAAAAACAACCTTCATCTGATACATGAAAAGTGCTAAATGTTATTAATAGGAACTGATGATTACTATCATCTTCTTGCATTTTCTTTCATACAGTTGTGCCTGCAGGGCTGTGAAGCTCACCATTTGGAGAACTAAACATTAAAATGTTTCTTAAGGCTATGATGCAACAAGCCCCCAGTCAAGTTGTTGTGGTTCTGTTCGCCCAGCTGGGAATTTGTGTTGCAGACGTTTCGTTCCCTGTCTAGGTGACATCCTCAGTGCTTGCAAGCCTCCTGTGAAGCGCTTCTGTGCTGTTTCCTCTGCCATTTATAGGGGTTTGTCTCTGCCGCTTCTGGTTGTCAGTTCCAGCTGTCCG